>NC_064849.1:72027162-73312162 GCF_024139225.1 Suncus etruscus | reverse complement strand
TGATTTGCACTATAGTTAATGAAGGGGTACCATGCATATCAATTCGTTTTCATCCAACACCCAGTACTTGTTGTGATTTGCAGTGTTTGCAGTTCCAATTATAATTGTCATAGTGGTCCTTCCTGTTCCCTAACTGCAGTTTCTCTATTTGTGGCAGGCTTCCTCCTATGTACTAGTCCTTCTGATCCTCTTCTCTGTGTATATTATTATAAAAGTATTTTTTATTTTTTAAAACTAAAGGTAGGCTGGAAGGTTGGTAGAGATAAAACAGGGACATAGGCTATGGAAATATTCACGGGTGAAGGATGGGGTACACTGTAAGACTGAAACTCCATCATGAACATCTTGTAATCATGGCGTATAAATTAAAAAAAATTGTTAAGGTATGACACTTGTCTCACATGCAGGCAATCCTGGTTCAATCATCAGTACCCAAATTGTCCCCAGAGCATTGCCAGGAATGATCCCTGAACACAGAGCCAGGAGTATCCCTGAGCACTTCTAAGTGTGACCCCAAAACAAAACAAAACAAAACAAAACATTGCTAAATGTAAAGGATGAATGTAGTGTATTCTCTGCAGTTTCTCACTATTATTAATTAGCAGGATGACCTGTGGAAGTTTCATTTATGAAGAAAAATATTTTTGCATATTTAGAGTATGATGTGGGATATTTAAAAAAAGATGGTTGTTTGGATCTCTGCATGAAGAATAGGTAAGAATAAAAATTGAGAAGGCTAAACCAATTCCTTAACTAATCTTTAAAAATCAGGAGACTAACTTTTTAAAAATTTAAAAATAAGGAGACTAAAATTTTCTTAAAGTTTAAATGTAGTAATCAACAATTACAACATGATATTTATTCAGTCATTACAAATAAGATAGTAGTAAAACTAAATATTCTGGATGGTTCTGTATCTGGAGATTGTCCCAAAATCCAACCTGAGATGTGTACTCATCTTTTCCCCTTATATAAAGTTTGTTCTCTCTCTTGCTCTCTCTTTCTCTCTCCTATCTCCCAGCATCTTTTCCCTCTCTCTTTGTTTCTCTTTGATTCTTTGTGTGTTTATTTTGCTAGTGCCGGGCTAATTCTAGGTAAATAAATACCTTTGAACATATAAAAAAAAAGCTCAGTAGTTTAGTAATCTTATATAAAAATAAAAAATGAGTAGTTTATAGCATATTTATTATAATTATTATTTATCCAGTAAGGCTTCTAAAGAAATGATAATGATAGCATCATTCCATACTATTCTTATGAACCTTTTTTATTACTCACTACTAGTAAAATAATTTAGTAAAATATTTTAATATGGGGCCTTGCATGAGGAAGGATGGTGGTTTGAATCCCGGCATCCCATATGGTGCTCCGAGCCTGCAGGGGCCGATTTCTGAGCATAGAGCCAGGAGTGGCCACTGAGCACTGCTGGGTGTGACCCAAAAAAATTTTTTTTTAAATTTTAAATTTCTTTTGCTAAATTTGCAACCATTAAACTTCTAGTGTATATAATGTATATGTGCATTATATATCATATAATATATGATATATAATATAATATATAAATATATACAATAAAATATAAATATATAATATCCAAACTTGGATATTTATGCATGAGAGATCACTGTTTCTCATTATAGAGACAGTAGTTTTCTTGTGTTAAGTAGAAAGTCCTTAGATAAAATTTTGAATGGCAAAAAGATTGATCACTATCTCCCACACTCTGCATTACTAGAGATGAGATGTGAAATTTATTTGGTCTTCCTAGAGTCAAATATTAAGCTAACTTCATATGGTTCCCATATACATACTTTATTTTAGCTTTTAAAACTCATACATGATATGACTGGATTTTCTTAGTAGAAACTACCATTAACTAATTCTCACCATCATTTAATTTTCTGGTATTATATCTTATTCTGTATAATTTTATCTCATAATTTTTTTGGCATTTAGTATTAATCAAAATGTACTTATGAAAATATATTTTAGAAACATGTGAATAGTTAACATAATTACTGAACTACTGAGCTTTTTTGATATGTTCAAAGATATTTATTTACCAAGAGTTAGCCAGGCACTAGCAAAACCGGTATGTATACAAAGAGTCAGAGAGAAACAAAGAGAGAGGGAAAAGATGGGGGGGAGATAAGAGAGAGAAAGAGATAGAGAGAGAGAGAGAGAGAGGAGAGAGAGTGAGAGTAATAGAGAGAGAACAAACTTTATATAAGGGGAGAAGCTGAGTACACATCTCAGGTTGAGTTTTGGAACAATCTCCAGATATAGAATGATCCAGAATGTTAATTTTACTAGTGTCTTATTTGTAATGACTATTTATCATGTTAATTATCATTCTGTATAATAATTTGCTACTAATTTTTTATTTAATTCACTCTGTATAGGGATGAAAAATATGTCAACATCAACCAGACTATTTTCCAATATTAATTATATAACCGGAATAGATATTTAAATGTATACTAACATAAACTGACACTATTAATTTCAAATGAATGTGACTTTTCTAATTACTTGTAAATCTACTTAAATAAGCTACTAGAGCATATAGTGGAAGAAAAAAATAGTTCTTTCCAGGATAAGGAGTTTATTACTTTACTAAAAATGTGAAGTATGTAAATCAAGAAAAACGTGAAATATTATTTAATGAGTCCTTGAATGGCACATGTTGAAAGAATGGAAATAAAATTGAAAAATATAACACTTTGCAGATGAGTTATTTTAACCTGAATACCACTGTTTAGCTGAAAATGGGCTTATAAAATTTACTTTGGAGTTATTCTAAGACTATTAATCCAGTAACACCTTCTTTACTTTTCTAATGTGTGGAATAAACTTAATTTTTTGTTGACAGAATTAAAAATTTAAAGCATATTCATTAATAATTAGCAAAATAAGACTGCAGTTCTACAATCTAAAGTCACCTGTGATATGCCCATGTATGACCAAAAGGCTGTCATTTTACAGAAAAAGATTAAAATAACAAGTGCACCACCAGAATTGCAACCACAAAGTTGTTATATTGTATAGATATTGGGCTTGACTCATTCCAAATTCTTACATAAAGAGAAAATTTTAGTCTGTGTTATTGTAAACAGTTGCTTTATCTTTACTGAAAGATAAAGCATGAATTAATGGCTTTCTTGTGGTTGAGAGTTTGGTCTCTTACTATCTTTGTTAATTCTTTTTAGTTTATGATAAATTTGATAAGTGAGATTCTGTTGTTGTCTTGAGACACAAACTCTATCTGTGATAAACATATCTAGACTTTTAAAACTCTAGAATACCTATTTTATCCCTCCTGTAATCCTATTGGTACTATACTGTTTCAATGACTTAAAGAGTTTCAAAAAGGTTTGGGTCTATAAAATTGAATATGAACAGTATGCTTCATATCTCTATTGAACCACTGAAAATTCAGTTCCACACTCATCATTGTCCCTGTCACCCCAGAGCTTAAGAATTGCATGAGACTGAGGCCCAAATGTGCACATAAGGTTGAACACAAAACAGCTCCTATTATCATAAAAGAAAAATGTATTTCTTTAGTTCTAGGTAATTTTTTGGTTTATTTTTGGGTTACACCAGAGAGTTCACAGTATTTATTCTCAGTTCTGTGCTAGTCTTATACGCAATTGATCTTGATTCAATACCTTGAAACACATATGGTCCCATGAGCACTGTTGTGTTTTAGAATATTGAACCAAGATCAATGGTGTAGAAGGCTCGAACCTTAAATGTTTTCTATCCTGTCCTACTTTAAAATTGATTTGTTATTTCAATGCCTCCCCAATTTTTCTCTTTATATATATGTATGCATATATATAAGTTGTGTATACCTATAAACACACATATTATTCACATGTTTTAAAAACTATATAGTCAATTGTACAATTTAAATGCATATAATGCAATGCAATGTCACATCAGTTTTCCTGCAGAATTATGAGCTTATTTCTTCTATATAATTGAATGGCTAAACTTATACTATTGTCTTTCTTATTTGACCTCGGTTTATTATTTTTAGAGTATTTGTCATTTTTATGGTATGAATAACATATTTGTTAGTGGGTACAGAATGACACCTTTTATTATTTATCTATTATTATTTTTATGTTTTATGTTTTATTTACTTTTTTGCTTAGTCTAAATCTGTCTGTGCTCTATGCTTACCACTGAAACAGTCTGCACTCATAAATACTCCTGATGAAACTCAATGATTTCTATGGTGTTTCAGGGTTTAAAAATAGATAGAAATTTGCCATACTCACTGTGTTATCTCTCCAACTAAAATAAAATATTTTATTTATTTATATATGTATATATTTATTTATTTATATGCTTCATTGAGATATAACTGTCTTAAAATAGAACCACTAATGTCCCATGTGATTCTATACTTTTGTTAATTGTATAATTATTAAAAAACAGCTAATTTCTTTAATTTGTTACATAATTGGTATTTCCTTTTAGTCTTGAGTTGTTTTAAGCATTACACTTTTACAAGTACCATGAATCTTTATCTAATGTCATTTATGGTTCTTACAAACAGAATAAACAAATTTTTAATGAAAGTATTTTATTTTATATTACTAAATCATATAGTGTTGCTAGATTATTTTTATCTATCTATATTGAGATCCATTTTTAAAAAAGAAATATTAAAGGGAATTCTGTATATTTTATGCTCATTAAGTACTATAATAATCCTACCTATTAGATTATGAGAATCCATACCTTTTTAATTAAAGTTTGTATTATTTGACAAACATCCAGATAAGAATATCACCATGGAGACCCGAACAATGGTACAGCAGTAGGGCATTTGCCTTGCATGTGGCTGATCCAGGACGAACTGCAGTTTGATCCCTCAGTGTCCCATATGGTCCACCAAGTCAGGAGCAATTTCTAAGTGCATATCCAGGAGTATCCTCTGAGCATCACCAGGTGTGGACAAAAATAAAAAAAAACTAAAAGAATATCACCATAAATATTTCAATGTCATATCTCTCTTTTTGCTTATCCACATTTATATAGTTGACAGTTTACTTGCTGCCTATTTGTTTCTGCAATATTTATAATTAAGTATCTGTTCCCCTGATTATTCAGTTTTAATCTCTAAATCCCAAAACATACTGTAGTAAAACGTTCAAGAGATTGCACAGAATACTATGGATTTTTTCTATAATGTTTTCCTTAAAGTAATATATGATTTGTTAACATATTTGTTGTTTGTCTTTTTTTCTTTTAAATTAACATACCATAAATGGTTGAAGTGAATTAACTATTATTTTAAAGTTATAATTTTGGAAGTGAGATATGGATATTATCAGTCTTCAAAGGTATTAATAAACTGACCAATTATTACATGCTAAATGTCATGATGCATAGGAGAAAGGCAACTAATACCAGGTTACACAATTCATACATGGAATATATATTAAAAAGAAAGGACAAAACCAAATTAACCATGAATCCTGAGACACTGATCACAGAGCTGAGACAGAATGGGATGAGATCCAATGGAGCACTGAAAAAGAAGCGTGAGGAAGAATAGTGGTTGCAGTGTGCTAACACTTTGAAGAGTTTTGTATTTGAACACTTGATTCATATATAGTTTTGTATATTACTTCATTTAGAAACCATTTTTAGGGGACAGAACAGTGGTGCAGCAGAAGGGCGTTTGCCTTGCATGAGCTAACCTAGGACAAAACACAGTTCCATTCCCAGTTGTCCCATATTGTCATCCAAGCAGGAGATATTTCTAAGTGTATGGCCAGAAGTAACCCCTGAGTGTCACAGGGTGTGGCCCAAAAACCAAACCAAACAAACAAATAAAAAACATTTTTAAATTGAATTAGATAATTAAAAACCCCTAATTCTGTGACAGTATATGTTTTCTAAATTTTTTTTTTTTTGTGGTGAGACACACTGTGCCTCTCAGGGGTTACTAATGGCTCTATGCTGACAAATCGCACCTGACTCTGGGGACATCTGAGGTGCTAGGAATAGAACCTGTATCTGTCCTGGGTCAACAGCATGCAAGGCAAACGGCCTTCCACTGTGCTATCACTATCACCCCATAAATATGATATTCTTAAATATTATCAATATAATATTTACAATCAGTACAAACATAATGGAAATTATATTTTTGCTTTTCTTTTTCTTTTTTCTTTTCTTTTTTTTGGTTTTTGGGTCACACATAGTGAGGCTCAAGAGTTACTCCTGGCTATGCACTCAGAATGGAGGGCATTCTGTTTATGATTGAAACCAAATTACAAGCATGCTTGTAATCATGGTACTTAAATAAAAACTTATAATTAAAAAAATTGCTCATGCTTGGGGGACCATATGGGAACCTGGGGGATCTAAACATGGTTCATAGTAGTTTAGCCACGTGCAAGGCAAATGGCCTACCACTGTACTATCACTCTGGCCCCATAAATGTGATATTCTTAAAAGTCATCAATATAATAAATACAATCAGTACAAACATAATGGAAATTATATTTTTGCTTTTATGCAGATTTTCATTTTTTCCATTGTAGTTGTAGGGATCTAACTGGACAGTACTTGCTAGATTCTCCAGTTCTTGGGATTGAACCCAGAATATTACTCATGAAAGGCCCTTCTATTACTGAGCTATGTTCTTGTTACTTCATATACATTTTTATCTCTGTAAGTTATGCAGAAATACTAAACTTAGTTAGCTATAGAGGTCACCTTAAGAGTATCAAAAATCATATTTGCACATACCTTAAACACCAATGATTTAGTTCACTGCAACTGTTAAAATAAAATTGACTTTCACATGCAGTGTTAAAACTCTTGGCCCAAATCCTTTTTTGCAACACAAATTAAATTTTTTATGTTCTTTTTTATTAACCAACTTTAGAATTTTTAAAAGTTCAAATTCTTGATTTATTGCAATGCATATGTATGTATTATCCAACTAAACTACAAAAATATCTTATATTTAATTATTTTGTTATGAATATTATTGAAAATGTTTTTGAATATTATGTGTGCATGGTTTTACTCCACTAATCTTTGTGGTCTATTATGCAATTTTGCATAGTTTAAAAATAAATTGGGGATGGAGCAACAGTAGAACAATAAGGAAACTTGCCTTGCACACAGCTGGCCTGTATTCAAGCCCTGAAAGCATATGTTTTCCTAGAACCCTACCACGAATTGAACCTTTAGCTCATAAACTAGAAGTCAACTTTGAATACCAAAAGCGTGTGTCAACAAATTATAATAAATAAATAATAAAACTCATATCTATGTCATGCTACAGTAAAAAAGATGAAGTTTGAGTTAGAAATTGATCTAACAGGCATCAGAATAAATATAGAAAGCTGTATTTGGGTTGTATTTTGGACATTAAAGCTGGGTCTGAAGGACAAATTTTTCCTTAGAAAGAAAGTTTCTGAGCAATCCTTGGAATGAAGTGAGAACATGGTTACCTATTGCAAGCACAGTCCCCATGGACAGTACTCATAAAGGACTTGGCTAAAATCAGAATTGAAAATAAACAACATTGAATAAACCATCATATATAGCAATTGTGTCTCCAGAGTGTTCTGATAAAATATCAAATATTGAATGACATACCTGTGATCTTTAAGCAATGCTGAAAAACCTTTGGAAAAAATACAAAATCAATTCAACATTTCATTCCTAATAAGATAATATTAAGGAAACTCTTGCCATGGTCATAATTAAAAAAATATTTAAAGCTATGAAAACAGGCCATAAGTAGATAGTAAACCGATTTAAGACACTTGCCTACTTGCCTTGCATGATGCTGAGGCATGGTTTAATCCCTGGGTACCACAGATGGTCCACTTAGTACATTTCAGAAGTGATCCAGATGAAGGAGGAATTATCTTTGAAAATATCTTTTATGTGAGCCCTACAAGAAAATGGTTTTCCCTCTGAAAAAAAAAAAAAGAAAATATCCAGGTGTGGCCCCTCGAAACAAAAAATAAACCAACGTACATAAAAGTAGTACATTTACAAAAATATATTATCTTTTTTTTTGGGGGGGGGTTTGGGTTTGGGGGCCACACCCGGCTTTGCTCAGGGGTTACTCCTGGCTGTCTGCTCAGAAATAGCTCCTGGCAGGCACGGGGGGACCATATGGGACACCCTGGATTCGATCCATACCATCTTTGCCTTTGGTCCTGGATCCGGCTGCTTGCAAGGCAAATGCCGCTGTGCTATCTCTCCAGGCCCAAAATATTTAATTCTTAATATATTCAAATGTATATGTATTTATAGCATGGTGAAGAATTTTGTACCGTATTTATTCCGAGTATAACGTGCACACAGGTATAACCCGCACACCTCCTAATTTTCAACTAAAAATCGGTATAAAATTTTTGTTTCACTCCAAGCATTGTAATTTGACAAAAAAAAAAAAACAAAAAAAAAACACGTTGAAACACGTTTTTTAAACATCATTTATTGACAACGTAAACTGGTATAAACACAATACCGAATAAAATATTCAGGTAACTATATTTATTTAAAATGATTCAAAGTCAGATTTCACCATCAGATATACTAAAGAGTTGTTCCCATTCTTCTCGAGCTAATTTTTCATCAGTGTCCCAGTTGGCAGGAACATCTGTTTCTCCAGTTTCTTCACTTTCTTTTGATTCTGAATTCCACAGCAGGTCGTCTTCTGTGCCTGTCTTCCAAAAACTCTTGATGATCATTTTCTTTTGGTATGTTCTTCCCATGAGGTTTTTTACCAACCAGGATGTCACGAGAGTAGGCCAGGTTTCTTGAGTTTTTTTTTTTTTTTTTTTTTCTTTTCCCTCACCCGGAAAGGCACAGTGCAAACTCAAAATTCGCCTGCACCCTCATTGGACCGGCCGCCACTGCCACCCACACCAGCCCTCATTTATAACGTGCACCCAAACTTTGATTTCCTTTTTAGGTAGAAAATCTGTGCGTTATACTTGAATAAATACGGTGTATTTGTGTTATGATATATAATTTGTTTTTCTGGTATGGAAAAAAGATTTTGGGTATAACTTTTTAATTTCTGACAAAATGCATGTCAATGATAATTAACTATAATTTGAAAGCTTATTTATCTATAATTGTATCTTAAACTTGCCTTCGTTTTGATTCATTTTCTTTGTTTAACATGGTTGTTTTTTATTGCCTTTACATATCTTTAACCACATTTTGATTACTTTCCAGCAGCATAGGTTCTACAAATTTGTATTATTTTTGCTTGGTTCGATGTTCTTACTTTGAACTTTCCTCAGTTTTTAAGGAGATAAGGGGGGATAACTATTAATAACTGCCATCCCCTACATGGATAATTTGGAAAAAAATGATGGTGTTCTTTATAATGCATAAACTAGACCTAACATAATTGATGTGATTCACAGGATTTATATGTTCACATTTCTATTGGAATTTGACCCAGTATATTTAATGTAAGTATTTTAAATCATTTCATTTTCTGTGCAAATTTAAATGTAAATACTAGGAAATTATAAGGATAAAATATATACAAAGAAATGCATTATTTAGTACTGTATGATATTACAATAAAATATGAAAATACAAGTGAATTCATAATATTTTTAGTAGTTTTCATATTCTGGGGTGCAGATGGGGGTAGTGCAGCTGTGCAGCTATTAACATTATTAATATTGACCTCATTAGATCTTTTACATTCTCATGACCCCATGGCTCCTCTAAGTGTGATTCCTGAACACTAGCAGACATGGTGCAATTAAGCAAAGTAAAACAAAAAATCATTTGATATTCCTTGTTATTTTGTCTTTACTGATTAAAATCACTAATTTTTAGTATCTGTTTTTTAATAATTTAACACCACATATTCATTAATGTCTAACATTAATTAGCTTTCTGGGGAATAGAATTGACAAAAATATGTGTATATAAAACAGTAATTTAAATTTTATGACTATTTTACAGAAAACAATGTTATAAAAGAAAGGCCAGTATCTTGTAAAATATAAAGAAGAGAGTCAGAAAAGAGTTTGAAAGAATAAATTTTCTGGAGCCGGAGAGATTTCACAGCAGTAGGGCGTTTGTCTTTAGGGACCATATGGGACACTGGGAGCTTGAACTGCAGTCAATCCTAGGTTAGAGTGTAAGACAAAAGCCCTAACGCTTGTGCTATGACTCCAGTCCCTGGTGTGCATGATTAGTTGTTATAGAATCTTCAACTATAAGTTGTAAGTTAAAACTGCCATCAACCATATAAAATGAAAGTTTACATTTCTTTGGTCAGATAAACAACAGTACAAAATGATCATAATATTCTGTAATGGAAGAACTTTTATTTTTCAGTAGAAGAATGATACATTAATACATCTATATATTTCTACATACAACACTGAAAATTCTCACTGAAAATATCTACTGTTGTAATATAGTCAATAATGTAATTAGTGGTATATGACAAAACTTTACATTTCTATATGCACTATATTGCCAATATATAATTAAAATATGCTCACAGCACAACACCATCATACAAATGACAAATGGCTTTGTCTTTTTTTGTTCTGATTTTTACAGTTCAATTGTATTATCAGACCAGCAAAAATATTTTTTAATGGCAACAACTACAAGTTCTGAAGGAAATACGGTGAGGTTTTATCAAATGAGATACTTCATCCCCATTCAATTTTCTTTTACCATAGGATTTAAATGGACCAATGATTGTCTCACTTATTTGGCTATGACTTCAGAATAATCTGCTAAAACATGATGTTTTAGGGGCTGGAGCTACAGTAGTGCAGGTAAGGCATTTGTCATGCAGGCAGCTAACCAAGGTTCCATCTCCGCCATCCTATATGGTCCTATAAGCATGCCAGGTGTGATTTCTGAGCTCAGAGCCAGAATTAACTCCTAAGCACTACCTGGTGTTCCCCTCAAAACAAAAATAAACATACAAATAAACTATATTTTAATTAATATGCAACATTGCGCTAAGTGATGCACTTAGAAGAAAAATATCTACTTATTTGAATGATATGAATTAAAAGTTTGTTACTGTAGGAGTTAGAGATTTTGATGGCAAAGTAGAAGTTGATGCTAACACTTAATAGTCTTGCCAACGGGGCTGAGCGGTGGAGCAAGCCATAAGGTGTCTGCCTTGCATGAGCTAACCTAGGATGGACCGTGGTTCCATCTCCCCGGCGTCCCATATGGTCCCCCAAGCCAGGAGCGATTTCTGAGCACATAGCCATGAGTAAAACCTGAACATCACCGGGTGTTGCTCAAAAACCAAAACCAAAACCAAAAACAAAAAATCAAAAAACCAAAATAGTCTTGGACCTTTGCCAAGGCGTGAATGCCCAGGAGAACCTCTAAATAGTGTCAGAAAGCTTCCCAGATTGGCTGAGATTCCATGGACAGCCTTTGATAAAAGTGACTCCAGGAAAAGTCTTCAAGAAACGCAAAGTGTCTGCTCCAACTTAAAGCCTTTGTATTCAAGTGAGATGGGCACTCTGAGGTTTCCTAGGAGCAGGTATCTCAGGATATTGCCAGAGTACTAAGAACTGGAGCCGAGGGAACATTTCTATCTGCCTGTCTTTGTCTCTCTGTGTCTGCTCCACCCCCTTTATTTATGTGATATGAATGGTTTAAATTTTTTTTCTCTGTTTTCTGGGCATTCCTGAGAAGAGTCTTATCAGGCCCCATTGCTTACACCCATGCTGGTCGTTGCTTAGCTCAGATATCTGGTTCTCTAATGGAACTGCTTTAGGTTTGGTAAAGAAATAACTGGGAGAGATGGTGCAGAGCAATTGATAGCACAGCAGTAGGGCATTTGCCTTGCTATTTTTGAACTTTGAGGCAGGAGTAACCCCTGAAGGCTACCAGGTATTGGCCAACCCCCCCCCCCCCCCGACCCTCAAACCTTGGTGAGATTTCAGGCATCATGAGCACTGCTTGAAGAACCAGTGATCGTTTCTGCCAAATTTTGTCTTCCTAGAAAATTAATACCTTGGAATTTATTATATAAAAACACTATTTTTAAGCCCAAGTACCAAAAGTACTAATAAAGTTGTGTTTTCTATTCTTAATTGTACTTACATATATTTCTGCTTGTAAGAATGATATAAATAGGTATTTTAGTTATGTGATCATTTCATCATAAGGGCTCAACTTCTACGAGTATTTAAGATAACAATGGGAATAGAAAAGATGTTGAAATAATCGTTCAAATGGGAGATACAATTTCATGTTACATAATCGTTAAAGGCAACCTTTGCTCAGCTCCCAATTTAAAAGATCAAATTTACTTTTTTCCCTATAGTAGAAGTACTTCTGTTTCTAGGTCTAAAATCAATTACTTTTGGTGTGGAGTAATTAAATGAACTAATTAGATGTTGATTCAACTTAGGACCATACTTGGATTAAACTTGGACTTTCAATTTTGCACTATTTTAATTTGTTTTCTGAAAAAGAACACTAACTAGAAACACATGAATATTAGGGAATATTTTAATTGCTTTCTGTTAATTCTTAAAAGTTGAGTCTTCAGTATTTTTGGGTTAAAAGATAAATATAACTGACTCCTCTATTTCATTAGATCTAGTATTCAGGTTAATTTGATTTAAATCATTTTAATATAATTTAATATACAGTATTTTTATTTTAAAATTTTTTGTTGTCACTTTTAATAATTTCTGATTCTCTATATTATAGAAGATGTGTTTTGATTTATAACATTGTATTGATTTATGTTAAATCTTACATACTTATTTGTATTCATAATGCAATGGTATATTTCTTAAGATTTTGAATTCAAATGTTATCAGATTGAAAGCTAAATTAAATAAAATCAGAAGCAAAAAAATTTCAGAAGCCATTTTCCTAGGATAAATAGCATTATTGTATATAATTATAAGAATTACAAGTTTGTTATGTTTTTCAATTTCATTATACTAAAATGCTTATATATATTTATATTTACAATATTTTTCTCTTCTAGCAATGAATGCTATAGTATTTTTGCGTTTATAAGCAAAGATGATAAAATCCATACATTATGATATATACCATCAGTTTAAAATCATAGTTTAATCAAAAATCTTTAAAAATATTTAGGATGAACTAAGGGGATATTGTTCAGTCACTTTTTCTGTTTATCTAAACACAAGTGCATGTGTTTCAAAGGTATAATTCTTGATAGCAAGGTAAGATTATCTCATTGATCTATAGTCACCTGTCTACTTTATGTCTCACCTTAGCAGACATAGATACTTGGAGATCAATCCCCAAAAATGGGTCTGTCATTTTCAGAGCACTCACCTCAATTAGAAATGCCTGTGTCAAAATGAGAAGCAGATGCCCCGGGCACATAAGAATCTTGCTAGAATACTGTGTGTGTGTGTGTGTGTGTGTGTGTGTGTGTGTGTGTGTGTGTGTGTGTGTATATATAAGGAAGTTGAGAGTTATTAAAGGAGATATGGGGGGAGAGTTATTAGGGGAGAGTTACTGGAGAAGAGTGATTGGTTGGAAGGATCTTGGCAGTTGTATTGAGGGCTAGCTCTACTTTTTGAATGTCATGGTTGTTAAGAGCCTGCCCCCCCCCTCCTACCAGATTTGTTCTATTAAACCCTATGCAGAAAAACCTATTTGGCTGGTGATCACAAGATATATAAGCTGCAGGAATTGAACCTTAAAACTGGCACCACAGAAATCTGAAAAACTGTATAATGTTTCAAGTTTGACTTATATGTGGTCAACCATGATTTTTATCTTGGACTCCATGCGTTCCTTGAACATAGCCAGCTGCAGCCTTGCTGGTTACTAGCACTGCTGGGTTTGGCCCTGGGGTTCTCAGAACACTAATATGGTGATCTTGCTATTCTCTAGATCCAGGCAGCCCAAGTGAAAACCCATCCATAGGTCATTTTATTTTTATCAAATAAACACTGAAAGATTAGCTGAAAATGTTTTAGAGGCTCCAAGGATTCCTGAAAGCGTCAGGAGAATTCTCTAATCAGGCCTGTTGTTGTAACTGTTATTCATTCTATTCAGGATAATTCTTTGCTTGAGCTTGTCACTCATGAAATGGAAGTACCTCTGGATTTGTTCCTTACCCTACTTGTTTTCCACCCAAGGTGGTGGTCTTTCTCTTACCAATAAAGACCTTGGTTTTCAGGTTTTGATTTGCAGTTTTGATCTCTACAACTAGTCTGTCTATCTGCATGCTTGTAACTTTTGCAACTGAGTGGAAAGCTGGGGGTGGAATTTTCCTGAACCTGTTTTATTTTCTTCAACCTTTTGTGTATTATTTTCTGTGTTGGCATTTGCTTCCAGACTTGTGATCCCAAATAATGAAGTTTCTACTTCCTCTAGCACCTGCAACAAGGGACATCTACAACTGGTAAGATGTTCTCTGGGGGCAATTTTGAGGTTACTCAAGTTTATGATTCTACCTTGAATAGAGATGCTATTTCCTATTTTGTTCAAAGTTATGACAATGACTTGGCTTTGGGTGGAGTGACCCTGGCCTTTCTTTATGTTTATTGCTACCTTCTTTACTCCAATAACCAATATAAAATATACCAAGGTTTACATATTGATTATTCTTGGATTGATTATAATTGGCATTATAATTAATGTGCACTGTGCAATGGAGGATGCATAAACCAAGCCTTCCAAAAACACCTCCAACTTCAGAAAACCAAAGTACTTTCCCAGTAGTGACATGTGCTCAAGCCAAAAGCCCCAAGTCTGGTAACTTGCCATCTCCACTGATGCTAGACCAGAGGAATCATTAGCAGCTGAGATGAATATACCAGATGAAAGAAATGCTGAACATTGTCCAGTAATAGTTCAAATGGGCTGTAAGTCAGAAAGCAGGTCCATATAATTACCCCCACTCCTCCTCCACTGCAACTCCATAGATAGTGCAGGACAAGTACAGATAAAGAATCTGATCTGGGTATCATAAGGGATCCAGCAAATTGAATCTGGATCAGCTGAGTGCAAGTTAGACACACTAACTACTGATAAAGACTTCAGCTATGGCTGGAAAGTACAAAGAAATGAAATGATTTGGGTATAAAGTGCACATATGACATTAAAAGCATAATTCATTATATTGCACATTAGCTAAACTTGGATCAATCTCTTTATAATAGTTTTATTAATATACAAAATGTATCACAATATGAAATATAAAAATTACTGTAATTTTTTGTTACAAATGAAACTTGTGTTATTCACATATAATTTATACATTGTAACCATATGTACAAAATATACAAAAATGTAACCCCTCATGTACATTTAAAAAATCTATATATAAATTCTATTTATTTTGCTTTCCTTTTTAAATGAAAAGTAATACTGATGTGCACAGAGGGTTGAGTCAAGAATCTGATTGCCCAGTGTGGGCCTAGTACAGGAGATACTTTCTGGTGAAAGCAGCCAATGCTAATAGCTCGGTATTGGCATAGAGTTCATAGTTTGGAATTAAATTGCCAGGAAGACCACCATAAAGCTAATGCAACCTGGCATGAAGGAAGGAATCCAGGAGCCCATGTTTGTAATCAAATGTCCTGCAACAAATTCATATTACCAGCCCCTTTGATGAAATATTCTGAAATCAAGGATTTTGAGATTTTTTTTTCCAAAAAAATCATGCAGCCAAGAAGGTTGCAGTGTTTCAATGGGTATTTAGTGACACTTATGTCTGACCAGTCATTTCATTTACCATTCTTTTTTCCTGATGATCTCACCCATCCCTAACAGTAAACTAAATGGTGGAAAGAAGGCTATAGCAGTGACATCTGCAGCAGTATCTGTGCAGAGTAACCTGGAGACCTTATGAACAGCTTGTTCCCATATGACCTCATATCTTGAAATTCCGAAAACCTCTAGCCAGCAACAGAGTGCTAAACTCCAGAAGAAGCAAAAGCCAATCACCCAACCAAAATCAAGCTCCTATTAAAAAAAGTGGTTGAGGCCATAGCAGTACCAGAGAAGCATTTTCAAAGCAGTGTTTTCTGAGACAGGAGTCCGGTAGTTATTGTCACCCTATTTGATGCCATGGAAGATCTGATCTATGTACTATAGAAGGTAGAATAGACCCACTGATGTGATCTAGCCATGTGGCACAGATATTAGAGCCAAGGATGTGAGCAGAGTAAAGGCTAAACAAAGCAGAAGTGTCTGTGATTTGTCCACACAAGCAAAAGTATACAGCTCAGAACTGACAGGCTATAGATAAATAACAGTTACAGTTAAATCAGAGATTCCTAAATTGAGTGACATTCCTCTGGCCCTGGCCACCCTATCTGTGTGACCCAGGAAGATTGAGGACAATTTGTATCTTTAACTAAAGTTCATGTACCCAGAGAAAAGCTTGGATTTGACATAGCAAGGTCATAGACCAGCAGCTGTGATGATGATAGGTAGTTGGGAAATCACAAGGTCTATTGTGAACTCACACTAGTGAACCAAGAGAAGGGTGTGGCCTCAAATGGTCATTTCATCTAGCAAGGAGCACCACAACAAAACATAAAAAATACCAACATACTCAAAGGTTATAATAGGAAGATAAACAGAACCTTATATTGCTTTACTTAGTGAATGCAGATAGTAGGTCTGAGAACTTAACTAACAGCATCACCTTTAAGGCTTCTCTGATAAGAATCTAGAGAAGAAATGTGGAAGATGTTCAAAAAAATCAAAGAATCCTTGGGATATATTTGATGGAAATACAAGAAGACTCAAAACAATATGAGAGTGGAAATGAGAACACATCAAAAAAGAAATAATAGGTCTGAAAAAACGTGGATGGTAAATGCAAATTTAATAGCAGACTTCACCAACAGCCCTCAACAAGAAATAGCTGCTAAAGACAAAATCAGTGAGCTGCAACATGAGCTGTATCACCTCTCCATACAGAAGTTTTAAAAGAATCTTAAAATAAATAAACAGAAAATGGGAATACAATCATCAAAATAAGTGAACAGATACAATAAATCTTTGAGAGAGGTATTGAAGGAACAAAAAATGAATGATTGGGGTCCAAGAAAGGTAAGAAGAAAACTCCTATTAAAAAAATCAACATTTAAATATATCAGCTGAGAAGTTTTCAGAACTGAAGTGTCCAGGTACATGCCCAAAGAGTTCCCAAAGAAAACATTCCAAGGTATGTCCTCATCATAATGAGAAAACCACATATAGGGACAGAATATTAAAAGAAGCAAGAAAGAAAGGTAAATTACATACTAGGAAGCATTCTTCAGATTTACAAATTTATCACAAGCAACCCTCCTGGCCATGAGGCAGTAGTGGGATAAAGTGATGAAACTTAATGCAATGAACACCTTGCCAGGAATATTTGACCCAGCCAGACTTTTTTTCAGGTTTTAAAGAAGGATATAGTCATTCACAAATAAGCAACAGATAAGAAACTTTACAGACTCAAAGACAAGATTTAAATAAGAACTGAGTTGTCTAATGTAAAGCAAGGCAGACCCCACTGTTGTGTTAAATAAATGTAGCATTAAATAATTAAGGATGGGGCTGGATGGCGATGGATGGAGGCCTTTGTGCTTAGGCCCCAGCCACGTGGCTTCATCCCCATCCAGCTGGCGAATTCCAGGCCCAGGTGATCGGCGCAATCAAGACTCACTCACAGGCAGGCTTTAGGAAGAATCATCTTTATTCAGGCCCTATTCACCACATGTGTGTGGCCTATCTCATAACCTTTTAAGCACTAGTTATTCTTGGCCCTGCATCTAAACTCCTTTCAGCCATCTTCCCTTTGGGCTCCATGCTGGTCAAAGACCAGAACACAGAAACCCAAAAGCCAGAGCGCCCAGCAGCGCAGAACGGGCAAAGAGCCAAAAAGGCAAAAAGCCAAAAGGGCCAAAAGGGGCGAATTCCCTTGGTCCAAGCCTTATACCCCACAAGCACACAAAAGTTGTAATAAAAGATGGTAAGGTATCTCATGAAGATCTCAACAGCAATAGAAGGAACATACAGTAAAAAAAAACAGAGTGGCAAAAGAGATCAGAAAATTTATTCCAACAATTTTCTGCCTGCAAAAACCACATTTTAATAGTGTGAGTAAACATGGACCCTAAGTCAAAGATGGGAAAACAATCCTTCAAGCTAAAAACTCCTTTATACAGGCTGGAGTGGCCATACTAATATCAGACATCATAGACTTCATTCTCAAAAGGATATAATTGTAGATAAGGTCTTCTCTTAATAGTCAATTAGTCTGTACATCAGGAAGAAAACACCCTGCTAAACATATATGCACCCAAGGACGGGACAGGGAAATACTTAAAACAACTGCTAATAGATTTAAAGACATCAATAGCAACAAAATAGTAGTGGTATATGTTAACTCTACTTTGTCACATATTGAGAGTTCAACCAAGCTAAAACTTAACAATTATATTCTTTATTTGAAGAAGAAATTGAAGAATGGGGTGTATATATGATATAATATATATATAATGCTTTTGTTTCTCACAATATAAATACACATTTTCTTTTCTTTTTTTTTGTCTTTTTTTTTGGGCCACACCCATTTGATGCTCAGGGGTTACTCCTGGCTAAGCGCTCAGAAATTGCCCCTGGCTTGGGGGGACCATATGGGACGCTGGGGGATCGAATCGCGGTCCTTTCTTGGCTAGCGCTTGCAAGGCAGACACCTTACATCTAGTGCCACCTCTCCGGTCCCTGAATACACATTTTCTAATGTGCCTAGGAGATACTGCAAGATTTTTTACATGCTGGGTGTAAGTTATACATCCAAAATATCAAAAGTATACCAATGGAATCAACTATCTTCTCCAAAACATGATACACTGAAGATAAAAGGGAAATACAAACAGAAATAGAGAAATAACTTTACCACTTGGAAATTAAATAGCTCATTTCTGAAACACCATTAGGGCAGAAAATATTGAAGGAAATAAAATAATTGCTGGAAACAAATGAGAAGAACACATGAATACTCAGAATGTGTGAGATGGCATAGTGTATATAGATAACAATTTATGGCTTTGTATGCATGTAATTGGAGAGGAAGAAAATACCTATGTGATAACTTAATGGCACAGCTGAAGAAATTGGAAGAATGATCAGAAAATTGAACAGAAAGTACGTAGGCAGAAAAAATAATAAAATTGAGAGCAGAATTTATTGAGCTGGACACAGGAAACAGTTCAAAAGATCAATGAAAGCAAAAGTTGCTTATTTAAAAAATAAACAAGCTCAATAAATTTTCAAAGACAATATAAGAGATAGAAACTTAGTAAATCACATTAGAAATTAAAAAGAGAAAATTACAACAGATAATATAAAAATAAAAAGGAGTAACAGAGATTACTTTGAAAATCTTTATGCCACAAAACAAGAGTACTTTAAAGAAATGGATAAATTTCAGGACTAAATTAGAAGAAAAAGTTATATCATGATAATTTTTAAAATATATATATAATATTGACATTAAAATATATAACTCATATATATATATGAAATTAATATATTATAATATGATATATATGGTGCTATTCTTAGAAGAAAAAAAATTTAACTAAATCTAAATCTGGAGAAAGAATGAATAGATATTTCCTCAAGGGAGAAATACATTTGGCCACAAACCACATAAAAAAAAGTTTTACATCACTGGTAATCAGTGAGATGCAAATCAAAATAACAGTAAGATACCATCACACACACAGGGAACCATAGTGGTGCAAACAATACATGCTAGGGTGCATACCAGCTGTACTACCTCTCACACTCCTGATCAATTTTAATCTATTTTAACATTTTTTGGAAAATTTAGATTATCTAATTTAAGAATACTTCAAGTGGCAATAATAACTTTAAAAAATCAGTCAACATTGTCATGTTAGTCCAGATTAAATTTTCCATGTGGTAACCCAGTTCCAGTAATATTTATTGATTTATATTAGTATTTTTCAAACTTTTATGTCCTACTGGTCAGGGATAACAAAAGGAAGAAAAGGAGACAAAAGAAGCTCAGTCCTACCCTGGAAAAAATGACATTCAAGAGAAATCTATCCTATTGTACCCAAAAATAATACTCTTGCCTGTATTGTTCCAGTGTCCCAGTGTCCCTCTTTGGGAAAATTTGAAGTGATATTTCAATTAAAACGTACTGAATTACACAGGTACATACAACTTTCCATTAATGCCCTTTGGAAGTTTGTGATCATGGGGGGGCAAGGGGAACATTTAGACTGTGTTTCTCTGGTCCCTGCAAAAATTCTAGATTTCTTCCTCTGAGGTTTTAGATTGAAATATAGTTTTAGTTGGTGTTTTGTTTTCATAAGAAGCACAACCGACACCGTTTCCCTTTGTTGAAATATTACATATGTATGTATGAAATATTACAAATATATATATTTGTAAGAATTTACTGGTCTTTTTTCTGAGTTCACTCCTGAACTTGTTAACTACTCTAGACAAATCTTGCTGTCAGTAAATTCTAGAAAATAAAATGTGGTAGCGAAATGGATAGCATAAAAATAATACATTGATATTTCTAACACAAATACAGAAATAGAGAAGTATCTCACACTCTGTCTCTGTGTATGCATGTGTACATGCATGCTTGAGAAAGAGACTGTGTAACAATTTAAGTAAGCTGAAGTATATATATAATATATATTTATTATACATTTTAAATTCTTATACACAAAAATAATTATGTTTATTTAAAACTATACTGTGCATGAGAGTCAAATTTTATTTTGGCTAAAAATTATTTTTTATCTGCAAAGGAGATAAAACCTCTGACTTACAACTTAAATAAAACAGCACAACTTAAGTGAAACTTCTAGAAATATATTAAGATCAAACTGAATTATTAAGGGCAATATAAATACTCTTCACAGGTTTAGTTGAAAGGTCACATAGTTCTTAGCATTTGGCTTAGATACAGACTGGGAACATTTTGATTATTTTTAATTAATAAAATTTAGGAAATTCTGTGTCTTGTCTTTGGGACCAAAGAAATACAATAAAAAATAAAAACTTGGAGTGGACAGAGAATGCATTGGCAGGGCATTTGCTTTAGAAACACTTACCCTATTGGAGCCACAGAACCATATACAGCTGAACTGAATTTGATTTCCAACACTATATATGTTGCCCAGATTCCTGCCAGGTTTGTCCCCCCAAAAAATAACATAGGATCATATAAATATGATAGTTGTACTCTAGACAATAATGAATTATAAAACTATAAAATTAACTCCAGTTTCTTTTCAATAGCTCTCCTCGTACACTCTTTAATAGTTTGGGTTAACAGCAATAATGAATGTGATGGTATCTTCCACTAGAAGTTGAATTGCCTATTACCTGTCATCCAAGTTTATTGGCTCATGCTATATCCTGACATGGAGGGTTTGCTTATACTTAATTCTTATTTTCAGATTATTTTAGTAAGCTTCTCATTCATTAATGTGTGACATACTCATATCATTACTGAATAAACTACATAAGGGGAAAGCTATTGGAATTGGAACCAATTGCATTCATATCACCATAAACCCTGAAAGAGCAGAACTCTAGTGAAATTTGATTTTGTAATATTCATTTCAATTTTACCTTCTTTTTTATACATTATCATATACATTTAGGAAATAGAAAAATGAAGATATGTTGTCCTGACAAACAGTATAAAAGCAGACAGTAACTCTGAGCTGAAATTTTGGCTAATAAAATTGTCTCAGGCAAAATATCATTTAAATCAGATGCTGTGGAGTAAACTATCCCTATACATAACAGGTAGTATTATGAATTGATGAAAAATGTACATTTTTAAAATATAAGAAAACAGAAGCATAATATGATTCTGTAACTCCACATCTGGCTATATTCTCAAGTTTTAAGTCAATATTTTTAGAGCTACACTTTAGTGTTCATTGGGGTGTTAGTCACAATAGTCAAGATGAGGGCAAAATTTCAATGTAGACAATTTAATATCTTCAACAAGATAAGCAAACCCAGAGATAGAGCTCTTTTAAGTGAAGCATGTTAATGTCAAAGGAAATATAATCAAAGTAAAGTACGATGGGGGTCAGAGCAATGACACAAGCAGTAGGGCATTTTCCTTGCATGCACTAACATAGAAGTGACCATGGTTCCATCCCCCCCGACTCCTGGTGTCCCATTTGGTCCCCCAAGCCAGAAGCAAAGTCTTAGCTTATAGGCAGGAGTAACTCCTGAGTGTCATTGGGTGTGTCCCAAAAAGAAACAAACAAGGAAATATATAAATAAATAAATAAATTAGTATGAATAATATAATATTCTACATATTATAAAAATTTTGAAATAGCCCAATAAAGGGGAAAATATGGCATCACATGATATATTTATTGAGGGGTGTGTAATAAACATTTGAAGATCTTTTTCAACACAACTTCAAAATAAACATCTCATTTAACTAAAAACAAGGAAAGTAGGCATGTCTCAACAAAGTATATACTGGCTATTAGGGATAGAAAAAAGATGCTAATCATGGAAATTAAACACTGTAACTTACATGTAGGATGGCTATGAACAGTTGGAATATTTAAATGTAGAACTCTTACATTAACTAGTTGTAACTTTGGGATATCTGTACAAAGATATCAAAAAATACCTTGACAAATTACAAAAATATTCAACATGATATTTCTTTTAGATTTTTAGGAAGCATTAATGTTGAAACTAACATAACCATTTAAAATTGGCCAAAAATTGGAAAAGAAGATGTGTCATTGATATACAAGGGAATCTTGTTTGTTTGTTTTGTTTTGGGGCCACATCCTATGATACTCATGGTTTACTCTGGCTATGAGCTCAAAAATTGCTCCTGGCTTGGGGGAACATATGGGACTCCAGGAATCGAAGCGAGGTTGTCCTGTGTCAGCTGCATACTAGCAAACACCATACCACTGTGCTATCACTCCTCTGGCTCCTTAAAATGGAATATTAATTAGTTAATATTAATTAATTAATGGATGCTTATCATTTGCAGAAAATGGAAAAAAATAGAGAAAAAGTTTGAAGTCAAGAGGAAAATACAATTTTACCTTATTTTAATTCATTTTTTGTATAAAAAATGTCCGGAATCAAACACCACCAATGATCATGACCAGAAAACTGGGCTTACTTGGACGATTGAATATATGGTAATAACAAAGGCTGCTGGATGGGCTTCAAGGCTGCTGCTATCATGATTTTGATGTTGCTGATGTTTAAAGGATATTGAAAAAAATTATACTTAGCAATGAAAGCTTTATTTATTGTTTTGGTCAATTCCACAGTGCTATTTTTTTCAAAGAAAAAATTTACTTGATAAATTATTTTAATAAAATTTATTATAAAATTAATTATAAGTAAATTAAATCTATTATATATTCTATAAAACAGATTTTCTTTTTCATTGTTTACTTTGTTCCAAAGCATTAATGTGTTTCAGGGTCATTTCTCTCTATATATACTCATAGATCACTTTCTGGTATCCTTTAGGGACCAAGGAGGTGTCAGGTATAACTAGGTCAGGTGTGTGCAAGACAAGCATAATTCATCCACAATGTACCATCACTCTGTCATCAAAATACACTAAAACATATATAAAAATTCTGCAAACACAGGAGCAGAGCATTTGCACACTGCATAGGACATTTTCCTGGCACATGTCTGACCCAGTTTCTATCCCCAGCACCTCATACAACCCCCCCCCCCTCCCCAGACTGCCAGGAGTGATTTCTGAGTGCAGAGCCAGGTTTACCTCCTGAGCATCACTGGGTATGGACCAAAAGAAAAGAAATCTGAGAACAATTGTTAGGAGTACATTGTTATATTGATTTCTCAGACATTGTTCCCCAGACATACAATTGCCTAATTTTTGACAAAGGAGCAAGAAATCCTAAGTGGAGCAGGGAAAATCTCTTCAACAAGTGGTGCTGGCAGAACTGGTTAGCCACTTGCTAAAAAGCGAACATAGACCCTCAGTTAACATCATGTACAAAGGTAAAATCCAAATGGATTAAAGATCTTGATATCAAACCTGATACCATGAGGTATATAGAACAACACGTAGGTAAAACACTTCATGACATTGAGACTAAAGGCATCTTCAAGGAGGACACTGCACTTTCCAAACAAGTGGAAGCAGAGATCAACAGATGTGAATATATTAAGCTGAGAAGCTTCTGTACCTCAAAAGAAATAGTGCCCAGGATACAAGAGCCACCCACCGAGTGGAAGAAACTATTCACCCAACACCCATCAAATAAGGGGCTAATATCCAAAATATACAGGGCACTGACAGAACTTTACAAGAAAAGACATGTTATATTCTATTTTCTTTGAATAATTAGAAAAAAGAAACCTGAAAGACTGAGAAAAGCTGAAAACATCAACAACTGTTGCCAGAAACAGAAAAAAAGAACAGATAAAGAGATTTACTTTAAGTGATTTAAAATTTCAGAAACAAAAGGAATATGTTCTAGAAATCAGAACCACAACATGGCAAGTATCATTAATAATACTATATTGTGTACAATTTGCAAAGATGGCTTTATTTTCACCATGCACAAATACATACAGGTAGCAAACATGTGAATGTTGACTATTTTATCTGGATCTGGTACACTTTCCAAATGTTATTGTAATAAAATCATCATGTTATACATTTAACATACGTATAGCTGTGCCCATTAACAACTTAACTGAAAAAAATTAACTCTGCTGCAACTTTTATCCTATTGCACATAAAATTCTTTATGCTGTTGCACATAAAAACTCAGCACAAAGAAAGGATCCCATCTCAAATTCAACTAAAATGAAGCAAGGTCAATGGTTGTTGCAATAGAAACTGATGCATGATGTAAAGATAAAACATGAGTGTCTGGATTCCTTAGCCTAGAGAACCTGTCAAATCAGTGTCAAAAACAGATTTTTAGTGGTTATTCCCATATCTCCTAAAATTAACCTTACTAAAGTACTTGATAAAATATCAGAAAGCATGCACAGCTTCTGTAATTCTGGAATATTGGTAAAAAATGAGCCTAGCAAAATGGCCATTCAAAGAGAAACTGCACATTCTTAATATTTACTACATAAATATCTTAAGATAAATTTTCATTTCATGGGGCCGGAGAGATAGCATGGAGGTAGAGTATTTGCCTTGCATGAAGAAGAATGGTGGTTTGAATCCTGGCATCCCATATGGTCCCCCAATCCTGCCAGGAGCTATTTCTGAGCTCAGAGCCAGGAGTCACCCGAGTGCTGCCGGGTGTGATCCAAAAACCAAAAAAAAAAAAAAAACAACAAAAAACAAAGAACATTTTTTTTCATGTCAAAGACAGAGTACTCAAAATATAGGCCTAAACTTGTATTACTTTTATGACATTATATTCCATCAAAATATAAGGAATTTGGATGCAATGATTAAAGCATAGACCAGGGTCCTATCATCAGTCCAATCGTTGACATTCAAAATTGCTCCCCAAACTCTGAAAACAAATTGAAAAAATTTTGAACAAGAACTGAACACAGAACAAGGAATAAGATGATAAACAGGACTCCATAGACACAAAACCAGTAAACAAAAAGAAGGTAAAAACTAAGAGAATAGTTATCAATTATTTCAAGCAGACTTAACTAAAGGCTTTACTAGTGAAGGGTATTGTACATTGTATGACTGAAAATCATGAACAACTTTGAAAATTTAAAAAAGATACAATTATATCATAAACAGCCTTGTAACCATGGTGTTTAAGTAATCAAATTTTAATGGCAACCCCTCCCCCCAAAACCAAAAGAATCAATAATTTTCAACAGACTTAACTAAAGACTTAACTTAAAATGAGTAAATGTGACTGAAATGAGAGGAAGAAAAGTTTAAAATCATAAATTTATATGGCCTCCATACCGAAGGAATCTTCTCCCCCACCCTATGACCTATTGTGACTTCAGTGGGAAGTGATGTTACTGATGCCTAGATAAACAGGACATGTGTGTCCCAGTCTCATTTGCCTTAGGCAAGCTCCCAGGATAGCTGGAAAATGAGAATATAAATTTCGAGTATTTCTCCCATACTCAAAATTTCAAGTATTATTCCCTTGACCCCTCTCACCAATATGAATATTGGGTCTCACTTTTGCCTTTGGAGGCTCCCTCCTTTTCGGAACTGCCCAACTGCCTTGATCATTTACATCGCAGTCAAGGGCATAAAAAGATACATCTCAAGTACCAGGCTGTTGATTAACATATTAATTATTGAGTCCTGGATGGTTGTGGATGATGGTGAGTCTGGGTATTTAAGGTGGTGGCTAGGAAATAATCCACAGACAGTCAGGTTTCAGGAGACATGAATCTTTATTAATAATACACCCTAGACACCTAGGCTAACCTTTTAAGCAGCCTCTCTCCAGCTGCACAGCCATCTCCACCTGTTTCCTAATCCTCCATTCTGCCAGCTCCCTAGCCAATTCTTGCTGGATTCTTCTGTCCTTGGATCCCCTTTTTAATATGTTAATCAACACCAGGTAAGGATGCAGTTGGAGTTTCTCAGGACTTCATGACAGGACAGTGTTTCAGAAGGAGACAAGTCAGAGGCACACTGAGATTGGGGAGTCTGAAGCCCAAATAGAACAATATTTCAGGGGAGCCTATTACCTCAAGTTCAGAGACTATGTTGGTTCTGTCTCTGAGATCAGTTCCCACATGCAGGGCTTTTGGAGAACTGGAGTCTCAGCTCCTCAGAACACAAGTCACAGACCCATGTGGGGAGAGCCACTCACATGAGTCCCATGGTGAGATTGCTCAAAACAGTGGAGATGAGTTTCTGAGAGCCTCTCAGCAGAGCAAGCTAGTGTCCTCCCTGAGCCAGTCCAAGGATCAGATCAGGGGCCTTATTTTAGGAGTCTCTGTCTCTGTCTCTCTGTTTCTGTCTCTGTCTGCTTCTGTCTCTGTCTGTCTGTCTGTCTGTCTGTCTCTCACCTCATCAAAGGAAGGCAGCGAGGAGGAGAGTGTCCTTAGTCAAAGGTAAGAAGCCAACTTTCCCAAGGCTCCTTGTCCTCAAGTCCCAGGCCATGAGTTCTGAGAATGTCAGTGTAGACATACAACATCCCTCAGAGAACCCAAGGAGGAGCAACAGATGGGAAGTCAGGCAGGACATGAGGGGCTTTGGGGAATCCCACTGACCCATCCTTGGACATTCCTGAAGGGCACTGGAGTGAGGTGAGGGGTATAGGGCACTTGTGTTTCCGGACTGGTCCCATTTCCTGAGTGCTTGGGTGACGGATCCTCTTGGAGCTCCCAGATCCCATCTGAAACGCCAAGCTGGTCATACAGGCCTTTGCCCAGAAGCAGGCTACCATGTATGTGATCCTGTACCTTGGGCCAATCCGCGGGCTCAAGGAAGAGCAGACCGCAGTCATACTGGATCCCTAATTAGCAGTCTGCTGACTCCCCTGACTAGCAACCCTCCTCCCTGCAGCAGCCAGGTTTCCATGCTTCATAGGAGCAGGAGAGGTGTCCTTGCTGATGATATCCATCATTGTCAGATGACACGTGGCCATCTCCTCCTCCTCCATCAATTCAGAGCGGGTCTTTGCCAGCTAACCACAAAGCCTGGGATACATGGGAATGGTATGGTGGCCCATAAGAGCCAAAGGCCAGGGACAGTTGGAGGGTACTGTGACCTCATGAGCTCTTTGGGGGGTGCTGTGATGTCATAAATCCGAGGCTGGGGAGGGGCGGGGGAATATAGAGTCTTTTTTGCTCTGCCAGGCCCCATGGTTCTTTCCTCTCTCTCCCCCTACATCCTTGTGTTCTGTGTCACCTGCAGAGAGAACATGGTAGAAGAACAATACTACAAACAACTCTACTTCTTCTTAGTGCTCCTGTCACCACCTGCTCAAAGGCACCCTAGAGGCCCCACTACCACCAAGCTGCCACCCTTCTCTCCTTGGCCCTGCCATGCCATCTTCCTAGGCCACCCGCCCTCTTGGCCCTTTCCAGGGGAAGAACACCCACTTGTTCTGCCCTGCCCTACGCATTCCCCCCAACCTCCTCCCCCCATCCTTTAGTCCCCCAACTCTCTGGAGGGAAGGCTGAGCTAAATTTAAACGGGAGGAGATGGAGGTTCCCATGTTGGTTCGTCCCTAGGCGACAAAGGAACAATTCAGTTCTCACTCAAACTGAGAACCACATGCTCGCTGAAATCGCTTCAGTAAAGCATTCCAAAGTATTTGCACTTGTTGTGTATCCCCTAATATAGATTAACCCAATAAATCAAATAATGTTCTTGTTGACTCTGTTAGTTTTCCAGACACTGAGTGTGGTGAGGATCAGGGGCATAATGGGGATGGCACATCTCATGGAGATCCAGTTGCTTTCTGGAGCATCTTTGGGAGAAGACACCTGGTGCTACTCAAACAATATTGAGGGGATTTCAGTTTTTAGGAAGGTGTAAAGCAGCCCCTTGCCCCTGTTACTGTTCTAGAATCTTTCTATGATGACAGTCAAGGATTCAGTAGCCCCCAGACGCAGAAGATGTGACCTAACAGGAAGTTAGGAACCATAGGTGGATATGGAGATGTCTGGATATTTGTGAGCAGCACTGAGATGCTGTTTTATTGGTTCCTCTGGAACGGACAAGATAGTGATGCCCTTCTCCAAACAAACCCTAGCTCCATGATGAGACACTGAGAGGTGTTGGGAAAAAAACACTGCATGGCCACTGACCTGTAGGGTCTCAAAGATGAGAGGAGGTAAGCAAGCCTTCTGTGACTGCACAAAAAGGGTATGTGAGGAAAATTTGAGGGGAAGGATGCCCTGCATGGAATTTCAGTGTATGTCCTTCTCAGAGGCTTGTTGCACACCCTTTCATAGATGGAAATAGCCCTCTGAAGGATGCCTATCATAGTGTTCCACACAATATCCTGCTGCTCTTGGGGAGTGTATGGGTCAATGGCAATGAAGACAGTCTTTTGCCAGAAACCAAACCCTAATATGGAATTCTGCAGGACAAACCAGTCTTGTGTGGCCAGAGCACATAGCATTGGCTAGCCCCAGAGCCCAAGGAAATACCACAGTTTCCTATCAGTCATACATTCCAGGAAGCTAGTGACATCCTTGAAACTTCACTAACCTTGAGGTGTTCCTGTGCTCCTTATGTAAAAATGGCATGTAAAGATTACCTCTGTAATGCAGGCTGTTTCATCCCGCTCTCTCTCCACCCTCTGTAAAATTGTGCTTAAAAAGAGCCTGTACTGATCAATAAACTGGAGTCTTGACAAGCCTCGTGTTGCTCGGCCCCCTTCTTTCTCCCCATTCTCTTTTCAGGCTGGGACCCCTCTATACCCGCGAATAACCTGTCCTGCAGGCCAGGACAGTCTTTGATGTAGCCAGACACAGCCTCCCTTCGATAGAGTTTGTCTATGTTCCTCTGTGTAGACACACTGATAAAGCACCAGACTTCTCTCATAGACATTCACCTATCATGGACTGATATTTAGAGGAAATATCAGAGTATGTATATCCTTGCCAGAGTCGGGGGACATTTCCCTGGAATTCCTACAGTCTTGAAGCAGAAGTTTAGGGCTACAGATGCTTGAGGTTTCACCAGGGAGTCCCATGAAAATGTGATTTTTGATAAAAAGACATTAGTATCTACTCACTCTACTCAGGGATTTGTAGCAAGGTATTGCCTAGGGTCTCAGCAGTGGGGTGACATTTTCTAGGGGGCACTTGAAGCAATTTTTCTAGAAAGACTCTGAATTCTTGTTTTTAAATAAAAAAAAACAGAAAACAAAACCAAACAAACAAATAAAAATAAAACAGGCAGTAACCGGTTCAAATAGCTCCAGCTTTGCAGGGAGTAGCTCAGTATTCTGTCACCAGCATAAAACTCCCCGAGAGACTGAAAATCAGTCTATACATTGCTGACTTTTTGCCCACAATTCCTCTTAAAAGCAGGAAGTAATAAACCAATACAGAGTGTGCTACAACTTTTCTCACACCCAGATGCTCAGCTCCTTGACCAGAGAGATGCCCTTGATTTCCTCTCATCTAAAAGCTCAGGTTACAAGAGGAGATTCTCTAGGTCTTCATCATGTGGTCTCAGAACCCATTACCTCTATTTAATAACTGTCCTCGACCTGTAGTTTATTCTGAAATGTTTCTGCCTTTTGTATAACAGTGCCATTGAACATTAAAAAAAGTCTCACTGATTAGACTTCAGCATAGCACTACATTGGTGCTCTGAGCATGGAGCTAGATGAAGGTCATGAACACTAGCAACTGTAGCCCCCAAACAAACTAACATACAGGTATTTTATGTGCTAAAAATATACTATTAAAAATAAAATATGATATTATAGACATTAAATCACATTGATACATTATGATAATTTTAGGAAAATTCAATGTTTCTTTATATTTTAGGGCTGTTAATTTTTCTCGGATTATTATTGTTTTTAGATTTAACTTCACAAAGTTTATTACCAAGTAAATTCTGTAATAGAGCTAATAATATAATTATCAGGTTCACTTATTTTTAAAGAATAATAGAATCAATAAAATATATTTATTTATACATAATTAACAGAATGTCAAAATGTTGCTAAAATCTTCATTAAAATAATATAATTTTTACATAATTATCAAAGATTTTAGGGAAATATTTATATCCATATAACATAGTTCCTCAAAGATACAAGAAACATAATTTCTGAACAAGAGGAGTACTAGATGGAGATGATAAAAGAAATGTGAAGAATGGCTATAGAAGAAATGTAAAAGAAATAAAAATTGAGATCTGGGCTCCCTGTGTGTGACACCAGGCGGGGAAAATCCGCGAAAGTACACCGGCCCAGTGGGGCTCAGCTGTGAAAGACTGTGAGTGTGACCTGTCTATGTCTGTCTACTGTCCTCTTGCGTGAAACTCTTGCGAGTGGGGCAAAAAGAGCCTCCAGAAACCTCGCTCGCCCAGACGCCATTTTCAGGGAGGGACTTCAGAGCATAAAAACCGGCTATCCTTTGCAAAAGCTGGCTCCCTGTGTGTGACACCAGGCGGGGAAAATCCGCGAAAGTACACCGGCCCAGTGGGGCTCAGCTGTGAAAGACTGTGAGTGTGACCTGTCTATGTCTGTCTACTGTCCTCTTGCGTGAAACTCTTGCGAGTGGGGCAAAAAGAGGCTCAGAGGAGCACGGCCGCTCCGCTTCGCTACGCGGCCGTGCACTCTTTCTAAGGAAAGAACTCCATTGCAACAAGAAGGAAAAATCACACTAAGAACGGCGCTATATCACAGAAGCAAACATTTCTCTCTGGACTGTCTTCTCTGTTACATGCTCGGGCCTAAGATTTGACCCAGTGTGAGGCTTCATCCACGGAGGACTCCCCTCCCTTAGAGGCAAGTCAGCCCATCCAGAAAGGGAGGAGCCAGAGGAGTGTGCTGCCTACATCATATAGACAATGAATACCACTACAACACGTAGAAAAACCCACAATACAAATGTGACAATGGGGAAACAGCGCAGGCCAGCATCAGACATAGAGAATGAAGATGACAATTCTGAGGACCAGATAATGACTGAACAACTAATCAACCTCTCAGATAAGGACTTTAGACTAGCAATATGGAAGGTGCTCAACAGACTCCAAGAAACCATGGATCGAGTTGAACAGAACACTAATAAGAACCAAGAAAATATGAAGGCAGAAATGACAAAACTCCAAACTGAAATAACATGTCAACTAACAGGCCTGAAAAACTCAGTAAACGAAGTGAATGACAAAATGGATAAGCTCTGGGACAGGGTATCAGAAGCTGAGAATAGACTTGGTGCTGTGGAAGATGAGATACATAACAATTCCATACAGCAGGAGAGATTGGACAAAAAACTTAAAGCAAATGAGCAGACAATGGAAAAATTAGTCAAAGAATGGGAACAGACGAAAATAGAAGTCTATGATAAGATCAACAGAAACAACTTAAGAATCATTGGAGTCCCAGAGACCCAGGAAGAAAATTTCCAGGAAGAATCAATGGTCAAGAACATCATTAAAGAGAAACTTCCAGAGCTAAAGAATATATGTGATCAAATCCTGCATGCCCGAAGAGTACCAACCAAAAGAGACCCCAGAAAAACCACCCCAAGACACATCCTAGTCACAATGACAAATCCCACAGATAGAGACAGAATTCTGAAAACAGCAAGATCAAAAGGGGAAATCATGTTCAAGCAAGCTTCCCTGAGATTTACAGCAGACCTGTCACCAGAAACGCTCAATGCCAGAAAGCAGTGGTGGGATATTGTGACAAGACTGAATGAAATGAATGCTTCACCCAGAATACTATACCCAGCAAAACTCACTTTCCGGTTTGATGGAAGAATACATGGTTTCACAGACAAAAAACAGCTCAGAAACTTCACAGACACAAAACCAGTCTTAAGAGAAAAACTGAAAGACCTAATCTAAGACAAGACTACCCAAAAGACACACCAAATTTTGAAATAAAGATGGCGTTAAATCCCAGGACAATTCTTTCTCTCAACGTCAATGGACTAAATGCACCAGTTAAGAGACACAGAGTGGCTAAATGGATCAAAAAACTCAATCCAACCTTCTGCTGCCTACAAGAAACGCACCTGAATAGTCAGAACAAACATAGACTCAAAATAAAAGGCTGGAGAAAAGTTATCCAAGCAAACAACACCCATAAAAAAGCTGGAGTGGCCATACTAATATCAGATAATGCAAACTTTATACTCAGGAAGGTTGTAAGGGACAAAGACGGACATTTTATATTAATCAAGGGGTACGTAGAGCAGGAAGAATTCACTCTCCTAAACATATATGCACCGAATGAGGGGCCAGCAAAATATTTAATACAACTGCTGACAAATCTGAAAAATAATATCAACAACAACACAATAATTGTGGGGGACCTAAACACGGCTTTGTCAACACTGGACAGGTCAACCAGACTGAAACCCAACAAGAATATACTAGACCTGAGGAGAGAAATGGAAGAAAGAGGCCTAGTGGATATATATAGGACACTCCATCCCCAGAAACCTGGATACACATTCTTCTCCAATGTACATGGGACATTCTCCAGGATAGACTACATGCTGGCACATAAAACATACCTCCATAAGATCAAGAGGATAGAAATTTTGCAGATTACCTTCGCTGACCACAAGGCTCTGAAATTATTTGTGAACTCCAAAGGGACTCAGAAGAAACACTTTAACACCTGGAAGTTAAACAGCCTCATGCTCAATAACCAGTGGGTCCGAGATGAAATCAAGGAGGAAATAAAAAGGTTCCTGGAAACAAATGACAATAAAGACACAAACTCTCAGAACTTATGGGACACAGCAAAAGCAGTACTGAGAGGAAAATTTATAGCTTTGCAAGCACACATCAGGAAGGAAGAAGGAGCTTACCTGAGTAGCTTAATGACACAGCTAATAGAACTAGAAAATGCTCAACAAAAGGACCCAAGAACAGGAAGACAGAAGGAAATAACAAAGCTGAGAGCAGAAATCAACGAAGTGGAAACTCAAAAAACAATCCGAAAGATCAACGAAAGCAGAAGTTGGTTCTTTGAAAAAATAAACAAGATTGATAGACCACTGGCAAACCTAACAAAGAAAGAGAGAGAGAGAAACTTGATAACTCGTATCAGGAATGAAAAAGGAGAGATCACTACTGATATGACAGAGATTCAAAGGGTAATCAGAAACTACTTTGAAAAACTCTACGCCACTAAAAATGAGAACCTGGAAGAAATGGATAAATTCTTGGACTCTTATAATCTTCCACGGTTGAAGGAAGAGGATGTAGCATATCTAAACACCCCCATCACCATTGATGAAATTAAAACAGTAATCAAATGTCTGCCGAAAAACAAAAGCCCAGGTCCAGATGGATTCACTAATGAATTCTATCAAACTTTCCAAGAGGAACTACTGCCAATCTTGGCAAGACTCTTTCATGAAATTGAACAAACAGAAACACTTCCAAATAGCTTTTATGAAGCCAACATCACCTTGATACCTAAACCAGACAGAGACGCTACCAAAAAAGAAAATTACAGACCAATATCACTGATGAATGCAGATGCAAAGATCCTCAACAAAATCCTGGCAAATAGGATTCAATGCCTCATTAAGAAGATCATCCACTACGATCAAGTAGGTTTCATCCCAGGAATGCAAGGCTGGTTTAACATCCGTAAATCTATCAACATAATACACAACATCAATAACAAGAAAAATAAAAACCACATGATCATATCAATAGATGCAGAGAAAGCATTTGATAAGGTCCAACACCCATTCTTGATCAAAACTCTCAGCAAGATGGGAATGGAGGGAACCTTTCTCAATATAGTGAAGGCCATCTACCAAAAGCCAGTGGCAAATATTATCCTCAATGGAGAAAAACTGAAAGCCTTCCCTCTAAATTCTGGCACAAGACAAGGCTGTCCTCTCTCACCACTCCTATTCAACATAGCACTGGAAGTACTTGCTATAGCGATTAGGCAAGAAAAGGATATCAAGGGAATCCAGATAGGAAAGGAAGAAGTCAAGCTCTCACTGTTTGCAGATGACATGATACTCTACTTAGAAAATCCTAAAGACTCTATCAAAAAGCTTCTAGAAACAATAGACTCATATAGCAAGGTGGCAGGCTACAAAATTAACACACAAAAATCAATGGCCTTTCTATACACCAACAGTAATAAAGAAGAAATGGACATTAAGAAAACAACCCCATTCACAATAGTACCACACAAACTCAAATATCTTGGAATCAACTTGACTAAATATGTGAAGGACCTATACAAAGAAAACTATAAAACTCTGCTCCAAGAAATAAGAGAGGACACACGGAAATGGAAACACATACCCTGCTCATGGATTGGCAGGATTAACATCATCAAAATGTCAATACTCCCCAAGGCATTATACAGATTTAATGCCATCCCTCTAAAGATACCCATGACATTCTTCAAAGAAGTGGATCAGACACTTTTGAAATTCATTTGGAACAATAAACACCCTCGAATAGCTAAAGCAATCATTGGGAAAAAGAATATGGGAGGAATTACTTTTCCCAACTTTAAACTGTACTACAAAGCAACAGTTATCAAAACAGCATGGTATTGGAATAAGGATAGGTCCTCAGATCAGTGGAATAGGCTTGAATACTCAGAAAATGTTCCCCAGAGATACAACCATCTAATTTTTGATAAAGGAGCAGGAATTCCTAAATGGAGCAGGGAAAGCCTCTTCAACAAGTGGTGTTGGCACAATTGGATAGCCACTTGCAAAAAATTAAACTTAGACCCCCAGCTAACATCATGTACAAAGGTAAAATCCAAATGGATTAAAGACCTCGATATCAGCCCCAAAACCATAAGATATATAGAACAGCACATAGGCAAAACACTACAGGACATTACAGGCATCTTCAAGGAGGAAACTGCACTCTCCAAGCAAGTGAAAGCAGAGATTAACAGATGGGAATATATTAAGCTGAGAAGCTTCTGCACCTCAAAGGAAATAGTGCCCAGGATACAAGAGCCACCCACTGAGTGGGAGAAACTATTCACCCAATACCCATCAGATAAGGGGCTAATCTCCAAAATATACAAGGCACTGACAGAACTTTACAAGAAAAAAACATCTAACCCCATCAAAAAATGGGGAGAAGAAATGAACAGACACTTTGACAAAGAAGAAATACGCATGGCCAAAAGACACATGAAAAAATGTTCCACATCACTAATCATCAGGGAGATGCAAATCAAAACAACGATGAGATACCACCTCACACCCCAGAGAATGGCACACATCACAAAGAATGAGAATAAACAGTGTTGGCGGGGATGTGGAGAGAAAGGAACTCTTATCCACTGCTGGTGGGAATGCTGTCTAGTTCAACCTTTATGGAAAGCGATATGGAGATTCCTCCAAAAACTGGAAATCGAGCTCCCATACGATCCAGCTATACCACTCCTAGGAATATACCCTAGGAACACAAAAATACAATACAAAAACCCCTTCCTTACACCTATATTCATTGCAGCTCTATTTACCATAGCAAGACTCTGGAAACAACCAAGATGCCCTTCAACAGATGAATGGCTAAAGAAACTGTGGTACATATACACAATGGAATATTATGCAGCTGTCAGGAGAGATGAAGTCATGAAATTTTCCTATACATGGATGTACATGGAATCTATTATGCTGAGTGAAATAAGTCAGAGAGAGAGAGAAAAACGCAGAATGGTCTCACTCATCTATGGGTTTTAAGAAAAATGAAAGACACCCTTGTAATAATAATTTTCAGACACAAAAGAGAAAAGAGCTGGAAGTTCCAGCTCACCTCAGGAAGCTCACCACAAAGAGTGATGAGTTTAGTTAGAGAAATAACTACATTTTGAACTGTCCTAATATTGAGAATGTATGAGGGAAATGTAGAGCCTGTTTAGGGTACAGGCGGGGGTTGGGTGGGGAGGAGGGTGATTTGGGACTTGGGTGATGGGAATGTTGCACTGGTGATGGGTGGTGTTCCTTTTATGACTGAAACCCAAACACAATCATGTATGTAATCAAGGTGTTTAAATAAAAAAAAAATTAAAAAAAAAAAAAAAAAGAATTTCAAAAAAAAAAAAAATTGAGATCTTCCCAGTCATTTGAGAGATTTTTAGTTCTCAAAATTACCAAACAAAATAGACTAACAAAATAGTACCAAATAATATAGTTAGCAAAAAAAGAGTATTTAAAACAGCCAAAGAGAAGAAAACCCTAATATGCCCCTTCAATAATATTTGCAAATTCTGTTACTTAAATGGAAAACAAAAAAATAGGAAAAAAAGAGAGAAAATGACATAAAGAGAGAGAAAAAATCAACAGATATATTTTTCTCAAAGGAGACAGAAACATAAATAGATATTTTTAGTTAAGATTTCTGTGAATGAATACCATTCATTTGGGGACGTTAGTTAAGATTTCTGTTGATGAATATCATTCATTTGGGGACGTTAGTGTTTCTGCACCAAACAAAAGATAGTTTGTTTGAATTAATGGCATTATTTACCAGTTACAGAGCTACTTTCTGAGGTCACACTTGCCTATGCCCTTTCACACTGATCAATGCATATTTGCTTCTTGGGCTTCCAGCTCCAGTCTTTCCACCTAGTCACCCATTCTCTATAATTACATCATGAGAAGAGAAGAGTTTCAATCTCATTGAAGCTTTCAAGTTGAGACTTTCAAGTATTGAGTCTTTGAAGTTCTAGTTCTTATTATTACAGCATCATTATTTTTTACTCCTGCTTCAGAATACCAGCCTAGAAACAATGCACATGCTTCTAAATTATATGTTCCTTGTGCTCACAGGTTTGGTGATGCTACTCTGCACTCTCTGTCAATGTCTTGTTTCCCCTTATAGTTTGGAAGAATATTCATTGAAGACACAATATTTAGCATCAGCGTGGGATTTATTTCCTTCTCCTGTTGGTTTCTTGCTTAATTCTTCTGCCTCTATTAGACAAAATTTTAAAGAGGAATATTGTTTCTATTGTGGAATTTACCAGATTTAATAAGATTCATATAATTTCTTTCATTTGGGCACAAAGTCACCTCTATCTTACACAGCATTATACCATTAGCATTTAAGGTAAATTGAAAGTTAACAGAATGATAAAGAGAAGAACACATGGATGAATTGGTAGATTAGAGATGGATCATTTTTATTATAAGTATTAGAATAGTTCTTGAATAAAAAGTCAGAAACAATGAAACAAACAATATTCTTGCTGGCACTAACCTTCTGTTCATGCTTTTTGGTACTTAAATATTTTGTAAAATGCTAAAAATAAAGCAAATATATTTGTTTAAAAATAATCTAAATGGTGGTAGAGCTCAGTGGTAGAGCATTTGACTACAAAATAATCTGCTAGTTTTTCTTATCAAGCTTGATTTGATGCAGAATACAGAAACATATGGCATCCTTTCATATATATATTAAAGCTTTAATTCATTGATTTCAGGAATATTCTTATTCACTCTAAAAGTGTCTGTTTTTATATGATCTTAGAAGCTAAGCAGGGTTAGTCCTGGTTAGTATTTTAGATGGGAGACTCTCTAGAAATTCTGGATGCTGTAGGTTGGGGCCAGAGCAATAGCAATAGATGAATTGGGCTCGATTCCTGGCACCTCATATGCTCACTGCTTCTGCCACGAGTGATTTCTGAATTTAGAGTCAAAAGAAACACCTGAGTTCAGCCAGGTGTAGTCTAAAAAAACAAATTAAAAAAGCACATTCATTAATATTTTTATGTGAAAGTCATTGGACTAGAACTTAGAATAACAAGATAAAATTCATTATTTATTTCCTTGGGAATTGAGTAAAGGAAGGTGATACATATTTAAAAGTACTTGAAGTATATTAAGAAAACAACCTAAGCCACAACATGCACTGTCCTAAGAAAAATAATTTTAAATATTTATAAGTTGTTAAGTATTTATAAAGCACTTTATAAAGTCCTAAATAATTATAAAAATTATTTTGACTGAAAAACTATGTTTTATTTTAATTGTAGAAAATCTTTATTCGTTAAATAATCTTACGAATACTGCAAATATCAAATGAAGCTAAGTAAGTGTGAAAGTGGTATGTCTGATGTGTGGAACTCTGTAAGAAGGAATCTGAGAATCAATTATGTTGTCTCATCTTGTGGTGAATAAAACATTCCATCACAGTCTCTAGGAGGTGATCACACATCCAGTATGAAAACCAGGACCAGGAGAAATTAGTCCTGCCTTTCTAGGATATATGATGCCCAATGCTACAGGGATAAATAAATTCCTAAAATTTCTTATGTAAATAATCTTTTCATAAGGCACCAAAAAGAGAACTCACATAGAATCAAACTGCCTAAATCATCTTGTGAGTAAAAGTGTGTGGTTTTTAATAACAAATAGCATATCATCATAAAAAATGTGGTTGTAACAGAAACAGGAATAGTTGTAAGAAATACACCATTTGAATCACTTTACCTAGTTCAAGCAATAAATAGTGCATTTGTGATCAGAAATACCAACACTAGAGAAAAATGTCTGTAATGGATATCTCATGATAAACTGTAAATAAAACACGTTGGGACAAGAGATAACATTAGGTTAAGACACTGGTCCTACATGTAACTGACACACCATCTTCATCCACACTAAATCCCCAGCAATGTAAATGATCTCTAAGCACTTCCAGGAAAGAACTCTGAGCATGTAGTCATAAGGAAATCCTGAGAACTGCTGGCTATGACTCAAAAAAAAAATTCTAATCTAATCTAAACAAAAAAATAAAATAAATAGAATAACCTGCAATATATTAGTCATCTCAACAAAGCCTTTCTTCTCTTCTTCCTCCTCCCCTCATTCCTTTACTCCATTTAGGATTATGTTATATGCTCCTCCTTAAAGACTCAGGTAGCCATTGTAAAAACCGATATATTCAATGATTTACTAAAGTGTTTATAAAAGCTGCTCTTGTGGATAGGCAGAAAAAAGTGTGTGCTTGTGTTCACAGAGTGTTAGTACTATACAATTTACTAAAATAATTAAGATGTAGGGGCCGGAGTGATAACACAATGTTAGGGCACTTGCCTTGCACACAGCTGATTCAGGATGGACCTTGGTTTGATTCCTGGTGTCCCATATGGTCCCCAAGCAAATTCATGAGTGCATAGCCAGGAGTAACTCATGAGCAATACAGGGTGTAGCCAAAAATCAAAACAACAAAAAAATAAGATGTAATCGTAAAAGGTATACATTATTATAAGTATAGTTTAAGTAACTAAATGTAGATATTTATTTTCACATAAAAAAAACTGTTTGCCTAGCCTAAATATAATTATCATTCAAAATTATTCACAGTGAAAAATAAGAGAAGTTTAACAAAAAGTTATTTTAAAAGTGTCCCTAGGACAATGGTGGAAGGATTTGGGAATTTTGGTAGTGGTGGAGTAATTAATATGAAATATAAACATGAATGCAGACACTCTTATAACCCTGCTTCTTTAACTATAAAAAAATAAAACAAAATATTTTAAGTGTCTTTAATGTTAAACATTGTTTTTCTCTGACTACAATTATGTATAAAACATATTAAACAAACATTTAGGATGAAAATAAATTCATTTAACAATAATTTAATCGTATGTGAAATCATAATCTTTCTTTCTCTATTCTAAAAGTTCTATTGTTATCTCTCTGATTTTCCATGTACTCTGTGATAGAGCACCAGTGTCTTGTGAAGAAGAAAAGCAACAAGATTTCTCAAAATGTACAAGCAAGATTTCATGGCAGAGTGACTTAAGAGCCATAGGAGCTATTGTTCTTTAAGCTACAATTTTACACTTCACTTTTCAATATAATATCCGTAAGAGATATAAAATATAGATAACACAATTCATGTCTCAATCTTTAAAAACAACTAGTAAATCTTTTACCTGTGGTATCATCTTGACAGTGCTGAACTTGCCATGAAAGAAATAATTGGTGAGAGAAGTCAGTTTTTTATTTTCCTTCTCTATGTCTGGAAACATCAAGTTCAACAGAATAAATATTGGTTCAATTAAAGTAAAATGTATTTGTTCGATTCCAAATAATGGGTTTCAAATAAGATCATATTTAAATCCCTATTCATATATAAAAGAAAGCATTATAATTAAATATACACATATTCGCAATTTGACATGCTGTAAAATAAACACTGTTCTACAAAAGAAGCTACTCTTACTGACAGGTTGAAGGGCATTTGTATTGTCAGCATTGAGAGTAATATCGTATATAATATTTATTATTTCTGAATTATTCTTTCATTCTGCACAACAAAATTTTGTCCAAGTGTGACCATCTTTATAAAGTCTTTGTTTTGTTTTTTCTTTGGGGAGCCAAACCAAGCATCACTCAGGGATTACTCCTGGCTCTGCACTCAGAATTCACTAATGATACGCTCAGGGGACTTTATGGGATGCTGGGAAACAAATGTAGGTTCGTCCCAGGTTGGCCCCATGCAAGGCAAATGCCTTAACGACTGTGATATCACCCTGACCCCTCATTTTTAATTTTTGCATTTTCAATCATTCAAATCTATCTGACTTACACCCCTTGTCTAATTTAAATTACTATAAAAAGGATTATAAGTTTGTATCAAAAATAAATCTCCTCTAATTCAAAAATAGTCTACTTTATTTTTTAATATATGTGTGCTGTGGCTATATACATATGTAAGAATAGAGTTTTGTCTTATTTTCAAGGGAAGCAAAATTATTCTCAAAAACAGAAACTTTCCTTTACAATAGTTTCTCTGTCTGGATTATATACTTCCCTCCTGCCTGGCCATTGAGCTTGCTCTTTCTGCAGAGTTCTGGTCTTCTGGAACCTTCTGGAAAAGGGCTGCCTGTAGCCCACTGTCCCCAGGAGGTTCTGCAGTCACTTTTTACTGTGGGGCTTTGGTTGCCATTTGGGCCTGTCTAGGCTGGGAATGCTATTGTTTTGTTGGCGAGTCTCCATTCATCCTTGCCAACATGTCCTAGAAACGTGTCACTGCTGATGCTTGCTCTGATGGATTTTATCCATCAGATGGCTGGGCAACGAGATGCGATAAACCACGTAGTTCTCCTCCACCACGCTCCTGTCCACCTCCATCTTTTATATATATGTATAATAATATATGATATTATTATATTAATATAATATATATATATATATATATATCTTTATTGAGGTCATTGTGAGTTGCAAGTCTTTCACAGTTGTATTTCAGGTGTTTAGTGACAGTGAATTAGGGCCATTCATTCCCATCACGAGTGTTGACCCCCCCCCCCCATAGTTCCACACATGTATCCCAAACCTCCAAATTTAGCCTGGTGGACTACGAGTGTAATAGGTCCATTTTGTGTTTAGCTTATTATAGTTAGGGGTCTCTTGTTTCTGCTGCCGTTGAGTTTGGCTTGGATATTTAGATCTGACTTTCTTTTTTCCCTACTCAATGTTTTTGAGACATCTTGGACCCTGGGCCCCATTCAATTTTTTTTTCCTTTACTCAAGTTGTAAAAAAACACAGAAATATGAAATAGAACAAAGTGATTCAGGTTCTATAGTTCTATGGAAATGCGAGAGCCCCTATCTAGAATATAAGACTTACAGGACTTGATCATCTGCCCTTTGTGGCTCAGTGGTAGAGCTGAAAGCAGTTGGGCTTTTGGGAGTCTTCCACCTCCCGGATGCTGAGGTTCTTCAGCAGGATCATCCCCCGGGGCTCCTTGTCCTGTCGTGTACTCCATAGAGTACATGGAGTAATAGAGGCAGTTTTGTTGGTAAGGATGAACCACTGCCGCTTCCAGGTCTTCACGCTTCCCCCAAGCTTCAGCATCCAGCCCTCAAGGTAGAGATTGAAGAAAGTGTGTGCCAGTCAGGTCTTTGCCATCGTCCTCAGCGATCTTAAACAGTTCGTTCTTGATGATCTCGTAGAGGTTCCTCAGCAGTTTCAACAGGCAAGATCTGACTTCATCTGTGTGCTGGCATAATATGTGTCTCTGAGTGTTGGGTAGTAAGAGACCTTGATTACTTATGTGGTAAGACAAGATAAAAATGATCTGAAAATTTGTGCTTCAAAGGACAAGTTTATTACCCTGAACTTCTGCTTGCAATTTGTCTCATTATGTCAATATCTCTTCCTGAGATTTCTGCATGGTTAATCCCTGCTGCCTACTATGAATATTTCAATGAGATAATAGGAAATATTCCAGAATCTCGTAGAGAACATCAACAGCAATTGATCTTCTCCATGCTGTAGTTTATTTTATTATAAATATATCCATCACATATTAGACATTATTGCAAGAGCTGTAGAGTCAGAGGTTATATATTATATGTATTAGCACTCACTAGGATGACAATTTATTAAAACCATCATCCTAAATATATCATATTAATAAGAACACCCTATATTCAATTTTATAAAAATCACACCAAAATAAATTTATTTCACAAACAACTTTGTCTCAAAAAAAGCTTTTGAAATATAAATTTGAATCCAGAGCAGATGTGTATGAAAGTGGCAAAACAGGCTATGAGAATGCTACATCTAATTTTTTGATAAGTGATTTAAGGAAGAGGTAAAGATTATCCAGAAGAAAGCTAACCTCCTTCAGGCATGTGGTGTACTTGAGACATCAATTAATATGGTTTACAGAGTCAATGGGATTCATACACTACTCCAGAAAAATCTTAGGGAATATCAATTGGCTTATAACTTGCCATATTTTTTGCTAAAAATCTATCCTTGAATTATACAGATTAACAAATTTTTAAATCATATTAAATACACTCTGTCCTTTGTTAATATCATTATATGTAGTATGATGTAATCTGTGAGAAAGTTTGTAAAAAAAAAGTCCATTTCTGAGAGTATATTATTGATGTACTTTATCTTCCGCATCATGAGACATATAAGTAAAATCTAAATTTTGTACATTAATAGGAGATAGATCGAGATAATTGAATTATCTACAATGTCTGGTAAACACAAGGTAATTCGACATATCATTAAGATTACAATGTAATGCATCTAAATATATAAAATTACAGCTGAAAATACATAGCTTAATTTTTCATTTAATGACTATCCATTGAGAGTACAATAGGAAGAAAAGGCTTCCAAATGGATTACATAAAAAATAAAGAAATGATGTCCATATATTATTAAAGACATGAGTGAGAAGCAAAAAATTACATTAACTATTATAGGCACACAATTACTAAAAGATTAAAAACAATCCTTTTTGAGCCAGAAATAATAAAGCTGAGTTGCTTACTTACTGTGCAGTCACCCTAGTTAAAGACCTGAATACTCAGAGGATTTATTCTTATGTAAAGAGCCAGAAACAGCCCTTGGACTTAATCCAGTGTGCCCTAAACCTCTCTCCCCAAAATACATTTCTCCAACCTAAAACATTTTTTCTGTAGAATAAATTAATTTCTTATATACTTATAAATAGAGTACATAGATGTCAAATCCACCAAAGTTTAACTAGTCTCATCACAGCTCTTTTACCTTAAAAAATAAAAGACAAAATAAAACAAAATACAACTTTTCTAGTTCTCTTTCTTGGTTTCTTTTTGTTCTTCATAAATGCATTTTGAATTTTCAGCTGTGCCTATAAATCGTCAATTCTACTTTTAAAAATATTTATTTTCAGTAGGTTACTTCACTCAGAATATGTGAGTGAAGCTAATTTCTGGTTGACCTAGAAATCTATATTACCTTTGAGCTCCTCAGTGTTTAGGAAATAGGGCTATTGCTTGGGTTTCTTTCCTTCTTTTAACAAGTGGAATAGCTTAATTGAGGGATGATACTAATTCTAAATAGAATATCATGAGGGGGTGTCAATGAGAAAAAAAATCCATGTTTTTTTAAAGCACTGTTAAGTCCAGGATAGAGTATTTTAAAGAGATCAGAATTAGTATGTGAATTACTCGGAGTAGGAATAATAATGGCCTGGAGTATAGTGTCTTGCATCTCTTTTTGGCTTAGTTTCAAAGGAAATGCTTTTTTTAAGAGATGTGGATAAATGTTACAAGAAATGATGGCAGAGAACATAGTACAGGTTATACAAAATATGAGACTGTTTCTGTTCCCATCATTGGAACTCCGTGTTCCCTTGTGTACCGCTGTGTTGTTCTGGTAGTTTCAATTCAGGAATAGATAAGTAGTTCTGAGTCTTTGAATCCTAATATTGAACAAACTGGCCTGGTCCATGGGATTCAGAAATTGTCGTTCCTTGTTCCTTAAGTATCACTTAGGAGATCCTTGTCCCAAATTACAATACATTATTTTTTACAATTACGAAGCAATAATATTCCAGAGATATAGTGCAAAGATTAAGGCAAGAGCAATGCATGCATCTCATCGAATGTTTATACCCAGCACACCTGTCAGGAGTGATCTCTGAGCACAGAGACAGTAGTAATCTCTGTTTTGGTTTTCCCAAAACAAACTAAAACAAAGTTAAAATGAAGATGATATCACATATTATCTATGTCTGCTAATTGTTCAAAAATAAAAAATTACTAAATATTAGCATGTCTTTATGTAGAATAGCGTTGCTACAGATGTTAGACTTCTGAGAGAGGGGAAGTTACTTTTCCTGACATTGACATTTCAAAGAAATGACACTAAAGTCCTTGAAAAAGATAATCCTTGGGTTGTAAACCAGTTAGAATTATTTAATATGATTACATATACTTCAATGGTACAGTGAAGTAATAAAAATTATGCATAATTACAACTATATTGAAATTGTTTTAAGGAAGTGGTGGTCATTATATATATCTAAAAGCCTACATTATACATATGTAAAAGCTAGTGATCTGAATTCTAACTCAAGTTGAGAATAAAATGAAGGTTACCGTAGACAATGAAAATATATAATTTATCTATTGGCATCATGAAGGCCTCTGGCTGTATTTGACTACTGGTCACATATTTGGGCTCTTGCTACTGAGTTGTTTAATTTTCAAGTTTGTTTGAATTTAACTAAGAAAAACCCAAATCTAATTTGCCCATGTATAATTTTGTTACATTTAATAGTACATGATCGAAACTTATTGTCTTGAGCAAACTCAAAAGCTAAATTAAAATAATTGTAAATTATTTGTTTTTGTTATGGTATTGTATTTATCTATTTTTACTTTTATTCTCCATTTTGGCTTTTTAACTCTTTTCTTTTTATTTTTGAAGAAAAACCCAGAGAATTTATCAATGAAACTTATATTTCGGCCAATTTATACTGTTTTGTTCAGTTTTATTTATTTTCTAAATACAAAAATAATCCACAGCATTATGAAATGCTTTGGCAGTAAACAGAAAATTTTTCAATTTTTTGTACTTCTACCTCAGTTATAATTGCATTGCTGATTTAATGCTTGATATATAGAAAATAATATTAAAAATTATTTTCAACTTAAAAAATGACATCAGTTGTTTATGGAATTGTCCTCAAAATTAATGATGTGTGATATATGCTGAGATCCATAATTTGATTATTTTTCACTGCAGATTCCAATTTTATTGCATGTGTTAAAATTACAATAAGAAATTTTTCTGCTCTGTCATCTATCCTCTTCCCTCTATTAATGGAAGATGTTTACTCTCACTTCAACATCAGCTTCAGTCATTCTGTCACTGTAATTTTCCCTTTCATATTTACAAAATTGTCCCCTTAAGAATATTAACATTTATTTCTTCAGATATTTCTCCCCAGGTGTGATGATTTTTTTTCTGTCTTACTCAATGTATCAACAATACAACAACAAAACATCATGAACTGCTTGAATAATTTAGTATTACTGCTTCAATTAGAATGTATTAAAGTATATATGTAAGTACAAATATTTTAGGTAACCTTCATTTCTAATTTAATGACAATCTACCATTTCCATTATCATTTTAAAATATAATCTAGAAAAATAATCAAATATACCTGATTATCTCCACTATAAAGCTATAGGTATTTAAAATAAAAAACTCTTAAAATAGAAAAAAAGCAATAAACATATAACAATAAAAGAAAGGAAAAGAATTTCTGAGAGTAGTTTCTTGTCTTGGTTATTGTAGATCAGAAGTAAGAGATGAAATGAAAATAGTCAAACTTAGGTGGCTTTTGTGAGAGATATAGATCCAAATATAAGTGACCCCAGGTAGGTTTGAAACTAAGGACTGCTCCCCTTCTCAAACCTTTGCAACCAAGAAGATAAGAGCATAATTTTTATCCTGTTAAATCAACATATGTAGAAACTTAATGCTGGGCAGGATGTTTAAAGGTCTCTCAGGTCTGGCCTTGTAAAACACCAATCATCTTTATTCTCAAGGTAAGAATTATTTCTTTCTCTATTATTTCCTTGATTACTTTCTCTATCCCTAGTATTTTCTGTGTCAGAAGAAAAGGAAAAATAATATTCTGACTCAGATATCAATAGCTCTCTCACCTCATATGTATTATCAGCTGTCATGAATGTCAGACATGATGTTCCTGGAAAGAACTCTATATCAACCCTAAAGTAACTACAAACAACATATCTTTTTCTACACTACCATAATTGACTTCTTACCTACACACTCTCTAGATTGATAAAAATATTAAATCTCAGATTAAAAATATGAAAAATATTCATTTTTCTTCTCCAGCTAAGTTGCATGACTATGGGTGACATTATAATGGTTAAATGAGTAAGTGAAAAGCATCATTAAAAAATTGACAGATATCAAGCACTTATTTTATATTCTTATCTGGCATGATATCATGTTACCTGTAAGTTGCATGTTTACTCACAGAGTCTGTCACTTTTTCTTTATTTCATTTTTCTCCCACTGTTTAACAATTTCCATCTGCCTCATTCCACCACTACAGATTAACTTTAATTTTCCAACTACATAATTAATTTTTCAAGGTTTTAATATAATCAATATAATGATCTTCATTGACTATATCTTAAACTTTTAAACCATTTGGTAGGTTTTCAATTTCTCCAGAAACCTCCCTTGTCCTATTTCTTCATTCTATGCCTGTCCTCTGGCCATTTCACAAATTACCTTTAAAACTAACTGGAATTGCCATCAGATTTTTGGGTTTATGCCAATTAGTTTTTCTTATTCAAATTGATTTTCTCTTATCAACTGGAAAATATACATTTTACATTTTTAAGATTCAACTAAACCATTATATCCTCAATAAAAATCTCCAGCATAAATATTTTACATTATAATTAAATTATCAGTATCCATAAAGAGCATAAATGCAATATAATGTTAAATTACAAGTGTTTTTAAGCTTTTCCTAGCAGATAATACTTAAGTAATTTAATTTTATAGTCATAATATATATTATCATAAATGACTTACTGTAACTTAATAACTCTATGATCAATATTTTGAAATAAGAGCTTCCTTCAGAAAACATATTGTGAAATTTGTCATTTTGTTTTGATAGTTTCCTTGAAAAATATGTTTTAAGAAATATCTTACAATTTCTAATATCACTCATTTACAGGATATAAAACAATGAAAGATAATGTGATAATATCCAAGAACAGAAATGAGAGCCAGGAGGACCAATAGAAAGGTTGGTAGGAACAGTTCTGGAACAGTGCATGCAGTTAGGGAAAAAAAGGGAACCACTCGGAATATAATAGCTGGAACAATCATTCTGGAGAATAACGTGTTAAATGGAGATAAAGTGATATGTATGTAACCCTTTTACTAACAATAATGCAATCTATGGTGTTTAAAGGGGAAAAAAGAAAAATCTTACAATTCTAAAGATAAAAAATTTACAGTGATATATTAAAATGAACTTTAATAAATTCAACATTAACGTAACTTCAACATTAACTTCAAAATGAATTTATATGTAATAAATTATTTTCAGTAGTTTAAGATATGAAATAATTTGTGCATATTTAACTTTACAGTTATTCTTTAAGCATTGGTGTTTTACAATTTTTTTAGGCAAACAGATCTAACATTTCAGAGGCTAGATTGCCATCTGGTGGAACTTGTGAGTTTTACCAAATGACCTAAAACAATTCTGTGTAGCTTGTTTGTTGTTATGAGAATGTTAATAAGCATTCTGGTAGCACAGCGGAAAACGTATTAAATTAATGAGCTGAAATCTAATGGAAAATAAAAGCAAATAAGTTTTAAAATTAGACAAGTGTGTTTTTGCTTGCCTTAACCACCCATTTGTATCACAATAAATTTAATATTGTGAATATTAAAAAGGCCATAAAAACTCAACAAATAGAGAAATAACCAGTTGATAGCTGTTTGGATTCACTTAAGCATTCTTTATCTAACTCATAAAGAAAGATTTGCGTTTGCTGATACCCGCAATTTTCAGAACCTCTCAATTTTCTCTATTTATTTTAGTGAGGTTCATATATAAATAATGGAGAAGTAAATATAATCCTTGATTTCCAGAGTTAAAGTATTGGGAATAACTGTAATGTTTTTTTTTTCTATTTTAATTTTAAGACATGGGATTCTGATTTTATTTTTAGTACAATTATTGACATCACAGAGAAAGAGAGTACATTTTTTTTATCTAATGAAGGTATTATTTCTTTTCTGGATACTTTTATCTTCCCCCCAAAATTTAAAATTTAATATAACCATAATGGAGTGCTTTCCTATATATGCCAGGCTTGACAGAGATGATTTATGATTTTGAAAATATGAGTAAATTGCACAAAGCCCTTGAGGCACCTAAAAGCAGAATGTGTTAAGGCATTGAAGACTCCATTGAAAAGTAGAAAAGCTCAAGAGATGTTATGGTTTGATTACTAATTAACTGTGTGGCTTAGTTGTAATAATGACAATAATAATATAAAAATTCAAAACATTTAAAATATTATTTTAAAAGTTTTTATATCACATAACCTTTAATCCTCAAAACAACAGTATATCGCAGGCTCATTATATTGACTATAAAAAAATACAAAAACGAATGTAAAACTACAAAATAACTTCTATTGTAAACTTCCAGTTTATTCAAGTTATAAAATTGTACTCTATTATCTAGGAAGGTACTCTTTTCCTGTTGAGAAGAAAAATCACTACTTTTTTTTTACGCATTTATTTTAAAGTTTTGTTACACATTTTATGGACTTTTTAAAAAACCTGGATATGATTGAATGCAGGATGAATGTGTTTTTAAATTATATTGGCATATTAACTTTTCTAAAATGTACTTATCTATATAAAAAGTAATAACTGCAATATAAAAACATAAGTTGTATTTTCCAAGTTCAAATAAGTGAGTACAACCTTTTCTATTAATGGTTAACACTGTATTACCCCCTCAACAGTTTAATTCAAATGCATTTATTAAAATTTTCTTTCTTCCTTTCTTATTTTTCTTTTTTTATAATTATGTATAATAAAGTAAAGTTTGTGTTTACATATATTGTCGTCTTTAGTCTTTTTATATGATAATAATTTTTATTGTGACCAAAGAGTGAATAACAAATCTTTCATAGTAGTATTTAAGTACACAGTGACAATGAATCAGGGCCATTCCCACCACCAGGGTTGTCCTCCTCCCTCTACGCCTTTTCCCAAAATGTGTCCCATATCTCCCCTTTGTCCCCCAGAGTGCTAGTGAAACTGTTCCTCTCTGCGTATAGCTTGTCGTAGATAGGGTATCGATTCTGTTGTTGACTTTAGGTTTTATGTTTAAGTTGGATCATTTTTAATTCCACTCAATGTTCGTATGGCTGTTTGGTCCTGGTTCCGTTCATTTTTATTTTTCCCCGCAATTCATGAGGTAGAACAAGATGATTCACTTGTGGTTCTGCTGGAAGATGACAAAGGAAAAAAAATAATAGCAGCTACCAAAAATTAAAAAGCACCCAGGAGCAAAAGAATCACCAAATAATAACCACAAGTGTGAAAAAGAAAGGAAAAAAAATAAAAAGAAAAGAGAAGTAAAAAAGAAAAAGAAGAGAAAAAACGTGTGCTGGTGTGGCAAGGTTTTGTGCCTCCCCACTTTTTTTGCATAGGCATAGTAAGAATTGGGGAAGAAAGGGGATTCCCTTGGTCTAACTCTAAGAATCACACTAACTTTTGAAGCATTCTATCAAGGGAACAACTACTAGCTCTGTACTTTTGTCATCCTTTTTCCGTTCTTTTTTCTGTTCTTCCTTCTTTCATTCCTTCCTTCCTTGCTTTTTTATTCCCCTTCCTTCCTTGCTTCTTTCTTATTCCCCTTCCTTTCTTCTTCTTCTTCTTCTTCTTCTTCTTCTTCTTCTTCTTCTTCTTCTTCTTCTTCTTCTTCTTCTTCTTCTTCTTCTTCTTCTTCTTCTTTCTTCTTCTTCTTCTTCTTTCTTCTTCTTCTTCTTCTTCTCTTCTCCTTCTCTTCTTCTTCTTCTTCTCATCCTCCTCCTTCTCCTCCTCCTCCTTCTCCTTCTCCTTCTCCTTCTCCTTCTCCTTCTCCTTCTTCTTCTTCTTCTTCTTCTTCTTCTTCTTCTTCTTCTTCTTCTCTTCTTCTTCTTCTTCTTTCTTCTTCTTCTTCTCTTTCTTCTTTCTTTCTTTCTTTCTTTTTCTTTCTTTCTTTCTTTTTTCTCTTTCTTTCTTTCTTTTTCTCTTTCTTTCTTTCTTTCTTTCTTTCTTTCTTTCTTTTCTTTCTTTCTTTCTTTCTTTCTTTCTTTCTTCTTTCTTTCTTTCTTTCTTTCTTTCTTTCTTTCTTTCTTTCTTTCTTTCTTTCTTTCTTCTTTCTTTTTCTTTCTTTCATTCTTCTTTCTTTCTTTCTTTCTTTTTTCTTTCTTCCTCCTTTCTTTCTTTCTTTCTTCTTTTTTCTTTCTTTATTTCTTTCTTATTCTTTCTTCTTTTTTCTTCTTTCTTTCTTTCTTTCTTTCTTTCTTTCTTTCTTTCTTTCTTCTCTTCTTCTTCTTCCTTCCTTCCTTCCTTCCTTCCTTCCTTCCTTCCTTCCTTCCTTCCTTCCTTCCTTCCTTCCTTCCTTCCTTCCTTCCTTCCTTCCTTCCTTCGTTTCCTTCTTCAAGTGTTCTTTCCATTGTACAATCTATCCATACCTTATTTCTTTCTACCATACTGTATGTTTTGTATTTCATATCGTGTTCCTTTAGTCACCAAGATATTTGTGGAAATTTTTTCTATCAAATTCGTTATATTTCCATAGACACCCTATTATATCAAGATAAAACAATTAAATAATTTATTATTTATGGGTTTTCAACCAAACTATTTCTTATATTTTATTTATTTATTCATTATTTTTATTTATATTTGATTTTAAGGTCACACCTGGCAGTGTTCAGGAGCTAGTCCTGGTTTTACACTCAGAAATCGCAGGCTCAGGGGATCATACGGGATGCCAGGAATCAAACAACTATTGGTCCTGGGTCGGCTGCATCCAAGGCAAATGCCCTACCACTGTGCTATTTCTCCACCCCCATATTTCCTGTATTTTAACGTAACAAAGCAGTTGTACTTTTGTATCAGAAAGTATATATAAATGTTTGATATTTATTTAGAAATTTAATGAAATGTTACAAAATTTTTCACCAATCTACTATCCTATTCTCAATGTTTAAGATTGTATGTTAGTGTGTTTGTATATGAGAGTGTGCATGTGTGACTGTGTCTCTATGTGTGTGCAGTAAAATAGAATAACATGAAGAGCTCTTGACTTTCACTTAAGTGACCCTGGGTTGATTTCCTAAATTCCATCAGTAGTGTTTCCTCAATCCTGATCCATGAGCACAAACCCAGAAATATTTTCTGAGCACAACAGGGAATGACTCAAAAGCAGGATATATCTTTTTAAAGGCATATATATATGTATATATATAGTAGGATTATTGTAAGATGCAATTTTTCTAAGGATTATTGTTTTATTTATATTATTTATATATATATTATATATTATTTATATATTTATATATTGCGTGGAGCAATATATAAATATATCACAGAAAAGGTGGTAATATTTTTTCTGATGAAAAACAAAGCTTGTTTGTGAGAATCACACAAAGAAAAAGAGAGTGGATAAGTTTTAAACACTTAATCTATAAAGCATTTAAATATGGCCAGATCTCCTCTGAATATAATTGAGTCCTATTGAAAAACATGTTCTTAAAATTTTCTGCATTTCAATAAAAGTAAGCTCAAATATTTATTTATTGATGTGTAGATTTAGCTATTTTAAATTTAAAATATAATGTTGGTTAAAATAAATAAAAACATTTAAAATATTTTCCTAAAATACTTTTTAAATTGCTCTTCATTTTATAAATAGATAATAAGCAATGGCTAATGTAGAGTGCAGTTTGAGAAGTTGATCGAAATAAAAATTATCACTATTATTTTCTCTTTAACATATGACATTCCTAACTTAAATAAAAAAACTTATATCACTTACTATATCAATTACAAAGAGCTTACCTTTGGAACAAAATTCTTACTGTAATGCTAATTTGCATACATTTAAATTAAAAATTTAAAAGAGTCTCACTTTTATGTGGGTTTTGTTTGTTTATTTTAGTTGACAACAAACTGTTTAAATAATTTCTGTGGGTTAGCAATACAGCTAGACTTAACTGCACTTTCTCATAAGATTTTCCAAGGTCAAATCCAAAGAAGAAGACCCACTAAAGCTTTTATCTTATTGCTCTAGGGAAGAATTTACTTTCAAGATTATTCTTATTTGGTATAATTTAGTTTTTCGTACATAAAATACATGTTGGCCAATGGCCTATTAGTCAAAAATTCTCTAAAATTTTGTATAACAGCATCTGTTTTCAAGCCACAGAACCTGTTTCTATGAAAAAAAATTGCACCAAGAGCTGTCAAATATGTGACTAACACCTTTTCCAATACTATTGATAGAGAAGAAAGTGATGATTCTACTACAAAAAGATTATTGACCTAAACTTTGAGTTAACTATGGAAATTGCTTGTTTTTTTCTTTGTTTTAATAAGAACCTCATGTAATATTACTTTGGCTTCTCAGAGTTGTTTTTTCTTCTTTTTTTATGAAACCACCAGAATATCTTTCAAACCTTTTCTATGTTATTCTTGTTTACTATCACTTAATTTGTTTTCCCAATGAGATATTTTGCTAGTTACATTTTTGAACAGAGTAGTGAAAAATTAATCTATAAAGCTAGGGGAGCGGCTGGACAGTGTGGTAAGGCTACCTCTCATTGCAACTGCTGCTGTTGGTTCTTTATCCATACTCTATACCCTATAGATAGAAATGAAGTAGGGTTATAACCTTCCTTAATTATTACATTAAAAATACTAATTCCCGGGCCAGAGAGATAGCATGGAGGTAAGGTGTTTGCCTTTCATGAAGAAGGATGGTGGTTCAAATCACAGCATCCCATATGGTCCACTGTGCCTGCCAGGAGTGATTCTGAGCACAGAGCCAAGTGTAACCCCTGAGTGCTACTGGGTGTGACCCAAAAACAAACAAACAAACAAAAAACCCAAAAAAACCCAACTAATTTCCAATCTTGAGTACTATACGTATATATTAAGGGATTTTGACATTTTAAACAGAAAAGATAAAGACTATCCAGTTACAAGTTTAATGAATAAATATTAGTATAAAATAATTTACAGTTATATAAGCAACAAGAAATAATTTAAAATTTAATCAAGCCAACCCAGTTGATGCTATCTGTTCAATGAGAACCTTTCCTTCAAAGCTAGTGAATATGCCGAGTATTTTTACTCTCTACTTACTTGTCTTTCCAGTATCATCAGTTTCTCAAGGTTTCAACGAATAGATTAATTTATCCTAGAGAATCTCCTTTTCCCCCCTAAAATCTCAATTATATTATTTTTCAACATACAGGTTATAGTTCCAAATTGATTTAAAAACATACAAAGGTGAAGGTCATTGAAATCTATTATAAGAATTCTCCATCAAAATAGAGCAATTTTATTCTCATTTTATTTATTCTCATATTATACTACCTAGAAATAGAGTTGAACTCAAGACTGCCCACTTTTAGGGAATTAAAGTGTCTTTTATACATGCTTCGTTTGCTTCTCTGTGTGTACAAAACTATTGTGCACACAACCTCCATACAATTAATTGTAGAGATGTCGCAACTTTTCATTTTTCCACCTCCTCAAATATGCCTATTTTTATATACAGTTTTTCACAATGCATTGGAGACAGAATGCTTATTTTTGCAATTCTGGGTTCTAATTTGTTCCACTCCAAATGTAGCTTTTATGGAGAAGTGTAAATAGCTCAGCACTTATTTTCAAAACCAGAGGTTTCAAGAAGTTATCTCTTTTGTGTAAATAGGCATTCATTTTCTGAGAGTAACACACAATTACTAGTGTGTAAATAAATTGAACAGAATATATATTTACATTTAAAATATATGTATTCCCTATATAATTGGTATTGTATACTAATTAAAAGTATATTTTTATTTAAAATATATACATGCACAATTAAATGTGGCCAAAATTACTGTTACTGTCTACCAGGTTATTTTTTGTCTCTGTATACAGTTTCTTCAACTATCACCAAAATAATTATTTTATTATCATATTTAATTGTAGTCATTTTCTATGAACCATGATTTGTGTGCACTACAATCTCCTATATCGATTTTATTTTTTAACAATATAAACTTTTTTTAAATTATCTTTATTTAAACACCGTGATTACAAATATAATTGTAGTTGTATTATTACAGTCATGTAAAAAAAACTACCCTTCACCAGTGCAGGATTCCCACCACCAATTTCCCAGATACCTACTCCCCACCCCACTCACTCCTGTACTCGAGACAGGCTTTCTTTTTTCCTCATTCAAACCCACACCTCATCCCCGACAAGAAAAGACAACCAACACCCCTGCTGTCTCACGCTGTGTGGCCCTCCCTACAAACTCTTCCTAATGCGGACTGTTGCTTGATACTGGACTTAGATCTAAAAGGACTCCCAGTCCAAGAACTCTACCCAAGACCTACCTGCCACAAATATTTTGCCAATCTCAAGGTCAGGGTGTGTGATGAAAAGGCTCCTGGGAACCCACACCCACAAGAAAATCTCAAAATACAATGGGGAAACCTATAGTTCCATCATAAGTATAAGCCTTGTATAACACTACCTCTTTACCGACTCTTCCCCAAATATAGTCTCCTGCATCACTTTTTCCTTTTCTTTTTTATTTCATTTTTTAATTTTTATTAAAAATTTTTTTCTTTATACATATATTTTTATCTCTATTTTTATCTTTTTAGGTTGTGTGACTTGCTTCTGTTTTCGTCTCTTTCCAATCCCAAATGCACCAGCAATATAATGTAGCACCATTTATTCCTGCAGAGGCACACTAAAAAAAGGGGTAAGGTTATGTATAAAAACAAGCTCTTATTTACTAGGGATAAGAACTTATACTTTTTTACACATAGTGGCATGTGATTAGACACCGATTGTCCGGCCTGGAACCCTGTATCCCAGGCATAGAAACGACACAGTTCTTCACAACAGCTATAGGAACCAAATCCCATCTAAGACATCCTTAATACTGCCCAAACACCAACATGGCCCAGCTCTAATATGGTATCCTGACAGCGAGGAAATTAGGAACAACCTGACCTAAGAGCAGGTTATCCTACCTCAGCAGCTAACGATAAGACAAAATCAGAAGACTTGTCACCCTTTGGTCTGTGCATAAGCCAAGATCACGAGCTACAGATGACTATCTGATAGAACCATGACCGGGCAGTATGTATCCTGGGACCAATAAAAAAGCTCTAGTCTAGGGTTTGATCTACGACCTGCACAACAACCATGATCTCTAATTCCAGAGTTCTGACTGAGACAATTGCAACTGAATGGGTCTTCTGGTAACATAACGAAAGACACTATCCCAGGCTCCATCCTATGATCAGCACAAGCACCAAGACCACCAACCACAGAAGATCGATTAAAATTACATTAGGGGAACAGAATTTCTAGAACCACAAATAAAGACTTCATCATAAGTTCCATCCTTGACCTGTGCAGAGACTGAGATCTCTAGATAGAGACCTGATGGAGCAGAAGTCTCCCATACACCACAAAAGCACCAACGGGAGAGAAATGAACTAGAAAAGACTATAGTTAATCCCATGACAATATACTCCAAGGATGGAGAAACCCTGTACTTCTTAGGCCAAGGGAATTCTTTTTCGAATGACCTCAGTGTTTACTGTGCCTATGCATGAGGGGGAAAAAAGTAAAAGAGACAAAAAGTACAAAATAATCTTTTTTTTTTTATTCTATCTAGTTTTTGTCTATTTCTTTGATTTGGTGTGGATATTGAACTGGTTGTATCCATTTTTATTTATTTTTTTTCTTTCTTCTTTCCTCTTCTTCTGTTTTGTGCTCTGTCATGTTTTTTATCTCAAGACCATGCCGAGTATGTGGTGCCTACATTTATTGCTGTAGTGCCCACTGGATATTTTATTCGATGCTTCTTTTTATACTGTTGTGTTTCCCCTTCTTTTTCCCCTTGGTCTCTCAAACCAAGATGAGAGCCTCTAGAAGGACTCCGCCCATTTTCAGCATATTTAATTTTTACCCCATCTTATTACTTTTCTCTTCTTCGAACAAAACCATATAACTTTAACTATCTAGTCCCGCCTCCCAGTTAGAGGGGATACAATGGAGGTACCATGACCAAACAGTTGTAAGATCACTAAGTAGTTATCTAGGCACAGAGAGGACCACTCCTAGCAGCCCCGGGGGGTGAGGGTGGAGGCTATGGGAGGCAGGACGGGAACGGGGGTGGAGGGAGCACAATTCGGTGGTGGGAATTCCCCTGACTCAATGTTAATATGTACCTAAAATATTACTGAGAACGATATGTAAGCCACTATGATTAAAATAAAAAAGGAAAAAAATATGTGTACATTCACATGTAGAATATGTCAGCAACCATTAAATTTTCCTTTGATTATTTTATCATTTTTACCTTTTCCTTCTACATATTAGTGTATAATCAGTTCCAAGTCACAAGCATCAATTAAATTTAAACTGGATTAAACAAAAATACAAATTAAAAAAAGACTGTTAAAGAAAATATTCCAATTTCAGCAAGCCAGGATAAAAATGTTTGAAAAGTATAGTCAGAAATCTCTTTATTCAACTCCCACTGTCACCATGCTACTCTGCATTTCTTGTACTATTTGGCATTCCTTTGCCATGTGTTCATCAGCAGGTACAATCCTTTAGCTTGTCATTGTTAAGAGAATGGATGTACCTCTCCCCTTTTTTAAAACCATGCCACACAAATTTAATGACTACTCATAATTCATCATAGGACATAGACCCATTATACATCAACCATTTTGGGATAAGAACTAGAGAGATTGTCAGTAGCTCAAACATGATTATCCAGAGCAAAAGAATGTCTAATCTGTAATTGGTTGACCTCAAAGGTCAAAAGTTAGCCATAAGGACAAGGTATATTTTGAAATGCTAAATCACAACCTGTCAGTATAAAAAGTGGTGACCGCAAGCCTTCTGAGTCCAGAGCACATATCCCATTTAGAAAAATTGAGGGTAAGGGTCAGCAAGATAGTACAGTGGGTAAGGGTGCTTGCCCTTGTACATCACTGCTCTAGGTTCAATTCCAAGTATGCCTCTGATTCCCTGAGTACTTCCAGGACTTATCCCTGAAACCAGAGCTAAGAATAGGTCCTAAGCCCCAGATGAGAACCATTGGTTTCTTGCCATCAGTATCTGTACAAGATGAAGGATCAAAAAATAAAAATTAAAAAAGATTCAAAAGGAAGATACTTGTGCTGTGTTCTTTTCTTCAAGTGTTCTTAATGTAGACACTCAACCAATTTATATTATCTGTCTGACTGGTGATTCTCATGTTAAGATGATTTATAACCACCAATTTTATTAACAGTTTATTCTTGACACTCCTCTTTCCACTTCCACCATAACAGTCATAAAGTTCCAAGGCATGCAAGACCAGCAACTAAATTTTTGTATTATCTCTCAAGACCCCTAAACTCCTCGGTTTTTCTAAACATGGTCCAGGAATGATTTGTTAACTTGTCTGTTTTCATTGAGAGGTATGACTTTTCACTTTAGAAAGGTTTGTGTGGGACAAGACAGTGGAATTATACACAAAATTAAAATAAAGCTTTGGGCATGGGGCAGGTGCCTAAACTACCTACCCTGACTATGCAATCCAGAGATTTTAATATCATACTTGTCGAAGTTTGCATGCTAATTTTCCATATTGATCTCAAGGACTCATTCAGCAGTCTGTTCATTTCATGGTAATTATGTTCATGGTCCTCTGAGTAGCTCCAGGATTGATTCCAAAGCACAGTGCCAGGAGAAGCTCCAGCATTTCTGTGTATGACTCAACCCAGAGCTACTCTCTACCTCTCTATGAGGAAAAGAAAAACAAAGTGAGGTTTGTAGGAATCTGTGTGCTTTGGGTGGTATGAAATAACTATGTTAATTTTCACTAGTATAATTTCCCCCACAATTTCCTACTTATATATCAATATTTCTATACATAACTCATAAACATTTTGTGTTAATTTTGGTTTTGGCATCACAATATCAATGCTCAGGGCTTGCTCTGTGCTCAAGGATCACTCCTGGCAGGCTCAGAGTTCCTGGGATCAAACCTGAAACATCAGCATGCAAGGCCCTTTCACTGTTTTATCTTTCTGGCCCCAGAAACCACATACATTTACAGTAGAGTAAATCTTATATTATGAACCTCACAGAATAGAGTATCTAGATTCATATAATTCAGTTTTTTTTATCTGGCAGAGTTAAGCAAGCTATTTAGCAAATGAATTTTGCTGACCTCAATGGAAAATGGATAAAACAGTATATATGTTGCAGTCATTTTATGAGGAGGAATTAAATAGGAAGTGCTTAGTCAATATTTCTTTTACTGGTCTGAAGTTTAGGCTTTGTTATTGTGGTTGTAGGGAAATATGTGTATGTTTATGAGTATATCAAGTACCTATATTGTCCTTTTTTAAACATATAATTCTTAATGCTAGATATTTTAGTTAAAATAGTCAGCATTTTTTATTTTAATATAAATTGTAGATATTGCTAACTATATTTGAATAGTTTGATTGCTTTGGCTTTGTAACCCTTATATTAAATTAATTATGAAGCTATGTTTTAATTTGGTCAAAGAATTACAGAAAATGTATTACCATATTGTACTTTACCTTATAATTTCTGATTTATGTTATCATCACAATTTGACTATAATTTATTGCTCTCTTAAATAGTTAATTTTATACCAAGACAATTTAAAAATAATTGTTTTGATTTTTCACTGACTATGTTCATTATTAAATTGCAGTCATGGCAGAAAAGAAACCACTAAGTCAATGATAGTTGGAAATAACAACTCTGGACAAAATCAGGTGTATAAAAGAGATAAAGTAATATGAATATCACCCCTTTGGTAACAATTTTGCAAATGACAGTTACTTAAAGAAAATCAGAATATGATAAAACGAAGGAAAAAGTCAAAGAAACAAAGAAAGAAAAGAAAAAAGAAGAGAAAGAACAAAGAAAGAGGGGCCAGAGAGAGAGCATGGAGGTAAGGTGTTTGCCCTGTATGCAGAAGGTCGGTGGTTCGAATCCCTGCATCCCATATGGTCCCCGAGCCTGCCAGGAGCGATTTCTGAGTCTAGAGTCAGGAATAATCCCTGAGCACCGCCAGGTGTCACCCGAAAGAAAGAAAGAAAGAAAGAAAGAAAGAAAGAAAGAAAGAAAGAAAGAAAGAAAGAAAGAAAGAAAGAAAGAAAGAAAGGAAGGAAGGAAGGAAGGACGGAAGGAAGGAAGGAAGGAAGGAAGGAAGGAAGGACGGAAGGAAGGAAGGAAGGAAGGAAGGAAGGAAGGAAGGAAGGAAGGAAGGAAGGAAGGAAGGAAGGAAGGAAGGAAGGAAGGAAGGAAGGAAGGAAGGAAGGAAGGAAGGAAGAAGAAAGGAAGAAAAAGAAAGAGAGAGAAAGAAAGAAAGAGAAAAGAGAAAGAAAGAGAGAGAAAGAAAGAAATGAAGGAAGGAAGGAGGGAAGGCGGGAGGGAAGGGGGTGGGAAAGAAGGAAAAAGGAAAGAAGGAAGAAAGGAAGGATGAAAGGAGGGAAGGAAAAAGGGAAGGATAAAAGGAGAGGAGGGAAGGAAGTAGGGGAAAAGGAAGGAAGGAAGGAAGTAGGGGAAAAGGAAGGAAGGAAGGAAGGAAGGAAGGGAGAAGTAAGAGAGGAAGGAAGGGAGAAGGGAAGGAAGGAGGGCGGGAAGAAGGGAAGGAAGGGAGAAGGGAAGGAAGGAGGGCGGGAAGAAGGGAAGGAAGGGAGGAGGGAAAGAGGGAGGGAAGGAAGCAATAAAGGAGGGAGTAAAGGAAGTAAAGAAAGGGAAGGAAGGAGGGAAGGAGAAAAGGAGGAATGGAAGGAAGAAAAGGGAAGGAAGGAAAGAGGGAAGACTGGAAGCAGGGTAGGAAGAAAGGAAGAGAGGAGAGAAGAAAGGAAGGAGAAAAGGAAGGAAGAGGGAAGAATGGAGGAGGGTTGGAAGAAAGGAAGAAGAGAAGGAAGGAGTGAAGGTAGGAGAGAAGGAAGTAAGGACAGAGTGAAGGAAGGGGAAGGAAGGAAGCAGGGAATGAAAGAGGGAAAGAAGGGAAGATGGAAGGAAGGAGGGAAGGAGAAAAGGAAGGAAGAAGTGAAGGAAGGAATGAGGAAGGGAAGGAGGGAGGGAAGGAGAAAAGAAGGAGGGGGGGAAGAAAGGAGGGAAGGAAAGAGAAAAAAAGAAAAAGAAAAAATGTCTGCCTCAGTGGCAGGTATGGGGAGGGAAGTAGGAAAATTGCGACATTGGTGGAGGAAATAATGCAATGGTGAATTGTTTCATTTTTTTAATAGCAACTCTATCGTGAATTTTCAATTGTGAAAAAAGAATTATTATGTGCATTCTTGTAACAATGATGTTTTGTTACAAAAACCAAAACCTATCAGTTAATTATCAATTTAATGTAATTTTACATTAAATTTTAAAAATAATATTTATCCAGACGTTGCAGTGGCACAAGAGGAAAGGCGTTTGCCTTGCCCACACTAGCCTAAGACAGACCGCGGTTTGAACCCCTGGAGTCCTACATGATCCCCCAAGTCAGAAGTGATTTCTTAGCACATAAACAGAGTAAACACTGTGTGTCACTAGGTGTGTCCCCAAAATAAACAAGCAAACAAACAAAAAATGTTTAACAAACAAAATATAAAGTGGACATCTATTTTGAAGAGATAGTACAAAACAAGGTATTAAAGCAAACACAGAAACCAAAAGTTGTATTTCTGTTAGCTTAATAGGAAAAGTTTTCCCTATTTAACACTTTAAAAGCAATTTCACCTTTCTGAAAATTACTTTCAAAGTTGGAATCCTAAAGTTAGAAAGAAATTTGCCACCTTTAAGAAGTTAAGGCAGCTTAGGTGATGGGAAAACATGTTGTTGTTGGTTTTTTTTTTCTTCACTATATTCACTATATTCTCACCTGGCAATGCTCATGGGTTACTCCTGACTCTATGTTCAGAAATCACTCCTGGTAGGATCAGGGGACCATATGTGATGCCGGGATTTGAACCACCAACCTTCTGCATGCAAGGCAAAAACATTATTTCATGCTATCTCTTCGGCTCTTTTTTTCACAATATTCTATGCAGTTTATCTTTGGTGATGTTAAAGCAAAATGTTAAAGCATTTTGTGTTGGCAATATTGTTCATTAATTAGCCAAATATTTAGCAATGCTGTTTAGTCAAGTTAAGAAGAGAGTGAATAGAGAGTGCTCATTTATAATCACTCACTTAATATAATAAGAGCATTCTAGGGGCTGGGGCAATGGCCCAGCAGTAGGGCATTTGCCTTGCACGTGCTAACCTAGGATGGATCACTGATCGATCCCTTGGTTTCCCGTATGTTCCCCCAAGCCAGGAGTGATTTCTGAGTGTATAGCCAGGAGCAACTCCTGAGTGTCTACCGGGTGTGGCCCTCCCACCCCAAAAGGAGCATTCTAGTGTATTTTTGTATATTTCCCATATATCAAAAATTAAACATGAAGTTTATTTCAATATTTCAAGTTTTAAAATTAAAAATTAACTTCCTATTTACATAAATTATATTATAGCAACAAATACCAACACTCTATGCAGTTTCTGAAATACAAAATACCTAAAATACACACATTATTTACTTGGGATGATTAGCTTTGATTATATTTTATTTCTTGATTTATGCAGTAATGTACTAGTGAGCAAAATATTTTGTAAAATATTTTGAAAAAGGAATTCTAAAGGCATTTTGAAGGTTGTTCAAATTTTCTCATGTATGGGAGTGAAGTGTCTGAATAATAAGAATGGGTCCCAAAATAATGGTACAAATAAAATACCAAATATTAATATAAATTAAAATTTAAGTCAAATAAGACAGAAGACTTTCTTGACAATAAAAATAAAAAGCTTTCTCTATGATATGGATTCTATTTTTACAGAATTTTAAGTACCACAACTGCATTTTTCAAAGAGGGGAGATAGTTCAGACACCTGGAATTCAAGTCTAATATATATCAGGGCTCCTGACTTATTCCTTGCAAAAAAGAAACATTTAATCTTTGGGAGGTTTGTTTATTTTGGGCTCAGGCCAAACAGACAATGTTCAGATCTTCTGGCAGGAATTACTCCTGGCAGATTTTGGGGATCACCTGGGATGCTAGTAATTTCTAGCATTCTCACACTATATATGAATGCCCTACTTGCTGTACCATCATTTCAGATCCATTTACTATTTCTTGGAAATTCATGATTATATGTCATAATACTAATGAAAAAATGTGTTAATCCTAATACCCAGTGAACTAGATTACTTACTTATATATCTACCATCACTAATTTAATTATCTAGATTTTAAATAAATATGGTTCACATATTTTATTTTTAAATGTTTGTAATTGTTTAATAACTATTACATATTTTCTATTACCTAAATGTTTCTTCATTCCCCTTTGCAATCAGCCACCCTTCAATATCTTCTGGCAATCAATAAATTGCTTTCTGATGAAATCAACTAAAATAATAGATTGCATGTTCTTTTGGGAGTGAATTTCCATCTCAAACCTCTGTAAAATAGCCATCAACGTGTAAAGCAAAATTAGTTTTTGGTCTTTATTTAGATTCTATTACATATATATACAATAATTCAACATATTTTCTGTTATTGTTAAGGAAATCACTATGGTATATCTGAATGTGTCATATGCTCAATGTTCACATGACATATTTTGTAGATGTTCAAATATTAAAATGTATATTAGTATACATAACTCCAAACCAAAATTAGATTTCTTTCTAATACTACTTTACTTAATAAATAGGTAATTAGTTTGATCAAATTTGAGGCATAAAAATTAGATGAAGAATGAGTTACTAGTAAAGTCTATCCTACATTAACATATGGACTATAGTAATGACTAACCAAATAGCTTATTAACAAAAACATGTAAATTAATTCCCCAAAGTAAATAAATGTTTTGAAATAGAATATTTGCTTTTGCAAATAACAATGAATAATCAATTAAATATTATTTTACCTTCATTTTTTTCTTATAATAACCTCTTTACATTATTAGGCATGTTTTCTAAACTGTGATTATCCCGTTTCCACAGACCATATCTTCATATACACATATATTTTGAAGAGAGGCACAATTTGGGATATTTATCAGTTATTCTTGGGACTGTACTTTTATTATACTGGGAGTTGATGGGGAAACTTGAACATGACATCCTATGGGATGTCCAGGATTGAACCTGGGTTGGGTATTTACAAGGCAAGTTCCTTACCTGCTATACAATCTCTTTGACTCCAATGTTTATTGAAAGACAGTCCTTATAGTTTAAAAATAGCTTTAGTCTATATTTGAGAGGATCTCCACTTGTCCTTCATCTCTAAAGGATAATGTTCCTTATTACCTAGTTTTGCTGATATTTTTAGCCTTAATTTAAATCCCTTTTCTTCTTGATTATGTGGTTTCTAAAGAGTCTGACATAATTAGTATTCTTTATTTTGAAGGTATGTTTTTTTTTTATCTATATGTTACAGTAGACATTTTAACAGTAGGTCTGTGTACCCAAGTTGCAAGAAATATTTTACTTACAGTCAAGCATTTTAATAACATTGGCTTCACCCCTGGCCCTATCCTATCCTCTGCCCTCACATTATGTCATAATTTATATCCACCTATTTATCTCGTTTTCAGAACAGGAGTTTGTTCTGTTACATCAATTCTCCTTTTAATCTAAAAAGCATTATCGATTTTCAGTTTGTTCAGCTTCTTTCTTGTTTTAAGAACAGAAGTAAAAATCTTCAAGCACTTTACATGTCAGAGTAGAAACCAGAAATACATGTATAACACAAAACTATAAATCTGTAGAATAAAAATGAGAAAAAGTCTAAGTGACCTTGGCTATGGCAATAGATTTTGTAGATGTTACATCAAAAACATAATGTATAAAGGGAAAAGAATGATGTTAGACTGCATTTTGAAAAAAGCCTGCTATTTTTAAACACTATTAAAATAATGAAAATTCAGATACAGGCAATTTTTGCAAAATGCAAATGACGAAAAACTTGCATTGGAAATTACAACTGAATCTTAAAACTTAACAATAGGGGCAGGAGCAATTGCACAGTGATAGGGCGTTTGACTCGCAAGTGACTGACCAAGGACCAACCTGGGTTCGATCCCGGAGTCCCATATGGGCCCCTAAGGAGTGATTTCTGAGCTCATAGCCAGGAGTAACCCCTGAGTGTCACCAGGTATGGCCCAATAAGCAAAAACAAAACCATATCAATAAACAAATGATTTATTTAAAAGGGGGGCTAATGTGTTAGTACAGAAGGTTATAAACATCTAACCTGGGTTCAGTTACTGGTAACCCATATGGTTTCCTGAGATATTCCAGAAATGATTCCAGATATCAGAGTCTAGCATAAGTGCTAAGCACTATTCAGTATGACCACCCCCCCAAAAAAAGAGAGAGAGAGAGAAATAAAGCAAACATGCAAGCAAACAACAAAAAAGTATCAATGATGTAATAGTATGCCTCATCAATAAAAAGACATAGATGATGAATAAATATATAAAAATAAATTCAATGAAGCTGCCATCATTTGGATAAGACAGTGCCAGTTAGATTTATGCCTAGTAGAATGTCTATGATTCAAAATTAGAGATAACTAGAACAAATAATATGTTCACTCATTGCCAGCAGAATAAGAAAAGATAGAGCTACATTGGATAACAGTCTAGTAATTTCTAAACATACTATTTTTTATCTCTCTAGAAAATTAACTTCTAGATATATGAAAAAGAACTAAAAAGTTTTAAACAAATATATAAAAAACTCTTATAGTAACTATATGAATAAATCCATTACCTGGATTTAAGTATGATATCTTTGAATAGATGCGGACTCAAACTGAGGTCATAATATAGTGAAATTTTATTTATAATGTAAAAATAAGCTAACAACATATAAAGAATAAAATAGTATTTCACATTAAATTCACAGCAATAAAGAAGAAAATCTGAAAAGACTGAATATTCTGTAATGCATAATACATGATATTTTGGAAATGGCTAATCTATAAAGGCAGTAAATGATTTAGTTGTCAGTAATTAGGAGGAAGAAAGGGATGGTGAACATAGAGTATTGAGGATTTTTATAAAAAAATATTTGGTCGGGGCCGGCGAGGTGGCGCTAGAGGTAAGGTGTCTGCCTTGCAAGCGCTAGCCAAGGAAGGACCGCGTTTCGATCCCCCGGCGCCCCATATGGTCCCCCCAAGCCAGGGGCAATTTCTGAGCGCTTAGTCAGGAGTAACCCCTGAGCATCAAAAGGGTGTGGCCCAAAAACAAAAAAAAAAAGAAAGAAAAATATTTGGTATGATACAGAAAATTGAAACATTGCATTATTAACTCAGCAAAACCTATAAAACTTCACTAAACAGTGGGTAAACTTAATGCAAACTATGGGTTTAGTAATAATCTATATACCATTGTAACGTCATTTTTATACTTATTCAAAACATTAAGAAAGTGATACAGTAATTGGAAGGAGATTAAATGGGAATTCTTTGCTTGTGTTGATTTTTTCTAAGCCTATAAATGAACTATACAATAGTCTAGTAAATACAGCAAAAAAACAAAACAAATACTCTGAGATGTTATGTATGGATAAATGTATTCTTTTGAATATTAACCTTGCAACTATTGAACAGACTATGTATATCTAGGTTGAGACTTGAGATATTAATAAACATTTTGTGTTTAAGATCTTTGTCTTAAAAAAAAACTTTGTCCTTTAAAAATCTTATGTCCTTGTAAAAATCACTGCAATTCTCATTCAATTAAAATTCACAGTAAAGGAAATATTAATATAAATGCTGATTATAGTGTACATAATTATTTAAGTATATAATTATTTATAAATTGTGTGGCCTTAGTTTTAATAGTTAGCATTCTTTTAATAAAATTAACTCAGCTCTTTATACATGTAAAGCAAAATCTCTAATTCTACACAATACTGATTTAGATCTATTCTAAAGTCAGTTTGCTCTGATGTTAAAGCTTTTATTCATATATAATTAATTTTAAGTATTATTGTCATTATAATTCCATAATAGAAATTCTTCCCAACTACTAATACATATTTCTATCCTAATGTCATATAGCAAATCATGTGTTTCTTTATTAACCTTATAATTTGCATGCTATTTTTCTATTTTGCCAATAAATTCCTTTCTTTCTTCTAAGTTTAGCAGTACTGACCTGTCTTAAGTGCTTTTTGGTAGATTTATCTGCTACTAAACTTTCTTCTTTACGCCTTGAAGAACTCTGGCAGCAACATCATTTGATTAAACTAATAACTTAGTTTCCATGCCAGTTGGATGCTCAAAAATCTTGACTTCCAATTTGCTGTGACTGTACCACAATGAAGATGGATTGTTCAAACGATTTTGATTAAAATTTCCGATCAGAGTTGCATAATAGTTTGGCCACTGTAAACGTGAAATAGAATAAATGAATTACTATACATGAGTTTAATCAACTTTATCTTGTTTATATCCAGGCTCCTCTCCAACTCATCAAGGTCATTTTGAATTTTAATCCAGTTTTTAAATGTGCTAATTGTCTAACTAAATTGGTGTCATCAGCAAATTTAATAAAGATACACTCGAGTTCATAACCTCAATCATTAATTTTAAAAATGTTTAATAGCATACTAAGTAATGACCCTTACAAAATATACTTAACACTTACATTTCAAAAGATGATATAGTATAATTAATTTCCTGACAAATTTATAACACTTCCTATTGGATAAACAGATCAAGTATGAGTATATATAATTATGATAGTAAATGCGCTTTATTCTTACAAAATCTCAAATTATCTTTATTTATCTATATGTAAGTAATTTTAAACAATAAAATGCTTGATATTTGCAAACATTTTTACCTTAGTCCTTGAAAAGAGACAAAAAGAATTTTTGTTACAATTCACTTGCATTTATGTGCTTGCAATAAAATTAACTACCTACAGTGCCTTTCCTTTCTGTTTTATGTGACTTGATTTTTAGAGCACTCTATATTGGCTGAAACATTAACACCCTACATTTTACACTACACCTGGTTCAATTGCATCAACATACTTTTATTAGTATTATTAGAAAATCAATTTTTTCTCTCCATCTTTTCCAAAAAAACACTCATATGGTCAGTTCTTAGACAAGTAACTAGAGGGCATTACAGAAATATTTCTAAAGCATGAGATTCAAAACATTCTGCCTTTTGGCTCTTCCATTCTACTTTCCTTCTTTTAACTCCCAGTAATTCATATTTAATATATTTATAGAGATTTTATCCAATTTCAATACAGTGGATTTTAAACATTTCTATTTCTCTTAACAATACTGCTTCTTCTTTCTTCAATGTTGAATCCATAAAATGGCATTTTATGATTTTTAGCAGACCCTTCTTGTTACCATTTTTGATTTGAAATAAAGATGTCAACAGATTATTTTGTCTCTATCTTAAGGTTGGGAGGAAAAATCTTTCTTCTTATTCTAAACTTTGATTCTATTAGGATTTTTTTAATTTTCAGTTTTGCAGCAAAACCTAATGGTGCTAAGAGTTTTCATTTGGCTCTGTACACAGAAACCACTTGTTGCAGACATGGGAAACCATACTAAATACCATAATAAAGCCTGGGTCTTCTGTTTGCATGCAAGCATGCTACCTGCTGTGCTAGTGCTCCAACGACTATTATTGACAATTCTTAACATTATTAATTGCCGATGTTTCTTCCCAATTTATAATTCATCATTAAATTACAATATTACTACTTAATGTATCCAAATCTCTTTAATGTACACACTAGAGTTTTGATTTAGGTCAAAGTGAAATATGGCTTGACCTCATCTTCATGAATCTGATTTTCAAGTAAATGATGTAGCTGCTCTTTTAATTGCAACAAATTTGATTTTATTAACTATAATCTATTCAAGTACTAGGCCTCTAAAATTGTGCCATGTCCTCTTAATAATATAGTCTCATTTTCATTCATATGAATAATTATTTTGACCAACCCCAAATTATTCCTCTAAGTTAACCACATACCCCAACAAACACTGATCCCTACTATGGGAGTGTTTAAATAAATTTTCACTTATTTCATCTCTATTTTTATTTCTATTCAGCTACATCTATACTCTTACTGTTAACATTCTATCAAAATTACTTCATTCAGTCTTAAAATTCAAATTTGTCAAACCTTTTTTTTTTAAATTTGTCAAACCTTTAAATCCTGTGTTGTCATTTATATAGTCTCAGTGTTGTCATTTATGTGGTCTCATAAGGATTCACCCAATTTAACCATATATTATTTCCTTGAATAAGTTTTCCTTGGTTATTTTTATTATGAACGTTCTCTATATTATAGTCTCATCCTTATTCCAGCTTTTCAACTCTGCAGCATATTTTTATTTTAAAATATTAAGGGGAATATTTTAGAGAAAATTCTTTGCTTCTTTTATTAGACTTATGTTATAATGTTTTTGTTTCGTTTTTCTTTTTGTTCCACACCCTCCTGCTCTCAGAAATTGTTCCTGTCAAGCTCAGGTTACTAATATGAGATCCCGGAAATTGAACCCAGATTTGTCCTGGGTTGGCTGTGTGCAAAGCAAACGCCCTACCACTGTACTATCTCTCCAGCCCCCATAAGTTGCAATGTTTTGGAATTTGTGAGGATGTTGGTGGAAAGACTCTTGGGCTTAATTCTGACTTAATTCAGACTCAATTCTGACTTAATTCTGACTTAATTCAGACTCAATTCAGACTTAATTCTGAAAAAAAGTAATGTGTAATAGCTATGAACTAAGGGCCGCGTCCATTCTAGGAATGTAGTCTAACCATTTTAAACTGTCTCTCTAGCATCATTGTTATATTTAATAGTCATATTGGTGGTAAAAATAACTTATTTATGAGTAGGTTATTTAATAATTACCTTATGCTTTTTCTCTTCAGAACTCTATTACAGTTCTTTAAAAGTAGACTTAATTTGTTCTCAAATTCTAGCTAGTAGCTTGCTGAATAATACTTAATGAAACAAAAACTCTTCAGGGTTTCAAACATAACTACAGATTTATAAATAACCTATAATTTTAGAAAAAAATTAACTTAATTGTAAATTTTTAATTTAATTTTAGCTGGTTTAAAAAATTGTGTGGAAGTGCAAAAATAGCAAAAAACTATAGAAATATATGTTGACAGACTGAAATTATCATTTCTAAAAATATTTTGTTATATTTTCAGGGGTTATCATTTAAATTTAGTCTTCATGGAAACCTATTTTTTTTTTTTTGGTTTTTGGGCCACACCCGTTGACGCTCAGGGGTTACTCCTGGCTAATGCGCTCAGAAGTTGCTCCTGGCTTGGGGGACCATATGGGACACCAGGGGATCGAACCGCGGTCCGTCCAAGGCTAGCGCAGGCAAGGCAGGCACCTTACCTCTTGCGCCACCTCCTGGCCCCGGAAACCTATTATATATTAATTATTTTATAGAAATGGTAAAATATATTTAATGCAGCTCTTTTATAATTGTTAAAATGATTGGGCACAACAACAATTTATAATTTATGTCATCATCAGTTGCTATTATATAAAATGAACTCTTTAAAACTATATTTAATGTTCAATATTAATTCAATACTTCACACATCATAGTATAATTAACTTATAAAGTATAAGGTTGTGGCTATAGAAATATATTTTTGTTAAATTAAATTGAATAAATCAGGTTTTTTCAGATACATTTGTCCCACGGGACCAATAAAATGGTGATTCAGGTAAGGGAATTATTAATTTTGTCACTATGACACTTCATGTACATAGGATTGCTCATTATTTTACTAAATATGTCTTTACCTTTCATCTACTCTCTTGGTATGTACATGTACAACTTCTTTGTGTTAAATTTAATTGTACTCATGGGAATAAGTACTTAATGAGTGCCTTAACATTAACATGAACATCTGTTACTCAGCATTTGATTTTTCCTTATTTAATTTTATTTTTATTACATTCAAAAGATACACATTAAAAAGCAATAAAATATAGTTTATACATTGGAGCTAAATGCTATTATTCTTATGGAAATTATATCCTGAACTTTTTTCTTTATGTTTTTACACATATACATAAAAACACATATACACATAGGTATTGTTGTTAAACAGAAATGTTTATTTTTATCAATTCTATATTGAAAATTGTTATATTGATTTCATCTTTCTTTTTTCACTTCCAATTTCAGCCTTTTTTTTTTTACTCTAAATTCACCTGTAGAGTACAAATCCTTTACATTATTGCCACCTTGTCACTTGACTTTTCAAGGCAGAACCTCATATCTGAACTCTTTCACAATGACTCTATACTTTGGGGCCATACTCAGACATGCCAAGATTTGTTCAGTGTAGATAATGAAAAATCTTGTTCATTCAAGTTTTCTGAGGAACAATCTTCAGAAAAAGAGATTCAAGGTTTCTCCATCCTTGAAGCATACCATCATGGGATCAACCCCTGGCTCCATATATACTCATTACCACATCCCAAAGGCTTTTTTGTAATGCCAGGAAAGTTTCCTCTTGGTTGTCTCTGAGAAAATCAAGCCACTGTAGCTAGTGATCCTGATATTTGCACTGGTTATAGGTCAGGGTCTAGGATAGAGTATCATCCCATTTCTATGTAAACAGCATTATAAAATAAAAGTTTGATCAGTTCATTTCTAATTTTTGAAATATTACAAGCAATATAGTTATAATCACTTTAAGTGAGTACATTGCACAATGTAGGACACTTTTGTCATCAATTATCCAAAGCCAAAATTGGTTTTCCTGCTAAATTTTATTAGAATCTCACATATCTTTTCTTTTTCCCTTGAGTTTTAACCTTTGAATTATGTCATCAAACCATTTTCATCTTAATTTCAACTAAAGTTTTAGCAGCTTTTGTTACTAGCCAATTTAGAAATTCTTAAAATAAAAGTAGTAGAATTTCCCTCAGGAACAAAAAGAAATGCAATAATTACTGCTTCCTTCATTAGGGAACATGTACAGACTCTAGTTTAAAATGTCTGAAGTGTATGAAGTATTGTCTTGCTAGTGATCATAGCAATGTTTATGCAAATTTCTTTGAGCATATGTGAGAAAGTAGTGAAATTTCACTCAATACTATCACTCAGAATATTGGTCTGCTTTTTTAAAATGGCATTTAGCATGAATGATGCAGAGTTCCTAGCTGTGTTTCTTATGTTATACAGCCAGAGCCAACCGCCCTCAGCTTGAGACATCTGGATGTACATACCAATGTGTGACAAATATTCTGTCTAGATACTACCTGAAAAGTGGCACTTATTCCTAGAAACTCAGAAAAACAAAAATGGGTACACACAAAGAGAAATAAAATAGAGTAAGTCATATTACAGATCAGAATAATATGTTATGTATTATGTTATATTTTATACAAAATGAGTCTCTAAAAAACAACTACATAAATTTAATAGGTTACTGTACTTTGTTTTGCATGTCTCTTAAATTTTATGTATGATATTAATAATTTGATCTGTATTATTTTCTGTTCAATGCTGATGAAATATTTTATTTTATTCTAATTTTGATCTATGCTAGGTAATATTTAGAATATTAAAATGATTCATTCATTAATAAAATTTATCAAATTTGTTATAAAATCTAAAATTTTCCATTTCAATTTCTTTGAGCCTTTCTTCTTTTTCTTTATGTTCTTCCTTCTCTTCTTTCTCCTCCTCTCCTCCCCCTCTTCCTCCTTCCTCTTCTTTTCTTTTTTTCTTGCAATTGCTTTTCCATTAATTTTCATCACTGTCATTCATACCAAATTGATCCTCACATAGAATTTTTTGGGAGATATTATTAGCGTTCTTTCAAATAATGCTCCTCTTCTCAATGTAGATTTATGAATGCCGACACTTTCTTGCATGTTTGCACTTTGCAGGGTTGTTTCAAATTAGATATGTTAAATAACTATTAAGTTGATGAAACTAAATCAATGATAATACGAAGTAGTCCCTTTGAGAAATGATTACATCACAAATAGGAGTAATGGCTTTTCATAAAAATATATTAGAGAACATTCGTGTTCCCATTCTATATGGGAATTCAGAGTGAAAATTCAGCTATAAACAAGAAGATGATCTCTACAGATATCTAATTTACTATTCTCTTATTCTTAGACTCCTGAATATAAGTAAATTTTAAAAATAAACAATAACAGAAGAGCAATAGCACAGCTCTAGGGCATTTTCCTTGCATGCAGCAGATCCAGAACATACTAGGTTTGATCCCACGTCCCATATGTTCCCCAAGCCAGGAGCGATTTCTGAGTGCTTAGCCAGTGTCACTAAGTGTGCCTCCCCCCCAAAAAAAAACAAAAAATAAACATTAATATGTAAGTAATACTCTATATATTATTATTAAACAATTATTGTTAAAAGCAATTATTAAGATGAAGTAATAAAATTAATAAGACTGACATTCTATGACCAATGTGTTTTGTGTCATTTATAGACTTCTGATTGGTGCAAAGAATTGGCATAAAACAGTTAAATATGCTTAATTGTTATAGTGTAATACTATAGAAATATATTAATTTTTCTATTAGATATGTCTATACAACAATTACTAAACTTTAGATATTAGTGTTGGAAAATAAAATATTAAATTAGTGTAGTGATTTCAATTGAGAAAAGGTCACAAGAACAATATTTCACTGGGCCTAGAGAGAAAAGACCACAATTTATAACCAAATAAAAGAGCTTAGACATGTTAAAAACACAGAGATTTTCAAGCTTAAGATAGTTGCTTGCACTTAATCTCCAAAAGGGGACATTTAAGTAAATCAGAAATAAAATTATTTCAAGTTTATATATATATATGTGTGTGTGTGTATATATATATATTTGAATTATAAGAATTACTCTTAAGGGGACTGGAGAGATAGGACAGCGGTAGGGCATTTGCCTTGCATGTGGCCGATCCAGGAAGGACCTTGGCTTGATCCCTAGTGTCCCATATGGTCCCGCGAGCCAAGAGCGATTTCTGAGCTCATATTCAGGAGTAACCCCTGAACTTCACAGGGTCTGGCCCCCCCAAAAAACAAAAACAAAAACAAATCACTCTATGATCTGTTGTGAAGTAATATGGGTAGATAATAAAATTTTCCTGACAAAATTTAGATCAAGGATACTTTATAGCTTCCCTAAAGCCATTGTAAAAGTTTGTCACAGAGAGACAGCTAAACTTATTTTAAAATTATAAAGTTTGAAAATCATAAATCAATAGCATTGATTTTTATCTGGAAACTCTAACAGGTGCTTTTCAACTTAGCAATGTGCTCCTTAACCCCATATCTTTTCTTTTAATGTGCTCCTTAGGAAAAAAAAAATCATTTTAATCTTTACTCACCATCATAATTCATTATTTTTTTATATCTTTGATTCCTCTTATAAGAACAGCATAGATTGTATTTAATATTGAATCCTCTTTAGAATTTAAAAATTGCATCTGCAATTTTAAATTCCTAAATAAAATTACATGCAAAGGACCAAGAAGTGAGCCTTGCTTTCTTCAAGGTAGGCTATAATTCAAAGCCAACAATAAAATCCTGTCAGATCACCAAAATGTGGCTCCATATAATTGCCAAATTTTTAAAGAAGCAATACAGATAAATTTGAAAAATAATTAATTTGAATTTGTAAATTTAATATAAAACAAAATTTTGGTTTTGCTTTTTATAAATGACTCTTGCTGGGGAAATATATTGTAAGTCATCTATTTTGTTAGTTAATTTCACTTTGTCGTTTAAGTTGACTGCAGCAGTAAATCTATCAGAAATATGTATTTTACCTGTCACATTGACCTTACAATGGCAAGTCAGATGTTTTGGAAATTACTTAGTGTTCTTGTAAATGCTCGTGTATTTCATGTAAAAACAAAAATGGCACGAAACTCATTAATTTTAAGAACAATAAATATAATTAAACATTGAAAGGAATTTCTTAGATTATCACCTGCAAATAATGTGATTCTAATAAATGTTGAATTTATTTTGAATACAAATACAAAAAATGGGAAGATCTTTCTTTACCTTTAGAAGTAGAAATCGTCTAATTTGTGTTATAGCTAACAATCTGACATATCAGAACCTTATACTAATTTTTATTACCCTGAAATATTCCTTGTAATAGGCACTTTGCAAATACATTTATCATCTGTGCAAAGTATACACATTCCTTGAAAGCTGCATTATTTTCTGCTTTATTAAATCTGAAGTGATCACATTTTATAGATTTTTATGAGAAATATGTTCATATATTTTTGAGAGTTAAAATGATAATCATATTTAAATAGATTTCTGTGGATTTGCTGTGCTACCTGGGATGAATTTGAATACATTATTATGGTCTTGACAATCTCAACTAATATTTTATTTATATTTTCTATATATTTATATTATATTTATATAAATATATAATTGCATATAAAATATTGTATATAATCTTTATATTATCTATACAAAGTAGATAAGATGACTTGAAAATGTCTTGTCCAGGTAGTCACAACTTGTAATTCTCCTTTCTCCATGTCTCTGACAAGTTAAGTTTGTTTCTAATCAAATATTGTTTGTTTCTTTGCCAGTTTGGGGACCCCACTTAGCTGAGCTCAGAGCTTACTCCTGGCTTTGAATAGGAGTCACTTCTTGGAAGGCTCAGAGGACCATATGGGAAGTTTAGGACTGATCTTGCTTGGGTTGTCTACATACAAGACAAGAATCCTAACTGCTATATATTCACTCTAGCTGCAATTCTTAGCATCTTATCATATATATTAAGATATATAGTATCTATATTTCTATATCATGTGTATATAATATAAATGTATTAATATGTACAATATATAAATAGATAATATATTAAATATATAGTGATATAATTTAATATACAATATAATAAACTGTATAAATATACAATATAGTAAGATATACAAATATTTTTCACTGCAGTTCATGCTGTATATTTATGGGGACCCTGTTCAATTCTTTGCAAAAGCTGATTATAGTACTTAGAACTTTCAGAATAGAAGAATTTGCAAGACTGTCTGTTAATTTATTTATTCATTTATTTATTGTTCAATTTATGGGCCACAATCAGTGATGTGCTTATTTGATTTATTTTGTTTTTGTTTTTTATTAAAATTCTTGGACACACAGTTTCCATTGCTTACCCCTTATCTACACTTCTGACAGAACTTAGGAAGCACCAGAGGTTTTGGGAATCAAACCCAGGTCACTATGTGACAGACAACTACCTTACCTGCTGTGCTATCTAGATATGGGGCAGGGTTTTTGATAAATGACTTAGACAAAATACCATTTATTTAACTTACTCATCTTCTGGAATCTACCTACATCCTTTTCTCATTCTGCTGCTTTCTTTGCTTAGACTCTGACCTTTCTGACTTCTGACAAGAACAGTCACTGTCACATTGGCTTCATACACACAACACAGTTCATTGAAATATTTAATGATGCTTTTACCACGGAGAAAACATATTCCTAAGTCTAGAGATAAAGATATGGATATCTGCAGGAATGGGAGTACTCTATTGAATGAGCAGTCTGTGATGCCAGTGACTAAATTATCTGGGAGTACTCTGTTTAGGATAATCATCATGTGATATAATTATGCTATAAAGTTATATTTGTTAAAAAACAAGAAAATATTTTAAACAGTGATAATTATCACCTATCTGCATGAGGAATATATAATCTAATATATTTTTTCTGCTTCTTTGGATATATAATTGAGAAATTACAGAGCAAGTTTAAATTACAACAATATATATTTGATATGCATGTATATTGTAAAAGTATTGATTTGTATCAAATAGCACTACATAATCAACTCATGATCACAACCTTTTAAGAACATTCATGTCTATACTTAAATATTATTAATACTATAGGTTTGCCAAATAGTAAGGGGTAAATATGTCAATTTTATCATATTACATATTCATTGTAAAATATTACAGTGCTAAAATCAATGGGCAATAAAGTATAATAATAGTCACATTTAACATATACTAAGCTATTTCTGTAATTCAATATTTTTAAAATACCATTATAAGAAATGTATGTTTCTCAATCATAGCATTCTGAAAAAATACTATTACAATTACAAAGTGTTACTGCGAATGTCTGCTTTAAATTTAAATTGATTACAGGGCATGAGATTATATAATAGATAAATTCTACAATTAAAAATGAATGTTTTTCTAAGATTTTATGACTGTCCTTTCTATAAGACCTCCAAGGCATTTAGAAATAAGAGAAAATTTAAATAAATCTGTCATAACTAACATGTTTCTAATCATCTGATTACAGAATACTATTTGACTTTTCAAGTTTTTTTTCGATTTGTGAGACAAAAGCTATCAATATTACTATCAATATTTAAAAACTATCAATATTGCTATCAATATTTAAAAGCTATCAATATTTAAAAACAGAAAAAAGAGCTAAAGTGTCGTTGACATGCTAATAAAAGTTATGCAAAAGCATGAATTTATCACACTAAAGGTTTATTCTTCTGGTGATAAGAAAATAAAACATTATTTTGTTGTTGTTGTTGTTAAAATTTAGATAGTGTTTTGTATCTAGTAATACCTGAAGTTACAGTAAGATAAAGCAAAATATAATACTATTTTAGGTAATATTTTAGGTACATATTTACATAAAATCAGGGGAATTCCCATCGCCGATTTGTCCTCCCTACACCTCCATTTTCGTCCTACCTCCCATATCCTCCTCCTTCACCCCGGGGGCTGCTAGAAAATGTGGTCCCCTCTGTACCTAGTTTACTACTTAGTAGTCTTGCACCTGTTTGGTCTTGGTGCCTCCCTTATTTCCTCTAACTGGGAGGCAGGACTAGATAGTTCAAGTTATGTGGTTTTGTTTGAAGAAAAGAAAAGTAATAAACTGGGGTAAAAGTCTAATATGCCAAAAATGGACCGAATCCTTCTAGAGGCTCTCATCATCGGTTTGGGAGACGAAGGAGAAAAATAATGTGAAACACATCAACAGTACAAAGAGAAGTGTCAAATATCCAGTGAGCACTCCAACAATAACAACAATAAGCACCACAAAAATAGCCATGGTCTTGAGATAAAAAACATGGAAGGGCACATAAAGAAAGTAAAGAAGGAAAAAAACATAAATATAAATGGGGACAACAACATCAATATCCACACCAAAACAAGGAAATCAACAAGAAGTAGATAGGTAAATAAAAATAAAAAATAATTAAAAATGAGTATTAAAAAATTATATATATATAAAAATTAAAAAAATGTTTTGTGCTTTTTGCTTTTTTTTCCCTCCTGCAATGGCACAGTAAATATTGAGGTCATTAGAAAAGGAATTCACTTGACCTTAAAGATATGGGGTTTCTCCACCCTTGGAGTATATTGTCATGGGATTAACTATAGACTCCGTTCAAGTTCATTTACCCTTTCCTTGGTGCTTTCGTGGTGTTTGGAAGGCTTCTGCTCCTACCTGGGTGATAAAATCAGACCTCTGTACCTAGAGATCTCAGTATCTGCACAGGCCCAGGAGTGGGATTTATGATGAAGTCTTTCTTTGTGGTTCTAGAAGTTCTGTTCCCTCAGTGTCATTTTAATACGATTTCTGTGGTTGGTGGTCTTGGTCCTTGCACTGATCCTAGGATGGAACCTAGGATAGCGTCTTTTATTGGGTTTCTAGAAGCCCCATTCCGTTGCAATTGTCTCAGCCAGACCTTTGGAACTGGGGATCATGGTTGTTGTGCAAGTCGTAATTCAAACCCTAGACTAGAGATTTTTTTTTTTTTTTGGTCCCAAGATATATACAGTCCAGTCATGATTCTCGTAGCCAGTCATCTATAAATCGTAATCTTGGCTTTTTGACCGACCAAAGGGTGACAAGTCTTCTGATTTTGTCTCATCGTTAGCTGGTGAGGTAGGATAACCTGCTCTTAGGTCAAGTTGTTCCCATTTTCCTCGTTGTCAGGATATCATATTAGAGCTGGCACTTGTTGGTGGCCCAGCAGTATTAAGGATGTCCTGGTTGGAATTTGTTTCCCGTAGCTGTTGTGAAGAACTTTGTCGTTTCTATGTCTGGGATCCAGGGTTCAAGGCTGGACAGATGGTGTCTAATTACCTGGGGTCTAAGTTGGGTCTGCATGATATATTTTCAAGGTGGGAGATATCCCTGTATTGTAAACAAGTATGAGTTCTTATCCCTAGTAGGTAAGAGCTCGTTTTTATATGTAGGATTTCCCCTTTTATTAGTGTGCCTTTGCAGGGAGAAATGGTGCTACATTATATTGTTGATGCATTTGGGGGTGGAAAGAGAAGAAAACAGAAACAGGTCACACACCCAAAAAAAGATAAAAATAGGAATGAAAATATATGTGCTCACCTATGTATATGTAGAACGAACATTTTAAAAAATGAATTAACAAAGTAATTAAAGGAACAATGTGACTCAAGAGACTACTTTTGGGAAAAAGCAGGTAAGGAGGTAGTGTAATGCAGGTCTTATACTTATGTTGAAAGTTTAGGTTTCCCCATTGTCTTTTGAGATTTTCTTGTGGTGTGTGGGTTCCCAGGCACCTTTCCATCACAGCCCCTGACCTTCTTGAGATTGGTAAAGATTTGTGTCAGGGAGGTCTTGAAAGAGCTCTTGCATTTGAGATACTTTTAGAGCTAAGTCCGGTTTCAAGTAACAGTCCACGTAAGGGGGAGTTAGTAGGAAGGCTGCGCAGCATGAGTCCACAGGGGAGTTGGTTGCCTTTTCTTGAAGGGGACGAGGTATGGGTTTGACTGGGTGTCCCTTCGCTTATGTGCTGGGTACTGGTTCCTTGGGGTAGGAGGTCAGTCTTGATGCCTAGTGGATTAAGAACTGAAGATGAAGAGTTTTAATATGGTGGGAGGTCTGGATGGGATTGAGGGGTGAAGGGATATTTGGATTTCCAAAGGGGGGAAAGGGGAAAGTATATGGAAGGGGTAGGAAGGAAGAAAAGAGAAAATACATTATAAAAAGAAATGGAGAAGAGGAAACAAAAAAGAAGAAAAGAGAAGAAAAGTAAAGAAAAGAAAAAATGAAAAGAAAGTAGTGAGAAGAGAGGAGAAAATAGCAAGGGAATGCTAATTTGCTTGAATGTGTTCGATGAGTAGGGCCTGTAGTATAAGTCTGAACGCCACAGTTGCTGCTTTGGTAGTCTGACTGGTAACGTGCTTCAAATCCTAAAAGAAGGTATAACTTAGAGATAAAATGTATGTTAAAGAGTTTTTTCAGGACATTCTCATAGTGCAAGTTGGGTATGGTATCTCGTGTGACTGAGCCCTGAGATGCCATCTTAATTTGTCCACCCTTTGTATCCAAGAACGCCTGTGGATAGAAAAGCTGAGAGGTTTTTTTAAATATAGTAAGATTAAGGCATTAAAACATAGTGTTATGAGATGTTTCCATTGGAGTCAGTGATTTCCCGTGGTGTTCTTTACCTGTGATCCTGTATAAGATCCCTAAGGGATTATTATTATGGGCCTTTGTATTAGAAGGCTGATTACATACCTGTTCTCTCAATGCTGCTGTTTCTGCTGTTGCTGGTTTCTTTGTGGAATAATGTGTTGTCAAGAGTTTGTGTTGCTCCTTTTTCTTGTAATTTGGACCCTACTCCCGAGTATATGTAGACTATTACAGTGTTTGGATCTTCTACCCTGTTAAACCCTGTTATTTGTTTGTTGATTATTAGTTGTCTATAAGGTGTGTATGTTCTAGGTGCTTCAGAATAGTGCTATCATTCGCTATCATTCAGTGTTTGTCTTTCGTCTTCTGACTTACTTCGTTAACATAATATGTTCTAGGCCCATCCACGTTGCTGCAAAGTCTGTGATTGTATCATTTCTGACTGCCATGTAGTGTTCCATTGTGTATAGATACCACATCTTAATGATCCATTCATCTGTTGTTGGACATCGGAGTTGGTTCCAGAACTTGGCTATTATACTGAGTGCTGCGATAAAAAGTGAGGTGCACATATACTTTGGAATGAATGTCCTTCCAACTTGGGGGTAGATACCTAGGAGAGCAATTGCTGGGTCAAATGGCAACTCAATTTTGAGTTCTTTGAGCACTCTCCAGACTGTTCTCCATAGGTGTTGGACTAGGGGGCGTTCCCACCAGCAGTGGATGAAGAGTGCCTTTCATACCGCATCTCCGCCAACACAGATTGTTCTCATTATTTTTGATGTGAGACATCCTTTATATGCTTTCATCTTAAACATTAGAATATATTTTGTTTTAATATTTAAATATATTATGTATATTAAAATTAATTATTTATGTTTAATTCATAGTAACTGCTGTAACCCCATACCATTACCTTTTGGGTGAAATGCATTATTAAAAAATGTATAACAGAGTTATAAAGTTTTAAATGACTTCTGGCTTGCCTTTTAAATACAGTAAACAAAAATAAAAAATTAGAAAGATAATAGAATGAAATAGAATAGAGATAGAATTAAAATAATAAGATAATAAATAATAATATAATAATGAAAATAAAATGGAATGAGATAGAATGAAAATAAACTAACACAAATTACCTAAAATTTATTGGTTTTACAATGCATGATATGTTGTATAATTTTAGTGGGTTTAATGTAAAGTAGGGGCTAGAGAGGTGGCTTTAGAGGTAAGGCGTCTGTCTTTGAAGTTCTAGCCTAGGACAGACCATGGTTCGATCCCCCAGCATCCCTTATCGTCCCCCCAAGCTAGGGGTGATTTCTGAACACATAGCAGGAGTAACCCCTGAGTGTCAAATGGGTTTGGCCCAAAAAGGCAAAAAAAAAAGTGAAAGTATATATTTTAAGGTACAAAATTTGAGAAAATTAAAAAACCCCAAACAACTGGGCACTTAAGAATCTACAACTATTCGATGAATGCTGTGAAACACTTGAAGAGAGTGTCTCATAAAACATTCAAGAATTGGGGATGGAGAAATCATACAGCTGCTAAACTGGCTGCATTGCATACAGACCATCTGGCTCAAACTCAAGTATTACTTAATTCTATGACCTTCACCTAGATCAGGGGTCTCAAACTCAATTTACCTGGGGGCTGCAGGAGGCAAAGTCAGAGTGAGGCAGGACTGCATAAGGGATTTCGCTTACTGAATATTAGCAATAAAAAATCGCATTAGTAAGAAAAAACTGCTCGGGGCCGGCGAGGTGGCGCTAGAGGTAAAGTGTCTGCCTTGCAAGCGCTAGCCAAGGATCAGGACTGCAGTTCGATCTCCCGGCGTCCCATATGGTCCCCTCAAGCCAGGGGCAATTTCTGAGCAACGGGTGTGGCCGAAAAAACAAAAACAAAAGAAAGAAAGAAAGAAAGAAAGAAAGAAAGAAAGAAAGAAAGAAAGAAAGAAAGAAAGAAAGAAAGAAAGAAAGAAAGAAAGAAAGAAAGAAAGAAAGAAAGAAAGAAAGAAAGAAAGAAAGAAAGAAAGAAAGAAAGAAAGAAAGAAAGAAAGAAAGAAAGAAAGAAAGAAAGAAAGAAAGAAAGAAAGAAAGAAAGAAAGAAAGAAAGAAAGAAAGAAAGAAAGAAAGAAAGAAAGAAAGAAAGAAAAGCAAATCTTATATATTTATGAGAGCTTTTCTACCCAGAGAAAAAACTCAGGGTATGCGAATGTTTAATGCGATTTTTTTCTTATTAATGCGATTTTTATTGCAATTATTCAGTAAGCAAATAATACTGCAATATTTGAAAGCCGGCCTCGGGCCACAAAATGCTGTAAGGAGGGCCGCAAACAGCCTGTGGGCCGTGAGTTTGAGACCCCTGACCTAGAGTAAACCTTGAACACAAAGCCAGAAGTAATCATTGGGTGTAGCCCAAAAGATAGAATGCAAAAATTTTCATTATTAGACATTTTTAAAATTAATTAATATATTATATAAATTAAATTTGATGATTATCAAAGTAATAAATTTTACAATATTCTAAGGTGAATAAAATAATTTTCCAAGAAAGAGTATAAATTACTTTAGCATAATCAAATTATAAGAATGGAGATATCAGTTCTTGTGATTAGCAAGTATGAAGCAGGAGAAAAAACAGTTAAAGCATGAAGAATCACTCTTTCGGGGGGATCACACACCTGTTCTCACAGATTACTCCCAGTTCTAAACTCAAGATTTTTCCAAGTAGTGATAAAGTGATCACATGGGGTGCCTAAGATTAAACCCAGTTAGGACACACAAAAGGCAATCCCAACTTTTTGTACTATCACTCTGGAGCCTAAAAGCATGAAGTATCTACAGCAATTGTTTTTCTCTCATTAAAACAGAATATTGTGAACAATATATTTATTGATACTGTCCAATTTCACAAAATAATTCAATCTAAAATAGACTGAATGAAGCTATCAGATAGTAATAAGGGGGCGGGAGAGAGCATGGAGGTAGTGCATTTGTCTTGCACGCAGAAGGACAGTGGTTCGAATCCTGGCATCCCATATGGTTCACCGAGCCTGCTGGGGGCAATTTCTGAGCATAGAGCCTGGAGTAAACCCTGAGCGCTGCAGGGTGTGACCCAAAAACCAAAAAAAAAAAAAATAGTATAAAGGATATTATTTAAACCAAATATTTCAAAATGACGTCTCTGTACCATATTAATCAATATTCAGTTGGACCTCTGGATAAAAATGCACATTTGAGAAAAATGCCTTAATATTTCTAGACATGAAATCAAATATTCACATTTTAATAAGCAATTTGAATGATTACTAAACATTAAAATTTTAAACCTAATTCCTTAACTCTTGATAATTTCTTTGGAGCATCTAATTAGTTGTATTACTCTTGTCAATTTCAGTACTAAGATTATGAGCTCTTCTCATATTACATAAAGACCTCCCCGAACAGAGGTATTATAATGATTAATGTGGGGCTTAATTTACTATCATCTAAAACATATTGATAAACCAATAATATACATAATTGTTCTTTGTGTATTAACACGTTTTGGAAAAATAATTTATGCAATTTATATTTTAAATATTGATCTGTTAAATTTTAACTTGAGAAAAATATCTTTAGTCAGAGAAACATGTCAGTCAGTATCACTTGTCCTTTTTCTTTTTCTATAGCTTCTAACAGTTGCCTCAATTGTTAAGTGAAAATTAAATAAAGATATGAGACTGCCAGTGAGGTAATGTTGGAATTGGAAGTATGCCTTGCATAAACCTCATCAAGTTTGATGTTGGCACTGTAAGGCCAGAGAGTTCTGACCATTGCTTAGTGTGACCTTAGCTACCCTAATAGATCAGAGGTGATTAGCTTTTTATTATTATATGTTGCATATTGTTTATGTTCATATTCATGATGACCACCTATTAGTTGTAGTAATGGTGAAAAGTTAACTTTGCCAGATCATTACATTTCCACTTACTTTAATAAAATTATTGATAAGCAAAAAATATGTAATTGCAGTAACATGGTTTAAGTAAATAAAATTTTTAGAAAAGTTTATTTATTTATATATTATATATTTATTCTATATTATAATTGTATGTCTTTGTAAGGTATTATCTACCATAATTTTACACAAACTAAAGATTATCATTATAATTGCATAATATACAGCTCACAAATAAATATATGTGTGCCTATTACAAAGCAGTCTATGATTGCTATCATGATTCATATACTCTCTTTTGCTATCTTACAAAAATTATATCTCCATATACTGGAGCAATAGCACAGTGGTAGGGCATTTGCCTTGCACACTACTGACCCATGATGCTGGTTCAATCCCCAGTATCCCATATGGTCCCCCAAGCCAGGATCGATTTCTGAGCACATAATCCCTGAGAATCACAGAGTGTGGCCCAAAAAGAAAAAATATTACATTTCCATAAAATAGTAACAATTTAATTTATATTCAGTAGTGCAGTCATTGGTAACTTGAAGACATAAATAAAAATATTAAACAATATACAAAGAAACTGTGACTATATTCTTATTTTGAAAATAATTCCAGTGACACTAATTTACAAACATTGCATTTGCTATAGAAGACTCAATGAGTATATTTAATATCAAATAAGTTAGTCACGGATAAACTTCAATTTGACTTACTGGAACAAGCAAAATGAGTGTGGAAATTGACTTCCAAGAATACTGAAATGAGAGGCTTATAAAAGATTGGATAGCTTTGTATTTCCTACATATTAATTTAGTGATGCATCTTGATTATGGAATGTAATTGAAAGAACCATTACCATTAGCTGAACAGATATTATAATGTAATCCACATGTATTAACTTCCTGGGGCACTTGCATTTTCTAAAACATTGCTGTCACATCCATGCTGAAGATGAAAATGGAGACAATTGATACCAACTTATATTGCCTGCCTGGAAATTAGAGAATAAGTTCCTACATGGCAATAATAGCTGTTCTAGGACATCTCTTGCAGGTTATAGAATATTGTATTGTAATTTGAGTTTATTTATAAAATCCACCACAACAGAAACAATTCTATTAAATATTCACTAGCTGCATCAATTTTTCTCTTGAAATTTTCCTTTCATCAGAACTGTTGCCTAAATTTTAATATTTGTGCTTATGGTGCTGAATTTGAACATTTATTCAATAAATATCAATGTTTTAAATGATGCTAAGTTAGTGCCCAAGTCTGTATAAGGTGCTATAACCTTAATGTATTAAATTGGGTGGCTCATGAGAAAAACAATATTTCCCAAAGTTTTGGAAACTTGAATTTCAAATCTCAGTTAATGAGGTCATAGATATCTTTTCCTACAATTAGAGAGCTTTTGTGGCCTCTCTTTGATGAGAGAACCAATCCTATTCTGAGAAATTTTCCTCATGAAGATCCATTAAGCTCCTTCTAAATGCTGTAATTCCTAAAAATTTAAATTGGGTTTTAAAACATTTATTTAGGAACTTTATGGGGGTGACACAACATTTACATCATCATAGCCCCTTTATTTCTATGTTTGCTATATGTTTATGAAAACAATTATTACTTAGCTTGGATATAGTTATTTACATATTTAAATTATTAAAAATGCTATACATTCTATATAAAATACATCACAGTTTTTATAAAAAATATAGTACATAGGTATGCAACTGTAATTGTATTAAAATTTATTAGTAAATGAGTGGTCATACTATAAGCCATTCTGGAAGAGAAGTCAAATACATGTATTCATGAGCGATCTTTCTTTTTTTTCATTTACTACGTTGATAGTTACTTGCTTTGTTAGTTTTTTTTTTTACCACAAAATATCTTCATTGGATTTATGCTTATTTCTGGTTAAATGTGTCTTATCTCTTTTGTAATTTCCTAGCAACAGTTGCATACTCACATTTCTATATTATTTTATTTTACCATACTTACAGCAATTGTCAAAAACTAGACAATGCTTATTGTTTTTGATATATTTTTATTTAGGTCAAAAATCTACTATGCTCAGGACTTATTTCTGGGTCTGAGTTCAGAAAACACTCTAGGAAAGGCTTGAGAACCACACAGAGTATTGGTAATTGAAATAGGTTGAACACAATGGAAAGGGAAAAAAGAAAAATAATGGAAAAAGGGAAAGGACAGAAAGGAAAGGAAAAGAGAGAAATATAAAGAGAAAATATAGAGAGAAAAGAAAAAGAGAGATAAGAAAGAAAGAAAAAGAAAGGAAGAAAAGAAAGAAAAGAAAGGCAGTAAGAAAGAAAAAGAAAGAAAGAAAGAAAGAAAGAAAGAAGAAACAAAAGGAAAGGAAGAAAAACTAAAAGAAAAGAAAAAACTAAGAAAGAAAGAAAAACTTTAAAAGAAAGAAAGAAAGAAAAAAAGAAAAAGAAAGGAAGGAAGGAAGGAAGAAGAAAAAACTTAAAAGAAAAGGAAAAAACTAAAAATGAAAGAAAAATCTAAGAAAGAAAAAAGTAAAAATAGAAATAAAGAAATAGAAATAAAGAAATAAAGAAAAAAGGAAGGAAGGAAGAAAGAAGAAAGAAAAAACTTAAAAGGAAAGGAAGAAAAACTAAAAAGAAAGAAAAACTAAGAAAGAAAGAAAAACTAAAAAAGAAAAAAGAAAAAGAAAGGAAGAAAGAAAGAAAGAAAGAAGAAAGAAAGAAAAAAGAAAGAAAGAAAGAAAGAAAGAAGAAAGAAAGAAAGAATGAAAGAAAAATCTAAGAAAGAAAGAAAAAAGTAAAAATAGAAATAAAGAAAAAAGGAAGGAAGGAAGAAAGAAGAAAGAAAAAACTTAAAAGGAAAGGAAGAAAAACTAAAAAAGAAAAAAGAAAAAGGAAGAAAGAAATAAAGAAAGAAAGAAAGAAAGAAAGAAAGAAAGAAAGAAAGAAGAAAGAAAGGAAGGAAGGAAGGAAGAAAGAAGAAAGAAAGAAAGAAAGAAAGAAAGACAGAAAGAAAGAAAGAAAGAAAGAAAGAAAGAAAGAAAGAAAGAAAGAAAGAAAGAAAGAAAGGAAGGAAGGAAGAAAGAAAGAAAGAAAGAAAGAAAGAAAGAAGAAAGAAAGGAAGAAAGAAAGGAAGAAAGAAGAAAGAAAGGAAAGAAGGAAGAAAGAAAGAAAGAAAGAAGAAACAAAAGGAAAGGAAGAAAAACTAAAAGAAAAGAAAAAACTAAGAAAGAAAGAAAAAACTTTAAAAGAAAGAAAGAAAAAAAGAAAAAGAAAGGAAGGAAGGAAGGAAGAAGAAAAACTTAAAAGAAAAGGAAAAAACTAAAAATGAAAGAAAAATCTAAGAAAGAAAGAAAAAAGTAAAAATAGAAATAAAGAAATAGAAATAAAGAAATAAAGAAAAAAGGAAGGAAGAAAGAAGAAAGAAAAAACTTAAAAGGAAAGGAAGAAAAACTAAAAAGAAAGAAAAAACTAAGAAAGAAAGAAAAACTAAAAAAGAAAAAAGAAAAAGAAAGGAAGAAAGAAAGAAAGAAGAAAGAAAGAAAAAGGAAAGAAAGAAAGAAAGAAAGAAAGAAAGAAAGAAGAAAGAAAGAAAGAAAGAAAGAAAGAATGAAAGAAAAATCTAAGAAAGAAAGAAAAAAGTAAAAATAGATATAAAGAAAAAAGGAAGGAAGGAAGAAAGAAGAAAGAAAAAACTTAAAAGGAAAGGAAGAAAAACTAAAAAAGAAAAAAGAAAAAGAAAGGAAGAAAGAAAGAAAGAAAGAAAGAAAGAAAGAAAGAAAGAAAGAAAGAAAGAAAGAAAGAAAGAAAGAAAGAAAGGAAGGAAGGAAGGAAGGAAGGAAGGAAGGAAGGAAGGAAGGAAGGAAGGAAGGAAGGAAGAAGGAAGGAAGAAAGAAAGAAAGAAAGAAAGAAAGAAAGAAAGAAAGAAAGAAAGAAAGAAAGAAAGAAAGAAAGAAAGAAAGAAAGAAAGAAAGAAAGAAAGAAAGAAAGAAAGAAAGAAAGAAAGAAAGAAAGAAAGAAAAAGAAAGAAAGAAAGAAAGACATGGAGAGAGAAAAAAGGTGTCCTTTGTAAAAGACTTAGGAGCAACAAAAATGATAATATACAATTCTGATATTAAGAGTCTATAGGAATGAGACTAGAATATACTATTTGTACAAATACTATTTTTAATATAACTGAAAGTATTAAGTTATAATAGGGAGAGTACAATATGATCATACAGGTCAGATGCTTGCAAACAACTGTTTGCAAGCATCTGACCTGTATGATCATTCCTGCCCCCATGACATGTTTTTTGCAGAAAAATTTAAGTGCTCAGATATCATCTAATAAGCATTATTAAATTCAGGAAAAAATCCTTATGGTGACCTCAGACTGAGTGCAATCTCAGTAATTTCAGCAGAAGGTGGATGATAGATATAAGTGCCACTTGCTCCACCTCTAAATAAAGACCCTGCTCAAGAGCATGGGTCAAAAATAGTTATATCTCATAAGGAGGACAATCACTATGGTACATATGATAACCAGATATTGGACAATGACAGAGATTGTTGTGATTATAGCATAGCAGGTACAGCAGGCAGGGCTCTTACCTTGCATGCCTACTGACATATAATAGATTCCTGGTGCTATATATGGACCCCAAGCACCACTGGCAACAGAGGAGATGTCTGGGGCAACAGATATAGGAATAGGTTTATGTTTTCAGTGAGGGATTCACTGGTTGACTTTAGTTCTCAGATTCTTTTAGATCTATCAGAATTATACATCATACTGTTCAGATTTTTTATTTTCTCCTTATGCTCTTGCATTCTATGTATTTTATCTTTCTTTTATGATTTAAAAAATGTATTGATGAAGATACAAACACAAAATTGTTCATGATTGGGTTTCACTTCTATGGTGTCAAACCCGCAACCAATGAACGTGTCTTACCGTCAATGTGCCCAGTTTGCTTTGCATTCTCTGACCTGCACCCCATCCAGCCTACCTCAATGGAAAACATCTTTCTTTTACTCTCTCTTTTCTCTCACACACTCTTCTCTTTTTCTCTTCTAAACACCATGGTTTACAATAAGGTTAATGAAGGGACGTTGTACATATCACTTAACTTCCTTTCAGCACCCTATTCTTATTTCCTACTGTTACTGAAGTAGTGATTTCTTTTTCTTCCCTTCGTCCCTGCTCTTCGTGACCAGTATTCTTTCAGGCACCAAACTTTATTTTATTTTTTTATTTTTGTTTTAGGGTCATACCCAGCAGCGCTCAGGGGTTACTCCTGGCTCTACGCTCAGAAATCGCTCCTGACAGGTTAGAGGGACCATATGGGATGCCGGGATTCGAACCATCGTCCTTCAATATGCAAGGCAAACGCACTACCTCTATGCTATCTCTCCGGCCCCCGGCACCAAACTTCTTAAGCTTCCTTCAATTGTTTTTGGTTATTATTATCAGACTATATTTTAAAAATAAATGCAGTATCTCCACAATTATCAAAAATCTTAGACTTAATTTGCTTAGAACAATACACTCCGTGTCCATCTATGTATAGGCAAATTTTATGACTTCATTTTTTAATCCGGACAAATGCGCAGCTGCATAATACTCCAATGTTTAGAAGTACTTTTGTTGTTGTTGTTTTTTAATCCACTCACCATTTTTTCGAATTCGAGATTTTTCCAGTTTCTGACAATTGTGAATGGTGCTGCAATGAACATGAGTGTGTGGAATGTATTTGGGGCTAAAAATGGTAATGTACTTTTCAAAGTAATGTACAAAATCAATGCAGTGGAATGTTTTGAGTTTTCTATGGGATATTCTAAGGAGCAGATAGGAGCTAAATAGGTCATATAGGAGCTAAATTTCTAGGTTTTTTTTTTTTTTGAGGAATATACATACTTTTTTTTTTAAATGCTGAACCAGTCTACATTCCCACCATCAGTGCCAGCACTGTTTGTTCTCTTTATTGATAAAAACCAGTCTCTGTGGTGCTAGGTGATATCAAACTGTAGTTTTTATTTATATCTCCCTATTATTTAATGATTTGGCACATTTTTATGTGTCATTTGGCCTTGATACTTCTTATAAAAATATCTATTCATTAATCTACCAATTATTAATAGGGCTAGATATTTTAAAATGTTAAATTCTACTAGTGCCTTTATAACTTGGGTATAAATACATTATTTACTAGATACCGAGTAATTTTTTTCTCCCATTTCATGGGGGGCATCTTTGTACCTGCCCCTTGTCTTTTTGGAGGTGCAGAAAATACTTAATGTAGTCCCACTTGTTTATATTTGCTTCCACTTGTTTGTTCAATCATGTTTTAGCCTTGAACATAACTTTAGCATCCATGTCAAGGAGAATTTTGCCTATGTTTTTCTCAATATATTTTAAGTTTTCAGATAGCTATTAATGTCTTCAACCTTGGGTCAAGCGAAGGCCCCATGTTTTTTTGTTTGTTTGTTTGTTTGTATTTTACCAATGATTGCTTTAGCTATCTGTGAAGGTTTATTGTTCCATGCGAATTCAGGAGTATTTGACTTATTATTTTAAAAATGTTACAGCATTGACTTTTTACAATGCTTTGGCAAGCATTTACATTCTAATATTAGTCCTTTCAATACATAAGCAGTAGATGTGTTTCTATTTGCTTACGCCTTCTCTTATTTCTAGAAGTAGTAATTTGTAGTTCTCTTTGTATAGGTATTTCACCTCGTTAGTTAAGATGATTCTAAGGTACTTGATTTTCTGAGGGAAAATTGCAAATGGGATTGTCTTCTTAATATTTCTTTCTTCCGTTTTATTATTTGTATATAAGAAAGCCACAAACTTTTGCAGGTTAACTTTGTAACCTGCTGCTGTATTATAGAGATCTATTGTGTTTATAAGTATTTCTAGTAACTGTTTAGGATTTTCTATGTATAATATTACCCACAAATAGTGAGAGCTTTAATACTTCCCTTTCTCTCTGGATGTTCTTAATATCTGTTTTTCCAACTTGCTATGGCAAGAACACCCAATACTATATGAATGGAAATGGCAAGAGTAGACAAACTTTTCTTGTGCCTGATTATAAGGGAAATATTTTAATTATCTTATAATTATTCCCACTTAGTGTAATGATTGCAGTATGATTGTGATAAATGACTTTAACTATATTGAGGCAAGTCTTAATTCCCATTGTGGTCAGTTTTACATGAATGTGTGCTGTTTCTCTTTAAATGCTTTCTCTATATCTGTAGCAGGACAGCCCCTGAAGAGGTTGACTGATGGAGGGATGGAGAATGAGGCCCTTTTCTTCCAGCTCGGAGCACGTGTCTGCCACCCTGTCTAGCCCACGGTTCTGAGGTGAAACGGCGGGTAAACAGCTCGCAGACAATCAGGCTCGTGGAAATATTTGCTTTATTCGGATGGACAAAACTGAAGTCCAAAGACTCCGATTCAGTTCCAGCCAGCCAAAAGCCCCTCGCCTTCCACAGACCCTTGCTCTTATAGTCCAGAGTCAGGTCCCACCCAATGGTGGGATCAGATACCAACCAATGGTGGAAGCAGAATCAGGTCCTACCCTAGGGTGGGGGCAGAATGCCAGGTCACACCCTAGGGTAGGGCACAATCACCTAATCAGATTAGGGTGAGCAACATAGTAATCCCCCAAAATATTTACATACACAATAATTCCCCCTTTTGTTTTTAGTAAACAAACAATATTGTCTACAATTATTAAAAGAAAAATTAGTCAATAATAAAAGAGCGGCTGTTTGCATAAGCGCATCACAGGAAAATGTAAAGAAAAACTTCTAACCTAAGCACAGGGTGTCTAAAACCAGAAACATGTATCAAGGAATCAACTACAAGCTCCTGAGAAGATAAATCTAAGACGTACATAGATCTTTCGAAGAGACACCAGAAAGGTTGTGTAGCAGGCAAGAAGAAGCACCTTTTCTTTATTTGTTGTTGTTGTAGGTGGTGGTGGTGGTCGTTTTTGGGTCACACCTGGCAGTGCTCAGGAGTTACTCCTGACTCCACGTTCAGAAATCGCTCCTGGCAGATACCGGCATTTGAACCAATGACCTTCTGCATGAAAGGCCAACGCCTCGCCTCCATGCTATCTCTCCAGCTCCATTTTCATTCAAGTTCAGGTAGACCAGAAAGCCCATCTTTGAGGGCATTGAACTAGGCCTTTATTTCGGAAGAAGTGGCACATACACCCTCTGCACAGTGGGGAGCCACTGCAATGATGATCAATAGGTATCTGAACTTAGTCCAAGTTCTTAATCCGGTCTGAAGTCCATAAGATGTCTGAAATTGATGTCGACTATTTATAGATGGGAGCTTAAGTCACAAACCAAAACAAAATGTTTAAGGCAGAGACCCTCCCTGTGTAAATAAACAACTTGAGGGCCCATCCAAAATGGATGGAACCTTCTATAAACCTAGTATTTTGCCTATGATGCGCCCACGCAAAAAACCCTGAGAACAGACAAAAATATCATTTGGGAAATTATAGACAATAATATATAACTCACAAACCTAAAGTCAAGAAAGCAAAACCTTAATGTAATACAACATCGATTCCTAATATTAAAAACTAAAATAGAAAAACATTAATTACGATAGTCAAAAGAAGCGTAGTACCAAACATAACTTCAAAGGATTACAGTTATAGGAAAAACAATAGATGTAATTTCTACAGAGTTCAATACCAATCTGTAAATATGAGGGGTCTGGAACTCCAAAAAGACCGGCAGAAGACACTTGATGGGTCTGGAAAAGCCGGTTGAAGCCTTGTACAGGAGATAACATCAAGCTGAATGAAGAAGGAAGGCCAGTACAGTCATCCATGTGTTGGGGCATCCCCAAGCGTTACATCATTACATCATAAGTTGGTTGGGCTTCTGTATTTCCTTTGGGATCGGTGCAATCTTGGGGTAGCCATTGTAGAAACGGTCAACAATAGCATTTTGTATGTGGATGGAAAACCAGAAATTCAGATAGCACAGTTTAACTGGGATCCAGAGACTGTGGGTCTTGTCCATGGATCTTTTCTCTGGTGTTACATTGTGACACAAATCCCAGGTGGCTTCATTTCCAACAAGTTTGCAGCATATATGGTGTAAAACTCCAACAGTCATGGATTTCTTCTTCCCGCCGAGATCAGGAAGCTTGTAGTTGTGGGTGAAGGAGATGGGTTGCACATGTGAAATCCTGAAAATTAAAATGTTAAGGACTAGGAAGAGAGAAGGAAGGATAAGGAAGACTAATTTGGGGAAGATAAAGTTAGGAAAAAGGAAACTATATACAAAATATGCAGAACAGACAGACACTAAACAAGACATACATACACAGACTTCACAAAAAATATGGCCATAACACTCACTCATACTAAAAAATATTTGTTGGAAAGGATCCAAAATAGAGCAAAAGAAAAGAGAATTCAGCTGAATCAATTAAAAGCTCCTTAAAATGTAATAGCCGGCAATTGTTTAGATAAATCATTTCAAATTCACAAAAAAAAAAATTTTTTTTTATGGTTTTGCCTAGCAGATCTGAAAGAGAATTTCATGCATAATACAAACATGGACAACTCTACTATACGTGTATATCAGTATATATACAAAGTTATTGTATAACAGTAACTTTATGATAATCAATCATAGGCAAGAAGCACTGTGAAGAAAGTCCACCTAAAATTATCATTATGTAAGCGTCTTAAAACCTAAATTGAGGGAAATAAAGCAATAATGTTAAAATAAAAAGAGTGAAAGTCGTTAAATGAGTATACCTAGAAAGAAAAACAACATTAATATGATGAGAAATTTCTCTTTCAGGTGAACCTTGACTAAATTAATTTGTAAAATTTCATGATTAACTGAGACCTAGAGCAATAATGAAATTAAGACATAAATCCATCCTACAAGGAAACACATTGGGGATTCATGATTTTCAATCTATATTCATTGATCATGCCTGTGGAAAGAATCCTAGAGCATTAATAGCAACTGATAAGGAAGTAAAATGATTATCTGGTGTTCATTGTAGATCTCTAAGAAGTATAAAACAGGATGTATGCTGCTGTGGATTTCACCAATGTATTAGGGACTTTTTTGATCTTCTTGTCATCAAAATTGATCCAGTGTTGTTTTGCAGCAATTTTACAGTATGAAGTACAGTGTCCATAGTGAACTTTACCATAATGGTTTGACACCGATGATAAGTTGTATTTCTTAATCTTGCTTTTATTCTCTGAAGTGAATTCCTCTAAATTGAGGTCTTCTAAAGGAAAATCTACGTAAGTATGCAATTTTTTTATTTGTTTGCCATCAAAAGCAAAACGTTTCAAGTGTATTATAAGTACTGGTGGCAGTTTCCATAAGTACGTTTTCTTTGAAAAATCCCTTCTATTTTTGCAACTGTTGCACAGAACTTTGTTGTCATTTCTTAATTCTTCTTCTTTAAAAAATTCAGAGAGGCATTCCTGTAATGTACATTTATCTGTAGATGTAACAGCCAAAGACAAATGAACAAATGTCTCATAAACCTCAGACTTTTGGTGGCAAGTGAGACACTGGAGTATAGATTTGAATTGTCCTTGAAAGAGATCATAAATAATAGATTTATGAGCCTTTTGGTGTTCTGGACTAAATTGTTCTGGGAGGGTTCTGGAAAAGGATAGATAAACCTCTGAGCCAGGGGATTCGGCTTTTTTGCCGTTTCTCTCTTGGCCCGGCTTGGCTTCCTGGCTTTTGGATCTTTGGGCCGCATGGAGCCCAAAGGGAAGATGGCTAACAGGAGATAAGATGCAGGGCTAGCATAATATAGCTGAATGCTTAAAAGGTTAACATAGGCCACACACCTGTGGTGGTTAGGGCATAAATAAAGATGATTCTTCCTGATGGCTGCGTGTGAGTGAGTGATTTCACCTGGGCCTGGAACTCGCCGGCTGCATGGAGGTTGCAGAGCCATGTGGGCTGGATGGTATCCTCCACCATCGAGCCTCATCGTTAATTATTTCATGCAACATCTGGCGCTCCGAACTTTGACCTGAATCCTGAACCCAACAAAACAGCGAAAATGGTGAAATTTCTGCTCTTCTGTTTCATTTTGGCTCTTTTCGGGTGCACTGAGCCCAAAACACTGGGCCACGTGGAGCCATGTTCAAAAATGGCCGTGACCCCTTCTAGGGAAAGAAGGGCAATTAAAACAAAAGAGGTGGAAGCTTGCATCACCTCCAGCCCAGGCCCAGGCCCAAAACTGAAACTTTGTTACAAGAAACAAAAACCTGGGCCTCTTCAAAAACTTATTAAAAGTCTAAATTGGAAACGGAGGAGAAAAAAGACTGTATTTAAAGTGGACTGATTTTCTGAAAATGACCTTTGGCTTGAATTTGGATTTCGACTTTGGAAATTTCGAACTGAACTTTTAGTTTAAATCACTTGGAACTCTGAACATCCAAAGTGCTCCCAGAGGGGAAAAAAGGCAGCGGTGAAGCCCCTGCGGCAAAAAGTTCCAAGGGGCAAGCTCCAAGCAGCTCGGCTCGGCTGGGATCTCGGCTGGAATCGGCTTGGCTGGGCTCAGCTTTGCGGAAAAGCGAAAAACCTGGAATCCTCGCTCCAGATCACAAACCGGCAGCGGAGCCTGGAACTACGGAAGAAAGCCACGTGGTAAGATCAGCGTGGGACAAAACAACATCTGAACTTTAAAAGTTTAAAGAAGCCACGTGGTGAGATCAACGTGGGACAAATTAATCTAAACTATGGTTTTAGGTGTACAAAATTAGTGGGTAGTAATATTTTACTCATAGTTGGTAATGGGATAAGTTTTAATTAGTTAGTGGTTAAAAAATAAAAATATAAGGGAGGTAATACAAATTAGCCCATTTTAACATCTAATTTCTAACCACCTGCATCTTTGTCTTAGTCATTTTCTTTATGATTTAAATGTGTTTTGTTGTCTTTCAAAGTTAATATTTTCAATTGCAAAATGTTTTACTGTGTATTTTAATGTACTTAGCCTGTTTTTAAAATGTATGTTATGCATGTATGCTGAAGTACTTGTGTATAGAAAAAATATAGGAACAGTGAAGTTCCCCCAATATAGTTTAAAAGTATAGGAACATGAAAGTTCCAAAATAGTGCTTGGTAAAAAAGCATTAATAGAATTTTAGGTTACAGGTGTAAAGTATATTTTGCAAATGATATGTTTTTGAAAAGGGCTGGTATATTAATTTTCACTTTATTTCGTTGGCGCATGAAAATATTTAAAAAAGGGGGAAATGTGGTGTACCCCAAGACCCGCCCATATCTGGGAGGAGTTTTGGGAACCGGATAATAGGTGTAACTACCTGCAAGACCTCCCATTTCTGGGAGGGGTCTGAACCGGATAGTAGGTGTAACTTTACCTGCAAGCCCCTCCCATTCCTGGGAGGGGTTTGGAAAAAGGTAGATAAGGCTGGGACCAAGGGAATTTGGGCCTTTTGGCTCTTTGCCCTTTGGCCGTTCCTCTCTTGGCCCGGCTCGGCTCCCTGGCTTTTGGATCTTTGGGCCGCATGGAGCCCAAAGGGAAGATGGCTAACAGGAGATAAGATGCAGGGCTAGCAAAATATAGCTGTGCTTGAAAGGTTAACATAGGCCACACACCTGTGGTGGCTAGGGCATAAATAAAGATGATTCTTCCTGAAGCCTGCGTGTGAGTGATTTCACCTGGGCCTGGAACTCGCCGGCTGCATGGAGGTTGCAGAGCCATGTGGGCTGGATGGCATCATCCACCTTCCAGCCCCATCGTTAATTATTTAACACAACATATATCTATTTATATGATGATATAATATTATTTTATTTATATGGTGTATTATGTTGAATGATTTGCAAATGTGAAATGATCTTTGCATCCCTGGGTTGAATCCTACTTGAAGATAGTGTATAATGATTTTGAATTATTTAATTCTATTTGCTGTACTTTGTTCAGGATCTTTGCATCTGATTTCATCAAGAATATTGGCCTGTAAATCATTTTTTTGTAGTGGCTTTGTCTACTTTGATAACAGAGTGAGGTTAAATTCATATAAAAGGTTTGGAAATGCTTCTGTTTCTTCATGAAGCTGTGTTTACTTCTCTTAAACCTGAATGAGAGTCAGGCCGGGCAAAGTTTCTTAGTGAAGCACTTATTTCATTGAGTTTATCTCTTTATATTCAGCATTTTTTTTGAATCTGATTAGTGATTAATCTACTGTAGATTTTTTCTGTTTTTATTTTTCTTGTTTTTTTGTTTGTTTGTTTGTTTGTTTTTTGGTTTTTCTGGCCACATCTATTTGATGCTCAGGGGTTACTCCTGGCTAAGCATTCAGAAATTGCCCCTGGCTTGGGGGGACCATATGGGACACGGGGGGATCAAACAGCGGACCTTCCTTGGCTAGCGCTTGCAAGGCAGACACTTTACCTCTAGCGCCACATCACCGGCCCCATGCTTCTATTTTTAATTTTTTTTAATTTTAATTAATATAATAATAAATTTATGCACCATGATTACAAATTCATTTCTAGTTGGATTTCAGTTATAAAAAGACACCCCTTTCAGCATGCAATATTCCCACCACCAATGCCCCCAAATTTTCTCTACCCCCAACCCCTGCCTATTTTAGAAACAGGCATTCTATTACTGTTACTCACTACCATTTGTCATGAAAGTTGTCAGTGTAGATATTTTTCTAAGTAAACTCACCACTCTTTGTCATAAGCTTCATACTTTGGGCCAGTCCTTCCAGCCCTCATTTCAATTATCTTTGTGTATTATAAAAGACATTATTGTAGGGGATCCGAGAGATAGCATGGAGGGAGTGCATTTTCCTTGCATGCAGAAGGATGGCATTTCGAACCCTGGCATCCCATATGTTTTCCTGAGCCTGCCAGGAGCGATTTCTGAGCATAGAGCCAGGAGTGGCTCCTGAGCACTGCTGGGTATGACCCAAAACCCCCAAAAAATTATTGTAATAATCCATCATAAATCTTAAGGGTGTTAACTTGTATGTAATTTCCTTTTTGATCTTATTGTTTTCAGTATTCTATCTCTATGTTTTTATCACATTGATTGGATTGTACTTTGGGGTGTTTTCCTTTGGGTGTTTTCTAGCTGGTAAACTCAGTATTCAGCATCCAGCTTGCACGCTTCATCTCTAGGAACTTCTCAACAATGATACCTTTGACTGTTACTTCTTCATAAGGATTTTCTTCCTGTCTCTCTGAGACCCTGTGTCCCCAGTGATGCCTTTGTTATTTCTGTTCAATTTATCCCGAAGAGCTAATGTAGTCTGTTCATTTATTTTGAGATTATTTTTCATTTTTGGATCAATTATTTTGAGAATTTTTTTCATCATTTGTTATGACCTGAACATTTTGTGCAATTCCTCTTTGAGCTCACTGATTCTTTCCTCTGCTGCTGTTGCTGTTGTGAGTTCTTTTAATGCATTTTTCATTTGCTTAGAAGGTTTTTCAGTTCTGATATTTATCTGTTTTTTGTTTGTTTTTGGTTTTTTTTTGGTTTTTGGTTTTTGGGCCACACCCGGTGACGCTCAGGGGTTTCCTCTGGCTATGCGCTCAGAAATCACTCCTGGCTTAGGGGACCATATGGGAAACCAGTGGATGGAACCACGCTTTGTGCTAGGCTAGCGCTTGCAAGGCAGACGCCTTTACGCCCTGCACCACCACTCCAGCACCTATCTATCTGTATTTTAGGGGCCACACCCAGGGTACATAGGGCTCATTCCTCTGTCTCAAATCAGAATACATTCCTAGCATGGTCAGGGGACCATAAAGGATACCAGGAATCAAACTTGGGCCTATCTTTGCAAGGCAAACACTCTTTCTGATGGCTATTATCCCAGCCCTTCTGTGTGTATTTTTATAATTTCTTTTCTCATGTACTCCATATCCTGCTGTGTTTTATTGTCAATAGTTTCATTGTTTCTTTGGCTTTATAAACACTCTAATCATTTACATTCTTAAATCCATTTAATCCTCATTAAATAGGGGACCAGTACTGACTGGGTCCTCAGGATTGCAGTATTCACCCACTAGGTGTGGTGTGTGTTTGTGTTGCTTTACCATGATTCCTTATAGTATCAAGGTGCTTCTTTCCTATATCACTGTCAGTCATCATCACAGATGATATGTCAGGGTAATTTTAGAGGCCTTGGCATGGCCTTTAACCTGTGTTGATTGGGAAGTCACTAGCATCTTTTTGCTGTGTTTACTATTGTAGTGATTAGATCCCTTGCTCCTCTTGTCTCTGTGCAGACATGGAGTCCCTTCATTGATGGGAACACTCTCTTCAAGGCCAGTTTCTATGATGACCTCAGATCTGTCTTCTGACACAGTTTCTAAAGGTCTGATGTTACTGGCTTTTTGCTATTCAATTCTCCTACAAAAACTTCATTACAACTATTATATTTAATGTTCAGTAGTTACATTGTTTTCATAATAATATATTATTTTATTTTTATAATATATTGATTTAAGTACCATGATTACAAACATGTTTGTAGCTGGTTTTCAATTGTAAAAATGAACACCCCCTTCACCATTGCAACATTCCCACCACCAATTTCCCCCTCTCCCTTCATCCTTACCCCTTGCCTGTGTTAGATACAGACATTCTATTTATCTCACTCACTACTATTGTCACGATAATTAGCAGTGTAGTTATTTCTCTAAATGAACTCACCACTCTTTGTGATAAGCTTCATATTGTGGGCCAGTCCTTCCAGCCCTAATCTCTATTGTCTCTGGGTATTACTACAGTAATGTATTTTATTTTTCTTAAAACCCATAGATGAGTGAGACTATTCTGTGTCTACCTCTCTCTCTCTCTGTCTTATTTCACTCGGCATAATAGTTTCCATGTACATTCATGTATAAAAAAATTTCATGACTTCATTTTTCCTGATGGCTGCATAGTATTCCATTATGTATAAGAACCACAGTTTTTTTAGCCACTCATCTGTTGTCAGGCATCTGGTTTGTTTCCAGATTTTGGCTATTGTATATAGCACTGTAATGAATATAAGTGTGCAGAAATCATTTTTTGTATTGTGTGTTTGTGTTTCTAGGGATATATAATAGATGTACCTGTATCATAGGGGAGCTCAATTTCCAATTTTTTGAGGAATTTTCATATTGTTTTCTATAAAGGCTGGAATAGACCACATTTCCACCAGCAGTGAATGACATATCTCTGCCAGCACTGATTGTTCTTGTGTTTTCTTTTTTTGTGATGTGTGTCAGTTTCTGTGGCCTAAAATGGTACTTCATTGTTGCTTTGATTTGCAACTTCCTAAAGATTAGTGATGTAAGGAGCATTTTTTTCTCTTGCCTTTTGGCCTTCTGTATTTTTCTTTGAGGAAATATCTATCCACATCTAATCTCATTAATAACATTTATATATCTTTGTATTCTAATTATTTTCCTTTTTAAAAAGTTGGTATACATTTATACTGCCTAATTAATATATAACTTGTCATCATTTCTGTCAAAATCTTCACAATGCCAATTCAAAATAATTAAAATTTTTTATTTACTGCCTATGTATTGCTATAAAGTCTAAAGGCTTTTTTAATTCATTATAGACTTTGTGGGTGTTATTTACTTTTATTGTATGCTTTTTATTCATTGATGTCTCTTCATATGTATAATGTTTAACACACCAAGGACACTTATATTTGTTCTCTCAGTTACCTTGTTATTCTTTCCTTGACAATGAATCCTGATATTCCTGCTATTGGTATTATTGCCTTTAAAATGCTGCATATGAGAGTACATTTATCTATCATCTGTATTACAGATTTATATACAATTTAGTTTGGGACATCAGCATATATACCAAAAATTCTTGTGCTCTTTTGGAAGTGGTTTATTTTTAGCATATCTCTTATTTTACCCATTGTTCACTGTTTATTTAATGTTTGCTACCCATCCAATTTCTAATTTTTTATGCCTAGTTGGCATGAAAATAAGTACTTTTATAAGACTCTCCTGAGAAGAGCCATATCATTTTGTATATTGTCAGTGCAGTGGCCTAGAACTTGTTTCTTTACATTTTACTGTCAATAAAATTCAATTCATGTACAGTTATTCATAAATTATTCACAATCTCTGATTTACTTCCACACCAGTGTTATCATGATTAGTTTTTTTTTTCAAAAATCTGTGTTATACTCTCACTTATTGTTGTGTATTGAAGGGAGAAATATAATAGTAGAAAATATATGTGTATATTTCTAATATGTAGCATACATGTCTCAACACAGATATATGAGATATGATAATGGTATGTCCTGATCATTTTCCAAAATAACAACTGATAAGATAAGTACAAATTAATAAATCTCTATGCAATAGAAGTATACATATATATTGTAAAATAGATATGAGGTAGACAGAAAGTTTGCTAGATACTGACTCAAACAAGTAATGGCAACTGGTATGACTCAGATTGGTGTGTGACAACTAGAGAGTCAGGAAAATTACTGCATGGTTCTAGTCTAAGTACAAAGGCAGAGACAGAGTAGATATGGTCATGTACATTCCTATGTAAAAATTGGCAGGCTCACAATATCAGAAGATTTAATTAAGTACCAGGCAACCACAGTCAGATAAGGGGTGTTTCCATTCTTACAGATTTTTGTTAGATTCAGACTTTCAAATATTTGGATGAGACTTTCTTATATATTAGAGGAAATTGCCTATTTAAATATTTATCTAACTCCTAAGCTTCCTCTTATATAAAGAATTATGCATGCCCTTGTTCTGGGCCAAGGTAGTTGACCATTAACCAACTAGAATAGAGTTGGGCATAAAAATAAAACTTCGCTCTATCCTGAAATCCATTCCTACCACAGGGACATAATCCTAGATAAATCTTTAGTGGACCTAAGCAATCTCCAATTACCAACCAGAGCACTAACTTACCTTCCCTAAATAACTTAGTCAAGTATCATCGTAAATAACTAGTTAGATGTCCCTCTCTAGGAATGGTTTAACACCCCTCAGCACTGCTTGTGAAATAAATCCCCCAATTAAATTAATCTAACTATACCATTTGTACCTCATTATGTATTTGTTAGTTTTATTATATTATCCACATGAAATATAGTCAGTTCCTGCTATTCATAATAATAGTTGTGTACTAAAATTTGCAGTAAACAATGGATTTCTGAAAGGAGAATATTTCTACTTCTGTTCCCAGAAGAAAATAAAAGTTAATGTAACTTCTAGTCCAATTGTTAGTTAATTTTAAGCATATGTACATAGATTTCTGTGTGAAATGATGAGTAAATATGTATATTTTGTTCACAGATAATAATCAAAGACATTTTAGTCAATATATTCTTGATCCAAAAACATTAAACTTGTGGCAACAATACAATAACATAAATCAAAGCAAAGTTTATCTAGCAAATGGTGAGTAGAATGTTGTTTCTAAAAGACTTTGAACTTGGGGACACCAGAAACACTTCACCATTACATTTAAATTTCATTTAAAATAGAAATATCAAAGCAATGCAAACAATATCAGCAATAGACTTCTTAGATATACAAATTGAGAACTTATATGATAAATTAAAATATCCTCTTATTGTACCTTTATTAAAAATGAGCATGTCAAATGTTCATTAACTTTGTGTTCATTTCATAGTGAATATGTAAGAATTGTATACTTTCCAGATTACAAATACATTTTAATGAGTAGGCTCCATCTCAGAAAATAATCTGTAAGTAATAATGATGGGTATATACATTAGTTATATACATACTGATATGTAATGTTACAGTATGAATATGTTTTTTACAGGAATCTGAGGTGAAAATTGGCATTTAGATTCAAGAATCTCCTATTCTATGTTTTGAATCACATAATTAGAAAAGGATGCTTTTATTGCATTTTCAACATCCCTTATTGGTCTCTGCATTAACAATGTTTTTCATCATTTAACAGTATGCATACATCAGGGGTGTATTTGTTATTATATCCATAAATACCAAAAATTGTGTAAAAATAATTTAATGGTTTGTGATTGTTCCTTTAAAAATACATTCTTATCAAGTCTTTCTTAGGAAGGGAGCCAATTACCTGAAAAATAAAGAAAAGTAGATTTGTGACTGGATAAAAAAATGTTGAAAATGTATTAATAATTGATCTCACCTTGAATGTGTTTGCTGACTTCTGTTATTTCTGTATGTTGAGGTATAACATAATTTGTTTGCTTAGATGTTCTCCATTAAGCAGCTCAGATGGCATAGTGACATAGAAGGGAAGAGCATATATTTCCAAATCTCATACTCTTCAGCTCCGAGCAGGTGCTTTCATTGCTTTTATACTTCTCCTATGGGTGAGTTCTTCCAGCACCTCAGGAGGTGTTAATATGCACTGCTTTCATCAATACCAGTTTCCTTCCAAAGAATGTCACTCTTAAAATAGCAGTGAATATAAACCATCTGTACTTAAGTACTTGACATTTTGGTAAAATATGACAGCTATACCAAAAACTCCAACTGTTTGACTAGAATTTGATCTTCTTTTTTTTATTCTTTCTATTTTTATGGGGCAAAGGTTCAAAAAAAGAACAGTTACTGTTTAATGAAAACAGCAGGCAATGCATTTCGCAAACAAAGAACTGCTCTCCTATTCCCATTTGAGAGACTTGAATTTTAAAATCTCAATTTCTCCCTGGAAATCATCCTACTTTTTATTCAAATTGCAAACATTCAGGTTACCAACTGTTTGAAAAATTGAAAGAGATTTTCAATTTGAAATTGACATAAGATTCCTATTTTGTTTCAAATTGGAAAAGACATTCAGCTTAGTGCTTATGAATTCTATATATGAATAATACTTTTTCAAAAGGCAATGTACAACTCATAATGTTATTTCCACTCTCCTCTGTTTATTATCCTTCGTTTTTACCCCACCCTTATTCACTCCTACTCTCCTCCTTAATCAATGTCTTTCTCTAACCTCCTCTACCATTTTTATTCTCTAAAATAGCTGGTCATTTATATTACATATTTAATATTAAGAAACTAATTCCATTATTTATTTTTGATATGCATTTACTATGAAAGAAGAAAATCTATTTTGTACCTGACCCACTTCTTTTATACTAGGAATATATTACACTATCTTATATATTGTTCATTCAAATAAAAATATATATTAAATTAAGCAATGTTTTCCAAAATAAGTGATTTTATTCCTTAGAAAAAGCTTGTTTGATACAGGCAGTGGACAATTATAGTTATATTTTGAATTCAAATGAGGGCACTTTCTGTTTGTTTACTTACAAAAGGTAGATTTTTAAGAGAGTACTGATAATATTTTCTCCTGACACTTTTTAATCTATTTTTGATAAAATAGTTTGAAAAACTGAACTAAATTAATACTTTTATATATATTTGTTTAAATTAACTAAAGTTAATATTCATTAATTTGTAATTTTAAGAGTCATGCAAAGAAAATTCCTTTTACTTTTTATTTTTGAATGAACAAACCATTTTATTATTAGATTATTGACAAAGCCCAAAGCTAATTATTTACTAACAAGCTGTAATACAATTAAACTTGGACATACATACTTTCTAGGAAATTTAAGCAGTTTGTCTAGGTTTAACATGAATAAAATCTACAAAACAATTTTAGAAACTGAAAACATAAATTTTCAAATCAAATGCCAGGCTAAGGTCACAAGAACCTAAAATATTTTTGATACTAAGCAGTAATTTAATAATTAAGAACAATAATATATCTTATTCCTCATGTCTCTCTTCTTATGAATAACATTGATATATAGGAAGCAAAAATATATCATTTTCCAGAATTAGAAAATTTGTCAAATAATTTCATATAATTAAAACTCAAAATTATTGCTTTAGAATTATGAAATTACTAGCTACATATAATAAATACTGTATTTGAACTATACCTTATTAAATTTTATTTCTTTTGAATTTTTAATATTTAATAAATATAAAAAATAATAGAATCTTATGCATATCATGATACAAGAAAAAAATCAAGAGCAACTAACACTATCACAGAGATACATATACATTTAAAAGAAACTACTTTTTTATTTTATTTAAACACCTAGATTACATAAATGATTGTGCTTGGGTTTCAGTCATGTAAAGAAAACCACCCATCACCAGTGCAACATTCCCCTCACCAATGTCCCAAGTCTCCCTCCACCCCACCCGACCCCTGACTGTACTCTAAACAGGCTCTCCATTTCCCTCATACGTTCTCATTATTAGGACAGTTCAAAATGTAGTTATTTCTCTAACTAAACTCATCACTCTTTGTGGTGAGCTTCCTGAGGTGAGCTGGAACTTCCAGCTTTTTTCTCTTTTGTGTCTGAAAATTATTATTGCAAGAATGCCTTTCATTTTTCTTAAAACCCATAGATGAGTGAGACCATTCTGTGTTTTTCTCTCTCTCTCTGACTTATTTCACTCAGCATAATAGATTCCGTGTACATCCATGTATAGGAAAATTTCATGACTTCATCTCTCCTGTTAGCTGCATAATATTCCATTGTGTACATGTACCACAGTTTCTTTAGCCATTCGGCTGTTGAAGGGCATCTTGGTTGTTTCCATAGTCTTGCTATAGTAAATAGTGCTGCAATGAATAAAGGTGTAAGGAAGGGTTTTTTTATTGTATTTTTGTGTTCCTAGGGTATATTCCTAGGAGTGGTATAGCTGGATCGTATGGGAGCTCGATTTCCAGTTTTTGGAGGAATCTCCATATCGCTTTCCATAAAGGTTGAACTAGACAGCATTCCTACCAGCAGTGGATAAGAGTTCCTTTCTCTCCACATCCCTGCCAACACTGTTTATTCTCATTCTTTGTGATGTGTGCCATTCTCTGTGGTGTGAGTTAGTATCTCATCGTTGTTTTGATTTGCATCTCCCTGATGGTTAGTGATGTGGAGGATTTTTTCATGTGTCTTTTGGTCATTTGTATTTTGTTTTTGTCAGTGTTCATTTCTTCTCCCCATTTTTTTGATGGGATTAGATGTTTTTTTCTTGTAAAGTTCTGTCAGTGCCTTGTATATTTTGGAGATTAGCCCCTTGACTGATGGGTATTGGGTGAATAGTTTCTCCCACTCAGTGGGTGGCTCTTGTATCCTGGGCACTATTTAGTTTGAGGTGCAGAAGCTTCTCAGCTTAATATATTCGCATCTGTTAATCTCTATTTTCACTTGCTTGGAGAGTGCGGTTTCCTCCTTGAAGATGCCTGTAGTCTCAATGTCCTGGAGTGTTTTGCCTATGTGTTGTTCTATATATCTTATGGTTTGGGGTCTGATATCGAGGTCTTTAATCCATTTGGATTTTACCTTCGTACATGATGTTACCTGGGGGTCTAAGTTCAATTTTTTGCAAGTGGCTATCCAATTGTGCCAACACCACTTGTTGAAGAGGCTTTCCCTGCTCCATTTAGGATTTCCTGCTCCTTTATCAAAAATTAGGTGATTGTATGTCTGGGGAACATTTTCTGAGTATTCAAGCCTATTCCACTGATCTGAGGGCCTGTCCTTATTCCAATACCATGCTGTTTTTATAACTATTGCTTTGTAGTAAAGTTTAAAGTTGGGGAAAGTAATTCATCCCATATTCTTTTTCCCTATGATTGCTTTAGCTATTCTAGGGTGTTTATTGTTCCAAAAGGATTTCAAAAGTACCTGATCCACTTCTTTGAAGAATGTCATGGGTATCTTTAGAGGGATAGCATTAAATCTGTATAATGCCTTGAGGAGTATTGCCATTTTGATGATGTTAATCCTGCCAATCCATGAGCAGGGTATGCGTTTCCATTTCCACGTGTCCTCTCTTATTTCTTGGAGCAGAGTTTTATAGTTTTCTTTGTATAGGTCCTTCACATTTTTAGTCAAGTTGATTCCAAGATATTTGAGTTTGTGTGGCACTATTGTGAATGGGGTTGTTTTCTTAATGTCCATTTCTTCCTTATTACTATTGGTGGATAGAAAGGCCATTGATTTTTGTGTGTTAATTTTGTAGCCAGTCACCTTGTTATATGAGTCTATTGTTTCTAGAAGCTTTTTGGTAGAGTCTTTAGGGTTTTCTAAGTAGAGTATCATGTCATCTGCAAACAGTGAGAGCTTGACTTCTTCCTTTCCTATTGGATTCCCTTGATATCTTTTTCTTGCCTAATCGCTATAGCAACTACTTCCAGTGCTATGTTGAATAGGAGAGGTGAGTGCACTCTTTCTAAGAAAAGAACACCATCGCAACAAGAAGAAAAAAATCACACTAAGAACAGTGCCGGATCACAAATGAAACTACTTAATGAAAAAGCAGCAGAAAGTTAAAACAGGCAATAAGGGAAAAAATGTCATCTATTATAAAGTATTTATAAAGTTTATTATTAAAAAACATCATGGTTTAGGGATAGAGCAGTGGCTCATGTGTTAGGGCATTTGCCGTGCATGCACTAATCTAGAAGGAACAGCAATTCAATCCCAGGCATCCCTTTTGGTCCCCCAAGCCAGGAGTGACTTCTGAGTGCATAGCCAGAAGTAATCCCTGAGCATCACTGGGTGCGGCCTCTCCCCCATAATAATTATGTTTTAAAATTATGAAATGTTTAAAAATAAGTTTTAAAAATAGTGAGAATATTAGGAAATTAATATCCTTTGATTTTCAAGATGATTAACAGTAATACATCGTGAAAACCAGCTACTCAAAACTGGGAAAGCACTCGTGAGATCTCTGGATTTCTGCTCTGAAAACATTCAAGATCCTACAGATGTCCTTTTCGTATACAAAGTGGCATTTATCCAAATATTCATTATGTTAGAAAATATTTTTAAATAAAATTGAATAAGGAAACCAGAAGTCTAAAAACTATAAAAATGATTTAAATTCTTAACTAAAGAGTATGAAAATTTTAAATAAACCTTTAAAAACAGCAATACTAATGGGAATCAGGATGAGTAGGGTATGTACATTGCATGCAAGAAATTCAGGTTGGATCTCCAGCAGCCTTAAGGTGCCAACAGTCTACCAGGAGATGATTCTTAGTTCATAACCAGGAATAAACTTATGTCCTGCTGAGTGACCCCAAAACCAAACAAATACAAAAGAATCAACTATAACACAGTGATGGTGTGTGTGTGATTTTGGAATTACATACACATGAAACTGTCAACAAGTTTTTATTAATTACAGCTCTCAATGTTTAATTTTTTCAAAAAATTGGAAATCATTGGAAAGCAAAAAATGGCCTACATTTTACATTTTTATTTAAAGAATTGTTATTTACAGTTTTCAATGACAGAAATATAATATTATGACAACGATTCCATCCAAAGTGTCTATCTTCTTAAACTAATACCCTCAGGTTCCTTCCCATTTCGTTCACCCTCAAACTTCATCTTAACATGTTCATTTAAAATTTGATTGGCAAAGGATGGGTCCTAATTTTAGTATTGTTGACTCTGAGCTTTGAATATTTAGTTCTGTCCTTCGTTAATACCACAAACATACCTGAAACCTCTTGACACAGTCTCTATTTTACATCAGTATTTCTATTCTCCATTCTATTACTTTCCTTATCTGCCACTAATCAGTCAAGTCAGGGACACAAATGTGGGAACCCTGGTACCTTCCTAGGAATGTGTTTCAGGAATTGGTAAAGGAGACAAGGACTACAAACTCAAAAGTGAGATAAATCTAAGTTGGTACAATGAATATAGGTGTAATGGAGAGATTTGTGTATTGTATTTTTGTATTTCTGGATATATCCCTAGAAGTGGTATAGCTGGATCATATGGATCATATTCAGGTTTTGGAGGAATCTCCATATCGCTTTCCAAAAAAGTTGGACTAGACGGCGTTCCACCAGCAGTGAATAAGAGTTCCTTTCTCTCCACATCCCCACCAGCACTGCTTGTTCTCATTCTTTCTGATGTGTGCCAATCTCTGTGTGTGAGATGGTATCTCATAGTTGTTTTGATTTGCATCTTTCTGATGAGCAGTGATGTGGAACATTTTTTCATGTGCCTTTTAGCCATTTGTATTTCTCTTTTGTCCAAGTGTCTGTTCATTTCTTCTTTCCATTTTTGATGGGGTTAGATGTTTTTTCTTGTAAAGTTCTGTCAGTGCCTTGTATATTTTGAATAATAGCCCCTTATCTGATGGTATTGGGTGAATAGTTTGTCCCACTCAGTGGGTGGCTCTTGTATTCTAGGCACTGTTTCCTTTGAGGTGCAGAAGTTTCTCAAATTAATATAATCCCATCTTTTATTTCTGCTTACACTTGTTTAGAAAGTGCTGTTTTCTTCTTAAAGATGCCTTTAGTCTCTGGGGCCAGCGAGGTGGTGCTAGAGTTAAGGTGATGCCTTGCAAGTGCTAGCCAATGTAAGACCGTGGTCCGATCCCCCGGCGTCCCATATGGTTCCCCCAAGGCAGGGGCAATTTCTGAGTGCTTAGCCAGGAGTAACCCCTGAGCATCAAACGGGTATGGTTAAAAAAAAAAGAAATGAAAAGATGCTTTAGTCTCAATGTCATGAAGTGTTTTACTTATGTGTTGTTCTATATACCTTATGGTTTCAGATCTGATATCAAGGTCTTTAATCCATTTGGATTTTACCTTTGTACATGGTGTTAGCTGGGGGTCTAAGTTCTCAGTTTTGCAAGTGGCTAACCAGTTTTACCAATACCACTTATTGAAGAGGCTTTCTTAGCTCCATTTAGGATTTCTTACTCCTTTATCCAAAATTAGGTGACTGTATGTCTAGGTAACATTCTCTGAGTACTCAAGCCTATTACACTGATCTGAGAGTCTGTCTTTATTCCAATACTATGCTGTTTTGATAATTATTACTCTATAATACAGTTTAAAGTTGGGGAAAGTAATGCCTTCCATATTCCTTTACCCAAGAATTGCTTTAGCTATTTGTGGGTGTTTATTGTTCAAATTAATTAGAAAATAATCAACAAAAGGAACCAAAAATATGGATACAGTAGAAAATAACAAAACTTAGAGCAGAAATCAATGAAGTGGAAACTCAGAAAACAATTCAAAAGATGAATGAAAGCAGAAGTTGGTTTTTTTGAAAAACAAAACAAAACAAGATTGAATGGACCATTGGCACTACTCACCAAGAAAAAGAGAGGGAGAAAATTATAGCCTGTATCAGATATGAAAAATGGGGAGATCACTATAGATATTGGATAAATTCAAAGTGCAATCAGAGATTACTTTGAGAAACTCTATGCCATGAAACATGAGAACCTGGAAGGAAATGGATAAATTTTGGACTCATAACTTTCCACTGTTGAACAAGGAAGATGTAGAATATCTAAACACTCCCATCACTATTGAGGAAATTAAAACAGTAATAAAATGTCTGCCCCAAAACAAAACCCAGGCCCCAGATGAATTGACCAATGAATTCCTTTCAAACCTTTCAAGATGAAATTACTAAGCAATCCTGGCCAGGCTCTTTTATTAAATTAAAAAAAAAAAGAACAGGGAAATAATTCCATACAGCTTCATACCAAAACCAGACAGAAATGCTGCCAAATAAAAAATTACAGAACTATATCCGTGATGAACAAAAGATGAAAAGATCCTCAATAAAATTCTGGCAAATAGGATTCAAATGTCTCATCAAGAAGTTTTGGTTCACTATGATCAAGTAGGTTTCATCCCAGGAATGCAAGGATGGTTTAACATCATAAATCTATCAACATAATACACAACATCAACAATAAGAAAAATAAAAATCACATGATCATATCAATAGACACAGAGAAAGCATTTGATAAGTTCCAACACCCATTCTTGATTTTAAAATATTCATTAGCAAGATGGGAAAGAAAGGAACCTTTCTTTATCTAGGTTAAGGCCATCTAACCACAAGCAAATATCGTCAATGGAGAAAAAACTAATTGCCTTCCAATTCTGGTACAAAGACAAAGTTGTCCCCTCACACCACTCCTATTCAACATAGTAACTAGAAGGTACTTGCTATAGTGATTAGGCAAGAAAATATATCAATGAATCCCAATAGGAGAAGGAAGAAGTCAAGCTCTCTTTTTTGCATATGAGATGATGCTATACTTAGAAAACCTTAAAGACTCTAACAAAAAACTTCTAGAAACAATAGATGCATATAGAAATGTGGCAGGCTACAAAATTTTAGACACAGAAATCAATGGTCTTTCTATACACCAACAATGATAGGGGAAGAAATGGACATTAAGAAAATATCCCATTCACATTAGTGTCACACAAACTCAAATATCTTAGTAGTCATACTTAACTAAATATGTGAAGGACCTCTACAAAGAAAACTATAAAACCTTGCTCCAAGATATAAGAGAAAACGCGAAAATGCTCCTGGATTGGCAGGATTAACATCATTAAAATGTCAATACTCCCCAAAGCATTGTACAAATTTAATGCAATCCCTCTAAGTATAGCCATGACATTCTTCAAAGAAGTGGAGTATGAAATAATTATTATTTCTTAAAGTCACCTATTGCTCTTCAAAAATAAGAACAATGTTGTAATTAATATATTTAAGGCCATAAAATTTTGTCTAACCAGCATATTGAGCATGAGTGGGATAGTTCATATATAGGTAAGCCGATCTCTAAAACATGTTTAAAATTGAAATATTAGTCTTTCATTTTCTTTCCTTTTTCAGAGAACTTGACGATTCTTAAACTAGGAGACTCTTGGGCCTCATATTTTATTCTAAAATAGTGTAGAAATCTTCATCTTAAATTGAAGAACTAAAAGCCTCAACTGATTAGCGATCTTGTCTAGACCCATGCTCTTATAAAAAACAAACAACTATCAATCTGCTGGTAGTGAATGAAGTTCTAGAAAAAAGTTGACAATAATACTGAAAAACTAGACAATAAAATGTCTCTCACTTCCTACTTCAAAGATAGGCATTCTCTCTTAAATATACTCTGATGGTACACATATGATTTTTTACATACAATAGTGTTAGATAAAGTATGTACCTTCAAGATTTTTTTATAAATGGTGATATAATAAATTGTGTTTTATACTTAGAAGTTAAGAAATCATGAAAAATAATATGTCTCTAAAAAACTAATTTCTGCATGATGCTTCTAATATTATTAATATATATATTTAAATTTCTTCAGAATATATTTTAACTAAGTAAAAATAAATGTTTTGGTTAATTGAAAATCATGCATTTAATTTAATTACTGATATACTTTGTTCTATTATTTTGGTGGCTATCCTAGTGGTGCTAAAAGGCTATATTTGGTTTTATTTGGGTTCTATGTAATTTTAGGGATCATTCTCAGGACTCTTGCTTGTGAAATATTCACTCTGCCTCCTTATCTCTGCACATACAATGTAATGATGGCCTCTAGTAGAGTCTTGCATTTGTCACTGTTTTAAAAAATAATATTAGGCAGATAGAAAAGTCATTATAAACTTAATTCAAAGTTAGGATTCCCAGTTATTATGTAGTCCTTTATTTCTGAATTTAGTAACCAAAGTTTTGATGGAATTTTTTTTAAGGATTCAGTTTATAAGGCCTTTCATTAGAACTAAGAATAACCTTATCGTCACTTAGTGACAATGCATAAATGAAAAGAATACCAGTGTATATTGGAATATATTTCTATGAGCTCTCATCAGAAGCCTATTGCAAGTCATTTGAAGAATCTGACATATAGCATATTACTACAATTTACCGTTTTGAATATGAAAATAAAATTTAACTTATAAAGCTTATTCAGTAATGGAAAAAATTAACTTAGATACAAATCAAGAGCATAATAAGACAAAGAAAACTTATCTACCAAATATTTAGGAAAATTTATTTGTGAACAACCAAAAAGATGGAGATGTGATCAGAGATGAAGCAGTAGAATCTTTAACAAAGTTAATTAATTAATAGATTCTCACAATCACATCATATTAATCTAGGAAATAAGCTTTTGAAATGTCAAACCCTTTCTTCTAAATAATCTTGCATTATAATTTCAAAGATTATACTTTCTTAAAAAACATATTTAATAAAAATAATATGCTTACATTTTAACACAATATTTTATTGAAATAGATTATTATATATAGTGCTAAATTAACAGACCCAGTTTCAGTAGGATGTAAGTTATGAGAGAAATTCAAGGTTTTTTATTTTAAATAACAAGTTTACATTAATAATCTTTGACAAATTTCCCTTAATTACTTAAAAGTTGTTTTTTTAAATAGTTTTTAGAAAAGCAGACTCCATGAATGTGCATAAAATGATGTTTGTTAAATGTCATTTCATGAACCCAGTTCAAAGAGCATTCATAGCCCTTTCCACATTTAAAAAAAATTGTGTCTATCAAACTCCTTTTCTTCTGTCCTCATTTGTTTTCTCTCTCACTCTTTCTTCTATTCTCACACATCCTAATCAAATCAGTAGACATTTGGTCAAATAACCTTTGACAGCTTTTTTAGGAATATTATAACTCACACTTTCATGTTAAATTCAAAAAAATATTTTTATAAGATTTAATTTTATTTGATATTCATTTTCACAGGTTCAGATAAACATATGGTATTAGAAAGTTAAATGATAAGCTAGTAAAAATGATTAATTTCTTCTTTCTCAATTGTACAATATTAGAATATTTCAAAATGGTTTTAATGATTAGAGATACTCAAACATCTACCTTGTTTAGCATGCTTCTCTACTATGTATTGGTCGACTCTATTCTCTTTATTTTTTTTTTGGAGGACGCTACCTTTATTTTGGGAATAAATACCCTAATATGCATTATTATAAAGATATTAAATAGAAAAAGGCAAGGAGGGAGATATGGGATGCATTCTGAGTACAGGGGTGGAGAGAGGACATCACTGGTAGTTGGAATGCCCTTGATCTATTGTCACTATGAACATTGACTATTACTGTAAAATGTTTGTAATTTACTTTGGCCACAATAAAAATTAATTAAAAAGAAAAGAAAAGAAAAAAAGCCCTCACAGCATTATGGGAAAAAAAGGCAAAATAGGCCTCCCAATTAGGTCTTTTGAGATATTTTTTTGGGGGTAAAATCCAAGGCACTTTTTTATCACACACCTTGGTCTTGAGTTTGAGACATGATTTGCAGCATCACGGAATCAGGTAGTGTCCTTGAGCTGGGGAGTCTTTCTGAAGCTAAATGCAGTACCATGCAACAGTCCACATTTTGAGGGGGGTGAGAAGGGCCACATAGCATGAGTCAGGAGGCTTGTTGGTTGTAGTTTCTTTCTGTGGTAGGAAATGTGGGACTGAGAGGGTGTCTTTTCTTTTAGGAGCTGGGTTTGTTGGGGCAGGGAGGTAGTCTTGGTGCCTAATGAGTTAAGAACTGAGGGTAAAGAGGGTTAAACAAGGAGGGACAACGAATCAGGATTGGGGGATGAGAGGATAGAAGGGATTCTGAAAAGGGAAGGGGAGAGGTAATATATAACAGGGGCTATATATACTATAGATATGGGTTGTTTACACATTATGTTTGGCAATCATAGAGAAGACCACTGTAGACTCTATTCTCTTTAATCATTTGATACTATCTACATGTGGATGACTAAACAAAGTAATTGTTTTTCCTATAAAATATATGTGCATGCATTTATACACACACAGAAATAAATTTACCTAATGGTAAGGTAAGGTACAAAGTTCATATACTATATATATATATATATATATACATACATACATACATATATATACTAGTATATATATACATACATACATATATATACTAGTATATATATATACTATGAATATATATTCATAACAAATATTTAACTAAACCAAGGTATAAAATGTGTACAACTTGTCACTATAAGCTGAGGGAGGGATTTAGGAATCTTGTGAATTTTACTGGCTCTAAAAGAAAAAAGATATTGAGCCACACAGGAACAATTATTTTATTTAACGAAGAAAATGTTTAAGGCATATGCTCCTCAGTTGCTTGGAGAATAACAGCATACAAGTCTAGTTCTTACTACTCTACTCCATGCTTTAACATATTTAGACAAAAGGGTGTAAGAAAATCAGTCGTCACTGACTTTAAAAATGAGCTATGAATTTTTGAAAAGACAACATGCAATTTTTTTGAAGGAAGATAGAATGTATGGAATATTTCTCTGTTATCATATAAGCTAACAAAGCATAATTTCCAATTACTATAAAATATCCCTATAGCTCATGTGTATACTTAATATAAACATTTATTTTGTATTTTGATGATTTAATTAATTGTATAACCCTTTTATTTTTTTCTCTTTAAACTAATCTTTATGAAGATTATAAAATCTAATAAGGAATCTTTTTATGTGACTGCTACATCACATTATAGACTTCTTTCAGAGTCTTAAAAAGATTAGAATTGAAACACGAGTTAATAAAGATCACATAGAGAAAACAAACTACGTGCTTTGACAGGGCCTAATCTTCTAATTGAAAGTGAGATTTTACAAATTTTAAATATATAGATGAAAACTTTTTATTTAAAAATGTATTAAAGACAGATTTTATTTTTTCTTATTTTCCTGAATTTTTATGGGGTTATTTATATTGCAACAAATATTTCTGCAGATTTATTTATTAATCAATGTAAAATTATATTCACCTATGATTGCATTTCAGGCATCTATTTTTTTACATTGACCCCTTCATAGTGCTCACATTCTTTAACCAATGCTCCTTTACATATATCTTCTTTTTACCAGTTTGCTTCAAAAAGACATATTTATATATGTGTGTTAGTGTGTGTATATATATACATATATGTATTTTGTATGGTGACTTACATTATTGTCACTAATAGGATTTCTTTCCTAACACCTTGGAACCTCTTGCTCCTGTATAAATGTTTCTATCCACCCACCAGAGACATTGTAACTTTCTTTTTGCTATCCTAATTCCAGCCTCAATTGTACTAATTTCTACCATGTAACAGTAATCATTTTCTTTGTTTCAATTACATTTGGTATTCATTATTCCACCATTATGTTTCATATTTTCCATATATGAAATAGATAACTTTGTACCAATATTTTCCCTTTGATGAAATTCTCTCATCATGATACTCTCAGTCCTTCGATTTAGCATCAGATGTAGTGAATTTATATATCATTATGGTAGAGTAATATTCCATTCTATATATTTAGTTTCTTTATCCACTCTACTATTTAATTTTCTCTACTATAGTTTTATTCACTCTACTACTTTATCTACTCTACTATTCTTGAACATCTGGTTTGCTCACAGATGTTGGCTTTTGTGGATAGTGCTGCAATTAATATAGAGAGGCAAATATCTTTATTTTATCTATTTTGTTTTTATCTATTTTATATTTCAAAAAGCAGTTACTGGATAAAATATAAGCTCAATTACTAAATTTATTTTTATGAATTATCCATATTGCTATGCATAAAGGCTGGATTAGTTGACATTGTCACTAACATTGAATGAGAGTCCATTTCTCCCATCATCCACACTAGAACTAGTTTTTGTTTGATTTGTGTCAGCTTTTATTATGTGAGATCATATCTCATTGTTGCCTAAATTTGTATTTCCCAAATGATCAGTGACACAGAACATTTCTTAATGTGTCTTTTGGTCATTTGTTCTTCTTTGCTGCAGATGATTCCATTATTCTCTTTTTATTTTTTAATAAGGTTAGTTTTTTTTCTTGTAAAATACAACATATACCTTTGATATTAACCCCTTACAGATGATTAGATGGTAAATAATTTCTCTCAAACTAGGGCTGTCTTTGTATACTTGTAATTACCTTTAAGAAATAGACGCTTCTATATTTCATATAATCTCAGTTGTGTATCTTTGCTTCCACTTGTTTGACAAATGATAATTCATCCTGAAAGATGGCTCTATTCAATGTTGTATAGAGTTATGCCCACAACACTACTTTAAACAATAAAATAGTACATGATGTGGCTGGAGAGAGAGCACATCAGTAGGGTGTTTGTCTTGCAATCAGGTGAACCAGGGTGGACAGTGGTTGGAATCCTGGCATCCCATAGTGTCCCCCTGTCTACCAGGAGGGATTTCTGAGTGCAGAGACAGAAATAACCCTTGAGCACCTCTGGGTGTTACCCTAAAACGAAAAACTAACTAACTAACTAACCAACTAAATAAATAAATAGGACATGGGGAAATGGAAATACATCGCTTGTTCTTTTATTAGAAGTATTAATGTCATCAAAATGGAAATACTCCCTAAAATACTATACAGATTCAATAATGTTCAACCTATTTAAAGCTACCAATTAGATTTTTCAAATAAAAATATCAAACACTCCTAAATTCATATGGAACAATTAACATCTTGAATACATAAAGGAAGCTTTGGAGGAAAAACTGGAGGTATCATTTCCCCCCCAATTTTAAACTATACCTCAAAGTGATACTAATTAAAATACCATGGTACTGGAATAAAGGTAGTCCCTCAGATCCATGGCATAAATTGAAGACTGAAACTCATGTATATAAAAAGTCTAATTTTGATAAAGGAACAAAAAGTTTGAAGAAGAGCCAGAAAAGTCTCTTCAACAAGTGGTTTGGTAAAAATGGTCAGTTATGTGCAAGAAGAATAAACTAGAAGCATTTTCTAATGCCATGCAGTAAAATAAAATCAAAATAAATAAAAAACTTTGTTATTAACCAAAATGTTATTTTGGTTTTTATGTGACTATTTTAAAGATATTTAGAAGTTAATGTTTTAAATAATAATACGTAATCTGCAAAATGGGACCTGTTATATACACCTAAGAGCAGAAAGACCTATTATGAGTATTGTTTAATTTTAAGTTCTATATATTAAGAAGTAAGTTGTCTGTAATTAGGCTATATAGGTGCTCTAATAATGTTTTATTTTATGTTGATAAATCCTGTTTCAGTAATATTAAAAAAGAAAAAATATGACAATGTCAATTAAAAATTAATAACTAATAAATATAATATGTATTTTAGTATGAAATTCATCAAATATGAAAAGGATAGATTTTCACGATTTATTTATATAAAAGGGAATGACATATTAGGGAATTAAAGTGTTAGTTTAATAACTATTGTGACAGGTAACTCAAATGAAATTGGACATGTTTTTATTTCCTTAAATCAACTAACTCAGAACTGATCATTTTCGAAAAGAAAAAATTATACTCTTATCCTCAATTATGCATATATATATATATATATATATATATATATATATACACAATATAAAACTGTTTTCTTGGAGCTGGAGAGATAACACAGCTGTAGGGCGTTTGCCTTGTACATGACTTGACCCTGAACAGACCCTGCTTCGATCCCCAGCATCCCATATCTTCCCCAGAGCCTGCCAAGAGCAGTATCTGAATGAAGTCTGGAGAAACCCCGGAAAGCCAAAAGTATTTTAATGACATACTGAATTAGGGATATTTCTTTATCTTTCATCTTTCTTTTTCCTTCCTTCCTTCCTTCCTTCCTTCCTTCCTTCCTTCCTTCCTTCCTCCTTCCTTCCTTCCTTCCTTCCTTCCTTCCTTCCTTCCTTCCTTCCACCTCCCTCCCTCCCTCCCTCCGTCCCTCTTCTCTCTCTCTCTCTCTCTCTCTCTCTCTCTCTCTCTTTCTTTCTTTCTTTCTTTCTTTCTTTCTTTCTTTCTTTCTTTCTTTCTTTCTTTCTTTCTTTCTTTCTTTTCTTTCGTGTGTGTTTCCTTCCTTTGTCAAGTCCCTTCTGTTTGTACTGTAGATGTAAATGTGATGCATTGTAACTGTGCGCATGCTTGGTTGTAGTAGTTGCACATTTATTGTTTCTTTCTCTTTAATTTTAGGACAACACCCAGATTTATCAGGGCATACTCCTGGCTCTGCTCAGGGATAACTTTTAGCATTGCTTGAGGTATTGATGCAGTGCAGGGTAAAGAGCATAGTTTTGCTGCATGCAAGGCTAGTGACTTAGCCACTGTACTATCTCTCTGATCTGGTACTGGCTCATATTTAAGTGTACTAATTTCCACATATTAAGAAAAAGTTGCAGTGTCTTGAAGCCAATATAATATGCTCTTTCATTATTTTCCTTTTATTTAAACAAACTGGTTACAAAATTGATCTAGATTGAAATTTAGTCTTAGAATGTACACTACCCTTCAGTTATGAGCAATTCCCACCACCATTGTACCCAGTTTCCTTTTACCCTCTGCCTGTCTGCCTCTGAGCAAACATTTTAAACATTTTGCTCCCCCTTTCTCTGTTATGCACTGGGGTTTGTATTATTGTTAATGAAGGCATATAATTTTTTTTTGGTTTTGGTTTTGGTTTTTAGGTCACACCAGGTAGTACTCTTGGCTCTACACTCAGAAATCGCTCCTGGTAGGCTCTGGTGACCATATGGGATGCCGGAATTCAAACCACCTTTCTTCTGTATGCAAGGCAAACACCCTACCTCCATGCTATCTCTCCAGCCCCAAGGCATATCAATTTATTTACATTCAACAGCCAGTTATTGTTCCAGATTAATTACAACTATCATAATAATCAGTGTTTCTTTTCTATGCTAACAGCACTCCCCACTATTTGTGACAAGATTTCTATCATGGACTAGTCCTCCTGACCCTCATTTCTAATATCTTTAAATATTATTATCATACTATATTTTTATAGCTTGTTTGCACACCTGCTGAGAAAGCAGAGCTAGTTCAACTGCAGAATCTGTGGATATTGTACATGATAGGAGTCATTGATATGTTCACAAGTGCATGTAAGAATTTATACTTTCTGACCCTGGTGATTACATTTCTTTTTTGCTGTTCTTAGTGCAACTGGGAGTTTTAGAGGCTATACCTGGCAATGTACAGGTCTTGCTCCTCGCTTTGCTCTCAAGGATCATGCTTGATGAGTTTGGGGGAACATATGTTGTTCTAGGCATTGAACCTAAGTATGGTATATATTAATCAAGTGTCCTGACCACGGTGTGATCTCTGCAGTCCTTTATTCTAAAACATCGTATGCAAGTTCTAATACTATCAGTATAAATTATTCTTATTGTATATAGATATTTTGAATTAACATTGATTTGCAAGACAGCATATATTTTATGTATATAATATCCTACTTCTGAAATAGGCCCCCCATACTGCACTTAACACAAAGTACTTTTAAAAAATTTTGTGTGTGAGTGAGAGTCAAGAACAGAGATAGTACCCAACTTTAATGCAAATATTGTAGATTCTGAGATACATCCTATGTAGATTAAAGACTAATGCTTTGACATATAATTAGGGTGAGTCAAATCATAATCTAGATATTGAAATATGGTTGAGATTTATACAAAAGTTCACTTAAAATTTCAGTTAGTTGATTCATGGTTTAAATTATGGCTTTGGTTATAAAATTAATAATTTTCCAAGTATAGATTATTATATTATCTGACATGAAAGTTAGAAAAATAAAAGCTAGGATCAGAGCAATAGCACAGTGGGTAAGACATTTGCCTTGTAAGAGGCTGTTTAATCACTGGCATCTCCTAAGGTTCCCCAAACCTGCCAGGAGTGATTTCTGAGTGTAGAAACAAGAGTAACAAGAGTAATCCCTGAGTGCCACCAGATGTGGTGCAGAGGAATATAAATAAATAAAAGTTATTATTGATCATTTGACTTAATTCTAATTCCCACAAATAGATGATGGATATGTTTTGTCAATCTTTTCAATCATATATAATGCAATTTTTCTGACTATTTTTCTGGTTATTTTTTAATACCCATAAACAAGTTTCAAACTCAAAAGTTATGAATTTTGTTGTTTCAAATAATATGTTTATATTAATATTTCTATTTTTCACATAAGCTAAGTATAATTACATTATACATAGAATTATACAACAAATTATGATATTATTAAAATTATAAACATTTCTTGCATATAAATCAGAGTTTAATAAGTTCACTTTTTATTTCAAATATATTTATATATTTTTTTGGTTTTGGGGCCACACCCGGCGGTGCTCAGGGGTTACTCCTGGCTGTCTGCTCAGAAATAGCTCCTGGCAGGCACGGGAGACAATATGGGACACTGGGATTCGAACCAATCACCTTAGGTCCTGGATCGGCTGCTTGCAAGGCAAACGCCGCTATCTCTCCGGGCACTATTTCAAATATTCTTAAATATTGACTGTATCAAGACTCGTTATTTTCTGATTTTTTTATTTTCTCCCTCCATCTCTCTCTATATATACATATGCATATATGAACATATGTAAATATACTTATATATTTTTATTCAGTCTTCATGGTAACTCTTAGAAGTTCATCAATAATTATTACTTAGTATTTTAAAATTATTATTTTCTTCAAAAGTTGATTTTAAGAATATCCTTATGCTCTATATTCTGTAGTTTTACTATGATGAGTTTTGGCATGTGTGTATGCATATTATACATTTCAACATACTATGTATATGTGTGATCCACACATGTCTACAAATAAAATTGTGCACTTTAAATTATGAAATCTCCATATTTTCTTAAATCTAGATCAGATCTTCACATATATATTTCCTAGTGAAAATGACCATTCTTGTTTTATTACAATAGAGAATGAGAAACATACTCTCTCAAAGGGAATTATGAATTTCACAGATATCCTTTTAAAACATTGATATTCACAAAAATATAACAAAAGTATATATAGTTTTCATTATGATCATAACAAACTAACAACTTTATGCTACAAGTAATCTGATGCCAGAGATCATTGCATGTTACACATGTTACACATTATTGTTACACATTTCGCATGAATGTGCAATTACTATTACTGTATATAAATAAATATATGAAACATTAAATAATATCCTATTTACTGCTCATCCATAGAATACTAAAGTCAACCTAAGCACTGGGATTATGATACCTTTGCTCTTATACTGTACTAACAACTGCTGTGATATCTAATGTATCCCATTTGATACTCTTGGTCAGCCAATGAAAAAGGACAGATGGTTCTGGAGTAATAACAATGTGCACACTTAAGCTTAATGAAGTTAAGATTCCATTTGCAGCCATGGTCTCCTTAATGGAGAAATCAATATGTCTCTGGATTCTGTAAGCATCTATTGACAGAGTAAATTTATTTTATCCATTCTGTTAAACAGAAAGCACATAAGTAGTACTCTTTAACCTAGTGCATCATTATCATTCTACAAAAGAAAAAGACACTTTTTTTTCAAACACAGAAGTAAAAAATATGACCTTCATCTTTCTATTGAGAAAGTTTAATTATGCGGCACTGTCAGTACTACTTAATAGCTTTACAGAAAATGTATGTATGTGCACATTCCTATGCATAGCAGTAGACTGAAAGAATAAAATGACTTTTATATAATAAAATGCATATTGACACATCATTATATAAAATGAGGAATGTCATATTGTTTGCATAATATGATTATTTCTCCTTGCTACAAATTTCAGAATAGGTATTGGAATGACAATTTCATTGATGGATATTTAAATCATTTTATTTAACATTACAATTAATCACCATCTTTAGCATGACATGGGGAAGATGTTACTTTCATCCCAGTTAAAAATTCTCTTAATCAAACACTACTGTTAATTTGGTGCTTGGGTTGGCAAAACTGAACCATGAATTAGAAGAAAAAAAGAGATCCAAAACATGAAAAGTAAAAGTTGTTCTTTTGTCTGATGGCTCTGTTGATAGTCTTGTAGAAGGAAAAAAGTAAAAGTTGTTCTTTTGGCTGATGGCTCTGTTGATAGCCTTGTAGAAGGAAAATTATTTTTTTAATAATTATGTAGTAATGTATGGGGCCCGGAGAGATAACACAAGGCAAACGCCTTGCAAGCAGTCGATCCAGGACCAAAGGTGGTTGGTTCGAATCCCGGTGTCCCATATGGTCCCCCGTGCCTGCCAGGAGCTATTTCTGAGCAGACAGCCAGGAGTACTCCCTGAGCAACGCCGGGTGTGGCCCAAAAACAAATAAAAAAAAAAAACAAACCTTTGGGGGCCGGGCGGTGGCGCTGGAGGTAAGGTGCCTGCCTTGCCTGTGCTAGCCTAGGAGACGGACCGCGGTTCGATCCTCCGGCGTCCCATATGGTCCCCCAAGCCAGGAGCGACTTCTGAGCGCATAGCCAGGAGTAACCCTGAGTGTCACAGGTGTGGCCCAAAAACCAAAAAAAAAAAAAAAAATTATGTAGTAATGTAATAGGGAATCAGTGGAAATGTTTCCAAGGGGATAAAAAAAAAAAGAAATAAAAAAAGAAAAAAGAAAGAAGAAAGAAAGAAGAAAGAACGAAAGAAAGAAAAAGAAAGAAAAGAAGAAAGAAAGAAAGAAAAGAAAGAAAGAAAGAAAGAAAGAAAGAAAGAAAGAAAGAAAGAAAGAAAGAAAGAAAGAAAGAAAGAAAGAAAGAAAGAAAGAAAGAAAGAAGAAAGAAAGAAAGAAAGAAAGAAAAGAAAGAAAAGAAAGAAGAAAAGAAAGAAAGAAAGAAAGAAAGAAAAGAAAGAAAGAAAGAAAGAAAGAAAGAAAGAAGAAAGAAAGAAAGAAAGAAAAGAAAAGAAAGAAAAGAAAGAAAGAAAGAAAGAAAGAAAGAAAAGAAAGAAAGAAAGAAAGAAAAAGAAGAAGAAAGAAAGAAAGAAAGAAAGAAAAGAAAGAAAGAAAGAAAGAAAGAAAGAAAGAAAGAAAGAAAGAAAGAAAGAAAAGAAAGAAAGAAAAAGAAGAAGAAAGAAAGAAAGAAAGAAAGAAAGAAAGAAAGAAAGAAAGAAAGAAAGTAAGAAGAAAGAAAAAAGAAAGAAGAAAGAAAGAAACAAACAAACAAAGAAAGAAAGAAAGAAAGAAAGAAAGAAAGAAAGAAAGAAAGAAGGAAAGAAAGAAAGAAAGAAAGAAAGAAAGAAAGAAAGAAAGAAGAAAGAAGAAAGAAAGAAAGAAAAAGAAAGAAGAAAAGAAAGAAAGAAGAAAGAAAGAAAGAAGAAAGAAAGAAAGAAAGAAAGAAAAGAAAGAAAGAAAGAAAGAAAAAGAAAGAAAGAAAGAAAAAGAAAGAAAGAAAGAAAGAAAGAAAGAAAGAGAAAGAAAGAAAGAAAGAAAAAGAAAGAAAGAAAGAAAAAGAAAGAAAGAAAGAAGGAAAGAAGGAAAGAAGGAAAGAAGAAAGGAAGGAAGGAAGAAAGAATTCCCAGTTTTTGGAGAAATCTCCATATCGCTTTCCATAAAGGTTGAACTAGACAGCATTCCCACCAGCAGTGGATAAGAGTTCCTTTCTCCCCACATCCCCGCCAACACTGTTTATTCTCATTCTTTGTGATGTGTGCCATTCTCTGTGGTGTGAGATGGTATCTCATAGTTGTTTTGATTTGCATCTCCCTGATGATTAGTGATGTGTGAGCACTCTGTGGTGTGAGATGGGTATTCTCATAGTTGTTTTTGATTTGCATCTCCCTGATGATTAGTGATGTGGATCACTTTTTCATGTGTCTTTTGGCCATCTGTATTTCTTCTTTGTCAAAGTGTCTGTTCATTTCTTCTCCCCATTTTTTGATGGGATTAGATGTTTTTTTTCTTGTAAATTTCTGTCAGTGCCTTGTATATTTTGGAGATTAGCCCCATACGATCCAGCTATACCACTCCTAGGAATATACCCTAGGAACACAAAAATACAATACAAAAACCCCTTCCTTACACCTATATTCATTTGCAGCACTATTTACCATAGCAAGACTCTGGAAACAACCAAGATCCCTTCAACAGACAAATGGCTAAAGAAACTGTGGTACATATACACAATGGAATATTATGCAGCTGTCAGAGAGATGAAGTCATAGAAATTTTCCTATACATGGATGTACACGGAATCGATTATGCTGAGTTGAAATAATCAGGAGAGGAGAGAGAAAAACGCAGAATGGTCTCACACATTTATGGGTTTTAAAGAAAAATTGAAAGACATTCTTGCAATAATAACTTTCAGACACAAAAGGAGAAAAGAGCTGGAAGTTCAGCTCACCTCAGGGAAGCTCATCACAAAGAGTGATGAGTTTAGTTGGATAAATAACTACATTTTGAACTGTCCTAATAATGAGAATGTATGAGGGAAATTGAGAACCTGTTTAGAGTACAGGCGGGGGGTCGGGTGGGGAGGAGGGAGACTTGGGACATTGGTGATGGGAATGTTGCACTGGTGATGGGTGGGTGTTAAAAAAAAAAAGAAGAAAGAAGAAAGGAAAACTGAAAGCACATGATGCTGCAGAGTGGACTTCAAAATATATAATTAAAATGCTAGCAATTGTTAATAATAGTAAATAAAACTTTCTGGGGATTATATATTCATAGTCAATAGCTACTAGGCTCTTTTTTGACTTTCTCATTTGTAGACATAATACTGACTTATGTCCATATATATTCCAGCAGGTAGGTAAGAATAAGATTTTTGTCTAATGGGACCAGAGCTGTTGCACCCGACCTGGATTCCATCCTCTGCATCCTATATGTAGTACTGTAAGCCCACACGGATTGACCCCGATGCACAGGTGTATCAAAACTAAGAACTTTGGCTTTGATTATGAGCTATTTAGCTATTTAGAAACTTAAGTTATCTCACTACATACAATAATAAAGTTATTCTTTTTTTCTTATTTGATTACTTGACACATTAATATTCCAATTTCTTGCTGGGGGTAGTTGTAATTAAAGTGGGAAGGTGTGAAATATTTATTAAAAAGACCAAAAGAATTATATATTAACGAGAACATTAACAATATTAAAAGCTATACTTCGAAGAAATATCAAAAACTAGTTAAAACAGAAAAGATAAAGGGATATTTTACTATTCAAACCCCATATTTATATATGAAGAATGTAGTAAAACTCATAACTAGAAAATAAAAATGGGGCAAAGCATTACAACAGAAAAGTAAAAAATAAATAAAAAAGAAGCAAAGAGTTTCTGCAGACGTTTCTTGCAAAACATAAAACCAGGCTATTGCACCCAGAAAATATGTTCAACAATCTTGTTAGTAGAAATCCCAAACCACAATTAAAATGTAAGTTTAACTTTAGTAGGGTAACTGATTAGAAAGAGACAAGCAATAATGTGTGGGGGAAATGTATGGAAAAATCTCTAACATATTATTGGGTATGTCAAATAATACAATGTTTCCCAAAATAGTTGGCAGGTTTTAAAACATTTCAACATAGATCCACCAGAATATCCACTCATATATGTATCAACAACATAACAAAAATGTCTACAGAACAATATGTTAATAATAGCATAAATACATTTTAAATCAGCATTATTCATAGTAACCAAAAACTGAAAATAATGCAAATGATCACTATTGTAGTAAAATAACACTTAAATGCCATGCATCTTAAGAGAAAAAGGAGTGGAGACACAAAATAGTGATAGTTACAAATTATTACTAGTTTCACGCTGAGGAAAACGTGTTGGTAGATAAAATCTGTGCCAACTATATTCTGTAAAATCCTCTTTCACCTTGTATAAATCACAAAATACAGTATAGTCGCAGTTAAAAAGGAAAAACAAGAGTATCACCACTGCACAAATGTTATCTAAGCAAACAAATAGAGCAAAAAGATTAATCTTATTGGGAGATAGAGTGTAGTAGTGTTTAACTCATAACCACACTACTTGGATTTGATCTCTGGCATAATATGATTGTCAGCATTATACAAGATGATTTCTGAGTACAAAACAAGGATTAAACCCTGAGCATCACTGGGTACGATGTAACTATCAAAAATAACTAAATTCATTAATTAAAAAATGATCATTTTATAATTCTACTGTATTAATTGCCCAGATTTGATAAATATCAAGGAAAATAAAATAGGATGACATATTAACTACAACTACTGAGGAAGAGAATTGAGCCTAAATTTTAACCATACACACCATGCTATAATTGATAAATTTTGAATTTAATTCTAATGATGGCTTCTTTGTCTTTATAATTATTTGTAACATTGAATTCCATAGTTTTAGTTGGTGTATTAAATGAAAAATAGATCGTATCTCAATAACCCTTAAAAACATTAAATTATAAATACTTAATAATAGTTCAGTAGGTGAATATATATTCTTTACATTTTTCTCAAAAATTTGCTTTTTTGTACCATGCTTTTAGAACACTGTTATTTTTATAGATATATTCTAAAAATAAATTGCATTAGATTTAAATTTCTACTGTGTAGAATGATTTTGTACAGTACAATATAATACCAATTTATATGATTTTTGTTTTTAATAAAATGTAAACATACATGTAATGCCATATAATTCTTAATGACCTATTCAAACCTTAAATTACAGGTTTAAGATTTGTACATTTTAATACTTCATTTCCATGTGTTTTATATGCCAGTTCCATAAAGATGAAATCCAGATCAGTTGATTAGATTGTTTTAGTCTGTACCTATTTCAGAAAGGTTATAATATTTATTTCACATAACTAAAAATAAATCACATAAGATTTAAATTTCTACTTTTCTTAATTGAGTCTCTAAAGCTATGATTGGCACATAATCCTAAATGTGATATGGTTTCTTAGAACTGTAGAAGTAAAGACTTCCTGGAATTAAAATCAGATATATTGATTGAGCTGCTACTCAAGGAAAGTGCTGATCAGGCAATGGTGATTCATATAACTATGGCTGGTGGCATATACTCATTCCTGAAACAGAACAATATAAAATATCAAAGAAATATTCATTCTTATTACTTCGTCAAATGGCATTCTGGCATGCCTTTCTATCCATGCATCCTCATCTTCTGGTGTAAACATTATGCTATTCTGTTGTTCCAATTATGATATTCCAATCAAAAATATTATTAATATTTGTTTCACATTTATGATTGTGATTGCCTTTCATATTCATAAATGATAGTATTTAGGACTTCACTACAAAATCATGTAAATAAAAAGTAAATATCACACTTTTTTCCATAATATTTTTTCATGGGAATTTTGATTTTGAATGGATTAGGATTAGTTTTGTCATATCAAAGAAGCAAATCTATTACTCCCCAACTGTCAGTATTATTATTACTATCATCATCATTGCTATTGTTATGATGATGATGATGATGATGATTATGATTAAGATCATGATGATTCTGATGATGTTTATGGTCGTCCTGGCCCTGTTTAGACATACTAATAACTCTATGCTCAGAGTATGTGGTGATGCTTTAGGTATGTGCTTCTGGTGATAAAACCAGATGACCACAGATAAACAAGTACCTTAAACCTTAAAATATGTATTTCTCTGGTCTCTTGCACAGTAGTTATTGCTATTAATTTATGCAGTAATTGGATGTTTTGTTTTCATCAAAATATAATTCTTTAGTATACTGAATACATTGCACATTCGATGCAAACTGAATTGTTTGCATAGAATATAATAGTTTTGTTTCTTAATATATACTGAAAGACACAGAGATCAAATAGATATCTTGTCACTAAATGTATTTTAACTTGCATAGAATCTACTGATTTACATGTATTCCTTGCAGGTTAAGCATATAATTCATTAAAGTTCTTATTTTTTAATAGAGAAAATATATTTTAGGACATTTTATATAAGTACAGCTTATTAATTATAAACACAATAAATTAAGAAATATTTTTTATTAAGTCACAAAATCCTAAAACATATGTCCCTTCAAAATTTCAATTTACATTATTTTTCATCATTTTGTCAATGCAGTTATCTACTGAAACATAAAGCTGGGTGGTGCAATTTTGACACATCAATGGCATGGCAGGACATGTAAATGTCAGTGAAAATGATGAAGTTGCAGTTACTTGCTAGCAAGACAGATTGCTTTGAACTAGTTGAATCCAGATAAATTCAGGACAAAAGACCAAGTGAAGGTATATAACCCTCAACTTATATATAGTACACTTAATATAACACCTAACATTATAAAAATAATACCTAATTTGCTTTGAAAATTATAGCTTTTCATGTAAGACCCTGGAAGTTGTGCCATGATTAATATCTAATATTGTTAATATCAGTATGGCAATTATATTGTTAAATATCACTGATCCATCACACTCCCTATCTTCAAAAAATATCATGTAGATTTCATCACTTATAATCATTCCAATATTAGTCTAGAAAATTGTTACAAGCAACAATGTTAAGCAAGATCATACTCTCACTATAGAGTCTGTGGTCTTTACTTTATAATTATCTGTGTCCAAGATAAGAGGAGAGGGTAAAGAAACCTATGTTTATATATATATATATATATATATATATATATATGTATATATGTGTGAATATATATACATACAATGGAATTTTAATATGTTATATGGAGGTAGGGTGACAAATTTTGAATGGTCTCTCAAACTTTGGATTTCAAAGAAACATAGAAAGGGAATAACCGTTGACCAATGGCAACAATCCCTGAGCTATGTCCTCTAAAAACTGAATTTGATAAAGGAGTTCTAGTGAATAAGAGGGGACTCTGAGACACTGATGACAAGATAATGATCTATGACTATGACAGAAACATTATATACTTAAAGTTCTATAAATACTAACAGCATAGTAAACTGTACAGCCTAAATAATAATTAAAATAAATTACCTTCTAAAAGTAATTACTAAATATGATATCTATTTATCTTGATTAATCTGGTATTGTTTTTTGGCTATGAAACCAAATATCAAAATCATCCTACATGGTTCCCTGATACTGCAGGATTATTTCCTGAGTGAAAAATATGGAATAAGCCTTCAGTATCACCATATGTGAAATAAAAGAGAGAGACAAGGAGATAAAGAAAAAGCGAGTTATATTCCGATTTAAGATGATTCCTAAGAACTTATTCGTAGGTTGATGAGATGCTGAGTGCAGTCAGGTTGACTCCCTCTATCTGAGGTTGGCTAGGCCAGTGGCCATTTCTTCATGGTCAAAGGCTACCAAGAAGTGGGATGCATGCTACAAAAAGAAGTGAAGGGAGGACAACACTAGTGGTGAGAATTCCCCTTATTCATTATCACTATATATCTTACATATGACTGTGAAAGATTTATAATTCACTTTGGCCACAATAAAAAGAAAAAACACATAACGTAAAAAAAAGAAAAAGCGAGTGAAAATGAAAGAGAGAAAGAAGAGAGAGAAAATAAAAGTTTATACGGCAAGAGCGATAGCACAACTGTAAGACAGTTGGACAGTGCCTTGCAAGCGGCTGACTCAGGACAGACCTGTGTTTGATCCCCAACATATGGTCCCCTGATTCAGGAGCGATTTCTTTGTCAGACCAGGAGTAACCACTTAGTGTCACTGGGTGTGGGAAGAGGAGGAAGGAAGGAAGGAAGGAGGAAGGAAGGAAGGGAAGGAAGGGAAGGAAGGAAGAGGAAGGAAGAAGGAGGAAGGAAGGAAGGGAAGGAAGGAAGGAGGAGGAGGGAGGGAGGGGAGGGAGGGAGGGAGGGAGGGGAGGGAGGGAGGGAGGGAGGAAAGGAGGGAGGGAGGGAGGGAGAGAGGGGAGAAAGGAAGGAAAGGAAGGGAGGGAGGGAGGGGAGGGAGAGAGGGAGAAAGGAAGGAAGGGGAGGGAGGGAGGGAGGGGAGGGAGGGAGGAAGGAAGGAAGGAAGGAAGAGAGGGGAGGGAGGGAGGGAGGGGAGAGAGGGAGAGGAAGGAAGGGAGGAAGGAAGAAAGGAAGGGAGGGAGGGAGGGAGGGAGGGAGGGAGGGAGGAAGGAAGGAAGGAAGGAAGAAAGAAAGAAAGAAAGAAAGAAAGAAAGAAAGAAAGAAAGAAAGAAAGAAAGAAAGAAAGAAAGAAAGAAAGAAAGAAAGAAAGAAAGAAAGAAAGAAAGAAGAAGAAGAAGAAGAAAGGAAGGAAGGAAGGAAGGAAGGACGGAAGAAAGAAAGAAAGAAAGAAAGAAAGAAAGAAAGAAAGAAAGAAGAAGAAGGAAGGAAGGAAGGAAGGAAGGAAGGAAGGAAGGAAGGAAGGAAGGAAGGAAGGAAGGAAGGAAGGAAAGAAAGAAAGAAAGAAAGAAAGAAAGAAAGAAAGAAAGAAAGAAAGAGAGAGAAAGAGAGAAAGAGAGAAAGAGAGAAAAAGAGAAAGAGAGAAAAAGAGAAAGAGAAAGAAAGAGAGAAAGAAAGAAAGAAAGAAAGAAAGAAAGAAAGAAAGACAGGAAGGAAGGAAGGAAGGAAGGAAGGAAGGAAGGAAGGAAGGAAGGAAGGAAGGAAGGAAGGAAGGAAGGAAGGAAGGAAGGAAGAAAGGAAGAAAAAGAGAAAGAAGGGAGGAAGGAAGGATGGAAGCAAGGAAGAGAAGGAAAGAAAAAAAAAGAGAATAAAGAGGTTTAGTCTTCTGCCTCACATGCAGCTGACCCCCAATTGAAACCTGTATGCCAAACATATTCTCCTAAATGCTGTCAGGATTGCCCGTGAACAGAGACAAAAGTATGTCTTTTGCCTCCCCGGCCAAAAAAAAAATTAAGATTCCCAAGGCTTGATATTCAATTATAAATTATATGGTTAAAAATATATTTTCAGAATATGCCTAATTGTGGATCAAGGAGTGAGGAAAAGAATCAAACTATAGTCATTTATTACCTTCAATGTGCTCTCAAGGATGTTTTATTCTACAGAATGAATGACTTTATTCACTCTCTAAGGTTTTCCTGTTCTGAAAATTAAAGAATTAATAATTTTACTGAGAAGTAAATTTGATGAATGGCAATGTTCCCAGTTAAACATCCTGACATTAATTGATAGTAGCCCTTCCAGTTCTAGCCCAATTGTGTATTTTAAACAGTCTATAAATTCAGTTTTGGAAAAATAATATTGAAAATAAATTAAGATCAATATAATTTGAAATATTAGAGAATGCATTTCCAGTAATCACTTCTTTCTATAGTGAGAGGTCCATCAGATTCTTTTTTATTAGCTAGCACGTTTCTTGAACATTGTGATAAATGTGTCAATAAGTGCTTTGGTGGTCAAAAGCACTAAATACAAATCAAATATATTGAATCGTTATTATGACAAGAAATGTGTGTTTACTTTCTCTTACTACTTGTTCCAAAGATCAAACAATCTATATAACATTATATATTTATAGACATAGAGAGAAAGAGAGAGAAGGAAAATGTATTTTTCTGAGACAGGAAATAGAGAGGGCATTGTGAGGGTGAGAGGGAAACGGGACATAGGTGACAGGAAATGTGCAGTGAAGGTTGTACATTGTATGAACGTTACTCAATCATGAAAAACTTTATCTGTTAAAAAATAACTATCATAAACACACTTATAACCGCAGTGTTTTAAAAATATCTAGAATTACATTATTTAGGGTGGGAATATATGCCCCAATCTTATTCTGAAATTATAATTTTCATTTTAACTACAAAACTACACACACTAAAGTTTTTGCATGTAATCTATTTATATTATCCAAATCTATTTAAAATAATAAGAAATAATTTGTTAAATAAATTCATAACACATAGAACATTTTCCATAAGGTCAGTAAAAATATCCAAGATTATTTTAACATTGAAACAGGTGATTTAAAAAAAATAATATACCATGGAACCGGAGCAGTGGTGCAAACCGTAAGGCATCTGCCTTCTTTGCGCTAGCTTAGGACGGACTGCATTTCAACCACCAGGCATCCCATATGGTTCCCCAAGCCAGGAGCAATTTCTGAGCACTTAGCCAGAACTTAACCCCTGAACATCACCGGGTATGACCCCAAAATCAATATATATATATATACACTTTTAAAATCTAAAATAGCATTGGGTATAGATAGATTATATAGCATTCAGAGAGTTTTTCTTGGGTAAAGATAGAGATAGCATTCAGAGAGGTTTTCTTGTTAGGATTGAATGTTGTTCAACCAGACAACTCAAATGGTCACCCCAAGCACCTCCTATAATGAATCCTGAGATTATAACCAGGATGAAACTCCAAATACTATTAAGTATGGCTCAAAAGGATTTAAAAATGCACAATTGCATAAAAATATATACTTTAATGTTATTTACTATTAGAGTTACATATAAGTTACTTAATATATGCTATTAAAGTACTTACCAATGACCAAGTGCTATAATAGCAATAAAATAGAAGATTTAATGAAAAAATAAATGTTTAAACTAGAATAAACAAACAAAACTTATCTATATATTTCCATATCCCAAGATTATGAAGACTTGTTAAAATTTATGATATTCATACCTGTTAACAAATCTCTTATTTTCAAATAGTTAAATCATTCTCTTCAGTGAGTTCTGTAACCTGGGATATTGCCAGTGACTCAAAAATTTATTGAAGATCCATCCCTGTGTCTTAAACAATACATTTTAATATCAATATTTATAAAATTAAGTTATGCTAGATTCATACACTGTAGCTGACAAACTACCTTATATTTTAGTATAATAATTTAATAGTGTAGTTCAGGATATAGTATACTGAGTTATTAGTTAAATTTCTCCTGCAAACTATGTCATAGCAAAAACTTGACAAACTAATGTCAGAACTCACTAGAAACTTAGTTCTATACTAATAAACATAAACATATAATTTAGTTTATTTATATATTGCTAACTGGCAAATGTAAATAAAATTTTGTCAGTTTAACTGTACTAAAGAAAAGAAGATACTAGCTATTATAGATCACCTAAAGTTTAGTTCAGAACATTTCCTCTCAATCTGGAATAAAAGTCAAAAGGTTCAATTCAGTTCATCAAAATGTGACACTCAATAATTCAGCTGTATGATTCATTTAATAGACATTACTCTGTTTATTCACACACTTAAAACTATGGTATTTTGATATAGAACAAAAATCATTAAAATGAGAAAACAAGGAAAGAAGAAAAAGTCAAATGGTGGTAATTTAAATATTCAGATATAGATAATGATAGCCATACTCTGATTATTTACACACTTAAAACTATGGTATTTTGATATAGAACAAAATTCATTAAAATGAGAAAACAAGGAAAGAAGAAAAAGTCAAATGGTGGTAATTTAAATATTCAGATATAGATAATAAAAACACAATATTTTACGTTGCATTTTATTATTTGTAAGCGAACTGAGTATTTTTGCTTATTATTGTTCAACAATGTTCAGGGCTTGCTCCAAGCTCTGTCTCAAAGATCACTTCTGGTTAGCTTGGGGAACAAATTTGTCCCAGGGATGGAACCTGGGTCTGCTGGCCTGCACTACAAACTCATAACCCTCTCGTTACTATCACTACAGCCCTTGAATCAAATTATTTTTGTATCGGTCACTTGAATAGTTAAAAATATATATCCTTAATAATTTCATGCATGTAATAATAGCAATCAATTTCTATAATTGTAGCACAGGCTAGGATGAGCTCATAAGTTTTCTAGCCCATCTGCCCTGCTTCCAAATTTGTATTAAATTGATTCAGATTAATAGCCTTATACAAATAGTGTGCAGAATATTGGGACAGAAAATGATTATGAAAAAATTAGAGGACAAATGTCACAACTGGTGCTTATTTTAGATGAATTTGTGGATTTCCACAAGGTCTCTTTGTGGAAGTGACACATATATAGAGATAAGCATTAAATGAGAGTACTGCTTTATAATGATATAAATTATACAATATTTAAACCAAAAAAAATAGAAAAAATTTTACTGCATGTTTAGTCATTTATCCCAGAAAATTAATAGTTGTGAGATATATGAATGCCAATGTTCCAATATTTCCCATATACCGTTCTCATTTCTCTGACTTCTATATACCCACATATTCCATTAAAACTCTGGCTTATCCTGGAGCACGATAACTACAATAGCTTTGTTCACAAATTTTCACCCTGAATAATACTGTTGTTATACTCCCATGTATACCTACCAGCAATTATTACATACAAAAATAAATTCAAATATTTCCTCATACTTTGTGGGTATTTTTCTTTGATTTTTGATGTGCCTGCTAGAATATCAATATGAGAAAGTGGCCATACTACTCACATAAAAAGCACAGATTTTAAAAATAGTCCTCAACCTCAAACTTCTCCAAACACATTGATAAACTGGTGATTTATGTGAATTTCTCTTCAATGATTATAGGCAGCTATGGACTTTCAGCCTAGTCTGTGGTGGTGTTGTTTCAACTGGATAGTTACATTTCTTTTTATACTTACTCTTTTCTGAGCTGATAGATAGCAGTTGTCTCTATTCCCAAAGAACTAGATCCTCCTTTGTGACAGAAAAAAATATCTACTCTGATTTATTAAGCCAATAACTATATGAGCCAGAATTTCTTCTTTTTAACCTATAATACAGTTTCTTTATTTCCAGTCTTAGAAATAGGACTTTGCCCCCACTATCTTGCTCTACTTTACATTAGAAACTTCACTGAAACTGTAAGACTGGGCAGAATATAAAATGCTGCTGCAGCTGTTGCTGCTGCTGCTGCTGCTGCTGATGATGATGATGATTGTGATTTTGGCTTAAGAACAAACCCATCAATGCTTAGGGCTTACTCTTTATTTCTGTTGGGGACTGGGAAACCATATAGAGTGCATAGGATCAAACATTAGTTAAGCACTTCTAAGGTGAGTGTCCTAATTTATGTGCTGTATTGTTCCCCAAAAGATAATATGATTGATTGAATGACTTCATAATAGAATGAAGCAGTTTGTATGGTGCCTTAATTCCACTATTCGGATTATATCAACAAACACTCATTTATTGTTTTCTTTGTTGTATTTTTTTAAACTTTTAAAATTTCAATTCTGACCATACTGCCCCCTTATGATACATGATTGTATAACTGTATACTATCCCCTCATACATGACTGTACCATGTTCTAATTCTGCTAAAATCCTACCTTATTTTTTGAGGAATGTCTATAAATGATGTTATATTCCAGAATATTTTATCTGGATTCAGGAAAAGAATCTGAATATTTAATTAGAATTTGTACCTCACGGGGCTGGCGAGGTGGCACTAGAGGTAAGGTGTCTGCCTTGCAAGTGCTAGCCAAGGAAGGACTGCGGTTCGATCCTCCAGCGTCCCATATGGTTCCCCCAAGCCAGGGGCAATTTCTGAGTGCTTAGCCAGGAGTAACCCCTGAGCATCAAACAGGTGTGGCCCAAAAAACAAACAAACAAACAAAAAAACAAAACAACAACAAAAAAGAAATATATACATAAAAATTTTCTTCCACACACCACGAAAGCAGCAAGGGGAGAGTAAATGATCATGCAAGCAGACTAGAGTTAATCCCATGACAGTATACTTCAGGGGTGGAGAAACCCTGTATCTCCTAGGTCAAGGGAATTCCCTCTACAATATCCCCAATAGTTACTGTGCCTATGCAGGGGGATAATGAACAGGAGAAAAATAAAAAAGCACAAAACAATCATTTTTCCACATGTTTATTTATCGATTGATTGATTTTTTTTGACGTCTTTATTTTGGTGTGGAGATTACGATTGATGTCACCAATATTATTTTATTCTATTTTGTCTTGTCTTTCTCTTTCTTTTTGGACTCGAGCATGATTTGATTTCAGAACCGAGACTATTGTGTGGTGCCTGTCTTTATTGCTGTAGTGCTCACCGGTTATTTAATTCGATATTTTTTTCTGTATTGTTGTGGTATTTCAATTACCTTTTTCATGTCCTCTCTCGAACTGAGGTTGGAAGCCTCTAGAGGGACTCTGCCCATTTTCAGCGTATTTGACTTTTGACTTCTCTTTTTTTTTTCCTCTTATTTTGTACCCCAATCTATTGCTTTTCTTTCCTTCAAACAAAACCACATACCTCGATTTTTCTAGCTCTGTCTTTTAAATGGAAGGGGAAACAAGGGAGGGTTCCAGGACCAAACAAGCCAGACAAAGAGGGGTCCACCTACTCTAGCAGCCCGGGGGTGATGGTGGGATATATAGATTGTAGAAAGGGAACTGGAATGGGGGAGGACATAGTTGGTGATGGGTATTCCCCTGATTCAATGTTAATATGTACCTAAAATACTACTGTGAAAGATATGTAAGCCATTATGGAAAAAATATGTTTTTAATCAGAAATTTTCTTTGACTTACATGTATTATTATTATATCAATTATATTATATGTTATGTTATGTCACTATATTATGTTATGTTAGTTTACCTCATTATGTTAATCAATTTTGTCTCTTGAATAAATTCTTACAATAAAAAATGTCTATATGGCTTTGCTGCTACAATATTCTAATTGCCTTGCTGAACCACTTTGGATAAACATTAAATGAAACTCCTTGGGTAAATGAGCTGTGTTTGTAATCATTTAAGGCTACCTTTGAAGGAGATATTTTAATGAGCCAATGCATGCATGCATAGAAAATACTAAGAAATGTTTTTCTCTGGCTATATGAAGTAACAACAGTACATGTTATAAACAATGCTTTCTGTCAACAATTCTGTGGGAAAGTGCAGGCATTGACCTGACTGAATATCGAAGATACAACTTGTCATTATTTGTGGTATTGTTAGATACTTAAATACAAAAAAGTTAGTCTTAATACTAGTGCAAGATATCAAAAATACTCACATTTAATAAAATAAAAACTATTCAAATTTTGAAAAAAAAAGTTTGTATCTCACTTTCTTCCCATATTTTATCTTTAAAATATTTATATGGTATGTGCTGAGATTTCCTAGAAGTGTTGATATAACTAATTACCCACTGGTAATATAATAAAAGGGTTGCTGTGATCCATTCTACATGTTAGTGTCTATACAATATTTATTTGTAGATTAGTAAATATTCATAGAAGTATATAAATCATTTTTCATTTTGTATAGTAGCTTTGACCTATTCGATATATCTAAAATATATTAATTGTATTTCTTTTGCAATTTGATTTTCTCCATTTACAGTGTGTGTTCTCAGTACAAGATACACACTGTAATGAAAATATTTTTCTTATTTAACAACAAAGTTTTATTGAAAGAAATGTACTTAGAAAATGTGAAGGAGAGAAATCAAATCAAGAGCAGATAAATGCTCTTTTTAATTTTTTATTTCTTATTTTTTAAATCTGGGCTCTTGCCCTTTTATAGAATCTTGAGACACAGATTACTTTGTTTACTACATATTCCCCCATTTATCTATAAAATTAAGAAGGGAGGGGCCGGAGCAGTGGTGCAAGCGTTAGAGCGTTTGCCTTGCACACATAAAATATTGTGTTTTTCATTATCTACATCTGAATATCTAACTTGGCATCAATTGACTTTTCTGCTTTTCTAGCTTTCTATTTTTAATGATTTTTGTTCTATAAAATATCAAAATACCATTTTTTTTTTTTTTGGTTTTTGGGCCACACCCGGTGGTGGTCAGGGGTTACTCCTGGCTGTTTGCTCAGAAATAGCTCCTAGCAGGCACTGGGGACAATATGGGACACCAGGATTTGAACCAACCACCTTTGGTCCTGGATCGGCTGCTTGCAAGGCAAACACCACTGTGCTATCTCTCTGGGCCCAAAATACCATATTTTTAAGTGTATAAATAATCAGAGTAGTGGCTATTAAATGAATCATACTGCTAAATTTTTGAGTGTCACATTTTGATGAACTAAATTTAACCTTTTGACTTTTATCCCAGATTGAGAGGAAATGTTCTGAACTAAACTTTAGGTGATCTATAATAGCTAGCATCTTCTTTTCTTTATTATGATTATACTGACAATATTTTATTTAGATTTGTCAGTTAGCAATATATAAATAAATTAAATTATATGTTTATGTTTATTACTATGGAACTAAGTGAGTCCTGACATTAGTTTGTCAAGTTTTTACTATGACATAATTTACAGGAGAAATTTAACTAATATTGCAGGCTTAATTATCTCAGTATATATCCTGAAGGTACACTATTTAAATTATTATAGTTATAGGACAGGGGCTGCAGTTCGATCCCCTGGCGTCCCATATGGTCCTGAAAGCCAAGAGCAATTTCTGAGCTCATAGAAAGGATAACTTCTGGGCTTCACTAGGTGTGGCCCAAAAAACAAAAACAAAACAAACAACAACAACAACAAAACTAAGAAGCAAGGAATAAAGAAAGGCTGCGAAGTGGTCATCGATGCATTTGTGGGGAAAAACATTAGCACAGTACTAAATATCTAAGCCAAAGTCAATGATAATAGAATCAAGAGATTTAAAACTTTAACAATCTAAATTTAAATGGTCCTGTTATACTGGCAGACTAGGGGGCAGCTGGTGGTGGTATAGGATACACTCTGGGTTAATTGGTGGAGGGAGGTTGACACTAGAGGTGGGAATGGTCCTATTCACGGTATATATGAAATTCAATTATAAAGGACTCTGGAGTTTACTATTGTTTCATTGAGATACACTAATAAAAAGAGAGATATAAGTAAATGTTGAAAAGAGAACATTGGTTTCTCCAGAGTGCAAAGAGCCTGAATTGTATTTTTCAAAATTGTGATTTAATATCTATCTTAGAGCAAAATAGTTTATTTAAATAATTTAATTTAATAAATATGAAATATTAATATTTAAAGTAACTATGTAATTATTACTTATTTAATAATAATAAAATTAAATTATTAAATAATTCGATGAGTGTTCTTTGAAATAACTTCTCAGAACTTTCCCGGATCTCTCTATTTGTGGGTTACTTGAACATCACAAGCATCATCTTCCTTTTTCATTTTCCACAAGAAATTTTTCTTTTTTTTTTTAGGTATATCAAGACTAATTCCTACCTGTAAATCAATACTTTTTGTCCTTCCTTGTAATTCACTCATAGAAGTGGTGCTTTGATTTGTATGATATTTTTATTTTTACAATTTATGTAAATCATAAAAGTTCCAATTTTAACTTTTCTAAAAAGTATCACACATTATTTACTTTTGCTAGACATTATCTTTAAAAAACAACAACAACAACAACAACAAAAATACACACATAAAAAACTCTGGACAGAAGAGATGGCTCAACTTTAGGGCTTTTGCCTTGCACGTGGCTGACCTAGGACGGACTTCAATTCCATCTCTGGCGTCCTATATGGTCCCCCAAGCCAGGAGAGATTTCTGAACGCATAGCCAGCACTACGGTAACCCTTGAGTGTCACCGGGTGTGACACCCCCCTCCAAAAAATAACTATGAAATGTTCCACTAATTTTCATGTCATCTTTGTATCGGATTTATCCTGGCCTTCTCTGCACTGTTCGAATATTTAATGTATTTAGTGATGCCATGAGAATTAGGTATTTTCTTTTGAAAGTAAAGTTATACTGAAAATACGTAATAGCCGTATGCCTCTCATGACATTAGCTAAAGGCATATTTTGCTATCACCTTAAAAAAAGTTTTACAGGATAATTTCAACTAAAAGCTTTCTCATCAAATAGGATTTTATCTGGAAACTTAATCACCTCAATATATATTTTCTGAGTTCTAAATGCATTTGTCTTGATCCTTTTTTAATGGTAATTTTAATATAATTTTGAAAAATTATAGAGAACTGCATTATATTTTCTATTTAAATAGACATGTGTTTTAATTATTAAGATATATTTTATATATAAATATTAAGGAAATATATATTAATGTATATATTGAATTTAAATTTGTGTTATTATCAGTAGCATTGTGGACATAACATTATATATAAGAGGCCTTTAAATATTTACTACCAAATGGTTCTTATAAATTTCAGTAAATTTAAACAATAAAATCAACATCTAAAAGAAACTTATTTCAAAGCAAAGTTTTAAAATGATTTTTGACTTTATATTAATTCACTTAATTTTAGAGACATTGAGTAGCTTGTATGTTTAAGAATAGCCCCCAAATAGTTTATTCCAGAAACAGAGTAGAAGGATTAGTACATGTACCTCACTTTTTATGAGATATATAGAATAATTTTAGAATATATAGAGTTTTTATATAGAATATATATAGAATGTATTTTAATATATAGAAATCCTTACACATCCACTTAATTTATAGGAGTCATTTTCTAAGGAAAAATATGTGTATTTTACTAAAGAAAACAGGAAACACATTCTTGTTTAAAATCTGTGAAATATATATAATTTTCCAAATAATGGAGTTCTAATGAGTAGTTCTTTTCTATATTAGCTATAGGTTGCATTAGTTTATGATTCAACATGTGTATAAAAGAAAAATATGCACTCATATGTATCATTAATTTAGTAGCCTTAATCTGCCATCTTGTGGTATGATGGCTTCATTTCAAGCTTCTACATTCCCAGCATATATATTTACTCATATTTTGACATTTTAATTCAAAATTAATTAGAAATATTTTCAAACTAGATCTAATCTACATTAAAATTTTATTTTAATTGTTAAAAATTTTAATTGTTAAAAAAGTGCAAGTAAAACCATTGCCCATCATATGAAAGCCATTGTTGCACCAATTGAGATAGTAAGATCAGATAGCAACTACAAATATTAAAAAAAATTCAGGGAATTTTATCTGTATAACATATATTGATTGTTTTAGTAATTTACATCTATTTAAAATATATAGAATTATAAATTAATTAGTCAATATATTGTTTCAATAAAAATGTCATAAACCCAAAATATTAGTGTGAGGGATCAGAAAATACTAGACTAACATATTCTTGCAATAATACGTATCATTAAATAAAACTATATGTGTGTATATGTCCAATTGTCAATGAAAGTTCTTTTTGATTGCTTAGAAATTTTGTTTTTGTTTGTTTTTTTGGTTGGTTGGTTTTTGGGTCACACCCGGCAGCGCTCAAGGGTTACTCCTGGCTCCTCACTCAGAAATCGCTCCTGGCAAGCTCGGGGACAATATAGGATGCTGGGATTCGAACCACTGTCCTGCATGCAAGGCAAACAAACGCCTTACTCCTAAGCTATCTCTCTGGCTCCTGGTTAGAAATTTTGAGTAAACTGTTTACTATTTCAAGTTATTCCAGACATTTTAAAATAATATTGTAGAATATGAATAATAAATATGATCTACGTTTATTTCTGTAAACTATATTTTTCCAATAACATTTTCCATGGTAAATTTAATTATTTAATATGTATTATAATGGTATATTGGGGGGAGTTGGGCCACACCCAGTAACTCTCAGGGATTATTCCTGGCTATGCGTCCAGAAATCGCTCCTGGCTTGGGGAACCATATGGGATGCCAGGATCTAAACAAGGTCTGTCCTGGGTCAGCAGAGTTCAAGGCAAATGCCTTACTACAGCTCAGGCCCCTAATGGTATATTTTAAATATGTTTCTGGTTCAGTTCATCTGAAAATAATTTATATAATGTGAACAGGAAAATATATGTTATTTTTGTATTTTCTTTGTGAGACAATTTAACGCTTTCTTATTTATAAGGGCATGCAAAAGCCACACATATTTACTTTAAGTAGGAGTAGATAAAAATTCAAAATCGTAACCTCAGCAGGATGGAGATCAAGTACAGGGGTTCTAGCACCTGCCTTTTAGTAGCTTCAGTTTCTATCCCAGCACCAGATATGGTCTCTAAAGAACTGTTAGATGGGGGTCCTGAGCACATATCCAGAATTAAGCTCTGAACACAGCCATATATGTTCAAAAGCAAGCAAAGGTAAAAACCAAAATAAACTCATGACCTTAGTAATTTATTATTATTATTATTACCAACAGTAATCTGCAAAATAATCTTTGAAAAGTTGTTGTCAAGCAACTATTTCAATAAAATAAATTTATTTGACTATTAGCAAATAATGTAATTATAATTTTGAATGACATCTTTCATAATGTTGAATTCATACTAGAATAGTTTAAACATGATATAAACTTATGAGTAACCAAAAGTTATAAATATTTCTGGAAAGAAGGATTAACTGAAGCTTTTTTATTTTATTTATTTATTTTTTTAATTTGGGGCCACACCTGGCAGCGCTCAAGGATTACTCCTGGCTCTGCAAACAGAAATCGCTCCTTGCAGGTTGGGGAGTCTATGGAATGCGGAAGATCAAACCCAGGTCCATCCCAGGTTGGTCACATGCAAGGCAAACGTCTTACCTCTGTGCTATCTCTCCTGCCCCTGACTGAAGCTTTTTAACATAACTGTTCTTGAAAGTGACTGTAACAAAGTAATATGCTAGGTAGTTATAAACTCCAACTTAAAAAAGTTTAAAGAAAGAAAAAATTTTCAGAACAACTCTGTCAGAATGTTGGGAGATATCTCACAGCAATAAAAAGGACACAGAATCAAAAAATAAAACAACCACATTTTTTTTTTTTTGGTTTTTGGGCCACACCTGGCAGTGCTCAGGGGTTACTCCTGGCTGTCTGCTCAGAAATAGGTCCTGGCAGGCACGGGGGACCATATGGGACACCGGGATTCGAACCAACCACCTTTGGTCTTGGATCGGCTGCTTGCAAGGCAAACACCGTTGTGCTATCTCTCCGGGCCCAACAACCACATTTCTAATATTTCAGCCAAAGCACTGGCTGCAAGCAAGCTGACTTCCACATAGAAAAGAAATATATTGGGGGAGGTGGGGAATAGCACAGCAGTAGGGTGTTGCCTTGCAAGCAGCTGACCTGGGACCAAAAATGGTTCGAATCCCGGCATCCCGTATGGTCCCATGTGTCTGCCAGGATCAATTTCTGAAGAGAGATCCAGGAGTAACCCCTGAGCGCTGCCGGGTGTGACCCCCCCCAAAAAAAAAATATATATATATATGGGAAAAGAAAAATTTATTTTCACAGTTATAGAAATGTAATGTACACTGTGCATATAATGTACAATGATAAAAACAAAAAGAACTCACAAAACTGACAAAGGTATGAGTAAGTCAAAGAGAAAAACGGACCATCCCAAAATAATACTTAAAAAAACATATGATTAACTCACTATAAAAATTCTATTTTAACCAACTGTAAAATAATATATCTAAAGAGCTAAAAGGATCCATGAAAAATAAGTTTAAAGAAAAACCCAGGGGCCGGCGAGGTGGCACTAGAGGTAAGGTGTCTGCATTGCAAGCGCTAGCCAAGGAAGGACTGCAGTTCGATCCCCCGGTGTCCCATATGGTACCCCCAAGCCAGGGGCAATTTCTGAGTGCTTAGCCAGGAGTAACCCCTGAGCATCAAAAGGGTGTGGCCCGAAAAAACAAACAAAAAAAAGAAAAACCCAATCAAAAAAACTATTTGTAAGCTACTTGAATATATTAAATAAAAGATGAAAATTGTCTGAATGAATAAAACAGAAATTATGTGCTTGAAAAGTTAAACAACTAAAACTAAAAGTTCACAAGTGTAATTCCATAAGTGCTTTTAACAGGTAAAATAAAGTATTAAAGATTATGAACAAAAGAGACAATCTGAAAAACAGAAAAATAAAGATACAGAATAGAAAACAATGAATGTTAGACACGTGGAGGCTGACGTAATTATTATTGGAGACAGAAGAAATAATGAAGAATGAAAAAAGAAAATACTTTCAACACCTGCAAGCTTGAAATATAGAAAATTTCATAATGCACATGTATCAAAATCCATACTCAATAAAAATTTACATTAATATATGTTGTTCTCAATTTTTCTAAAACTAGAACACAAAAAGAGCTCTCTAAATAGTAAAAATAAAAGTAATTTACAAGTTAATAAAAAGTTTCATAAGACTTTCAGTTGACTTCTCATCATAAACTATGAAGTAAAGAAGGGAGTGAAACAATATAGCTTAAGTATTAAATACAGATAGAATAATCAACCACAGTTCTGTTTACAATAAAGTATTATTTAAAGTAATGGGAAAATGACACAATTCCCAGAACACAAAATTCTAAAAAATAAATTACTAGCAGGTCTGTCTAATAACAAATATGTTTTGCTTCTTTATTAATAAATAAAAACAAATCAGAAATTTGTTATCATATGATGAAATAAGAAACTTTGACAAATGGGGACTCTGCTTAAATAGTGTAATATTTCTGTTTGTATGCGTTCATTTTGTATAGTTTTTAAAAGATAGATGCATAAAAAAAAGTACATTCAAATGTATAATATCTAATCTCTGTAATAAAAATTTAAATAACAGAAGCATAAAGTATAGGAATAGATTTAATGAAACTTCTAAAAAAGGTAATGAATGTCATTTAAATTAGATTATCATAGGTTTTTGTATAATCACTGTGTTTCTTGTGATAATAATGAATAAAAGAACTACATTTGAAATAGGAAAATAGAAATAATAAACTATAAAAGACAAAAGATAAATTAAAATTTTAGTAAAAATAATAGCTTATTATATAAAAAGAAAATATTGTCTATATGGCAGGGGAAAATCATTCCTTGTAAGCAATATTTTGAAGTAAAATTGATCACACCATCCAATTAAAAGGCATGATTTAGAAGAATATATTACATTTATACTGTCTGGAGGGTGGGCACACATGGCAGCCCTTAGGGGTTACTTCTCACTCTGTGCTCAGAAATAGCTCCTGGAAGGCTTCGTGTCAGGGATCATCTGGGATGCCAGGTTTCAAACCACAGGCCATCCTGTTTAGTCCACTTGCATAGCAAATGACCTACCGTTGTGCCCTAGATTACATTTTTAAATATTTTCATTTATACATTGTCTATATAGACAATATATATTTTGCATAAAATCATACAAATATTTTATATAAAAGAATAATTGGGGAGGGAAAAAGACAAAATAATTGAGAATATAGAGAAAAATATTCCATGAAAACAAGGAAAGTCAAGTTAATCTATTATTATAAGCAAAAACGGTTTTACATTGAAACTGGCTACCTATTGATAAATGTTCCCATCAATCACAATATAACATTTTCAAGCATTTCCAGAAAGTGATGAATCATAAAATTATCCCCAAACAATTTATTTGAACTAATATAATCATATTACCCAAATCAGAGAGATCACTATAAAAGTTAACTATGTGCCTGTTTACCCCTAAGCCTAAATACAAACCTCAAAAAATTCTTAGCAAACTGAGTAAATAATGCACCAAAAGAATCATATGTAACATTTCGGTGAGGTCAGTCCCAGGAATTCAATAAAGTTTGGCAATCAAATATGAAATGCCATATTTAAAAAAGGAGGGGATTCATATGATCAGATTGACTGGTTCTAAATAAGTGGGCCGGCTATGAGGCTGACTTGGTCAGCCACAAAAAGTTGTTTCAAAGGAAATGTAAAAAGAAAACAAAAGCCCGTGTGTTCAAGAGGGATAGAACTCGATCTTCCTTATTATATTTCGGTAGTGGGTTGGTTAAGCAATCCTACTTTTCATGTTACTATTAAGCCTGCACATAATGTTATAGTTTTAGGCAAAGCTTTGAACTCCAGAGCATGCTTCTGACCTTACTTTTCAGCCTGAGGCCTGCAAGATTTAAAAACTAGAGAAATGTGAAAAACAGATAGGCAAGATATTGAAGATGGAATCACTTTGACCTATTTGTTATTAGGTCTGAGATTTTAGGAATTGATATTCCATTCATCCTCATAGAAGAAAATGTGAGAGATACTGCATTTTACTTCTAGTTGGATAGGCATGCAAGTTGCCATTTAAGGGAAGTAAATCAAAAAACAAATATCAGGTGATCTTACTTATTTATGAGAATAAAATGCCTGGTAATAGTCAAGAAAAACAGAAACACTGCCAATTAACTGAAGGTTGAGGCTGGGGCCTATGGGAAGGAGGGACCTGCTGAAAATGGTGAAAAGATGCAGTACAATTGTAAGCACAAAATAATATAAGTGCTGTGTAAATCATGATACTTCAATAAAAATTAATAAGTGGATGCTTGTATAATAATAGAGCTCCAAAATAAACAAACCAAAAATGGACAGGATGAAAAATATAAAATCCTGCAATCATAGTTGGTTTTTGATAACAACTTTATTATTATTCAAAAAGATAACAACAAAAGGTTTCACAAACAAGAGAAATTAGACTTTTATCATAAACTATTTACAAAAATATATTCAAAACAAATTTCACACTTAAATTAGTTATTGGTATCTTAAAAATAAGAATAAGTTTTGATGAGATAATACCAAGTTTAAGGCATGTGTCTTCCATGTGGCAGAACAAGTTTATTCACTGAATTAACATTGATAATTACTAGGTATGGGTCAAAATAAAATAAAATAAAACACAAACTGTACAATAATAACTCTGGACTTTTCAATAATTTTATATTTAAAATTATATCTATTATAAAAATAAATTATATATATTAAAATATCAAATTAATGTACAAAATGATACTGCAGAAAGTGAAACCACCAAGCATATGGAATAAGGTTATGAATTTCATGATTTACAACAGATAATTAGTATTATATATTCTTAACATTTCTCATATAATTAACACTTATATGGAGCTGGTTTGCAGAATATAAGTAGTTATTGAAAAAGCAAATATGTTAATATCTGAAATGAAGCCCCATGTTTCTAAGAATTAAATTGTCCTTATACTTTTTCTGTAAATTATCAATAGGGATTACATGGATGTAGACTTGAAATGTAACAGAAAACACTCACTCTCAATTTGTTTAAGAAGACTTTTACCTTGTCATAATTTATATGAATACTTGTGAGGAATTTGTTTCCTCAGATTATTGCTTTAGGCACAGCAATTTTAAATTTCACCAGTAGGTGCCATCTTCCAACACGAAATAAAGAATGCAAATGTCTCAGTTTGTAAGTATCAGAAGATGGTGGTAGATAAAAGATGGATACATAGAGGATAGGTAGATGATAGACAGAAATATATGTTTTTGGATAAATGAACTAAAGACAGAACAAAAACAAATAATTATATGTTATTACATGTATGTTATACATAGCAATGAATAAGAGGATCCAAAATTTTTTCTTTAAATTATTGTGGCATACTTACTTTTTGCCAGGACCTTTTCTGCACATTTACCTGTTTGTGATAACAACAGTAATGATAATTTTTAAACAAAAGTAACAGAAAATAAATATGGTTTTCATAAAAGCAAACATTTAAAACCTCATGTGTTTTATTCTTGCTGCTTCTTTTGAACACAATCCTTGGAGCTAAACATGTTTACTGTGGAACAAAATATTATTAAAAATGTGAAGCAAAAAATGACAGTAGAGTACACATTTTTTCAAATAAATTCAATTGTTTAGTGAAAGCCATATCAATTATATACCTTCCTCAGGATTTTATTTAAAAAACAGCATATTAAAATACATTCATCACCAGATTAAAAATGGATTTTCTAGGGCTAGAGATGAAATATGTATAAAACTCTTGCCATATACTAGGCAGATCCCAGTTCCACACCCAAAGACTTTAGAAGTTAACCCTGAACAGAGTCAGGGTTAGGCCCCCGCATCATTTATAGTGGTATGCTTTTACCCCACAAAATGATTTTCAATGAAAAATATTAACATAAATTTTCTAGCTTATTTTTGTCTTGTTTATCATGATATGATAGATATTATATTCAATTGACAAAAAGATGTGTTTAGTTTGCAGGGACTGGGGGAGGTGTGAGCTCATGTAGCTCTGCATAGTTTTGACTCTATGCTCCTACTGGGGCTTGGAGATCATGGTAGGGGGAATCAATATGTTTGGCTATATACAAGGCAAGCAACTTACCGACTCTACTGTATCTACAGCCCCTGGCAGCAAACATTTTAATTATGGTTTAAAAGTTTGGTTTTAGGCCACATTTGGCGGTGCTCAAGGGCTATTCCAAACTTGGTTTCCAGCAGATAAAGCATATGATCCAGGACATAGAACTATCTCTCAGATATATTAAATTCTGAAATTCTTTATTTCTTGTACCTTCACAGTTAGAACAATGCTTGGCACATATTACACATTAAGGAAGTATGTGTTGGATAAATTCATAGTTTAATGAATAAATATATTAGAAATAAATACATTTTACTGAAACTAGAATATCAGGATAGAGTGTAACTTAAAATAACTTTTGATTATCATATTTAAAAGCTACTAAAATACAAAAGTTTGATCTATTATTTTATAATTGTTATAATTTTAAATGTTTTGTCACCCAAACTTCACAAAATTCAAGAACAACGGCGAGCACTACAGAAATTCACATTCATGATTGAGTTTGAAAAAAATCAGATTATACTTTGAATAACATAGAGATGTTTTCAGTACTATCCAAGCTAGTCCTTTCATTTAAGACTGGGTTTTCTTCTGGGCAAATAAAGAGGAAGAATCTTTGTATACTACATAAGTATATTCCTCTCATATAGAAAGAGAGTTAATGAAATGTAATGGGAAACAGAAGAGAAACATGCATAGAATTCTTTTGTTGAATGATATTGATAACTATTATATATCATAATTGCATTTGTATCTCTTGTTTCTACTGCAATGATATTAACCACAGTGTTAATTTATTTTTTATTCTGCACAAGAATACCTATTCCAGTGCAAGTTGGGTATTTAAGTGACATATCTAGTTTGATCATTATAACACTTAATAGAAAAATGTATCTATGGTTTCTTTTTGTTTTGAGGTCACAGCTGGCTGTACTCATGTTTTGCCTCTGAATCTGTCTTCAGGGATCACTCCTTGTAATGCTCAAGAGACCAAATATGCTTAAATTTAGATCTGTTGTGTGCAAGAAAGTGACTGTGCTATTTAGCCCCACTTCAAGTAATTTTTAATTTGTAATTTTATTCAAATCGACTTATGGGACTAAAAGGTCAGTTTGAACACATTGATTTAAGTAGCTGAATTAGTTAAGAATGATATTTACACTACTTAATATGAGCATTGTTGAATATGAATTTTATTTATTTTAGACAGTGTCTTGAAACTTTCTTTCTAATTCAGAAAATTATTTTGGGATGAGCAATGAATCTTTGCTTTTGCTTTTAAAAATGCAATAGAAATAAAATATGTAAAACAAATAATATTATAATATATGCAATATAAAACATTAAATTTGATATGACCATATAAATATATGTATGAATTATCTTAAGAACATGTGAATTTGTACAAAAATACCATATTTATTTCTAAGATACTAAACAGAAAAATAATGTGACTACATATATTTCTTTAGTGCATACAAAGATTTAACCTATGGTGATTTCATTGTTTTTTTTTCTTAACTTTTAATTTAAGTGGTATAAAATTCATCACAATAAGTAATTAAACAATTCTCAACTTCTCCATTTGGGAAAAAACTTTTAATTTAAATATAAGATTATCTTCAAATGTCCTTTAGTTTAAAATAAAGATGAACATGAATGACATTTTCTTTCTTTTGTTTATTTGGGGAGGGTTTCCACACCCAGTGATGCACAGTGTGTGTAAGGTTAAAGTTCTTTTGTTTGTTTTGTTGTTGATCATTCGTTTGGGGGCCACACCTGGCAATGCTCAAAGCTTATTCTGGCTCTGTGATCAGGAATCACTCCTGTAGGGTAAAAGGACCATATAGGATGCTAGAGATCTGATCGGCTACACACCAATCAAGCACCCTACTATGTGCTATTGCTCTGGCCCCAGGTACAGGTTTAACCTTGGCTCAGCAATCAAGAATCAATTCTGGTGAAATTAGGAGGGTGATATTTGGTGTCAGAAATTGAACCTGGGTCAGTTACTTGCAAAGCAAGTTCTATTGGTCTAGTTTATGAATGATACTTTAAGAGTACTAATCATTCATACATTTTTCTTTAAAATATAATCAAATATAAATTTAAACATAATTTTTGCTTGCTTCTTGTTCATTTGCACAAATTCTGCACTTCTCCTTAGTGTATTTCTCTATAGTGATCTTTGATTCTTGCTTTGTTCTGGGGAAAATGTCAAAATAATCATTTAAAGAATTAAAAATTCGGGCGCCAGAACTCTGGTGAATGCACTCCACATTTTGCCTTGCATGTGCTAACCTAGGATGGACCACAGACAGACCTTGGTTTGATCCCTAGGCATCCCATATGGTCCCCCAAGCTTGAGAGAATGTTTTGTGTATTGAATGATGTCAGAAATCTCAGTTTGAGGATTAATAAAATAATTAGAATTAGTATCCCAATTGGAAGAATATAAGCAGACAATAAAAGAGCAAAGGAAGTACTAATCTATGAAAGGAAGCATTGTCACCTGAGTAATACATTTTAAAGCCATCACCTTTCTGGAACTCACGAAGTAGTTTCAAGAAAATTACTTTTTTAAGTAAAGGTAAATTACTGTAAATGAACATAAAATGGATTTATCCTAAAGGTATGCTCAATGAGATTCCTGTTTTCTAAATTATCTATTTTATAAATGGCTGTTACTAAAATTTATTCAATTATAATATACATATACTGATCACTGATAATTAAAGTTTCATGGATGAAAAATTGACAGTTGTTCCCATTTTTGTCATTGCAACTGTTAATACCTTGATTTTTTTCAAAAAATAAAAAATGTAACATTTTATAGAATGTAAAATAATTTATTGATGTTCAAATATTATTCAAAGTGGATTCATAGAGAAATATTATTTTGGGTCAGGAAAATATAAGCTTTTAATGTCACATTTACATACATCTTTGGAAATCTATATTGGCAAACAAAGCATGAGAAACAATATTTACATTGAAAAGTCCTTTACATATTTCCAAATTTACCGATTATATTAAAAGGCGGAAAAATTGCTATAGCAAGTACTTCCAGTACTATGTTGAATAAGAGTTGTGAGAGAGGACTGCCTTGTGTTGTACCAGAATTTAGAAAAAAGGCTTTTAGTTTTTCCCCAGTGAGGATATTTGCCATTGGCTTATGGTAGATGGCTTTAACTATATTGAGAACAGTTTCTTTCATTTCATTTTGCTGAGAGTTTTTAATCAAATAAAACTTATCGAATGCTTTCTCTGTGTTGTTTGATATGATCATGTGGTTTATATTTTTCTTGTTGTTGATGTTGTGTATTATGTTGATAGATTTATGGTTGTTAAACCATCCTTACATTCCTGGAATGAAATCTACTGGATCATAGTGAATGACCTTCTTGATGAGGCATTTAAGCCTATTTGTCAGGATTTTTTAGAAGATATTTTCATCTGTGTTTATCAGGGATATTGGTCTGTAGTTTTCTTTTTTGCCAGCATTTCTGTCTGGTTTTGATATTGAGGTAATATTGCAATTGTGATTAGGCAAGAAAAAGATATCAAGGGAATCCAGATAGGAAAGAAAGAAGTCAAGCTCTCACTGTTTGCAGATGATATGAAAACCCTAAAGAATCTACCAAAAAAATCTGGAAACAATAGGTTCACATAGCAATGTGGCCGGCTACAAAATTCACACACAAAAGTCAATTAACTTTTTATACACTAATAATGATAGGGTAGAAATGGAAATTAAGAAAACAACTTTATTCAGATTAGTGTCACACAAACTCATTTATCCTGGACTCAACTTGACTAAAGTCGTGAAGGACCTATACAAAGAAAAATATAAAACCCTGTTCCAAGAACACACAGAAATGGAAACATATACCCTGCTCATAGATTGGCAGAATTAACATAATTAAAAAGGCAATACTCCCCAAAGGATTGTACAGATTTAATATGATCCTTCTAAAGATACCCATGACATTCTTCAAAGAAGTGCATCAAACACTTCTGAAATTCATTTGGAACAATAAACACCCTCGAATAGCTAAAGCAATCCTTGGGGAAAGGAATATGGGAGGCATGACTCCCCAATTTTAAACTGTATAACAAAGAAATAGTTATGAAAACAGCATGGTATTGGACTAAAGATAGACTGTCAGATCAGTAGAATAGGCTTGAGTACTCAGAGTATGTTCCCTAGATATACAAGCACCTAATTTTTGATAAAGGAGCAAGAAATCATAAATGGAGCAAGGAAAGCCGCTTTAAGAAGTGGGGTTGGCACAACTGGTTAGCCACTTGCCCAAAAGCAAACTCAGAGCCCCCAGTTAACACCATGTATGAAGGTAAAATCCAAATGGATTAAAGTCCTTGATATCAGACCTGAAACAGTAAGGTATATATAACAACACATAGGTAAAACTTGCCATGAAATTGAGACTAAAAGCGCCTTTAAGAAGGAAATAGCACTTCCCAAACAAGTGGAAGCAGAGATAGACAGATGAAAATATATTAAGCTGAGAAGCTTCTGCACCTCAAATGTAATACTGCCCAAGACACCAGACCCACCTACTGATTGGGAGAAACTATTCACCCAATACCCATCAGATAAAGGGCTAATCTCCAAAATATACAAGGCACTGATGAAACTTCACAAGAAAAAACATCTCATTCCATCAAAAAATGGGGAGAAGAAATGAATAGACACTTTGTCAAAGAAGACATACAAATGGCTAAAAATCATATGAAAAAATGCTCCACATCACTAATTATCAGGGAGATGCAAATCAAAACAACTATGAGGTATCATCTCGTGCCACAGAGATTGGTGCTCATCACAAATAATGAAAACAAGTAGTGCTGGAGGGGATGTGAGGAGAAAGGAACTCTTATTCACTGCTGGTGGGAATGCTGTCTAGTCAACCTTTATGGAAAGCGATATGGAGATTCCTCCAAAACCTGGAAATAGAGCTCCCATTTGATCCAGCTATACCACTCCTAAGGAAACACCCTAGGAACAAAAACAAAAACCCAATAGAAAAATCTCTTCCTCACACCTATTTTCATTGCAGTGCTATTGACCATAGACACACTCTGGAAACAACCAAGATGCCCTTCAACAGATGAATGGCTGAGGAAACTGTGGTACAGATACACAATGAAATGTTATGCAGCCGTCATGAGAGATGAAGTCATGAAATTTTACTATACATGGTTGAACCTGGAATCTATTATGAGCGAAATAAGTCAGAAGGAAAGAGATAGACGCAGAATAGTCTCACTCATCTATGAGTTTTAAGAAAAATAAAAGATTTTTGCAATAATTCTCAGAGACAAAAGAGAGGAAGGCTGGAAGGTTCAGGTCACAACATGAAGCTCACCACAAAGAGTGATGAGTGCAGTTAGAGAAATAACTACACTGAGAACTATCATAACAATGTGAATGAATGAGGGAAGCAGAAAGCCTGTCTAGAGTATATGCAGAGGTGGGCAGGGGAGGAGGAAGATTTGGGGCATTGGTGATGGGAATGTTGCACTTGTGAAGGGGGGTGTTCTTTACATCACCGAAAATCAACTACAATCAGATTTGTAATCAAGGTTTTTAAATAAAGACTTTAATTTAAAAAATGGGGGGAGATAATTACAGAAACTACAGGAAAAAAGGAATAAAAATATTAGATTTGGTTTAAAAGTTTATATAAGAATACTTTCCTTATCTATGAAGAAAATAGGACTACCACTTATCCCAATTTTATCTGCAGTCAAAGTAAGTTCCTGCTGTTCTGGAGAAAAGAATTAAGCAATGTTAAATATTAGCTGACCCTCTAGTGTTAGTTCATGCACTAAATAATCTATAGACCAACACCATCAATGGCTTGTCTTCCTGAGGCATTGTGAAATATACTTACAAAGTTTCATGAAGTGAATGAGTGTTTATCAACTTACTTTATTTTTAAAATATATTGAGGAATAGAGTGATAGTTCAGGGGGTAGTGTATTTGTCTTTTATGCATTGGACCTATTGTAGACAGAGCAATATTATAATATGTAGGGAATGTGAATGCCAGTCAATCCATACTCAATCCCTGTCATCCCATATGCTCCCTCAAGCTCATCAATAGTAATCCCTGAACTCAAAGCAAGGATTAAGTCCTGAACACCTCCAGGTGTGTCTACTCACCAAATTATATTACCATCAAATAGACATTTTCAACCCAAGATTCAAATCCAACACCCCATCAGATCTTGCAAGACCACCAGGTGTGATCCTTAAGTGCAGAACCAGGAATAATCCCAGAGCTTGTTGTCCCCCCAAAAAAACTCTATAAATAAATACTTATTATTTATTTATTTATTTATTTATTTACCTCCCAATGATCTTACTTGCTCTTGTGATATTTGGGGTGTGTATTTTGTATCATAAACATTAAAAATAACATTTATTTAAAAACTTCTGTTTCTGGTTCTTACATGCTTCCTTTTCAAATTTATTGTATTTTTTGTTTTAATGAAACTGAATTGAACACTTTAAATGATATACGTGTCATTTTCAAAATCTGAACACACAATAGTATTATGTGAAAAATGATATTTAATAGGAGAAGTTTGATTTTAACAATTATAAGTACAGTTATGTAACCTTTTGGCTACACACAACTCTATTTTTTTGTTTCTTTGTTTTTGGTTTTGGTTTTTGGAACACACCAGTGATGCTCAGGGGTTACGCCTGGCTATGCACTCAGAAATCACTCTGGCTTAGGGGACCATATGGGATGCTTGGAATCAAATACAAGTTCGTCCTAGGTCAGCCGAGTGCAAGATTAATGCCCTACTTAAGTACCACAACTCTGGACCAATTAACTCTATTCTACGCACATGCAATTCACTCTGTAGTCTATGCCTGCACAGGAGATTGTTTCATCAAGTAGAACTACTGTGAGGATTAAATTAAATAGTAAGACAAAGTACTCAATGGAGTACTTTACTATAAAGAAAGGTAGAAGTAATTAACTATTTTTACCATTCTTTCTACATAGCAATAAACTATGGACTTATTTGTAACAATAATGGCTGTGAATACTCTGTGCTATATTTTATATCTAAAAATATCACTTAAATAATGAAGCTTAATTTTAGATACATTTAGACTCATGATAAAGGAACTTAAAATATTCAGAATGTAACATTTTATTTTAATTTTAAATAGTCCTTAGTGAACTTTTTGATGGCTTAAAAAACAATCGTGATGTGAATTTATAAAGCTTATGTTCTTTTAAGGTCATTGGGTCGATTCCTTAAAATAAATTATAAAACAACTCAAACTCAAAAGCTTACCTACTGTGTTGTCTCAAGGACAGAGGTTTACACTGACATTTTTAGAATAATGGTAACCTGATCTTTTTCAACTACTTTCTCTACTATATTATTATTTATAATTTTTCCTCTCTAGTTATGATTTCTGAGAATAATATATCAACTCTCATCTATTAGAGAGAAAATTAATGTAATTATGCCTTTTGTAATCTGATCTGCTCAGATTTACTCCAGACTACAGTCAGGGATCACACATGGCAGGCTGTAAGGTACCATAGGTGTACTCAGATAGAATCCAGTTTGGTTTGTGCAAGGCCCATTCCTGATTGCTTCTATCTATAGGGAGAGAAAAGAAATTCCTGGACAAAAACGAGAATTATTTTCAACCCCTAGGGTTTTTTACTGCTAATATCAAAGTAATTGGTAGACCTTTTCTTAAGACACTTCTCTATCCCTCTGGGCTGTGATTGACTTTGAGTCTCTCAGTGAAAGGGCTACTTATTTAAAGACACCCATTCCAGCTGCTTTGAGAAAAGCCTATCTGATAGTCTGGTGTAGACTTAGCCAAAATTTTAGTTTCTTAAAAAAGTACCTGAAGCATTAATTTGCCACCTGTGGTCCTCTACTATTTATTTCAGTGCACACTTTTGTTTTGAGAGTAATTTATTAAAGTGAAACAAACATAAATTATCATCTTTTATATCAAATACTTGGAGAAATCCTGCCTATTTGATAAAGAGTAAATTTCCTGAGCCCCCTCATATCTTCAAATATTACTTACAAATCACGACTTTGCATAAGCAGAGAGAGAGAGCACAGTGGATATGCTGTTCCTTTCCACAAATGTGAAGCAGTTACAGACCACAGAATGATTGTATTCTTTCCCGGTCCCCAACACCATCAGAAGTTATCCCTGAGAATTGAGCAAGAGTAAATTCTGAACAAAGGCCCAGACCTCTCTCCTGGCAAAAACACACAAACCAAAGTGAGGGGAAAAAAAAAATCTCTGCTTTATCTTTCTTGACCTTACTGTAATGCTATCATGACAAATATGCTAAGGATTTTCCTAGTTATTATGAACTAAACCGCAGTTACATTTTCTTAAAGAAAATTTACAATGGTGAGATGTCTTTTATTGCTTTGTATTTTTCTCAGACAGCAATTCAAAAAGTTAGCTAAATGTTACTCTATACACCCAGGTTAATAATAAATTTTTAGGATCTCGTTCCCAACTCAATTTACAAGTCATAGAATATACCTTTCCCAATTTAATTATTCCTTGTTTTTAATAACATTATAACTTTTCTTCCAATGGGGAGGCATTTTGGTTTTGTAATGGTGTACATGTAAGTACTGTTATTAGGAAGTTAGTTACATTTGAAATCACTAATACTTTTTGCATATTGCAAAACATGCAAACTCTTATTTTGCCCTCTATATAAACCCACTACAATTTCTGCTTATTCTAATCACCCTTTTAAGTTTCTAAATTATATTTTCTTGCTTCTGGGATAGAGGAATTATGCATATAAATATCCAGTGTAACAAAATGTTAATTTTGTTGTAGCTACAAGCTAGATAATTTTGGTCATGAAAAGAGCAAGTAAACTAGATTTGGCAGAAATTAGAGTAGTCCCGATTCAGCAGTAACCTTACACAAAATCTAGATTATGTTGTAATCAAATCAGACAAACTAGATTTGGGCATAATTAGATCAGCATAATTAAATTCTCCTTCTCTTAGGGAACATCAAAATGCACATACGTACGATTCATTATATTTCTGTTTGTCCCTTGTTGTAGCATTGGAAATCTATACTCACAAAGAATTCAGATGGGTTTGCTACTTAAATGAGAGGGGTTCTTATCCAGTGATATTTATCTAAATTAACTTTGCTAAGAAAACTAATTGTATTTTTTCAGAAAAATCATAGCTGCAAGATTTCCCAAATTTCATTTAAGATATTAAGGGATAAAGTTCTATTGAAAACCCACAAATTAATGACAGTGAAAATGTGTTCTTTACCATAATGAATCTTTAGTAGAAGTATCTTATTAATAGCTATAAAATAAAGTTTATGATTTATACATTAAAGATTAAAGTACTTTTTGAAATAATATAATTAGTATCCATTGAATGTTTTTATATGAGAATTTCAATTACTATTATAATGTCCATAAGAATTACCACTATAAATTAATAGAGACAATGACTAGATAGTAATATTGACATAGTATAAAACATATACCTTATAAAAATTGTAAATAAAATTCAAAAATGTTGTATAACTTATGGAAGGTTATAAATTATACAAATGGCCATTAGCCAATGAAAAGATATTCATTAATTCTTATTTTCTGGAAAAATAAAAATCAGAATAAAGAAACATCATGTGAAGCTTCTTAGAATGTCTATTACTAAAAAAAAACTGATTAAGGTAACTGATTTATATTAGGCTTATCCCACTAGAATCCCAGCATCACAACAAGCACTGAGAGATGTGATCATTGAGCATAGAGCCACAATTAAACCCTTAATACTGCCAGGTATTCCTGCAACCAACCCTCCAAAATAAAAACATCAGAAAAAAATACAAAAAAATAATTATAATTGTTTAAAGATGTGAAGATAAGAGCAAATTGTGAACTGTTATTGAGAAAGTAACCTGTTTCATATTTTTACATATCCCCACACAAATATGCATGAAGACTCACAACACATATGTATTTTTAATCTGTAGCACACAATTATTCTACATAATCAATTAATTATATACAATACTATGTGTTCGATACTTTTGCTAAAATATGCTTGTTATAAAAATAATGGCAGAAAATTTTAATTGCCTAATTTTAAGCACATTTAAATACAAAAATCAAAATCTTTTCCAACTAAAGTAGGATAAATATTAATAGAAAATTTTCTCTAAAAAGAACTGGAATTAAGATCCTTGAAATGTGAAAACTGGATCAATTATTTGTTGATCCTATCAGTGTTTGGCTGTGGGCATTACATGGGAACTTTTCTCTACTGCCATCAATATTTTATAGTTTGTTCATAAAACTTGCTTCTATTTATAAGCAATCACATATATATATGTCATTATAATAGTAAAATAAAGCCTTGAGAATAAAAGCTTGAAAATTAATGCAAATATAATTTGCACTCAGATAAAATATTTTGATATATTCAAAGTATTTTTGAATTATGAAAATAATAGTGACTTCAATCTTCCTTAATCACTCTAAGACACAGAAAAATATTTTTCACTTGCTTTTAAAAGTATGTTTTGGATATGTATAATTTACCTGTATAGTATTTCATTTCTTTTCAATGTGTGTTCTCTTAAAATATAACTACTTTTAAATCAATTTTAATTAATTTTGATTAACTTTGATTAAATATATGTTTCATATTGACGTTCATGGTTAAATTTGAATAATTATGAGAAAAGGATAGTTTTAGTGTTTATTTAGATCTAGGAAAGATGATGAACTAGTAGAAGATAAGATGTTTATGGAGTAATAGAGATGGCCTATAATATGAATATCATTCTGATTACATGCTATTTGTGTTAAAATTATAACAACCTTAGCCTATTAAAAGGTAGGAAAATTAAAATAAATGTCTTTTATGATTTAAAATATAAAAAATCTCGGGTTCTGAACTAGTAGGTTAAAGAAGTGAGATCATGCCTTGCATGTATATAACATGAATCTAATCACTAGCAGAGGATGGCTCCCCAGAAAACATGGTGAAGCTTTGAAGAGCCCTGAGCATGATCGGATATAGTCTTGGTGGCCTCCAGCACTGCTATACCCAAGAAGCAACACATGACCAGATACAAGTTTTGAATCATTTGGCTTCTTTGGCCAAGAATCATGACGTTATTTGAAAGCTATATATTAACCACAAATCAAACCCTATGCTACTGCTTGAGTGCATACCTTTAATAAGTGAAGGTATGAAATCCATTATAGTCATCATAAATTTTGTTCAATAGCTACCAGTCGGTCACATGTGGCATCTGAGGACCACTGGGCTTGGGAACCATGCCATTATGCCCACACTTCTAGGCCAAAGAGCACTGGAAGTAAACTCTGCCCTTTGATTCCACCTCAACACTATGAGGCATGGAGCCTATTAAAATAAAGAATATAGGGGCTGAAGGTAAAGCGTTTGCCTTGAATGCAGAAGGTCGGTGTTCAAATCCTGGCATCCCATATGGTCCCCTGAGCTTCAGGGCTCCTGAGCATAGAGCCAGAGTAACCCCTGAGAGATGCCAGGTGTGTCCCAAAAACCAAATATATATATATATATATATATATATATATATATATATATATGTGTGTGTGTGTGTGTGTGTGTGTGTGTGTGTGTTTACAAAAACACTGTTAAACAAGCATATGAAAAATCAAGAAAATATAAAAATCTAACTGTACTATACTCAGACACTATCTAAATTACAATGACCAGATAATTCTTGAAGCACAGCTGTAAAATATGGCATAAATTTGGGTATCACATTGGGACAATATCAATCAGCTTCTGGTTTCATCTTGATGTTGAGACCTTGTCTAGGTTTTGGAAAAAGCCACTGGAGATTTTTATTCTGAGAAGTGACCTTTCCTCCTAAGCTAATGGATAATTTCTGAGAACTCTGGAGAAGCCACTGCAGGCCAGTTTCCTGGATCTAATCTCAGTGGTTCATGAACCTCCCCCACTTACTGCTAATTTAATTGATGCTTATATTGTCATAATGTGGCCTTTCACTAATAAATCATGTTGTAACTAGACGAGAGACTTGAATCATAAATAAAAACTCTTCATGTAGTTGAAAGTTTGCATGTTGAGAGCTGGATTTACATTAAAGAACTGTATATGTTAGTTAATTCTAATGTTTGAATAATCATTGATAAAAATTTGCATTTAAGCTATACTCTTATGATATGATATATAGTAATTTCATTAAATAGATGAATAGCCTATTATATATTCTTACTAGTGATATTTATTTTCAACTATTATACATATTGCTAGTAGTGCCTATAAAGAAAACATTTTAAAATGTATATAATATATTACAATCTTTCTTAAAATTAATAGTCATGCTGATTATGTAAAGCATATCTTTAATTTTGAATTAAAAATTTATACTGTTTTTTTCAGAAAGTTGTAAATTGTGTCTTACATAATTTTGTATTTATGAAACTATTAACCAATTTATTAAACAGCATATAAATGATGTAGAAATATGAGTATTGGATATCAAAAATTTTATCTATATATTTTTGAGTACAAGGTTCTCAAAAACTAAGAAATTTAGAATATCCTATAAAGTATAACCACACAATAACTAATTTTAAAGCAAATATTAGATCTCATTTATATATTATCACCACATAGCTAATATAACAAACACATTAGCTTTGAGGGTTCAAAGTAACAAAAATTTTCTCTCATAATTTCGAGAGCAAATATTTCTTATTTTGTTTTCTTATTTTGTAAATATGGTCATGGAGCACATGCTTCGATATTGTAAGTTCAGGTCAGAGCAGTTTAATGGCTAAATGAAGGCATCAAAAGGTACAGATTATTTCAAAATTCTAGAAATGAATATGTGTCAATTTTTTCAACTTTTATTTTCAACCAGCACTGTGACTACATTATTCCAGTCTTGAAGGTCAACATCTTCCAATCTCTCTTCTTATCTTCTAATTAATTCTCCTCACAGTGTGTCAAATCTCCTCCATTTGTTATGTAGTTTCTTCTCCTTATGCTTAGGACCTTCTTTGAATCACCAGAATCATCTTCCAACCTCAAGATTCAAAACTTAATATTATCAGAAAATAGTCAAAATATTTATTTCTTAAAGTAAAGCAAAATATTTAATTTATTTATTTTAATTTAATAATATTTCTTAGGAAATATGAAGAGGAGAAAGAAGAAAGTGACAGACATCCAAACACCAACTTATCCAGAGGATAAAATTCAGAATTGTTAGTAAATATAAGGGAATGCTAGAATTTAAGTTTAGAACCAAGTTTGATTTAAAATTAACTACTAATTAATTGCTAATTGTGCTTCTGCTACTTAGCTTTGCTTAACCGAAGTGCAGCCATATTACAAGCCCAGCTCAGTGTGTGTGAAATGAACAAAGGCCCAAAATAACATGGAGTTTGCATATAAAAAATAAAAGAAAAAGTGCATATACCTTATCACTATTACTATCATCAAGCATTTATTACACTTAGTGATAAAAAAACACAATGCTGTTCACAGAACCACCTATTGATGGTTCTGTAAATTGAGGGTTATACAATTGAGAATATACAATTTCAATGTAGCAATACAGAAAATACATGTTAATTGACATAAAAGCAATAATAAATGAATAAATTTTGTATGCAGTGGCACTGGAATAAAAACCGTACTGAACATAAAAGCCATGAGTTTAATATTTTATATTCAAGCTCAGTGAACATAGTATTGGAATAAAATTATTATAAATTAATTTTGTTTTCTCTATTTACTCCATCACTTTCTTCTATTTTCACTTTTACTACATATTTTTCCATGACTTGAATATTTATTTTTATTGATTGATTGATTTTGACTTCCCAAGCATTATTCAGAGGGCTTTTGCAACAGTTGGTACAGTTGATTCAATCTTCACACCAAGTGTTGTGATGCTGCTTGGACCAGAGTGATGAATGTCACAAGTTTCCTATCTGACAGAGATAAAGAGATGTATTTGGGGATGCTTTGGACAAGATGATGTTGGTGGAAGAATGGGAGGCTATTGTCATATGATATCAATGACTGACCTTGCACTATGGATTGACTTTGAAGTCACAAGTCCTTTATTCCAGACCATTTAGTTTTCTTCTGGTCCTCATATATTTATTTTTGAAGTATTAATGTTATACATTTTTTTTCTTATAAAATTAATTGTAAGAATAAAATCAAGGAAGAATTGTTATTTTGCATGTGCTTGACATTAAATCAATCTCTCAACACCAAGTATGGTGCCCTGAAAATTCTAGGAGTGATCCCTGATCAAAAAAATCTAAGTACAGTGCCCTTCCTCCTCCCCAAAATAATAAAATATAAATCAAACTTCTAACAATAAAATGAATAAGCATACTGTTTGTTAATGTCTTTATTTATTATTTAACTATTAATTTACTTATTATGTCTTAATTTAATTTGTTTATTTTTATTTTAGCGGCCACACCTCCCGAATGCTCAAGGGTTGCTCCTGGCTTTGTGCCCAGGAATTACTCCTGAAGGTGCTCAGGATGTAATAGGGACGTAAGGGATTGAAGTGTTGCCAATTGTTTTCAAGGCATGCACCCTATCCATAGTACTCTATCTCCAGCTCCCATAGTCTATTACTTTTTTTTTGTTAATATTATTTTATTTCATTGAAACCATAGTGATCTCACAAAGTCCTTCATAGTTGAATTTTAGATCTATAGTGAATAGTCTGTTATTTTTTATAAAACCTAATGGTAAATGAATGCATAATATTGCTCCTCTAATACATTTCAATAAAGTTGAATTATGTTTAATGCTGGGATGAAAACTTTTCTTTCTTATTTGAAAACAAATAGACCTACATAAAACTGAAAAGTAACTTCACAGTAAAAAATAAAACTATCATTGAAATAAGCTGTATTGGCCAGAGAGATAGTACAAAATTCCAATATGGAGATTATATGTTTATAAAAATACAATTCAAAATAGTAAAGATCTGGAAGCTTGCAAATTACCAGCAGATGAAAGGAAAGGGAAGGTGATAAGTAAACACAGTGGAATGCTGCACAACTGTAAGAATGGATGTTTTGCCTTTTGCATCAACATGGTTAGAACTGAAGGTAGTCAGACTAAGTGAAATAAATTAGGAGGAAAAGATTAATCAAAAGTATCTCATTTACATGTCAGGTATAGAAAAATAAAAAAAAGTAAAGCGATTAGATTGAATTAGATAAAACTAATCACAACTCAATGTATTGGAGATGGAGTTCCAAGAGATTAAAGTGGAGAAGGCAGACAGGTGGTGGAGTTGATAAAAAAAAAAATAACAGGCCTGGTAGACAACACAGAAAGTAGGACAGTTGTCTTCACATGGCCAACCAGGGTTTGATCCTTGGCATCCCATAGGGTTTCCCGAGCTTACCAAGAATAATTTATAAGCACCAAGCCAGGAGTAACCCCTGAGACCTACAGTTGTGTGTGTCCATAAACAAAGCAAAACAAACCAAAAAATACTGAATAGATGTAAACTTTGTTTCCCTGGTGTCTTGAAAACAACTGCTACCTTTTATTTTTATGCATATTATATATAAGCTGAGTTGTGTTTATTCTTAGCATCATTTTGATGATTCTCTGTATCCAACAACTATTGTCTTTGTCATTCAGAGTTAATTTTAAGTGTTTATTCAATCATGAATTTTCATTGTTAAATTAATTCACCTGACATTTCTTGTTTACAAGTTATCAGATTTCTTTATAATTTCACAGTCTTTTTCAAAAAGAAACTTCACTTTCAGATAGTGAAATGACCACTACCATGCTTTTATGCCACATCACAGGCACTAAAATAATTTCTCATTAGCTAGGAAGTTGATACCATGATTTCAGATCTTCTTTCTGGTTCATTGTTCCTTTCTTTTAAAGTTGGGGAAATTTGTATTGACTCGCAAGTTAAAGTTAAAATTTCTTCCTATAATCCTTGACTTCCCATGGTATATTTGGTATATACTTTAGTGTTTTCCTTATAAGCAATTAGTCCATCTATCTCCAAAAATAGATTTTATGTGTTACTGCCTCACTAACAGGAATTTTAGTTTCTGAAAAAGAAATTCACTACATGGTTGAATTCCTTCAAATACTTATTGTCTCATCTCTGTTTTCTCATAATTGCCCATGAATCTTTTCATTAATGGCTTCAGATTTCATTGTTTCTTCTCTTAACAAGAAAAGCTGTTCTTAATAAATTTGCTAATAACTGAAAATGTCAGTTATAGTTTCTGTCACTGAATGTATTTTGTGCAATTCATTGACCAATTCTCAAAGCATTTTGTTCTCATTTCCTATAAAGAAAACCACAACAACCTTCTTTTGAGCAATAATTGATAAATATTGCTGCTAAGTGTCTTGAAATATATCATGGCTGGAAAAGCTGCACAGTGTCATTCAGGTTTTCAGTGTAAAGAAATGGCTATTATCATTGCTTCTTTATTGATGAAAATATTTTCAATATTTTCAATCTTTTTAATATTTATTGTTGAAATAACAATGTCTTTGAAAGAACCATAGTGAAAATATCTTGCAAAAGCCTTGATTAATGTCTATGAAATCAAATAATTTTCATTACTTCTAAGAGATAAATTATAGAATTTGGAACTTTGTACCTAATATTTGTTGTTTCTAAAAATTGTCTTTATGTGCTGTTATTTTATTTATAATATATATATATACATATATATATAAACTTAGCTTTCCTTCAATTCATCACTAATAGAATTAAGTGACCATAATTAATTTAGAGTATGATTCCAAGTATCATTTTAATATCGATATATGTGTCTTTAAATAGTGAATGAAACATTGTATCAAATTCCATGTACTTATGTGGACTCATCCTGAAAGTAAATTTCTCAAATATTCTCTATTTTTTGTTTGTTTGTTTGTTTTGGGGCCACACTCGGTGACACTCAGGGGTTACTCCTGGCTATACACTCAGAAATCGTTCCTGGCTTGGGGCACCATATGGAACACCAGGGGATCGAACCACCGTCAGTCCTAAGCTAGCGCCGGCAAGGCAGACACTTTATCCCTCTGCGCCACTGCTCTGGCCCCTGATTTTAATTTTTTTTAATTAAAGAAGAGGGTCAAAACATTTGTATTGAGAGAGAGCTGCCTGCCAGGACTGTCAATTATACGTAATATAGAAGCCACCCCTAGTGGGGAGTAATGACAGCTCATGCCCAGGTTTACATGTAAGACGATTTCTGTTTTGAGGTAAAACCAAATTGTAAACAGATAAAAAGAAACCAGAAATGATCTTTGTTTTGGGTAAACCAAGCATAAGCTAACACTGGGTGTGAACAACAACAACAAAACATTGAAATCAGTCTGTCTTAAATCTCCACCAGCCAAGTGGTTCCCACAAGCCTCTACAGGAATGATCTCTTGAGTACAGAACAAGGAATAAGCCCTGAGTACCTCCAGAAATGACCCAAAAAACAACAACAAAATAAATAATATAAAAAATTCTACATAATGATATTTTAAAAACTGTATTGTTTAGTTGTCTACAAATTAGTATATGTATATAATTTAAATAAAACAGTCACATAATTTATTGAAATATAAGCCTATTCCAAAGCACATCAGTAAAATAAAAGTTATATACTTATAACTGTAAATAACAAAGTTTGATCTTTTATTTATTTATTTTTGATTTTTGGGTAACACCCAGGCAGCACTCAGTGTTTACTCCTGGCTCTATGTGCAGAAATCGCCCCTGGCAGGCACAGGAGACCATATGGGATGCTGGGATTTGAACCACCGTCCTTCTGCATGTAAGGAAAACGCTTACCTCCATGCTATCTTGCCGGCCCAAAGTTTGCTCTATTTAAAAGGTTTTCAGTTGTTTTATAGATTCATATATAAATTTTGATTTTCTAAATATATTGAAATGTAATTAAATGTAGTTTTATATTTATATAGCGTTACATAGTTCTCAAATGATTATATTAGCCTATAAATTATTAATGTTCTTTTCCTTAACACAGGGTAAAACACAATTGAAAAATCATCAAAGATCTAAATAAAGAACGGAGTACTAAGAGAATGATAATTGGAAATTTTGACTCTCAAGAACTGGGTGCTGAACAAAGATAAAATGATATGCATGATATCCCTTCATTTACAATAAATAGTGCAAACTCAGTGCCTAAAATGGAAAAGAGAGAGAGAGAGAGAGAGAGAGAGAGAGAGAGAGAGAGAGAGAGAGAGAGAGAGAGAGCAGTGTAAAATGGCTATCCGGAGATAGGCAGGGGGAAGATGGGAGAGAATTTGAGGAAATTGGTGGTGAGAGATATTCACTAGTAAAGGATGGTGTAGATTGTAAGACTGATATCCATTTATAAACAAATTTGTATCATGGTGTTAAAAAAATAATATTTTTAAAGCATGCAATTAAATATTGTGATATTTTTCTCTGAATTTTCATTGTAATTTAAGATTGCATAGTTCTTTGAAAAGATATTTTTTAGTAAAAAATAGTCCTATTATTTAAGCATTTTTATATTTTTACAAAATAAAGCATAAAATTCCACTAAGTTATTAGGGAAGCCTTTTATTGTTGTTGTTATTTAAGTAATGTAATATTACAATTTATTTACTTATTTTCTATTTTTGAATGAAGTATAATATGTTTTTTATAGAAACTTAACTGGGGATCTATGGAAATAGTACAGAATGTATAGCGCTTGCTTTTCATATGACTAACCACAATAAGGTGCCCCAAACCAAACACTGCTGGGTATATGTCCTCCCCCAAAAGAAAAACAAAAGAATGGATAACATAAAAGAAAGTACCCAGGGCCAAAGAGATAGCGTGGAGGTAAAGTGTTTGCCTTGCATGCAGAAGGTCTGTGGTTTGAATTCTGGCATTGCATATGGTCCCCTGAGCCTGCTAGGAGTGATTTCTGAGCTTAGAGCCAGCAGTAATCCCTGAGTGCTGCAGGGTGTGACCCCCCCCTCAAAAAAAAGAAGAAAGTACCTATTTTGATTGAGGATATGGTATCTAGCATCATATCATTTATCCAAGGTCAAACTGGTTGCTGAGATCTTAAAGCTGAGTTTTAAATTGTATTGTATAATCTAATAAATCAAGGTTATTATTTTCTACATATATTGAAATTTTCTATGAATAATTATTTCATTTTGATAGGAATGTAATATACTCTACATTGGGGAAAAGAAGACAAACTGATAGTTTAAAAGTATCTACATTAAATCAGGAACAGTACCAAAAAGTTAAAATAAAATATTGCTATATTCTTTCTATGTTACATTCTTAGGGATATTATGCATAACGATGCCAGACAGGATTATAAATCATATTGCAGAGATTAACTCTGGCTCACCAATCATTCACTGTCTTAGAACATTCACTGACTGCAGATAAGATCTTTTGAGGAAAAAGACTTACTGTGTTATTATATAGATATATGAAGTCCTACATTACCATAGAGAATAAGTTATATGGCAGAAGTTCCCAGTTATACATGCTGATATTAACATGACAAAATCTGTATCAGCCTTTCAACTCATCTAAAATTCCATTACTTCATTATTGATTAATTGCTTCAACTTAAATTTACTTGAGATGAACTTGACTTTTATGTCTACTTTGTCTATTTATTTCAGAGTGTTCTACCTGTCAAAACTAGGGAATCTGATGATGTTCTTTTGATGGAAAGAAAATTTATATTAGCACACTTGCCCTTGAAAGAAACAATCACAAATAATGCAATCTTATTCATTCTGACAAAGACACCTCTAAGTGTAGTAATTATTCTAATAATTATTTCCACAAGAAGGAAAGTACAGAAATGTTATTAGTTTTCCTGTGAGATTTGGCCCTCTTTTTGACTTTTCCTTTTATATCTTTTGTTCAGCTCCATTCTTCCCTAAAATTACCCAAAATGGGTAAAAACATTGAGTCTCAAATACTGTCTAACTTTTAGATATCATAAAGTAATAAATACCTACAGTCATTTTTTTTGTTTTTTTTTCTAACCCAAGATTGAGAGGAGAATATAAAGCATTTGCTAATTAATGAGTATAGTAGTTATAGTTATGTCTCAAGAAATTAGGGAATTACAGACAAGTGCAAAGTAAAAGCACATCAAGATGTAGTTTAAAATCTATTTAAAACTTGAGGCAGTACCAAAAACATTGATTTGGGAGAACTTATATTCTTCAATGAACAAAAGAAACAAACTCTAAAATAAGGTTTAATCTACACAGAAATTCTCCTGCAGCATATGACAAAACAAGATAACACTTCAAGGACCAAGAAGAAAGCAGCTAGTCAGATAACATACAGATACTTCACCAAGAATGAACTTCATGCTGTATGAGGATTTCACTGCTCAAGTAGAGATTTCTAAGGTGCATAATGTTACCTAGAGTAAGGTACAAATACATTAAACCCTATACTATTAATTCTGGGATTAAGGATGGAATGAACTATAGGGCATAATCTGAGGTCAGAATTACTGACCCACTGGTGTTTGACCCAGCATTTGTTATACCAGTGTGTGAGAACATACGTCTTGGTGTATTCTGTCTTGTTGAGAGAAGTCCCACAGTAGAATATATTGAAACCCACTCTCCTGGTTAACAAACCAAGATGGAATGAATGTTCTTGAAAGTATTTTACCCAAATTATCAATTTCTAAAGTTGCCTATTGTAGAAATCCCATCCATAATACATAACTAAAGCAAAGGTATTTAGTCATACAAGTGATTGTTTCATCATACTCCTGTAGCAAGCAGATATCTCAAAAACCTCTCAAATCACATGCAGCCTGAAGCAAGAATCTATTGCTTATATTTTCTCTTTGCTGGTCTCCTGAACATGCCAGACTCAAGTTTCATGATGGCCTCAACTAAGTTATTTCCCACGCAGTTTTCAAATTCACTCAGGTTTGAGATTTCAAGGGCCACCTGGGTATACCTGACTGACATACCTTAGAGGCTGGCAGGCAAAGCACAACCAATCTCCACCCTAGCCCATTTAATTTCATTCTCATAGTCATTGGCAGGCTTCACAATTTTTATTCCCTTGATGGCTGTTCAGAAAAACTTAAACTTGTTACAGTCAGTGCCAGGTCATTGAGACCATAAAGTCACTGATTATTTTCCTGGCCTGCTCTACATCAGTGTCAAACTAGACCTTGGCAATCACAAATATAAATTCTGAGTATTTATGCCTGGCACAGTCACCACTCTTAACATCTCAGCAAGTGCCAAGCACTCATGATAATGAAAATTCTGCTATTACTTAGAGCTATGGAACAAGGGGTTTTGCACCTGTCCTCAATACATATGAAACATAGATATAATGAGAAGACAGGTAACTGAATCCCTACTAATGAGAATATCATTACAAAGGCCTAAGAGACGATTGAAATCTATAATGGTCTATGTCATCTTCTGGAGAGAAAACAATAGCTCTAACAGTTTCATTGTAATAAGAAAGAATATCTACTGTATAATAATTCAATAATTATCTCAAATGTATAAATGAAAAATTGAGAAAATTTAAAACATAATCACATAACTAGACACAAAGCTTAACATATTACTCTAGTCAAAAGGCTCAAGAATGGTTATTAAGTTGAAATCAATTGGTATTCTAGACAAATTAGGTAAAAAGCCTTTTAAAAAAACAAAATAAATAATTAAGAATAACTGAGGACTTTAGGAAGCAATTTCAGAGTAATAATTTCTCTTTATGGGAGTTCCAGAAAGAATTGAGGCAGAAGTTCCAAGCATGTATAAAATTATCCAATATTTTCTTTATTCTTTTGATTTATTTTTGATTATCATATATTTCTCTAAATATATATATGTTGTTTGAAAAGACAAGATCTTATATTTTCTTTTTCAGTACGTCTATGTACAATTGATATTAATTTGTTAACTTTGAGTTTGAGAAAATAATCAGCCACTATAAATATTATAATGCAAAATATTATAATATTTTATAATATATTTATATAATACCTGTGTACTGTGTCCCCAAAAACCTGTTTATCTCTAAAAGTGAAGCCACTGGAAATTTTAAAGGTACCTAAGATCATAGTAACAACTATAATTACAATTTTATTTAACTCTTGTCATCTCTTGACACATTTTTCTATAGTCTAAATCATCTGGCTTCTCCCTCCCAAATAAACAGCTCTAAATTTTCATTTTAAGGTCATGTTGCCTATCTCGATATCTGTTTCAATTTATAATAAAGAAAGAAATCTAATATTTCACATAATATGGAAAATAAGAAAAATAAGTCAAATAAAGTCTAAGTTGAATTTACTGAAATAAAGTCAATCTTTTGTTATCTTACAAAGTCAAACATAGTCATTTCTACATGTCAAATATCAGTACATGTAAAAGCTTCAGAGAAGATTTAACAATTGGTAGATGTGTATATTTGGCACATATAAAAATAATTTATTCACACATTTGATACCAGAAACATTTTTACTTTGAATCCTAAAGGTTCATAGTATATATACTCTCTCTTCCTAGAGAAATATTTGGCTGATCTATAATTATTTTCATTTCTGAATGAGTGTCAAATATATAGAACTGAAATTATAGACAACTCTGAAATAATCTAAGAGAGATGTTATGGAAAAATGGGAATTGTTACTAGATCTGCTAAAAATAGTGGTATGAAAATATAGTCAAATATAACTAAAATATATTTAAAATTTACAGTGCCAATAAAAACATTGTAAATTTTCCCCACACCCTTGAAAAGAAGCTTGGCATAATGATACATAATGTTTCATCTTTATAATTGTCTCAGCAAATGCAGAAAAAGTGCAGTAATATGCTTTCTACCTTTGAGTAAACTATAAAAACTGCACATCTGTTTCTTAAGAACTTTACATGATCTGGATCAGTAATTTTTATATAGAGATAGTGTTCTTCTTTGAAACATTAATGAACATATTGCCAATAAAAAGTACTGAATGTCTGTGTTAATAAAACTACTTAATTTGATTTTACATTGATTACAAAGAGGTGTATTTCTAATTTCAGTAATAGATAATGTTACTTCCATATGGCTTAAATACTAATTAAATGCATTATACAAATCTAAAGCAAAATTATTTAACACAGAGTAAATTTTATTTTCTTTATCCTTTTCTCTGTCTCTCTTGATATATATATGTATATGTATATATATATATTTTTGCAAGTGTCATTGTATATAAATACCACTATAATTTAAATATCATGGCCTCATAAAATATATGCTAATTCTTTAAACATTTGTTTTCAGGTTCTTTACAATATAATGAAAAATGCAATTTTGTGCATAAAAAGAAGATACTCATCAATTCTGATTATGTTATTTTCAATAGATGCTTTTGTAATAATTTGCATGGAAAAGGAGACATAAAAATTGACTTACTTTAACTCATATTTGAATTTCTATTTCAGTACTTACAACATAATGTGTATTTTAGTATCTCATGGTTTCTAGGAGTGATAAACTATGAAATATACTTATATCTTACAATTGATTTAATGAAACAAAACCAATGTTTTCATTGGGATTTTAACATGCAGTTTTCAATAAGTAATAGATAGAAATCTTAGTTTAAAATTTTAGCTTACATTTATGAGTTGAGTAGGACATGGCTTTATAGCCTTTAATAATTGAACTTATTTTCTATAAAATATATTTTATTTTAGATATTTTGTTCTATAAAATTATACATTCCCCAAATAAAGAAGTATATAGGTCAAATATAATTGATGAAACTTAAAATTAAAGTTAAGATTATTTGATCTAATTGATAGTCCAGTGAACAGGTAACGACTTGCATGTGGCCAAGCCTACTTTGATTCTTTGATCCCTCAGAAGTCAACAGCAGTCAGCTGTCATTCCTTAAGTTATGCCAAGAATAAGACCTGAGAATAGATTGGTATGGTCTATTTTTTTTAAAAAATAGTAAATATATTGTATCATTAAACACATTTTATGAAAAAATGTATTACATATTGTGTTCATATATCAAATGTATGAATAATCTATGTTAAAATAGGCATCAAATTGAAAAAATAGAATTTACTTGTAAATAATGACGGGAAAATTATTCTGGCCACTTTTATTTGATATCTCTCAACTGAGGTATTGAGTTCATTGCTTTATTTGTGATCAACAATAGTAAGTGCTTTATTGGTGGGTTTTTAACATATGTACATATTATTTTTTTTAGTTTTGTCTATACTAAAATCATGTTTATTCCATGACTCACTGTTATCACAAAAATCAGTAGGTAGTCCTTTTCTATTCAAATATTTGCTATTTTAACTGCAAGTAGCAACACTTAAAACATACTGAAGATGTGGTACTCGTAATGGAAACCAGGACTCCTACAAACAAAAGATAACAGTTTCACTAATCTCCATTTTAACTTCAATGACTCCATTAGCTTCTTTCATAATTCTCCTACTATCACTGATCTTACAGTGCAATGGATAAGAATAACAAAATTTAAAAAAAGAGATGTATATTCCTATATATCTGGTGGTTTTGTGTGATCCAGCCACTTTATTTTTTTTTTTTGAATAGTAGGCATGACAATGCCTCTTTCAATACTTCATTTTTTGGTAATATCTTTATTAAAGCACTCTGTTTACAAACATGCTTGTAGTTGGGTTTCACTTATAAAAAATGAACTCTCCCCTTCACTTGTGCAATCTTCCCACCAACAATGTTTCCTATTTCTCCTTCTGCCACACCCTGCTTGTATTCCGACAGGCATTCTACTTCTCTAACTCATTAAGATTGTCATGATAGTTGTTAGTGTAGTTATTTCTCTAACTGCACTCAACATTCTTTGTGGTAAGCTTCGTGTCATGGCCAGTCCTTCCAGCCCTCATCTCTAGTTTCTCTGGGTATTATTACAAAAATATATTTTATTTTTTTTAATCCTATAGATGAGTGAGACTATTCTGTGTCTCTTTCCCTATGATTTATTTCACTCTGCATAATAATTTCCACCTACTTCATTTCTAATGTAATAGACCTTGACTACTATTTTCCCTAAATATTTTTCTGCAACTTTTAGTGTCCTATCCAAATCCTTCATCAAGGCAGATATTCTTTGGACAAAAATCCTTTCAAAATGACTTTCCATTTTCAAACCTCAGTGGGATCCACACTGAGGCACAAATTTAATCTCATGAATCTTTGTCAAGGCTAAAGTAGTGAAGCTAATGTATTGCTATCCTTTCTATTTCCCTTAACATAACAAGCAATTTCACCTAGTTTGTCATTTTAACCCTTTTCTATGAAAAAGAGAGAGCAAAAGAGAGAAAATCAGTTCAAATGTTTGTAGACTTCTCTTCTAGAGTAGCAAAGTAAGGCTTTAGGTTTTTTCCTTTGAGTCTTCTCTCTTATTAGTATTACTTTTTGTAGGGTTAAATTTGACCTTCCTTTAGCTTTATGTTGAAAACAGCCCTAGCTTTCCTTGTGGAAGCTGGAGGTTTAGAGTACATCCGCAATGCTCAGATAAATCCCTTTACAGAATCTTTTCAGGCTACACTAAGGAATAGTCTCCAGTCAGATTCTCTGTTCAAATAAGAGATTTTTCAATGAATTTTCTGACTTTTATAAAGTAAATCCCTATTTAAATATCATTAAGTTTTATAGTTATTATATATAAATATATTATAATATATAAATACAATATAATATGATATGATATGTATGATATAATATAAGGTAATATAAATTATAATATAATATGATATGATGTAATATAAATATAATAAAATATAATTTATAAAGTTCTTTTCTTTACTTTTTTTTCTTGTTCTTTTGGTGTCACATCCAGCAACACTCAGTTGTTACTCCTGGCTCTGCACTCAGAAATCCCTCCTGGCATGCTTGGGGGACCATATGGAATGCCAGGAATCAAACCACTGTACATTTTGGGTTGGCCACATGCAAGATAGATGATCTACCCCTGTGCTATCTCTCCAACCCCTGAAGTCCTTTTCTAAATTATAACTAGGGTCAGAATGAGAATTGTTTTATATCTTTAAATACAGAGGTGGAAGAGTTTTGACAGAGAGTGATTACATGTATGTTTTTGAGGATACACTTGCTAGTAAGGTTCTATTTTTATAGTTCTAGAGTGATTTTTCATCTATAAAGAGAAAAACTATAGAGACCCATATGAAACAATCCAATATATCTAACTCTGGAGCCCTGCTACATCAATAATTTTAATCAACTCTATTTGCTGTACAGATGAACATATTCTCTTTTTGTCTGAATCTTAGCCAAACACCTGGTGGCTTTCATTTGTTTTTATCCATAGATTAGTTTGCATGTTGGGATTCGTTGATCATGAAGATTGAGTATTCAATCTGCCAAAAAACTCTGCTTTGGATACATAATGTATACTCAAACTTTTGAAAATGTAAATGTAAGCACATGTGCATATAATATTAATCAACTCCTCTACCCCAGATTCATGATTATCAATTTTTTTAGAGTTTCAATCATTTCACTTGATCATTTTAATTAACTGATTCCAATTGAGATCATGTTAATTGACAATTTGGATATGTATTATGGGTACAATTTTATTTTGCTTTTAAAATATATATTACTGTTGATGTGCTGGATGATGGTGAGATTGGATGAAGGGTGAGGCCTTTCTCTGCTGGCTCAGGCCATGCTCCTCCAACTCCCTTCAGCCGGTGGGTCCGAGGGTTCAAGTTAGCAGTGGGGAAATAACTCAGAACAATCAGATTTCAGGAGACATCAACTTTATTCAAGTCCTGGCTAACATGTGTGGACTCTAAGATTTAAAACCTTTCAGGCTGGATCCTTAATCAGTCCTGCATTCAACCTTGTCTGTCCTAACTCTCTATTCTGCCAGCACTCCTCTTGCCTCTCTCCAGCTGAATCCTTCTCAATCCATCCTTCAAATCCTCTTCCTGCCCCTGAGGTAATTCTCTTGATACCTCCCAAAGACCCCTCCCAGAAAAGGGCAGGTCTTACTATCAGGTAAGCTTATATAGCAAGATGGGGGTGGGATGACTTAGTACATCACGTTTTAGGTCTTAATATCTCAATACAATTAACCCCAGGGAACACCTTTGTCTTTCCAGTTCTCTAATGTCTATTTGGCAAGCAGTTCCAAAATCAGACTACAAAGATGTTTCACTTATTTCAATTTATTCTTTGATCTGTTCCTTTGTATCCTATACATACATTAATCATCTAATATTTGTCCTTTTTCTCTTGACTTATTTTGTTTAGAATGTTACTTCCAGTTTTATCAACATTGTTGTCCAGGAACAAGAAGGGAAGGGTGAGAGTGGCTATAAAAATTTAAAGCAAAACTTAAAAATTATGTTTAAAAATGATAAGTTAGTTCCACTGAGTAATTCTCCATTAGTTCTGAATTGTCACTTTTAATTTTGATTTTGTGTCAACTATAATTAAGAAAAACAGCTCTTTGGATCTTCTCTTTCAATATGTCATTTTGAGGCTTTGTTGTATCAGTCTGGTGTGAACAGTAGTAAAAAAGAAGTACAATTAATATGAGAAATTTTGTCTGTCTGTAGTAAAGTGTTATTGCCACAGCTAAACAACTAAATTCAGTGCCTAAAGAAAATACTGTAGGAGATCCTTAAGTAAACATGTATTGTCACTGCTATCATTATAATTTTTAAACTGTACTAATAATAAGTTTGGAATAAATTCCTTAACCATAATGCTATACAAATTACACATGAATGACCAGGTCTTCTCTAAGAATGCAGGAAGGTTTCAGCGTGGACTGTCATTTTGACTAAAGAATTCAGTAAAAGGGACACTTTTGTCTTCCTTTATTCCACAATGGAATAGATGTTGCCTAGGTATGTGTATCTGTATTAGTGTTCCAAAAATCTAGAATAGATTTTTTTCCAATATTGATAGTTATTATGAAATATTTTCCATTCACAACATAAATGTAAGTTATACTTAAAAAAATTACTTTTTCTATTGATTTCTCAAATTTGGTTAAATTAATTAAATAAATGCATTCAAAACTAAGTATTGATCATGCCATATAATTTGGAGGTATGGTTTCAAATGTTTTATGTCCCAACATTATTATGTAGAGGTAACTGAAAATGTATTGTTAAGGTATGGTATAAGTAAAGGTAAAGCTATATACTATTAAAACTAGAAATTTAATTTTATAAAAGTTTTTTTTACTAGTCTATACATCAGAATTCTGAACCATACATATGGAAAAAAAATTTAATTTTATAGAAGTTTTTTTTACTAGTCTATACATCAGAATTCTGAACCATACATATGGAAAAAATATCATAAATAACTTAGTGAATAATTATAGAAATACATTAAAAAGGGATAAAAGATGGCAGAATTAAAATTTATGACTTTATCTTTCTCACCAAATAGAAGCAAAAAATTAACATTCTAAAAAAAAGCATTAGTATATTTGGATATTCATACAGTTTACATTTGACAATGGATCAGTCCATGATGACACATGTTCTTGCTACATTTTTTTTTTTTTTTTTGGTTTTTGGGCCACACCTGGTGACGCTCAGGGGTTACTCCTGGCTATGTGCTCAGAAGTTGCTCCTGGCGTGGGGGACCATATGGGACGCCGGGGGATCGAACCGCGGTCCGTCCTAGGCTAGCGCAGGTAAGGCAGGCACCTTACCTTTAGCGCCACCGCCCGGCCCCTCTTGCTACATTTTTCTTTAGTTTATTCTAAGGGCTTGGGAGAGTGAACTGATGAGCATTTTGATAGTACTTTTTTATCAGAAATTATATTGAGTATTTTCTGTATGCCAAAATTTTCTCGGCATTGGTAAGTAGACTTTGAATATGTCAAAATATCCTACTGAATATCTTGTGTAACTGAACATTGTTTCTTAAAATAAAATAACTTATAGTTTTTTATAAAAAATAATTGAGAGGTCACAATTCTATAAGCAGTTATACTCATAACTTATTAATTAATAAGAATTCTGAATACTTATAAATTTGGTTCATATTATATAAAATACCACATAATAATTAAATAAAGAAAAACCTGAGCTGGAGTGATAGCATAGCGGTAGGGCACTTGCCTTGCATGCAGCCTACCAATCACCAACACTGGTTCAATCCCTGGCATTCCATATGTTCCCCAACTCTGTCAGTAGCGATTTCTGAGCTCAGAGCCAAGAGAAACTCCTGAGCCCTGATTGTTGTAAAAATATATATATTTATATGTATAAATATCAGGTAAATATTTTAAAGGAATATTCATATAATTCCTGAGCTACATTTGGGAAATAAATGTACTTATCTTTGTTAAATTATAAAAATGATAGACACACCTAAATATTTAATTTAACATCTGTATATTAAAAGTATAATCATTCTTTAGTTTTATAGAATAAAAATTTAACCTTAACTAAGTAAAATTTATTTTTATCTTAGATTTTTATCATACACAATTACTATCTTACACCATTCACTTATGAAAATTCACTAATAGTATCATTGAGTACTTTATCTACATAAATGTTCTTTAATAAATTTAAATTTAAATTTATTGACATAAATGTTCTTTAAATTAGTTAAAACTTTTTCAGAAAAATGCATCCCTCTTCTTTTTATGTTATGTATTAAAATCAAATTTAAAAAATACACTTAGTACTGTGAATAAATTACTAGTAAATACATTAACACACTGTGTTAAATCAAGAAAAATTTTTGTTCATTATGTGTGTTCACTATTCAAACTTTTAACATATAGATTGTATTTGAGTATATTAAGGTGTAAGTCACCCAAGCATCTTTGCATATAATAAATATATTATTATGATGCCAAATTACTTAAACATGTTATAAACTTTCCCATGAATGGATGAGTTTAATTTTAATCATGAAAATTAATCATGAAAATGTAATTATTTAATTAATATTTTAGAAAAATAATATTAAAATATCATTAACAAATGTTTACTGTTGACCAAATTCATTAATATGTTTTCAATAAAAACAAAATAATTTTCTTTAAAACAGATGACTGTTTCTATCCAATTTATTTTATTTTATTATTTTATTTGTTGGTTTTTGGGTTACACCCAATGGTGCTCAGGAGTTACTCCTGGTTCTGTGCTCAAATCACTCCTTGCAGGCTCAGGGGACTATATGGGATACCAGATTCAACCACCATCTGTTCTTCGTGTTGTGCTATTTCTCTGGCCCCTGTTACTATCCATTTTAAAGATACCTTGTGAACTATTATGATATTAACTTTAATATAATTGTAAGAAAAGTAAATAATCCAGAACTTTAAAAAATATCAGAAGAGGGCCGGAGCTAGGACTGACGGCAGATTGATTCCCCGGTTTCCCATATGGTCCCCCAACCCAGAAGCAATTTCTGAGAGCATAGCCAGGAATAAGCCCTGAGCGCCACTGGGTGTGGCCCAAAAAACAAAACCAAAAATACTCCCCCAAACAGAATAACTATTTTACAGCCAATTGTTACTTAAAATGTATTTCAATTGTCTGATACAGTTTCATGAATTTAAATTTAGAGAAAACAAAAAGTTGTCAAAGTCTGTTATTTTTGGTTATGATGTACTTTATAATTATATTTTCATAATTTTGGAATGAAGGGCTATGTAATTTATTTAGTTTAATGGATAGTTTCCTATTTTCTTAGTCTAAATTCTAGTAATCCTGGCAGTTTGTTACCCAATTTCTTTAGCCTGAAGTCTTTTCTGAATGATATGATTTAATAATAATGTTATACAGTTTAATTGTTTAATAATAATGATTTAAATAAGTTGAATGGATCAAAAGTGTATTTCTTGAGAGATTCTAGTTGGGTGGAGCAATGGTACAGCAGTTGACATCTTACAGCCTTGCACACCACCAACCCAGATTCAATTCCTCACATCCCAGATGTTACCCTAGTCAGGCAGTAGTGATCCCTGAGTCAGAGAAAAGAGTTAAGTATTATCACTACTGGGTATCACACAAACACAAATAAGCAAATAAAAAAACAAAAACAAAAAGCAGATCCAAGGAACTTTCTAAATATCTCAAATTATTATCCTGAAGTAGTAAATATAGATATTTATAAGCACATTATTTGATAGTAGAAATACCACATTTATATATATTGTATATGTTTTCTTTAATATAAAGTAATGAAATTTTGTTTTCTGCCCATAATATATATTCTTCACATAAATTTTTCATTTACAATTATTATATGCATTATGAAAAATTATCAAATAATCCTTTTAATATGAAACCGAATTATTCTGTGAGATGATAATGAAGTAACTACCTAAAATAAATTTTGAAATAAAATGTTCTTTTGAAGGGGTAGAAAATTTTGCTTTACCCTGGAAATGATATTAATCATATTTTATGAAACCATTTATTTCTTCTTTGTAAATATTTCTGTTGAATTAGGTTTCTTTTAATATATTTTTCTTATATTTTACATGTTTAACATGTCAAGAAAATGTAAGCAGTATGCTAGTACAGACATTTTCAGACAGATAATAGAAACAATGCTAGTATTGTGTTTTCTTTTTTAACTTTTCAGTAATAAAAGACTATACTAACTCTTCAGGATATAATTTTAATATGTTTAAAAACAAATTTATTTTGTATAATTTTATATATTATGTGTAAATATAATAAAATTATTACATTTTAGTAATAAAATATTATTTTCTGAATATTTAATATATTTTAAAATGCTTTATTCTTATTTTTATAATAATGTTTTATGTAAAATATAACAAACAGCACACTTCATTAATTAAAGCTACAGAATTTTATAAAAATGTTCCTAAAATATTCCCAATATATCTAATATATGTTCCTTTTCTTAAAATATAGGTATATTTGCTCAAAATATAATTTTACTTGTTTGCTGTTTACTGAAATTATTATAGTTAATGATTTAGAAAGGAGTCATCTTATGTTAGTATTTTAGTTAGCATATAAATATCTCTGAATAGCAAATTTTAGTAATCATAGACTGAATATAAGACTAATATATGAACATCAGAGGCTGGAGTGATAGTGCAGTAGGTAGGATGCTTGCTTTGCTCTCTGCCAAATTGGCTTTAGCCCCTGACATCCTATAGGTCTCTCTGCACTGTAAAGAATGATTCCTGAGCACAGACCCAAAATTAGTCCTGATTACCACTGAATGTTGTCTTCTGAAAAACCCCAATATTATAAAAAATTTAAATCATATATAAACTTCTAATACAAAATAAAATTATAATTTTAGTAACTAAAATATTTCCTAGTAATACATTATAATGTACTGAACAGAATTTAATGAAGTCATTTCTATATAATCTCTACTAATATATATTTCCTATGCATGAATCTTTAAATATTATATATATAAGTAAACAGGCCATACTATACATCATTATTCATATAGATCAAATAGAAACTTTGACTAAGTTCCACATTATTATTCTCATGAAGATAAATGAATTAGTTAAACTAGACTTTGAGTAATATTTTCTACTGGTACGTATTATAAAAATTTAGGACTATCTTTTCATCTATTATAATTAGTTTCTTATTGGCCTCTTTTTTCATGCTATTTTTCTAGACAGTGGAAAAATAATACACTTGAACTATTAAGTAAGACTTTTGGGGAGTTGATGCCACACTCAACACACTCCAACAGTTCTTCAGGAACCATATGCATTGCTAGGGAGCAATCATAGCTTGACTGCACAAGTGTCTGACACTAAACATTTCTATAATATTGTAAGTTTTTTTTCTTTACTCTTCATCAAACCAGTTAGTCAATCATACTAAATGATTCATTGCAAATTTTTAGAGCAGTAAATTTTCTATACTGTTCAAAATTTGGGTGAGCCATTATAAAATATCAATATGGGGGCTGGAGAGATAGCACAGTTGTAGGGTATTTGCCTAGCATGCAGCTGATCCAGGACCTACAGTGGTTTGAATTCCAGCATCCCTGTGCCTGCCAGGAGTGATTTTTGAGCTGAGTAAGTAGTAACCTCTGAGCGCAGCTGGGTGTGATCCAACCCCCCAAATATATATCAATATGAAAGTTCTAACAACTAAACTTGCTTCCCATCTCTGCAAATGAAGAATTATATATAAAAATAGTAAGAAAAATGTTTAAAAAATCATAAAAATAGTCAATACAATTACTTGGAATTCCAGAATGTTGACTATACTACTGTAATCTTTCTATTTTTTCTAAAGTTGCTCTATGTTCTAAAATTCATTATACCACAATAACTCTTTGCTGACTTTGCTCTTTACATACAATCAGATCTATTCTTTTGAACATTGTAGATTTATATCCATTTAATATAATTATATTAAATGTAACAATAAATTATGTTCAATTTTGTCCCCCACCAATGTTTCAATTCCTTTAAATAAATGATAATATTTCAGCAACAACAACCAAAAAACAAGCATTCTTTTGTTTGTTTGTTTTTGGTTTTTGGATTTTGGGGGGCCACACCCAGTGATGCTCAGAGGTTAATCCTGGCTATGCTCTCAGAAATTGCTCCTGGCTTGGCGTACCATATGGGACGCCATAGGATAGAACCGCAATCTGTCCTAGGCTAGCACGGGCAAGAAAGATGGATGCTTTACCACTCCGTGCAACTGCCACGGTCCCAATCATTCTTGACATGAAATATTTCTTTATCAAACTTAAAATTTTGTTTTAATTTTTTGAGCCACACCCGTTGATGCTCAAAGGTTACTTCTGGCTATGTGCTCAGAAATCGCTCCTGGTGTGGGGAGACCATTTAGGACACCACGGTATCGAACTGCAGTCCGTTCTAGGTAAGACAGATGCCTTACCTCTCGCGCTACCACTCCAGACCCAGTCTTAAAATTTTCTTTTGTTTGATTTTTTTTTTTTTGGTTTTTGGGCCATACCCGTTTGATGCTCAGGGGTTACTCCTGGCTAAGCGCTCAGAAATTGCCCCTGGCTTGGGGGGACTATATGGGATGCCCCGGGATCGAACCACTGTCCTTCCTTGGCTAGTGCTTGCAAGGCAGACACCTTACCTCGCCACCTCTCCGGCCCATCTTTTGTTTAATTTAATGTGACAAGAATACTCACATCTTCAAAGTAAAATCATGTTGATTCTATTATCCATTCAAACCATGGAATATTTAAGGTCAAATGACTGATTTCTCTTTTGATAAGTTTGAATCCATAGTTTTAAATTTGGATCTCTGATTGAAAAACATACATACACAAAAAATTTTTCCACCAAAAAAGTCATTTCTATGTTTAAATTATTTACTTTTTTCTCTAATGATATGTATCAATGGAAGTAAACTATAATTATTTTTTATAATTATTAATTTAATTTTTCTTTTGTCAGACCTGTTTGTGCATTTTGGAACTCTTCAAGAAAACTAATTTTCCCTGCAACTCTGCTTCTTTTCCTTTTTTTGTTCTTAAGATTTCAAGTTTTATTATTATTTTTTTGGTTTTGATGGTTTCTGTTTCTGAGCTACACCTCGTGATGCTCAGGGGTTTTCCTGGCTATGTATTCAGAAATCGCTCCTGGCTTGGGGGACCATATGGGACACCTGGGATAGAACCTAAGTCCATCCTGGGTCAGCCATGTGTAAGGCAAAAGCCCTACTGCTGTGCTATCTCTCCAGCCCCCTAATGTGTGAGTTTTAATATATTGATTTTTTTCTATTTCTGAATCTGTTTATAATGTTTTTCTGTGTGTTGGATCATCTATGATACAGTGATTATCAAAGCACTTGAATAAGAATGAAGCTTTTGATATTAAATTTAAGATAAGGACCCAACAGAATGAAGAAATAGCTCTATTTTCAAATGTCTATAAGACTGAGAAGAGTGATTAGTACATCAAATTTACTAGTTCTTTTTATAACAGCATCCATGATTAATTTGCATTTACTGATAATAGTAATAAAAACATCAAATGCATGTAAAAGCTGAACCATATAGGCTTAAAATCAAATTTGGCAATGTTTTCTAGCTTTTTGTGTTTTTGTAGTTATTTTCTTAAACACTAATAGGTTATTAAATATAAATTACTAAACCTTATGATTCAAAATTGTTTCGTATACTATACATATTATAGTATAATTCTTCATCCAAGCCTTAAGTGTTTCAAAACATTTTATCAAAACATGTTTTATTTAGTTTAAGTGTGCAATTTATTTCTTGATGTTCCTTGCTATTACCAGAAAAAGGAAGCACTTCCATTATCTTTCCTATTTTTCTCCATTATTCAGTTATAAAGCCCAAAGTATGAAATGTAGAAGAATCTTTCTTTCTTATGGATTTATTTCCCATGATAATTTTATTCTGTGTTCTTACTTTTAAAAGTACAACTACTCCCTACAGAGGTGCCTGATATTTATCTTATAGAATTTTTCTCTTCAAATGTTTGTACTTGCATGAGGGAAATGTTAGCATCAAAAGAGAAGTAATCATCAGTGGCAAGGGCAAGCTACATAGCTTGTCTATGTTTGAAATTGAAGAGCCAAAATTTTCTATAAATATATAACTACCTATTTTTGTCTAATCAGTAAAAGTCCCTGTCTCATTTATCCTTCTTGGTACCCTGACTCTTGGTACTATATGCTTACATTGTGTAAACCACAGATCTCATATCATGAACAACAACAATAATAAAACATAATTGCTCAATCTAAATTTAAATTTTATATGTTAACTATTTTTACTTGAATCTCCATATTGTAATATCCTCTCAATAGTTGTTTCACATTGTACTATACAATCCCTTTTTCATTAAATACGTTTAGTTCTATGAGGTAAAGATCTTTTTTTGTTTTGTTTTTGTTTTTCGAGCCACACCCATTTGATGCTCAGGGGTTACTCCTGGCTAAGCGCTCAGAAATTGCCTCTGGCTTGGGGGGACCATATGGGACGCCAGGGGATCGAACCATGTTCGATCTTTCCTTGGCTAGCGCTTGCAAGGCAGGTATCTTACCTCTAGCACCACCTTGCCGGCCCCCAAAGATTTTTTTTTTTTTTTGCTAATTTGTCTATATTGTTTTGGTTTGTTGGGGGGGGCACACCTAGCAGCACTCAGGGTTTATTCCTGGCTCTGCATAAAGAAATTTCTCCTGGTAGTGCTTGGGGGACCATATGGTATGCCAGAAGTAGAATCTGGGTTATCTGCAAGCTAAGAAAAAGCCCTACCCACTGTGCTGTCACTCCAACTCCAAGATAATACTCTTTAGCTCACACTTTAGTTTTCTAATCTAAAGTAGTTAATGACATTTAATTTTCTATGTTTTTAAGCTCTAAAATTTAATTAAATTTGCATGTTTTTCAATCTTCTTGGGAGTTTCCTACAATAGCAAGATAAAGTACATAAGTCAATCTCAACTTTTTAATTCCCTTCTCTGATTAGAAAATTATTGTGTATTATCATCCAGCCTTTGTTTTTGATATTTTAGTAAACAATAGATACTATGTCTATAACATTTTGGGAGGGTGGGGTTGGGCCACATTCAGTGACACTCAGTGGTAACTTTTGGCTATGAGCTCCTGGCTCCAGGAACATATGGAACCTCGGGGATTGAACCCAGATCCGTCCTGGGTCAGCCATATGCTAGGAAAATACCCTACTGTTGTCCTATCATTCCGGCCCCTGTCTATAGCAATTTTTCAAACTAGTTAAGGCTAGTAGTTTTTTTCATTTGCACAATTGACATGCCCATGTGATTCAGCAAGCATTATTTCAGATGTATCAATCATCTATTTCTGACCAAGTTATGTTTAGAGAAATTATTATTTGCCAAAATTATTTTATATGTTGCAAGTATAATCAAATCTATTTTTGATAAGTTAAAAAAGATTCAAAAGACTAGGACAGATTAGAAACACCATGCCACTTTGAAATTCTATTTCATACTGTAAAATCACCATAGAAAATTCTAAAATAAGCGTATCAAGTTGTATATTTTAAATAACTTTAGTAAAGAAAAAAGCTACTCCATTTTTCCAAATGAACAGTTTTTATATACTCTGTATCAATATACTCTATATACAATATTAGTGAATTAACATGTCTTAGTCCTCATTCGGTAAAAATAATAAAAAACAGTTATATATTTTTTTCTGAAAATCTATCTTTTCTTTAAATAAGTGAACAGCATTATGTTGTATTAATATATCACATGAATTTCTTCTTGAATGACATTTTAAATTTACTGAAGAAGAAAAATTTGCTAAACATATAAAACTAATAAAAACTGACAGGAAATATAATTGTGTGACTTTTAGCCAAAATTCTAATGTATTGGGCTTAAAACTAGATAGTTTAGAATATTAAAGATAAATAAAACTGTATTCATTTTGTCATTAAACATTTGGTAAAATATAATGCATATTAAATAAGAAATGTATTTTTTTGTTTTGGGGGCATACAAAGCTGTATTTAGGGTTTATTTCTGTTTACATGCTCATGGATTACTACTGGTAAGGCTGGGAGATCTATGGTGTCATGATCATAAACGGTTCTTTTGGGGGCCAGAGCAGTGGCTTAAGCAGTAAAGTATCTGCTTTGCCTGCGCTAGCCTAGGATGGACCACGGTTCAATCTCCTGGCATCCTATATGGTCCCCCAAGCCAGGAGTGATTTCTGAGCACATAGCCAGGAGTAACCCCTGAGCACAGAGTGTGGCCCCAAAACCAAAAAGAAAAAGGTTCTTTTTATGCAAGCAATCTCTTAACTCCTGTTCCTTCTCTCTCATCCCTAGCAGTGCAATTCTCATACCCAATAATCTTGTGTTTCTGAAAGAAAACTATGATTCTATAGGAACATATTACTCACTCTTCTACCTTTGTTTATTTTATATATACTGAATTTACTCTAAAATTTAGAGGCATGTATTCTACATTCTTCAGTAGAAAATTCTTCTAAAAACATTCTATATTTTAATTTTAAAATGTAAGTATACATGTATATTCAATAAAATACCAATTCACGTGTAGTAAAAACAAATTTATGTCTTGGAGAATCATTGGTGAACATTATCAATGACCTTGTAAACTATGTTTGACATTTTAATGATAATGATGCATTGGCATGTCCTTTATCAATTACACTGGCTGATGGCAATATGACCTGTGCCAGTGAAAGAGAGTGGGACATCCAAAGATAATGCCAATATAGTTGCACATATTAATGGTATAAACAGACACAAACAGAAAAATACCAGATTAAAATTGATTGCAAAGGCATCATTGCAAAGGCATCATTTAAATTAAAATTTAAAAAATAATAATATACATATGAAATATGATGCCATTTTGAACAACAAAATGGGTGACATTTTATACAACTTTTAGACTTACAGCTGGTGGTTTTATTGCCTTCTCTAGTGAGGAAAATGTGGTGTTGGAGAAGGGTTTTTCCATTACTCCTAGTCTATATTCTCTTCTGTCCTCTGTGTTGGAATCTGCAAACCAACACTGCTGTCTGTCATATGGAAGGTTCTGCCACCTTCTGAGTAAGGGATTGATTCTAATTTCTTGTTCCTTATATTATTATCTTAATTGTTGGGGGAGGTTGTATTGCTGCCATGTGGAAACTGCCCACAAAGTCATATGAAAATATGTGACCTCAGTTGTAGAGAAGCGGATTCCATCAATTTAAAGGTGGAATTTATCATAGTTGTAATCAAATATGATATCTCATCTGTGATCATATAATAGAAAAAATGCATGTAAATCTAATCAAATGTCCAGTATGACTCTTAAAATCTAAACTTCATATATGGCTGTTTCTCTAAAACAGGAAAGGTATAGATAGTTCTGGAAATATGATTCAGTCATCTCAACATCTCCAAAAGAACATATTATATATCTCTGTATAAATCACTATGTTAGCAAAAACATAAACAGCTATTCAGTTTATAAAGGAGACTCAGAAATCCCTTGAGTTGCTATGGATAATAATTTAAAATGAACATACAGTCACATACTGAAGCTACACAGGTTACTTTAAAGCTGTTGTTATTGCTGAAAAATGAAAATGTGACTACTTTGTTTTTCTGAACTGTCAAAATACAAACTTTGAGAAGTACATTTGAAGAAAAATAAATATAATGGCACAATGTTTCATTCTGATATCTTTCTTTCTGTAGTCTCTCATTTTTCATAAGCCTTTCTCTTGTCTCTGGGTAAAATATTCTTCACTTATACAAGTGGTTTGCTGAATTCTTGTTAAGCATGATAAATTAATGTGTATTTTCATCATGGGATAGTTCAAAATTTTAGAACTGGAGGCAACTTTTAAGTATATAATATAAATGGATACATGCCCATTAATATAAACATTGGATGCGTCCATACAAATATATCTTTATTCTGCATCTGAGTTTCTGTGCTGACAAAAATACAAACACAATGAAACAAATGAAAACTAATCAAAAATATTAAGTGAAATGCTGATCAGCTAAGTATGTCTGTCTTATTTTCTAGTGACTCTACCTGCACTTGAATGCAGTCTAATTAAAGTTATTCATAATGTTTTCTAAGGCAGAACTCTCAAATCACTGTATACTTTGCAAGAAAAGTTCATCAATTTTTAAGTAATCATTTAATTTTACTTTATATTGTCCTTTCTCTGCACATACTCTTTATTATGGTTTTCAATTATCTTCTTAACTGTATGATTTTTAGACAGGGAACTCTGCTATTAGCAAATTGCTCAGAAGCTGTTAATAGCTCTCTAGAGAGTACTTGTCTCACCCTATATCTCCCACCTTATCCAAAGGTCACAGTAATTATTTCACCCTCACTGGGTGGAAATCAGCTTGCCAGTCAGAGGGCTGCACACTTGTGCTCTAGATAGAGTAAATCAGTTCTATGTAGTGTCCCTGAGTAGCCCGTTGATAATTAGTTCTCCTAAATGAACTTAATACAAATTTAGCAAGAAATCACACTTACATTTACTCATGAACTCTTTAGACAAATGTTAGTTTCTTATCAATTTATGTAAATAGTCACGATTAAAATGACAAATATTATATAAAATAGATCATAGAGTTTCAAAGAATACTTGTGAAGATCACTGGCGTTGACTGTTGTTGACCCGGGATTGACCCTTGGCACCCCATATGAATCCCCACACCTGAGTAATCTTTGAATTCAAAGCCAGGATTAGGCCGGAAGCAAAGGCAAGTGAGGAACCCCATACTAAACAAATAATAAAGGATACTTACTGAGTGATTTGCAAAGAGTAAACTCTTTACTGTGTAAATGTTCATTACTTACTATTTGAGTGGTCAAGGACTTAGAATGCAACATATGATTTTTGATTTATTGTTTATTGATTTTCATGATATCCATATTTGTTGAATCATATATTCAAACCTACTTCTAAGAAAATCAAGAAAGCTATCAAGAGAAATGATGAATATAAATATAAAAATGTATACATTTTATTTGGAAGGGTGTATATATTTTTGTTTTCATAATTAATATGACCTGTATAAATGCTATTTATCAATGATCTTCTATTATTTAATAAAATCTTATTGAAAAATTAGATTATTAAGTCTAAAAATATAGTACAGCAAGTCAGGTACTTGCCCTGCATGTCACTGCTGTGGTGTCAAAAGCTTGTCTATAGTTCTTCAAACTGGGTAATAAATGTTCCCTGAGCACAGAGCCAAGAGAGTTGCGTGTGATCTAAAAATCAATTTTAAAAATGGAGAAAAATATAAAATAAAATAGGTATAAAATTTGGATTACTCTTAAGTATGAGTTATCCAAGAATTTAAAAAGAAAAATGTAATCTATAATTATTTTGACAAAATTAGTATATGAATTATATATAATCTGTTAAGATAAAGATATTATATATTTGCATATAATTTAAGAAAACTTTTTTGCAAATGTACATTTTCACAATTTGAGTATAAAGGGAATCATTTAAAGACAATTTAGTCCCACAGTGTGGTTACAGGTTCTGAGCACCTAAATCAAAGAAAATCTTAGAAATGCACAAAAAATAATTATTAGATTTTTAATAACCAAATTAATATAGGAAAATGTCCTTAAAAAAGCTATTTACGGACCTGGAGAGATAGCACAGCGGTGTTTGCCTTGCAAGCAGCCGATCCAGGACCAAAGGTGGTTGGTTCGAATCCCGGTGTCCCATATGGTTCCCTGTGCCTGCCAGGAGCTATTTCTGAGCAGACAGCCAGGAGTAACCCCTGAGCACTGCCAGGTGTGGCCTAAAAACCAGAAAGAAAAAAAAAGAAAGCTATTTACTTTAGACTGGAAAATAGTTCTCTCCTTTAATTGTAGAAAGAAAAATCAGAAGACAAATACCCTCATCTCACTCTTCTCTTAATATTTACCTTTTCCTCATTTTGGTTACCCTCTCTCAGAAGCAGTCAAGGATGAAAAGGTGATTTTTCTAAGGTAGAGAAAAGAATGCAGGATGGTCAATATTTGATGTGAATAATAACAAAGCAGAATTATTTGGGATATTAAATGATCTATAGAAAGAAAACTTGACATATATAAAAAGAGAGACTACAAAAGTAGACAGAAGTAAACAACATTCTTAAAGTAAAGATAGAATTATTCAAATAAATTCCTAAAGTATAAAGAAGATATAGATTATCATAAATAATTACATATTGGAGGTCAGAAAGATAGAACAATGGGCAAGGAGGATGCCTTGCACAAGGACAACAGGGTACAGAAGGAGCAGTCTCTGTCATTCTATATAATCTCCTGATCTCTGCTAAAGATCAGAGCCAAGAGTAACTTAGCAATGTTGAGTGTAGCTCCAAAATAAACAGCACAATATTATATACTGGGGAGATATAAAGGTTTAAAAACATGAATTGCAAAAAAACTATATGAAGCATAAAAATATGAAATCAGAGTAAAAAGAAAACCTCTCACAAGAATTTGCTACTTGTTAAGTTTTGGGGGAAAATGACAAATTGCAATTACTTTAGATCTATTTTTTTTTACTTATTAAATAGTGTCTTATAAGAAAAGGCATGTTTAAGATGGATAAGAGGAGACAAAAAAAGGATTAATATAAGCTCAATGTAAAATAACTTAGTGACAGGTTCATCTTTTCTAAAATCTTGTCCAACAATACCATCTTCTGATTTCCATTGTGAATTAAGAAATTATACTAATCATTTATCAAAATATATAACAATTATAGTGCATAGCTACTCCAACTTGTACTTCCTGGTAATCAATACTTAATTATATACTAGTTATACTTAGTTTGTTATCCTTTCATAAAATTACTTTTTAACTTCAAGTTTAGTATATGTGCTGTCAAAGCAAGCACTTGTAAAGCGACTTTATATATCTGTGAGCAATTTGTATTGAAAGTTTATAATGATATATTTTATGGTGTTATAATTAATACATCAAGTAATTAAACTTAAATAATAGATATAATAGTAGTTCCACTAATAAATATCAATGATCTCTTTAAGAGAGTTAAAAATAAAGGACTATATAACATATCAACATAATGTCAAATGTTCTTTCTCAGTACCTAGATTATAAAGAATTTAATGTATCACTTTCTAAAAACTTTATTCTTATAATCTTTACTTTTAAAATTTATTGGGAGTTGGTCATATCCAAGGATGTTTAGGCACAATTCATGACTTTGTACACAGGAACTTTGCACCTTTGTGGTATTCAGTATATGGTACTGGGGATAACAAGGTCAACTGTATTCAAGGCAAGTGCCTTAACTGCTTACTATTTCTCTAGTCCTGAATTTAACTTGTAGATGGCAAAAAATAATCTTAAAAAACCTTAACATTGCTACAAAAAAGTGTAGGCTTCCTAAGAAATTTACAGAATTATTTATAGTTTTGATTAAGATTTAATTTAGATAAATACATACTTGCAGTTTTTCACTCTATGTATCTCACTTTGAATTTATGACTATTTAATCATATTAGTTGTGTTTTAAAAAACCTATTGTCTTTGTGCCACAATCAAGAAAGAATAATTCTCAAATTTCCCTCTTGTTTCCCTGTAATCAAATGCTTTTTCAAATCAAATCACTAGTAATTGTGGGTATATCAACTGAAAGCTTAGTTTCAAAATGCACCAAGATTGCCCAGCTGATCAATGAATGATGGCACAATGCTTTCCTTAAAATATATTCTTGGTTATGAATTTTATACTAAATACAACCTAAAGTTTGATAAATAATACAGCTCCTCAAGAATATTTAGTATATAAATTTTCAGCATGCAAATCTATTCCTGAGTACAAGTAAATTGTACATACTTGAAAAACATAAAAATGAGCTATTTTCTAAAGTAAAACACTTTAATCTCTAAGACTTACAATATATTTTATTAAAATTCAAATCCAGTCAGACTGAAAATTTGGAGTTTTGTGTAGCTTCTGGAAACAAAATTTTCCCAGACCCATTTCCAGATACTAATGTGAGATTTTCTAACTCCACCCACGTCTACTGATGTTACCTCATGTACTCTATATACTTTAGAGTGAGGCTTAGAAAGATTCGAATGGAGATTCACAATGGCTTCCTGACTTTGTTTAGTGGTAAAGAACCTCAAAATCTCAAACTATACAGCTACATCCCCTGTGCTAAAATATATCCTGAGATCTAAGAAGGCACCAAGTTTAAAAAAGGCCCTTACCTGAATGAGGGTTTTTTTTTTTTTTTTTATTTTAAAGCTGTCTGCTATTACAGGAACTTTTTCAAAGCAGCCTGTACTCTGCTGAAGAGGGCATAAAATCTGTAAGAAAAGATACTTGAAAAATAACATGTCCTCATAGGCATTAGGACCCTGAAAAACCTTGGTTGCCTGTCCATGAGACATTCAGAGATAAAGGGGATGTAGCTTAAATATTAATTAAGACATAATTTCAGCTGACATTCTAAAGATTACCCAGCTTTACATGTATTGCTTGTCCCCTACCCCTGTGTCTCTTCTACCCCCTCATCTCCCAATCTTCCCCTAATTTAGCCCTATTTTTCCTTAGTTCCTAACTCGGTAGACACCAAGACTGACCTCCTGCCCCAACAGACCACCTTCCAGCTCCTCAGTGAAAAACACCCTCTGGGTCCCCATTCTCATGCCTCGGAAAAGAACCACAACCAGCACGCCTGCTGACTCATTCTTGATGGCCCCTCTAACCCCCACCAAATAGTGGACTGTTGCATGATACAGGAATCAGCTTCAGCAAAACCCCCAGCTCAAGGACACTATAGGGTTCCGTAATGCCGCAAAGCATGTCTCAAACTCAATTCCAAGGCCTGTGATACGAAAAGTACCTTGGCTTTTACTCCCCACAAGAATATATCAAAAGACCTAATTGTGAGTCTTATATTGCCTATGGAAGCTCAATACCTGTATAATAATACATCTTAAGATGTATATTCCTAAATATACAGATAGCCTCCTCCACCACTTGTTTTATTTGAATACCTTTTCTTTTTAACCCAGTTTTATTTATTTGTTCTATTCTAATATATACATTTTTTTATCTATCCTTAATATTTTTGGTGCTGCGTGGCACAAAAAGCCTTGACTAGGATAAAAGCTCAGATCAAAACCAGACCACAGAGACTGTGTGTGCAGCCTGTCATCCTTACCCAGAATAGCACCAGCAACACAGTATGACACCATATGTTTTTGTATAGGCACCATAAAAAAAAGGGGAAACCATAGACACAGAAACAAGATCTTATCTTCTAGGGATAAGAACTCACACTTTTTATAGCATAAGGGTGCCTCCCATCCTGAATATATATCATGTGGATACAATGCAGTCTCCAGGAGATTGAACAGTGCTAGTTCAATCCCAAACCCCAGATCCCAGATGGAGAACTGATACAGCTCCAGGCAATACCACCAGGAACTAAGCTCCATTGGGAGATTTATAACACTGCTCTGCACCAACTTATGCCAGTTTTGATATGACAACGAGGAAAGGACAGCTTGACCTAAGACCAGGATGTCCTATCACATCACCTAACACTAAATGAAAATCAGAAGAGGTATCATCCTTTGAACTGTGAAAAATAAGAGCACCAACAACATAAAACTGACTTTGACAACCATGACTGAAAAGAACCTACCTTGGGACCAATAAGGAAAACCAGACCCTAGGCTGCAGCCCAGGACTCCAACAACGATCAACAAGATGTTTTATTGCAGAGGCCCAACCTAGACAACAGAGACTGAGCAGAACCTTTGGATCCATAATATCCTAGGCTTCAGCTTAGGAACTGAACAAAAACAAGGAGCAAGTGTTACAGAAGACTGAACACCACAACAACAATGATTGGTAGGAACCTCTATCCTAGACCCTGACCTATAACCTGCGCAAATACCAAGATCGCTAGCTACAGTGGTTTGATTTTCTCACACACAACTGAGAGGAAAGTTTCCTGGCACCACAAAAAAGCCTTTAGGATGGGGTAACGAGTATATATATGGAGCCAGGAGTTGATCCCATGATGGTATGCTTCAAGGATGGTGAAATATTGAATCTCCTAGACCACGGGAATTCCCTTTCTTCTCCAATGCTTACTGTGCCTATGCAAAAAAAAAAAAAAAAAAAAAGGTGGGAAAGCCAAACCCTGCCACTCCAGCACCCCTACTTTTTCTTGCTTTGTTATGATTTGTTAGTTTTTTACTTTATTTTCCTTCTCTTTTTTCTTCCAATTTTCTCTTTCTTTTTCACTCTTGTGGTTATTATTTAGAGATTTATTTTTATTTTTATTTGAATTTTTTCTTTTTCTTCCATTTTTTTTATCTCTCTTTCTTTTTTTTGGTAGTTGTTACCAAATTTTTTTCTCTCTTTTTCTTATCCTTTTTATCTCCAATGACCGTGGAATGGATGCTCAATCTACAACAAGCTGTAAAGTGGAGACCAGTTGCACTAGCATTCCGGGGGTAATGGAGGGAGATAGGGGATTCATCCTAGGAACAGGGGTGGAGGGAGGACAGCACTGGTGGTGGGAATGCCCCTCATTTATTGTCCCTGTGTACCATAAATGATGCAGTGAAAGATTTGTAATGCACTTTGGTCACAATAAAAATTAAAAGAAAAAAAAAGCAATGGAATACTACGCTGCTTTAATAAAAAACAAAAGCATGCAATTTGCCTTAACCTGGCTGGAGCTAGAGTATATCATGCTGAGTGAAGTCAGTCAGAAGAAAAGGGAAGTGATCTCACTCATGTAAAAGTGTAAAGATAAACAACAAAGTAGAAACAAAGAGCCAAAGCAACTCAATGAAGGAAACAATCCACATATCTGAGTCTTGAGTGGGTGGAGAAAAATGAAGAAAGGGACATTGATGTTTATATTAAGGAATGTAAAGCCATAGATATTAAATGTACTGTGCAGATGCTAAAATTAGGTACTCTGGCAATCTGGTGGTAGATATGTATTAAAATTATGTACACAGAAACTCTCATGAAAATGTATATGACAGTACCCCAATCAATATAAATAAATTAATAAATACAAAAATATTAAAATAAAAAAGCAAAGGAAAATACATTGAAGTTCACTGTAGGCCTACCCTACAGATGTATTTATGACAAATTTTAAAATGTTACTCTAAATAGAGAAAACTAAAGGATCAAAATATGACAGATTATATATGTGTGTGGGTATATATATACATATGTATACATTCTTGATTTTCTTCTTCCAATTTTCTTCATGCTATAGTAATTTTGAGCATAAAATTAACATTTTTCAAAAGCAGAGGCATTGAAATATTTCTCTACTTGGCAGTAATGGGCTGGAGTGGGCCCCCTCTCTAAACAACACTAAAGTGCCCAATTCCCTCTCAAAAGAATTTCGATCTTTCAAAATATAAGTATTGAAACTTCTATTAGAGCAGTACTATATCACAAAGCTCAGTTGTAATAACTAAGATTATGTTTAAAATTAATATATTTGAAGAAAATGCCTTAAAACTTTTTTTGCAATACATTTATATATTTTGTATATACTGTTAATTTTGAATATCTTCTCTCAGTAATTTGTATGATACTTAGATTATTTAATCATTTTATGACTTTTTCTCAAATTTTTTAATATTATCCTGAGATTTCTATTTAAAGTTGCATGCATGTGTCCTGGTATGTAATTTGTCTCACTAATTTCCTTTTATGTTCCATGTGTTGTTTCCTTATCACTTTTTAAATGAGAGTTATATTCTTTTTTAAAGATCTTATTAGAGTTTTTTGCAACACCCATGGGGGTAAGAGTTCCTTTAAGTATCTATATGCAAATTATTTATTTTTCTCCAACTCTAAATAATATCCTTAAAGATAGAGGTGATTTGATAGAACATACTCTATCTTCAGTGCTTTTATTATCTGTGCTTTCCACTCTGCTCTACAGTTTCTCCAGAAAAGTAAATCTGATATTTTATGATGCTTCTTTTCATTCTAATTTTCTTTCCCTGGGTGTGTGTAATATTCTGTTCTAAATACTTTAACTATACAGTGTATTTGATTATGTATTTGAGTTTATTTAGCCACACAAAGTGTCTTGGGATCACATTATTGGGTAATCTCATGTACAGTTACAGCCCACTAATGTCTCTTTCTTTGTCTTCCTATGAGAGTACTCTTTTTCCTGCTGCTTGATGCTTTTCAAGGTCTATATCTTACTGTTAATTGGAAATTTGAAAAAACAGAAAAGGGAATTCGATGTCTTACTTATCTGCCATTTCTAAGCATCCAGTACTAATAATACCTTTAAGAACTCATAACTTAGCAAATGCTTTGCACATCAAAGTCACACAGATGTTTATCCTCACTTAATAGTTAATATAAACTGGCACTCTGTTTAGTTTCTTTACATTTTTATAATAATTAATTTTTCAAATAAAAAGTCTTAATGCAGTTATTAACCAAGTCCAACTAAGAAACAAAAAATATAAAGTATAAAACTTCACAGTGTTTCCACATATTTTCAAAAGGGAATTTTCTTAAGCCAGAAGCTAAGAGTTCATTGAAATTTGTCAAGGTCTACTTTATTCTCAAACATAGCTGAGACTAACTCTGATAAGTGTGTCCATCAAATGTTAACAAGAGAAGAGACTGAAAATTACCTGTCATAATAATGGGTATTTATTAAAATGAATTTGGAGGGCTTCTTTAATTTTAGATTTGATCTTTGTCTCTATTCCACATTGTTTCCACATTACTTCCTATCATATTTCTTTCTTTTCTATTTTTGAGAACACATGGTTTGAACAGGATCTAATATAGTATTAATAGACTCCCCTGCAGATTTCTTTCTCTAGGGAATTAAGGCAATTTTTAGAAAATACATCAGATTTCAATCTCATTATTAACAGGAATTTTAGAAAAGAAATTAGGAACTATAATATATAGGATTCTAGTTGCTAAGTAATTATGGCTTGTCCTTTCTAGTCTCTGCTTGTACTCAATTCCAGTGATTTGAGTTACTAGACTTAACACAAGGTACGAGGGATCTTTAATACCTGACTTGCATAAAACCATAATTTGGGGAACTAGTAGAAAGGTTAGAAAATTTATGGGGCTGTATCTATCGTGGTACTTGTAGGATACTTGCTTTGCTAATGGTCAACCCGTGTTTGATCTTTGGCAACTCATATGGTTCTCTAAACTACATCAAAAGTGATATATTATCATTGGGGCTAGAGAGGTGGTGCAAGTCGTAAGGTGTCTGCCTAGTCCGCGCTAGCCTAGAACAACCCAGGTTCAATCCCCTGGAGTCCTATATGGTCCTCCGATCCTGAAGCAATTTCTGAGAACATAGCCATGAGTAACCCCTGATCGTCACCGGGTGTCCCCCACAAAAAAAGTGATATATGATCATAGAGCCAAGAGTAAGCACTGAGCAACTTTAGATATGGCCCAATAAAAAAATGAAACAAAAAAGCAAGAAGGAAGGAAGGAAGGAAAGAAGGAAGGAAGGAAGGAAGGAAGGAAGGAAGGAAGGAAGGAAGGAAGGGAGGGAGGGAGGGAGGGAGGGAGGGAGGGAGGAAGGAAGGGAGGAAGAGAAGGAAGGGAGGGAGGGAGGGAGGGAGGGAGGGAGGAAGAGAAGGAATGAGGGAGGGATGGAGGGAAGGAGGAAGGGAGGGAGGAAAGGAGGGAGGGAGGGAAGAAGGGAGGGAAGGAGGGAAGGAAGGAATGGAGGGAGGGAGGGAAGGAGGAAGGGAGGAAGGAAGGAAGGGAGGGAGGTAGAGAAGGAAGGAGGGAGGGAGGGAAGGAGGAAGGAAGGAAGGAATGGAGGGAGGGAGGGAAGGAAGGAGGAAGGGAGAGAGGGAGGTAAGGAGGGAGGGAGGTAAGGAGGAAGGAAGGAAGGAATGGAGGGAGGGAGGGAAGGAAGGAAGGAAGGAAGAAAGGAAGGAAGGAAGGAAGGAAGGAAGGAAGGGAGGGAGGGAGGGAGGGAGGGAGGGAGGAAGGAAGGAAGGGAGGAAGGAAGGAAGGAAGGGAGAGAAGAAAGGAAGGAAGGAAAGAAAGGAAGGAAGGGAGAGAAGGAAGGAAGAAAGGAAGGGAGAGTAGGAGGGACAGAGGGAAGAAGGAAGGAAGGAAGGGAGGGAGGGAGGGAAGGAGGAAGGAAGGAAGGAAGGAAGGAAGGAAGAGAGGGAGGGAGGAAGGAAGGAAGGAAGGGAGAGAAGGAAGGGAGAGAAGAAAGGAAGAAAGGAAGGGAGAGTAGGAGGGAGAGAGGGAAGAAAGAAGGAAGGAAGAGAGGGAGGGAGGGAGGGAAGGAGGAAGGAAGGAAGGAAGGAAGGAAGGATGGAAGGAAGGAAGGGAGGAAGGAAGGAAGGAAGGATGGAAGGAAGGAAGGGAGGAAGGAAGGAAGGAGGGAAGGAAGAAAGGAAGAGAGGGAGGGAGGAAGGAAGGAAAGAAGGAAGGAAGGAAGGAAGGGAGAGAAGGAAGGGAGAGAATGAAGGAAGAAATGAAAGGAAGGAAGGGAGAGAAGGAAGGAAGAAAGGAAGGGAGAGTAGGAGGGAGAGAGGGAAGAAGGAAGGGAGAGGAGGAACGGAGGGATGGAGAGAAGAAGGAAGGAAGGGAAGCTCTGAAAACCTATAATGTTTTCTCACTGTCAATATGCATCTCTCTACTTGAGTTTACATCTGTTTTCTAAGTGTCCTTCCCTCACAGATGCCCTCTTTAACATTCATAAGACATATGTGACTCATCATCTCTCTGTAGTTCCCATCAAAGGTTACTTTGGTAACCTATTTCTAGCATTTTCAACAAAGTTATATACTTTATTTTATGCATTAAACTATTTCATAAACAATCTAATCCACATAGTCTTATTTTTGTAAGTACCTTAGAAAATGGTTATGGGTTATAAACTAAAGTAAATTAAGTAAATGTCAGAAGAATTCAGCTTTACATTCTAAACATAAGAAAAATATGCTTTGGATATTTTAGGTTGGGAAGATTATGATAATTTATAAAACAAAAACAGAAAAGCTAGTAGTGTTTTTGTTTGTTAATTTGTTTTCTGTATAAAGCAATATATACTACTTAAGTAATTGTGCATCTTGGTTTTCTATCTGAACTTGTTCGTTCCTGGGTTCCTGTTAGTAATGATAGAACCATAACATTAATTTGATGAAAAGATAATTAGGACATAGTAATAATATTATGTAGCATTATAGTATGTTCCACTGTGCTATGTTGTATACTGTATCTTTCTCATGGTATCTTATCCCTTTTCTTCTGAAACAACAGTTCTAAAATAACTATAGCAATGGGAGCTACACACAGACTTTTATTCACTTAGTTCTATGCACACATTTGCAATAAAGTCTTCAACAATATTGTGGGTCATCATATCTGTACTTGTCATAAGCTTCCTACCAGGATTTTGACAAATTTAACATTTGAATAAATTTAAAGTTAACAAATGACATTTTTAAGTAGGGTGACTGCATTCCTAGATTTGAAAAATAAAAAACTTACGTGATAAACACATATTTGTAATCTATAGTTATTTATGTAACTTTGGATTTAACTTTGATTGTTTTGAACCTAAAATTAAAAAGCTTATCAAATTATTGGTAAAATAATAAATAAGACACTTGCTCTTGATTTGAGGTAGAAGATGACCAGATTACATGTGTTTTACCCTCAGCCTGGTTTGGGTTATTTCATACATGACCCTGTTTCAGACCCATACATCCAGGATCAAAAATAAAGCACGTGTGGTGATTTTACAACTTGCACTTAAATAATGATCTAGGGACCCAATAAGACCCCAATGATAATGAGTGATTGGCCCTCTGGTGGATTATCACCATGTTAGCCACCTTGAGCTGGATTGAATGTGTGGTGCCCTTCACTGGAACATCAGTGCATATGGCCCCTTTTCTGAATGGCTTCATGTTGCTTTGGTCCATCTACCTGCATTTGTTGAATTTTTTGCATATGCTAGGCTCCCTAGAGATTCTAACTCCCCGATAGGGGAGATGTGCCTTACCAGTGGTAATGAATTCTCTTTCTAAAGGCCTTCGCAGGGCTGACAATTTAACATTGTCTCTGGAATTAAACCAGAATGGCCCCACATTACCCAAGGATGATGCGTTAGCTACCATCTCTGCAGTCTCAGACCTCTGAAGATGCTCAACCAGAGATACCCACTTGGCTCCAGCCTTGAGTCAAGTTGACAAGCCAATACTGGCAAACCAAGTCCAGGGCACTGATAAATGTTCAAAGTTTAGTATTGTTATGGGTTTATCAAAAACTGACACCAAAGATGACTTTGTTCACTGAACAGCTATTAATCTATTAAGAGAAACAATCCTAGGAAGTTCTGTATAGCATTGAGATGGAGATACTTTGAAGTTTGATGTATTGAAAGGAGAGAAGGGACAAAAAGCTTCTAATATATAAACCTAAGGAGTACTAGTGAAAGGTAACCTATTTTTCCCAAACAACATAGATACTGCTTATTTATCCCTTGGTCTTACTCAGCTGCCCCACCATCCATAGTAGCAGAGGTCCTCACAGGCAGGACAGAAGTAAGCCATGAAGAGAAGAGAGCTGAAAACTCTGGGTAGTGTCCCAGATATTGACAGCCACCATCTTTCTTTAACCAAAGGTGCCTTTGTTTAAGGACATAGGCTTCCATCTGCAGCAGGGTCACTGATGGGGTAAAAGCCAAAGAAATAATTCCATTTGAGTGGGACCAACAACAGGGAGATGAGTGGGTCCCCCGATTCAGATTCTGACCCAGGAACCAAAAGGCTTTCCATTTCAGATGATCTCAACAGCCTGATACAGGAGAAGAATATGTAGGATCCAAGTTCAGTCAAAGCACAACTTGAAAAACTACTTTCATTCCTCCTTCAAATTTCTTTTAGGTTCGGCTCTCAATCCAATTTATTAGGCATTATATTCTTGTTAAACTGTGTTCTGTTAAACTGTGTTCTACATGTACAGATCTTAATGCTATTTTTTTTTGTTCTATGCCCACTGCAAAAAGATAATTTTTAATCAAACTTTAGTAGTTTCATATAGTTTGCATGTTCCGGGAGAAGCATACTGTTTTAGATTTTAATAGTTCTCAACTATCCTAATTAATGTTTCACAATCACTGTGATGTTTGATTGTGTATATATTTAGCAACTATTCTCAAAATAATATCTGCTAAAATGCTCTAATAATTTATACACAAAAGTCAGTAAAAAGGGGACATGGAGGGCCAGAGAGATAGCATGAAGGTAAGGCGTTTGCCTTTCATGCAGAAGGTCATTGCTTCGAATCCCGGAGTCCCATATGGTCCCTTGAGCCTGCCAGGAGCGATTTCTGAGCTTGGAGCTAGGAGTAACCCCTGAGCACTGCCAGGTTTGAATCAAAAAACCAAAACAAAGGAACATTGATACTATAAACTCTTATTAGAGTGCTCATTAAAGAATGTTTTAGTAAACTTATTTTTAAACTGTATATATATCTGCAGAAATATTCTTGTGACTTTGTTTAGGGAAGCTTATTAAAAGGAACTTGGTGTTCTAGATTCATATTACAATACTCTGTGTAAAAACATTTAAGAATTTTCAAATTTAGTATATATGCAGGAAGATTCATATTTTTGTTCAAAGAAGTCTATGAAAATGTGATATGTATAAAACACGGATATCTAAAAACTTATTTTATTGAGAATGATGTACACAAAATGTAACCTATGATGCTTTTACAATCAAGTCTATCCCCTCTAGCAGTGATTGCTAGGTCTTAGCTACAACAGTAAATGGCTTAAATTTTCCTAACTACCATACTTGATGCTAAAAGCTTTTTTTATCTTTCTTTTTATTTCCCCAGCTTTTACTATATCTATGCAAAAACACAACTACTTTTGTAAGTTCTGATCAGGGGGTTCTATTGAAGAGAGTAGTATAATATGATTTATGTACCCCTCTAAACATTTAGAACAAAAATGGGGATTTGTTACATTACACCTTGTTTTACCCAAAATAAAGATCATCCCTAGTTCCTTTGTATCTGTTTATTTACAGTTTGATTTTACACCAAACCAGAGATGGTCTTACATGTAAACCTATGCAAGACTGGATCAAGATTGCTTGAGCTACTGTCCCTACTACCCCTGAGATAGTCTCCCATCTGATAAAACTCCCACCTGGGGGTGGACTCTGTATTCAATAAAAATGACAGTTCCGGCAGACATCTCGTTCTTGATAGGAGGTAGATTTGCTGACTACATATGTAATACTACTACTACTGCTAATACTAATACAAATTTTTTATTTCATATATGACCCTGCTTCAGACCCATTCATCTGGAGTTGAAAATATTGGACATGGGGTAATTTTACAATATTAAATGACAAATAATCTGAACTACTGTATTCATTTCATAAGGAGGCAGATTGGAAATTTTTATTTTAAAATTTAAATGATCACAATAAAATTACCTCAAATACCATAGAATTTGAATGTCTTGTTGATACTTTGTGTGACTATGTGTGTGTGTGTGTGTGTGTGTGTGTGTGAGAGAGAGAGAGAGAGAGAGAGAGAGAGAGAGAGAAAGAGAGAGAGGGAGAGAGAGGGGGGGAGAGAGAGAGAGAGGGAGAGAGAGAGGGAGGGAGAGACAGAGAGAGAGAGCGAGACCACACCAGCAGTATTCAGGGCTCAATCCTGCCTGACTTTACACTCAAAGATCACTCCTAATATGCTCCAGGACCCTTATGGAATAAATGACTTCTTTTTAAAGAGCTTCAAAATAAATCAAGCTCTTCAATTACAGTATTTCTGTCATAGAATAAGAATGTAGTGATTAAGTAAAAGCAGTTCTTGACATTATATAATAAATCGATTTTACTGGTAAAATTTTTAGGAAGTTGGGAGAATATAGTTCAATGTAATTCACCAATACATTTTACTTTATTATTTTTGGGGGTTTTTTGGGCCACACCCGTTTGATGCTCAGGGGTTACTCCTGGCTAAGCGCTCAGAAATTGCCCCTGGCTCGGGGGGACCATATGGGACACTGGAGGATCGAACCACGGTCCTTCCTTGGCTAGGGCTTGCAAGGTAGACACCTTACCTCTGGTGCCACCTCACCGGCCCCACACCAATACCTTTTAAAGTTAAATAACTCCATTATATCACCATTATATCTTGGGCAATATATCCCATTTTGTTTCTGTAACCTTATTTTGCCTCATTTTTGACACATGTATTTACTCATGACTTTGACAATAAATTAAAAAAATTAATCATAGAAAGATTCACAGGTAATTTATGCTATGTTCATATAAAATACTTCACAAATCAGGGCCAGAGTGGTGGCACAACAGTAAGGCTTGCCTGCGCTAGCCTAGTGTGTACTGTAGTTCGATCCCCCACATCCCATATGGTCTCCCAAGCCAGGAGAGATTTCTGAGTGCCTAGCCAGGAGTAACCCTGAGCATCACCAGGTGCGGCCCCCAAACCAAAAAACTAACCAAACAAACAAAAATCTTCACAAATCAATGGTATCATTTAGTTTATATTTTATTTGATTAATGGTTAATTATTAATTGGTTGCTTTAAAATTCCAAATTGACATTTTGTCACCCTTAAAAAAAAAACATGAGGCCATTCGTTTTTGTTTCTCTAAAAATCTGCTGTATCATAAGAGAGAGTTGCTTACATGTTAAAGCTCAAAAAATAATAGATATCTTACACTTTCTCATGTGTTCACCTGGCAAATTTTAGCAGCATAGATGGTTTCCTCATAGAGCTTCCTTGGAGTCTGGACCCAGTGCACACTGTGATATCTAATGACCAGTTACTTCTAACTCTTTGGGGAAGTTTTGTAGATACTGCCTAACTAGTTTTAGCTGTACTTTCAGCTACTCCAGTATTTGCCTTCGTTCAATACAAATTAGCAACAGTCTACAGTGCCCTGCTAGCAGCTCTGCCAGACTATGCATCTGGGGCAGTGCAAGATAGTTTGCTGTAAAGAATCTTGTCAGCAATATCCTTTAGCACCAGCTCAGGCTTGAGGAGAGCTTGTTGTAGGGAGGTGATATTTAGCAGATAATAAAATAAATAAATAAACAAACAACACATGTAGAATTAGAGTTCTCCTATGAGTCATGAGTAAATTTAGAGACTGGCCATTTTTTCTCTCTAAAGGTGACCCAAGTTTTAAGCTGACAGATGCATAGTGGACCGTTAGATAGGATATCAACCATCAATAGGCATGTAAAAAGCAGAAGTTGGGTATTTCACATAATCATCATGCTGTGTTAAAGTTTTAAGTGACAATATTCTATTCTATTATGCCTGTTTCTCTCACTATCTAAAAGGTCCTAATGTGTTTTTATTCTATCCTTTCCTTAGTGCATATTTGCAGCCCATTATATGCTAAGACCTTAATTGCTTTGCTCTGGGAGGAGGAGAAATAGTATAGCAGATAGGGCACTTGCGTTACACACACAAAACAACTTAGGTTCAATTCCTGGCATTTCATATGATACTCTGCACCACTAAGTGTAGCCAAAAAGACATAAACAAAGAGAGACAGACAGACAGACAGACAGACAGACAGAGACAGACAGAGACAGAGAGACAGAGAGAGACTGAGAGAGAGGCTGAGAGAGATAAGCTGCTTTGTTCAAGGAAGAGAGAGGAGAGAGAGAGAGAGAGAGAGAGAGAGAGAGAGAGAGAGAGAGAGAGAGAGAGAGAGAGAGAGAGAGAGAGAGAGAAACTACTTTGCTCAAGGGACTATCCCAAACTTGAGATTTTGTGTTAGGGTCATCTTTCTAGTACCAATTATTTACAGAGAAAACTCTAGTGAAATACTCTGCCACTTTTGAGAGGACATTTTTGGAAAGTTGCTGCAAATTCCAGTAAATTCCGCTGATAAGACACCACAAGATTATCTATGGAATCCACTACTAATATTTATATAAACAAAGGATATAATCAGTAATTAATTTCTGAGAGGCAAAAATAGCTAAATATTACTAACTCATCACATTTTCAAATAATTTAAAAATATATTCTACATGACTTCTTTGGTATATTCAAAAAATTACGTTCAGTTGCTCATTTCAAAAGCTACTCATAAAAATACAATTAGCTATTCTCATTCCTCTCATTTTCTACTGTCTCATACTTATTTATTAGATTATTTATCCAGCATTTACTTATTACATACATTTTCTTTTAGAACTGATTCTAGAAAAAATAAAGCTCTAATTACTTTGTATAAAATATTACAATATATGTCATTACTGTAGTCCTTCAGGTTCAAAATATATATTTGTTTATTATAGCAGATAATTAATATCAGTTGTGAGTTTTTGTTTTTTATATGTCCAAGGTCAGAGGTTACAACCTAGTAACCTTTATTGTTGGCTCAGACACTGTTTTTGTATTTTATATTGAATAATTTTTAAGTCGCTATTTTATGTTTTACCTTCTATGTAGCATATAGTTTATGTAATACTTTAATAACCAATACATTTACTAATGAATCTAGAATGTCAAGTGAATAATTTAAGAGAGAAACTCTTGAACTTTACTATATACATATATATATTATTTTCAACATTGCAAAAGTCATTTCTATTTTTAATCCAATTTAGAAAGGCACAGATAGTGTCAAGATTTCAAAATTGTTTATGTCAAAACAGTAATAAATATATGCAGATTTTCTCAGTGGAATTGGGCAGTTTTGTAAATGTTTTGCTTTTGAAATGTAAAAATTTGAGTTCATTTCTTCATTAATTCCAGGCATTTTATTCTTTTCTTCATGCATATTTATAGAAATAGTCAGTATATGAGCATTTTTGTACAAGTAATATTTGAAGCAAAAATAAGGCTAGATTATCTACGGCAGGAATACAAGTATTGGGTTTGAAGATTTTAGTAGGCAATACAGAATTAGAATATTCTGTGTATTTTATATGTTCAAGTAGGGTCATTTCACAGAGACTTGAAATTAACAAAGGGGCATATAGGCAGAAATTCAAAATAAACCAAATCAAACCTTATAATATATAGCCACATTGAGAACAAGGTATGGAGATTATAAGCAAACTCTCTCATCCTAAACATTTGGAACTACATTTTTAACTGATATAAGAATAAACATGATCTTTCCTTTGTAATATAAAGCATTCCTCATTAAATTCTGAGTTGCTTTGAATTATTTCAATGAGCTAGAAAACTGAGTCTAGAAAATTTGAAATTTTATAGATCGTCAATCTTTATAATACTTCTCCAATTGTTATTTAATTAAAGACATTCATATTTTATTTTTTTCATCAGCAAGATAGATTTTATTGAATAAAACTTACTTAAGAATGTTTGAAAAGAGAGAAAGAGAGGTAGTGGTTGTTTAACACATAATGCAGGCTTGATTAGAGAAGAAAAAATAAGGCCAAAGACTTAGAGACAAGCAAGATCTTGATCAAGTGATACCATAGACTTGAAGTGCTGTTATTGAGCAACTGCTACTGAAATGACTTTATGGCCTTTCAAAGAATTTATGACATTCTTCCTTCTTTGCTATCTGCAATAAAATTTTGACAATTATACTCAATTAATAAGCATATTGGTATAATGAGGAAGTTCAGTTTTAACAATGAAGATATTTTAAAGATTGAGTCTAGCAAACACATTGGTTTTCCTTATTATTTATTTTATCTTATTTATTTTATCTCTGCTTCTTCCATCAGGATACTCAAATAATTTTATGGTGTATAAGACTAGACAGATGAGCTCAAAAAGTAGTACATTAATTACATGGACACATAAGCTAAATGAGGAGGCACAATATTCTTTGGAAAGCCTTTCTAGCATTTAATTTAGGAACATGGTGATGAAGGAACTAAGAAGAGAGACTTTGTAGTGTCAGGTGAGTGAGAGAACTCCTAGTTTGTGCAGAAGACAGTTTGGTTGTTTGAGTTCTTATTTTATATTAGCATATGTTTAAGATCTTATGTCCTTTATTCTCTTAAATCTTGCTATTACTTATGTGTTTTTTTTTACCTTTGGAATCTGACCAAAATCAGATCATCTTGTAATTCAAGGTTAATATTTGAATTTAAATAATTCAGGAAATAAAAGATAATTACTACATGGTTTCATTCAGAGTTGGATTATAAATAATTAAAGGAAATGAACAAGGAAACACAACAAAATAATTTATTTTCACAAAATAAAAAAAAAGAGAAATGGTGATAGGGAGACTAAGTAAAATGTGTGGCTTTTATTTTGTTATGGAGATAAAGGAATGAAACAAAGATGGTGAAGTCTGTATATTTGGAAAATCAAAATTTATTTTGCCCTGAGGATAAAAATCAGTAGAATATCATGAGGCTAAATTAACAGTCATATAAAATATCTTACAGATCACTTGTTAACATCTTTCATGTTATGGGCTTAACAATGTTAACAGTAAGATTACTGCATCCTTGGTTACAGAAGTATTTAAAATATAATTTGTAAGACAGGTGGACACCTTCATGAGCAACCTACTTTACCCCTAGAAGCTTCTTCTACCTGGAAGCTTTTCTTCTTTCTCTATAAATCTGTTTTTAACCATTTTATATTCCTCTTTTACTTTCAGGCAATAATGGTCAGAAGAGTCATCAACCTGTAGTGTCAATGATACCATATATATGTATGGGTAGTGGTGATTATGTACATATTCAGGTGTGAAGCAGCATGCAATTTTTTATTCCTATAAACCAATGATTAATTCAATGTTATTCAATAAACAAAACTCAAAAATATTGTCTATATGTTAACACTTTGCATGGAAAATACTGTAATTACTTGAATCTATGCTTAAGAATGAAGTTGATCACTTGTAAGATTTAGAAAGAAAACACTTTAGTTTCTCATACATTTAAAAATTCAAAAAAATTAAGAAGAGATATGAGTATGATGGTGAATTTTTTAAAACTTTGTTGTGTAATAATTTTCATGTTTATATATTATTATTATTATTATTATTATTATTTGGTTTTTGAGTCACACCCGGCAGCACTCAGGGGCTACTCCTGGCTCTATGCTCAGAAATTGCCCCTGGCAGGTTCGAGGGACCATATGGGGTGCAGGGATTTGAACCGCCATCCTTCTTCATGCAAGTCAAATGCTCTACCTCCATGCTATCTCTCCGGCTCCCCATGTTTATATATATAGATAGTACATCACTCTTTTCAGAACTATGTTTGGCTCTAAATGTTACAACTGAAGAAAAATATGATTAAAATTATTTTTATAGGTTATCAAAATATGGTTTTATTTAATAGACAAAATATTGAGTCACTTTATAAAAACAGTTATAATAAAGTGGTTTAATACTAGGTGAATTATTTTGCTCTTCCTATTTTGTGTTTGAATTTATTGCCTTCTTTAATATCTGTTAATACTTCAAGTTCTTGGGGCCAGAGTGGTGGCACAAGCGGTTAGGCATCTGCCTTGCAGGTGCTAGCCTAAACCAAATTGTGGTTCGATCCCCCAGTATCCCATATGGTTCCCCAAGCCAGGAGTATAGCTAGGAGTAACACCTGAGCATCACTGGGTGTGGCCTAAAACCAAACAAACAAAAAAGAATACTTGAATTTCTTTTTTTTAAAGGATACTATTATTTTTTATTATATTTTTACTTATTATTATTTGGGGATCTGGCCCATACCCAGAGGTGTCCAAGGTTTACTCCTGACTCTGAGCTCAGAAGTCACTTCTGGCAGACTTGGGGGAATCATATGGGACTGGGATCAAACCCAGTCTTTTCTGGGTTCGCCAAGTGCAAAACAAACACCCTTCTGCTGTGCTATCTCTCTAGCCCCTAAGAATACTTGATATTCTTAAAAATAAATCCATATCTAAAGTAATGCAACTCCGAAGAATTAGAACTACTCACTTGCACAAACTGTTTGATTAAGAACCCTTTGCAAACACTATAGCTTTGAGTAATATATAGTTATTTATCAGTGGAGATTTAGAAAAGTGACAAAGTGTTAGCCGTGTACTTCATCAAGATTCCTCATAGAGTTCAGGCACAATCTTTTACTGCTTAGATCTAGGAACAAATGCTTATGTTTTTTGTTGTCCAAAGTGCTATCACTAAAATTTTTCATTTTCCTCCCCTTAGGGAAACTGCAGTAATGTTGTTTTAACTCATAATACCTTTGTTTTCAGACATTTTTTATAGTAAAAACAATAGAGAATTTCTTGTCTTTGAAGTTCCCTAAAGTCTTTTAAGTCGATTGCATTACAGTATTATTCATTACTATTCATCACCCACCACCCTGATCCTAAATATTGACTTTTAAATATTCTCTCAAAGATTGTTTGTGTACTTAGTTAATGATAATCACAGATGTAAATCTTGGAAAATAATAGAAAATTGAGTCATATTGATTTTCTGGTTTTGTTCTGTTTACTGTTTGAAATTTTTAATGCAAATATAGGAAAAGATTGAGTGTGTATATTTAGTCAAATCTATGACTTTGATTAATGAATTCCCAGAATGTGATTTTTTTTCAGTATTGAGCACCCCATTTTCTTCCATATCACTACCTATATGAGAAGTTTAAATATGGGGAGAAATAAGTTCATTTTTGTTATAATGTTATTCTACCTTTGTTACTAAAATGTCAACAAGTTACTGACAACTTCATCAAGTCAATATCATCTTTAGCACTATTTATGCACACTGAATTTGCAATATTATGAAAGTATTCCTTAACTAATTGGGATGTAGATATCATCCTCTACCATAATTCCTTATTAAAGAAGGACTAGCCATGTTGTCCCATTTGGTGCAGTCCAAAAGGAATGACAGTATCAATCGGTTTCCTTGTATGCAGCAGATTCTGGTTCAATTAACACACCAAACTGAATCCACATCAGCATCACTAGGAGTGATCCCTGAGTACTTAGAGTCGGGCATAAACCATGAGCATAAACCATAAGTGATCCCTAGTATATAGAGACAGGCATAAACAATGAGCACAGATGAATGTTACCACAAATCAAACAAATCAAAATAAAACAAAGCAAACGCAAACTAAAAGAGTATGAGTTAAAAATAGAGAAGAAACAAATGGAGGGTGATGTTGAACCAGATCTCAGATAGTTGCTACATCTTGATTTTTTTCTGTCTCTGGCTCTGGTTCTTAGTACACTAGGTAGCTCAGGAAATGTTTACAATAACATTCTACGATCTTTTAAAATAACTTATTCTATGGTTTTGCTAGTTCCATCCCAAAACTTGAAATAACTTCCATCAACTTATAATAAATTTTACATATTAAAATTTATATTAGAATGTACCTAAAATATATGGTGAAGATATGATCATACTAATAATAGCTCATAAAAATTCTTACAGGGATCAAAGCTATAGCACAGCCGTAGGGTATTAGCCTTGCACTCAGCTGACCCAGGACAGATCTGGGTTCCATTCCTGGAGTCCCATTTGTTTCTCCAAGTCAGGAGTGAATTACTAGCTCATAGCCAGGAGTAACCCCTGAGTGTCAAAGGGTGTAGTCCAAAACCAAATAAATAAATAAATAAATAAATTCTTATACATTTCCATTTGTTTGGGGGCTACATGAAAACCTACTCATGAGTATACTACAGTCACTACTTTTAAACTAAGATGGTATCATTGGTCAATCCCAGGTTGACTCTGTGTAATACATGCAACTGCCATATTGAACTTTATTTTCAACCTTTATAATCTTTGCATAATAAAATATATTTAAATTTTTTTCTGATTTTTGGGCCACACCCAGTGACCTTTAGGGGTAACTCCTAGCTTTGCACTCAGAAATTGCTGCTGGCTTGGGGGACCATATAGGACACTGGGGAATAGAACCCCAATTTGTCCTAGGCTAGCACTTGTGCCATTACTCAAGCCTCAAAACTATTATTTTTTATGAAATCCTACTATTTGCAGGAATATTGATGAGCCTAGAACCTAAATAAGACATACCATATGGAGAAAAGGAAATGGTGTCATTTTACTCAAAACTAAAAAGAACAAGTAATGATTATAGAAACATAGGAGAAATGAATGGGTAAGTAAATTATATAAAGAGGTTTAATTATATGCTAAAGAGCAGAATTAAACATTCAGTCTTAAATTTAGTAAATACATACACATTTTTAACTGTGCACATTTACATCATACAAATTTAAATACAATGTTAACTTAATAACAAAATTAAATTTTGTGTAAAAAATAAAATATATTATTTAGTATACTAATATTAAGAAATTGTGTCTTTATTCCATATTTTTAAACATTTCAGACTTAAAAAATAATATTTTTGTTTTGTTTAGTTTTGTTTTTTTCTGAGCCACACCCAGTGACACTCAGGAGTTACTCCTTGCTATGTATTCAGAAATTGCTCCTGGCTTAGGGGTCATATGGGACGCCATAGGATCGAACCATGGTCTGTTCCAGGCTAGCGCCAACAAGGCAGACACCTTACCTCTCTGCACCATCTTTCTGGCCCCTTAAAAATAATATTTTATAAAATGCATAATATTATTACTCCTAAGAATTATTTTAAGCCTTTTATATGCATTCTTTTCACCTAATTTTTTAATTAATATCTTTATTTAAACACCGTGATTACAAATACAATTGTAGTTGGGCTTCAGTCATGTAAAGAACACCCCCTCTTCACCAGTGCAAGATTCCCATCACTAAGGACCCAGTTCTCCCCTCCCCCACCCCACCCCCGCCTGTACTCTAGACAGGCTTTCTACTTCCCTCATTCATTCACATTGTTAGGATAGTTCTTAATGTATTTATTTCTCTAACTGCACTCACCACTCTTGTTTTCAATTGTTAAAGTGGAAGATATGCCATTATACTGAATATCACTTAACTATTTCTATGAAAATATATATTGTGGCATCAGATAAAAATTCAAAGTGCCTTAAAAGTAAGATAAAAAAGACAGACATCTACAATTTAGTAAGTACAAGTTTGTTTACTCTAACCCATTTCTTCAATAGTCATTTTTCATTAGGTTTAAAAACTTTCATGCTACCAAATAAACAGTTCTCCACATTTCACAGTCAATCCAGCTAAGAGTTATGTCAGTAAGCTGTTCCTAGCTAACTATCTTGGCAAGTTTGTTTATATGATTCTTGCAATTGTATTATCTGATCAGCATGATAACATAATAACATAATCAGTGTCTTGAAATACTGATTGACTTATAATACAAAATCTATTTAAATTTAGGTAAATTCTCTAAAAATATCTTGATAAATATTTTGGAAAATGATGCGATCATAAATTGTGAATATCAGAGAAAATAGTTTAGAGGTAAATTATTTTAATATATTAGTCAATCATTAAATAATTTTCATTAAATAAATATTATTATTATTATTATTTTGTTTTTGGGGGTCACACCTGGGAGTGCTCAGGGTTTACTCCTTGCTCTATGCTCAGAAATTGCTCCTGGAAGGCTCAGGGGACCATATGGGATGTCAGGATTTGAACTACCGTCCTTCTGCATGCAAGGCAAACACCTTACCTCCATGCTATTTCTCTGGCCCTATTTATTTTTGTTTATCTATTTTTGATTATTCTTTTGGACTACACTCAGTGGTACTCAGGAGTTACTCCTGGCTTTGCAGTTAGGAAACACTTCTGGAGGCTTCAGGGACAGTCTGGGATGCTAGATAAAACCCAAGTGAACTGAGTGCAAGACAAAAGCATTCCACATTATCTCCTTATATGTACTTTTTTCTTTTCTTTTCTTTTTTTGGGGGGCCACACCCAGTGGTGCTCAGGAGTTACTTCTGGCTATCTGCTCAGAAATAGCTCCTGGCCGGCACGGGGGAGCATATGGGACACCGGGATTCGAACCAACCACCTTAGGTACTGTGCTATCTCTCCAGCCCCATATTTACTTTTTTCTATATATTTCTGAGTATAATAAGTATCTATAACTAACTTAAAAATTTGAATAATTAATAAAAGCTTAGCTAAATTACAAATCATGATAATATACATATGTCATATAATTTTTACATTTTTGAATGTTTCGAGTATTAATATAAATTAAGAAACTTCTTCTAGCTCTAGTTAAATAAGATAGAAAGTTTCAAAAATGAGTTTGAAAGAGTAACAAGAGAAGGGGCCGGGCGGTGGCACTGGAGGTAAGGTGCCTGCCTTGCCTGCGCTAGCCTAGGACGGACCGCAGTTCGATCCCCCGGCGTCCCATATGGTCCCCCAAGAAGCCAGGAGCAACTTCTGAGCGCATAGCCAGGAGTAACCCCTGAGTGTCACAGGGTGTGGCCCAAAAACAAAAAAAAAAAAGAGTAACAAGAGAAAAATATTTACATACATAGAAAAAGACCTACAAAAGTTATAAAACTTATTATCCAGTCATTTAAGTGAGATTATATGAGCTCTAGAAAAGGGCAAAAATAGTCTTGATGACAAACACAATAAAGAACTTGCAAGCAGAAACAACAAATAATTTTTCTCATTTAACAATGTATGTGTTACAAACATACCTTTCCAATTACACCCTACTTTGATCTAACAGGTGAGGGTTCACATTGAGGATAATGGGATATGTGACATACAAATGTAAGCCTGTTTCTCACCTTCTTAGATTATACCTGTTTTCAGCTAGAAGTTAATTAGAAAAATATTATACTAAGATCCTCTGCTTTCCTACTATTTTTAATTCAAAATAATAAGCAGCATGCCTCTTAAGAATTAGCTTGCCCCTAGGCAGCTTGAGTTTGGTCTCATAAAATTCAAAATGCTGCCCAGTTGTTGGTTGCCAAGTAACCAGTAACCCTACATTTAAATTTGAATCATTCATTTCCATTAAAAACATGGATAGAAGTTTGGAAATATTTAAATCTTTGAAAAATAATACTTCTATTAAGAGGAAGATACTAATTTTGGAAAGAGACCAACTGATCAAAAATGGGATAATTAGTATAAAGTGAATTTATAGTATACAGTGAAATTTAACCATTAAAACATTAATTAATGTTTTTATCCAAGAACATTGACAAAATAGTTATGAAAGGCAATACAGGCTAAACAGCTTCACTGTGCTGAGAGACCCAGACCCCAAAAATAACAGGTGACTCTCACACTCAATAAAACAGTGTGTGTGTATATATATACATATATATATATATACACACATATACGTATATGTGTATATCAATATCAATATATATATCAATATATATATATATAAGCTAATAAACCAAACTAAGAATCGCTGTAGTATATCTGTCTGTGGAATTTCTGAAATTTTCTTCTGATTTTGACTTCAGCCACCATATACTCTGCCTGAAGTACCTTCCTTTAGCTGTTATCATAGTGAAGGTTCCATGTTTTGGGTAGTTTTTTTTTTTTTTTTTTGCTGTTGTTATTTTTGTTTATTTATTTTGGACATATCTATATTACTCAGGGCTTACTCCTGGTTCTGTCCTCAAGAATCATTCCTAGTGGTGCTCAGAGGTTCATATTTGTTGTAGATAATTGAATCCACAAGCAAGATAAGAGAACTACTCATTACTATTGCAGGTTCTGCAGTGAAAGTTCTGGATCTCAAGTAGTCAGAGCTCTCATATGGTCTCTGTAGTCTTTTATTATCCGTTTTTATCGTTTTTATCTTCTCTAATTTCACTATCAATTGATTTGTGCTGCAGATTAGAGAGATAGTGAATAGGGAAGAAGCTATCTGATAAAGCCAACCAGCTCAGTAACTTGAGAACTTCAAAATATAGGGCCCATTTGAAGACCTCCGTAAACCTTTGAGATATAGAAAATCAGGACTTAGTTATCAGCTAGAATCTCTAGGAAAAGAAGGTCCAATTCTAGGACAAACACCAAGCTAAGACTAACAAGCTGTACTGTCACTAGCCCCAAGGTTCCCTCTTGCTAACACACAGCACAGATGAGATAAAGGTAATTTTGGAAAACTATGTTAAATACTAACTTTAAAAAGACAGGCATGCATTTCCCAGTAATCGTAGTTTAATCATGTGTGTTTGGTTTGATTTATATAATGGGACATTCAAATAAGAACATCCAAGTAAGCATTTTGATATCAAAGCCATGTAATACACAGGTAAACTATAACTATATTAAATAATATTTATAAAATCATCTTTTATCTAGACTTATTGAAGGCTAGAAAACACTAGGAGAGATTATTAAGAAAAAATGAAACGTCTACATCATATTAAAATTCAAAAGTACTTTGTAAAAATTCAGTTTTTAAAATTTACACATTTTATGCATAAATGTAAAGGTTTAATATTTAGATATATTCTAATTAAAATGACTTTCATATATTTTGCAAAATAATGTAAGATCCCTGGAGATATGCATAGTAAATTACCTAATGGCCTTTCAGTTTCATATAATAAGGACTATTGTGAATATAATAACATGCATTTATTTTATTTTATTTGTTTTTTATTTTGGGGCCATACTGGTTAATGTTCAGGGGTTACTGCTGGCTACGCATTCAGAAATTGCTCCTGGCTTGGGCATCCATATGGGACTCTGGGGGATCTAACAGAGGTCCATCCTAGATCAGCCGCATACAAGGCAAACGCCCTACATTGTGCTATTGCTCAGGCCCAATTTATTATCCCCAAACTTCTTTTATCTGATTATCAACATGTGTTATCTTTTCCCAGAGGGTTTCATCCCATTTTTTTTTAAATTTCCATCCCATTTTGAGTTCTGAAATTACCAAGACACTATATAGTTACATTGGTCTTATCTGTTTTTGTTTGTTTGTTTTTGATTTTTGGGCCACACCCGGTGATGCTCAGAGGTTACTCCTGGCTATGTGCTCAGAAATCACTCCTAGCTTGGGGTACCATATGGGATGACTGGGGATCGAACCAAGGTCTGTCCTAGGCTAGCCTGGGCAAGGCAGACTCCTTACCGCTTGTGCCACAATTCAGGCCCAGGGTCTTATCTTCTGAGTGTGCTTTTCATTCATTATCACTCCTTGTTATGTTCATAACACATTTAATACTATATAATTATTCATTTGTAATGCTATTAAAGAAATGGCTTGTATATCATCCACTTCTATTTCTCTGATCAAATTTGCTATTATCTCCTGTCTGTCTTTGGAAAACTAATAATAGTGTTTCCTCTTCCACTCTATCAAAAAATATCTTTAGACATTTTTCTGTGCTGGATAGAATTGTATAGAAATGGCAATTTTTCCTACCCCCATCGTGGTCTATGGCTTTGTTTTCTGTAGTTTTGTGGGATTGATTGATGAAATTTACTAATTAAAGTGATCTGAGGTCTTCTGTTCATTAGCAGCTACAAAGACTGGATGATTTTAGTTGCATATATAATATTTTATGGAAACACTAGAAACTTAATTTTATTGTTGGAAATCACTGAAGTAGGATATTTGTTTAGACCTCTACAAAGGACCCTAGTCGTTTCTGAGATGTATGTTAAGTTAGACACCTTGACTTCTGGCGTGACCTCTTTTCATTATAGAGTTAACCTTATTTCTTTTTTGTTATTCTAATCTTTTTTAAACCATTGTGATTTACAATCCCACCACCATTGTTCACCTCCCTCACTGATGTTCCCATAGGTGAATACTATACCACCCCACTTTGGTACCCAGCCTGCTAGTATAACAGGATTATTTTAAGTTTGTTAAAGTTTGGGTCTCTTCATTGCACTCTATTTGCCTTTGGCTTGAATACTTAGTTCTGTCCTGTTTTTTGTTTGTTTGTTTGTTTGTTTATTGTTTTGGTTTGGTTTGGTTTTTGGGCTAACTTTTAGGGATTACTTCTGGCTTGGGGGACCATATGGGACTTCTGGGATTGAACCAAGGTCCATGTTGGGTTAGCTGCATGCAAGGCAAATGCCCTACTGCTGTGCTATCCCTCTGGCCCCAGTTCTGTCCTTTTTTTTTTTTTTAACATTAGCAATGCACCTGAGATTATTTGGCCTCTGGCCCCCATCCTTTCATTTTTGTTTTTCTCCTTTTCCACTCAGTTTCTTTCCTTCTCTTCAGTATACTCTGGGGCCAACAGTGTTTGAGACAACTACCATTTAGACCATTGTGTTTCTTTGCACAGTTATTCTAAATACCACATATAAGTAATATCATTCTTTATTTATCCTTCTTCTGGCTTATTTTACTTAATATAATACCTTTCAGTTCCATCCAGTTTGAGTTAAGTAATTTCTGAGGGAAAAGTTTCATTCTTTATTTTATTCAAATTTATGGTCAATTGAAAGATTTTTCAATAGCAGTCTAAATGCAACATCTTTCACTTTGATTTAACTTTTATATTTTAATGTTGATTTTTCTACTCTAGAATGTTAAGTCCATAAGAACTTAGTCTGTTTAGTTCCAAATCTTGCCTCACTGTCAACAACTGTCTGTTGTCAAAATAGGCCAAAGTCTATACCAGGAAAGCTTTATCAAAGCACAAATATAATTTATTTTTTCACCAAAGAAGGTCGGACAATTTTAAGCAGAAATCAACACTATAAAATAAAATTTATGATTGAAATTTTACTATCAAAGTTTAAATTGGGAAAAGATTTTGAGGAGTATAAAGTATAAATAACTCTGAGTAAGAAAATAAATGATATTGAATAGTGAATGGTATAGATTTCTTTATGGAAGGCAGAGATATGGTTAGTGATATTGAAATATCAACAAATCTTGATTCATGAATAATTAAATGTAAATTCTCAGCTAAATAAAGGAAGTTAATAATAATGATATTTCTATATTTGTGAATGAATTTGATTGTATCTGAGAGTTAGACAGAATGACAGGTTTGTTGGGATAGATAATATAAAGGAATGCATGATTACAAATGACATTTGAGATTTTGGTGGGTTATCATTTCCTACATTCATTTTAAACTGAAGGGATTTGACAGCAATTTCTTTGCAGAAAACTTACAAATACAAAAGGGGGAAGATATAGGAAAAAGATGAAATGACATTTCAATGGATTAGAGATTTTGAACACAGAAAGGTAATTAACCTCCAGAAAAGACAGTGATACAATTCTTCAGAGACATAAAAGGGCTTGGATACTGATGATATATAAAATGTTAAATTATAATAGTTCACATATCTCATATGAGAGACAAAAATTTGTCTATGAAACTATTGCTTCATACTAATAAATAAAACTATTTAAAAAGAAATTTTAAAAATTAAATCACAAAATATTTTATTTTTAATTTCTTAACTATTTTTAATTTCTTAACTATAGTATAAAGTAGGGGGAACTAGTAGGCTACATAGTTTTAAAAATTTTATACCCCAATTAACCATATTTTATCTATATAACAAAAAATAGAGAAAATCATTTAGTAACATATTTATGAAATCATGTAAAATCATGAAAATAGTAGCAAGTTGTGTATCTAGAGTTACTTTAGATTTTATATTATTGTTCTTAAAATGATTTTATTACACTGACTCCAGTAAGAGCATCCAATTAAGCATGATGAAAACTGTTGATATTGCAAAAGCAATAAAATATATGAGAAGGATTAATGTCAATGATCACTTGCCTGTATTTTTCTATAATTATAAATCAGTTTAATTACTGAATAAATATAAATAGTCTATATTTAGGTTTTAAAATCCCCTCTTATTTTACACTAGAAAACATAAGTAGAGTATAAAAATAAGATTTAAATCACGTTATGTTTTTCAAATATTTCAAGCCTTTGTCAAACAGGTGAGTGAAGTAGCATATTTTGAAATGCTAATGTTATTGATATACATATATAAGAATATGTTATTACATATTACTCAAATCATTTTATAAATTTGTTTTAATTTTTATTACAAAGGGTAATGTTAATCTAAGTTGCATAGATATTATTTTTTAAATGAAAGTACCTTAGATTATATGGATGGATTCTCAAGATGTATATCAGAAAAAGTATGAGCAGATTATATCTGTTATAGATTTTCTACTGATGCTTAAATTGAGTATCTGAAACTTTGAAAATAGTTTTTCTCTTATTATGTAACAGAAATTGAGGTATATCATTGTGGCTATTATTATCAATTGTTTTCTCAAAATAGAATAGGAATATATAGAATCTTTGATTATTAATTTCTTTTTTTGTTTTTGTTTTTGGGCCACACCCAAAGCTCAGAGGTTACTCCTGGCTATGCACTTAGAAATTGCTCCTGGTTTGGGGACCATATGGGACACCGGGGCATCGAACCGCAGTCCGTTCTAGGCTAGCTACGGCAAGGAAGACACCTTACCACTAGTGCCACTGCTCCTGCCCCAATTATTAATTTCTTGATACAGTGGAATACACTGTTTAATTAGGATTTTATTTGATCATTCATCATAAAAAAGAATGAAAACTCATAAATTCCCTGATTATATTTAAGAGTAGGATTGTATTTCAGAAGTTTAAAGTTATACTATATATATATATACATATATATATATATACATATATATATATTGACTTGGGAGTGATCAACTTACATCATGGATAATCAGAAAAAATTATTAGAAATATCATGTCACAATTTTTCATCAATGAAAGAATTATCCATAAGAGATGATTAAAAATATAAGACCGATTTTATTTAAAAGGAATGAAAAACATTCAGAATATATTTCTCAATTAAACTTACATTGAAATTAATGCTTCGTATATAGATGTGCATGAAAAATTTTTACTAAATATATACCAATATTATTTTAACTGATAAAATCCTGGAGATTTGTATATTTTTCTTGTTTTTCACTGAAAAAATTATTCTGTCCCTTTTTTTGGTAGATAAAAGGCTCTGATCATATTCAGATTCTAAGGACATGTTGCTATAGATTAAAGACAACACGAATTTGGGGTAAAAAAGTGAGGGGTTTTGTATTCTCAACTGATTGAAGCTCAGGAGTCTCCTGGGTCATGTGGGTTATTGGTTTAATGCAAAGTACTGAAGATGCTGAGCTACATGGGTCACAGGAATGCCTCCCTGGTGGTGCGCAAGGGACACCAGGACCACATTTAGTAATGTTTTATGTGTCTCCAGAATTGCTCTCAATCATGCTTGAGTGACCATATTATGCTTCTGGATGTCAACCTGGGATTAGCTATATGAAAGACATACGCTACATCAGTAGGATTCATTTAAGAGTACATGCAAGTACTTTGGGTATTCCTAAGGCTAACACTGCATCTTGGAGCAAGGGTTTGAAGATATGAACCAATTGGACAGGTTTGGAACACATTCCATGAGTGAAAGCATCTGAGTTTCATGATGAATGTAGTGGTCAAGTGAGCACTTCAGTATAAAACACATATTTGTTCATAAAATTTATGTGCTACTAGGGTATTCATGTGCTCATACAGTTAGAGGTTATAAGAGGTAGGTCGTATGTGAACTTAATGAGGAGAAAATATAAATTATTGCAAGGTTCCGTTTGCTTGTATGCTCTAGTAACTGATCATGACTGGTTTGCAGAGTCTTTTCTTGCCAAAATGTTAAGAGCTATAAGAATTTGGATAAGAGATTTCAAAACCTTTCTTCAACAAATTGAAACAGTTTTTTTTTTATTCTTCTAACAGGTTTACACTCTTCCCCTATCTGTCATGCAATCACTGAGCTTAAGAATTAGGTGATGCTTTTTAATTTTTTTAAGTCTAAATATTTGGTGAATAGGAGGTTGCTTTTCTAAATGATCTATGAACTAAACAATTTAGATTTCTTTTCACATTGTGCCTCATGTAGATATATTTGAACAATGAATAGCAATTCTATACATTACACTTCTCTCAGAATTTATTTTTAAATAGTTAAATTAGTTTGATGATTGTTTCAAAACACAATATTTAAAATGGAGAAATAAATACAAATTTAGTTTCTAAGAGTTCTGATTTGAAAGTCAAAAATCAATGTGTGGTTTGATTCTTCTGAAATGTTTTTCAACATGATTTTAGACCTATACATAATGTTTTATCCTTTTTTTCTGAGACAATGGTCCTATTAAATCATTTTTGACCAGCTACATTTATGACCAGCTTAACCTTAATATGTTTCTTAAAAAGTGTTATCTTTATACTGGTGATAATGAGTGTGGTCCAGTATTTATTTATTTTTAATTTTTGGGCAACACCACCAGGTGAAGCTCAGGGGTTATGCCTGGCTATGCTCTCAGAAATTACTCCTGGCTTGGGGGACTAGATGGGACATCAGGGGATCGAACCAAGGTCAGTCCTGGGTCAGCCGTGTGCAAGGCAAAGGATCTACATCTTTGTCATCACTGTGGACCTAAGTACTTAATATACTAAAGCATTATTAATCCTAATATTATTCATAGCATTTCAATATAAAATAAAATTAGGGATTGTAAATAATTGATTTCAATGGAGTTTCTAAAGACTAACATCATTTATTTCTGACTATATTGAAGTATATTTAGAAATTGAGAAAAAAACTTGAAATCAAAGTCACTTTCACCAATTTAAATAGAAAATGGCATTATATGCCAAAGAAAGGAAAAATAAAGCAAAATAAACAAGAAAACATTTTGTAGCCATGCCAGTTCAATATTAGGGGTTAGTCTTGTCATCAATTCAGGAATTACTCCTGGTACTGCTCAGTGTACAATATGAGGTGCTAGAAAAATAAACTTGGTTGGCCACATGCAAGACAAGCATCCTTTCCACTATTCTATCTCTACAGCCTCAATATTTGTTTGCAAACAAAACACTTTAAGAAGGATCAGACACTAAAGATAAAACATAATTTAGGGGGCCGGTGAGGTGGCGCTAGTGGTAAGGTTTCTGCCTTGCAAGTGCTAGCCAAGGAAGGACCGCAATTCGATCCCCCAGCCTCCCTTATGGTCCTCCCAAGTTAGGGGCAATTTCTGAGTGCTTAGTCAGTAGTAACCCCTGAGCATCAAACGGGTGTGGCCCAAAAAACAAAAACAAAAACAACAACAAGAAAAAACATAATTTAGGCAGGGTTTTTTCTCATTCTGAAATAAATGAATATAGAGATCTTAGATAGAGGAACAAAAACAGAAACAATATTAATTATGTTTTTAACACCCTGGTATTGCCTCCTACTTACATAGTACTAAAACTATAATTTTCAAATCGTTGAAAAATATCAAAAATAACTTAGCATTTCTATGTTTAATATATGATAGAAATTATTGAGTTTTATTAAATTTATTGATTTATTGATTTTGGTTTTGGGGCCACACTTGGTGGCTCTCAGGAGTTCTGCACTCATAAATCACTCCTGCCAGTCTCATGGGACCATATGGGATGCTGCAGATCAAACACGGGTGGGCTGCTTGCAAGACAAATGCTCTACTCGCTATGCTATCATACTGGTCCCATGAAACTATACAGTTTTAAGGCAGTTTTTAAAATACTGACCAAATGTTATGCTGTATAATAAAAACCTTTTTTGTGTGTGTGATGAATTGACTAGAATGAGGTACAATATTATCAACTTTCATGTTACAACATGTCTTTTACCAACTCTTAGGAAGATATGGAATGATATACTTATAGGGTTGTGCTTTAAAAAGATTCACTGATATTCTCTATTGTGCAATTTATTCATTGCATGATACTGTTAAGATTTCCAGATTTTAAATATATATAATAACATAGCGTTTTGGATAGCATTTTGGAAGTATAATGTGAACCCATTGACCTTTATGTGAAAGCTCACTCTTAATGTCTGACCTAGAGATTTTATTCTTTAGCTTGTGGCAATTGATGCTTGTTCTCCTATTTTAGGGAATAAATAATTCATTTTGTTCATTTGTATTCTACCTGGAAAGTTTTACACCATTGCATTATATTTTAATAAAACCTCACTTTTCTTTACAGCACAAGCTTATATTACTGGTTCCTATTTATTTTTTCTGGTTAGTTAATGATGACTATAACATCTATAACATAATGATGTCATATATAGCATTTGATCAATCTACCCAATTTGAGCATATTACTATATTTTCTTTACCATATTTTTAATAAGCTTGATATGCTTCCCTTCATTATGTCAATAGAATAACTTTTTATACTAAATAAAAATGTATATAATCATAAAGTATTTTCTCATATGTTATTGATTCCTTAACTTTTTTTTTAGTAAATTAACATCCATTTTTATTAAATTTTCCATGTCTGATCAGGTGATTATTTGTTTTTACATCCATAGAGATTTTTTATTATGTTCTTTTACTTATTAAGGCTGATGCCTAAGCATTATCTATAATATAAAAATTTTAACATAAAGACAATATTCCCTTATTTAGGGTAAAACACACTTTATATTTTTATAGATCTGCTGAGATTTTTCCCCTAAAGATTTTTTTTAATTTTTTTTTATTTAAACACCTTGATTACATACATGATTGTGTTTGGGTTTCAGTAATAAAAGGAACACCACCCATCACCAGTGCAACATTCCCATCACCCATGTCCCAAATCTCCCTCCTCCCCACCCGACCCCCGCCTGTACTCTAAACAGGCTCTGCATTTCCCTCATACATTCTCAATATTAGGACAGTCCAAAATGTAGTTATTTCTCTAACTAAACTCATCACTCTTTGTGGTGAGCTTCCTGAGGTGAGCTGGAACTTCCAGCTCTTTTCTCTTTTGTGTCTGAAAGTTATTATTGCAAGAATGTCTTTCATTTTTCTTAAAACCCATAGATGAGTGAGACCATTCTGCATTTTTCTCTCTCTCTCTGACTTATTTCACTCAGCATAATAGATTCTGTGTACATCCATGTATAGGAAAATTTCATGACTTCATCTCTCCTGACAGCTGCATAATATTCCATTGTGTATATGTACCACAGTTTCTTTAGCCATTCGTCTGTTGAAGGGCATCTTGGTTGTTTCCAGAGTCTTGCTATGATAAATAGTGCTGCAATGAATATAGGTGTAAGGAAGGGATTTTTGTATTGCATTTTTGTGTTCTTAGGGTATATTCCTAGGAGTGGTATAGCTGGATCGTATGGGAGCTCGATTTCCAGTTTTTGGAGGAATCTCCATATAGCTTTCCATAAAGGTTGAACTAGACGGCATTCCCACCAGCAGTGGATAAGGGTTCCTTTCTCTCCACATCCCCGCCAGCACTGTTTGTTCTCATTCTTTGTGACGTGTGCCATTCTCTGTGGTGTGAGGTGGTATCTCGTTGTTTTGATTCACATCTCCCTGATGATTAGTGATGTGGAGCATTTCTTCATGTGTCTTTTGGCCATTTGTATTTCTTCTTTGTCAAAGTGTCTGTTCATTTCTTCTCCCCATTTTTTGATGGGATTAGATGTTTTTTTCTTGTAAATTTCTGTCAGTGCCTTGTATATTTTAGAGATTAGCCCCTTATCTGATGGGTATTGTGATTCCATAACTTGAAAATCAATAGAATTTAAAAATGTTTTTACTTACCTTACATTTGAATTAATGTTTTCTCCTATATCCCTTCAATTTAATCAGCACTCATAAAAATGTAATAATTTTATATAATTTGATCACTTGTGTGACATAATATTAATATTCTTTTTAATGTTAAATTATAACTGACATTAGTATGGCCCCAATTAAGAAAATTTATATACCATTGATGCGATGGCAATGTTGCCAAAAACCTTCAGAACTTCTGAAAAATTTTATTTAAGAGTTTTTTTCTTCATTTGGTTCTTTACTGCTGTTAATTTTAATTTATACATTTTTATTCTTAAAGTTTCATTTACTTTCCACCTAATTCTGCAAAGCTTATACAGAGACATGCTGCTTTTATAGGAAGCATTAGAGTTTAACTTGTATGGCTTTTAGTAGCAATAAACTATCCTTCTGTAAGATAATGCCAAAAAAATTGTTAAATATTGGTATTTTGCATTAATTTAATAATCCAAGAGGATATACCTAGTTCCCAAATTTTACAGACTTTTATAACATAAAAATTCAAACCTGGAACAATAATAAAATGTTAACATCAGAACATTTAAATCTCATTTTTCTTTCTACAAAAAAAATCTAGTTTTAGATAATCTGTTAATCAATAAAAATTTGCTGACCAATGTAAACTGTTGCAAATTTCACACTGTACTGAATATCATGTTCATAATTTTCAGTAGTTCTTAACATACGGCTAAATATAAAAGATTTACAAGTGGCACTTAAGACAATTTGAAGTTTTTTTTTTCATTTAAAATGCACTAACTCTAAAGTAGTATTGTGTGTTTTTAAGAAAAAGACTTCAAATAATAATCATAATATAAATAATATATGATACTATTCTTTTCTGTTTATTGAATCATACCTGGTGGTGCTGAGGGAATTTGCCTGCCCTGCATTTGGAAACTATTCCTGGTGGTGCTGGGGAGCATATAGTATGCAGGAATAGTATAGAAACACGTTCAATATTATGCAAGACATTTGTCTTACCTGTTGTACTATCTCTCCCAGTCCCAATTATTCATAAATTTATTTTTGTCCGATGTATGTATCTGTGTCAAAACATGTATTTTTTTTCTTTTGGCTATTGAATCACACCTGGAGGTGCTTGAGGATTTTTCTTGTTTACACATTCAGAGATCATCCCTTTCGAATATAGGGTACAAAATGGGATTCTTGGTATCAAACCTGGGGTCAGCTGTGCCAGGCAAGAGCTGTACTCAGGCCTCAATAAACCATAATTTCTTAAACATACTATAGAATAAACAAAAACAGAAGTCTTTGATTTGAATTTTCTAAATTTTATGAAGTTATTTATGAAGTTAAATATTTTAAATATCATTATTTTATGTAATAATAGAAAATGTAATAATGAATGGGATTTATCTTTTCTATATTTGTGTCAGTGAAACAGATTTTGTATTATATAATTTGTATATTATATATAGTGCTATCCTAATCATTATAGTTAAATATAATACAACTTTTTTAATATAATTTTTATTTTGATCATAGTGGATTACATATTGTTGACAATAACATTTTAGGTACATATTTACATAAAATCAGGGGGGATTCCCATCACCAAATTGTCCTCCCTACACCTCCGTTTTTGTCCTACCTCCCATATCCTCTTCCCTCACCCCTAGGGTTGCTAGAATATGTGGTCTCCTCTGTATCTAGCCTACTACTTAGTAGTCTTGCACCTGTTTGGTCTTGATGCCTCCCTTATTTCCCCCTCTAACTGGGGGGGGGCAGGACTAGCTACTTCAAGTTGTGGTTTTGTTTGAAGGAGAGAAAAGTAATAAACTGGGGTAAAAGTCTAATACGCCGAAAATAAGCAGAATTCTTCTAGAGGCTCTCATCATCGGTTTGAGAAACGAAGGAGAGAAAAAAGGTGAAACATTCCACCAGTACAAATATCCAGTGAGGTCTCCAACAATAACGATAAGCACCAAAACAAAACAAAACAAAACAAAAAAACCCACAAAAACAGATACCAAAAAACACAAAACAAAACAAAAACAACAACAACAACAAAAAACAAAAAAAAAAGACACACCATGGTCTTGATATAAGAAACATGGTATAGCATATAAAGAAAGAACAGAAAGGAAGAGAAAGAATAACTGGGGACAACTTCAATAATCACACTCAAACAGACAAATTGACCAAAAATAGATAGGTAAATAAAAATAATAATAATAAATGAAAATAAAGTAATATATAAAAAATAAACAATGTTTTGTGCTTTTTGTTTTTTCCCTCCTGCCCTGGCACAGTAAATATTGGGGTCATTCGTAAAGGAATTCACTTGGCCTAAGAGATATGGGGTTTCTCCGCCCTTGGAGTGTATTGCCATGGGATCAACTATAAACTATGTTCAGGATCATTTACTCTCCCAGTGATGCTTTTGTGGTGTTTGGAAGACCTCTGCTCTGTCCTGGGTGATACAATCAGGCCTCTGTGTCTAAGGATCTCAGTATCTGCACAGATCCAGGGGTGGGAGTTATGATGAAGTCATTCTTTGTGGTTCTAGAAGTTCTGTTCCATCAGTGTCATTTTAATCCATCTTCTGTGGTTGGTGATCTTGGTCTTTGCAGTGAACCTAGGATGGCACCTAGGATAGTGTCTTTCTTTGTGCTTCCAGAAGCCCCATTCCGTTACAATGGTCTCTGCCAGATCTTTGGAACTGGGGATCATGTTTATTGTGCAGGTCGTAGTTCAAACCCTAGGCTAGGGTTTTTTATTGATCCCAGGCTGTATACAGTCTGGTCATGGTTCTAGCAGCCAGTCATCTGTAACTCGCAAACTTGGCTTTTGGACCTACCAAAGGGTGACAAGTCTTCTGATTTTGTCTTGTCGTTAGCTGGTAAGGTAGGATAACCTGCACTTAGGTCAAGTTGTTCCCATTTTCCTCATTGTCAGGATGTCATATTAGAGCTGGCACTTGTTGGTGACCTCGCAGTATTAAGGCTGTCCCTGATGGGATTTGTTTCCTGTAGCAGTTGTGAAGAACTGTGCCGTTTCTATGTCTAGGATCCAGGGTCCAAGGCTGGATGGATGGTGTCTAATCACCTGAGGTCTAAGTTGATTCCGCATGACATATTTTCAAGGTAGGAGATATCCCTGTATTGTAAACAACTATGAGTTCCTATCTCTAGTAGATAAGAGCTCTTTTTTTATATGTAAGAATTCCCCTTTTTTAGTGTGCCTTTGCAGGGGGAATTGGTGCTACATTATATTGGCGGTGCATTTGGGGGTGGTCAAAGGGGGAAAACAGAAACAGGTTACATACCCAAAAAAGATAAAAAAAAAATAAAAAATAGAAAAAAAAATCGGGAATAAAAATGTATGTGCTTACATATGTATATGTAGGCCAGACTTTTTTTTTTTAAATGAGGTAGCAAAGTATTTAAAGGACCAAAGTGATCAAAAGACTATCTTACATTTGGGGAAAAGCAGGTAAAGAGGTGGTGTGATACAGGTCTTATGCTTATGTTGGAAGTACAAGTTTTCCCATTGTCTTTTGGGTTTTTCTTGTGGTGTGTGGGTTCCCAAGTGTCTTTCCATCCCAACCCTGATCTTCTTCAGATTGGCAAAAGATTTGCGGCAGGGAGGTCCTGGCAGAATTCTTGCATTGAGGATACTTTTAGACCTAAGTCCGGTTTCAAGTAACAGTCCACGTTAGGGGGAGTTGATAGGGAGGGCCGCGCAGCATGAATCCGCAGGGGAGTTGGCTGCCTTTTCTTGCAGGAGAGGAGGTGTGGGTTTGACTGGGTGTCCTCTCGCCTGGGTGCTGGGTACTGGTTCATTGGGGTAGGAGGTCAATCTTGATGCCTAATAGATTAAGGACTGAGGGTGGAGAGTTTTAATATGGCGGGAGGTCTGTATGGGATTGAGGGGTGAAGGGATAGTTGGATTTCCAAAGGGGGAAAGGGGAAGGTATATGGAAGGGGTAGTAAGGGAGAAAAGAGAAAATACATTAGAAAGAACGGGAGAAGAGAAAAGGAAAAAAGTAAAGAGAAGAGTAGAAAAGAAAAAAAAAAGAAGAGAAAAAATTAAAAAAGAAAGTAGTGAGAAGAGAGGAGAGAATAGCAAGGGAATGCTAATTTGCTTGAATGTGTTCAAAGAATAGAGCGTGTAGTTTAAGTCTGTACGTCTCAGTTACTGCTTCGGTGGTCTGATTGGTCACGTGCTTCAATTCCTAAAAGAAGGTGTAACCTAGAGATAAAGTGTATGTTAAAGAGTTTTCTCGGGGCCATCTCGTAGTGCAAGCTAGGTATGGTATCTTGTGTGGTATCCCGTGCTGCTATCTTAGTTTGTCCGCCATTTGTATCCAAGGACGCCTGTGGACATAAAAGCTCAGAGGTTATTTTAAATATAGTAAGATAAAGGCATTAAAACGTTGTGTTAATATAATACAACTTTAATTTGAATTCTTCTTAATTTATTGGTTACTTAGATAAGTGTTTCTACATATCATTTTGATTTTCTAGGCAGCTATTGGAATATATTTATTCTTTACTGCATTGCAATCAGAGAATGTATCCTATGATTATTTTGTAATTAGGAATGCATTGAACTATACTAGAGATACTTGCTAACTAAATCATGTAAATAAATAATAAATAATTTTTTGTTCATTTCATTATGAATAAAGTGTCAACAGAGATATGTATATAATAATGTAACTATTGGTAGAAATCTCTGGATTCGTCATCATATTGTCTTCTAACTAGATGTCTCTCAATTGGTTCCTGTGGTTTTCCTGTTAAAATGATGTTTCCCTAGTAGTTAAGAGCTTGTTTCTATATGTAAAATTTCCCCCTTTTTATTATGCCTTTGCACAAAGAAATGCTGCTATATTATATTTCTGTTGCATCTGGGAGTGAGAATGTCAGGCTCCATCATCTGTGCCCTAGTTTTGACTGAAACAAGACAAAAATAAAATACACACCACACAGATACACACACAAATATAAAGAAAAATAAATAAAAATGAGTTTAAAAATGTAATTAAGGACACAAAGTGATGCAGGAGACAACCTTACATTTTGAGATAAACAGGTTAAGAGGTAGTATTATAGAGGTCTTTTAAACTTATAAAGGTAATTTAGGCTTCTTCATTGTCTTTTGAGATACTCTTGTGGAGCATGGAATTCAGGGCACATTTTCATCTCACACCCTGCTCTTGTTGAGTTTGAGAAGTGATTTGCAGCAGAAAAAGCTCAGGTAGAGTTCTTGCATTGGGGCTCCTTCTGGAGCTGAATCTCGAATCAAGCAATACTCCACTTTGGGGGGGGGGGGTGAGTGAGAAGAAAGGCCACAGAGAAACTCATACAGTTTACAATACAAGGGCACCTCCCACCTTGAACATATGTCATGTGGCCCAACTTAGACTTCATGTGATTAGACAATGACCGTCCAACACCAAACCCTAAATCTCAGACATAGTACCGACACAGTTCTCCACAACAGATCCAGGAACCAAACGCCCTCTGGGCATTCATAATATTGCTCTGACACCAACATGCACCAGTTTTGATATGACATCCTGACAATGAGGAAATGGAAACAACTTGATCTAAAGAGCAAGTTGTCTTATCTCACTACCTATCAGTAAGATGAAATCAAAAGACACATCATCCTTTGATCTGTGCAAAAGCCAAGATAGCTAACTACAAAAGACTCACTGTGACAACCATGACTGGGCAGAACTTATCCTGTGACCAATAAGAAAGACCCTAGTCTAAGCTTTGGCCTGCGATCAGTACAGCAACCAAGATCTCTAATTTCAGAGGTCTGACTGAGACAACTGCAACTGAACAGAACTTCTGGAAACATACCAAGGATCAGTGCAAAAACCAAGACTACCAACTATAGAAGACTGATTAAAGCAACAGTGATAGAACAGAACTTCTAGAAACATAAAGAAAGACTCCATCCTGTGCTCTTTTCTATGACCCGTGCAAATACCAAGATATCTAGTTACAGAGGCCTGCTTTTATCATCCACGACTGAGCAGAAAGTTTCCAGACACCACAAAAGGACCTGTGAAGAGTACAAGAGCATGTATGAAGCCTGGAGTTATTCCCATAACAGTATACTTCGAGTGTAGAGAAACCCTGTATCTCTTAGGCCAAGGAAAAATTCCCTTTTTAATCTCTCCAATATTTACTGAGCCTATGAAAAAAAATAGAAGCACAAATTAATTTTTTTGTTATTGTTGTTGTATTTTTTTTGCTTTGTTTTGTTTTATTTCAAGACCGTGGTTATTGTTTGGTTGTTGTTTTTATTGGTGTGGTGCTTTTGTTTTGTTTTGTTTTGTTTTGTATTGCTATTATGCTTTTCTTCCTTTTTCCTTTTCTTCTCTTAAATTAATATTTATAGCCTCTAGAAGGACTCCTCTCATTTTCTACTTGTTTGTTTTTTATCCCCCCCCTTTTTTTTTCTTTCCTTCAAACAGAACCACATAACTTGAATTATATTGTTCTGTCTCACAAATTGAGAGGGAAATAATGGAGGGCACCAAGACCAAAAAGTCATATGAACATTGAGTGGAAACAAAAAGTGATCCGACTTAAACACCAAATCCAAAGCCAACGACAATAGAATTGATCCCCAATCTACAAGCTAGACACAAAGGGGACCACTTATACTAGCAGGCCAGGGGGCAAAGAAGGGGGATACCCATGCATGCTGGGAATAGGGGTGGAGGGAGGACATTGGTGGTGGGAATGCCCCCGATTCAATGTCACTGTGTATGGTACCTAAGTATTACTGTGAAAGATTTGTAAACCACTTTGGTCAAAATAAAAATTATTAAAAAAAAAGATGTTTACCCATTTCCTCCTCATCTGGTTTTTCCCTCTCCCCTTGGGTATGGGCTTTGTTTATTGTAATGAAACATTCTTTGGGAGTTGGGTTGAGGTTTGGTTATCCCAAAGTTCCAAAAAGAGAAAGGAATGTCCTATACCCCTATCCAGGGAGTACAGGAGAAGATGGTATATTGACAATTCTCTGCAATAAGTAATTCACACAAATTATTGAGTGACGTGTCATGTTCTCTAGGAGATTGGCTAAGGTTTGATTCCCACCGAGCTCCCAGACAGGAAAAGTAGTTACCATTCTCCTGTCCGATTAGGTCAGGAGGAACAATTCCAGTTGTAGAGATCTGCAGAAAAGTATTCACATAGTGAAAAGGTACAAGAATGGGTTCAGGAAATCCAGTGCTTAAGCAAGGAATTCAAACCACAAAGGCTTTCTGCTCCTAAAATGGAGTGCAGCTCAGTGGAAGAAGACCGAAGAATGAGCCTCAGCCTTCCTCAGATCCTTGCTTTTATTGACAAGAATCCCTAGGGTGGGAGTAGAATACCAGGTAAGGAATTATCCAATATACTAGCACTAGGTCACACCCTAGGGTGGAATACAATTATTGATTAAGGTAGGATCAGTAACCCAACAATTGAGGAAATAGCAGGCAAGAAAAATCTACACTGTAAGCTCTTCACCCACAAGCCAGTTGCTCCAACAGTTGGAACCACAAGCCTAGATGATAGCCCCAGCTCAGCTCTCCTGCCTTCAATTTATCGAAACCCAAATTCAAGCCCCTCCTCTAGGGGAGGTGAAAACACTAACAAAAACTGATTGAGATACAAAAATAAATGAAAAACAAATGGGGATTATATCAAAAGGCCTCAATAATTTATAACAATAAAAGATACTCAGGAGACTTGAAGGAGGCAGTTGCCATCTTTGTTTGTGGTTCCACGTGGTGGAGCAACTGGCTTGTTGGTAAAAAGCTTGCAGTGTGAGTTTCTGGCCTATTGGACCTTCCCAAATTGTGTGTGGATTATTTCGTGTATGAGAATTGCTGCTGTGTTGCAATTTAGCCCTTGATGGGGCTGACTGATGGAAGGATGGAGGATGAGTTCTTTCTCCTCCAACTCGGATCACTCGTCTGCCACCCTGTTCTCAGTTGAAAGCGGTGGTTATAAAGCTAACAGGCTTCAGAAGATAACAGCTTTATTCAGTGGACATGGCTAAAGCCCAAAGCCCTAGAATCAGCTTTCCAAAAAAGCCTTTGCCTTCTTTATACCTCAGAATCAGGTACCACCCTAGGCCTAGGGTGGGAGCAGAATCTGGTACCACCCTAGAGTGGGAGCAGAATACCAGGTCACACCCTAGGGTAGGGAACAATTATTGATTAGGGTAGTACCAGTAACATAATAATCTTAAGAAAATGTTTACATACATAACACTGCCGGACATGTGTTTTGTCCTACTGGGTCAGAGGGCATGGAAATTCCCCTCCATCTCTGGGGATTAGACTCACGACCCATCATTCAACAAGTAATATTTTTAATAGTGATCATTTATCTAGATAATATTGAGCTAAAAAATAGATAAAACTGCAATTCTAAGGCCGGAATGGTGGCATAGGCGTTAGGGTATTTGATTTGCACGCTCTAACCTAGGACAGACCAGACTGCACTTCTATTCCCTGTCATCCCATATGGTCCCCCAAGTCAGAAGCGATTTCTGAGTGCATAGTCAGGAGTAACCCCTGAGCATCACTGGGTGTGCTGCCCCCCAAAAAAACCCACAAAAAAACCCTGCCATTCTAGAGTCTGAGATTTTATGCAAAATATAGTTATCATTAATATTATCATTATATAGTGAACAAGCAATTGTTATGGAAACTAAAAGTATATTTTGTCCATTTAAATAACATATATAGTATAAGATCTTAAAGCTTTCATTGAAGAATGTGTCTTAACTTTTCACCAAGCAGTGCACAGGGGTTACTCCTGAGCTCCACACTCAGAAATCAATCCTGGCAGGCTCCAGGAACCATATGGGATGCCAGGATTTGAACCACCCTCCTTCTGCATGCAAGACAAATAAATGCCCTGCCTCCATGATATCTCTCCAGCCCTTAACTATTATTTAAAGCACCATTATAAAATTATTTTTGTTTTTTAGGATATACTTCCTTTGGACTTGGTAGGTTCCATGGATACTGGCAATCACAGGAGAAGTTATATTCCTATACTTGTCATGATCAACTATAACTTCCACATGACTTTTTTCTAAGTAAAGTAAAATATTTTGCATAAGTTGAAATTTATTGTGTGATAAACTACTTTGCTTTTTTATACACATATACACACACATATAAAGCATAATTGGTATTAGCTAAGGCCACACACCATTCTTTTTATTTGTTTATTTAGTTTTGGAGCTATACCCTATAGTACTCATAACTTATTCTTGGCTCTACGTCTACACTAAGGATTCACTCCTGACATTCCTCAGGGAATTGTTGGGATACCAGCAATTGAATCTGAATTGGCCATGCAGACGGCAATAGTCTGGTCTGCTGTACAATTTCCCCAGCTCCAACACACTCCATTCTTAAGTCTTAGCAAATTTATTTTTTTTTCTTTTTTCTTTTTTTGGTTTTTGGGCCACACCCAGTGATGCTCAAGGGTTACTCCTGGCTCTGCACTCAGAAATCGACCATATGCGATGCTGGGGGATTAAACTGTGGTTGGTCCTAGGTCAGCCAAGTGCAAGGCAAATGCCCTACCACTTTGCCACAGCTCTGGCCGCTTTAGCAAATTTCTTAATAGTCTTGGTTGAATCTGAACTTACAGTAGATCTTAGGGAATTGTAAAAACCTTTCAATAAGTTTATTATTTCCTGAAGAAGAATAAGCCTATATGTATGATGCACTTCTGGACAGAAGGAATATTTTATGAAAACAATTGGTTAAGAATAAAAGCATGAATGCAGGTTTGTGATTTTTAAAAAATTAGCTCCCATTTATGCACCCTAAAGGAGACTGTGTAAAGGAAATTAACCAATAGAAATCTACCAGATAAAATCAGATCCCAGTGACTAGAAGGCAATGAATAGATCCCATGAAGGATTGCTATGTTTATTCTGAGAACATGGCAGCAATATTTTTATTTTGATATCTAATTTGATCAGAAGTTACAAAATTCTAACCATATCACAACATATTAGAATTTCTAAGATAGGGGGTAGGAGAGATAGCATGGAGGTAGGGCATTTGCCTTACATGCAGAAGGATGGTGGTTCAAATCCTGGCATCCCATATGGTGCCCTGAGCCTACCAGGAGCGATTTCTGAGCGTAGAATCAGGAATAACCCCTAAGCGCTGCCAGGTTTGACCCAAAAACCAAAAAAAAAAAAAAAAAAAAAAAAACAAAGAAAAAACAAGAAATTCTAAGATATATATGACTTAAATCACAATTTTTTTGATATTAGAGACTAATATTAGAGATTCAGATGGGTGGGAATTAGAGTTTTAGAATATCCCACAATTCAAATCTTGTAAAGTATAATTTATAGTCTAAGTAAAAGTCAATAATTTCAAGAAGAGTAGAGTCCTTGACTATAAATTATATTATCATATTGAAAAACTTTTTTTGGGGGGTGGCATACCTGGTGATGCTCAGGGGTTACTCCTGGCTATGCACTTAGAAATCGCTTCTGGATTGGGGTACCTTATGGGACACCCAGGGATCTAACAACAGTCCTTTCTAGGCTAGTGCAGGCAAGGCAATGTCTTACTGCTCCACAACACTGCTCTGGCCCTGAAAAAACTTATTAATTCCTTATTGTATATAGAATATTGATTTGTAATTTAAAAGAAATATCTAATTAATATTAAGGATTGGACAAATAGACCAATATAAACAGTAAAATGTAACAAAAATAAGAAAAATAATATAGACATGATTGTATAAGCAGAATTAAGTATCTGCAATAATTACAACTGCTAGGTTTCAGTTATGATGAGATTGGTTAAAACTTGAAATATGTATATATTTATATATATTTTTATATATTAAAGCATATATATGCTATTTTTAATTTCACATTCACAATAAAATGCCATATTTTCCCTGCATTGTATATGCATTATCTTCACTGAGAGTTTATAACTTTAGAGACAAAAAAATAAATAAAAGAGTATCCAAATTAGATAGCATAGTATAGTGGATCGGGTATTTGCCTTGCACACAGCTGACCTGAGTTAGATCCTCAGCATCTCTTATGTCCTTTGAGTCTGTCAGGTGCAATTTCTGAACACAGAGTCAGGAGTAACTCCTGAGTGTCACTGGATTTGGATCCAAAAGAAAAATATAAATAAACATAAGAACAGAAGACAGAAGTTATAGTAAAAGAAAAGTCCTATTTCTCTGCTAAATTGCTTTATGGGTCCAGAGGTAATAGATGAGAAATAAATATTGGTAGTTTGAAAGATAAATTTTTATTTTTATAAAATAAAATTTCAATTTCAATTTAAAATAAACTTATTTGTACACTTCAATACATCATACTGAAAATATCCTTTTAATTGTCCTTTATTATTTTATCTTGCTCATCATCCTTTCTGTGCCATCACTTTCATTAATAAACACTATATATTTTTTGTATATGTGTATCTGTTAAAGAAAATATTCAGCTGAAGAGCTTAGACTTTGTTCCTTTAATTAATTAACTAGGTATGGGCCTGGAGAGATAGCACAGTGGCGTATGCCTTGCAAGCAGCCAATCCAGGATTCCAAAGGTGGTTGGTTCGAATCCCAGTGTCCCATATGGTCCCCCGTGCATGCCAGGAGCTATTTCTGAGCAGACAGCCAGGAGTAACCCCTGAGCAATGCTGGGCGTGGCCCAAAAACCAAAAAAAAAAAAATAACTAGGTATAAGATATATATTAGCTATTTTTTCTTTTTTGTCATGTCATTTATACAGATAATAAAGTTCAGGTGTTTGATTCTGATATTTCACTTGAGAAAATAGATTTTCCCATGAGAAATAAAAGCTCTTTCTGGAGATTCCACTAACTCCTCAAAAGTTGAGGTTAGAGTTAACCTGTCTCTTTTTTTTGTTTGTTTTGTTTTTTGTTTTTTGTTTTTTTGGACCACACCCGGCGTTGCTCAGGGTTACTCCTGGCTGTCTGCTCAGAAATAGCTCCTGGCAGGCACTGGGGACCATATGGGACACCGGAATTCGAACCAGCCACCTTTGGTCCTGGATTGGCTGCTTGCAAGGCAAACACCGCTGTGCTATCTCTCCGGGCCCTAACCTGTCTTTTTGATTCTTAAAAGATGTTACTGACCTTAGTTCCTTATAATAAGGTACTTATAACCTATTATTTAAAAGAGGAAAAAACAAAACCAAACAGAAAAACATGAGGAAAATGTTCTTCAAGTGACTAGAAAATTCAACCCTCAAAATAGGTCCTCGCTAAAAGCAAAAATCCTGGAAGTGGCTCTAAATGGTTGGGTGGAAGTCACCTTTGAAAAGGGTATTTACATGCAAAATATCTAATCCACTGTTGCAGAAGACACTCTCTTTTGTTTTCAGATAGGAACAGGCACTGTATGCATTGTTTATTGTCTTCCCTGAAAAACTTCCTACCTAAATTACTTTTTTCTGCTTAAAGAAACTTAAGCATCAGCTCTGTTAAAATGCTATTGTAACCTCTGCTGGTTTTTCAGAGATAGATGCTCTTAATAAACATCTTGCCTTTTCTTTTACTCATTTTCATAATGGTAGTTTGATTATTTGAAGAACCCAGCATTATAAAATGTTCTCATTTGGGTTCTAAAGTATACATTTCAAAGCATTTCTATATAAAATTACCATATATTTTTGTTGACAATTTTCTAGATGTTAGACATATTGTTTAGATAACCAAGAAACTAAGCTTTATCTACATCAAGGGACCAGTGATAAAAAGTTTCAAGTGTTGAAAATATTTGAAATATATGTTGGTGTTGTTTTCTGTTTGTTTTGAATTTGTCTAAGAAAGAAAATTCTAGAATGAGTCAGAAACATTTTATATGTGATAGAAAGCAGACATTTAATAAGGTCAAGGCTAAAATTAGATTATGAATCAAGAACAGTCTGATTCCAAAGGCTAACTCTATATTCAAACCAAAAAGTCAAACTGTTTAAATGTGATCAGATTTCTTGTACTTTATAGGTTTATAACAATATCTGTCTTATCTTTGTAGTTCAAGAAAATGTCAAAGCAGTTAACTTCCTGAAGACAGGGATGCTATTATAAGCCACAAAACCTATTAGAAACCAGTGATAGTTTTGCTGCCACAACATGATTCATTCAACATAGTTTTTCTTTTCTCCTATTACCAGAAAATCCCAAAATCTTTGATCTGGGAATGATTATGTCAAAGAAAGAGTTTGAAAGAAAGGAATACTCATTGTAGATGGAAAACAAAAGCAAGATTACTTGTTGCCTGTGATTGTTAAACAATATATCCCCAGATTATTTAAATATAATCTCCATATCTTTGCATGTCATTTTGAAGTTATTATTTTAAACATCATTTAGGTATATATTTACTATGTATATGAAGTATATCATAAACATATAACAAAGTTATATTAAGAAAACAAAGCAATCCTTTCTCTCCTGGATTACTTTTTTTATTTGGAGCTATTGCAGAAACATTATAATCTCTTGAATTTCTTCTTTTTAAGTGCAACTATCCAGCTGTTATCTTAATTAAGTCTGCCACAGGCAAGGCTCTGGTTTTTCACACCTGTGGAGAAGATTGTCTTGGCATTTTAATGACTTAATAGAGCTTGAGGAAATGGAAGCTAGTGTGAATGTGAACAATGATTAGTTCAATTTAGTGCCAAAGCTGTCAATTTCCAATTTAGAGATGTGTCTGTTCTTTAACAACATACTAACAAAAATTGGATATTTTGACATTGTTAATTCATCTTTTGCCACCTGATAGAGATAACACAAATGGCTTCTTGTAATCATTTCGATGATACAGAATTATTGAAGCTTCACACAGCTGGATATCAAATTTAAAACCAAACAAAATCATTTTCAGCAATGGAATTATATGACAAAGGTAATTACTATCTTTATTAATGTGCCCAACTTGCGATTTAATTGAATGCCATGGATGTCAGAGAAGGTAGAGATTTCTGGTAGGATATGTGATGTATCAGCCTTTGCTCCTGTCCTTTGCTGGGAGAGAATTCCGGCCAGCCGCTTTCTCTTAACCGGAACAGAAGGCAAAAGCAGCTACAAATAATTCGCGAGTGTTAAGCTCTTTTGTGAACACCTAGAAAATTAATCCGTAGAAGTTAATAATAAAAGCTCAAGCTGAATTCCTGTCAAGAGGTTTATTGAGAGAATAAGCAAAGCTTTTATAGCCTGTTTCAGTGGGAGGAGCAAAAACACAGGATTGAAACTTAAACCAATCAGATTTGTACAGGTACAACGATTTTTAACCAATGGGAGCAGACACATTTTGATGGCGGGAAGGATAAGGAGAAACCTGGCAGGATGGGGGGAGGGGAAGCAAATCCTTAATAGATTCTAACAGTTTAAACCTTACAAAAATCTATTTATGACTATGCTTGAGAGCAGTTACAAAAACAGATTCCATGGAAAGATTAAGGAACCTAGTTAAGCCAGGTTCTCTGTGGTGAGCTAAGTTTATTTGCAGGGTTCTTTTGGCTCAGGGCTATGCAAACTTTTGGCTTGAATCAGGCAGCGGTGAAAAATCCATACAAAGTTCCTTTAAACATGTGGGTACTCGGTCGCCCACAATGTGAATAGAAGACAGGAGTGAAAAAATAGAGTGCATAGAGATAAGAAATTATTATAGCCATAGACAACAAAGTGCATATAAAATTCTTTTAATAAAGAACCAAAATTAGAAAGAATTATGTAACAGGTGATTAAAAATTAAGGAAGTTTTTTTGTTTAGTTTCGATTTTATTTAAATAGTAGAAATCACTACTTTGTCAAAAGACTCTTTGTCCTCTGGGATAAATGTCCAAATTCAGTTGTCTTAAGATGACCAAAACATTTTAGTTAACAAACATTTTCATGTGAATCTTGTCTTTATGTATTTCACTATTATTAATAGCTAAAGTTTGTTGCATCATAAACTGATACTGAATTTTAATTATTAAAATAATTAAGAATTGAGCTTTTCAACTGTCATTAAACTTGGTGCAAGAGAATTCATCTCTATTTAATTTTCCTTGTCTAGAAATACAACATATGAAGTATTCATTTTGATAGCAATTTGGCATTGACTAAATTGGCTCAATTGGGTTCCTAGTTCTTTAGCCTGAGTTATCTACCAGTGTTGTTTTTTCATGGGATATTTTTTTATCCCTATAATATTACAGTTGAGCTCCAAGAGAGGATACTTCTGGAGAAAAAAAATATTATCTAATAAATAAGCTTATAGAGATGGGCATCACCTTCTAACTCACTTCTGAATGTCTGCTCCATCAAAACTTTTCACCAGAACTTACACTTATTCAAAATCAGACATGACTTCCCAGGAGTTATGAAAAGGGTCATAGAGACTACAGTAATAAAAGTCAATCAAAATATGACACCTACAACTTTTGATTTAAAAGTTGAGAAAAATTATGAAATCACCATTATTTTAATAAGAATTTTTAATAATACAATTAATATATTTAAAATAATACAATTAACAAAGTCAGACTTTGTTTTATTGGAAAATTTATTAGGCATTTTAAAATTGTAATTGGGAACAGAGCTATAGCACAGGGACTTTGCTTTGACATAGTCTACCCAGGTTTGAACCCTGACATCTCACATGGTCCCTGAACCTGCCAGGAGAAGTTTCTAAGCCCAGAGCTAGGCCTAACCCTTGTTTGCTGCCGAGTCTGACCCCTACCTCTCAAAATTGCAGTGTTTTACATATTTGATGCTCTGGGTCCTATCTCTAGCCTTGCTAGTGTAATATAATGAAAACAACTGTAATATTACGGATATATTTACATTCATCTTGAAGTACAAAATTAAATCTTAGAAATACAATATTTTAATTTTAACCTTTCTATTAAACAGATCGAATATCTTTCTAGATTTATTTATAAATAAGAGAAAAATGACAAAGAAAATTTCTTTAATGGAACAAATAAAATAAAATTATTATTCCAGCATCTTAGGTATTTTAAATTTATTTCACACTGAGAACTATAGGAAGAATTTCTGGTCTACAAGATAGCATTTCCTAGAAAACCAAAAATCAGACATTAAAATACAACTACATAAATTGAGTCTGCATCTAAATTTGAATTTTCTTTGGAAATCTTGAAAGTAATAGATATCTAAATTCTAAAAATTTTGAATTAGATATTTTATGAACTTTAAATATTTGAATTTAGTGAAAGATATTATACTTTCATAAAAATAATTAACACCAAATTAGAGAAAATATGTTAGATATGCAAAATAAACACCAATATATTTAATATACTTAAATTTATTAAAAATAATTGACTAATTGTTGCAATGAGAATTTTATGACTTCCTATGGTTCTATTAAACTTATTAATCCATTTATAAAATAATGTTAGCTTTCCACATGGTTTTTAACTCTGGAGATGAAAATTAGCTCAAGCAAATATTTCAGTTTCCTCATTTTTAATTTTCTTCTGTACATTAAGCTTCTCATAATAATAATGTCTTGGGCTAGCTAGAACTATAGCACAGTATTTAATCCCATACTGTCCCCGAGATTGCCAGAAGCAATTTCTGAGTGCAGAGCCAGGAGTAACACCTGAGCACCTCTGATTGTGGTCTAAAAAACCAAAACAAAACAAAGGAAAAGAATCCCAAAAGGGCCGGAGAGATAGCATGGAGGTAAGGCATTTGCCTTGCATGCAGAAGGATGATGGTTTGAATTCTGGCATCCCATATGATCCTCCGAGCCTGCCAGGAGTGATTTCTGAGCTTAGAGTCAGGAATAACCCTTAAGCACTGCCAGGTGTGACCCCCCCCCATAAGAAAAGCCCCATAAATAAAAAATAAAGCAGCACAACAATCAAAAAATGAAAACATAGTAATAAAGTCCTAAATTGAGCCTACTATGCTGCCTTTGGGATTACGTGAATTGGACAAATCATTACATTTAGAAATATAAGAGCTGATTTACATGCAAATAATAAATGGTTAGATGTTTCTATCTATTCTTCAAGATTCCTAGCCAAAGTGATAATCTATACTCAGTGCCAATCAAGGAGTTCATTTAGCAAATTTGTTTGGTTTCCACACCAACCTAAGTTCTCCATATCTTATGTGTGTGTTTTGTTTATGTTGCCTTCTCTAAAATGAGATAGCCTATAAATCCAATGCCAATTTTGGCTTTAAAATAATGATTAGACACCAGAGAGATAGCATGTAGGTAGAACGTTTGCCTTTCATGCAAAAGGACGGTGGTTTGAATCCTGGCATCCCATATGGTACCCCAAGCCTGCTGGGGGCAATTTCTGAGTGCAGAGCCAGGAGTAGCCCCTGAGCGCTGCCGGTTGTGAACCAAAAACCAAAAAAAAAAAAAAGATAATTTATGGCCGGAGAGATAGCATGGAGGTAAGGTGTTTGCCTTTGCCTTTCATGCAGAAGGTCATTGGTTCGAATCCTGGCGTCCCATATGGTCCCCTGAGCATGCCAGGAGTGATTTCTGAGCATGGAGCCAGGAGTAACCCCTGAGCACTGCCAGGTGTGACACAAAAACAACAACAACAACAACAAAAATTATTAGACACAGTAGAATTAAGAGACCTAAACTATAACAAGCTATACATAAAATGGACCTGTAACACTAGCAGTTTAGGGCCTGAGAGTGGAGGTATGGAATGCATGCTGGGAACAATGGTGGAGGGAGGTCAACACTGTTCGTGGAAATTTTCCTAATTCACTGTCACTATGTACCTTAAATATAACTGCAAAACGCTTGTAAAAACAAAAGAGTAACATGGGGCTAAGGGTGGAAATATGGAATATATGCTGGGAATTATGGTGAAATGAGGTCAACACTGGTGGTGGGAATGACCCTAATTCACTGTCATTATGTACTGAAATACAATTGTGATAACTTTAAAAATAATTTAACATTAAAAAATAATAATGACTAAATGGTTTTAAATGAATTTATTATTCTAAAGTTTCATAATATAAGATATATGATTATCAACTTGTTAGTACATATAATAAAGCGAATTTAAATACATTGCTTTGAACTGACGTGGTTTACTTTATGTACAATTAAGTTTATTTATAACTAGTTGTATAACAAATATTAATACCTTTATCATCTATGAAATAAAAATTCTCAGATAACATAGTTCATATGATAAAACCAAACAATAAATATGAACCAATTCTTCTACCTTTTCAGCTTAAGTCTTAAACAACCAAAAAAAGTTATTCAATGGGAATATAGTTAATGATACAGAATATAACCACTCTTAAGTGACAGCAGTTATAAATTTTCTTTCTGTGATATTTTTCCTCATCTGTTATTTAGATTATTTTTCATAAATCATATATTTATGAATATAGAAAATTAACATAAAATAAAAAAGTTAACATTACTTGTATCATAATATGTCACATTTAAGATCTGTGGCATAATTATTAAAATTAAGTATTGCCTTCAGAAAAAAGGTTCTTTCTGTTAGAGAGATTTTGAAACAGTTGCTGTATATTCACTTATTTAATGATTGTGATTCGGGTGTATCTAGAAATTATTTAAAGCCTCTCATAAGTTTTGAGGGGAAGTAGAGGTCACTTTCTTATACCGAGTTCCTCAGACTAAGCAGTTCATGCAAATCTTGAGCACATGTTATTGTTGGAACTATGCAACATTGTAGATAACAGTGTTGGATATTCTTACCGTGCTCATGGGTTACAAAAGCCACATCTGGTAGTGCTGTGTATTCCCACATCTAAAATTTGTTTATTGTTTTTTGTTGATTGTTGATTGATGTGGAAGGAGTTAATAGAATATGAGGAATCAATTAGATGCCCCAAATATGCAAAGAAAGTAAGCCTGAGCTCTATGTTATTCCCCTACCTTCTAGGTAGAAGTTCTGTTATTATTTTTAAATATTTTATGTTTATGTAAAAATTCTATTATTATTTAATTAATATGGTTATAATACTATTAAAATAATATGGTCTTAGTGTCCTACCCACCACCAACAACAAAATGGTCATGACTGCCCACTGCCATCTTGATGTCATTTCTAGTTCAGTCTGTTGCATTATTCTCAGTACTCCCTATAATGTTTGTTAATTTGTTAATTTGTAATCCAAAACTGAATCCAATAATTTCATGTTGATGTATCATGTTTATTAATTTATTAATTCTTTTATTAAATTAATAATCATATAAACACATTTATTAAATATAAAGATAATTCTTAGTAAAAGTAATACAAATGACTTAAATATATGAAATTATACAATATGAAATGCAGTATCAATTATAATCTGAGTTTACATTTGTTAACTCCTATATCCATATCTATTTTGTGTGTGTGTTGTGTTTTCGGGCACGCCTGGCATTGCACAGGGGTACTCCTGGCTCTGCGTTCAGAAATTGCTCCTGTGTCAAAGGATCATATGGGATTCATGGGATTGAACCCGTATTCATCCTGGGTCAGCGGCGTGCAAGGGAAACACCTTACCGCTGTGCTATCATTCCGGCCCAACCTATCTTCTTTTAATGATTTTTTTCTCATTTTACTGAAAGAAAGAAAAGCATTAAAGAAATACATAAAATAGCAATTTGAAAATAAAAATACAGAATCATCATTCTGGGGAAAAAGAATTTTAATTATGAAAAGGGTACTTTTAAAACTTCTTATATATAAAGCATAGAAAATTGAAAATGTTTCATACAGGAAGTGCATCTAATTTGAGGCAGATATGAAGAATTAGTCTAACGAAGAGTAGAAAAAATTGAAACTGAAGAATCAAAGCATCCATCATCTTTACTGATTCAATAATATTAAAGTATTCATTTATTATTTAGGAAAACATATTACGTTATATAATCTTTTTTGGTAAAGAAGCAAATTATTTTCTTTTGGTAAGAGGGATGTTCCATTAAGTGTATTTATCTGTAAAATAACTAAACAATTTTGACTACAATGTGTAATATTCTTTTAATAAATTTCTAATTCACATAGAGCACCTCAATTGCTTCTGACTGGATAATTTGATGTTGAAAATAGAAAGCAAAATGAAAATTTTCATGTAATGTATTCTAAAAGATAGAGTAAGAGAAATACATTTCAATTAAGACTTTCACTCTATAAACATAGATTAAGCTTTATTTGAATCAAATTGATTTATTTTATAAAAAGAACAAAGACTTGATTAAATAAAAAGATTAAATGTTAATTCACTTGATACTTAACAGAAAATTCTGTGCACAGTATTTCTCTAGAGATCTTATTAACACCACTTCAGGCCAAGTACAAGTGTGCATGTATCATAAAAGAACATACAAGTATATTTAGTTCTTTCTGATTTATCAACCCTCTTTCACACTGAATATCTCTTCAATGCTCTTCTGAAACTACTTGAAAGTTAAAAGTTTACTGAATGTACTTTTGATGTTCATTTCAATTAGTGTTCCAACAATACTGTTTTATGGTATATCTGCTTTGAAACAAGATATTAACTTGAAGACTTTAAGGTGATGGTGCTGTTTTCTTCCTCTTCTGTTTTAATTATTTAATCTATCAAATTTACATACCCATGTAAAATAGAAATCAGTATTTTAGTTTTTCTTAAGAAAAAAATTATCAATCAAAATGTTAATCTCCTTCCTCACTTTCATATGATCTGGGTACTCTTTCTAAATCATTTACCTGAGTCTTTAGATTTACTTCTTTATCTTTTGAGAATGTATTTTTTGATTATATAGAAATTCTTTATTGACCTTTCTCCATATGATCTAAATATTTAATGTTCATTCCAAGACCTAAAGACATAGGACACAATATTTCCATATATTATTCTCTAAGATTGAATTGTCTGATGAATCCAATTTCGAAAGTTTTGATTACATTTAGCCAGAATCATCTTCCAGTATATTTTTCTTTAAAAAGATCTTGCTATAGGAATATATAAAAATATTTCTTCTATTATAGATACTTAAGTTTTCCTAAAATATAGATAAATAAATTGACATAAGATAATTAACAGGATAAAAATCAAATTTCATCTGTATATGGTTACGAACATATAGGATATTCAAAAACAGGTTTAATCATTTTCATTTTATGGCATTGAGAGTATTTAGAAACTTACACCCAATATCATAGAGAATAAAAAAAAAGAATAAATGTGTTTAAGAAGCTTATATCTATGATTGACACTAAGAAACTTGCATCACACAAAATTAATAAAAGAGTAATTGGACAAGATATTTGACACTGATATATGAAAAGATATTTACATCTTTATAAGAATGTATTTATATACTGTCAGTGCAACTGTATTGCTTTTACCTGTTATTTATTATTTTTCTATATTTATTATGTTTGTTTTATGCCACACCTGGCACTGCTCTGGGTAGTGTTTGTTCCATGTTCAGAACTGAATATTTATTGTGCTTAGGTGGTTCTGAGGAATCCAGCCAAGGTCAAAGACATTTTCCAACTTTCAATGAAATGCCTTTCCTTCTATATTATCCCTCCAGTCCCTTTAATTTTTCTTATAAAACATTTTGAGATGATTAGATTATTTTTTAAAAGTCATAGCTATTTATAATATATCTAAAATTTAACTTTCACTCAATTATCCAGCTATTTTAGTCTGTTAGGTTACTTTAAGGCATCATACAACTAACAAGGCATAATTAAAAAAAAGTATTTTAAAACTCATCAATGAAAACTATCTAATTCAAATATATACAATATATGGATGTACACTTCTTTAAAGAAGTGATACTGTTTTTTAGCAGACACATGGTAAGATATTCATCATTCTTTGTTTTTTTTGTTTTTGTTTTTGTTTTTTGTTTTGTTTTTTGTTTTGTTTTTTGGCCACACCTGGCGGTGCTCGGGGGTTACTCCTGGCTGTTTGCTCAGAAATAGCTCCTGGCAGGCACGGGGGACCATATGGGACACCGGGATTTGAACCAACCACCTTAGGTCCTGGATCGGCTGCTTGCAAGGCAAACACCGCTGTGTTATCTCTCCGGCCCGATATTCATCATTCTTAATAAGGAAATGCATTTCTACATTAGAAACTTTCTGTTCGCACCCCCGAGAGTAACTATTATCTAAAAGGAGTAGAAAGTGCTAAAAATAATTTGCAAAGTATATTGTTATAACTGTTCAACTAACTGTAAATGAATATAACTATTATAGACGACATAGAAATATAGAAACAGGCCCCATACCAGAGCCTTTCTCCCTAGCCTGGGGAATGCTGGGAGGCTTGGCAGGACCCCAGCCGTCCTTGTCTTTTTCCCTGACTCCAGGCCTTCCCTGGGTGCCAGCTCAGATGGCCAGAAGTGGGTTCAGGTGGACTCTTAGTGGTCCTCAGGTTCCCTCCTCCCTCCCTCCCTACTCCAGTGGGGAGGTGCATGGGAAGGAGGGTGGGCAGACATCTGGCTTCCGATTTCGTCCTTGATTCTGGAGACCAGCTCTTGCCAGGTATAAGGTTTTTCTCCCCTGGACTTCAGTCTTTCCCTGGGCACCGGTCTAGGTGGACTCTATAGGGGTCAACAGGCTTTCCCCCTATCTCTCCCTACACTAATGGTAATGCGCTCTGGGAGGAGGGCAGACTGTTCTAGCACTGGTTTATATTGGGACAGTCAGTGGAAATTTTTTCTCTTTGTTTTCATATTGATAGTATTGTGTGCATATATTCTATATATCTATAATATCCATCTTGTATTGGGATCTTGATACTGCCCTACAAAGCCCATTTCTAATGTTTTACTGCCTCAGTCCCAACCCTTACTTCCCCTCATCCTCCCATGTAGGTGCAGCTAATGACATGAAGCTCACCATATAGAATGATAAGTGCAGTTAGAGAAATAACTACACTGAAAACTATCATAACAATGTGAATGAATGAGGGAAAAAGAAAGCCTGTCTCGAGTACAGGTGTGGGTGGGGTGGGGAGTAGGTAGATCTGGGAAATTGGTGTTGGGAATCCTGCACTGGTGAAGGGGGGTGTTCTTTACATGACTGTAATCATACAACTACAATTATATTTGTAATCACGGTGTTTAAATAAAGATAATTAAAAAAAGAAATATAGAAACATACATAATTCAGTTAACCTCTGTATAATTTAGAAAATACGAAGTTAGTAATTGAAAACAATACAGAATTACTACTTTTATTGTCGGATTAATTACAATAGCTGAGAGCTTTAGATAGAGATACTACTTACTGACTAAAGGACAAGAAGATACTACACTAAAACCCACTGGATGATATTAAACATTAAAGAAAAATATAGTCCAACAATTTAAATGTTGTTGAAGTCAGAGTTCATTATAGTAAGTAAAGTAAGCCAGGTGGATAAGGACAAACATCATGGAAGACTGATATTGTGTGATTCCACTCATCTGAGTTGTATACAAATAACACACATACAGATAACTACATAATATAAGATAAATCTTTTGGGTTGTAAAATCTATGATTGGTTAACAGAAAAAAAAGGGAGAAGTTGAGGATGGAGTAGAATCAGGCACCAGGGTAAAATGGAAAACACATTGATGACTAAAACCTATAATGCTATTATGTAATATTTCAAAGGAAATATATTCCAAAACAAACTATAAAACAAAACCATATTAATGTCTTTGAAATAGTTCAAACAATTTTAATGACATGAAATTTAAGAGTAACTAGATTCTTTTCAAGTGTGCATCTGATCCTAATGTTAGTAGGGGTTTAGGGAAAAGAAAAAAAATCGCATGTTTCTATAATTTTGTATTTCAATTTTAAATCAGATAAAAAAGAACTCTTGAATTTTCTTCAGTCAAAATTACCATGGATAAGAAGAATTTGTTGGCACGTAATTGCATTCATAGACAAATTATATTATTATAAATAACTTACGATAAAAAGATGAAATCTTGCAAGAAATATATTGCAATAAGTTTTCTGTATGTTATATGTGTTGGTACGTTAATTAAGTGTTAGCATGTCAAGAAGATATATCAAGGTATCCATGTTTTTATTATATGAATTTATTATTTTTGATAAAATTACATTATTAAGCCAAAATTATTAAATGGGAAAATATCTAAGATATCAAATAAATACTATAATTTTTCATTTTCTTTTCTCCTTTCTTTTTCTTTTTCTTTTCTTTCTTTTTTCTTTCTTCTTTCTTTCTCTCTTTTTCTTTATTTTATCTTCTTCTCCTTCTCCTTCTTCTTCTCCTTTTCTCCTTCTCCTCCTTCTCTTTCTCCTTCTTCTTCTTCTTCTTCTTCTTCTTCTTCTTCTTCTTCTTCTTCTTCTTCTTCTTCTTCTTCTTCTTCTTCTTTACTTCTTCTTCTTCTTCTTCTTCTTCTTCTTCTTTACTTCTTCTTTCTTCTCTCTCTCTCTCTCTCTCTCTCTCTCTCTCTCTCTCTCTCTCTCTCTCTCTCTCTTTCTCTCTCTTTGGATTTTAGCCACACCATACATTATCCCTAGATGACAAGGGGGTTGTTTATGGGATTCAGAGGATCAAACTCAGATTAGCAGTATGCAAGAACAAAAATCTACTTAGCTATATTATTCAGCTCAAATATTATAAACTTTCTGCTTAAATTGCTTACCTGTAAAGTGTAAAAAAAAAGCAAAATGAGAGAAGTATAAGTGCACAAGAGAAAAAAAAAACCCAACTTCTGTGGCTGGAGTGATAGCACAGCCTTAGGTCGTTTGCCTTGCAAGCAGCTTACCCCTGAAGGGACCAGGGTTTGATCCTTCCCTGTCCCGCACCCCCAGCATCCTATATGGTCCCCTAAGCCAGGTGAGATTTCTGAGCGCATAGCCAGGAGTAACCCCTGAGCATCACCGGGTGTGGCCCAAAAATCAAAACAAAAGAAAATAACACACACACACACACACACACACACACACACACACACACACGAAAAATAAACCAGAGAAACAATTCGGTTTTAGGTCGTTCAGTCCCAGGAGGCAGAATATAAGGGTAGCCTATTACAAGAGGTAAGTTTAGAGTTTTGTAATAGAAGTGGAGGGCTTTAAGAATAAAAAAAATATATAGGCAATTACTTGGATTTTGATATTATAAAAGCTAGTCACAATTTAATAATACTAAATGTTGAATTTGATTCTATTGTTGTAGATGGTTCTAATACTATTCAGTTATTTCAAATAAGAAAAAAGACAATAAAAATATCTGAAAAAATATCTGAAAAAGATGAATGCATATAACTCAATATTTTATTAAATAATATGACTCCTGGGTAACAGTTAAAATTATTAAACTATGATAAATGTGGGATTTTTGGTAAAATGCTAATACATGAGAAACGAAATTAATATTTATTATATAAATTTAAATTCACAAAGCGACATGAAAATTCATCTATGATATTGTAACACTAACACACTATAAATCATCAAATGACAAATTTAAACAAGTAGCAATGTATTGGTTGTGTATTGTATTGTTGTAAGTTTAACATTTCTACAAAAAAAAATAGTATGCTTAGATATTAGCACCTCAGTGAATTACCCAGGATCCAAATCACTTTTTCTATTCTGTTTTAACAAATGTGTCTTTATGATTTTTACCTATTATATAACCTAATAGGTAAAATACAACTGCTTCATTTGGAACTGATGTGGAGTTAAAATTAACCAGTCTAATTTCAAGGCTTTTGAAGCTCCAGTCCTGTTATATGCTAGAAGTAATACCTTATTGGAAACAAAAGCTTTAAAACCAATGGAGGCTTCTCTTATAAAAAGAGAAAGAAAAAATGTGAATGCTTTATATCATTGTGCTTTAATTTTTGGTGAAAGGTAATGGTCTTGGGCCATGATAGTGATACTCTGGACTTTGTTCTGGTTTTGTTTTCTGGGTTCACACCTAGCAAGCGGGGGGGGGGGGGCAGTATAGGCAACTAGGAACTGAACACAAGTGAATTGTACCCCAAAATAAACCCTACCTGCTGTGTTCATTCTCCAGATAAAAGAAAAATAAATTCTTCTTTTTTCTGGGTAAACTGGCCACCAAATATTACACAACAAGATTATGTCTTAAAGTTAATGCTACAATTTTGGAACACGATTAACTTAAGTTTATAAATGTTATATGGTACCATTTATACATATTAGTTTACAATATTTTAATCAGCAGCTGCTTTTGAATCATTTATTATTAAATCCATTTAATTCCAAGAACAATGATGCTTTATATTTTGTGGTATGCTGTGTTTCATGAGAAGAATCTCTATTAGAGAACATTCTTAGTTTTAGTTTAAATAAGCATATACTAAGCTCATAAAACAATCCTATTAAATACATGATGGTAGGGTAGGAAAAAATAAAGCAAGTAAATATCTATCTTCGTTTTTATTCTTGGTTATATAATGTCTTTATTTGCAGGTGGCTAAAAAATATTGACAGATTAGCCTGTTCTCTATACTTTAGAGATGGTGGCATCATACATTTGCTTTATATAAGGTTGTAATAGCAATAAGTTCATAATTCTTTACTGTAAAACTTAGGTAAGTACTTTTGTTATGCCTTTTAATTATGATTCCAACAGTTATTGAATATTAAAGTAGTCTTATGTAATAATTACTTAACTACTTGGATCCTGAGTATTTGCATCTTCACTGAAAAAATATTTTTATATTCATTTTAAAAGAACAATGATCATATACTTGTAGCTAAGGAATAAAATTTTCAGCCACTATAATACTAGTTATTCTGAAACACAAAATTTCCAAGATTTAGCTACATATATTTACTTTTATTTATTGAAATAAATTAACATATGAATAAAATGCAAATAACATTTACACTGATAAAAAGATAGGCTTATGCCCATTCATTCATACAGTTATATATTGATTACTAATATGTTTGTATTATACATATTTATTTGTAGCTATGTTCTATTTGTCCTGACATATTTATATTTCAGTGTATCAGATAATTTTATATAATGCATTTTCAAAATATAAACACATTGTTTATATTGTAAAAGTCTGTTACATTTTAAATAATAGTTTTTGAAAATTATAGTCTTATTTATAATCATATATATATTGGGACTGAGTGATAGCATAGTGGTAAGTTGTTTGCCTTGCACTTGGCCAACAGAGGATGGACCCTGGTATGAATCTGGTATCGCATATGGTCCCTCAAACCTGTCAGTAGCGACTTCTGAGTGCAGAGCCTGGAGTAACTCTTGAGCACCATCAGCTGTGACCTTCAACCCCCCCAAATACATGAATTATATAATTTTCAGTAATGTGTAGAATATTGTTCATATAAATTATACTCTTTAAATGTATCTAATGTTGAATCTAATTTAAAATATAAGTTTAGAATATGCATCATTAGATATGTTAGTATGCCACATGAGAATGTTATATTGAATATCATACTGTATTTATATTGGTACACAATTTCACAAAGACACAGACACATTGAAGTCTCTGAACACTACTTGGGAGATGCCCTTCCCCCCAAACAAATCATGGTCAAAGACTTTCAAAGGTTGATCAGAAAAGTGTATTAATGACAAAATATTTTTTACATTGAAAATTATTCATAGGTTATGCAAAGGCCAATAATGAATATGATGATTCTATATGAAATATTCCAAAAGGTGTATTTTGCAAGGTTCAGGCTAAGTTCTGGGTTTCACAGACACACCCTGCTATACTCAGGAACTACTCAAGGCATATGTGCTCAGAGGTCACTGCTGACACTCTTTCTCAGACTAGTAGTAGTGTTCCTGAACCATATACTATTGGGAAATGGATCATAGTTGGCTGCATGCAAGCTATGCACGTTAAGCCCAGTATTTTTCCTACAGTTCTATAAAATATTTTATGAAGTAAGTTACACTTTTGTCCATTTGCATCGAGGTAATTTCAGGAAAAACATATAATATTGTATATTCTTTTACCCCCAAAAAACAAATGATTAACTTTCTGAAATGAGAGATAAGCTCCCATTGTCAATGAAATCAAACTACATTTTGAAATAGAATTTGTACAAAATATAAATATTACATGTTAATCTTCACTAGCATATTTTATTTAACAGAAAATTCAGAATTCAAGTGTTAAAAGGCTCTACATTTATAGATAACTTAGAAGAAATTGGATGTATTGTATGTTCTTGCTCTATTGGACGCAAATTCATAACAAAAATACAAGAAATATAATTTTGCACATCATAAATATTTTATTTTTAGTATAAAAATCCTGTCCAGAGAAGTAAAGAAAATACTACCAAAAACCTATTGATATTTCTTTTTTTATAATTATCTTTATTTAAACACCGTGATTACAAACATGATTATAGTTGTATGATTTCAGTCATGTAAAGAACATCCCCCTTCACCAGTGCAACATTCCCACCACCAATTTCCCAGATCTCCCTCCTCCCCACCCCCCTACACCTGTACTCAAGACAGCCTTTCTACTTCCCTCATTCATTCACATTGTTATGATAGTTTTCAGTGTAGTCATCTCTCCAACTGCACTCATCACTCTATGTAATGAGCTTCATGTCATGAGCTGCACCTACCAGCCCTCATCTCTCTTGTCTCTGAGATACTGTTAAAAATGTCTTTCATTTTTCTTAAAGCCCATAGATGAGTGAAACCATTCTGCATCTTTCTCTCTCCCTCTGACTTACTTCACTCAGCATAATAGATTCCATGTACATCCATGTATAGGAAAATTTCATGACTTCATCTCTCCTGATGGCTGCATAGTATTCCATTGTGTATATATACCACATATTTCTATATTCCGTTGCAAATGTGGATAGGACTGCATCTGCCCTAGAGGCTACCGTGTCAGGACTCAAACTACAAAACAGAACATTTGGGGGCCAAAGATATACAGGGGGTAGTGTACACCCCTAAAACCTAGCATTTAACCAATTGTCTCTTTGACATAGTATCAACTTAAATAAACCTGGAGTCCCTGAACACTACCACCCAAACAAATCATGGTCAAAAAATTTCAAAGGTTGATCAGAAAAGTTGATTAATGACAAAATATTTTTTACATTGAAAATAAATGTCATTAAAGGAATCAATCTATTATCTTTCAAGAAAACCTCAGCAAATATTTTGCAAAAGTATTTTGGAAGATTTAAATCTTTTCTAGTATTTTGATTTAGATTCTGTCAAAAGCATTTAATTGGACTGAATTTCACCTGTTACAGAAAAATAAGTTAAGGTATCTCAAATACTAAAAGTTTTACTAAAATTTTTCACTCGTTACATAGTAAAGTGAGCAAATATAAAAATAGAAAAATTGAATAGAAAAATAACTACTTAAATTTTAAGTCAGCTACATCTAAAATAATTAGCAATAGGTAGGCTATTTGAAATTGTATTAGTCATGATTTATAGATTCTGAATAAGTAAGTATAATGTTACAAAATTTTGGCCTGGCCTAGAGCCCATTACAATTCAAAGCCACAAAGACAATAAAACCTCAGTAACTTTTGCAGATAAAGGAAAGATTACCAGGCACATGCATTTAGTGACCTTCTACCTCTACGTAACTATTTAAAAACCTGACTTTTGTTAGCTACTATAAACATATTTTATAGCTCATTTATTATCATAGAGAAAAAATGTAATGACATTGTGAATGATCTGATGAATGAATAGCAGTACAATTTGAATAGTTTTTTCTTTAACTAAAAATTCCACCATAAACTGTCTATTTTACTGTGGTATAATTTTCTTTCAAAATGGCTGTACTTTTTGGATTTCTTACTATGCAACTGTAGTAATGTACAAGCAAATTTTAGGATGATGGCAAATGCTTACTGAAAGGACAAAAGAGAAGATAAACTTTATCATTTAATATATAGGTTGCAGCACCACTTTCAAGAATAACTTTTTAAACAAATATTTGTAAGACTAACCTATTGAAATTCTACTGAGCATAACTAAAAATGAAAAACACATAAAGTAAACAAAGTAGTCTGCTTTAGTCAGTCAAAGAAATAAGACATTCCTTAACACATTCCTTGTTAGTTTTCTCTTACCAAAATGTACAACTACTAAAAGGAGTTAGGAGATTTAGCAGTTTTCCATAGTACATGTACATGTACATATACATATTCCATAGTACATATACATAGTATATGGAGGCAAATAGATTTTTATATTTTAGAAGAATAAAATATGCAAGTATATGGTAAATGTATTCCAATGGCAATTATATATATGCTTTAATAAACTATATGTGAGTCATAGATACTAGACTGAAATCACATATGTATGGGGGCCGGAGAGATAGCACAGTGGTAGAGCATTTGCCTTGCAAGCAGCCAATCCAGGACAAATGGTTCTAATCCTGGCATCCCATATGGTTCCCAGAGCATGCCATGAGCTATTTCTTTTTTTTCTTTATTCTTTTTTTTTTTTTTTTGGTGGAGCATATAGGCACGATCATGAGCGATTTCTGAGTGCAGAGCTAAGATTAACCCCCGAGAGCCTTTGGGTGTGACTCAAAAAAAACCACAACAATAACAAATCACATATGTAAACCTGAATTGTACTATATATTGGGTTATATATATATATATAAATATACATATTTATTACAGGCTTTCTGCATATGTATAAACCATATATCTAGTTTTTGAAGGGCAACCCACACTGAATGGTAATCAGTAATTACTATTAACTCCAGCTCAGCAATCCCTCCTAGAGAGTCTTGGGAAACCATAAGGAGTGCTGGGGTACCAGTGCTTGAACCTGGACCAGCTGCATGCAAAGCAAGTGTCTAACCTGTTGTGCTATTGCATTGGACCTATAGGTCCAATTTACAGAAATTAAAAGTCGCCAGATGCTAGGTAATTACCTCTCTCCACTTCTATAGCTCAGAAACTAGGCCACCCATAGTTTTATATATATTTTAGGATATTTATCTTTTAGGATACTTTTGGTCAGGTACTGGGAAACTCAACATAACTTAATAGTCTTTAATAAGAAAACATGATTTTCATTCAGGTCAAAAATGAAAATGACTTCAAGTTTGATTCAGTAAGGATCAGTTATTCAATAAAACTATTCTGCCAATTTTTCTCCTTTGTCATCATCTGCTTTATTCCCTATATTAGCCTTTTATACTTACAAAATGAACAAAATATTCACACATAAAACTCTAAATCTAGAGGGGAAGAAAACACATTCTTTTTATATGTCCCTTTCTAGATAAAACTTTTTAAAGAAGTTTCTCATATCCTAGCAGATTATTTCAATTTCTAACAATGCCTGTCAAAAATCTAGAGATATGAAAAATGCCTGTGGCTTACCCATAATATGAGAGCATAAAAGGTATATATGTAATATGCTTTTAAATTAGGATAATAGTAATTTTAAACCATTGAGATATTTTTTAATATGGAAAGATTGAATGTACTCAAAACAATATTTTAGGCCTTTTGTTAGGTTGACAAGAGCAAAGAAATCCATTCTTTGTAGTTGACATTTATAACTCCTGTTGTGAATTCTTGTTTCATAATGGTATTTTAAAAGGATGTCAGTTTTAAGCTATCCTTTGTTAATTTAATTCAAATGCTCAGGCACTTCTGAAATTTTGTTTTTTCCTTTTTCTATATGACACTTAATGCTGATTCATTCAAAACAACATATAAGCTGGAGATGCATTTATTATCATAAAGAATCAATGTCTCAAAATTAGACTGTATATATCTAATTTTAAATAAACTTAGGTAACATTAAATAACTTTAATACTAGTAGTTAATTTTATTAATTAGGCAAATTTAAATAATAGTAATTTAGTAATTATTGGTATATATTTAAGTGGTCAGTTCTGACTACCAATTCCCCTGAGACTGCCAGGAGCAATTATTAAGCTTTGAGCCAGGATTAACCCCTGAGGGCTGTCAGGTGTGACCCAAAAACAAAACAAAACAAAAAAAAAAGGGATTTTATGGATAAATAATACATAGTAATGGCAAATTAGTACATGTTTATAAAGCAGAGGATATCCTAGTTTCTGTGTACATAAAAATAAAAACATATGCGAAATTTTTGTACCTAAAAAATTATTCCCAGATAGCACAAACTAGACATCATGCTTATGTACTATAAAAATAAGAACACTTGGGACCGGAGTGGTGGTGCAAGAAGTAAGGCACCTACTTAGCCTAGGAAGCACCGCGTTTTGATCCCCCAGTGTCCCATATGGTCCCCCAAGCCAGGGGAGATTTCTGAGCGCATAGCCAGAAGCAACCCCTGAACATCACCAGGTGTGGCCAAGAAAACAAACAAGAAATAATAAGAACACTTGCATGAAAACAATTCACTGATTTAAGTATAATGCACATCATTTTTATCACTCCTAGTGTGCTTCATGACATACTAAGAATTTATAGTTTTGCTACTGTTCACTATCAAAGATGCCTGAATGTCTTACAGAATTACCTGTAAAATATGCCCAGGTGTTTTCTTCAGCTATGCCAGATAGTGCTGATGAAACATGTGATGCCAGTGATTGAAACAGGATGAACTATATGCCTTAACACATTTGTTATATATCTGGCATTTTTAGGAAGGCAAAAACCTTGTGGCAGAAATATGGGATAATATATTTAAAAATCTACTTCTAAATGCAGATAATTTTTGCCATTGGCTCAGCCCTTTTCTTATAATTTTGAACTTTGCATAAAATTTTGATATACATGCTAATAAGTTTCTTTTGCATCTTCATATATTATGCTAATAAAGTAAAGATTATCACTTATTAGTTACTATATTCAATTAAGATTATATTTTAAAAATGCTTAAGAGCACAAATATATAAACATATGTTAGAAGTTAATAATGCTAACAACAAAAGTTTTGTTTTTACCTGCAGTCCTCCACAGTGCAAAGTACAAACACATAAAGAGAACAGCTGTCTAAAATTCTGTGAATAAAGTCAGGCCAAGGAATGCCTATTGGTGGAGCAGGAAAGACTTTATGAAGCAAGGCCAATATATTGTAAAAATAAAGATGATGGCATAAAGCCTATATATTAATTTTTTTAAAAATAAAAGATAAACACAAAGTCAATGAAATTCAATATTTAGCTGGAATGCTTAGAACTGAGAACGTTAGTAAAGAATAGTATCAGAAAAGCTGAAGACCACTTTCAAGAATGTTAAAGGACATCAAATTTACGAGTTCAGAGAGGTCAAGTGAGAGAAGAACTGAAAAGTACTCATTATGATTAGAAACTAAAAGGTGATTGAACCAGAGAAAACAGTTTCATTAGAATGCAGCAGTTAGAAGCTTTATTATAATAGGTTGGGGAGTTAATGTGAGGTCAGGAAAATGACAATATTTGCAAACAACAGAAACTTGGCTATAAAATAATTTGGGTTGAATTATCAGAGTAGAACAGGGAGTTGGGTGTTTTATTTATGGTTTGTAATTTAACATGTTATAGGCTAGAAGAAAATAATAAAGTGGTTGGAAGAGATAAAAGAAAACAAGAAGCAACCTGTATTCTTGAACATGAACCCCATTATTTTGTTTTCTAATCAATGTGCATTAGTGGTTAATAAAACATTGCTGAGTGAATGAATAACAGAAAGTATAAATTAAATAAATCCATAAAATCAGGTGAAGAAAATAACTTTGGGTATAAAATTCTCAAGTGACTATACTCAAGATCTTCACATAAAAACAAGATAATAAAAATATCACACAGAAAGATGCATCTAGAGGAAATTGTGTTTGTAGTAGTTCCCATTTCTTATATATGTACATATCTTTCTATTTCTTTCTATTTAAATTTTATCAAAATTTGTATAAATATTCATTTCTAATGAGAATACAACTTAAAATTGACCCTTAGAATTAAATAAAATGTGAAGCCAGGTTTGAAATTTGATCATTCTGACTTGAATATTGATTTGAATATATGATTTATATGAGCTAATTATTTTCTTTTTCTTTTCTTCACAAATTTGAGATGGAAAATATATATGTTTTGGTTTTTAGGCCAAACCAAGCAGTGCTCTATGGTGCTCTAACACTCATGGTGGGTGCTCAAGGAACCATATTATATGCCTAGGATCAAACCTTGGTAGATCTGACCCTGCTGGGAAATATTTTTTTTAAAGGTTTTTGTAAATGAAGTAAATGAAATGTATTTTCTGTTTTTATGGACATTAAAAACTCAGAAAATAATTATATTAGGAATAATCAACTCTAACTTACATCAAAAATGCTTTTTGAGCATCTATCACAAAGATTGACCTGTGACCCCCTCTGAGAAGCCTCTTTTCCTAACACAATAGGATGGATAACACTTTAGTATGGTTCACAGCACAATCCATGAGAGGATTGTCTCCTTGCTGTGTTGCTTTAGATCCAGTTTCCTTGAAGGCAGATGTGAGACCAGGCTTAAGTGCTAATGACTTTTTGAGTGGAGGATTTACAGAGCAGAAAGGATAAGAAACAGTGATTGAAGTGGAGAAAGATGAGAAGCAAATGCATTTACCAGGATTAGGACCTGTGGGTAATTTTAGCGAGTTGCTGTAAAAGTGTTACTCTCCATGAGATGGATATTTTCCAAAAAAGAAAAAGAAAACTATTAAGAAAAAACAAAGCTTGACCAAAGAAAGAATACAGGGTGAATTCTAGCAAATATTTCTATCCTGTCTCCTGTGTTTGAGATTCAATATTACAATTGTTATTCACAATTTTCATGCACCACAACCTGCTTATTTTTACAGATATTGAGTAAGCCTGATCACTTAGACTGATGTTTAACAATTTTGGATGTGTTGAATTTTATCTAGTTCATTTCCTATGGTAGAAATCAGTTGAATATTTGCAGTATTACTTATGCTTATGCAATAAAGAAAGGTAAAAAAGATATAAGTGATTTAAATGAATCCAAAAAGTGGAACTATATGTATGATAATTTGTCTCATATTTCTCATGCATCCTTCAATAGTATATTTTTGATTAAGAGGAATATGAGGTAGAAAATGGTTGACTAGGGGCCGGAGAGATAGCATGGAGGTAAGGCATTTGCCTTTCATGCAGAAGGTCATCGGTTTGAATCCCGGCGTCCCATATGGTCCCCCGTGCTTGCTAAGAGCAACTTCTGAGCATGGAGCCAGGAGTAACTCCTGAGCAACTGCCGGGTGAGACCCAAAAACCAAAAAAAAAAAAAAAAAAAAAAAAGAAAATGGTTGACTAGAATTTGATGCTCATGCTCATTGCTTCAGAGAATATATGATACCACTATTTGGAAAATAAAAACAATTAACTAGATGAAATGTCTGTAAAAAGTGGGATTTATAAAGTCAGCATCAATTGATTTCAGATGTGCCTACTCCAGAACAATTCCAGGAGGTCTTTGTTCTCTGAATGGTGTGACTTTCCGGAAGCTCAGATACTTCAGGAGTGACCTGAATATTCCCCCAGTAATTCAAGGTTTTGCAGTACTATTTCCTTGGCTCTTCACATTGAGGGCCTTTGTTGACTTGCCAATGCAAAAAGGTTCTTCTGCATTCTGAGCAGAAACTCCTCAGTACTCCTCATTATCAACTTACTTCCTGTTTATACACTAAAAATGAAAAAAATATGACCAGAGAAGTTATAGCATATGAGTTCAGATGCTTTCCCTCCATGCACTCTACTTGCAGTCTATCTGTCCTTGTTACTTCATTTAATCCCAGAAGTACCATCAGGACTGGTTTCTGAACACAGAACCAGAACACTGCCTAGTGCCCCACAAATACCCAAAATAAAAAGAAATAAAAAGATCTGAGAACATAAAATATAAGTAATATTTTCCCTAAGGTATTTTTTAACAAGGGCAAAATGTTTTAAAATAACTTGATTATAATAGATAACTGGCTAATCACAAATTTAATTTTTGATTATAATCTGAGACCTGATATTTTCAGTGATCTCTAAATAAAAGCCTGTAAAGAGCCTGTGGCTAAGTGACTAAAAGCCCTTGTGTAAAATATAATATGTAATAGACTAAGTTCCTTCTTGTTTTCCACACATAATGCTGAGCCTGTCTTTTAGGCACTGAGGTCTGGGACAGACTTTCCTTGGAGTGATTTTCACAAGAATGAAAATCAGCAGTGCAAAGAGCTCCAATTTTGTGCACTCAATACTTCACTCGATCCCTACAACTAGACACAGGCACTGTGGTCATTTTTTGGATCCTCTGTGTAAGCACCACAGAGATTTCCAGAGATACAACAGTTATGTGCAGAGTACTACAACTGAATTGTGTAACCATCAGAAAACACACAATCAAGTGTGAATAATCCCATAAATTTATAATAAGCAACCAAAGGAAGACAAGAGAAAGGAGAGAGTGCAGGAGATAATGTTCTTAGTTGTTTTTGTTGCTATAGTTTACAGGAAAAGAAGGTCTTTGAAGGAATTCTGCATAGCAAACCCTGCATGCCATAATTTATTAGTAAATTCAAATATACTTACAGCCTCCATCACATTTATCTTTTTTTTTAATATGAAATGCTTCACAAATTTGCGTGTCATCTTTGAGCAGGGACCATGCTAATCTTCTCTGTATCATTCCAATTTTAGTATATGTGCTGCTGAAGCGAGCACTATCACATTTATCTTAAAGTTGAAAATCTTACACCATAAGGTTTTGCCCTCACAATAGGATTGGGGAAGTGACAAAATGAACACTGCATATATCCAATAAGTTATATTTAAGAAATGACCAATTATCATTCAATTTAAATGTGCATTGTGATTAAGATGAATAAAATTATGTACTTTTCCATGCTTCTTATTAACTTCAGAACTGTCTACACAAGATGGTTCTTCATACTTTACTTCTAGTATAGCTTGAGTGCTTTTTGATTTTAGAAAAGAGCTATGGGAAACAGATATGACAGCTGTCAGATTCTTTGTCCAAATTTAATCAGGATTCAGTCAGAGAGAAATGTCCTAATCCATCAACACCTGCTTGGAATAAGCATTAAGACCACTAGAGACAGAGCCAAATATAGTGATTCAATTAATTGAAAGGCTTTGGCAATTCACCAAAGGAAGCTTCAGAGCAAGTTTTAGTATTCAACTAAAGTAGAACAGAATCTATGCTAAGTATCTCTAAATTTTTTGCAACTGACTAGAGATTTATATTATTTAAATATTACTTTATTTGGAAAATTTAAAGTCATTGGTGAAGAAGACATAGAGGCAAATTTATTTTAATTTAGTACTTACTATTTCTTATAGCTTTAAGATAGAAAAATTGTATGAAGATTATAGCTTGATATAGAATTGTGTTTCTGCATGTGTGGCATTTTTATAAAGCTAATATTCTCAATTAACTCGAGTGGGTTTTCTATAAAACAGCTCTATTTTTAGTTTGTCTTCTAAAATACATATGTAATTGCATTAAGGACAATTACTTCACAATTAGTCTAACCAACAAGTTAAATCATCACTTGTTCTTTCTTATTATTTTTTCTATGAAAATTTGATGCTAAATAATGTTAAACTAACCCATAATATTTTTCTTAAATCTTACCTTATTTTCTGCATACCATTTAATCAATGACTTTATAATTTATTCCCTCATAAAATAATGCAGTTTATTCATGGATACTCATCTTTGATAACAATTTGCTTTAATAATCTTTAAATACTAGTCAACTTTGATTTCATTAATTGATTATATTTTCAAACACTTGTCAGTAAATTCAAGATATTAGAAACTACTTAAGTTCCATATCTTCTGAAAATATGCCATATTAGAGATATGTTAAAATTAGTTCATCACAGAAAACATATTTGATTCATTTGCATCAATTCAGGTAGCCTCTGTTATTTTTATAATAATATTTTATTTAAACACCATGGTTACAGATATGTTCATAGTTGGGTTTCAGGAATAGAATGTTCACTACTCTTTAAAAGTGTGATTTTTCCACTACCAATGCCTCCCATTTGTCTCCCCACCCCAATCCTCTGCCTGTCTCTAAGAAGGCATTCTGCCTGTCACTATCATTTTCATGGAAGTTGTAATTGTAGTTAGTACTCCAACTTCAATCATCACTCTTTGACGCAAGCTATATATCATGATCTTGTCCTCCCAGCGCTCAACTCTATTGACTCTAGATATTATTTTCATACTGTCTTTATGTATATGTGTATGTGTATACACATAAATATATATGTATATATATATATATATATATATACACACACACACACATACACACACACATTGAAATCCTATATATCCTGCAGATGAATGACACTGTTCTTTGTCTATCCCTTTCCCTGGTTCATTTTAATCAGCATAATAATCTCTATGTTAATCCAGTTATAGGCAAATTTCATGACTTTATTTTTCCTAACTGCTCTGTAGTATTCCATTGTGTAGATATACCATGGTTTCTTTAGCCACTCATCTGTTGTCAGGCACCTGGGTTGTTTCCAGATTTCCATTATTGTAAATAGCACTGCAGTGAATATAGGAATGCAGAGGGTATTTTTGCATGTGTTTTTGTGTTCCTAGGGTATATCCCCAGGAGTGGTACTGCTGGATCATATGGGAGCTCAATTTACAGGTTTTTGTGGAATATCCATATTGTTTTACAGAAAGGCAGTGAGAGTTTCTTTGTTCCCAGATCCCAGACAAGTACTGGTCTTATTCTTTGTGATGTGTGCCATTCTCTGTGGTGTAAGATGATAGAGTATTGTTTTGATTTGTATAGCCCTAATAATTAGTGATGTGGAACAATTTTTTCATATACCTCTTGGTCATCTCTATTTCTTCTTTGAGAAAATGTCTGCTTACTATTTCTCCCCATTTTTGATGGGCTTGGATACTTTCCTTGCTAAGTTCTGTTAGTACCTTGTATACCTTAAAGATGAGCCCCATATCTGATGAATATTGGGTGATAGTTTCTCCCATTCTGTGGGTGACCTTTGTATCCTACTCACTGTTTCAAGTGCAGAAGGTTCTCAGTTTAATGTAGTCCCACTTGTTTATCTCTGCTTTTGCTTGCTTGGATAATGGTGTTTGCTACTTGAAGATGCCATTCGTCTCAATGTTATGGAAATTTTGCAAGTATAACCCATCCAAAAGCACTAAAACAGCAAGGAATGGCGGCTCTAGCCATGGCAGCCAGCCCCCAGAGTGACGAAAGGTGAGCACCTCTCAGCCCAAAAGGACAAAACTAGGCAGAGAGGCCTATACCTTCTATGGATGCCGGAGGCTCTGCTTTATAATGAATCTCTTTAAGCCATTTTATTTAATGAGTTTATCAGTAAAAGATACATATGATTGATAGATATATGCATATCAATATACATACTTTTTGTTTTTGTTTTTTGGGACACACCCAGTGACACTCAGTGGTTACTCCTGGCTTTGCTCTCAGAAATTGCTCCTGGCTTGAGGGACCATCTGGACACCTGGGGATCAAACCGAGGTTCTACTTGGAACAGCCACGTGAAAAGCAAATGTCCCTATACATACATTCTTAAACAGATGTGTCATATATGTGATCTTTAATTTTAGTAGATTCTTGAATTTTATTTAGGTTAACTACTTCATATAATTTAAGTTTGTCTTCACTTTCAGCATAACAAGTACATTCTTTTCTTTCAATGTTCTTAAAGATTAACTTAAATTTGCAATTTGCATTTCTTAATATTATAAGCTCACTTTCAACTATCACTATGAAAAATGGAAATGAGTAACATCATTGTCTTCTTCCCATATGTTATGGCATTTATTTCATTTCCCTTTTAACTTTGATGATTAGAAACATATTTCCATGCTTAATTTACATTTGTCTTAAAATCAGTTAACAATGAGAGAACTTAATTTGTAAAATATGACTTTCTTTATTTCACTGATTTTTTTTTTACTTTTTTTAAATTAGGCATCAGACAGTGATGTTCAGGTTCTATTCATAGCTCTGTGCTCAGGAATTACTCCTGGTAAGCTCTGGAAGATAAACATGCAAGACAAATGTCCTAGCATTGTATTATTACTCTGGGCCCCTTATGCTATTATTTTCTTTAAGTAAATTCAAATTATTGACCACTTTTAAAATAAATTAAAAAAGAAAAAAGAAAAAGAAATAAAGTATCTATGAATTTACAATTTATTGCTTTAGTATTATCAGCTTAATAACAAGGTGAGTATAGCAGGTAGCAGTATTCTTAATGTGTAAATTAATGTAAATATATTCAAAATGCACACAAACTCAGTGTGTCTTTTTTTTTAATGTGCAACAAAGATGGTTGTGAATATTTTATTACCATTTGACACCTGGAAAATTGTGAGCAAAACATTGGCAGAAAAAAGTAACAACAGTTAATTGCAGATAAAGGGCTGTTTTGCAAACTTCACAAAAAACACTTTCACATTTAAATACTTCTATTAGTGTTACTCGGGGACCTATGTCAGAGGGTGGTTTTATACTTACAATAAAACTAAATTCCAGGTAGTCTTGTTGACTGCTTCTTTCCTCTCCCAACATATTCAAAGAAATATTGTTACTCTCAGTAAACTCAGATTTTTGAAAATAGTATTATCATTCACTTTTTAAAAAATTGTGCCTATATATAATACATAAAGTAGCATATATTATATTACACATATATTGTTAGAAACTTGCTATCATTTTAATGGAACTCTGTGCCATTAGTAAATCCCTTCATTCTATTGTTAATCTAAAATTTTATATAGTATATCAGTGTATTATTTTTTGAGGTTGGATAACTTCATTGCTTTTTAATGAAATAATATGTATTTCCTTTATAATTTATAGTACTAAATGTTACAGTTATACTTTGGAATTTATAATCATGCTTACCTTATTATATACACAAAGTAAGTTAACTACAATTGGGGAATGCTTATATTATTAGCTAGAGAAATATTCTGAAAGCAATTAAATATAAAGCATCAATAAAATATCACATTCAATTATTGTAAAAATTTAACGAAAAGATATAATCTAATTACCACAAAAATGTGCATTTCAAAAATCAATATAAACAATAATTATTTGAAGGCAACACAGAGAAACTTAGCAGGGAATGCATAAATGAAGCTGCGTTAGTAGTTTTCAAGTCAACAATGGCAATAGAATAAATAACTACAATACCACTACCATTTATCATTTTGCAATATTAACCCAAATTTTGAAGAGACACTTCCAGATATATAACACATAAAAATTTACTACTTAATTGTACTCTAATTTTCTGAAATATATTACCGTGCCATCAAGCCAAATTAGAGATATATAAGAATGAGAGAGGTGTAGCAACAATGGGAGCAGGATGCTTAATTAGGCTAGAAGAAAATATTGTACAAGATTTCAGATTGGAAAACATAATACAAGAATATGGTAGAAGCTCAGTTCCTGATATAGCCTCAAACATATCGTTCAAAAATTTTTAACACTGTCATGGCTTTATTTAAAACACAGTTGCACAAAAGTATTAACTTCAAATATCTTAAAGGAGAGTTTTGATTAATTTAACACTATATACATACTGCCATACAAAGAGCATTAAAATAGGACCAAAAACTTCTACAAAATATAAAATCCACCCTTATTTGCTTGAAAATACTATCCGCAAAGATAAATTAAAATTAAAAAGTTATCTGGAGGTTCTAAATGTTTGTTTTCGAAGCAAAAATCTTTTTAAAAAAGTATTTTATAAAAGTCATTTTTGAAACAATCCTGAGACAATGAGAGGAGGGCTGGAACTTCCAGCTCACTTCATGAAGCTCCTCAGAGTGGTGAGTGCAGTTATAGAAATAAATACACTGAGAACTACCATAACCATGTGAATGAATGAAGGAACTGGAAAGCCTGTCTAGAGTACAGGTGGGGGAGGGGTGGGATGGAGGGAGATTTGGGACATTGGTGGTGAGAATGTTGCACTGGTGAAGGGGGGTGTTCTTTACATGACTGAAACCTAATCACAATCATATTTGTAATCAAGATGCTTAAATAAAGATTATGAATAAAAAATATTTTATAATAAATCTGGTATACAGTGCAATGAGAATACTTAGGACTAAAACTGGCCATTTCAACTGGTTAAAAGGAATAAAATACTAGCTTTTGGTTATATAAATTCTCCCACTAAATATATCCCAAGAGCTTGAGTTCAATCAGCAGTGTATCTTTTTATTATCTATAAATAACTGCATAGTGTTTACTTTAAAATCCCCAAGTCATACACTTAAAATTAAATAAGGATTATATTTAGTAATATAGTTGTACCCTAACATGAATCTTTACTTCACTTAACTTGACACTAATTTAACAACAATTAAAAATATTTAAATGCCAAAATTAAAAAGCCTTAACTATGAAACCACCACAGGAGATGAATTTAACTTCTCATAATGCTTCGCATTCACATTCAGAAGCCATGTAAAGAAACACACACACACTAATCCGAAATAGCTGTTTTGAAATGGCTATTTACTTGAATAATTAATTTTTGTTGTTTTTTGTTTCTTTTTTTGGGGGGGTACACCCATTTGATGCTCAGGGGTTACTCCTGGCTAAGTGCTCAGAAATTGCCCCTGGCTTGGGGAGACCATATGGGATGCCGGGGGACCGAACCACAGTCCTTCCTTGGTTACTGCTTGCAAGGTAGACACCTTACCTCTAGCGCCACCTCACTGGCCCCTCGGGTGCTCAGGGGTTACTCCTGGCTCCATGCTCAGAAATTGCTCCTGGCAGGCACGGGGGACCATATGGAATGCCGGGATTTGAACTGATGACCTTCTGCATAAAAGGCAAATGCCTTTCCTCCATGCTATCTCTTCGGCCCCTGATTTTTTCTTCTTAAGTTCTGTCATACCTTGTATATATTCAACTTAGTCCCTTATCTGACAAGTATTGGGTGAATAGTTTCTCCTGTTCTGTGGGTGGCTTTTGAATCCTAGGCACTATTGCCTTTGAGATTCAGAAGCCTCTCAGATTAATATAGTCCCATTTGTTAATCTCTGCTTAGACTTGTTTGAAGAATGATGTTTCCTCCTTGAAAATGTCTTTAGTCTCAATTTCATAGTGTTTTATCTACATGTTATTCTATATACTTATGATATCAGGCCTGATAGCAAGGTCTTTAATTCATTTAGATTTGACCTTTGTGCATGGTGTTAAATGGAGGTCTGAGTTTGCTTTTATGCAAGTAGCTAATCAGTTGTGCCAACACCACTTAATGACAAAATTTAATAAAATGAATGCTTCACCTAGAATATTGTACCCAACAAGACTCACTTTCTGGTTGGAAATATTCAAAGTTTCACGAATAAAAACAGCTCAGAAACTTTGCAATCTTAAAGCAGCATTAGAGAAAACTGAGATGCTAGAGTGGTGGCACAAGCCAGAAGGCATCTGCCTTGTGTGCGCTAGCCTAAGATGGACTGCTATTCAATCCTTCAGCATCCAATATGGTCCCGCAAGCCAGGAGTGATCTGAACATCACTGGATGTGGCCAAAAAAACAAACAAGAAGAAAAAAGAAAAAAAAGAAAAACTGAAAGGTCTACTTTAAGTCAAGACACACCAAACTTCTACACAAATATGGCACTAAATCCCATGACTATTATCTCTCTCAATGTCAATGGATTAAATGCACCAGTTAAAAGACACAGAGTGGCTAAATGAGTCAAAAAACTGAATCCAAACTTCTGCTGCCTACAAGTACCACATCTGAACAGTCAGAAAAAAATAGACTCAAAATCAAAGGCTGGATGAAAATCATCCAAGGAAACAACACCCTTAGAAAAGCTGGAGTGGCCATGTTAGTATCAGATGACAAAAATTTTAACTCTCAGAAAGTTGTAAGGGACAAAGTTTGATATTTAATACTAATCAGGGGGTATGTACAATAGGAAGAGATCGCACTCAAACATATATGCACCCAATGAAGAACCAGCAAAATATTTAATATAATTGTTGACAAATCTAAAGGAAGATATAAATACCAACACAGTAATATATGGCACTTCATCCACAGAAACCTGGATAGAAAATCTATTCCAATGCACATGGGTCATTCTATCGGATAGATCACATGCTGGTACATAAAACATACCTCCATTAAATCATGAGAATAGAAATAGTGCAGACTACCATTGCTGATCACAATGCACTGAAATTAGATATGAAGTACAAAGTGACACAGAAGAAAAATTCTAACATCTGGAAATTAAACAGTCTACTACTGAACAACCAATGGATCCAAGATAAAATCAAAGAGGAAATCAAAACTTTCCTGGACACAAATGACAATAAAGACACAAACTCTCAGAACCTATAGGACACAGCAAAAGCAGTACTGAGAGGTAAATTTATAGCTTTGCAAGCACACATCAAGAAGGAAGAAGGGACATAACTAAATAGCTTTTGCTGTGTCACATAAATTCTGAAAATTTGTGTCTTCGTTGTCATTTGTTCCCAGGAATGCTTTTATTAGTCTTTTATTTCATCTCCCTTTCAGTTACTTTTCCAGGCTTCCTTACTAACTCCCTTTGCTGATGCTACTGCTGATGCTTTTTTGATGATGCTTAACTACTGATGCTAAATTTGAAGCTGAATTGCTGATACTGAATCTGATGCTGAAACTCTCTGTTGAATCTCGCTGTTGATTCTTGCTTCTGTCACACTCCTCTTTCTAACTCTCTTTCTTAATCCCTCTCTCCCTCCATGTAGATTCCTCCTTCTACCCATTCCAGGTGTGGCTGGTTCTGATCATTCACGTGGGATAAATAAGAAGTTGGGAGAGGGGATACCCAAATTCTCCACCTTTTTCATATTATTACAGAAGCATTATTGATAAGTCTAGAACATCAAAGTTTCTTATCATAAGCTTCTCTAAACAAAACCACAAGAATATTTCTGCAGATAATATAGTTGGAAAATAAACTGCTACATAAGATACACAACATAACATAGAAATTGGGAAACATTCACAAGGATAGCTGAGAACTTGAAGAACTCTAACATGCATTTCTCCAGAATTGTGCAAACAAATATTAAGGCACTAAAGTTAGATACAAAATTTTCTGTTTCAAGGGGGCTTAGAACAAAACAATAAAATCTATAAGTTAAAACACAATTTAACCAGTAATATAGTGACCGATGAAAATAGAGTCTAAAGATTAACCTAGAAGAAAGTTAAGTTTTTGGAGGTAACCCATGTGCAGGAAGTTCTGAAAGCAGCTTTTCCTTTGTTGGTCTTCAGTTGGTTTTGGATCCCACATCTTCTAAATCTTCACCTCTGTATAAGGCTGCTGAGGTTTTCTCAATAAGCTATTGCAAGTTAGGGATCCTAGGTCCTTGCAAAATTCACCTCTCATAGAGGAAATATGGTAGACGGTGGCGTTTGGGATGATGCCCAGAGTCTTCACCTCTCTCCCCTTCACTGCCTCATCTGACCCACCTGAGGGCTCCTCTGCAGCCACAGATGGTGGGACACCTGTGTGATAAATTGGTAGAACCTCTGACGATTGGGAGCATATCTGCTGCCTTTCACTGGCATTTCACCAGGTCCAGATACATTAGCAGGTTTTGGTTCCCTCTCTCCTTTCACAACATCAAACTCCAGTATTCCCATCTACAACGATACACAGAAACTTTCTGGGATTGTTTCTCTTAATAGCTCTCCAGTGAACAAAGACATCTCCTTTGGTATTATTTATGTGGAAAATCCATAACCATTCCGAACATTTAACCATTTAATAGTGCCTAGGACTTAGATTGCCAGCACAGGTTTGTCTACATGACTCAGTGCTTGGGGCTTGGGATATCTTTGGTTGAACCGTTTTCAGAATCTGAGTCTCCAGAGATGGTAGCTGCCTTATCCTTCTTGAGAGATGGGGGTCTCTCTGGTTTAGTGCCAGTAGTAAACAATAAATTATCAGTTTTGGGAAGGTCTCTATATCAAGAACTCGTCATCACTGGGATGGCACTCTTCCCCTCTTTTGGCATGTGGTGCAAGAAAATCTCTAGGGAGCCTGGTAAGTAAAGTCCAGTGCAGGGTCCAGAAGCCCCTCAGGGGGGCCCGGCCAGCAGGAATTAGCTGGGGAAGCTTCTCAGACGACTGCACTCCTATTTTGCTGAGTGAAGGCACAACCACACCTGTAAGAAATCTGAGAAAGGTTAATAATAAAGACCCAAGGCAGCGTCTCACTGTTCAAGGGTACCTTTATTGGCTACAGTTCCTTCTTATATAGTGAAGGAGAAGGGGGCAGTACAAAGGTGATGTCAGTCATACTTTTGGCGCGAAGGCCCATACAAGGCAAGGATATATTTCAGGTTTCAAGGAACAAAGAAATTTAGGCATTCTCTAAATAAGGAAGTGGGCAGTGGGTCTAGGGGGGCTGGATGACCTTCAAGTTATGATGAACGTGCTGTTTCCATGGAAATTTCTAGTGACCTTCTAGCTGCATTCCTAATTGCTTAACTATCAGGAGGTGGTGCGAGATGTGCCTGCCTCAGTGATCTTGAACAGACAATGTAGCATACACTTATTGATAATAGCCTAGTTCACTCCGGAATGTGGTCTTAAGGAGTGAGGCCTAGTTTCTGATAACGGTACCAGGCAGCTTTTGCTCTCCTCCGGGCTAGAGCTAATTATATCTTGCAGCTGCATGCCTTTCTCTTTAGCTCAAAAAATTCACAGCAAGACTGAAAAATGGCTTTTAGGTGAAAAGCTGGGCTATGGCAGAAAGAACAGCAATATGGCCTCAAACAAGTCAGTCCCCAACAGTCCAGAGTAGGAAATGCAGGTAGATAGACCAGAGCAACATGAAGCCATTCAGAACAGGAGGCTTCACTGATGTTCCAGTGAAAGGCACAGCATATTCAGTCGAGTTTGAGAGGGCTGTCATGATGATAATGGTTATTAGGGGCTGGAGTGGTGGGGTGTTTGCCTTGCAAGTGCTGACCTACGATAGACTGCAGTTTGATCCCTAGGAGTCCCATGTGGACCCCCAAGCGAAGAGCAATTTCTGAGCTAATAGCCAGTAGTAACCCCTGATCGTCACTGGATGTCACCCCAAAACCCAAAAAACTGATTATTATGGCAGTCAAGAGATATTTCTATAAGATGGGACCTAGCCTTACACGTGCCAGTACAGATTTGATCCCTGACAACCCCTATGGCTTCTTGGTCCTTTCAGGAGTGGCCCCTGAATGCATTGTAGTAGTAAGGCTTATCACTATTGGGTGAGACCAAAAATAATATTATTAAATGTAGCATAATTTAAAAGTTTCTGACTACAAAAAGAAAAAAATGCATATCTTATCTTGTTTTAAAATGGTCAATGAGGGGCCGGTGAGGTGGCGCTAGAGGTAAGGTGTCTGCCTTGCAAGCACTAGCCAAGGAAGGACCGAGGTTAGATCCCCTGCGTCCCATATGGTCCCACCAAGCCAGGGGCAATTTCTGAGCGCTTTGCCAGGAGTAACCCCTGAGCATCAAACTGGTGTGGCCGAAAAACCAAAAGAAAAAAAACGTCAATGTATCTCTGATATTATAAGCTTGAAAATGATTTTCTTCCTAAGTATGTGGATCCTTGACTTGTATGTAGTAGTTACATATAAAACTCTATATACATATGAAGTCATTGATTATTATGCAGCTTAAATAGATGGTTCTAGGCCCTCCCATAAAGCCCCCTTGATCCCTTTATAGTCATCTTTCAGAATACAATTTCGGACCCTATCCATTGCTAGCACTCATCAGCATTGTATGAAGATCAGATGCTGACCTTTCATCTTCTCTGCCCAAAGAGTTTGGATCTGAGGTCTGTTGCTCAAACCCTTTTTCAGTAACCCTTTTCTTATGCTAGTGCTTATAGATCAATAGGTTGCTCAAAGGGCATCATCTGTTCCCTTGACTTCTCTTAAATCTGGACAAGTACTATTGTCCCACCATTGTTAAAATGTCAAAGAGAAACTGTTTCTAGTTCAGGCACAGAGTTGAAGAGAAGTTTGCCTGACATGAGCACCTTTTTTTCTATTTGGTGTCCCTCGATTTTCCATGGGCATTTTCTTATTTATTTTGATGGATTGTCTTTCCTTTGGGCAGAATTGAAGTTCCCTACTGAATTAACTGTATCACCTGGTTCTCTATTCTCACTCCACTTATAGCATGATAGAACATCATGAGTAATAGTACTCCAGAGCAAGTATATGTAAACTTTGTGAGATCAGATATAAACTTTACAAGTGCTTGCACTGGAAATAATTCCCCTTATTACATCGTAATTGAAGTCATTCTTAAAAGATAAACAATTAAATCTGTACTTATAATTCAAATTTATTTTTATCAACTATTTTTATGTCTGGCATTCATTACTTCAAGAAAAAACTATAATGTAGACTAGAAATATGTCAAACTAGGACAAAGAGTGGTGAGAAAATGTTTCTATGAAAGAAAAACTTTAAAATCTGAACTAATTGCAATGGCAAGATAACAGATGAAACCTAATCTTGAACTTGAGGCTATAGTAGTCAATTATTTTGAATTTAGGTAATGGTTTAGCTTTACTTAAAGTGTTTTGTTATTTATTTAAACTAAATCTAAAGTTTACTTTTAAAGAATTTATTTGATGCAGCTAAGCAATTTCAGTTATAGCATTTGACATCTGCTGTTAAGCATATAATAACATTAATAAAGGAATAAGATTTCCTATAATGAATGGATTGGATGGTTTAGTAAATCACTAGTCAACTATAGTCATCAATTTTTTCTTGCTCAAGGCTAGGCCAGGACTTAAAAAAAATAAAGTAAAAAAAAAAAAAAAGGATGAGCAGTTCAGGAGAGTGAACATATAAGCAAAGTTAATTTTTTAACATTTTCACAGAAACGTATGTTTTCAAGTAAACAAAACTGTCTGTGATTGCATAATAGAACTCAGTCGTTTTTCTATTCTTCTTGACAGTGGAATATTTGAGACAAAAGTTCTGCACATTGATAGTCAAGGTTATGACTAAATCTCTCCATCCCTTTGTTACTCTTAAATTATTTTTTATCTGCCAAATATTAAAAAGTAACTATCAAAGCACCATCACATAAGAGTTAAGAAAAAATAAATAATGTCTCTACTTGTTGACCAGAAAAGAGCTAGGCAGTATAGAAAAAGTAGAAGGAAATCCTCCAAAGTACAATAATCAAAATGAGTAAACACACCTCTTTAGTCCCACATCACCTAAGGCAGTAGAGAATTAGAATTGTCCTGCTAAGTGAAGTCAGTGAGAAGGAAAAGAAAAGTAACAGAATAAGCTCTGCCATATGTGTAGTATAAAAAAATATAAAATGGAATAGAAAATATAAAATGGTTGGTAACCCTTTTCTTCTGCTAATGCTTATAGATCTGGCTTTTGTCATTGGGTGTCTCAAAGGGCATCATCTGTCCCCTTGACTTCTTTTAATTCTGCCAAGTACTGTTGTCCCACCTATGTTAAAGTGTCAAAGAGATATTGAGACTTGCACTATAAAACTGAATTTACCAAGATGAGGGAGCAGGCCTGATATATCCTTCGATACTGGTGGGAGGAAGTGAAGATTGGTGGAGCATGTGATTTTGGAATCCTGCATGCATGAAGCCAAGATTTTGCTATGCCATTGCAACTCTAACAGTACTGTAAATAATGATACTTTATATATTAAAATGTACAACTAAAATAATGAAGAAAAATGGATCATTACATTAGGACCATTCCTAAAAACATCTACATGACCTTTATGCCACAGGAAATTGAAATAGTAACCACTTTATTGTCATTACTCCTATTTATTTCCTGATGAATACGTAATCCATAAAATAGTTTAAACAAAAGATATATTATTGAACAACAAGCATGTAAGATAATGTTCAAAATACTCAAAGGTATGTTATAAGAAATTATGACATGAAGAGATTAATGAGTTACCCTTTTGTCAGTAAATTGAACTAAATTTTCAGTATCTTGGACTTAAAGTCTAATATTATTATTCCTCCAAAAGAGCAAAATACCTAGTTCAAGTGCACCATGAAGCATTCCAGCAGTAAAATATATTTTCATACATATTATACATCTGGCGAGTCTTAATATACCACTTTTATAAATTGAATTGTATTATAGTAGGATATAAAAAGTTAATTTACTTAAACCATATACAGAATAACAATCACTTTTATATGAATCTATACTTTATAATTCACTCTCATTAGGAACATTTTTAACAGATTGTAAAAAGCAATGATTACAATAATTATCTGAAATTAAAAATAATCTCTAAATTAAGAATTCCATTTGTAATAGTAGGAGACAAATTTGAAATGAGTGTCATTTTAATCATTTCTCCCATTTATGTATAAAGTACCTGTTATTGTCTAGTAAAATTATAGTTTTCTTCCAAATAAAATTCAAGGGTATATTTAATATATGATCTAATTGCTTATTTAATTATTTTACTCTTTTATACTGTAATAGGGAATAGTTAAGCTGTTATGATAATACATGATCCTAGAGAAATTACAATTAAGATGAGTCATCATTGCTGCATCTAAAACTTTACATTGTCATTTTTTATTGTTATAGTTAAGATTATATATGTGATGCATTAATTTATTTAACAAAAAGATTTTAATTTCATACCGGAAATTAGACTACTTTGTAGAATATATTTATCTTGCTGCATTATATCTGAATAAATTTGCTCTTTTGTGATATGTATAAAATCTGTACACATGGAACATTTTATTGCATTTTAATGATTTCTTATGCTACTCCTGTGTACTTATAAAAGTATCTGAGGTTTCTTAAAAATAATATTTGAGCTCCCCTCTTTTATATTACATAAAAATCACTTAAGACTGATAATCAATATTAAACTCTAATAAAATAATCAAGATATGTTTATCCTCAGAGCAGTTTATGGTCCTCAGGTACTTTCAGAAATGACTCCTGAGCACAGACAAAGAATAACTCCTTATCACTCAAGCATAAAAGTAATACATTTGTGGACAAAATTATTCAATTTTTTCACAAGATATCTTTTGATATTTGTGGAATTTTATTATTTTTTAATCCCTTTAACAACTTTTTGTCAATTTCTGTATAAATTCATGGGGATTTTTTTAAGGACTGCATTGAATTATTATGATACTTTGTAGATCATCATTTTAACGATCTTCATTATTTTCAAGATATGAAAGGGATGTTTTTATTTATTTGTTTTTTATATTCATAATGATTTATAGTAATTAATGCTACATACCAAGTATTTGATTAGGGTGGCACAGATTTGAATTTTCAAATATTTTGTTTCTTCTTTATAATTCATTCATGCCATACCAAAATACTACAACATAAAAATATTAAAAGGAAATGAAAACTATATGAAATTAGTTCAAGAAAAGCAACACAATAATTATAGGAGTACCCAAAAACAGAATAGATATATTGTATAAATAAGAATTTCCCTAATTTGGGGATTGAATGACATTCATAAATTCATAAATTTATAATGAAAATAAAATAACATGAAGAAACTTCAGGTAATTAGAATGACAAATATCTAAAAACAATGATACAATTCTGAAATATCAAGTAAAGATCTGAGCATACATGGGATCCCTCACAATTTTCAGAGCATATCTACCAAAAGAAACTTTACAGGTGGATAAAATAAGCCAGCTGAATGAAATAAATACTTTAACTTGAATATTCTATTTTGTTAGGTTGTCATTTAAAATTGAAGTTATGACGTGAGCTTTTTTGTTTGTTTGTTTTGGGGCCACAATCAGCAGCAATTATGGATTACTTCTACCACTGCTCCCAGAAGTTACTTCTGGCAGGCTAGGTGGACCCTATGGGATGCAGGTGATAAAACTCAGGTTGGTTATACGCAAAGCAAACATGCTATCCACTGTTCTATTAATGTCTCAAGACCCAAGCTTATTTTGTTTTATTGTATTTAGTCATGATAATTTGAAAATTGCTAATAATAGTGTTTCAGGTGTATGATTTTCCACCCCTAAACTAGTCTCTGTTGCCATCCTAATGTATTTTTTATTCCATTCCCCAAGTCTATACACAGCCAAATTGCATTTTATTTTAAATTTATTTTAATAATATTATTATATTTTGGTTTGGAAGCCACATCTTGTGGTGTGAAGGGCTTATTTCTGGCTCTCTATTTAGAGGTCACACCTGGCAGTGCTTACGGGAATGTAAGGGTTGTTAACTAAACTCAGCAAGGACTTAACTGTGCAAGGCAAACACAACTCTGTACTATCATTCCTATCTTCTAAATTTTATTTATCATAGACATAACTTATAGATTACATAGTGTTTTTTATATTATATGTTGTGTTTTCTAAAAATTGACTCTTTTATACTAGTTGTCTAATATAATTGGCTTAGAGTTGCCCTTAATCTCATCATAATTCAAATATTTGTGGTCTTCCTCCAGACTAGTTAGAAATTTACATAGGAAAGTTATGATACATGATAATTAGAGCCACATTTTTAAAAACAAAAGCAAAACAGTAAACTATTCAGAATAATTTAAAATTTTGAAAGTTTTGAAAATGCCAATTACTGCATAGTTTCTATGAAGCATAAATAAAAATAGAATGAGGCATACACATGCAAACCATGTACTCTTCATTATAAAGTAATCACAATATAAGTCTATAGTTCTTATCATTATGTCCTTAAATATGTTTACTTGTAATTGTTTAGTTAATATGCACATAAATTGTTTTATGAGAACAATGTTTCAAAGTAAAATAAGACCCAACAAAAATATTAATAATTGTCCACATAAATGCAGTTTTTCCAAAGGTCTGTTAAATCCAACTGTATACTTAAGCTAAGCTTTGTTCTCAGAAGGTCTACCATTATTTCTCATACACTATATTAACATTTTAACATTAAATTTATTATAAATTACATCAAATATATTTTATTTAATTTTAATTAATTAAGGTTTTTGGGCCACACACAGTAACACTCGGGTTACTCCGGGTTATATGTTCAGAAATCACTCCTGGCTTGGGGACCGTATGGGACCTGGGAGGGTGGAATCCAACCAAGGTCCTTCCTACGCTAGCGCGGGCAAAGCAGACACCTTATCGCTTGTGCCACTGCTCCAACCTCAATCAAATACATTTTAGTAATAGAAATATGACACAAATACATCATTCAATATTTCACAAGATTAGTTTGTTCAAAAAGACTAAACACGTTATCCCAAATATAGCATCATACTAATTTGTATAGATTAGCTCTAGCTTCCATCAATGACAATTATTATATAAAAGAATTGGACATTCTGAGTCCAATTTAAGTTAATAAATTATTTTAATGTTTATGTAAGGGATCTCTAAGTTCATTCAGTAATTTCCTAGAAGGATTCATGATTTTTATTCAATTTATTATGATAGTTTATTACAGCAAAATTATTTACAATTCTAAATTTTGGGATGGAAAAAATCTGGCTAAAATGAATTGCAAAACTTTATTTCTTTTAGGCTTTATGGATTGATATAAGCATTCTCAATTCTATCAACATATAGGACAACATATAACATGCTCTGTCTGTAAGACAATCTCTGAGAAAATCAGTAGTCTAAAATTTTACAAGAGCTGCTGGTTTAGGTATATACCTTATTAGTTTATACCTTGTGGTCAGCCTATGCAGCAAGATGATCTGTCTCAATAAAAGTGGTTTGTTCTTTGCGCCACACAATACTTTATTATTGTTGTCTATACTACATTAGGCTCAGTATGTTGGTTTTCTTTTTGGTAATAAATAAAAAAATTTTACAGCAAACCACGTGCAACAAAAAATAAATTTTAATTTAAAGGCATCTATATTTTCAAGACTAACAACTTTTCTACTTCAATGTTACAGTTTACTTTTAAAATTTAATTATTTTCTGATTGAAAAAATCAAGTTAGATTTTTGTTGGAACAATTTCTTTGATGAACATATATGCAATGTATGGTAAATTTGTTAAAGCAATTATACTTCGAATATTTAGCTATAAATTTCATACCTCCTGGCTGAAGAGTAGAATTAAAATAGCAAACAGGCTATAATGCAATTTACAACATAATTAGCTGTCAGTAACATGATGTATTTCAGGTAACTCTATTATTAAAACATTTAAAATTTACATAATCAGACAAATAATTTAATGAGGTTAAGAGAGAAGAGGATATTTTCCATGCATATAATAGAAGACTATTCACAACAGAAATATAGTCAATTTTAAACAATGAAAAGAGCATAAGCACTGTAATCCAAAATAAAGTATTTTACCCAAATAAAGTAAATGAAAGCAAAGTGTTAAGGTTTTACCCTAGAAATAAGATTTATAATTTTATTTATCACAATCTCATATATAATCAATTTTCATTAAATATTCTATATTATTTTATTTTATTTATTGTCAATAAATTGAAATGTTAAAAATTATTTTATCCTCCTATACAGTATATGCTACAATTATTGGTATGGACTAGATCTGAAGTAGAATATCAGAAAATATAATATGTAGCTATGCAAGTTTATAGATGCAAACAGGAAGGTTCTTCCTTTCTTCCTTTGTTTTCTTTCTTTCTTCTTTCTTCTTTCTTTCTTTCTTTCTTTCTTTCTTTCTTTCTTTCTTTCTTTCTTTCTTTCTTTCTTTCTTCTCTCTTTCTTTCTTTCATTCTTTCTTTCTCTCTCTTTATCTTTCTCTCTCTTTCTCTTTCTCTCTCTCTCTTTCTTTCTTTCTTTCTTTCTTTCTCTTTCTTTCTTTCTTTCTTTCTTCTCTCTTTCTTTCTTTCATTCTTTCTTTCTCTCTCTTTCTTTATCTCTTTCTCTTTCTTTCTCTTTCTCTCTCTCTTTTCTTTCTTTCTTTCTTTCTTTCTTTCTTTCTTTCTTTCTTTCTTTCTTTCTTTCTTTCTTTCTTCTTTCTTTTTCTCTCTCTCCCTCCCTCCCTTCTTCCTTCCTTCCTTCCTTCCTTCCTTCCTTCCTTCCTTCCTTCCTTCCTTCCTTCCTTCCTCTCTCTCTTTCTTTCTTTCTTTCTTTCTTTCTCTTTCTTTCTTTCTTTCTTTCTTTTTTTCTTTCTTTCTTTCTTTTTTTTCTTTCTTTCTTCTTCCATTCTTTCTTTTTTCTATCTTTTCTTCTTCCTTTTTTTCCCTTCCACTTTCTTTTGGTTTTTTATTTAGGGGCTATTGCCAGCTGTGCTCAGGGATTAATTAATTTTGATTCTGTAATCAAGTATCTATCTGGAAAATGTTCAGGGCACCTTATGTGGTATTGGAGCATTTAACTTGGGTTTGCTCAGTGCACTATACTGACTGTATTATTGCTCTGGTCCAGAAAATGTTTTCTCTTTTTTAAAATTTTTTAAACAATCATTTTGGTAAGTTAAATGTATGCTACTGGTTTTTATTTTCCTTTAATTTCTTTTGAAACAGAGTGAGATTGATATAAGGCTAAAAGTATTCTTTTTATAAGACTTAAGCAAAATATAATTATATTAAAAGCATCCTATAATGAAATCTCAATATAAATTAATGTAATAAATTGAGTAATGTAATTTTAATATAGATTAAAGATCTGATGTCTTTATGAGGATGCCACAGTTCTGGCTACAGATACTTCTGTAGCACACAAATAATAAAAAGGATTTTGATTGGCATATATTGTATTCTAATAGAAATACAATACTACAAGTTTCTCCAGGAAACAATTGAATGAGAAATTTCAAAGAGCCACTGTTTTTTATAAGAAAGATTAAGAGTGGACTATTGTTATACTTAATTTGATATTACTACATTTTTTGTTTTTAAGCAGGGATCTCAAGCAGATTTCAGAAGCACTGAAGTCCACTTATGGAGATATTCTGTTAAGTAGAGGAGAGAGTTCACTGTTGAAACATGGAAATGCAGTGCTGTGGGTTCCACAGATGCTAGAGCTCACCAAGACTACCTGGAACAGTGCTTGCATCTCCCAGACAGGTGATATTTGTAGAACCAGAAGACAAACTTGGGCCTTCACACATGCAAGGGCTCCAGAACTTTGGCTTATTTATCTACTTTGACTATAACTAATATTTCTTGAATTTGTTTTGCCTTACCCCCTGTGGAATCACTCTGCCCCTTCTTGAAAAACCTTTCATGTGTTGGTAAAGAAGGGAAACACAGTACACACACACACACACACACACACATATATATACACACTGCTTATAAAATTATAAAAGGAGGTGACAGAGCCGTAGCACAGTAGTAAGGCATTTGCATTGCACATGGATGACCCAGCATAGACCATGTTCAAGATCACCATATCCCATATGGTCCCCCAAGCTAGGAGTGATTTCTGAGCTCATAGTCAAGAGTAATCTCTGAGTATTACTGGGTGTGGTCCAAAAACCAAATAATAATAATAATAACAACAACAACAACAACAACAAAAAAAGAAAACCATTGAGTCTAAAAACTGCCACGGAATGCAAAAACATCTCCATTTTTGGGAAACTCAGTACACCAGATGTATTCCTAGATTTCCCTGATGTGGAGAGCTGAAATAGCCCCCACACTCTCCCCTGGGTTCCTCAAAAGGCCCGCTGGTGGACACCTTTTTCCCTGCGTAGATCATTGAGGAATTCCCCAAGAGATTTCATCCTTGGTATTACATTTTTTGCCATTATTTGGCTATCTCTCCTTCGTAAATTCTCAGGTAAAAAATATGGCCTCAATCAAATTCTTTTCAGAAATCCCAGCACCAAAGTTTACAAAGAGAACCCCTTTTCTAAATGATATATAGCACTAAAATCAAAAGACAACATTTTTTCTGTTATGTCCTTGCAGCCTCACTGTCGGGTAAACAAAAGCATAGCCAGAGTGCAGATCCTGGACTATTGACCCTTCTCAGAAAATGGGAACTCACCTTAGGGGATTTGGCCTCTTCCTTGAATTCTGAAACAATAGAGCTCACCTTGGTTGGAACCACATTCCTAGATTTTTATTTCTACTTCTTAGTTTCCCTTGTTTTGCTTTTGAGGTTGGTTGTTAAAAGCTGCCCTGAGTGTGACCTTTTCTTTTGCAACTCAGAATTAAATTTGGTAAACATCTTTTTCTGCACCTGTGACTGGCTTACCTCTACAAACCCCGTTTGGAAAATAAACTTGTCGCACTCCTGCCAGAAGATGCGGCACATACTCTATGTGTGGTTTCATTATTTAGTATTTTATATTCATCTGCATATGTACCCGCTTCCCCCTCTTGAAGGATTTTGTCCCCACTAGATATGCTGAGACGCAAGACACCTACAGCAAAAAAAAAAACAATTCAACATTTTCTTTAAAAGTTAAATTATGCACTAGATTAATAGTTTAAGTGTTAAGTTTTCTTTGTATGCAGGTGAACCCATTTTCATCCCTGGTACCATATGGTTCTCAAGAACCATAAAGAATGAATGATTCATTTTTTGTTTGTTTGTTTGGGGGGGCACAACCAGAGGCAAGGTTACTCCTTGCTCTGTGCTCAGAACTCACTCCTGACAGCCCAGGGGGACCATATGGAATGCAGGGAATCACACTTGGTTCTGTTCCAGGTCAGCCACATGCAAGACAAATCCACTGTGCTATCACTCTGGTCCTTATGAGTGATTCCTGAGCAGAACAAGATAAACCCTGTGCTTCACTGAGAGTGCTTCAATAATCACCTGTAGTATATGAAAAAGTTTCCATAAGATTATTCTTGGAATTGTTGTATATAAAAGTATTTCCTTAGGATTGTTCTGTGACTATTGCCCCACCTAGCCCTTCCAGGTGGGGCGCTGTGGAGTTGGCAATAAATAGCTTGATGGACAGGGGAGAGGGGTCCTTGATGGAACGGGAGAGCGAAAGCTGCAGGCTGCAAGAGGATTCTCTCGCTCTCTTTGCCCAATTTTCTGCACCCTATCCTTCTTGTCTGTGTGGATTATTATTTGCTGCGGATAAATATTACCAAGGTCTCCCCCCAAAAGGGGACAAGGGGATGGGAAGTAATTTCTCATTCTGGGGACTGTTCTTGGATTCACAAATACCCAACAAAGGATTTAACAGTGAAGATAATTTACAATCACCAAATAAATAAAAACATGATTTTATAAAAATTCTCTTCTAAGAAATCTGTCCAAGATATTAAAACATCTTTATTCAAAAACTTTTACATAGGGGCTGGAGCTGTGGTGTAAGCATCTGCCTTGCTGTGATAGCCTAGGACGGACTTTGGTTAGATTCTCCAGTGTGCCATATGGTCCCCCTAGCCAAGACCGATTTCTGAGTAGCCAGGAGTAACCCATGAGTGTCACCGAGATGTGGCTGATAAACCAAAAAAAAAAAAAAAAAAAAAACAACAACAACAAAAGAAAACTTTTACATAAATGTTTATATAAAGTTAATCATAAATGTCAGAAAATAAAATATTCAGTTAACAAATAGATATAGTTTTTTTGATGTCTATAAGTCCAACCAATACAATTTAATTCAATCAAAGAAAAAATACTGATAAAAATTTGAATTAATCTAAACATATTAAGAGAAACACGAGGCTAAAAGAAGTATACACTATATGATTTTTGTTTGATAATCTTCTAGAAAAGATACCTGGTACAATACATGTTACCAAAACATTTGATGAAGTAAGGTAACTTTAGTAAATAATAAAATGTTTTAAATTTTGATTGGAGGATTATAGTAATAAAGTGGTTTGTAACAAAATAAAATAATACCTTTAATGTCACTCCCCATTGTACAGTGAAATACCATGCCAAAAAAAGTGTTAACTCATGTTAACTAGTGTTAAAGAGCCTCCTGCAGGCAAAGCATACTTTTCACAAAACACAACACCTATGTTTACCATGGCACATAGTAGAATAGTCAGAACATGAAATCTACTCAAATGTCCAATGACAGTTAAAGAATTGAAATAATTGTACACAATAATTATTATGCAGTCATAAGAAAAGATAAAAAATGCAGTTCACTACAACCTAGGTGGAAATGCCAAGCATCATGTTAAGTGAGGTGAGTCAGAAAGAAAACAAAATATTAAATGTGCTTACTTGTCTTTGGCATATAGAAAGAAAAGAAAAAGAAAAACAGATGTGAGAAATGGTAGCAAACTCTTGGCCCTAGGTTAGAGATAAGAGAATGTCAAAGAAAGTAAAAGGGAAGGATGAGGAAATGGAAGGCGAACTATTTAGACATAACAAAGATATTGGTCATTTCAATGGTTTGTTTAGAGAAGAGAGCTACCTATGCACTTCAAAGACATGAGTCAGGAAAACCTGTTTCCAGAGGCATCCAAGCAGAAAGGTAGCACCTTTGTCTGTGAAGGTGGGAGGGGTCTGCCTCTGCTGTGAGCTTTGCAACTGGGAGAGACTGTGGGGGGCCTGCCACCTTTGCAAGTTTCTCTACTCTTCTGTTTGATGAAACTATTCTGAGAGGACCAAGAAGGGCCCAGCAAAACTGCTTCCTAGAGACTGCAGAATAGCATGGTTACTCTGCTAACTAATGAACCCCACCATAACACACAGAAGAAAATCACACTACAAGCTTGACAATGGGGAAAACTTGTAGGCAAACACCATGCACAGAGAATGAAGATGATAGCTCTGATGACCCAAAAAATACCAACTATCTTATTAATCTCTCAGATAAGTTTAGAATAAAAATATTGGAGGGCCCTCATGAAAATCAAAGAAAAAATAGCTCTAGCTGAACAGAACACAAAGGTAGATATCAGAAAACTCTAAACTGAAATAACAGATCTGTAAAACATGGTAGCTGAACTGAAAACTTCAATGGAAAGCTTCTCCAACAGGGTAACAGCAGCCGAGAAAAGAAACAGTGAACTGGAAGATAAAATGCAGAACAACTCCATATAGCAGAAAAGATTGGAAAAGAACCTTAAGGGTTCTATTCAGACAATGGAAAAAGTACTCAAAGCATGTGAACAGATGGAAATAGAAGTCTTTGATAAACTCAACAGAAAGAACATAAGAATCATTGGAGTTCCAGAGGCCCAGAAAGGGGATCCAAGGAATCAACAGTCAAAGACATCATCAAAGAGAAACTCCCAGAGATAAAGACTGCACACAATCAAATACTGCATGCCCAAAGATTACCAGCTAAATGAGACTAGAAGGAAAACAGCTCAAGACACACCCTAGTCACAATGATGAATCCCACAGATTGAGATAGAATACTGAAAGCAGCAAGATCAAAAAGGGAAATTACATTCAAAGGAGCATCCTTAAGATTTACAGCAGTCAAGTCACAAGAACTTCTCAAGGCCAAAAGATAGTGGTGTGATATTGTAATAAGACTTAATGAAATGGATGCTTCACCTAGAATACTGCACCCAGCCCACTTATGTTCTGGTTTGAAGGAAGGATACATAGCTTCACTGATAAGCAACAGCTCAGAAAATCTACAAATGCAAAACCAGCCTTAAAGGAAAAACTGAAAGGTCTACTTTAAGACAAGACAGACCTACAGAAACACCAAACTTATACACAAAGATGACATTAAATCCCATGACAATCATCTTCCTCAATGTCGATGGACTAAATGCACCTGTTAAGAGACACAGAGTGGCTAAATTGATCAAAAAGAGGAATCCAATCTTCTGCTGCCTACAAGAAATACACCTGAATAGTCAGAACAAATATAAATTCAAAATCAAAGTCTGGAGGAAAATCATCCAAAAAGAGAACACCTTTAAAAAAGCTGGGGTGGCAATATTAATATTAGACGACACAAACTTTAAACTCAGAAAAGTTGTAAGGTTCAAAGATGGACACTTCATACTAATCATGGGATATGCGCAACAGGAAGAAATGGCACTAGTAAACAAATACCACCCAATGAGAGACCATCAAAATATCTAATACAATTATTGACAAATTTGAAATAGGATATCCATAATAACACAGTAATTGTGGGACATCTCAACATGGCCCTGTCAACACTTGATAGGTCAACCAGACTGAAACCCAACAAAAATATTCTAGCCCTAAAATTAGAAATGGAAGAATGAGGCCTAATATATATATAATTTAAGCTGCATTTTATAAGCTGAAATTTATAAGCATGAAACTGAAAAAAAAAAAAAAAACAGGAACACTTCCAAATAGCTTTCTGAAGCCAAAATCACCTTGGTACTAAAATCAGACAGAGATGCTGCCAAAAAAGAAAATTACAGACCAATATCCCTGATGAATACAGATGTGAAGATCTTCAACAAAATCCTGACAAATAGGAACCAATGTCTCATCAAGATCATTCATTACAATCAAGGTGGTTTCATCCCAGGAATTAAGGATGGTTTAACATCCATAAAACTACCAACATAATACACAACATCAACAAAAAGAAAAATAATCACATGTTCATATCAATAGATGCAGAGAAAGCATTTGATAAGGTCCTACACCCATTCTTGATAAAAAAAACTCTCTGCAAGATGTGTATGAAAGGAACTTTTCTCAATCTAGTTAAGGCCATCTACACAAGCCAATGGCAAACATTATCCTCAAAGGAAAAAAACTAAAAGTGTTTCCTCTAAATTCTGGTACAAGACAAGGTTGTCATCTCTCACTACTCCTATTTGACATAGTACTGGAAATACTTGCTATAGCGAATAGGCAAGAAAACTATATCCAGGGAATTGAGATAGGAAAGGAAGAAGCTCTCATTGTTGCAGATGACATGATAATATACTTAAAAAATCTTAAAGATTCTACCAAAAAAGCTTATAGAAACAATAGATTAATATAGCAATGTGGAAGGCTACAAAATTAACACACTAAAATCAATGGCCTTTTTAGACACCAATAATGATAGGGAAGAAATGAACATATAAGAAAACAATGTGGGGCCAGAGAGATAGCACAACAGCGTTTGCCTTGCAAGTAGCTGATACAGGACCTAAGGTGGTTGGTTTGAATTCCAGCATCCCAATGGTCCCCCGTGCCTGCCAGGAGCTATTTCTGAGCAGATAGCCAGGAGTAACCCCTGAGCACCACCTGGTGTGCCCAAAAACCAAAAAAAGAAAAAGAAAAAGAAAACAAGGCCATTCGCATTAGTGCCACACAACTCAAATATCTTGGAGTCAACTTGACTAAAGACGTGAAGGACATATACAAAAAAATCTATAAAACCCTGCTCTAAAAATAAAAAAGGGCCCACCAAAATGAAAACACATACCCTGCTCATGGATTGACAGGATTAACATAATTAAAATGGCAATAATTTCCAAAGCATTGTACAGATTTAATGTGATCCCTCTAAAGATACTCATGACATTCTTCAAAGAAGTGGATCAAACACTTCTAAAATTCATTTGGAACAATAAACAACACGAATAGCTAAAGCAATCCTTGGGGAAAGGAATATGGGAGGCATTACTTTCCCCAAATTTAAACTGTATTACAAAGAAAGAGTATCAAAACAGCATGGTATTGAAATAAAGAAAGACCCTCAGAACAATGGAATAGGCTTGAGAACTCAGAGAGTGTTCCCCATACATACAATCACCTAGACTTTGATAAAGAAGCAAGAAATCTTAAATGGAGCAAGGAAAGCCTCTTCAACAAGTGGTGTTGGCACAAGTGGTTAGCCACTTAAAAAAAGGAAACTTAGACCCCCAGCTAACACCATGTACAAAGGTAATATCAAAATGAATTAAAGACATTGATATCAGACATGAAACCATAAGGTGTATAGAAAAACACTTAAGTAAAACACTCCATGATATTGAGACTAAAGGCATCTTTAAGGAGAAAACAGCACTCTCCAAACAAGTGGAAGAAGAGAAAAAAGATGGGATTATATTAAGCTCAGAAGCTTCTCTACCTCAAAGGAATAGTGCCCAGGATACAAGAGTCACCCAACACCCATCAAATAAGGTGTTAATATCAAAAAATTTAAGGCTCTGATAGAACTTTACAAGAAAAAATCTTATCTCATCAGAAAATGGGGAGAAGAAATGAACAGACACTTTGTTAAAGAAGAAATACAAATGTCCAAAGACACATGAAAAAATGCTCCACATCAGTAACAACCAGGAAGATGCAAATCAAAACAACTATGAGAAACCATCTCATGCCACAGGGATTGGTGCACATCACAAATAAAGAGAACAAGCAGAGCTGGCGGGGATGTGGAGAGAAATGAACTCTTATTCACTGCTGGTGGGAATGCTTTCTAGTCCAACCTTTATAGAAAACTATATGGAGATTCCTCAAAAGACTGGAAATTGAGCAGCCATACAAACCAGCTATACCACTTCTAGGGATATACCTTAGGAACACAAAAACTACAATACAAAAATACCTTCCTCACACTGATATTCATTGCAGCACTACTTACAGTAGCCAAACTCTGGAAACAGCCAAGATGCCCTTAAAAAGATGAATGGCTAAAGAAACCATGGTTCATATACAAAATGGAATATCATGCAGCCATCAGGAGAGATGAAGTCATGACATTTTCCTATACATGGATGTACATGGAATCTATTATGCTGAGTGTAATATGTCAGGATGAGGAGATAGACACTGAATAGTCTCATTCATCTATTGGTTTTAAGAAAAATAAAATATATTTTTGCAATAACTCTCAGAGACAAAAGAGAGAGGGGCTGGAAGGACTATCAGGGGTAATAACAGAATTGTTATCAAAATGTTATCAAAATGGCAAAATGCAATATAGTTTAATATATTATTGTTAAAATTATATGCTTTTGTGTGAGTGTTTGTTTTGGCAGGTCACTGCATGGTATTTCTCTCTGACTCTCACAAATTAAATTTTGGCTCTTTGTGTCGAACTTGTTCGCCACCCCTGGTCTAGCTCATGACATGAAGCTTACCATAAAGTGTGATGAGTGCAGTTAGATAAATAACTACATTGAGAACTACCGTAACAATATAAATGAATGAGAGTAGTAGAAAGCCTGGCTAGAGTACAGGTGGGGGCGGGGTGGGGAGAAGGGAGATTTGAGACATTAGTGATGGAAATGGTGCATTGGTGAAGGGTTTTATTTTTTACATGACTGAAACCCAACTACAATCATATTTGTAATCAAGGTGTCTAAATAAAGATATTAATAAAAAAGCCATGAGTCAACACTTGCAAACATATGACACAACCTATAAAAATATAAACTAAAAAGAATAGTTTGCTATGGAGGTGAGGGTGGTTAGAGAAAGAAACCTTTTTATAGAGAAACAAAAACGCTGGTAGTAGATATGTAGTTAGTACATTGAATATCCAAAACTCTGTTAACAATATTGTACGTCATTGGACTTTATGTTTAAATAAATTTTTGTTTTAATTTACAGAAATGACTGGGATATATTTTCAGAAAGAACACTGTAAAAAAACTTAACTTGGTAACTTTATATTACTGCTTATCTAATATCAAACAAAAATAGTTTTTCCCTTTATTTATGGCACTTTCTAAACTGATTTGTGACCCTTCTTCTAGAGAAAAAAAAAGGATTGGGATGGTACAATGGATCAGCTCATTATACTGATTGATTTTTTATATTTTATAATTAAATATGCTGACGAATCATTATGATCAGCTAAAACTAATGTAAAAAGGAAATCTTCAAGCATGTTTATTTCCAAAGCCAACTGCTTCCAAGCATATCAGAAGTTTATAGAATCAAGCAATATATAATACAAAAAGTCCCACTTATATTAAAATAAGATATCAGCACCTAATGAGTACTCTGGAATACACAGGGCAATTAAAAGATGTTTAACACACAGTAGAAAATGCAATTACTCCATTGATTCTTTCTCCTGTGAATTTCAGTGCATAATTGTATGGGAACAATGGAAGGAATAACATTATTCCTTTCTCAATAATTCTAAAGCTGGTATCTTAGTAACTCCATCTGTTTGAAAATAAAGGAAATTAAGTTGCTTTTTGGTACTTTAGGTTTCTATAGACAAAAAATCAATCACATGGGGAGATTAAACTTATTTTTATGAAGCAAACTCTCATAACAAGCAATAAGCACTTATTTAACATACCCTTACATATGATTTTGGTGCTTAGATGACTATATAAAGAATTCCACAGTATTTTTCTTCCTACCATGAAGTTGAAAATGACAGATAAAAATATATGCTCTTATGAGGCTGGAGAGGTAGCACTGAGGTAGGGCATTTACCTTGCATGCAGAAGGATGGTGGTTCGAATCCCCGGCATCCCATATTATCTTCTGAGCCTGCCAGGAGCGATTTCTGAGCATAGAGTGCTGCCTATCCACCAAAGCGCTGCCAGTGTGACCTCAAAACCAAAAAAGAAATTAAAAAAATAAAATGATATACTATTATAAGCAAATTATTTGTAATAAATGTAAACAACACATCATATATTTCATTAGCAGGGTTATCAATTTATTATTAACACACTCTATTCTCATTGGATTTGTCTTACTCTAAACAGAAACTTGAGCCATTGAACAAATTCAGAATGTTATGAGTGAATGATGGGCAAGGAAGATAGACCAAGCAGTAGAGCACATACCTAATATAAATAAGACTTTGATTTGATTCCCACAACATCATGGTCTCTGCCTGCTTAGGATACCTCCATATTGGTACTGGACTGCTAGGCTAAGCATAACTGTGATGAGGCATTGAATTACTGCAGAGAGTGGCTTCCTGGACCTAAGTTCCTCTGGGTGTTGCTCCTACAAATAACTATAGATACATATGCATATTTTTACAGAGGCAATAAATGTGAGTATTGATAACTGTGTTTAGATATAAGAAATACATAGACCTCTAATATTAACACTATACATTACTTTACAGGCTATGCTATGTTTATATTTATAATAAAAAGTTGCAGTTATAATAACAATAATTTTTTAATTTACTATAAAAAGTAATACATAGAAACAAACTATTTTTAATGTTTTGCCTTTTGCCAATGTTTTTATTCTCAACCTAAAAGTGTTGAGGTACTTATAACAATTACAATCATAACAATTATAGAATAGTTTAGTACATGCTATTTATAATAGTCGCCAGTTATTGCTCTTATTTTACAAATATTAAGGCAATCTTCGTAGCAATGCTTTGAGGAAAGCAAGGCATCATCATAAATGGTGCTGAATAAATGGATGAATAAATGGATGCATTTAAATTAAATTGATGCATAGAAATATGAGCTAATTGCTTAATACCACAAAGCCAGTAAGTGCAAATCTGACATTTGGATTTAGCCATTAGATTTCAATTTTGTGTCTATAAATATTGAAATTCAGATTCTTTCAGTTCAATGATTTGTCATTCAACAGCACTTATATGTTTGTTATGCTTTGTTCAATTTTCTAAAAGATAATTTTTGTAAAATATTTTGACCATAGAATATTGATCAAATTCTGAGCTCTTTTTTTGTGATGTCAATATATTTTATTTTTCTGCAGGGATTTAATTCTAGTTTTAATTACTTTACATTATAGAAAATCCTGTGTTTAGGAAGTCAGTGAACTTGTTTTCTAGTTTCTTTTATGTATTCTGACAAGTTTTGCCTCTTAATATTCATTTTAGCTAAACTTTTGAGAAACATTAGCACAAATATTTTAAATGGCATATTAGGTAGTATATTACTTTATAAGTATAAAGAAGATACTTTGCCATTTTTACTTTGACTTATTCATTTATTTCTGTAATTCTTTGTGAAATCATTGAAGAAAAATACTATAAAAACATGTGTATTTTCTTATTACAGGTATTTAAGAGAATTGCCTTTTGCATTGAAAATATATAGTGTAATTTTGACATTTCAATGTATATGACACTGGTGTTTAGTTTCATTTTTCAGGATAATTTTTTATTAGATGTCTTTTACATAAACAACTTTATTTCTGACTTATTTTGTTAATTTTTTTCATTTTATTGTTATATTTTTGAAATAAACCAAGAGGTAGAATTTCAGATCTGATTCTCATTTCACAGAAAATTTATCCATGCATGATCACACTCTTATAAATTAATTTAGGCTGGCTTCAGAGTCTACACGTATCACTTGGTGTCTGAGTCTTAGAGAAGCAAAGCTCATCGAAGTTATTTTTGTGGTAATGTCTCTACATAAGAAAACAAAATCACAATATTATTTAGCATTTTCATTTAAGCATTCTAATATATCAAAGCATCGTAAATGTTTATAAGGATAATAAGTATGTATCATTACTACTTTTTAGTTTTTTTCCTGGATAAAGTTAGCTAATCCACTTTAAAAGAAAGCACTAAATTTATTGTTATAATGTACAACTGGTAATATATGTTTTACTTAAATATCTTATATACTTGCTTTTAGCAAGCTGGTGCTATTGAAATTTGGGTTTACAGCAAATTTATATCTAATATCATTCTTTTTAAGACATTCTTAAATCTTCAAAAATCACTTATATTGTTGTTTGATTAAAAACACTGTGAAACAGAAAAATAAATAACATGCAAAAGATGCATGCAAAAACATGCAAAAACTAACCTAGTTTTTGTAATTGGAAAACCATATGCAGTGTCATTCTTCAAAGGAGTGAGTCTTAGATATTGTTAATTTAGAGCTGGCGTAATAGGACAATAGGTAGGACAATAACCAGGCATGTGGCCAATCCATGTGTTTCACCAAGCACTATATATTGAAGTGATCCCAAAACACAGATGTAAGCCTAGAGCATCACAAAGTGTTGCCCCCAAACAAACAAAAGATGCTAATTATTCATTAAAGGTTTCAGGGCTGAGATGTGGCGTATATGGTAAGGTGTCTGCCTTGCCCTCGCTAAGGTAGGAAGGACAGCGGTTCGATCCCCTGGAGTCCTATATGGTCCCCCAAGTCAGGAGATATTTCGGAGTGCATAGCCAGGAGTAACCCCTAAGCGTCACCGGTGTGGCCTAAAAACAAACAAGCAAAAAATTTCACCTTATTTGAAAGACACAAAATTACAGCACACTAGTAAAAAATGAAAATACTTAAGACAATATATTTGAAGACAGACGTTAGTGATTTAGCCATAAAATAATTTACATGAGAGATTAATGACAGGTTGATAACATAGGCCAATCTACTTCTTAAACTTTAAAAAAAAATTATGGAAATAACAAAATTGAAAAATGAAGAAATTCTGCCAGATTGTAGAATACAGGCAGAGCTGCAGATATCTCAGATATGATTCTTTAAAAAAATCTTCATAAATTATTTTTGCCAGATGTTTGAGATTTCCTAAATTCTAGCACATGAACTTTGAAAACTGTGTGCCAGATGGAGAAAGGCTCATACTTCCTAAAGTGTTAATGAAATTTAGTTGTAACAAGCTAGATATGGGAAGAAAATATTGTTATAGATACAATTATTTTGTCAAGCCAACAGCTGTCACAGTATCTGCCCAAGTTTGATGATTTTTGTCCCTTTTTTATATGGAATATTGAAAAATTCTCAACTGATGCCAGTCATATTTAATAATCCCATTTATCCAAAAAATAACAGTAAAATGGTAACAAGCATTCTATTGATACATGAATAAGAAAGATTATTTTTAAATTAAAGTATTGGCAAAATCACCATGAGAATTTATTTAAGGATGATTGTGGAAGAGCAAACACAAATAATTTAATTTGTCTTATCAATTTAATGTATTTTAAGTAAACTTATTTTAAATAAGTTGAATATTAGATATTTATATTATGAAAAATGAGTAATTCACAGATAATATCAAAGATACCTAGACCCTCAAAATACTATTAATTTTAATACCAGAAATTGATAGATTTGCAAATAAGTATCTTCCCAGAAATTAACAACTAACTTCCATTTTGTTGCTGAGATGTGCTTTTTTACCTTTTGTTTCTTCATTTCTACCACAATGAATTCATTCTTTTTTTCTTACAACATACTCTTTTCATGGTTATTTAGGCTAAGACCCAGAGTCACAGTGTAGTGAATAGTATATTAGCCTTGCAAGCAGCTGACCTGAGATTAGTCCCAGGCATACCATATAATTACCTGAGCCTTGTCAAGGATCTAACTAAGGTGGACAAATGCAAGGCAAGCACCTTATTCTATCTAAAATCTTTCCACCCTCTCATTGTAGTTAGATTATTTCACTATAATTGAAAAAATAATCCAAAGAATTTTAATCACTTAAAACATTTAATTTTATTTTTGTATTTTGTTTTAGCTTGTTTTTTTTTTGTTTTTTTTTTGTTTTTTTTTTTTAATTTTGGGGCCACTCCCAGAGATGCTCAGAAATCGCTCTTGGCTTGGAGGACCACATGGGATGGCGGGGTGTGGGATCAAACCACAGTTCATCCTGGGTCAGCTGCATGCAAGGCAAACGCCCTATCACTGCACCACCCCTACGGCCTTAATTTCTTTTTTGTATAGTGAGAAAAATGTGGGTATTTCTAAATAATGTGTCTGGTTTCTCCTGTGTGATTATTCAGGAATCAAAACTCTGTCTCTCTCATAGCCAGTTACTCTTCATTATTCATTCTCAAAAGGGAAAAGGAAAAGTAAGGATCAAGGTTTCTCATATTCTGAATTACACTTACTGAGGATGAAAACATATCCCTGATGCACATGTCTCATTGGAAGCCATTCATACAACCTCCAAACACAAAGGGTGTATGAAATGCTACTTCTGTTGAAAAGCCACCTTCCAAAGAGAGCTGAGAAACACATTAAAGAACATTTTGGAGGGGAAACACAGTCATTGCAAATTTTATTAAAACAATTAGAACCATTAAAAAAAGTTTCTCATTTTCTTTAGATTAACAATCTCAACTTAGTACAAAATGTGGCACTCATCAAAAGTGAAATATAACTCTTAATTTCCTTCAGGGTGTGAAATTGTGACAAAGCTTAAGTCAGCTAATGTATAGTACAATTCAGATTTTGTTAATTTGGAGCTGTTTTGGACTATAGGTTGCTAGTCAACTGACACAATTTTGACTAAGATGTCTGCCAAATTAATACGGGATTTACTTGAATAATAATTAGTGAAGTAGCAACATGCTATTAAATCAATGACTTAATATGCAGGTACAAGTGTAATTATCACAGAATATAATACCACAGAATTCTCAAATAAAATGATCTATTATATATTATGCATATCATGAACCTAAAATAGCTTGAATTTAACAGGATTATTAAAACTTTATTTATGTAAGATAATTGAATACAAATTATATGAAATAGTTCAGGTAATAGTGAAATTTCATGGCAACATAGTGTATATTTTTATTTTACCTTTTAATACAATATAATATAATATTATAAATATTATAAAATATCATATACCTTTATGTTTCTATATATCTTCTCTTATGCTTCACCTAATTTTTACTACATTATATATATATATACCTATGTCATTACTACTATATCTACTCTTCATTTAGTGTATTAAATATTATGCATATGCTGATTTTAGAAGAGAAGCTTAGAGTTAATTAAAAACCAGTAGGATTTTGGCTTCCAAACTACTGAATGGAAAATACTAAATAGACTACTATGAGTGACATAGCAAAAACTCATTAAAAACACTAATTAGCAAGCTGAATCTTTCTGACATACCCATTTCACTAATCCACTAGCTAAACACATAATAAAAAAATGTGCATCACTGTAAGTGCACAAATATCCAGAGAAAGGCTATTTTAAAGTTCCAGATTGCTTTCAATTAACTACGTACAAATTCTAGAATATGAAAGACTCTTATTGGAATTTTATTAGAAGTCCTTAAATGAACCTTTGAGTCCAGGTATTCTACTCTGTAAAAAGTAATCATTTCAAAGTTCACCTGTGCTGCTTATCTTCATTTTTCATGAAGTTTTTATTATTTAGCATGCATTGTTATTTTTTATTAAACCATTTCTCATTATTTCTTATAAAAATATAGACATATATTTTTATTAGATAGCAAAAAGTGAAATAAGGTGAAAATTATGTATCTATGTACCTAAATTACGTAGTTCGTTGTTGAGACAGATAGATCAAGATGTCTGAAAAGTCCCCAGTGAAATTACACCAGATATAAACTGCCACAAATCACAACCTGGGCTAAAGAATTCTATGTGTGACCCCTAAAAATGGAAGTGCAATGGAGTAACAAGCAAAAGGCTCTGAGAGAGTCTCCATGCAAAAATATTTGGAACCATTAAGAAATCTAGTTGCATTGCACCATTGAGCAGGGAGACAAGAAATAAAGGCCAAAACCATAGTAGGATTAACAACATTATTAATATTTATTTTCACAATATTTGAACAGGAATATTTGTCTGGAAGAATCTTAAGTCCCAATTTGTAGTAAGTATGCATCTAAGGTTCAAAAAAGGTAGGTGAACCAGTAATTTTAAATATTGCAATAATAGATAAGCAGCTACCTTGAACTGGAAAAGACAATGGTTTTTCATTCTCTAATTAGATATGATTAAATATGGGCATTTAGCCATAGTCAGGAAAAATGTTGCATCAATGTCAAATAAAAGTTGGTTTTATTGTGCACAACCTTCAAAACTTGGAAACTGTAGCCAAAAGTTCAGTGTGAGACACAAAGAACGCTTCATTGTGAATGCTGATAGATAAAGCCAGTCTCTATTGCAAAATATATCAGTGGTCAGAAGCAACACACACTCAGCTCATGGTCTCTATATGAATTAGGAAATATGGACCCTGGGCTTTCACTCACATCTGTATAAAAAAAGAAACTCTAAGTCTTTCAATGTATCAGATACAATGATGAGATAAAGGAACTCATTCAAAATTCCAGGAAGGACTTTAAAAAGAAGGATTCTTTAACTTTGAATGATGACTACAAAATATTAGGGATGACTTCAAAATATTAAGGGTGTAATATTATGAGTAAGTAAAACAAATGAAGAGCCCTTTAGCAAGGAAAGACAAAGTATGAAAGATAGAATTAAAATCTATAGTCAGAAGTAAAATCATATAGCAAGATACAAGAAGGCCAAACAGAAAAAACAAATATAGAATAAATGTCATCTACATAATAAAGTATTAAATCCAAAAATAAAAACAATTCTGACAGTAGATATGTTAGAGAAGATTATTTTCTATAAGGTACTACTCATTACACTTGATCTTAGCCAAAAGGCCAAGAAGCAATTCCATAAGGTAATACTCAGAAAAGAGAAGAACTATCAGATGAAACACTATAATTCCAAAGATTTGGAAATCAAAACAGGTTAGAAGAAAAAAAAATCCCAACAGAAATATTCTATTCAGCTAGGTAATCAATTAAATTTAAATGAGACACAAAGCTTTACAGATAACAGAACAAGTTTATGGTCATCAATACATCTATGTCTAAAAACAATAAGTGGTCTCTATAAAGCAAGAGACATTTATTTGGAATTAGTTAAAAAATTAAGAACATCAATTTGAGTTAAGAGGAGAGGAATTATGTAGTACATTAGAATATAATTCTCAGAGACAAAAGAGATGAGGGCTGGAAGGTTCAGCTCGCCATCTGAAGCTCGCCACAAAGAGTTGTGAGTGCAGTTAGAGAAATAACTACACTGACAACTACCATAACAATGTGAATGAATGAGGGAAGTAGAAAGCCTGTCTCAAATACAGGCGGGGGGGGGGGGGGGGGGAGGGGGGATGGGAATGGGAAGGACTGAGATTTGGGACATTGGTGATGGGAAGGTTGCACTGGTAAAGACGGGTGTTCTTTATATAACTGAAACCCAACTACGATCATATTTGTAATCAAGATGTTTAAATAAAAAAATTAAAAAAAGAATATATTCAGTCTACCTTGCTTTGAACTTGAGAACCATACTTTAGAGGTGCACTATAAGATCTTCTCAAAGTAAACCTATTTAGAGGACACAAGAGTACGCAATAGAGAATAATTACCACATAAATGTTAACTATCAGAATAAAGAGGATGACAAAGAAAAGATGACAAGAGAAAAGATGTCCAAAGTAGCAAAGGCAAACTTCCCAAACAGTCAGAGTCCATTAAACACAAAAGAACAATTAAGTTCATTTATTTTTATTCTCTCAGTTAATGTCAATGGCTTGAAATCACCAGTAAAAGTCAAAGAGAGCAATTGGGAGAATAATTCATTTACGTAGGACATACTATTTGCTTTCAGAAATCTTGAACTCAATACCCAGTATTATATGGAATCTGAGCACTGTTTATGATTCCAGAGCACCAAGTTAGGAGGAATCTCCTTTGCATTGCCAGGCATAGTGCAAAAAACAAACCAAAAACAAACAAGCAAAATATTTCAGCATGACAAAAAACTGAACCGAACTTTCTGCTGTTCATATGAGACACAAATGAATTGTCATAAAAACAGATTAAAAATAAACCTCACAGGCAAATGATAGCGCAAATGATATCTGGCTGGCTATACTTAATCAGATAAAAAATGTTCTACTAAGTCTAACTATGTTCTGAATAATACAGAAAATGTTTGTTTAGTAGCTATAGTTTAGTGGAATTTTAATTTCCTTAAACTTCCATTAGGTGGAAGCAGCAATTTAGGAATGTCCATGGACAATTTATGAATTAGTCAAATGCTACTGAGAAAGATTGAACCAAAAAAAAAAAACTCAAAAGAGGTAAATTAAATAAATGTCTGCTAAAGTAATTTGAATACCCTTCTTATGCATATATACTTTCCTATATTTTTGGTTTTGATATGTACCTTCAATCCTATACTATTTACTGAATCAAATCTCTGAATTCGTTAACATTTAAATTCACTTACTACTATGCTATATTAAAATCAAATATTTTACAAATCTTTAGACAGATGCATTTTTAAGATGAATATAGATAAATGTATTTTCTTTTTTTTTTTTTATTTTTTTTTAGGTTTTTTTTTTTTTTTTGGTTTTTGGGCCACACCCGGTGACGCTCAGGGGTTACTCCTGGCTATGCGCTCAGAAGTCGCTCCTGGCTTGGGGGACCATATGGGACGCCGGGGGATCGAACCGCGGTCCGTCCTAGGCTAGCGCAGGTAAGGCAGGCACCTTACCTTTAGCGCCACCGCCCGGCCCCGATAAATGTATTTTCAATAAGAGTTACAAATAAAGTAATGTCTACTAGTAAAAAATTATAAAAATCACAATCATTTAAAACTGATATAAAAATTAAATATTTTATATGTAAAATTGTACTAATATAGACTTATCAAGTGTATCATTAATTATGTAATAAGTGATAAGATGATTCAGATAACCCAATATAATTAGATCTAGAAGCATAATAAGAAGTTAGTGAATTCTTCAAAGATATAATATAGGCAGTATTGGAAATAACTATAATACACATCTTTTCCTCAAGAAATAGTTAAAATGATAGGTTAGATTAAGAAAAACATTTTAGTAAAGTTCAGCTTCAGTCTTTCCAAAAAATATAAATTTATCATTAGTAATAATGATACAATTTCTTGAACTTACATATTTTTTGTACTTTGAAAGTTATGTACATAATATATGCCTAAATTATCTATCTGTGTGTACTATATAAATACATAAATTGCAATTTGAAGAATCATTGTTCAAATCTTTAAAGATCTGTAATTTGATAACCATAACAATAGTTACAGAGACACAGTAGTTTGTAAGTCAATTATTTGAATTAAACAAACCTCTAGAACATAAGAAGTATAGAACTAAACCAACCTTCTAGAACAATAAAAATGATAATTCTGAGCAGGGATGTACCTTGGATCTCAAGTACATGACTTTATGTGAGAGGCGTGCCACACCAACACACAATGTCAGAGTGCCTCTTTACCCTCACCAGATTTTATTTCTGATTTCATTAATTTGAACTACTGTAATTGTCAGGAATATTATCAAAGGCATCCAGAATTTTAGTATATTGTCATCTCTACTATTCAACTGAATATTATGAATATCAACATCAAATTGCAGATATAGATCTTAAAGCCATGGAAGATGCTTTTACTTTTAACCAGCAATTTCATTTTTCTTGACTCTCTGAGACTGGGTGGACACTGGTATTGTGAGCTGGTTTTACATTTCCATTAATGTCCAAAAGGAGCTAAGCAGCTGTCATGAAAATACCTACTTAAAAAAAAAAAAAAGAAAATACCTACCTTTGCTTCTGGCATCCCTTCTGCTGTTTTTGACTGTTTATGCCTCTCACGTGTGAACAACAATGATTCATATTTTTCTAGAGCAGTAAAGAAATCTATTTTTTAGAATGATAAAACCCATTTCTTCTCACCTATGACTGCTTAAAGTCCCTTTGCCCACTTTAAGATAAAGCATCATTTCATAAATTTTTATATTTGTTTATATTTTATCTATAAATGCAGCCATAAAAGAACCAAGACTGCACTTTCCCAGCACCACAAGTAAGGCATGTGGAATTCTGACAATAAATGGGCTTGCAGCTTAAGTACGTGAACCAAAAATGGAAAACATTAATTCCGATAATGATTCTAAGCAAAGGTGACCAGGTGTTTCATTTTGGCAAATTAATGTGTTTATTTAAAGGGCCTTGTTATTTATTTGTTTTTAAATTATTGACTATTCTATATTAACTTGTTAAATGCTATGTATCGAGAACATGTCGGCTATGCATTATTCTTAGTTGTTTATATATTTTTATATTTCAACTGCTATTTTGCAACTAGTAAACCTGGAATATAAAGATTTATTTCCTATATAAATGAGATAGCTCTGAGAGATAGATAAAAGAAGGAGTAAAGTATTTGCTGCTTTATATACAAAATTCCACAATTTAATACTATCTACTAAGTATGATTCTCAGCCTGCCAGGAGTGAACTTGGAGCAGAGAGTCAGAATTACAACCTGAGCACCACCCTGGTGTGGCCCTAAAACCAAAAGCAAACTAAAAATAAATAAAGAGAAGTTGATGAGATAAATATAAAAATTAATAGATTTAATTTCTGATAGTACTTATTACAGAAAATTTGAAATTAAAAGCCATGTAAATGGTTCTGGATTACTAGCAAAATCCCATTAAGAATAGACAGATAAATTGATGCTGGAACCGTTAATTATATTAATATCAAACTATAATTATCATTTAATTATTTACTTTTATTTTTTGATATACTTTTCCACCAAAAATGTAAACAGAATATTAGAAAAATATAAAAGAAAAACTGAAAGTTTTATTGGCAAATTTAAGCATCTTATAGATGATTATATATGTTTTATATACAAAATATTTTCACAAGGCAAATTAAGTTTTATTAAGCAATAAACTTTACTTCTTTAAATTAAGGTAGGCCAATAAAAAGGAACATTAACTAGTCATAAGAGCTGATGACATGGATCTGTATTTATTGTTCCATGATTGCAGCAAGCTATGTGAGAAGTACAGAGGTCACACATATTAAAATATGGCATATATTTGGTTGAAATATTAAGAAGAAAAGCACTGAAGAAAATAATGACATGGGGCTGGAGAGGTGGCACAGTGGTAGTGCATTTGCCTTGTATGCAGCTGACCTAGGACGGACTGTGGTTCGATCCCCTAGCTGTCTCATATGGTACCCCAACCCAGGAACAATATCTGAGTGCATAGCCAGGAGTAACCCCTCAGAGTCACTGGGTGTGGCCAAAAACAATTCAATAAACAAAAACAAACAAATAAAAAAAATAATGACATAAGTAAATCAACCACACATACTTCAAATTCTTTTGTATGCTTCAATGTATTCAATAGTTCAATGGTGTTACTGACAATATTAAGTTTTCAATGCATTTTTTATAATAATGAAATGATAAAACAAATAAAAATAATATATTTACTAAGATAAATTTGGAATTTCAACTAAGTAAATTTCAAGCAAAATATTAAAAAATGCTTATTTTCTATTTTAGTCATCCATTAAAGCAAAATTAATCTATAACCATCATATTGTTTCTTTTTTATGTGTTGTGCTGTTTTTTTTACTCTCTTCATATGTAGTAGATCGTATATAAGTGGTTCTATTTTTTTTTAATTTTTTTTCTTTATTTAAACATCTTGGTTACATATATAATTGTGATTAGGTTTCAGTCATGTAAAGAACACCCCCTTCACCAGTGCAACATTTCCACCACCAATGTCCCAAATCTCCCTCCATCCCACCCCACACCCACCTGTACTCTAAACAGGCTTTCCAGTTCCCTCATTCATTCACATGATTTTGGTAGTTTTCTGTAGTTATTTCTGTAGTTATTTCTGTAGTTTTTTCTATAACTTCACTCACCACTCTTTGTGGTGTTTCATGAAGTGAGCTGGAAGTTCCAACCTCCTCTCATTGTCTCTGAGGATTGTTGCAAAAATGACTTTTATTTTTCTTAAAACTCATAGATAAGTGAAGACTATTCTGCATCTCTCTCTCTCCCCCTCTGACTATTTCACTCAGCATGATAGATTCCATGTTCATACATGTATAGGAAATTTTCATGACTTCATCTCTCCTGATGGCTGCATAATATTCCATTGTGTATATGTACCACAGTTTGTTTAGCCATTCTTCTGTTGAAGGGCATCTTGGTTGTTTCCAGAGCCTGGCTATTGTGAATAGTGCTGCAATAAATATAGGTGTGAGCAAGGGGCTTTTGTATTGTATTGTTGTGTTCTTAGGGTATATCCCTAGGAGTGGAATAGCTGGGTCGAATGGGAGCTCAATTTACAGATTTTGGAGGAATCTCCATATCGCTTTCCATAGAGGTTGGACTAGACGAAATTCCCACCAGAAGTGGATAAGAGTTCCATTCTCTCCACATCTGCGTCAGCACTGATTGTTCTCATTCTTTGTGATGGCGTCAATCTCTGTGGTGTGAGGTGGTATCTCATCAATGTTTTGATTTGCATCTTCCTGGTGATTAGTGACAAAGAGCATTTTTTCATGTGCCTTTTGGACATTTGTATTTTTTTTTTTATCAAAGCGCCTGCTCATTTCTTCTCCCCATTTTTGATGGGATTAGATGTTTTTGTCTTGTAAAGTTTTGTCAGTGCCCTGTATATTTTGGATATTAGCCCCTTATCTGATGGGTGTTGGGTGAATAGTTTCTCCCACTTGGTGGGTATCCTGGGCACTAATTCTTTTGAGATGCAGAAGCTTCTCAGTTTAATGTATTCCCATCTGTTGATCTCTGCTTCCACTTGTTTGGAAAGTGCAGTTTCCTCCTTGAAGATGCCTTTAGTCTTAGTATCATGGATTGTTTTACCGACGGTTGTTTTATATACCTTATGGTATCAGTTCTGATATCAAGGTATTTAATCCATTTGGATTTTACCTTCAGAGATGATGTTAACTGGAGGTCTATGTTCGCTTTTTTGCAAGTGGCTAACCAGTTCTGCCAGCACCACTTGTTGAAGAGGTTTTCCCCGCTCCACTTAGGATTTCTTGCTCCTTTGTCAAAAATTAGGTAAATTCCTGTTTGGGGGACAATGTCTGAGAACTCAAGCCTATTCCACTGATCTGAGGGTCTGTCTTTATTCCAATAACATGCTATTTTAATAACTATTGCTTTGTAGTACAGTTTAAAGTTGGGGAAAGTAATGCCTCCCATACTCCTTTTCCCTAGGAGTGCTTTAGCTATTCGAGGGTGTTTATTGTTCCAGATGAACTTCATAAGTGTTTGATCCACTTCTTTGAAGAATGTCATGGGTATTTTTAAGGGGATCACATTAAATCTGTACAATGCTTTGGGGAGTATTGCCATTTTAATGATGTTAATCCTGCCAATCCATGAGCAGGGTATGTGTTTCCATTTCCATGTGTCCTCTCTTATTTCTTAAAGCAGGGCATTATAGTTTTCTTTGTATAGGTCCTTCACGTCTTTGGTCAAGTTGACTCCAAGATATTTGAGTTTGTGTAGCACTAATGTGAATGGAATTGCCTTCTTGACTTCCTTCTCTTCCCTTTCATTATTGATGTATAAAAAGGCTATTAATTTCTGTGTGTTAATTTTGTAGCCTTCCACCTTGCTATATGAGTCTATTGTTTCTAAAAGCTTTTTGGTAGAGTCCTTAGGGTTTTCTAAATAGAGTATCATGTCATCTGCAAACAATGAGAGCTTGACTTCTTCCTTTTCTATCTGGATTCCCTTGATATATTTTTCTTGCCTGATCGCTATAGCAAGAACTTCCAGTACTATGTTGAAAAGGAGTGGTGAGAGTGGACAGCCTTGTCTTGTACCAGAATTTAGAGGAAAGGCTTTTAGTTTTTCTCCATTGAGTATAATATTTGCCATTGGCTTGTGGTAGATGGCTTCAACTAGATTGAGAAAGGTTCCTTCTATTTCCATCTTGCTGAGAGTTTTGATCAAGAATGAGTGTTGGACCTTATCAAATGCTTTATCTGCATATATTTATATGATCATGTGATTTCTATTTTTCTTGTTGTTGATGTTGTGTATGATGTTGATAGATTTACAGATGTTAAACCATCCTTGCATTCCTGGGATGAAACCTACTTGGTCGTAGTGTATGATCTTCTTGATGATGCATTGGATCCTATTTGCCAGAATTTTGTTGAAGATCTTTGCATCAGCATTCATCAGATATATTGGTCTGTAATTTTCTTTTTTGGCAGCATCTCTGTCTGGTTTTAGTATCAAGATTGGCTTCAAAAAAGCTGTATGGGAGTGTTCCCGTTTTTATCAGTTTCATGGAAGAGCCTGTCTAGGATTGGTAGTAGCTCCTCTTGAAAGATTTGAAAAAAATTCATTAGAAAATTCATCTGGGACTGGGCTTTTCTTTTTGGGCAGATGTTTGATTACAGTTTCGATTTCCTCAGTAGTGATGGGGGTGTTTAGATATGCTCCTTACTTAACTGTGGAAGGTTATAAGTGTCCAAGAATCATATTGTTTCTTTGATTATTATTTGTAATTTAAAATTTCTACTCCACATCAAATTTCAATTTTAGTCAATTGCTTAACTTAAAAATGAGTTAAAAGATAATAGTACTTATTTTTGAAATGGTTTATGGAAATAAAATTAGATATTTTAAATTAAATGAATAAAATAAAGTGCCAATTTAGCATATTGATTTCTAATTTGATTAAATAGCAAAAGTATCTTTTTATATTATCTTACACAATACTCATCACATGCTATGTTTGTGTCACCATATATTACATAGGTCATATTCATAGCAAGAAACAAAAAATATTTTGAGTATTGAAAAATGATCATCTTTAGTAGCATGCTCTATAATGACATATCATACTATGTACTTTATTTTTGTTGGCCATTCCTGGAATGCTCAGAGGTTATTACTGGCTATGCGCTCAGAAATTGCTCCTAGTTTGGGGGATCATATGGGAGGCTGGTGGATTAAACCGTGGTCCATCTTAGGCTAGCATGCGAAGGCAGACTCCTCGTTTTGTTTACATTTTCCTAATGGACACATTTAGTTTAAAAAACAGTAAGAAAATACAAAGTTATTCAATTTGGTGCCACATGGAGGATCCTGGAGAGAATAGTGTTGAGTAAAGACAGTGAAAGAGTAAAAGACCAAATCAGAATAATCTCTCTTATATGAGGGATATAAAGAAACATAATGGAGCATGGAATAAAAATAAACACCCAAAAACAATGGACCAAGAACATGAGAACAGGTATTCAGTGGAAAACAAGCCCCTTGAGGAGGTTAGAAGTGAGATCTGGAAATGGAAAGTGGAAGGTAGAAAGTGGGGAAGGTAGAAAAGACCTATTGTGGAGGGAAGCATTTACCCAGGAGAAGGACGTGATTCAATGTAGCAAAGTGGTATTTATGTTGTGTATGAAATCCTATCAGCAGCAGTAATGTAAACATGACACATATATTTGTAAATATAAAAAGCAGCTCCCTGGGGGGATGGTGAGGGAGAGAAACCCCTCCCCTATGCATATACAAACTACAGAGGCAGGGGCTGAACCCAGAAGACTCCACATGCCAGGACATCTGTGTCTCTTCCACTGGTATGTTGGGGGCTCTGGGCAGGACAGCTAGCCATAGGCCCCCTAGGCTGACCACTTAGTCCAGGGGACTGAGACCCCTCCATGCCAAACTGGTCTTCAGGGCCAGGCCTGGTAAATCGGGCCCTGGAGGGGAGGGTGGGGGAGACAAACTCCTCCCCTATACATACACAAACTACAGAGTCAGGGGCTGCACTCAGAAAACTGCACATGCCAGGACTTCTGTGTCTCTTCCACTGGTATGTTGGAGACTCTAAGCAGGACAGCTAGCCATAGGTCCCCTGGGCTGACCACTTAGTCCAGGGGATTGAGATCTCCCCAAGCCAAACTGGTCTTTAGGGCCAGGCCTGGTAAATCGGGCCCTGGGGGGAGGGTGGGGGAGAGAAACTCATATCATATGTATACTGGACCTCATTCAGGGGTTCTTTTATTACTAGTATTAATTTTCAAAAGCGCACAGGTGCATATACATTTTAACATCACCAAAAAATGTTCTTGATTCTTGACTGTTTCTAAGGAAAAAATGGAATGCCCTAGATTTAGAGGATAACATTCAAATAGGTCTCTAAAATCAGTGTATAGGTAGACGTGACTTCTTATACAGGGGTCCTCTCTGACTGCCAAGTCTAATCCATAAACAATTCATCTATACAATGTATATAGCCCCTCTGATATATTGCCCTCCCCCACACCAGAGCCCCTTCTACTCCCTCATCTCCCAATTCGGATTTGCTATCTTCCCCTTAATTAACCCTCTTTATCCTCAGTTCTTAACTTGTTAGGCACCAAGACTGACCTCCTTCCCCAACAGATTCTGCCTTTTCGTACATCCCTACAAAGCTCATTATTACTCCTTATCTATCTCACCCCCAACCATCAGTACCCCACATTTACTCTTTTTACCTTCAGTACTACACAGTCCTAATCACAGACCAGAGTCGTGCATTGGATTTAATAACCCCAACTATTTCAAAAGACATAAAATGGACACATATGTCTTTTGAATATTTTGTGTGTATTTTCTTTAACAGCTATAACTCTTACTAAATATTCTTTTACAGTGATGATTCTACCCACTTTTTAACTTTTCTTCTCTTTGTGAGCTGTTCAATAAGGAATTTTGGTGAAAGAGTCCCTCAGTTTAATGCTTATAATTTAACCATGTCATGGGGATTATTGGACTTGTTCTTATGGCCCCCATACGCACCGATAATGCCACGTAGCATTGTTCCTTGTTTGCATAGGCACATTAAAATGGGAAAATGCTATACATACAAATAAGTTCTTATCTAATAGAGATTGGAACACACAAATCTTGTAGTGCAATGGGACCTTACACCGTGAACATTGATATAATGACCTGGCACAGGCCTCAGAAGAATGGGCATTGTCCATTCACCCCTGAACTAAGGAAGCTATTTACAAAACATCCAAGGTTTTTTATAACAACACCTGGAAGCAATCCTCTACCACTGCTCTGACATAGACCTGCTCAAAAGAGACTTCCCTTAACACTAAGAAGACTTGACAACAACAATGACCTGCTTACAGGACAGGGCTTTCTGCATTGCCCTTTAATTGTGAGGTAAAATAAGAGGACGCTCCGCACCATCCTGACTGCAATGTAGAATATGCAGATTCCAGGATCTTTAATTCAGTAACATGATACCAACAACAGAGACTTTGTGTAAAATAAAAGTGTAATGGCACTACAGACAATGACTTGGATTGACAAACTGGTTGGTCTTATGCCAGGAAACTTCAGGGGTAGGGTCTCCTTGTATTTAGGCCAAAGCTCTTCCTTTCCAAGTTCCTCATATTTTGGTGGGCTGATGCAAACAATAATTGCCACTCTAACACCATTTTTACTGGGCTCCTTTGACACTAATCTTAAGAAAAACAACCCACTAAAACATTTGAGGTTATCTTAAACTAATATGCATGTGCATGGAAATGTAAAAAAGTACTTTGCCTTCAATGTTTAAGGAGTTACATAAGTTTTATGGCTTTAGATTGCTTTGTGTGCTGCTAAGAAATATTATGTATTACAATCTGGGGACTTGAGGGAGAAAGTAATTGTATATGGGTTCTGTTTTATTTTTCTTAATGTTCTTTGGCTGAAAGTTCAAAGTTAAGATATCAGCAATGGGACTACTGAGAATTCTGTTTATGGGTGATTGTCCTTCCACTGTAACTTTACCTTGTCCTCTTTCTTTGCACCTTTGTTCTCATAATTAAAATAAATATTAAAAAAGAAATATTAATCAAAAACAAAAACAAAAAAAGCAGCTCCTGGGCCACAGCGATAGCATGGAGGTAAGGTGTTTGCCTTGTATGCATAAGGACGGTGGTTCGAATCCTGGCATCCCAGATGATCCCCCAAGCCTGCCAGGAGCGATTTCTGAGCACAGAGCCATGAGCAACCCCTGAGCGCTGGCAAGTGTGAACCAAAAACCAAAAAAATAAAAATAAATAAAAAGCAGCTCCTGAAAAAGCAGAATGGAAGGTGAGATGCAAATCGGGTTGGGATGCATTGGTGGAGGGAAGTGGACACAGTGGAGTTGAGCATTGAAATATTATATACCTAAAACCTAATCATAGTGATTTTATTTTTACAGTGACTATAAAATATAAAAATTAAATAAACAGTACAGGACTAATCTAATCAAAATTGAAAAAATTTTAATGTATTAAGTTTTTAAGTAGCCTGAAAAACATTCTTTAATTATAGATTATCTGGGGTTAAAGTGATAATATGGAACTGGTAGTGTGTTTGCCTCTGCATATTATTTACTTAAGTTCAATTTCTGGCACTGCAAATACCTTCCTTCCCAGTCAGCCAGGAGTAATTTCTGAGTGCAGAGCCAGAAGGTAGCCTTAATCACAGCCAAGTGTAGCCTCCAAATTAAACAAAATCAGAGGTGTATCTATCATACATTTGCATACACTTGTGAACAATTTTGATATCTTAATAAGAGTATAGCTTTACAAATCAAAGTGTTCTTTATTTTTTTAACATTTTAAAGTGATTTTCTCTTGATTTCTTCTATCTATGTGATTGTTCCTCTACTATATTTTTTTGTCAAAGATATGGCAAGCATCATCTTGTCTTCAAAGCTTAAGAACTAAACTGTTGCTTGAACATAAGTACTTGGCTTTACAATGATATACAGATGATACAGAGACATATGACTGACATATTTTTTACCCTATTTTTAAAATGCTTCTGTTTGACTGAAGGCACAATAAAATGGGTAGACTTGCTTTTCATGCAGCTTACCTTCCTGGGTTTGAGTCCCAGCATCACATACAATTCCCAAACTCTGCCAGGAGTGATCCCTGAGTGCAGCTCTTACTGAAGTAACTAGAAATATAATAGGAAATCAAGTTACTTCACAGGAAATCAGTGAATAAAGAAAACTTAGAAATTGAGACAAAATAAATGAAATATGCTTAAAAATACAATACATAAAATTAATGAAAATGAATACTGTTTCTTACAGAAGATATACAACACTCATATATTCTTAGTTTATTTCACTAAGGTATACTTCAATTATACTGATACATAGAAAGAAACCACAATATATTTAAAAGTTCCCAATTTCAGGATGAGAATGATAGTATATTTGATAAGACATTTGCTTTGCTCACAGCTAATCCAGGTTTAATCACTGTCACCACATCTGGTCCCCTAAGCCCTGCCAGGAGTAATCCCTGAGCATTGCCAGATGTGGCCCAAAAACCAAACAAACAAAAACTCCTTCAGATGAAAGAAACAAAAAATGAAACATTTATTATAATGGGAGATATTACTTTAGGCAATCACATAATGTTCATGCTTATTATTACTGCTTGAAGTTAAAAAAAAACCTTAAAGAAATATGACAATTAATGTATCACTGAAATTTCCATAATATACTAGGATGAAATCCAGGTACTGTCTTTTATTTTCTTTATGACTTGGGGCAATATATTTAACCTCTATGAACTTCAATTTCATGAACTGTACAAAAGAAATTATGAAACTCACCTTCTAAGACTGATATAGAAATTGCATGAGCAAACACATGTAAAAAGCTTGAAATAGTTCCATATAACAAATGAACACCCAATGAAAATCTGAAATTTTATGCCAGTTGACATTCATAGCCAATTTATATTTTATATGAAAAATGAATTGAGGGGCCAGGTTGATAAAACAGCAGGTAGAGCATTTGCTTTGCACAATGATGACCTGGGTTTGATCTCTGGTTTTCCTAATGGTCCCCTAAGCAGCACCAGAACTGTCTCCTAAGCATTGTCAGGTGTGACTGAAAAACAAAACAAAATTATTTTAATTGAATTGTATATATACTTATATACATATTGGGCAAATATAGAAAGAACCACTGTATATTATAATATATTTCAGAGATAAATCTACTTTATTTTTTTATTTTTTTTTTTTTTTTGGTTTTTTAGGTCTCACCCGGCAGTGCTCAGGAGTTACTCCTGGCTCCATGCTCAGAAGTCGCTCCTGGCGAGCACGGGGGACCATATGGGACGCCGGGATTCGAACCGATGACCTTTTGCATGAGAGGCAAACGCCTTACCTCCATGCTATCTCTCCGGCCCCTAAATCTACTTTATTTAATCACTGATGATCATCTGAAATTATTCACTTAATTAAGAAAAAGGAATTTTGCCCCAAAGGGCATACCATACCTTTCCTGACATTTCATTGAGCAAGGAGTTCAGTTTTTTACAAGATGCCAATTTCTTGTAAGGCAACAGTTCCTGGGCACTGATGTAACTCAGCAGCAGAGCATGCTTTATGAGGTCTTCAGTTCAATAATTAGTATCAAAATAATACTCAGATCTGAAACAAGCAATTATTGATAAAATCAGGAAATCATGTTTCATTGATACCAATGTATTTTCTCAAACATATAAATCATTAATACATAAGTTAACATATACCACATTAATACATAATTATATGATACCTTCCCAGAGTAAAGAATTAAACAATCACCAAGTAAAATATCACACTGAAATTTAACATTATCACAAGATACATACAATCACATGCTCTACAATAAAAAAAAATCTCAACTGTAATTGCAACTTAAAATAAATGAATTCTATATTAGCCTTTTTTCCTGGCAAATTCAAATTCTCTTTGATTCAATCTAAGATATAGTTTGGAATAAACAATTAAAATAAAGGGATTAGGCGATCATAGGATAAAACTTCTAACTAAAAACAAACAATAATATATGATTGTTCTTGTGGAGAGTGAATCTAGTGGTAAAGGAAAGATAAAACCATTAATTACTTTTTAACAGCAGTGGCAGTGTTTCAAGGTTGTCTGCTGCCTGCTGATTTGTTAGCAGCTCCTTCGACTATGTCACTGGGGAGATATTTTTGAAGCCATAACAGAAGTGTGTGAGAAATCTCAATATGATGCATGAGTGTAATCTCCGCCTTGCAGATGTTAACTCCCTGCATGTTGCAGCTAGGAAGCAGGTGCCAACATAGTTGAGGCTGTTCGGTCCTGATGGAGATCATGCAGGCCGGTTGGAAAGCAATCCTCCAAGTGTGATACCATTGATATGTGAGAAATGGGAATAGTTCAAATCTTTCCAAGTACAGGATTCAGTTTTTGATGATACTAGAATTTTTATTTTTCTATTGAAAGATGAAATGCAGACATTGAAAGAAGAGTGTCCACCCTAAATTTGGACATAAGTTGTTTTCTCATCAGACGAAGGCTGTGATGAACATTCAAAATGCAAAAGAAGGCTGTCATCATATCCTTTCAAAGTGAATTATTTCAAAGAATTGTTGCACTTTTATACATAGCATTTTTTAAAGAAAATTCATGATTTCAGAAAAAGAACTGAAGAAAATATTTTTTACTTTCAGGTCATATAGGGTAATTTTGAAAAATAAAGTTGACAAAAACGAACATAAGGAATCTTTTTTATATATATAATTTTTATTTTAGTTATAGTGGCTTACATATCGTTCACAGTAATATTCCAAGTACATATTTACATTGGATCAGGGGAATTCCCACCACCGAATTGTCCTCCCACATCCGCTCCCATCCTGCCTCCCATATCCTCCACTCTCCCCCCCCCCCCAGGGGCTGCTAGAATGCTTGGTCCCTTCTGTGTCTAGTTTATTACTTAGTGGTCTTATAGCTGTTTGGTCTTGGTGCCTCCATTACTGCCCCCTCTAATTGGGAGGCGGGACTAGAAAGTTCAAGTTATGTGGTTTTGTTTGAGGAAGAGAAAGGTAATATAATGGGGTAAAAATCGACTACACCGACTATGAGCAGAGTCATTGGTTTGAGGGACGAAGGGGAAAAGAAGAAGGTGAAATACCACAACAGTTCAAAAAGAGGAATCAAATAAGATATCCAGTGAGCACTGCAGCAATAAAAATATGCACCACATAGTTGCTATGGTCTTGAGATAGGAAATATGACAAGGCACAAAGAGGAAGAAGAGAAAAGAAGAAAGAGAAAGTAAATATATAATTAAAAATAAAAAGACAACTACTTCAATATCTATCCCAGAACAAAGATATCGACAAAAACTAGATAAAAAATAATAATAATATTAATAACAAAAAGGATTATTTAGTGTTTTTTTGTCTACCCCCTCCCTGCATAGGCACAGTAAATATTGGGGTCATCCGAAATGGGAATCCCCTCGGACTAAGAGATACAGGGTTTCTCTACCCTTGGAATATATTGTCATGGGATTATCTATAAACTCCTTTCACGTTCATTTACTCTCCTTTTGGTGTTTTTGTGCCTTATGGAAGACTTCTTCTCCGATCTGGATGATAAAAACAGACCTCTAAATCTAGAGGTCTCAGTCTGTACACAGGTCAAGGAGTGGAACTTATGATGAAGACTTTCTTTGTGATTTTAGAAGTTCTGTTTCCTCGATGTCGTTTTAATCTGTCTTCTGTGGTTAGTGGTCTTGTCCCTTGCGCTGAAACTCCGATGGAGTCTGGGATATCGTCTTTTTTTATGTTTCCAGAAGACCTGTTCAATTGCAATTACCTCAGTCAGGACTCTGGAATTGGAGGTCATGATTGTTATGCAGGACGTAGACCAAACCCTAGACTAGGGCTTTCTTGTTGGTCCTAGAATACATACTGCCCGGTCATGGTTCTATCAGCCAGTCATCTGTAGATCAAGTTCTTGGCTTTTGCACAGCCGATAGTGTGGTAAGTCTTCTGATTTTGTTTTATCATTAGTTGGTAAGGTAGGATAACCTGTTCTTATGTTTATTTGTTCCCAGTTTCCTCGTTGTCAAGATATCATATTAGAACTGGCACATGTTGGAGATTGAGTAGTATTCAGGATGTCCCAGGTGGGCTTTGGTTCCTGTAGCTGTTGTGAAGAACTGTGTTGTGAAGAACGGTTCTATGTCTGGGGTTCAGGATTCAAGTCTGGATGGTCCGAGTATAATCTTCTGGAGTCTAACATGAATTCACATGACATATTTTCAAGGTGGGAGATTCCCCTGTATTGTAAATAAGTATGAGTTCTTATCCCTAGTAGATAAGAGCTTGTTTATATATGTGGGATTTCCCCCTTTTTAGTGTGCCTTTGCAGGAAGAAATGGTGCTTCATTATATTACCAGTGCATTTGGGGGTGTAAAGAACAGAGAAACAAGTCACACACCCAAAAAACATAAAAATAGAAATAAAAATATATATTTGCTCACATATGTATAGTGAAAAATGATTTTCAGTAAAATGAAATTAAAAATAAAGAGGTAGTTTATAGAGGTCTTATACTTGTGATGGAAGTATAGGTTTCCCCATTGCTTTTTGAGGTTTTTTTTTGTGGGGTAAGAAACAAACAGAAGGATGTTATAGGAGGTAAGGAAAGCTTTCGCCTTTTAAGCAGTTAGAATTTTTTTCACCAGTTCTGAACCCTGAATTCCACTGGCCACTACTGAGACAGAATATCTAATAAATGGCACCATGTGTGCCCTTTCCACACCCCTCTTATATCCCCTCCAATTTAAAGGTCTGAGCGACAGTAAGGGAATTTGGACACTTGCCATGTAAGTGTTTGATACTGATCTCATCCTTAGTACCACATGTTTTCTCTCAAGACAAGTGATGAGTGATACCTGTATACAGAACCAGAAGCAAGTCCTAAACACTATCAGGTAGGTATAGCTTCCAAACAAACAAGCAAGCAAGCAAACAACAGAAACAATAGCATAAAAACAAAATAAAAAACCCTGAAGAAAGAAAAATGAAATCAGACTAGGATGGCAGAAAGTTAGTTCATGTTCACAAGAAAAAATAACTAGATAAAAAGGGAAAATGAAATAAAATATCAATATATTTATGATAGAAAAGAATATTTAGGATTAGCAGAGACCTCAATGTCTCAAGGCATAGTAAAGTACATTATACTTTGAACCCTGTAGATTATTTTAAATATCTAATCTAATGACTACTTACTCCAAACAAACACAGAAGAAAATGAGTGTCTAAGTGCTGACATTTAATAGGAATTGGCCAAATAATATTTAAACATATATCCCCATACTGAGAAATTTTGTAAAATCTAAAATTATGAATCTATAAGTATAAAGCAAATATATTGATTTTTCATGCACATGGCATACTAATTATACCTTATATTGTAAAATAATTTAAAGTTTAAAAGTTATAAAACACTTTTTTGTTTGTTTGGTTTTGTTTTTTTCAGCCCTACCGGTGGCGCTCAGTGTTTACTCCTGGCTCTGAATGAAATTCCTCATGGCTTGGGTTATCAAATGGGATGCTGTGAATCTGGATCGAATCTGGGTTAGTCCTGGGTCAGCAGCATGCAAGGCAAACACCCTACCATTTGTTTCCACTTTGGCCCCTGAAATATTTTTATTTTCCGATTTTACATACCAGGAATCTGAGTCATGATAAAATAATTTAGAATTTCAAAGCAGTATTATAGTACTTCTAAAATCTGAAAAATGCTGTCTACAACTATTTTTTTAAATTTCTATAAGAAAGTCACAAAGACTGATAAAAATAAGTTTTTTTTCCAAGCTGAGGGAATATAATTATTTTATTTTATTATTTTTATTTTTTAAAAACCCACCAAAATCAATACTTTGAGGTTTGCAAAAGATTGCAATATAACACCTCAGACAGCTCCAAACTTGGGTTCCCATTGCTGAGGCTCTAAAAGACCAATAATTTTAAATATGATTTATTTTGTTGTTGTTGTTGTTGTTGTTTTTTTTTTGATCCAGACCTAGCAGTGCTCAGGTATTACTCCTGGCTCTGAGCTCAGAAATCATTCATGACAGGGTCAGGGGACCAGTGGGATGCTGGGGATCAAACCCTGGCTGGCCATGTGTAAAGCAAATGATCTACATGCTGTGCTATTATTCCAGTGTGAGATAAATATTTTTAATAAGAGAAAATATATTGATATATAAAAAGTAAAAAAATTCTGTTTTATTATCTACAAACCCAAATAAAGCTGGTTACTTAAAATTAAACAGACTAATCATTCTTTATTTTTTCTTTCTCTAATGTTTTTGGAACCATGCATGGCAGTGCTCAGGGCTTAATCCTGGCTCTGCGCTCAGTGTTCAGGGGAACATATAGGGTGTCAGTGATTAAAGTCAGATTAACTGCATACAAGGCAAGCACCTTACCTGTAATATATCTCCAGTATTTCTTTAGAAGAAGAAAATAGAAGGAGGTATAGGAAGAAGTGGAGGTAGAGGAAAAGGCCAGAGTACATTTATGTTACTTATGTCATAAGGATGGAGTCCACAGAATAGTTAGAGCCCTTAAAAAAGGAAATCGAAGAGATTTCTCTTGCACTTGTCTGTCCTATGAAAACACAACCAGATGCCAACAGTCTGGAACCCTGAGGAGTGGCAAACTCAATATGATCAGAAAAGTAACAATGATACAAAAAAGGCTCTAACTCTTCAGGACAAAACAAAAATTACTTTCTAAGTCACACAATTTTGATACTTTGTGGCAACAGCCCCAAAACAGACTAATACAGGAAAAACCCTGTAAAAGGGTCTGAAAATCACTGCATCTAGAAAATATTTTCCTACATATTAGAGAAAAATAATTTTACATTATTATTGAAGAGAATTTAAGTAAAATATGAGTTACTTGCCTGCTCTAAGTTAAGCAATTTTATTTTTCTTGCTCAAAAAAGAAGCAATAAACAAATATTTTTATGGTATGTTTTAAGATAGATTTATGCAGAAAGATAGATTTCCAAGAATTCTTGAAATCTGGATTTCCTAGTTTCAAAGAAGATGTACTTATTCTTTGAACTGACTCTCTGAATCTTACATCTGTTTGATATGTAATTGCAATTAAATTGCAGAAAAGTAGATTACAGATAGAAAATAGGTACTATAGGGGCCAGAGTAGTGGTGCAGTGTTAGGGCATTTACCTTGCACGTGGCTGATCTAGGATGGACTGCAGTTCTATCCTCCAGCATCCCATATAGTCCTCCAAGCCAGGAGCGATTTCTGAATGCAAAGCCAAGAGTAGCCCCTGAGTGTCACCGGTGGTTTCCCAAAAAACATACATACATATATATATATATATATATATATGGGGCCGGGCGGTGGCGCTGGAGGTAAGGTGCCTACCTTGCCTGCGCTAGCCTAGGACGGAATGTGGTTCGATCCCCCGGCGTCCCATATGGTCCCCCAAGAAGCCAGGAGCAACTTCTGAGCGCATAGCCAGGAGTAACGCCTGAGCGTCACAGGGTGTGGCCCAAAAACCAAAAAAAAAAAACAAAACATATATATATATATATATATATATATATGATTATCATTTGATCATATTGAAATTATTTAATTTTCTCAGTGAATTTATCTATTGTAAAATATAGTCTTCAAATTATAAACATCTATTTGCATATTGAATTGAATTGACTATTGTATATATGTCATTCTAATATTTCTCTAGCTTCCAATTTCCTTTAAGTTATGCACTCCAGCACTCCTTCTTTTTCTTGTTTTGTTTTGATTTGTTAGTTTTTGACTTTATTTCCTTCTTTTCTTTCTTCCACTTTTCTCTTTCTATTTCACTCTTGTGGTTATTATTTGGTGGGTTTTTTTTCTTTGCAGGGTATATTTTTTCTTTTTTCTTCCCTCTTTCTTTTTTTCTTTTCTCTTATTTCTTTTTTAGGTAGTTGCTATCAAATTTTTCTTCCTTTTTTTCTTATCCTTTTTTATCTCCAACGACAACAGAATAGATACTCAATCTACAACAAGCTGTAAAGTGGAGACCAGTTACACTAGTATTCTGGGGGGTAAAGGAGGAAGATATGGGATACATGCTGGGAACAGGAGTGGAGGGAGGACAACACTGGTGGTGGGAATGCCCCTTTGTCACTATGTACCATAAATAATTCTTTGAAAGATTTGTAATGCACTTTGGTCACAATAAAAATTTATTTTAAAAAGTTATGCTTATTAAAACACTGTAATTAACAAAGTTCTTCATACTACAGTTGCTTTAGGCATTCAATATTCAAACACCAGTGTTACCTTCCCTTTAACAATGTCCTGAGTTTCCTGACTCCCACCACAAGCCTGCCTTCTTATAAAAGATTAATAAAATTAAAAAAAAACTTCATTATAAGCTTCATGCCTTGAGCTGCACAGAAACCAGAATCTCTAGATACAGAGGTCCGATTTTACCATCCATGACGAAGCAGAAGTCTTCCATACATCACAAAAGCACCAAGGGGAGAGTAAATGATCATGCAAGGAGTCTATAGTTAATCCCATAACAGTATACTTCAAGGGTGGAGAAACCCTGTATCTTCTAGGCCAACGAAATTCCCTCTATAATGTCCCCAAAAGTTACTGTGCCTATGCAGGGGGAAAAAAAGCACAAAATAATCTTTTTATCCACTTATATATTTTTTGAGTGATTTTTTTGACTTCTTTATTTTGATGTAGATATTAAAGTTGATGTCTCCAATTTTATTTTATTTTATTTTATTTTATTTTATTTTATTTTATTTTATTTTATTTTATTTTATCTTTATCTTTCTTTTTGCACTCCGGCATGGTTTGATTTCAGGACCGAGACTATTGTGTGATGCTTTATTGCTGTAGTGTTCACTGGATATTTTATTTGATATTTCTTTCTGTATTGTTGCAGTGTTTCAATTACCTTTTTCCTGTCCTCTCTCAAACTGAGTTGAAAGCCTCTAGAAGGACTCCGCCCATTTTCAGTTTATTTGATTTTTACCCCATTCTATTTCTTTTCTTTCCTTCAAACAAAACTATATAACTTGAACTATCTAGCTCCGCCTGTCAAATAGAGGGGGAAACAAGGGAGGGTGCCGGGGCCAAGCAGATATATGATCACTATTAGTAAGCTAGACACAGAGGGGACCACTTGCTCAATCGGCCTGAGGGGGGGTGAGGTTGGGGGATATGGATTGCAGGAAGGGAGCCAGACTGGAGGGAGGACCGATTTGGTGGTGGGAATTCCCCTAATTCAATGATGATGTGTATCTAGAATACAGCTGTAAAAGATATGTGGGCCAGTATGGTCAAAATAAAAATTAAAAAAAAAAGTAAAAGAAATATAAGACAATAGAAAAATGTAATAATCATACAACAAACACTATTTAGAGCTGGGTATTGATATAAGTTCCATAACATAAAATATTGATCAAATTATATTATTTTTTGCAAATGAAAAAGACTGCTGTATTTTAAATTCAACTGTAATAAAACAAAGTAATTGAAATAAAAAAGAATAAGCCATCAAATAAAGTAATTACAAAAAAGAAAAAAAGATGAATATAATATTTCATTCATATTGCCTGCTCCATGAAAACTTAGAAGGCTAACAATTGGAATTATTAAAAAATAAATCAATAGAATATAATTTGTCATGACTAACATAATTTATTCCTATGAAAATAAAGAAATTGCAGTCATTTAATATGATGAATATGATACCTACACTTATTTATTTTTCAATTATGTTGCCTAAAATATATTGTATTAAGTTTTCCATTTTTTGAGACTCTTTATAGTAATAATCTAGCCTTTCTATAATTAAAAAACTATTTCTTAAATTCTATGCTAATATACTTTATAGAAATAACATGAACATACATAAACTTCTCATAGTAAAAATAAAAAGACTTAAGAAAATTTAAAGAAGAAATTCTAATTATGCCTAGGAAAGTACAAAATGTCTTATCCTAAGAAAAGACATATTAAATTTACTTAAAAAACAGAATATTCTATTATATACAAGACATTATTGCATTATTGAACATGTATTAAATCACTTACAAAGCTAGAAGTAGACATACCTCCCAGTATGTACCTAGTAGAGGTACCTAGTAGAGGGCAACCATAACCACCAGGAATGAGTGTCATATTCAATGCTATGTGTGAGAAGTTTGAAGTTCCTTTAACATTTCTTGTAAAAAATAATTTCAAGGTTATAAATTACCTAGATATTTACCTATACCTGATACTTTAGATTGTTCCTCCACATCAGAATTATAATTTGGTAGGATTGAATCTTCTTGGTAAGTTGTTTATTTTGCAAAATTTTTGTACCAGATTCCTGGCTCGTAGTGTTTCATTTCATAAATCTACAGTGATTTTATAGAATTTCATTGTATATAAGTAGTTTGATCATGCAGCTGTCAGTATCCTGTCTCAATCCTTGCAATTGTTTATTTTGAGTAAAATATCTTAGAGTTTTATAGTTGGATTTATTTTTGCTGGAATCCTTTTGCCCCTTGACTCTCAGTCTCTATTATAATTATCAAATATAGCAAATACCTTTGTATGGTCCTTTACATATTGTTTTTTAATTAAATTTGCCTTCTAATTTTTAAGCAAATCCAATGATTCTCATACCTTTTCTCTTGAGCTCAGCCTAAGTCCTCTGGGTACGTTGTTCTTTTTTTTTTTTTAAATACTTTGATCTGTAATTTACTAGCTGTTCTTCATGTCATCTTGGAATTCCTTGATTTTTTGCTTAGCTACTATTAATATATTATTCAAAACTTTTATTGAGTTGTTTACATCATCTAGCACATTTTTTATTTCAGCCTGTAGTATTCTTATTTCAGGAATCATTCACTCTTCTGCATTGTGGGCTTTGCTGCTACCTGTATTATTATGTCTTTGATATAATTATCCACACAGTAGTGTCACTAATTCACTGCTGAGAATTTATTGAGCTGGTTGATAAAATTTGAGTCTTTTGTTTTATTTTTACTTATTGAATTTGGTAGGCTTATAGTACGACTTTTCCATTGAGTGTGTTGTGTGTCTACCGGATGGTGTAGCATAGTGCAGAATTTAGGAGTAGTGGCCTGGACATCGTGCTTTGACAAAGTTCTGGTGTGAAGGCTATTCTATTGTTTGTATAACTTTTTAATTCTCATGAAATGATAATAAAGAGGCCTGAGTGATAGCACAGCGGTAGGGCTTTTGTCTTGTACTCAGCCAACCGCAGACGGACCTGGGTTCAATCCCTAGCATTCCATATGATTCCCCGAGCCTTCCAGAAGTGAGTCCTGAATGCAGAGCCAGGAGTAGCCCCTGAGCGCCACCGGATATACCCAGAAACAGAAAAACAAACAAACAAAAAGATAACACAGAAGTGAAATTTACTAAATAGTACAGTTTATATAATATGACTCCCAATTGTACTATGTAAAGATAACTATCTCCATCATTATTTTATTTTTAAATTCAGCAAAGGAGGAAGAATGCATAATAAGATTGCTTTAATGAGTATATATTTGCTAAAATTAAATATAAATGTAATAACTAAAAACTTTCTCACATTACAGAAATATTAATGTACTTTGTCTTTCAATTTTGGGGTCAGTTCAAAACAGTATTGTTTAATTGTTTAATAAAAATAAAATTATTATCAAATGATTTTACACTACTAGAAATTCAAATGTAAAATAGATACTGCCAAAAATTACTATCAAAATCAATATTCTATTTGATATTGAGTACATAGATCAAGTGAGATAAATTTATTTCATAAATGCACATAATTAGAATTTTAATAAAACTATGTGTACATTTTAATTATAATACCTAAATTTAGTTTATGGATCTAATTATGTACATAAAATTATGTGTTTTTATACTAACCAAATAAAAATTAAAATATTAAATTTATGATTTATTAAAGATTTTGCTTTGAGAACATGATTTAATTTAAAAACTTGCTAAACAAATAAAAAATCAATTTTGTTAAGACAATGAATTAAGTTTTAATCATAATGTATTTAGTATTAACAATTCATTGATTCAAAATTGTATTTAATTACTTTTATTTCTAAATGAAAAGCTTTAATATTTAGTACATGCAAGGTATCAATGCAGTAAGATTCTAAGGCTGAGACAATAACTTCTTAAAAGAATAAATTTTTCAGGGGCAGGAGCGAATAGCAGTAGAGCATTTGGCTTGTACGCAAGTGACCCAGGTTAGATCTGGGTTCAATCCCTGGCATCTCATATGGACCCCCAATTCAGGAGTAAATTCTGAGTGCAGAGCCAAGAGTAACCCCTGAGTGACAAAGGGTATGGCCCCTAAAAACAAACAAACAAAAAAAAGAAAATTAAAAAAATGAAGAATAAATGCTTCAAAAGCATTAGTCTTTTGGTTAGATCCCTAATATATTTTTTATTTGTTTGTTTTGTTTTTATTAGGGTCCACACCTAATTGTTCTCAGGCTTAACCCTGGTTTCATATTTGTATGCCCATGGACAATTGTCGCTATTTCATCACATTGCTGTTCATCTTTAAAATAAATGTTACAAATTAGCTATTGTTCATTATCTGAGTAAGCAAAATATGTGGGGAAGATTTTTATGGTCTTGAAGAATTAAAAGGATATTTTAAATGTAAGACAGGACCCTGGAGAAACTAAAAATTCCTGTTTTGAAGATCAAATATCTTAGGATAGGAGTAGGGAGAGTGAAGAGACTTAAAGAATAAAAAACAAGTATCCAATGAAGTTTTAAGGTAGCCACGGTAAAATGGCGCTATTAACGGGAAAAAAATCGACAACAATAAATCTATTAAAGTATGGTAAAATATTGGCACCGGAATGATACCACAGTGGGTAAGATGTTTTCCTTGCATTTGGCCAAACTGAGTTTGAACACCGGTATCCTATATTGTCTCCTGAGCTTGTCGTCAAGAGTGATTGCTGAGCACAGGGCCAGGAGTACCCCTGAGCATTGCCAGGTGTGCCCCCAAAACCAGAAATAATAAAGTATGGTAAAATATAAAATTCCTTAACACCAATATAAAAATCAATGGTGACTATAAGAGTATTTTAGTTGAATTTTAGAGGTTAATGCAATTGCCAAATTGAAATGGATTAAAATTGATTGGTTCTAACAATATCACAATAGAAAAAACATATAATTGGGAATAAGAGACCCTTGTTTTGCTGATTTAGAAAATTAGCACGAAAAGAGTTACTTACTTGGAAAATAACTAATTTGTCCATACTTGTTTTATAGCTATATAATGGTGACACACACATGCATACATATGTGTATATATATATATGTATATATGTACATATATACATATATATGATATATACATATATATGTCCTTTTTGAAAAAATTAGTATTTAAAAAATAAAAATTGGTATGATATTTACTTGGAAACTCTTCTTTTAATTAATCCTTTTATAAAATATTTATCTTTCAACCCCTCTCAAAATTATATTATTTTTCTACAAGCATCAATACAATCTTCACAGTGATATAGACTTGTTAACTCTAAACAAGCAAATACATAGCCTCAAAATACAGAAAAACATTTTTCTATATATTGTAAGCTTTTAAATGTTTGAAGGCAAATTATAACAGACACCAACAGCCAACCACTACTAATTCATTCTAACTGAAAAAAACCTTTCATCTAAATGAAACTCTCTTATGTCTTGCACTTGATATTTGCTGTTTATTTTAAAACCACACACTGCTATAAACTGCATGAACTAGTTAATGGTTAGTCACTAAATAGAGCTTTAAAAATAGATAAATAACAGAGGGCGAAGGGAATATAGATAAATACCAAATATTATCAAGTCTCTCATAAAATTTGATGATTCTAAATTTAAGTTTCTTCCTTAGTTGTGAATTATTTTTTCAATATTCTGCTTTGAATGATTGATTTATTTTTTATTTGTGGAAATAAGAACAGATTTGAAATTTTGTTCTAAATTATTTGAAATGAGCTTAATTCCTACCATAGTTTTCTTTTGTAGCAACTTCAGATATTGCTTATTTAAATTTTCTAAAGTTATCATCCAATATATTTCTGACCTGTACTATTTATTATAGTTATATCCAAGATAAGTCATAGCTGTTTTGATTCAATTAACTCTAATTCTTCTAGTTCAAGGTATATTTTGCCTTTATTCCTTTGTCTCTCATAAGTATATCTTCATACATTTCTTTCTTAGGAATAAATATAGACAGAAAAGATAGTACTTGGAGTTATGTCAATTGATATTGCCCTCACTCCAAAAACTACAGAGGAACATAATATTGATTTTCCAAGTGTTCTGCAGTTAAGTTATTCATACAAAATTTACTTAAAATTGAGCTCATAACATTTACTGGGGCCATTTGTATATAAATCAATTTATGTAAACATATCAAAAGCAGCTCTAAGAGATCCATTTATCTAAAATTTTACTTATACTAGTTTAAAAATCAGAAATTTAAATAATTTTATAATTATTTGACATAATTATGCTATTAATTAACTCATTTCTCAGATTTTTCATATCTTACTATAATATTTACTCAGAAGTAAGCAGTGATACTTATAAATGAAAATTAATATTGAGATAAGTACTTACCTTATATATTTTTCTATGTATTTGTGTTTTATTTTCATATTCATTTAATTTTCTCTATATACTTTTGATGCAGGTAGAAAAATATGTTTTCGTGAAAACAAAATCTGAAACCTGAACCAACCCAAAGACATGGAGTTCTTCTACACAAAGAACTCAGAGCTGAAGAAGCCAGTGAGATGCAGAATTCCATACCAAGTGCTGGAGACTTCCTAAGAGGAGGAACAATAGCATTTTTTGGTCTTATAACTAATATTAGAAAAGATGGTTGGGCGTCAGAAATTATTGCTTTCACACTAAAATTTCATAGATTTATTTTCTTACCCAAACATTCTGATGATTCTTAGTGACTTATTTTGGTGTAGATCCAGTCTTAGCAAATATTGGTACAATATGGAGTAACAAGGAGTGCATGTCCAGGAGTAATTTAATCACCTAATCCTACATAGTTATAAAAGAATTTATTTCTCCATTCTCTTTTCCAGATACTTAATAAAGCAAGTAATTTCTTCTATCTAGAGCAGGAAGTAGGAAGAGTAAACAAGTGATCCCAATGTTAGTACTGATTTGTGCCATTCTCTCAGGAGACAGATTCTGGGAAAGACTTCATGACTGGCATTGCTTTTTTTCTCCTAAAGTCTAATGAAACTTTTGATATTCTTTTTTTTTTTTTTTTTTTTTTTTTTGGTTTTTGGGCCACACCCGGTAACGCTCAGGGGTTACTCCTGGCTATGCGCTCAGAAGTTGCTCCTGGCTTGGGGGACAATATGGGACACCTGGGGATCGAACCGCGGTCCGTCCAAGGCTAGCGCAGGCAAGGCAGGCACCTTACCTTTAGCGCCACCACCCGGCCCCAACTTTTGATATTCTTAAGTAAAATTATATTTTAGATAATGTTAGGAATAAAATATTGGGGAAAGAAAATTCTGAACTGAAAGTCAATTGGAGTAAAAATTTAGCTGTTATGTAACCATGACATTTTTTTTTTCCAAGATGCAAAATTTTATACTTTGGTTTAGAGTAATTTAATTAGTTTCTTAGTCATGTTTGGCAAACTAATTAAAAACATAATTTAATGCATGAACTTGAAGATAGGAACAAATAAATTTCAGTAGAAAAATTAATATCATTATTTATAAGTATAATCTGTGTGTTGTCCACAAAAACTATGTCAAAAGTGTTTGCATTTCAGTATAACCTTCAATTTTAGGTAATGCTTAATCATGTAATTTCCCTTTTTTGCTCCAAATAAATCAAAGTTATGAATTTATTCTAAGTTTTATTTCTTGCAAATACAGAGAACTATAGAATGATTGCAAAGTGGACAGACATTTGAAAAGTTGTCAAGGCTTGAATTGACTTTCAGAGTGATTACTAAAATAAAACAGCTTTTTGTAGAATTCAAGGTAATGGTCGACCATTTTTTTTTATTTGCCAATAGCAGATAGGAAGAGTCTTACAATTGTTTTTTTTTTTTTTAATTTTATTTTCTATGACTTTTTTTTCTGGTGGTACAGCAATACTTCATCAATACAGTCAATAAAATGGTTGTAAGATTATTGGTGTCAGTCAAAAACAAACGGGTGAATATGTAAAGTAAGTAATGCAAATGTCTCTTACTTCTAATACATTTTTGGAAATATTTCTCAATGAGTAAAGGTCCATATTATAATTTTAAAAAGAAAAAAACAGAAAAACCTGTTGGTTTTGTGAATAAATTCCTGATAACCTGTGAGAAGAATTAGATTTCTGTCTGTCTTTCTTTTAACTCATTACCACATCAGCTGAAGGCCGATTCTTGGGTCTTAATTTTACCAAATCTATGTACCAAATCTCTCCCTAAATGTTACATGTGTCACACTAAAATATTACATTAATATTTGTATAAAATATAACTCTCTCATGTTTGGCTAGAACCTGCTCATTCCTATGTCTAGCTGCAAGTTGCCCTCACCCTGCAAGATATCCTCTTTAAGTATAACTTAAGTATAAATTAAAAAGTACAAATTAAATTGAAATGTGACTTAAATGGCCCTTGTTTCTGTATATATGTCCTTTTCTTAGTAATTGTATTTGGTAATTATATTTACAGAAAAATATTTATGAAAAAATTCTAATTATTTTAGTAATAAGGCTATACATAAAAGTATCAGTTATTGGGGCCAGAGAGATAGCACAGTGGCATTTGCCTTGCAAGCAGCTGATACAGGACCTAAGGTGGTTGGTTCGAATCCCGGCATCCCATATGGTCCCCCATGCCTTCCAGGAGCTATTTCTGAGCAGATAGCCAGGATTAACCCCTGAGCACCATCGGGTGTGACCCAAACGCCCCCCCAAAAAAAGTGTCAGTTATTTAAAATATACTTTATATATTGATACACATTTCTGCTATTGCAATGTCAGCAGAATATAGTTATATGGAATTTAACTGACATTCAAAATTATTACCTTTGATACACCTTTAATCTTCAGAATTAAAATGTATGAAATATATTTAACTTCCATTAGGACAATGTCTAGGAGAGAAATTAATTAATACACGTAAATATTATTTATTTTAAAGTAATGATACTACCACTCAGGTGTGTACACATTCATTCTTCCTCCCTCAATAATAGCTCATTACTTTTCCTTTAAAAGGGTCATTTTGGATTTTATCTGTGCCCTGAAAGTTAAATCAGTATTTTCCTGCTTTTTTTTTCCTTCGTTGTAATAGAGATTTATTATTAAATGAACTTAAAGAAATGATATTTTTCACTAAGTTTTAAAATATTAGTTTCCATTTTTCTCAGAATACGATGTTTTATTCATTGGCAAAATTCCCAGTTCAATAATATAAAGGAAATAAATTATGTACATTTGGTTAGCACTCTAGTAGATTCTTAATTAAGAAATGGTAAGCATCATCCAAAGGGACACATATTATTTAGCAAGTAAGAGCACAGTTCCATTAACCCCCATAAATTCTCATTTTTAGCACCAGGGATAAAATTAATATTAGTTAGCTTTTTTCATTGTGTAAAACAATATACCCTTAGGATATTGCTTAAAAATAAAGAATGAATAAAATGTCCTAATTTTCTAGATACATAGGTAAAAATAAACATTCTGAATATTTAGACATAAAGTAATGCAAAATATTAAAAGCACATTTTGTTAGTAAAGTAATAGTGCCTTTCTGGAGTGTTGATATAGTTAAGTATATGAGTATTTTAATAGAGATATTTACTAAATGGGCAAATTCCTTTAAGACAACTGAATCTTTGTCATCAAAAACTGTTTGCATTATTGGAAGTTTTCTGAAGATGGAAAATTCTCTAAAATCTGTGAAGTATATTAAAAAGTTTCGTGTTACATTTTTAGAAATAGAAATATACACTCACAAAAGTTTGAAATTTATATTAATTTATATTAATTTTGGTTATATAGTTTCCTTCACAAAACAATGATCATTGAATTGCTCACTAGAAGTTTTGTTTTAAAATAAATTCAAGCAAATTATACATGAAATAAACATATTTTTAAAAAGGCAAAAATATTCCAATATAAACAAACCCTGAAACTATGACACAGAACTAAATTTATCATGAACATGGGGTGAATAGTGTTGCTTAAAGTGTCTATGAAGGCGTTCATAATAATTGTCGAAGAATATTGACAATGTGATGATGAATATTAGATAAGAACATTTTCTGTGTAAAGAATAGGCATTACCACTATTGATAACCATGTGACCTCTAATAATAATGATAAAAAGTAAAATTTTCTTATGCATCTATAAAAATAAAACTTGATATGCAACATATACTTACAAAACAATCATGTTGATTGAGTTGACAGCTTTAGGGTCTTTAATGGAGATTCTCTTTTCCAGATTCTGCCATTTTTAAATATAATTTTTATTCTAATCATAGTGGCTTACATATCATTCACAGTAATATTCCAGGTACATATTAACATTGAATCAGGGGAATTCCCATCACCGAATTGTCCTCCCTCCACCTCCCTTCCCATCCTGCCTCCCATATCCTACATCCTCACCCCAGAGGGTGCTAGAATGAGTGGTCCCCTCTGTGTCTAGTTTATTACTTAGTGATCTTATAACTGTTTGGTCATGAATTTTACAATTCATGAATTTTGAGACTACCTAATATAGATTTGTCTTATTTTTCATGTTACTGTTGTGTTATCAGAGAACTGATTAAGGGAGGCCAGAGAGATTGGAGAATCTAGATGAGTATCTTGACAGGGGCAAGACATGAACCACTAAGCAAATAAAGGAGGAGACAGTGAGTTTCCTTTTTGTGAGGTGATCACCACACTATTCCCATAAGGTAAGACTGAAAAATAATCCTTGCTACAATAACCAAGGAATTGATGAGTATGAGATTCCAATTCACTAAATTTTATAATCTGTGCATAATATCACTATCATCTAATTTTTAAGTAAATGATGTTTAAGGTAATATACACTCTGGGTTCTAGCAGGAGAAAAAGTGAAATATAATCAGGGTCCACCGAACATGTTCTAGAAACTATTAGGATTGGTTTTCCATTCTTTATCAAGGTGTTGATAACAGAAAGCTGCTAGCTAAGCCCATTTATTTTCTATAGACACATACAATAGATCTTTTTTTTTTTGGGGGGGGGGAGCAGCACAGTTAATGACACTCAGGGCTTACTACTGGTTATTCGCTCAGAAATTGCTCCTGACTTGGAGGACTATATGGGATGCCAGGGGATTGAAAGGCAGTTTGTCCTGGGTCAGCCTTGTGCAAGGCAAAAGCACAACTGCTGAGCCATCTCTCCCTCCCTGGTAGGTTTTTTTTTTTAAACAATCACTTTCACTCTGTCACTTCCAAATGAACATCTTTATATATTTTAAGATCTTAACATTTCATCATATTTGATGCAAAAAAAGTTTCATTTGCTTTGTGTTCCTTCTTATTTCTCAATATTTATGAGGAAAATTAAATTGAGGAATGAGCAGCATTATTAATCCTTGCCTTTTTCTGATTTGCTTGTTCCATTTGCTTTTATGTTTCTTTTATTTTTTTCTGTATATGCATATGGCCAATATTGCTCACACTATATGCAATCTGGGATTTGTTAATAGTCATATAAGTAGCAACTAGGGAGCAATCAATCTTTAGAATAAATTCCAGAAAAATGACTCATAAAAACATCACATGATTGTAATAATTCTTATCTCAGGATATTTTGGAGTAAGGTCAAGCTTTCCTGTTGATAATCAAGTTAGGGCAATTACTAATATTTCCTTCAAGTCTAAGACTTTGTGTCATAGTTGGTAATAAATTGACCCTTAATTCTTATGATTCTCTTGACTAGAGAAGTTGCAGAGCTAACTTTGACCTCTGAGATAAAATTGTACTCATTTGTTCACTCTCCTAAAAGACTGGGAGTGATATTTTCCCATGGCACTCCTAAACTATCATGAAGGTATCGTTCAAGAAAATTCTCTTTTCCCCGTTATTTTATCTAACTAAAAGCTTTTGAGATATCTATGATGTTTAAGAAATTTCCTGTTTCTGAAGTGTAAAGCAAAATGCAAATAGTGCTTAAATGTCTATAACAGTACTATTCAAAGAAAAAATTTTCACATCTGCATAGACATTTTACACATATGCAATGATGTAGTTATTTTATTACTAAAATTAAAAAGTAGGTGTGAATACATCATCCCACAGAGATTCTACTGCCCTATAATTTTGCTTACCTCAAAATTCTTAAATTAAAATAATAAATTCTATCAAAACATATTTTGCCACAATGGCCTTTAGGTATAGAGTTATTTTTAACTGATGTTTCATTCAAAAATTTTTTGATTTTATTATGTTAGTAATTTGATTTTGTGAATAAATAAAGTCCCAAAATATGCATATACTTTAATAAGGCTCTCACTAAACCTATATTCACCTAGAAAAAAGAACAATTAGAATGAAACTAAAATGTGTTTAATCATAATAGCCATAGTTTCAATTGCCAAGTAAATGTAAATATAAGCTTTAGGAGTTAAACAATTGATAGGAAAGTACATTTTTGTCCTTATTGCTTTCTTTCTTTTTGTTTTCTTTCTTTCTTTTTTTTTTTTTTTGGTTTTTGGGCCACACCCGGTGACACTCAGGGGTTACTCCTGGCTATGCACTCAGAAGTCACTCCTGGCTTGGAGGACCATATGAGACGCCAGGGGATCGAACCGCAGTCCATCCTAGGCTAGCGCTGGCAAGGCAGACACCTTACCTCTAGCACCACCGCCCCGGCCCCTCCTTATTGCTTTCTAAAGTAGATAAGTTATGTTTAATGTAGCTACCTACTATGTATACAACTTTTCTTGATTGAGTAAATTATTACTTATAGCCTTTTTATTATCTAATCCAGAGCACAAAGATTCTTATTAACCACAATGACATGTAAAGAACATAATCACCATTTTATATAGATATATGTTTATGCATATATTCCCCAATTAGTGTTATGTAAAAGATTTTGCAAATAAGTTAACTAGTATGTTAGTGGTACTATTTTAATGAATATTTTACATTTTTTAATAACTTTGCTGACAATCATCTAGTAATTTTGTTTGTTTTAGCTGTTTTGCTTTTGTTTCTCTTCTCAATTGCAGACCAAAACTTTGGGCTATTGTTCTAAATTCACCTGATAGAAAAGAAACCTTCATATGCAACATGAACTTAGTAACTAAAGGTTTATAAAACATGTGTTTTTAGCTGGAGAGATAGTACAGTGGGTAAAGGTCTTTCCTCCATCCTGGTTTGATCTCGTGGCATCACCTTGATCACCTGAATCCTCTCAGGAGTAATCCCTGAGTACAGAATCAGAAGTAATCACTGAGCACATTTGGTACCCCATTTTTTAAATTAAAAATCTGATTATCTTTGCTATAAAATCATAAGAGGTAATTTTAAAAATATGGCACTTTAGAGAGATCTAACAAAAAACAATCTGTAATTAGGAGTGGAGAGATATACAATTAGAAGAAAATTGTCTTCAACACATCCAACCTAGGTTCAGACAGGACACACCACATACGGTCCCTCAAAGCATACTAGGATTGATCCCCTGTGTAGCTGAGTCAGGATTAAGCTCAGAACACTGCCAGGTGCCTCCACAAATCCACCTAACCTAAAATAAATTAAAACAGACAAAACACATAACACAATATGAAAAATATGTTATTAAATTCCAGAAATATTAAATTTTTTTCTTCCCATGTCATGCTTTTAATAATCATAACTAAAAATATGCACTTATTGATGCAAATCATGATATCTGCAATTATATAAGCTGCATATTTCTTAATTTTAAGAATTGTATAGTATCACACTAGAAAACACTCATGTTTTGTATGACTAATTTCTGTTGTTTTTAAGTGTGTATATTAAAATGATTATTGTATTGCTAGATATTTTTAAGAAAAATATATATTTAGTTTTTTACTCCTGAGAAGCCAGTGTTCTCTCTTGAAGACAAATTCCTCCTCTCTTTTTCTGCCCTCATATATTCAAGTAAGTTCCCGTCAATAAAAAATTATCTTGTTTCACTTTAAATAAAATAAAATAAAATAAAAATGAAAAGCTATAAAGGTTAGTTAACAACTATTTACATATAAATTAGCAACTTTATTTTTTCAATGTATTTCTACATGTTTCAAATTATTTTATTTTGAAAATAGAGTAAAGAACCAATACACTTGTTCTTTTATAAATAGAACTTGTAATATAGGCTTGCTTTTCAAGCTTATGTTCTCTCTTGAACAAATACTTTGCTTGTTTGTCTCTATGTTTTTTGTTTGCCTAATTTTCACTCTGGAGAAGCCTGTGCTCCATCTTGAATATATACTTATCTCTCTTCCTTCACATCTTTCTTAATAATGCTCAATAAAAATTATCCTATTTGACAGTATAATAAATAAAAGTAATCTTGAAAACATGTTTTTACCTTAGCATACATTTCACCAAGACAATATAAGATTTAAGACAATTTCACCAAATAAATTATAATAGAAAATATTAAAAAAACAATATCCATTAAAAAACATGTTAAGACAATATAAGATTTATACAGAGAAACAAGTAGTGGCAATTCTAAAGATTAAAAGTCTTTTGATATATACTGGATATTCTGTTTCATTCCAAGCTGAGTCACTTTCAGGATTGCTAGGGAATGGAGAGAGCTGCTTGCTGATATGATGCCATTACACCTTTTGGAGTGATCAAGGTTCAATAGAAGTGATCAAGGCGGGGCTGTCGAGGTGGCACCACGGTTAGATCCCGCCCCCCCCCCCCCCCGCGTCCCATATGGTCCCCCCAAGCCAGGGGCAATTTCTGAGCGCTTAGCCAGGAGTAACCTCTGAGCATCAAACGGGTGTGGCCAGAAAACCAAAAAAAAAAAAAAAATGATCAAGGTTCAATTGGAACCTTGATGTTCCTTGACCTGAGCCTTTTGTCATGGAAATAAGACCAGACACCAACCTCCAGTTTTCTACAGTTCTAGAGTCCCTTTAGATGAATTCTTTTTTCATGGTCAATTTCTGCTATCTAACTCTGGTTCTTGACTGTTTTAGATGTTTATTCAGTATAAAATACCAGTAAAGTCCATATGATGTTTCTATCTCATAGTCCTCAAATTGATTACATTAGGCATGCTATACTTAATACATACTAACATTAATAAAGGAAATACATATATTCATCTATATTTTCTGTGATATTTGAAAAGAAACAGATGAATTACATCCTTCAATAAGAAAATGTCAGTAGTGGAAAATTGAACAGGAAATTTATTATAGAAAAAAAAGGTGAATTCTGTGTCTACAGAAGATAAGATAATCTGCTACTATTGTAAAACTGTTATTGTTTCTCCTTTACTATAGATTTGAAATTCCATGAATAATTGAAACATTAAGTCTGTATTTCTCCATTTAAGATTAGAATAAGAAAACACAGTAGTGTTTATTATATCTGGAAAATATAAAATTTTCACTGGGTCAACTTGAAATGAAAAAGTGACTTAAAAGTTCTTGAATTCTTCTACACAAATACATAAAACAAAGAAAAAAAATAAAAAATTGTAATGACTACTGGGAAAAGGCAAATCAATGAGGATTTAATCTCCAAAGAAAAATAAATTAATATCCAACAAAACTACAAGTCAAGGGATAATGGTTAGCTACTATATCTAGAAAGATATGGAGAGATGCCCATGTTAAAGATTAGCAAGAAAATGAGAAATTATAAAGCAAAACAAGTGTGGTAATAACAAGAGGAAGATAAATTACAACTTCTAAAAGAAGAAATGGAAAATAATTTTAGGATATAAAAACAAAAACAAAAATTTATGACTTTTTAAAAAGTCATTAAAAGCTTGATTGTGATAATTAAATAGTGCAGGACTAAAGCTGAACACAAATAAGTTAGTAAGGAAAAAATCATGAGTAAGACAAAATATATGATAGCAGGATTATTGTATATTGTTTTGTATATATCAATAACCTGAAAGAGAGATTGGTAATAAATCACTGAGAAGGCAGGGAAAAACTAGACAGTGTCAACAGACAAGGAGAAAAATAATTATGAGGTAATTTTTGCAACCAATATTTAAGAAATAATTCATTGTCCTCAAATAAGAAATTGAAAAATTTGGAAGAGAAAAGAAATTAAACAGTAGAATATAATTTATCAAGTTAAAAAATAAATGAAAAAGAAGCAAAAGCCATTTGTCAACAACTACTTGAGCAACTAAGCTACCCATCTCATATTTTTTATAGCCACTGAAAGTACTTAAAATTATTAAATTATTAAATCTAAAGTAAATTAGGGGCCAGAGCAGTGACGCAAGCCTGCACTAGCCTAGAATTGGACCGTGGTTCAATCCCCCAGCATCCATAAGGTCCCCCAAGCCTGGAGCGATTTCTGAGAGCATAGCCAGGAGTAACCCCTTGAGCTTCATCAGATGTGACCCAAAAAACAAAAAAAAAAATTTTTAAACTCAATTAAATTAAATATTGAGATTTGAATGGGTTCAAACTTTTCATAGAATAGTTGGTGGCAGAAAGTCTTCAAAGTATTTATTAAAGGTCAATGAAGGGAAATCTGGGACAAGTGTCCACAAGTCACATAAAATTAAAAACATGATGATAATTTTTTATTTTACCTGATCTAAATGTGCCAAAAATATGCTCTAAAATTGTACAATAAATTTCCTGTCCCTGAATTCTATGTCTTTTCCCTTCCATATTTACTTATTCTGAATATTTTATTCCAACATTTCTTAGGTTTTGCCACAATTCAGCTTTTTAGATTTATTTTATTTTTAATTTTTAGTTAATTAATTAATTTATTTTGGAGTTAAGATGTTCAACCCCTATTCCAGTGAGAGCACATTTCCAACCGATTTAAATCATTTTCAGTATCTATATTTGACAAAATTATTTATTATAAAAAGAACTACTTAGAATTCACTGTTGATAGTGTTCATGGAACAAAATCCAATGACAGGTATAATATTGGGATTGACTGTATGGAAGTAAGTACCTTAGCTCTTGTATATTTTTCTGGCTCTCAAAGAGAATATAAGCATCTGGGTTCTTCTGCAAAATTGTAGGTATCATTACATGTCTTTCTTATGATTCTACTAGATAAATGTGTACAGTTTCTAATTTCGTTTAAATACTATAATGTCTAAACTCTGTTATCCACATTCTGTTTCAGGCCTAAAGTTTACCCTTAAAAGCTTTGACCCTACCTTCAATAAATGAAGTCCATTGCTCTGACAGAAATAAATAATACTGAAAGAGTTTAAGTAGAGTTTTTAATAGCTGAAAATTAAAGTGCAAATATGATGACTACAGTGTTTAGAAAGAGACTTTAAAAAAAGACATATAGAAGCTAAAAAAATCTACTCAAAACCGTAATTGTGTGAGAACTCTATGTACATAAATCAGGTGTGGACTAGTATGAAATTAGATGATGTATAAAATAGATCCTTTGGTGATATTAATTTATCCTAATAATGGTCTTACTGATACATAGGTTGAATCAACAGTAGTAAGTCCTAATGTTATGAAAATTATAGATGTTCTAAATTCATTAAAATTTTATGGTAGGAGAAATAATTTAAAAATAAATTATCCAAATAATAGTTAATATGCTTTCTTAAAGAGGTGATTCCCAGAAGACATATTTAAAGCTTCTATACTTGCTGATGGTACTTATAGAAATATACTAGGCCATATATCACTTGATCACAGCTTTGCTCTTTATTTATATTTATCTAATGTAATTCTGAAATTAAATAGGGTTTTATAGGTCAGTCAATTCTTAAACTACAATATATGATAATAATCTCACTGTTAAGGGACCAATTTCTAAAAAGTGGTTCAGATCATATTTTTCCAAGCAGTCCAGGTTGGATGAATGAGAATAAGGAGTGTTGGGAAGGCATACATGGGAAAGGACAGGAGAGAGAGTATAGCCAGTAGGGCACTTGCCTTGTTCATGGCCAATTTAGGTTCAATCTCCAGCATACAATATTGATTCCTGAGTCCTATTTGGGATAATACATTAACTCACACCTAAGTATAAACCCTGAGCACAGTTTGATGTGTCCCTGGCAATTGGATAGGGGTGGGAGAGCAGAGTAAATAAAGGCATGAAAGTTTTACATTTTGCCTCCATTGGCTTCAAAAGGCTAGATTTGATCTTCCTGGAGACACTCTTTATGGACAGGGTTTTGTTTGTTTGTTTGTTTTGTGTGTTTGTTTTTAGGAACAGATTTTTGTTAAGTATCTTACACAAGGTGAGTTCTAAACTGTTGTCAGACCCCCCCCCCCCCATCATGAGGTAAATATTCACCAGATATATTTAGATAGTATTTTTTTTAATATCCCTCACTCTGGATAAGCTATTTTCACCAGTAAATGTCGTTTTGGATGGGAACAAAAATCATTCAAGATTCTATAGGCAAAGTAGAACTTCTTTCCCCACCAGAGTTATAATATAGCTGTTTGGGCTCTTATTTTTCAGACCCAAGTTCAACCCCTTGGACCATGAGCAGCAACAGGAATGTCCCTGAGTACAACGCCAAGGAGAAAGCCCTGAGTCCAGACTGGTGAGATTCCACCGCCCCCTAAAAAAACAACAACAACAACAACAAAAGCTCATTTCTTTTCCAAATCTCAGGTTTTTATCCCTTAACAAAAAATGACCACTTTTCCTAAAAGAATCTGGTTGAATATAGAATGAGTAATAACATTTGGGTGTGGTTTTATTAGCAATCTATTATAAATTCTGTCTTTTTACCTTAAGTAAGAAATTCTCCTCTTCCTCGGGCAACCTAGGACAGAATAAAAATCCTTGGTTCATTTTATGCAACTTAAAAATTTATAGCAATGTAAATTCTTAAATAAATGTTAAAAATCTTGACTTACTGTCCTACTAATTTAATACTCATCTGTTATTAAGTTCACATACAAAATAATCCATAGAGGTGAAAAAAATTTCTTCTGAGTTAACAAAGCTTAGATGAAATATAAAAGAATCTACATTATGGTTAAGTGTTTTATTTAAAATTTTTAGATTCTTGGTTTTATTCTTTTTGTTTTAATTTATTTAATTTTTTACATTAATATAAACAACATAGGATGATAATAAATTATTAAAAACTGCTTTTATTTCAAAAGATCTAAACATACATAAAATAGTGAGCAATGAAAGATAAATTATGGAATATATTTGTTGAATAGTTTGTTGAATAATTGCTGTCAACATGCCAATATTTTTTAGAACAGTCACCTATTAATGTTCAATGAACTTGTAGCTGAATTATTATAATTATGTATATGCTATTTTTATTAAAATACTTTAAGTAAATATTTGTAATTATCCAATTTCAGACATGCAATGTTCCAACATCACCCCATTCTCCAGAATTCCTTTGCCCTTATCTCAGGTTCCCACCAACTCACTCTTAAGTAACTCTTATTTAACACTGGCCTTTAACATATACCCTTAGCTGTGGACCATTTGCTATTCCAAACTATGTTCAATGAGTCATTCTTTTCAGAGAAGATTAAATGAGAGGTTTATTTTTTTTTTTTTTAGTGTAACCTTCAACTATATGAAAGAGTGTTATAACAAGCTGCTTTTCATTTCCACTGGGAGGATGAGACATAGAAATAAGTTTAAATCACAGCAGGGGTGACTTAGACTGGCTAACAGGAAGGAACACCTGGGAAATTCATCCCAGACCCCGAACAAGATTATCAAGGAGATTTGTGCATTCCTTTCCCACACAGATTTTTGCAAATAATTAAAGCCTACAGTTAATGCCTTGACCATTAGTTATTTATGTAAGATGAAGGCTTGAATAATAAGATACTGAAAAGCAAAATCAAAAAGCATTTTATTGTGCTACATTAAAATGATAGGATTTATATTGTGATACTTGCTCCTTTCCTAAATAGAAATTCAGTTATTTCCTCCTTTACTTAATATAAGACAATAATGTATCTTTGTCAACTGATCATTTCTCTGTTCTCACCTTGATTTTTTGTTATAAACAATAAAGACCTTTCTCAATAGAAAATATAAAAGGACTAAAATTATGTCATTTGACCTAATTTATGTATATCATGTTTCTTCCTTGATATTATTTTACATATAGTCTCTTCTGAATTTCACATGTTATTGAAATTACTTATTAATGCATTAATATTACTTTTGCCTATGAATTTTCATTTAGATAAAAGTAAATCAGAATTCTTTTGAACTCAAAAAATGTTAGGTTCCTTGCCCTATTTTTGAAAGGATAACTGAAACCACCAGGATTAGGCTACCACTATGAAAATTTTGAAATATTCAAAATATTTCTTTGTGATATCTATTCTACCTTATTTTCTGACCAAATATAGTATGCTCAATAGGAAAAAATAAAATAAAAAGTTCTCAGTTGCTATCTTAGTTATGCTACTTTTGTTAGAGATTGGAGATGATTTTTATGTTTTGAAAAATGACTTCAATAACTTCTCCAATCCTGTGTGTGTACTTGTTTTTTATAATGCATTTTCTATTCTTCCTATCAACTAGCAGAGGATATTTATACAGTCATAGGGTCTAGGTGGGAAATGAGATTTCCTATGACCAATATAATGATCCACAGGTGATATTGTGAGAGTTCAAAAGATGAACTTTCAAAGACCTTTGTTTTTTTCTCCTCTTGGAACATGATCATGTGGTCATTACATAAAGTCAGGGGATTGGAAAATGATAAGGCATATAAAGGTAAATTGGGAAACAACAGTTCTAAAGAAAGATTTTAAAAATTACCCATGTGGTCCAAGAAAGTCGGTCTTTCTGAACTTTGTCAAGCCTCTTTAAAAGCACCCCATGTAAATGCCCCACACCAGTGCTATTCATTTCATCTCTACTGAGTTTTCTTATGCACCATATGTGAAACTATTAAAATGCTGTCATTTTAAGTACTATATTTTTATTGCTTTGTTAAAGAGCAACAGATAACCAGTAATATTACTTAAATAGGCTATGACTCATTTATATTTCATAAATAATCTGTAATATTATATATTACACAAACCTAAAAATACTTTAAACTAAACTGTATATATTTACAAATGATTATATTTTATAGATTACATTTTGCAAATATATATATTAATAAGAATGATTTTGGTTGAAGGAAAATGTCATGAAATAGTTTAAAATGAGAGCTAAGACATTTAAAGAGAAAAATTCTAAAAAAAGTAATAAGATCAGGCAAAGGACCTAGTCTTGATGAATCTGACTTATAATGTTTTTATTAGCAATGCTTTAAAAATTATGTTATAGAATTTCCCTATCTCACTTTAGTTTTCTAGTATACCATTCTTTTCATACTTGCATTGTATGAATAAATTTTAACTACAATTCCATGCACTTTTTTCATTGAGAGATTTAAGATTATACATTGTTATTATTTACTGGAACCCAATAGAGTCAGGGGAATAAATTAAAGAAAAAAATTACAGAGCCAGTATAGATGCCTACCAATCAGATTCCCAAAGCAAAGAAATTACAGAGAGTTAGGTAACAATGAAGGCAGCAACTTTGGCTTAAAGTGTCTCTCTGGAAGGATGTTGCTGTTTTGTCTTTCTAAATTCTTGCCCAAATACACTACTACTTTTCAGCTGATCCAACAAACTGCCTGATACAAGCCCACTCTTAACTCAAAATTTTTTCTACAATTTAGAAGCAGTAAGGAAGTAAGTTTGTGTCAGTGTCTGAATCAGGATGAAAGTGGGCAGAATTTGAGAATAGATACCTAGATGCATTGACTAACAAGTGAAGTTCAAACACATATTCAAAATACGTTAGAAACAACCTGAATAACTAAATAAATTCTTGTCCCTCACCCTACAATGTAGAAAGTATTTCCCATGAAATGCACCTGTAACTAAAACATTTACATAATTGATATATGTTCCTTCCTTTCTAGTATGACCTTGTAAAACACAACAAAGTCACTGTATTTTTGCAACATAATATTGATAGCATAGATAAATATATCACTGATATTCTTCTATACATTGTTAATATACTTTCTTACACAAAAATCGATAACTTTTTATCACCTCTTTATGCCTCAACAATTAAAAGGATGTAGGGTTTTTAATCAAAAATGGTAAATTTTTTTCTTTGGTGAACTATGATAAATTACTTACATATACACAATCTGTTCCCCATTTTTTTTTTGTTCCAAATGAAATTGCTCCTAAGCAATACTCCTGATCCAGACTCGACCTGCAATTATTGGCCTACAGTTCTGATGTACTACACAATATCTGTGGGTACAGTAATCTCAGTGGCGGGGGTTATTTGGGCCATCCCAATAGTGCTGGAGGCTGGGAATCATTGAAGGACACAGAAAGCAGTATGAGGACATCAGAACTCCCCCACAGTGATGCTGTAGAAACTTTGTGGTGCTTTGAAGCCAGTTTGGTACATGTTAGGTCAGCTATTTAATTGTTATGCATTCTCCAGGCCCTAAACTTTGCCTTTTATATTATTTATTTGTTCATTTATTACTATTACTTTCAATGCAGAGTGGTGCTCAGAGAAACACTGCTAGTGGGATTCTTGGAACCATACATGGTACCAGGTATCAAATCTGGGTGGATGTGTGCCAGGGCATCTCCTTACCCATTGTATTATCCAACACTATGACATTAATTTCTGTTTCTGTTACCAAAAAAAAAGCAAACAAGATATTATTATTTTTATTTACAATCTCATTTTTTAAATTAAAATAATGCACCTTTTAATTATCTGTTATTTAACAGAAATAGAGTGACGACAGTAAGATGATAATTGGGATAATGTCAAATAGAACAACCTACAAAACTTATTGTTTAAATAACTATATGTTGAAATTGAAATGGACCTTAATTAATAATCATACTGGCTATTGGACTATAATATACATGATTCAGACAAATTAGGTTGCTTTTCTGTTTTCCTTAAACCTTATTTGGAATTTCTTTCTCTGTTTGATTTTCCTAGTTCCATTTATAATATTAGAAATATGCAGCACTTTTCTATATAATGCTTTGTCTTTAGATTCTTTGTGAGTTGTTGATAGCACAGTAGATAGGGATAGTAGGTTGATAGCACAGTAGATAGGGAATTTGCCTTACATATAGCTGACCAGGATTTAAACTCTGCATCCAATATGGTTTCCAACACCACCATGAATAACCTCTGAGTGCAGAGCCAAGAGTAACCCCTGAATACCACTGGCTGTGGCCCTAAAACAATAACAAAAAAACTCCAAGAAGAAAGAACCTATGATCTTCTTCAATATCTACTAAAGTGCATGTAAGTTATGCTAGAGGAATTATGATAAGTATTACTAAAGTTAACTTTGCAGCTAGCATAAAATGTAGCTCCAAGAATAAACCTAGGTAAAATAGTTCTTGAGAATATTATCACTTATATCTTATTACTCATAGAACAGGAAACTATTTGGCCAAATTTTGATATTTGTGTAAATTAAACTTGCTTTATACTTTGGAATAAAAATAAAAATTGTTTTCTTTTAAGAACTTGAATATATCCATTTGAAAATGAAAGTTATTATAGTCTGACAATATTAATTGTGTCTAGGTCAAAAGTCTATAGATACCTGAGGAAAATAATAGTAATTATTTTATCAGATAATCTTGAAACCAATTTTATTTCAAATTATCTTTTGGAATATCTTTATTGATTTATATTTTATGGATTCTGTGTTGTTAAAAACAGACAAAGTTTTCATCTAAATAATATTTTGGAAACTTCAGTTGTTTAGCTTCATCAAATTTAGAAAACTTTTCATTAATCAATTATTCATTTAAAAGTCTCAGTTTTATCAATATAAAAAGAAATATATTTTCTAATATAAATTCTGCTTTCAACTATACAAATCTTTGACAGCATGATTTAATATTTTTACACATCCCCTACCATGAAACATAACCTTTATAATCTTCTTGAGTTTTGAGATAACAAGATGTAGCTGCAAAAAAAGACAGTGAGAAATAATTAGAGTGGTTTCCACACTCTTGTATCCCCATTTTAGTAGTTCTCTGCTCTTGTCCTTGTGACCTCCAGATTCAGCTGAAGTGCATCTTCAGGCTTTTATCAAAATTGATTAGAAAATAAGCAAACTATTAGTATGAAAATTAAACCCTGAATGCATACTTCCATTTTTGTATATATTTAGAGTATACTTATGAATTTAATAACAAGCGTGAGTGCAATTACAGGAAATTTACTTGACATTTGTGTCCCTAGATCAGCTTAAGTTATAGAACAAAAAGTAAACGCAAGAAAGGAAATCTATTCAGAAATAGGTCAACTATGGAGAAGAACCCTTTGTGGTTAAAAGAAAAGTTTATTTAAAAATGTAAAGACAGTGTAATATAGAGGGTTAACAATACAAAGATTATAAACAGATGGCCATCCATTTTCTATCTAATCTCACAATAGTTCATGTTACTATGAATTATTGTTTTATAACTTGAGCATTATCTAATAATTTAATAATATCAACATCACTTAATAGTAGCATTGAAGATTAAAGAAGACCTGTGAGCTATACAATCATATGTCTAATATTTCAAAAATGTTACACATTTATTTTAATGAAATCAATATAAACTTTAACTATTGAAAATTCCATTGAGGTATGTAATTGTGCATCTTAGAGGAACTCAATGTAAAATCAATTGCAGAAATGCAGGTAATATAAATGTGAAAGTACATGTGCATACTTATAGAAGATTTGCTAATCTGTTTTCACAAAAAACTACTGACAAATGGCTTCAAATTATACATGGTTTGACTATAGCTTTATAATTCAAGAGTGTGAAAATTTTACATTACTTTTTATTTTAAAGGAATGGTTAATTTATGTTAATAATAACCAATAAAGAACATGAAAGACACTATAATTTAATACAAGCCACTAATAATGTCATATTTAACTGAACTTTAAAGAGTGGGTGAAGAAAATATTATTTATAAAGGGAAATATATGATCCTAAATATATCAGGTTGTTATTATGGAAATAAGTTTGAGAGATATGCTAGTATGATCAATATGTCACTTTTAAATATTCTTTCCTTTATTTAATAATTTATCTTAACATTGCTTTCAAGATCCTAATTAATGACCTTGTAGGCTATTTTTGACAAATATTTAAATATCATATGAAAATTATAACTGCTTTTCATTCCCTTTTAAATAATATGCACATTCATATGTTGTTTTTTTTCCTATCATTTAAAGTTATGAGCCAATAATATCCTGAAAATTAATTTAAGTCCCATTATTGGTTTAATGTCAACAAAGGCCATGAATTTTCAGAATTATGTTATGTTTATCACTTAAAGACTGCAGTACTATAATATCATACTTAGGTACACACTATAGCAGTAAAAACATATATTCATGCTGTTTCTACTAATCACTATTTAGCACTTGAATTTATGGTTATAAAATATCTAATCATTTTAGTATAAATCTAGTATAGGGTACATACTACTCACCAAGTACTAAGCAATCTTTTTGTTGTTGTTGTTGTTGTTGTTGTTGTTCTGAGTGTAGAGCCAGGAGTAAATTTTTTGGGGATAGCCCAAAAACAAACAAACAAAAAAAAAAACAAAAAAAAAGAAGAAAAAAGAGAGAGATGGACAGAAGGAAACTCATTAGATTTGTTCTCTCTCCACCACTACATACCTGTCTATTCAGGTTCTGTTCCTGGTGCTGTAGACAAGAATCACTCCTGGTAGCACTTAGGGACCATATATAGTGTCAGTGTAAGTCACTTGTTAGGTAAATAACGTCTCAGGCCACACAGAAACTGTATTCTCAGGGTGTAGGCATTGATAGGGGCTCAGGTTTGTGCTCATGCAGTTCCGGTGGAAACCAGAGATGAGATTGATCCGAGTTCAAGATCTGAGTTTAGGGGCCGGGCGGTGGCGCTCGAGGTAAGGTGCCTGCCTTACCTGCGCTAGCCTAGGAGACGGACCGCGGTTCGATCCCCCGGCGTCCCATATGGTCCCCCAAGCCAGGAGCGACTTCTGAGCGAATAGCCAGGAGTAACCCCTGATCGTCACCGGGTGTGGCCCAAAAACCAAAAAAAAAAAAAAAAAAAGATCTGAGTTTAATGTCAACAAAGGCCATGAATTTTCAGAATTATGTTATGTTTATCACTTATAGACTGCAGTACTATAATATCATACTTAGGTACACATTATAGCAGTAATAACAAATATTGAGCAAAATACCTTAAGACCACCTGGATTTTTGTCTCTCCTGGCGGTCTTTAGATTTCCTTCTTTATGAAATGGGTGTAGGGCTTGGGAGATTGGGGGACCTTTGGAGAGTTGTCTGGGGATAATCAGGCATAGGTGCCCAAAAGGACTGTCCCCCTTGCTCTTCAGTCTCTGCAGATTGTTTTGTGACTTTTGGGTCCCATTTGGCTGTACTTAGGGCTCACTTACTCCCGACTCTGTGCTCAGGAATTATGTCTGGCATTGCTTTGGGACCCTATAGGGTGCGGGGAAACAATCCAAGTCAACTGTGTGCAATGAAAGTGCCCTACTCACTGTATTATCTCTCTGTCCCTCTGCTCCAATTGGGACCCATGAACTCAGCAAGTCCTTTACTGAGAGACCTGAGGTGCTGTTCAGGCCTCAACCAATCTAAATCACAGTCTCGGGAGTCACCTTACTTTCCCAGAGGCCAAACCAAAAAGCCAGGGAGATAAGACAGGTGGAGGTGGCAGGACAGCCAGAATATCCCCAGGAGAGATTAACACAGGATGTCCTGAATCTACAATGCCACTGAAAATTGTTTTGTTTTGTTTTGGTGTGGTTTGAGTCAAACCCAGCAGTGGCCAGGAATTACTCCTGGCTTGGTACTCAGGAATTATTCTTGATGGTGCTTGGAGGAGCTTATGGGATGCTGGAGATAGAACCTGGATCGGCTGCATGTAAAACAAACGCTCTACCAGCTGTGCTACCACTACAGCCCCACCATTTGAGAATTGATTGGAAATTCAAATTTGACCAGGTGGCCTGTTTTCAGGATTCAAGGGGAGCAGAGGTTTGATCTGGCCAAGGGCAGAGGCCTGGGCAAAGCAGTGATGAGAGTATGGGGAAGATGATAAAAGGAGGTACTTGTTCTAAGATGGCACGAGGAAATTTGTGTGTGTTTGTGGTGTGTGTGTGTGTGTGTGTGTGTGTGTGTGTGTGTGTGTGTGTGTGTCTGTTTGTCTGCTTGCCTGCCTGCCTGCCTGCCTGCCTATCTGGATTTTGGCACCTGGCCTGAGGTCTCCTTTCTTGGATAAGTGGCTGAGAAGGACCTGCTTTAGTTTCCCTATAACCTGCAAACCAAACTGCTCATCCCAGCCAGTCCTCCCAAGATCTTCATTAAAACTTCATTTTCGTGCTCACTTCGACTGCACATATACTAAAAAAAAAAAAAAAACCTTCACTTTCCCTGACCAGAACGACATCTTCAGTGGTGAAGGGCTTGCTTTAAACATGGCTCAGTACGAAGCAATCTTGAATCTATATGTAACTATGCCAAAGATCAATAATTAAACAGGAACAGTTTTTCTTGATCCAAACCAAAGCATACATATAAAGAGAAGTTTATTTGTTTACTCTTCCACCTAACATCTAATTTATCTTTTACTTCTTTTGGGTTACAGATAATTGTGTGTGTGTGTGTGTGTGTGTGTGTGTGTGTGTGTTTTATGACAATGATAGCTGGAAATGGACAAGAATTTTATGCTGAAAGTATATACAGGTGATAAGCATTCAAGCTTTTAATAATAGTACCACACATTGCCACATCTTTTAGGCAGGGGGAGGATGGGAAAAAATAGAGAAAGTAAGTTTACTTCCATAAAGGAAAACTGGGGAGTAGGAAAGGAGGTAACTAGGGATAATAATGGCAGTAAATGCACACTGGTGAAGGGATGGGTGTTCTGACATTCTATGATTGAGCATTGTATACTGAAATTAATCAGCAACTTTTTAAGTCTGTATCTCATAGTGATACAATTTCAAAAAATTCAATTCAATTCAAAGAATTCAGTCTCAACTTAAATTTTAAAAAAGAAGAAAGTGAGTGTGTTCAGGTAACCCAAGAATGGATTTTATTATTCACCTGAAAAACATTGGTCTTAAAAAAATTGGTCTTTAACCAACCATTTTTCCCTTTATCTTTCTCTATAAAAATCTTTTTTTGTTTCCCAGCAGAAAAGATGATTGATTTGAGTAGTAGTAGGTCTTCAACAAACATACAGGCTTATTGCCAATAAAGCTTTCTCTTGGCCAGTTACTATTGTTACTATTGTTTGTTTGCCCTTGAGGAAGTGGAACCAAACTTCACAGTTACAAGATACACAAATTTATTACAGATGGATTGTAATTAAGATATAAACCTTGAGGGCAGCAGCAGTGACACAGTGGTAGGGTATTCGCCTTGCATGAAGCTGACATAGGATGGACTACCGTTCAATCCCCTAGTGTCCCATATGGTCCCCCAAGCCAGGAGCAATTTCTGAGTGCATAGCCAAAAGTAATCCTTGAGCGTCACCAGTGTGGCCCAAAACCAAGGAAAAAAAAAGATATAAACTTGTCAAATTAGGAATTTTAAGAAATGTCTGTTTTTGTTGTTCCAATTAACAGATAATTATGAGAGTATTTGTACACTTTTATTGTATATGATAAATATACAGGTACTATTTAAGTAACAAGCATAAGCTATAAAATACACAACAATGTCATGAAACTGAGCCAAAAGGCATCTATGTTGCATCAGAAGTTATTTGAAAATTATCAGTAATTGTTTTTTTCAGTCTATATACAAGAAGAGAAGTCTTCTTCAAAAAGTTATCTTTCTGCTGCTGATTAAATTTACAAACGTGGGTGGTTGAATTATATTTGAATATATCAAAAATAGCCAAAATTGTGCATATGGTATATGCATTTGTAAATATTATTGGATTTAATACATAAATAGAAGTAAGAAACTAATTGGGGTTAATACAATAATTTTGTGTGGGTCTGGAGTCAGGAATGTTTTTTGCATGGGTTGACTTTGCATGGGCCAACTCAGGTTCAAACTTCGTTACCTCATCTGAATTCATAAACCCTGTCCAAAGATATTGTGAGCAAAGAGATAGGAGTAATACATGACCATCACCAGCTCTGAGCTCCTAGATAAAGGAAGCATCCTTTAAAATTGGATCCATAGTATAGTGGATAGGAGACTTTTCACATGGCTGACCAGAATCTATGTATTCCCAATGCTTCATATGGTACCTATATGATACCTCAGACCCCAGTATTTCAAGCTCTGTAAAAGTGGGAGTACTGAGTACAGAGTCAGAGGTAAGCTCTAAATACCACTAAGGGTTTATTGGTACCCCAGACCAATAAATTCTTGTTAGTTTTAATATTTTTTAAAATTCTACCATATTAAAGGATAGATTAACTTCAAAGTTGTATAATTATAAAAATAAATATTTTCATTCCCATGTGCATCAGACATCTCCAAGTGATTAAGTCATATTTGGGTGCATGGCAGATGTAACAATAATGAACCATATGGTGTAATTTTTCTATCTACAGTAAAATAATAAAAATTCTATAAAGAACATCAATATTTTAACTTGAAATTTATGGTACCAGTTTTAAGAAAAGTTAGCAAAAGTAATTTTTAAATATAATACTTAAATTATTTTTAAATATTAATGATATAAAGACTGGAGAATTTTACCTTACATTGGTATTAATCAAACTGGTAGTACAAATTATATCTATAAATCATTGTATATGAACTATTTTTAGAATGTTGCATAGGTTATAAAATAAATGATATTATCATAGTATCTTTGTGTATAAAACAACAACTGTGGAAAATTATAAGGGCATAAAGACATCAGAAGTTTCTCTTCTTTTCTGCCAAGAACCAAGTATTTTTTTAACTTAAGATTATATACGAAAATAGAATTTTAAAATAAAAAATGCTCAAATTTATTTTTGTCATTTTAAAATAAAAGTGATGCACTATATATTGAATACTGAAAAAAGTTTAAATTTGCAAGAGTACTTCTAGAGATTAAATTACTTATGCAGCATAAATGATAGTCATAAAGACTAAAATATAATTTAAAATATTATAGTAATTACTTCAACATTTGAGGCATTAATTCTAGTGTTTTATAAATAAAGTATAATTTTGCTTTAAACAGTGTAATAACATTTAATTAGAAGTTGTCATGTGTTCTCAAGTCCTTTGAGCAGAGATTCCCTACTCTCACATATTTCCTAAGAAGTATGAAATCAGCATAAAATTTCTCTTACTATTACTTTGCTTGCTTTTTAAAAGACAAGTTTATAATATCCTTATCTTTACAGGATCATTTTTGTATCCAGCTTTATAATAGTTTTAAGAAAATGACTGTTCAAAAGAATCTTGATACTTGGTGCAAACTATATATGAATGCTGATAATATTTTTAAGTTAAGATTTTAAATTAATCATCTAAATACCTTTCTCTTTTCTATTTGTACCTGCTCAGAACATATACAAAAACAGGAGAGATATGGGCAATTCCTTAGAAGACCTCATTAGAATGGTAGAAGTAAATCCTGTAATAAATACTTACATCCATCCATCACATTTCAGAACAGGCAGATGGTGATAAAGTGAATCAGCAATCAAGGATATGTGGAATTGCAACTGAATAATAACAAACAAAAAATACATGACTGGTATCAGAAAAATTCTAAACTCCTGAAGAATGGAATGGAGCCAAGAGAGTGGAAGTTATTTAGGAAGTCCAAACACAGGGGTGCATTTCTCTTTTTTACTGTTTTTTTTTTTTTTCTCAGCTTGAAAAGCTTGAAGAAATGTAATTTCTACTCTCCAATGTGGGAAAAAAAACTTAGTTTTTACAATTTGCCAAGATAATAACAGATTCTATTATATCTGTCAAAATATGTATGTAAACTCTTGGCTAGCATAGTATCCATATTAGTATTGCAGATGGAATGCATGACTCCCAAGAGCAAATTGAGTAGGGTTCTTGAAGTAGATGATGTGAAGAGTCAGTTTTAAGAGAGAGGTGGCAGTATTACAGGAATCTACTTTCTATCCACCTAGGATAGTGTAAAAATGCCTAGAAAATGTGGAACTGATGACAGCCAGGTGATGATCCTCTGCAAGGGCTGAAGATCAAGTCTCACAAACCGTATGAAAAGTTCATCAAACCATCCCTAGTTACCACTAGTTCTGTCTAATGTAGGAAATGATCCCTGCCACCCAGTTTCTCAGAGAAGCATCTCATTCTTTTTCTAGATTTTTGATATGTTGGACTTTTTTGCTTGCTTGTTTGTTTGTTTTTTTGGTCTTAAAGACATTCAAACCTTAAGCAGGTTTAGGTTTTAGACAATATTTTCAAACTTTGCATTCCAGAGTTCCCCTTTCTTGTTGCCTACTACTCTAAAAGACTTTGCTTTCTACATAAAAATGAGAAAATTGCTTAAAAATTAAAACTAGAAAACTGTACTTGAGTAATTAAGAAACTCAGAGTTGGATTCAAATTTACAAACTAGTAGCACTTCTGGGCAGGGAAAGTTGAGATGTCCTTGTCCTTCTCCAAATTTAAACTAAAATAAAACCAGAATAAATTCTTACTTATAAACACTTAAATTTGCAGTTAAGATATAGTGTGCCTGGAGGAGCAAGCATTGGGGAGTTACTGCTCATTTTTGTGTCATCTGGACTGCCACCTGCCCTTTCTTAAAAATGGCCTTTTCAATTCCTGCTTCTTGAAACTATGCAAGCAAAATAGTTTATTTGAGAAGATGATTCCACCACTTTCCAAACTATTGGAAACTGTGTTTGTTACAAATAGTTTGGAAACTGTTGTTATTGCCAATTAAGATTTTTAGAAACTCATTCCTGTATTTCTTGCAGTTACAAAATGACTTTATTCACACTCTTTGCATTGAGACTTGACCAAACTCAAAGTTGATTAAATCTTCTATCTAAAAGGATCCAATCACATACAAAATGGCTCATTTATTCTCCCCATAGTTTTTTTCTTACAGATGGCCAAAGGGTACATTAAAATTCTCCAGATCACTAATCCTCAAGAAGATGTATGTTGAAACAACAACTAGGTATCATCTCACACCACGAAGAATGGCACATATCACAAAACACAAACAACCGGTGTTGGTGTGGATGAGGGACTGTGGGGGGACTTTCATTCACTTCTGGTTGGAATGCTATCTAATTCAGCCTTTCTAAAAACAATAGGAATATACCTTAAAAACTGGAAATTGAGACTCCTTATTAACCATCAATTCCTCTTCTAGGGATATACCCTAAGAACAAAAAACACAATACAAAAATACTCTCTGCACTCCTATGCTCATCACATATTGAATTACAATACATAGATTATTTACAATAGATCAAATCTGGAAACAACCCCGAAGACCAACAACGTATGAGTGGCTAAAGGAATGTAGTATTTATATATAATGGAATACTATGCAGTCATTAGAAAAAATGAAATGAAATTTGTATACATGGATGGACATGGAGTGTATAATGCTGAGTGAAATGAATCAGAGGGAGAGGAATAAGCAGAGAATAATATGACTCATCTGTGATATAAGGAAAATAAGAGAAATGTGGGGATGATATACAGAGATAATAGAGATGAGGATTAGGAGGACCAGTTCATAGTAGGAAGGTTACCACAAAGAGCAGAGAGTGTAGTGAGAGAAGGGTCTACTATAAAAGGTACATGCATGGCACCCCTTCATTAACAGTAGTCCAAAACAAAATGTCAAAAAACTTGGTTTATTAGTGTTCTGGAATAGAAGGATGAGACCACGCAACTGGAATAAAATGTAATACTTTAATCCATATGCAAACAAATCTCCCAGCCTGGCCAGCCAGGGCCAATCCCCCGACGGAGTTGAGCCCGCCCAAGGTCATGAGGAAGATTATATAGGGAAAGGATATAGGAAGATTCCAGATCTCTGATGATCTTTAAAATGATTGGCTATTGTGTAGGGGTACCTTCCTATTGTTCCCTTGTTCTTCTAATAGGCTACCTGGTATAGCCAGGTAGTTTGGAGCTGGGTCTTTGGAAAAAGGTTTGTGAAGACCTAACATGTGGCTTACACCATGTGACTCTTACAAAATAGCATCTCTCCCCGCTCAGAACCTGAGAAGCCTTGCCATGTGACCTTTACAAAATGGTGTCACTCCTTGTTCAGAATTCAAGTCACAATAGGTTCTCCTTTCCAGGATCAATCGAGACAGGGCCGAGAGACCATATGGATCTTCAGGGATTGACCCTGGCTTGGCCATATACAATGCGAACAACCTATGCACTATCCTATCTCTCTGGCCCTTAAACTCTCTTCTACAAGTTTATAAAGTTTGCCATTATGTAATCTGTAATGTTGTGGATAAAACTTCATCCATTCACCAGGAAATATCTCATCAATACCTTAAAAGCCTCCTATTTGAAATGCTGCTACTTAGATCACATTTCAAGAGAAAACATTCTGTATGACTTTCTTTAATGCAGCATCATGGTGGGATAATGGCCTAACCAGTGAATATCAAGCTCAATTTACAACTCTACTTCAGGTCATTTTTTTTTCTTTCTTTCTTTTCTCCATATAAACTCCTATAGGCAAATTCTGAAGATACTGTTCACAGGAAACAAATTTTTCTATTTTCTAATGGTGATTTCCTACTTTTCTATCTCAATAATTTAAATCATTTCTACCTTTTGCTTAGCTAAAGTTGAGTTAGATTGATCTCATTCTGAACTCTCTTCTCTATTACAATGATATTAAACTATTTAACTGGAACTAGGGTTGTTTTTGTTTTTACCTAGCTTATTTTTTCTTGCCAATAAACATACATATAATTTTAGAAAACTGTCATTTTATGTAAAGGTGATTTCTGGGAGACAAATCTCCCCTTAATGTCTCTGGCCTGCAATTCTGTATCTCAATTGTTTCCCTAGCTCCTGAGATGAGTCTTTTGTCCAAAGGCCTGTATACCTTCTGGCTAAATTAGGTTTAATATAATGTCTTCAACAATGTATCTGAGCTCTCATTTTCTGCCTGCACTACTGATCTTCCTGACACTGATATATTTATAAATTATTTTACAACTTTTTTATTAGAGATAAATTGATATATGTTCAATGCTATGATTTGTCAAGTTTTAATATGCTTGGGAAATCTATTAGTAATTATTATAGCTCAACATGCAAGTGGAAATATGAAATTTGATTTCACTGTAAATCTGTGGATTACATAGAATAAAAAATGTGATTTTACTACTAAAAAGTGTTCTGTTGAACTAAATATATACATATACTCACATATACACACATACCATAACTTCCCTTGTCCTCATACATTTGAAAAGTTTTATTTATTAAATTCCTTTGTTATAGCTTTTTATTTAAAAATATATGTTTTAAAATGCATCATCTAAAGTAGCATAAAATGGGGAAACAGCTTTAAACAAGAAGATATATTCAGAATATGAAAAATAATTGAAACAAAGTTAGGAAGTAAATTGTTTTTCTTATACTGTAAAATAAAAATAGAGAATGACAAAAAAATTGTACTCTGACAAATCTTAACAATTTCTGGTTGGGTCCAGAGTGAAAGGACAAAACCATTCAATTTGAATAAAGCAAAAAAAAAAAAAACCTTATTTCGTCAGCCACAAAACCTATACAGACAAATAAGAGCCTGCTCAGAGAGGAGAGATGATTATGTCCAAGGTCATAAATCAGATTATTTAGAAAAGGTAGGTTGACATGCCTCTTTGTTCAGAACTCAGAACCCCACAATTTCAAAATAATGTAAAACAATATTACACTTAGAAAATTTACCTAGTTTAAAATGTGTTAAGGTAAAAAAAAATAACACTTCATTTATTCTAGATCTTAAATTGCAATTTACAAGGCTGTCTTGTGAGCTACTGGCATAATATTTATTTAAAATATAGGTGACAAACTAGTTTCTGTCTTAGATAAGTGTAAAAACTATAAATGTTGGTTTACAAAAATAACTTAGTAAATGTATAAAGTATTAAAGGCATGTGCATATAGTTAGGAACATGAAAGTTATTGCCTTCATTAATGTTTGACACATTAACATATTTCAATGATTATTTGATTTTATAACAGGTGCTTGGACATTGTTTGACTCCTCCAGTTAGGGAGATTGAAAACTTCTTTTTTTTTGGGGGGGGGGTCACACCCAGCAGCGCTCAGGGGTTACTCATGGCTCTATGCTCAGAAATCACTCCTGGCAGGCTCAGGGGACCTGAAGGATGACCTTCTGCATGAAAGGCAAATGCCCTACCTCCATGCTATCTCTCCGGCCCCAAGATTGAAAACTTCAACTTGTAGAGTTTTGTAAGACTGTTAAATGCTAAAGAAACCAAAATTATACCGGCAATAATTCATGAAAGCTCTGACTAAATTTAGAATTTTGTTCCTATTAATATTTTAATTGTTTTAATACTATTAAAACTATTCACATATGTGAATTTCATATCTAAGTTTAACATTCATTTTAAACCATGGATAAACATAAAATTTTTATACCCTCTCACTTTATACAATCATATTACCATATCTCATATCTTATCATTTTCACAATGCTGTAAAATTGAGAACAGCAACAGAACTATAGCACAGTGGGTAGGGTAGATGTCTTGCAAGCAGCTAGCTGGGGTTCTATCCCAAATACCCCAAATATTCTCTTGAGCACTATCAGGAGTGATCGCTGAATGCAGAGCCAAGAATAAACCCTTAGTACCACTGGGTGTGAGCCACATCCAAAAGATTATCGTAGTGAACCTGAATTGTTTGCAAATCAAAAATCTGAATATTAATAATAGCTTTTAATCAAAACATTTAATTGTATATTTTAAATATGAAACTTAATTGTGTTAAGTAAAGTTATTTTCTTTGTTCTTCATTACTTTTAACAAGCACCGCAGAGATTGAGCACATACATTTATTGTGTTTTGTCAGTTGTTTTTTTGTGACTTTGCCTATAATGTTTCTCATGGGGCTGAGGTTGAGAGTCAGCATGTATCAAGGACTGAAGAGAGACAAGAAAAATAGGGAATGTTTTAGATCATGTTACACATGTGGCTTGATCCTCATCATAAACTTTCATTTAGATTCTGTAATTTACAATACTATTAATAACGGTTTAGCATGCACGTGATTCCAAAACCACACGCATCACCAGTATCCTCACTCATCTTCCCCCTAAACCCCTTCGCTGATACTTTGATTCTTCTGATATTGGAAAGAGGGAAGCATATTTGCAAACTACTTGAAAGCAGGAACTTATCAAGTATGTTGGAAAAAAGACAAGAGGTATTTTCCCCTAGGAATAAGGACTGAAAGAACTGGAGAAGACAGTTTAATTGCAAAGGACAAACCCTGGAAAGCAGGGAAGTCTTTCCACCTGCCTGTCTGAGCCCTTGAATGCAAGAAAATGAAACTGTTATTCAAGATGCAGGTGCTGTAAGGTAATTCAACTGCTGCATTCCCACAGCAGACTCTGCCTCCAACACAAGTTCAGCTTGACTCAGGGCACCTGCCCCTCTGTCACTACAGGACCCGGCAGAGAGCAACTTCCCTGCCTGTGCTTTATAAATAGAGACCACAGCACTTCAACAGACCCATTGCCCTCTGCTAGCAAATATTGTCTGTAACCTTTTCAACCTTCAATATTCCTCACAGAGCTATAAATTTGTTTTCTCTGAACTATAAATTTATTTTCAGATAAGACAGCAACATTTCTTTATACACACTTTATACACACATACACACACACAAACACACACACACATATATCCATATCTATCTATCTATCTATCTATCTATCTATCTATCTATCTATCTATCTATATATATATCCTAATATATATCCAAAGAAAACAAAAATAAACCAGTGCTGATCAAAATAAACAAAATAGACATTTCAAGTCCTCACCAAGTTCACTGGACTTTGAAAAACGAACTTCATAACCTGCAGAAGCTGACGTCATTTTTTCCCCTAATTTTATTTGTATGGTAGCCTCATTCTCTGTTCTGTTCAACAGAATGAATGCCAGAAGAGTCTGGGTAATGAGGTGCCATGTGAGGGAACATCTGGCAACCACTCCTCCCAGGCACCTTATTTTCATACTATCATACTTAATTTAATTTTTCCCACTTTCCTTTCTTAAAATTGCAATTTAAAAAATGCATGTGTTTAAAAGCATTTAAAAATTCAGCTTCAGTTTCTTTTTTTATAAGTTGAAAATAAATGGTATTTAGGATAAAAATCAAGGGTGGAAGTGATAGTACAAGAAGGCTTTAAAGAGTTTATTGTATCCCTTGTATCAATAATGAGTCCCACTAGGAGAGATACTGAGTGAGTACAGACAGGAGCAACCCTTTAACACTTTCTCTCAAAAGAACAAGACAAAAATTCAAGAGTAGATAATAAAGATAATGAAGGAGAAAACTTTAAAAGGATGCTACGATGCTAATGTGCTAAAAGAGTACAGCAAATTTATACTATACTTTCACTATGACCATTTTGAACCATACAAAATTTTTGTTTCTTTGGAGCATACTTGATAATGTTCAGGGATAAAACTCCTGTGGTTCTCCTTGGATCATATGTGGTTCTAGGATTTCAACCAGACTATGGTGTATGCAAGAATATTGTTTAACCCCTGTAATTTCTCTCTGATTACAGATTTTCCATTCTTTTCAGATAAAATGTAGAATGGCATACTTAGAAGGGTTTATAAATATCTTAATAATTATAGATTATATAGTGAAGTGAAAATATATTTAGAAAAGTGCTAAAATATAATTTTGCAATTAACCTAAGAAATACAAAAAAGAAGAAAAACACAATATATGTTTTCAAAAAGTATAAAAATTATCTTAAAATGCTATATGCTATGTTCATTTGAAGATACATTTAACTTAAAAACAGAGAAATTATAGTGGTTAGCTAAATGAGTGAATTAATCATTTATTACAACTGATAATTAACTATATCATTAGATGTTATCTGCTATGCTCCTTAAAACAATAATCTTCAGTTCTTTTTGGTGATGGAATTTTTCTTATTCTTCCATTGTTTTCAGAAAAATTTTGATTTTTAAACTTCGTTTTTATATTATTGAAATAATTATAAAGTTATACTGTGAGTAAATTGCAAGTTTCTGATTCTTCATGTTGTTTCTAAGAACATTGGGGTCTTTACATGTTTTAAGTTGAATTTAACTGAATACTGTAGAAATAACTCCTTAACTAAAGATTTACATTTGATTTTATTAAATAGTAGCTCCATCTTCAGAAGACAGGAAGATCCAACAGGTAGCTATTGTGGATTTCCATACATAGATGCATAAACACAAGGGAAATAGTACCATCTGAACTCTACCCAAGGATAAAATTAATTTATTTGCTTTTGACATGAATGTTTAATTGTAACTGCTCTCATAAGACAGCTGTTAGGAATCAAAATTGTCAGCTCTTCCAGATATAATAAAAATATGAAGGTGAAGAAGATGAGTAAGAAAAACACAACTTATCTTTCATCCACATTTCTAAATATAAAAAGCTTGATTCTAATTAATAACCCAGAATACATACTTATTCTCAAAATTCACAATAATTATGATGATTCTAGAGTAGAGGCACCCACCTCCTTCTGAGAAAAAGAAACATAATAGCACTCTGAGGGAAATTTACTTTGTTAAACAAATAGAACCCCCCATCCCCAACCCAACCCCAGAACACCACCACCAATCTAATATTACCATAAATTTTAAAGACCCATGGATTGTATGAATTGCTATAGAATTACCCACTATGGAAAATACTGATCTAGATCTCTGTTCTTATCACAGTTCTATGACTTAGAATGAGTTTGTATCTTAGAGAAAAGTCAAAAATAAATCTGTGAAAATGAGATCATTTTTTAAGTTTATAAAAGTAGCTCCTCAAGTGATAAAATATGAAGATATTAAAAATATAACTGCACCAGGCTGAACCAGATTTTGGAATTTTTAAAGTAGTGAATATAGCATGGGATTACAGTGAGTTAAATTTTTGTTTGTTTATTTTTGTTTTGGGGCCACACCTGACACCACTCAGGTTTTATTCCTGTCTCTAAGTACAGAATTAACTCCTGGCCTACTCGAGGGACCATATAGCATGCTGAGGATATGCCATGTGTAAGGAAAGAGCCTTATCCACTGTCTTATTTACTCTGGCCAGTTTGTCAATTGTTTTTGAAGCATTTATGCTTGCAGACAATGCATTATAGTAAACAATGTTTTGTTTTAAAGCAAAAAAAAAAAATAGATTTTTGTTTTCAAATGTTGGTTGTTCAGATCATAAACGTTCTTATGAATACTTCAAAAAATATGTGAACCAAGATTATCTTGTTTGTAAAAGCATTATAAGAAAATAACTAGATCCGTTTTCTTAAACAATATATGTATATATACATTCTATTTATTAATTAACCTTTCAGTTAAAGAAATCCTACTCAAATCTCCAAGTCAAATAAAATATCCATTTTTTAACTTCTTTGTAATTTAATATTAGAGATATTTGCCATAAAAATCTTCTAATTTTTGGTCAAATTATTTTGTATTTGATAATTTTTAATAATCTAAAATAACTTCCCCTTTTATATTCATACATTGCTAAATATATTATAAATAATGTCTAAATTCAGTTTTAAAGGTTGTCTCCTTGAAAAAAACTAAATATATTAATTGTACTAATGTCTAGTTCTATTCATATTTTCATAGTCAGTGTATGTCCTAATCATTTGATTGGCAATACATATGCTATCTATACCTACATAAATTAATCTTTGTTTCATTGTAGGTACGTTTATTTATTTTTATAGCACAAAGTAGTTAAATGTTCTAACTATCTAGATATTTTCATTTTTTCCTGGAAACTAAGAAATTTATTCTATAGAGTAGAAAAACAGACCTTATTTATTCTCTGTCTTTGCTGATATATTGTTTTATACTGACCATATTTGTAGAGTTTAAGTCTGAAAGAAATTGAGAATTTACACCTGAATGTTCTTAGTCTTGAATTCTAGATATACAAATTTTCACTGACATTGAACATGGGAATTATTTGCAGAAATTATAGCATCAAATTAGATCTTAATGTATGAAACTTTTATACAGTATAAGCACCTGGGCTCCAAATGTATGACCAAGAACCTTAATCAGGCAAATAGCTTTAAGGCTATATTGCTTTTTTTTTGTTTGTTTGTTTATTCATTGCTTTGAATTGTATTAGTAGAAGACAATTTGTAAGGTGTTAGAGTATCCAAGGCTACTGAGGAAAGAAACAATACTCTTGAGTAGGTGAGTTGTGGTTTACCAGGGATGCTGGTTGATCCGGTATGGTCTTCAGGGACCCCGACCAGCGGGTAAAGCTGGAGACCACGTCAGTAATTCGCAAATCTCGAAGAAGAATCCGGCCTGGAATAGAAGAGGGGCTGGGAAAATGAGACTCGAGACGAGGGTCCGATCAGGAGTCCAATTTAATAAAAGAAAATTTAGACCTTTTATAGACAATGCAAAACAGAGAGAGAGTAGGGGCGGGGAACAGTAGGAATTACTGTAATTTTCCACGGGAACATCTTGATTTTACAAGGTTAATAAGATTATCATCAGTCAAGAGATTTACATTATTTTTGAGCAACAAAGTACAAAATCTAATCTCAGCTTGGGCCTTTTGACCCCTGTGTTTACAAGGACATCTTGGAGCCTAGTAACTCCCTAGCTCTAGGCTATTTCTATTTCTTTGGATCCAAGGGCAAGGAAGGCCACATGCAGTTTGTAAAAAGCACTTTGGCCAAGATTTTCAGAAACTTCATTTTGATTAGTGAGAGGGCTTTTTAATTATTCCAAACAGTCTCCAACAAATTCCCCCTTTTTTATTAATTCAAAGATGGGTGGAAACCCTGTCTTAGGCTGTCTGGTGGGCCCCCAGTGTCAGCACCCCAAAAGTAGCGGCTCGGGGAGCACGCAAGAAGGTTCTTGCATCAGTGCATGTAGGCTGGAGTGCCCTACCCCTAAGAGCCTGCACAAAGTTAAAGAATGGGGTGTGCTCCTGACTACTGGCACCAGGCTAATCCCGTCAAAGGCATTTCCACAGCCGTGTGAGGAAGGATTTCTTTCGCTTAGCGAGCCGTTCCAGTTCCTCAAAATCCAGTTCTTCAGGGGCGCTCTCTTCGCCCTCAGTAGTATCAGCAACGGGGGGCTCATGAGGCTGGAGCTGTTGGTAGTAAATGCCCACAGATTTTTTTGTAGCCTCATTAATCTGGGTTTTTATAAAGCCAGTTAGGGGGCGAAATGCCCATGGACCAAAAGAAATGAGCAGCATGAAACCAATGAATGGGCCAAGCAGCGTGGATAGAAGGGTGGATAACCAGGGAGATGTGGAAAACCAATTTTTATACCAGCTTTCCTCCCTGTCCAAGGTTTTCTTGGTTTCAGCTAGATTTTCTTCAACCTTTTTTATGCTATCCTTAACAAGGCCTAACTTATCTTTAAAAAAGCAACATTCTTCTTTTAAAGCAACACACATTCCTCCCTCCTTTAAAAAGGCAAGGTCAAGGGCTCGGCGATTTTGCAATACCATTTCAGCCAAGGAGCCAACAGTTTGTTGTAAATAATCGAGACCCTTTTTAAGCTCCTCTATATCCTTAACAACAGTGTTTGTTAGAAAGCCTATAGACCCCTCAGTGTGGATGAGGGAATAGATACCTGTACCTGCACCAGCGGCGCCAAGGCCAACAAGGACGGCCAGGGTGACGGCTGTTACAGGTTCGCGTTTAGCACGAGAGAGACCAGGGGAGGTACCAGAGTGAGGCAATAAGTCCGATTCGGGTCGAACAGTGAGTTTGGGCATAAGAATTGCCAAAACACAATAATCACGGTGAGCAAGAAAAACATCAACAATAATATGAGGAGTTAATCCGGTGGAGCAAACAAAAAAGGTGAAATTTGGGGCAATAAGAAAAAGAGCTTGTTCATGAACATGAAATGTTTGAGTGCAGGTTTCTAGCAAGGGAACGGGAGGAATCATTTGGGGGCCAAGGAGACAGAGTCCATACCCCACAACTTGTCCCACTGTCAGTCCGTGTCTTTGAGGCTGTGTACCCCAGCGAAGGAGACCAGAGTCATTGGTGTAGAGGGGGGTTCCGAAGGCTGCAATGCCTTCATAGAACGGTGGGACCTGCGAGTAGCAAATCCAGCAGCGTTCGTAGGGGGTTATGGAGAGAGCTTGGGCAGATGCATTAACCATTTGCAGGATGAGGTCAGCTGTGGAGACAGGTCCCGCAGGGATAGTAGGCTGGAACTTAGTAACAGCAGCGGCTGTGAAGGAGCGGGGCAGAGGAGGGGGCAACGCCTTGGGCGGTGCCTGGGGTAAGAAGGGGCCACCACCGGAGGAGTGCAAAAGAGGATTGGGGCCAACAGCTATGGGGCGAGAAAAGGGGATTTCTTTAAGAAGTTTTATGGAAAAAGTAAAGCCCTTGTCATAGCCTGAACAGTAAAGGCGTAGGCCCCAAGTGAGAGTATTGTCCCAAGAGTATTTTTTGCCGGCTGTGGTAAATTGGATATGCAACGGGTTGCACCATCCTTTGTAGCAGGGATGCAGGGAACGTAATGGCCGCTTGATGGGGAGTCGAAGGCGGCAGACAGTGATAAAATCCCAGGAGGAAGAGGGTGTCCAATAAGTGTCCCCAGTTGTTTCACAGCCCCAAGCAGCGCAAATAAAGCTAGATCTGTCTCCACAGCTGTGGGCTAAGGAGCGATTGTGTTGATCTCTATGGAAGCCTCCAGGACACACATAAATGGGTGTGTCAAGCAAGGATGATCGGCTTAAAGTGCTGTAGCAGCCGAGAGTAGCCTTGGGCTGAAGATCATTGCGAGGAGAAATAAAATCAGGGGTGACCCAGTGGTCGCTAGGCGTAGGAAGAGCACACATATCAACAAAAAGATCCGGCCATGGGACTGTGGGAGCTATAATAGAGGTGGCATTGGCTACATCGCCAGTCTCAGTAAGAATAACCCAGGTAAAGTTATAGACCTGATAAGGGCCAGGAGCTGCAGCAAAGGCAGCAGGGGTGGGAGGGAGGGAGCTAAGAGTTAGGAAGAAGAGTAGTGGCAGGTTGTTGAACCGATTCTGCAGGTTCAGCGGCCAAGCTGTCATTTTTATTTTCGCCATCTGCAAGAGAAAAAGGAGAAGAATTCTCAGGGAGAGAGTCCCTGGGTTTATTGTATAATTTAACCAGTCTTTCTGGTAGCCACCTAGTTTCGTTGGTGGTGGGGTTGTGAATGCAGGCATGACCTTTTCCCCAAATGAGAACAGGGTGTGGTCCTTGCCAGAGGCCTGTGTGTACGTCTTTCCAGAGGACCTGTTTGAAATCATCCTTAGTAGCCGGGTGCCACAAACGGTTAGCTGCGGAGCGCTGTTGCAAATCCAGGGTAAGGAAATTTAAGACAAAGAGTGCATGATTTAAAAGAAGCCGATGTTTACCTCGGCGTGCATAGAGCGTTTCACTTTCATTAGAAAGCTTAAAAAGCGTGTTCTTTAATGTTTGGTTTGCTCTTTCCACAATGCCTTGGCCTTGGGGATTTAGGGGGATTCCTGTCTTGTGGGTTATTCCCAATTTTGCACAGAAATCTCTGAATTTGTTAGCAATATAACCTGGGGCATTGTCCGTTTTAAGCACAGATGGTTGTGGAATAATGGTTAGGCAGTGCAACATGTGAGCAATGACATCCTTAGCCGCCTCGCCAGTTTGCAAGGAGGCACAAATGAAACCACTAAAAGTATCAACAGTGACATGGATGTATTTAAGATTTCCAAAGGCTGCATAGTGAGTAACGTCCATCTGCCAGAGTTCTCCTGGAGTTAGGCCTCTAGGATTGATCCCTACGTGTGCTTCAGGTAAAAGAGAGATGCAAGATTTGCAGGATTTGACTATCTCCCTTGCTTGGTCTCTGGTGATTTTAAATTTTAGCCTTAAGGTTTGGGCATTCAAATGATGTAACTGATGGGCCTGGATGGCTCGCTGGATGGGGGTGTTATGCAGCAGGGCAGGCATAATTTGAGTGGCTTGATCTACTAGGGCATTTCCCTCAGACAAAGGTCCAGGGAGGGAAGTGTGGGCTCTAATGTGTGCTACAAAAAATGGGTGGGATCTCATAAGTATAAGTTTTTGAATTTTTGCAAAGGCAGGCTGGGCATTAGAAGTGGGTTTAATAAAAGGTACAGTTTCAAGTAATGGAATAGAGGTTGCAATGTAGAAACTATCAGTATAGAGATTGAAGGGTTCAAAAACTGTTTCAAATACCCTTTGCACTGCAGCCAGTTCTACAAGCTGAGCAGATTTGTGCTCGGTAGTGAATTTCATGACCTTGCCCTGAATGCTCAAGGCCGCGGTGCCATTACAACTACCGTCTGTAAACACAAGAGTAGCCCCAGGGATGGGCTGTAGTTTTGTAAGCTTGGGAAAGACAACAGGGTGAATTTGCAAAAATTGAAGCAGCTTGTCAGGGGGGAAGTGATTATCCAACTCCCCAGAAAACCCTGTAAGGAAGACCGCCCATTCGTCCTGATTAAGCAAGAGCCATTGTACTTCCTTTTTACTATAGGGGATAACTATTTTTGCTGGATGGCAACCAAATAGCTTGAGGGCCTGCTCGCACCCTTGCTGTGCTAATGACACTACCAAGTGTGGGTAAGTAGCGAGTGTTTTGTCTGGGTTACTGGGTAGGTGTACCCAGAAGAGTGGGCCCTGTTGCCACAAGAGGCCTGTAGGAGAGAATTTTGTGGAAAAAATTAATAACCATAAGGGTTTATCTGGGTTGAAATATGTGATGAACTGGTTTTGTATGGCTGTGTGGACCAAGTCCAGGGCCTTGTGGGCCTCGGGCGTGAGGTTTCGAGGGCTGCTAGGATCTGTATTCCCTTTGGCTATGTCATATAAGGGCTGAAGTTCTCCAGTGGTTAGTTTTAAATAGGGGCGTAGCCAAGTGATGTCCCCTAAAAGTTTCTGAAGATCATTAAGCGTTTTTATGTGACCGGTCCTGATCTGAACCTTTTGAGTTTTAACTTGATTGGGGAGTAGTTCAAAGCCTAGAAACATCTGTGGGGGATAGAGCTGTACCTTGTCCTTAGAGATAGTAAATCCCCTAGCTGTGAGCTTACTTATGAGGTGTTCTGCTATTTTGTTTAATTTTTGAACATCCTGTTCAGCGATTAAAATATCATCAGTATAATGAATTATATATGCAGAAGGGTAAGCAGTTCTGAGGGGGTCAATAGTTTGTGCTACAAATTTTTGGCATAGCATTGGGCTATTTGTCATGCCTTGCGGCAAAACCTTCCATTCATAGCGAGGGTTTGGCCCTGCACAGTTAACAATTGGCAGACTAAAAGCAAAACGCTTACAGTCATCTGGGTGGAGAGGAATGGAAAAGAAACAGTCTTTTAGATCAATGATAATTTTAAAGCTATTTTTTGGAATGGCCACCGGGGAGGGCAGACCTAGCTGGAGCGCCCCCATAGGGACCATGGTTTTATTTATCTCCCGGAGGTCGTGGAGCAGCCTCCATTTTCCTGATTTCTTTTTAATAACAAAGATGGGGGTGTTCCAAGGAGAGGTGGAGGGTTCAATGTGTCCTGCCTGCAGTTGCTCCTGCACTAACAACTGGGCAGCAGAAAGTTTTTCAGAAGACAGCGGCCACTGGCTAACCCAAACAGGGGAGTCGGACTTCCAAGTAATTTTATCTGCTTGGGTAGCAGGGGAGCCAGAAACCGCCATCAAAAAGGCTGCTGAGGAGTTTTGTAGCCTAGGCCATGCCGATCTAACTTAGGTGTGGCATCAATTGGATTAAGCATACCTTGCAAATTCTTTCCAAGCCCTTTGTGCAACTCATACCCTTGGGCTAGCATTTGTTGTAGTACACGGGGGTCCTTGCACTTAATCAGATAAAGACCTATTTGTTCCATGAGATCTCGCCCCCACAAATTTATAGGGAGCTCAGGAATAATATAAGGTGTGATAGTGCCCTTGTCTCCCTCATCATCGACCCAGTTTAAGTGGCGAGAGCTTAAAAGAACCTGCTTGACAGTACCAGCAACCCCGGAGACACTGTCAAGGGTGGGGAGGGCGGGCCAGTTAGAAGGCCAGAACTGGGGGCTAATAGAGGTAGTGTCCGCCCCGGAATCTAGGAGCCCAGTAAAGGGTCTTCCTTCTATAGTAATGGTTAGAGGTGGTCTTACTTTGCTGATAGCTTTAATCCAATAGACCTCGGAGGAGCCAGGAGTGGAAGCACCATGTGTCTCGGGGAGAGCCTGGAGGGTTGTATCTAATAGTAGAGGCAGTGCTTGGGCTAGGCGTTGTCCTGGTAAAATTTGCACAGGCCCGTAAGGGACAGTGGCTAGCAGCATAATTTCTCCTGTATAATCATTGTCTACCAAGGATGGCTGAACTATTAACCCTTTTATAGTAGAGGAGGCACAACCGATAATAAAAAAGAACATCCCTGGAGGTGGGGGGCCAAAAACTCCAGTCCCTATGGTGACTACCTTGTCTTCTGGTGTCAATACTGCTGGGGTGGACACACACAAGTCCACTCCTGCGGAGCCTGGGGTGGCTCTGATAAGGGGGGCTGTTGTGGTGTAAGCTCTATCAAGTCCTGCTGGAGGTTGGGGTTGCTTTGGGCGGGAGCCACAAACTGCTGCACCGGGCGAGCCGGTCTCTGAAGCCCCATTAATACTGATTTTTGTGGGCCCTGGGGCCGGGCCCTCCTGCCGTTTCCCTGATGGGGAGGAAGGGGGTTGCCTTCAATATCAGTCTTAGAATGGCAAGAGGCCACCCAGTGCTTGCCACAGCGGCATCGGGGACAGAGGGATGGTTTAGGCTCAGTGTTAGCTGTGGTGAGCACTGGGGAGTGCTTAGCCATAGGGCATGTCTTGACCCAGTGTCCCGGTTGACCGCATTTAAAACAGGTTTTTCCATTGGACTGGTTCTGAAACGCCACTATGGCCTGGCCTATTTTATGTACAAAGGGGTCTGCCTCGCTACACAGACGGATCATCTCGTTTAAAGGTTTTAGCTTATTTTGGCCACGAAGAATGGCTTTGCAGGTTTCATTAGCATTTTCGTAAGCAAGTTGCTTGACAAGGGGATTATTATAATCTGCAGAGCCCATAATCCTTTCTACCGTTTCCAGGAGTCTACTAATGAATTTATTGTAGGGCTCCTGGGGGCCTTGCACTGTTTGAGCCAGTGGAATGGTGGCCTGTCCACTTTTAGGCATGGCTCTCGAAGCCCGGAGGGCAGCAGTATTGATCTGAGCCAAACGAGCAGGGGAAAGCCTCTGTTGCTGTACTGTAAAGGAGGCAAAGGTTCCTGTGCCGGTAAACTGTTCATAGATCTGATCTGGGAGGGTAAAACCTCCATCGCCCAGGTTGGCCTGTTGCCTGCATCGGGCCAAAAAATCTGTCTCCCAAAGTATATAGTCAGAGCGTGGCAAGGTTGTGCTAGCAATTTCCTTCCATTCAGCGGGTAACAGTTCTCCTCCATCTCGGACTGCCTCAAGGCAAGAGAGGGTGTAGGGGGCATTATGGCCATAAGTATTTATGGCTTGAAAAAGGGTTTCTATAGGTTTGTGTTGGAGACGTTGGTATCTCCTAATCTCTGCCATGTGGTTTCCCACTGAAGGTGTAGATTCAGGGTTATCAGGGACTTGTTGTGGCTCTTCCTGAATGTCCTCAAGGGACCTAGCTAAAGCCTGAGCCCTCTGCCCAGCCTGGGCTCTATCTAGGCTGTGGCTGCGAGTCACAGCACCCGTGCCCCTTTGGTGGGATCGGCCCCGATCCTCCGGCAAGTGGGGTATGGGAGGGGGCAGGGAGGGGGTAGGCAAGGTAACTCGCTCGGGCTGTTGATTAAAAAATACAGGGAACTGATATGAGTCATAAGAGGCTTGAAGCCAGGCAATTTGTTCCTCCAGACTTTTAATCTCCTTAAGTTCTCTTAATTGTGTCTCTAGGTTGGCCTTACATTTTTTGAAGTTAGAGGGGACAGTCTGCCGTGCTAGAACCTGGGGTAGATTAGGCAGGCGGTCTGCGCTATACGGAGGGGGGGAGCGCAGGGAGAAAGCCGGCCATGATCATAATGGGCGGCCTCGTCCTGCAGGGACAGATTGTCTTCAGTATCTAAAATCTCCTCCTTAGTGGGTGCGCTGGCAATTATGGGGAAAAAGCCCTTGGAGGGTTCCAAGTCTAAATCTATAAGGCTTTCTGTTTTGGGAGGGGTGCTGCTAGCCCGAGATTGACTGCGGGAAGCCATTTCTACAACGGCTTCAGCCTTTTCAACAATGTCCTTGTTAACGGGGTTTTCCCCAAAAGAGTCTAATTCTGCTCCTGTAATAATTTTTCCAAGAATAGTCCAATAGAACTGCATAACCTTTCTATCTTTCTCTTTACCATATTTGGTATAGTATTGCAAAATCTCATCACCAATTTGTTTCCAAGTACTGGTAACTATTGGGGGTCTAGTGATTACAAACCATGAACAAATATCATGTACACATATAAAAAAATTAACTAAGTCTTTTTTCTTCACTTTAACGTTTCTTTCACCCAGCTCTTTCTTAAGATCTTTAATAAAAACCTCTTCTTTAGATAAAGTAGCCCCCATTTTTCCGGGGCGATAGTCCCAAATCTCTGGGACGATTGAACGGCGGTGTTAGTGATCACTTAGTCTAACCTTCCTGTACCCTGCCCTTAATATAAGGGTCTTACCGGCGTCTTGTGGACAGGCTCCCAGGACTTGCGCCTTTTGCCGTTCGGCCGGGTGTTCTGTTCTTCGAGCCTCATGCTGGGCGCCACTTATGGTCTTCAGGGACCCCGACCAGCGGGTAAAGCTGGAGACCACGTCAGTAATTCGCAAATCTCGAAGAAGAATCCGGCCTGGAATAGAAGAGGGGCTGGGAAAATGAGACTCGAGACGAGGGTCCGATCAGGAGTCCAATTTAATAAAAGAAAATTTAGACCTTTTATAGACAATGCAAAACAGAGAGAGAGTAGGGGCGGGGAACAATAGGAATTACTGTAATTTTCCACGGGAACATCTTGATTTTACAAGGTTAATAAGATTATCATCAGTCAAGAGATTTACATTATTTTTGAGCAACAAAGTACAAAATCTAATCTCAGCTTGGGCCTTTTGACCCCTGTGTTTACAAGGACATCTTGGAGCCTAGTAACTCCCTAGCTCTAGGCTATTTCTATTTCTTTGGATCCAAGGGCAAGGAAGGCCACATGCAGTTTGTAAAAAGCACTTTGGCCAAGATTTTCAGAAACTTCATTTTGATTAGTGAGAGGGCTTTTTAATTATTCCAAACAGTCTCCAACAATCCGGGTTATGAATAAGCAGCGTCACTTTAAAAATCCAATAGAAGATTAAGTTCTATCTCATAGAAACAAGGAGGAAAGTTCAGATTCAAGATCAGAGTTGGTTATCTCCTTTGGAAAAGAAAAGAATAAGTGCTGGTATTGAAAAACTAAGTTTGGATAACTTCCCAAGAGTTGTTTTTTATTATTTATTAGCCCATTTGCCTAATAGCTAGTTTGAAGTAGAAAAATATGCTTATATGAGTGCACATCAATTGACTGCATTTCATAAGAGCTAGCATTTGGTCTTTCAAGCCACAGGCTTACATTTAAAATTTACATGCTATATTTTCTAGAAGGAATTATTTAGCTTTATATATATTTTATATAGATGGATAATTAAGATATTTTCTGTGAAACACTGCAACAATTTCATATTGTTATACATCTTCAACTCATTGATATTTTAGTAATGAATCACTTCACAAAGTAAATGAAAGTAATTTGTATAAAAATATGAATTTTACATGTGTCTTCATCATGTTTGCTATAAAATTAGTCAGCACAAGTTATTTAAAGCAAAACTTAATAACCCCAAAATAAGTCTATTGACTGGTTAATGTGATAATCATAAGGAACAATTACTATTTTGATCAAATTGATTAAGTAATATTTGGTTTTTCACATTTGACTTTTCCTAGGGAATATGACCCTGGTAATAATTTTAGATAGGACTATATTAACCTTCAATATTATGAAACTATATCTCAGCTGTTTAGGCTACCCCGTTTGGTCATTTATTAACTTTGTATAAGCATCATACCATTACTAAAAATTTCTAATAAAAGGAAAAAACAACTAATTCTATTAGAATAGTAGAAAACCTTTGAACTGTGAAAAATAAGAGCACCAACAACAGAAAAGAGACTTTGACAACCGTGACTGAACAGAGCCTACCGTGAGAATAATAAGGAAAGCCTTACCCTAGGCTGTAGCCCAGGACACATAAACAACAACAACAACAAGATGTCTTATTGCAGAGCTCCAACTTGGACAACAGAGACTGAGAATAACCTTTGGATTCATAATATCTTAGGCTTCGGCTTAGGGACTGAACGAAAACAGGGAGCAAGTGTTACAGAAGACTGAACACAACAACAATGATGGATAGGAACCTCTAGAACCTAGAGACTCTATCCTAGACCCTGACCTATAACCTGCACAAATACTAAGATCGCTAGCTACAGTGGCTTGATTTTCTCACACACAACCGAGAAGAAACTTTCCTGGCATCACAAAAAAGCCTTTGGGTTGGGGTAATGAGTATATATGGAGCCAGGGGTTGTTCCCATGATGGTATGCTTCAAGGATGGAGAAACCCTGAATCTCTTAGGCCACGGAAATTCCCTTTCTTCCCCAATGCTTACTGTGCTTATGCAAAAAAAAAAAAAAAAAAGTGGGGGTAACACCAAACCCTACCACTCCAGCACCCATACCTTTTCTTGTTTTGTTTTGATTTGTTGGTTTTTTACTTTATTTTCCTTCTCTTTTTTCTTCCACTTTTTTTTCTTTTTCACTCTTGTGGTTATTATTTAGAGATTTATTTTTATTTTTATTTTTTATTTTTCTTCCATTTCCATTTTTTTTCTTTTTTTCTCTCTCTTCTTTCTTTTCTTGGTAGTTGTCACCAATTTTTTTTCTCACTTTTTTCTTATCCTTTATATCTCCAATGATGGTGGAATAGATGCTCAATTTATAACAAGCTGTAAAGTGGAGACCAGTTGCACTAGCATTTTGGGGGGTAGAGGAGAGACATATGGGATGCATACTGAGAACAAGGGTGGAGGGAGGACAGAACTAGTGGTGGGAATGCCCCTCATTCATTGTCACTATGTACCATAAATGATGCAATGAAAGATTTATAATGCACTTTGGTCACAATAAAAATTAAAAAAAAAAAGAAAAGAAAAAAAGAAAAGCAAGTCTATGATTATAATGCATTTTGATATGTTAATATTGGGTATTTTTAGTGCTAAATGTCATTTCGAATTTAGAGCAGAAGTAAAATAAGTTTTCCAGAAGTGATGTATTCATGAATAGAAATTTTTCCAGTTCAATACATGCTTAGATTGAGGACAGAAAATCACTCTTCCATAATTGTTCAAAGGTATAGAGTTGTAAATATGGTAGATTATATTATTATAATATCATATTTAGAGGGCAATTAAAGTTGTAAAGAAAGTACCTTTTTTTATCAGACAGAGGTTAGAGTAAAACAAAGCAGAAGAAACTGGAGTAGTTTATGAACCATTTGAAATATTTATAATACATACTAAAAGCAAGTAGATTACTTACTTTTAAAACAACTGAGAAGTCAGGTAAAGAAATATTATTGGCTTTATCATGTTTGAAATTAAGTTTATCACCTTTGGATATGTATCTAGTGCTTTCTTTTTAGTTGAACAAATTTGGGCCAGAGCGGTGACACAGGGGTAAGGCATCTGCCTTCCCTGTGCTAGCCTAGGATGGACCGCCTGGGGTCCTATATGGTCCCCCAAGTGAGAAACGATTTCTGAGCGTATATCCAGGAGAAACCCTTGAGCTTTACTGGGTGTAACCCAAAAACCAAAAAAAGGTATATATATATATATATATGTGTGTGTGTGTGTGTGTGTGTGTATGTATATGTGTGTATATATATATATAAAGTGTATGTATTTATGTATATATGTATATAATTAATGTCAAAGATGCTCTATTTTCTAATCACTAACATAAATCTTTATCAATAAGTTTGCAAGCTAACCTATTTAGAAAATGTGATAACTTTTTGACTGGTTATAGATTAGAAAGTAGTTTTCAGTGTTCCTTGAATATTATTTGCTTTCCTCATCTGGCCAAAGATCTGGAACTTAATGATGGATGTGACTCAAAGTGCAAAGCCATGCTAGTAGACTTGCTTATTTAACCTTTTATATCTTTTCCTTCATATTTACCACCTTCCTGATGATTTTAAACTCAGTATTTTGAAGATTAAATATTAATCTCTAAAATGGATGGAAAACTCATCACTGAGGTACCTAATTGTATCCCAGTTTTGATTTTTGAATTTTTCCATTAAACATCAAATGTAATTAAATTAAATAACAATATCACAAAAGAGTAGCAATTTTCTGAGAAATTATATGCAGTATGGGTGAATATACCAGCATGTAGTATAACATGTTATACTTTTACATAAAAATAATGTTAAGAAAGACTTCTGGGAAATATGAATAAGGTATTTAATTATTAGGATAAATCTATATCCCAAGAAAGTGTAACTTAAAGCAGGATAACTACTTGGGGAGAATAGAATAGAAAAATAGAAAACTTCAGGACTTTGTATAGCTCATTATCTGATTTCAATTTTTTTCACTATATTTCTTAACCTGTCTTATTTTTTGATTTTGACATAACTCAAATTTATTTTAATAATTGGTTTAAAATTTATTTCTCCTAGCATATTTCTCACCTAAACCACCTTTGCTTTTTTTGGCTCATAGTTTTGCATATAAAGTTATGGAATAAAGTTTTTTTTTTGAAACACAAGGACAAATGTTAATTGGTTTCTTTATTTGAGTTTTTGCTTAATAGAAAGTATATTACTTGAGAAATTAAAAAATTATAGTATAATATATAATTTATTGTAAATGTATCATTGCTTTCCATTAAATTTCTAAATATTCCCTATCCTTCTTGTTATAGGTTAGTGGTACATAACACAATCCGTCACGTAATATGAACAGTGCCAGAAAGGTGATAATTTAGCATGCCTCATAAATAGGTAGGCTTTCTGATGAAAAAGCAATACATTCATTGGTCATGAAAATATAGCCTTAAAGGTAAACATTCTATGAATAAAATAATTCACATTTGAGAAGAAACATTTAATTTTAAAGACACAATGTTAGGGGAAATTATGTATGTAAATTGTAAATATTGTGATCTCTGAGCAAGCAGAAATGTCTTAGTTTTGGAGCCACTCTTAAATGTAAACAAAATTAACAGATTTGTTCCTGTTTTATTGTAATTTCATTTACTATTATTAAGATGCTTGTTTGTTTCCAGGTGAGAGCAGTAATCAGAAGTTACTCCTCACTCTGCACTAATGAATCACTCCTGGGAGGGTTTGGGGACCAAACCTTACTGGTGAAGAGGACTGAAGTCAGATCAGCTATGTACAGGAAAGTACTCTGCTCACTTTACTATTGTATCTCCAACTTTCATTTACATCCTTTGGACAGAAAGTACAGGTCACCCATTGAATGGATATTGTGTTTCTTGCTGGCTATGTGTCACCTTTTACAGCATTCTTTCCCATTCTCCCTCGCTACCTAGAAGATGTCACTTCTGTAAAAGTGGATGATGCTGTAAAATATTTATTTTAGTATTGAAGGGATAGTACAGCTGTGGGGGATATTTGCCTTCATGTAGCTGCCTAAATTTTATTCCTTAGAACCACTTAGGTTCCTCTGATTTCAGAGAGAAACCATCTCTGAGTATTGGGTTAACTGGTCTTCACCCTTTTCTATGACAAAGACCCACCTATGTGGAACAGGTTACTAGATAGGTCCTTTGCCTTTGTTCCTCCAGGGCATAGGGCTGGTCTTAATTTCCCAATAAAAACGGTGGTCTCTGCGGGTCTTTTTTTCCTCCCACCATGTGAAACATCTTTGAATATGAGTTCCACCCTCATCTACCAAGTTTGGATTATTCCTGTGGTGATCCCAGCACCAGTCCCTCTTCCCTGGTGGGATTATGTTGGGGGGAACTTTTTATATTCGTATACAGAGCCAGGAGTACCACCAGATGAAACTAAAAATATAATAAAAATATTTTATATGCCTTACACAATATATCTAAAAATAACCCTCCTTCTAGAAATATAAACAAGAATCTTTGCAAGAGAAAGATTAATAGAATTTTGCTTACTTTTGTTTTTCAGCCTTAGTGAATATGCTGCATTGTAATTTTATGCGTTCATCCTTTTTTATATTATCCAGCATGTCGTCACGCTACAGATCATAAACAAGGCAATGCATCTGAACTATTTATTATAAATGTGATGAAGTGAACTGAAATGGGTATTTCAAATTATACTGCATAGAGATAAGTGCAAGTCCCTTTCCACATAGCTCTGATGGTAATTGGATCACTAACCCCTGGGAAAATGCATGTTCTAAATCTCCTTCTGATATTATTTTCTGTTCTTCATATGGTTTGAGTCTAAATCACAACTCACACATCTGTGTTTTAAGAGTCTGCTGAGAGGTCATTAAGCCATTCTGTACCATGTAGTAGTCCTTAGAGATTTGTTTTCTTTGTGCATGCTATTTAGAGTTTGGATGAGTGCTGAACAACCTAAAAAACTTGCGACTGAAGTAAACTGATTTGTGTGTGTGTGTGTGTGTGTGTGTGTGTGTGTGTGTGTGTGTGTGTGTGTGTGAGGTCAGCTAATTGTAAGGAAAGTCCTTGACCTTTCCTCTCATTCACTGAAGCAAAGCAATGTATTTCAAGTATTGCTGCCTTAAGTCATTCTTAGAGCAAAGTTATAGCATAAAAGTAGTTCACCCCTGAATGTCTTAAGCTAGTGATTCTATTCCTGACTCGAAAAAGCAAATAAAAAAAAATGAAAGAAATGCTGTGGATGGCAGTATTCTTTAATAATGGTCCAAGGTCCTTGCTGAGATCATCCATCCCATTTCATGTGAATAGGTGTGACAGTTTGCCAGAGCTGAGATTGAGATAGCAACATGATAAAATCGAGAAAACACCAGACTTTGAGATTTAAAAAAAATAATGCTATATTTGGGTATGTTAATTTTGAATTGGCTTGTGTTTAGAACATATCAATTACAAAAAAATGTATAATCATATGTTACAGAAAGTATATGTGAATATATGTAATGTACCACATATATATTTAAGATGAAGTAGTAATATCTCCTCAAGTTATAAAAGTTTATCTTTAACTCTATCTGAAAAATCTTGATAAAATTCACTCTCCTGTAGATTTTTATTAAAATATGGAATAAACTTGTTGGTTATCCTTATCATATTGATAAGCAATACCATATGCAAGCAGATTGGAAATGAATTAAGTACCTAAATTCCTGGAACTATGACATAAACTGCATAAATAGCACTTATGTTACTCACTTTAGTAAAGCCTTAATATTAATCACATAAATGTAATTTTAAATTCTATTTAAACTTTATTATGAAGTAAGCACTTTTTCTTCATTAGAAATTTAAAAGCATTAATTTTATCCAAAACAGAATACTATATTTATCAATTTATATTATAAAAATTTAGCTAATCCTTCATTATGTCTCCATACTTGCTTGCTTAAATATATATATATATATATATATATATATATATATATTTTTTTTATTTAAACACCTTGATTACATACATGATTGTGTTTGGGTTTCAGTCATAAAAGGAACACCACCCATCACCAGTGCAACATTCCCATCACCCAAGTCCCAAATCTCCCTCCTCCCCACCCAACCCCCGCCTGTACTCTAAACAGGCTCTACATTTCCCTCATACATTCTCAATATTAGGACAGTTCAAAATGTAGTTATTTCTCTAACTAAACTCATCACTCTTTGTGGTGAGCTTCCTGAGGTGAGCTGGAACTTCCAACTCTTTTCTCTTTTGTGTCTGAAATTTATTATTGCAAGAATGTCTTTCATTTTTCTTAAAACCCATAGATGAGTGAGACCATTCTGCATTTTTCTCTCTCTCTCTGACTTATTTCACTCAGCATAATAGATTCTGTGTACATCCATGTATAGGAAAATTTCATGACTTCATCTCTCCTGACAGCTGCATAATATTCCATTGTGTATATGTACCACAGTTTCTTTAGCCATTCGGCTGTTGAAGGGCATCTTGGTTGTTTCCAGAGTCTTGCTATGGTAAATAGTGCTGCAATGAATATAGGTGTAAGGAAGGGATTTTTGTATTGTATTTTTGTGTTCTTAGGGTATATTCCTAGGAGTGGTATAGCTGGGTCGTATGGGAGCTCGATTTCCATTTCTTGGAGGAATCTCCATATTGCTTTCCATAAAGGTTGAACTAGACGGCATTCCCACCAGCAGTGGATAAGGGTTCCTTTCTCTCCACATCCCCGCCAGCACTGTTTGTTCTCATTCTTTGTGATGTGTGCCATTCTCTGTGGTGTGAGGTGGTATCTCATTGTTGTTTTGATTTGCATCTCCCTGATGATTAGTGATGTGGAGCATTTCTTCATGTGTCTTTTGGCCATTTGTATTTCTTCTTCTGTTCATTTCTTCTCCCCATTTTTTGATGGGGTTAGATGTTTTTTTCTTGTAAAGTTCTGTCAGTGCCTTGTATATTTTGGAGATTAGCCCCTTGTCTGATGGGTATTGGGTGAATAGTTTCTCCCACTCAGTGGGTGGCTCTTGTATCCTGGGCACTATTTCCTTTGAGGTGCAGAAGCTTATCAATTTAATATATTCCCATCTGTTAATCTCTGTTTTCACTTGCTTGGAGAGTGCAGTTTCCTCCTTGAAGATGCCTATAGTCTCAATGTCCTGGAGAGTTTTGCCTATGTGTTGTTCTATATATCTTATGGTTTGGGGTCTGATATCAAGGTCTTTAATCCATTTGGATTTTACCTTCGTACATGATGTTAGCTGGGGGTCTAAGTTCAATTTTTTGCAAGTGGCTAGCCAGTTGTGCCAACACCACTTGTTGAAGAGGCTTTCTTTGTTCCATTTAGGATTTTTTGGTCCTTTATCAAAAATTAGGTGATTGTATGTCTGGGGAACATTTTCTGAGTATTCAAGTCTATTCCACTGATCTGTCCTTATTCCAATACCATGCTGTTTTGATAACTATTGCTTTGTAGTAAAGTTTAAAGTTGGGGAAAGTAATTCCTCGCATATTCTTTTTCCCAATGATTGCTTTAGCTATTCTAGGGTGTTTATTGTTCCAAACAAATTTCAAAAGTGCCTGATCCACTTCTTTGAAGAATGTCATAGGTATCTTTAAGGGAATAGCGTTGAATCTGTATAACGCCTTGGGGATTATTGCCATTTTGATGATGTTAATCCTGCCAATCCATGAGCAGGGTATGTGTTTCCATTTCCGCGTGTCCTCTCTTATTTCTTGGAGCAGAGTTTTATAGTTTTCTTTGTATAGGTCCTTCACATTTTTAGTCAAGTTGATTCCAAGATATTTGAGTTTGTGTGGCACTATTGTGAATGGGGTTATTTTCTTAATGTCCATTTCATCCTTATTACTATTGGTGTATAGAAAGGCCATTGATTTTTGTGTGTTAATTTTGTAACCTGCCACCTTGCTATATGAGTCTATTGTTTCTAGAAGCTTTTTGGTAGAGTCTTTAGGGTTTTCTAAGTAGAGCATCATGTCATCTGCAAACAGTGAGAGCTTGACTTCTTCCTTTCCTATCTGGATTCCCTTGATATCTTTTTCTTGCCTAATTGCGATAGCAAGTACTTCCAGTGCTATGTTGAATAGGAGTGGTGAGAGAGGACAGCCTTGTCTTGTGCCAGAATTTAGAGGGAAGGCTTTTAGTTTTTCTCCATTGAGGATAATATTTGCCACTGGCTTGTGGTAGATGGCCTTAACTATATTGAGAAAGGTTCCTTCCATTCCCATCTTGCTGAGAGTTTTGATCAAGAATGGGTGTTGGACCTTGTCAAATGCTTTCTCTGCATCTATTGATATAATCATGTGGTTTTTATTTTTCTTGTTGTTGATGTTGTGTATTATGTTGATAGACTTACGGATGTTAAACCATCCTTGCATTCCTGGGATGAAACCTACTTGATCATAGTGGATGATCTTCTTAATGAGGTATTGAATCCTATTTGCCAGGATTTTGTTGAGGATCTTTGCATCTGCATTCATCAGCAATATTGGTCTATAATTTTCTTTTTTCGTAGCATCTCTGTCTGGTTTAGGTATTAGGGTGATGTTGGCTTCATAAAAGCTGTTTGGGAGTGTTTCCGTTTGTTCAATTTCATGAAAGAGTCTTGCCAGGATTGGTAGTAGTTCCTCTTGGAAAGTTTGAAAGAATTCATTAGTGAATCCATCTGGGCCTGGGCTTTTGTTTTTGGGTAGACTTTTGATTACCATTTTTATTTCATCAATGGTGATGTGTAGCAGGTCAGCCCCTAAAGAGGTTGACTGATGGAGGGATGGAGAATGAGGCCCTTTTCTTCCAGCTCGGAGCACGCGTCTGCCACCCTGTCTAGCCCACGGTTCTGAGGTCAAACGGCGGGTAAACAGCTCGCAGACAATCAAGCTCGTGGAAATATTTTGCTTTATTCGGATGGACAAAACTGAAGTCCAAAGACTCAGATTCAGTTCCAGCCAGCAAAAGACCCTCGCCTTCCACAGACCCTTGCTCTTATAGTCCAGAGTCAGTTCCCACCCAACGGTGGGATCAGATACCAACCAATGGTGGAAGCAGAATCAGGTCCTACCCTAGGGTGGGGGCAGAATGCCAGGTCACACCCTAGGGTAGGGCACAATCACCTAATCACATTAGGGTGAGCAACATAGTAATCCCCCCAAATATTTACATACACAACAGTGTTGGAGGTGTTTAGATATGCTACATCCTCTTCCTTCAACCGTGGAAGATTATAAGAGTTCAAGAATTTATCCATTTCTTCCAGGTTCTCATTTTTAGTGGCATAGAGTTTTTCAAAGTAGTTTCTGATTACCCTTTGAATCTCTGTCATATCAGTAGTGATCTCTCCTTTTTCATTCCTAATACGAGTTATCAAGTTTCTCTCTCTCTCTTTCTTTGTTAGGTTTGCCAGTGGTCTATCAATCTTGTTTATTTTTTCAAAGAACCAACTTCTGCTTTCGTTGATCTTTTGGATTGTTTTTTGGGTTTCCACTTCGTTGATTTCTGCTCTCAGCTTTGTTATTTCCTTCTGTCTTCCTATTTTTGGGTCCTTTTGTTGAGTACTTTCTAGTTCTATTAGCTGTGTCATTAAGCTACTCAGGTAAGCTCCTTCTTCCTTCCTGATGTGTGTTTTCAAAGCTATAAATTTTCCTCTCAGTACTGCTTTTGCTGTGTCCCATAAGTTCTGAGAGTTTGTGTCTTTATTGTCATTTGTTTCCAGGAACCTTGTGATTTCCTTCTTTATTTCATCTTGGACCCACTGGTTATTGAGTATGAGGCTGTTTAACTTCCAGGTGTTAAAGTTTTTCTTCTGAGTCCCTTTGGAATTCACAAATAATTTCAGAGCCTTGTGGTCAGCGAAGGTAGTCTGCAAAATTTCTATCCTCTTGATATTATGGAGGTATGTTTTATGTGCCAGCATGTAGTCTATCCTGGAGAATGTCCCATGTACATTGGAGAAGAATGTGTATCCAGGTTTCTGGGGATGGAGTGTGCTATATATATCCACTAGGACTCTTTCTTCTATTTCTCTCCTCAGGTGTAGTATATTCTTGTTGGGTTTCAGTCTGGTTGACCTATCCAGTGTTGACAAAGCAGTGTTGAGGACACCCACAATTATTGTGTTTTTATTAATATTGTTTTTCAGATTTGTCAACAGTTGTTTTAAATATTTTGCTGGCCCCTCATTTGGTGCATATATGTTTAGGAGAGTTATTTCTTCCTGCTCTACATACCCCTTGATTAATATAAAATGTCCATCTTTGTCCCTTACAACCTTCCTGAGTATAAAGTTTGCATTATCTGATATTAGTATGGCCACTCCAGCTTTTTTATGGGTGTTGTTTGCTTGGATAACTTTTCTCCAGCCTTTTATTTTGAGTCTATGTTTGTTCTGACTATTTAGGTGCGTTTCTTGTTGGCAGCAGAAGGTTGGATTGAGTTTTTTGATCCATTTAGCCACTCTGTGTCTCTTAACTGGTGCATTTATTCCATTGACGTTGAGAGAAAGAATTGTCCTGGGATTTAGTGCCATCTTTATATCGAAATTTGGTGTGTCTTTTGGTTAGTCTTGTTTTAAATTAGGTCTTTCAGTTTTTCTCTTAAGACTGGTTTTGAGTCTGTAAAGTTTCTGAGCTTTTTTTTGTCTGTGAAACCATGTATTCTTCCGTCAAACTGGAAATTGAGTTTTGCTGGGTACAGTATTCTAGGTGAAGCATTCATTTCATTCAGTCTTGTCACAATATCCCACCATTGCTTTCTGGCATTGAATGTTTCTGGTGACAGGTCTGCTGTAAATCTCAAGGATGCTTGCTTGAATGTAATTTCCCCTTTTGATCTTGCTGTTTTCAGAATTCTGTCTCTATCTGTGGGATTTGTCATTGTGACTAAGATGTGTCTTGGCGTGGTTTTTCTTGGGTCTCTTTTGGTTGGTACTCTTCGAGCATGCAGGATTTGATCACATATATTCTTTAGCTCTGGGAGTTTCTCTTTAATGATGTTCTTGACCGTTGATTCTTCCTGGAATTTTTCTTCCTGGGTCTCTGGGACTCCAATGATTCTTAAGTTGTTTCTGTTGATCTTATCATAGACCTCTATTTTCATCTGTTCCCATTCTTTGACTAAATTTTCCATTGTGTGTTCATTTGTTTTAAGTTTTTTTTTCCAATCTCTCCTGTTGTATGGAATTGTTATGTATCTCATCTTCCACAGCACCAAGTCTATTCTCAGCTTCTGATACCCTGTCCCAGAGCTTATCCATTTTGTCATTCACTTCGTTTACTGATTTTTTCAGGCCTGTCAGTTGACATGTTATTTCAGTTTGGAGTTTTGTGATTTCTGTCTTCATATTTCCTTGATTCTTATTAGTGTTCTGTTCTACTCTATTCATGGTTTCTTTGAGTTCTTTGAGCATATTCCATATTGCTACTCTAAAGTCCTTATCTGAGAGATTGATTAGTTGGTTGGTCGTTAACTGGTCATCAGAATTGTCATCTTCATTCTCTATGTCTGATGCTGGCCTGCGTTGTTTCCCCATTGTCACACTTGTATTGTGGGTTTTTCTACGTGTTGTGGTGGTATTCATTGGTTATATGATGCAGGCAACACACTTCTCTGGCTCTGCCCTTTCTGGATGGGCCGACTTGCCTCCAAGGTAGGGGAGTCCTCGGTGGATGAAGCCTCACACAGGATCAAATCTTAGGCCCGAGCACGCAGCAGAGAAGACAGTCTGGAGATAAATTCTTGCTTCTGTGATCCAGCACAGTTCTTAGTGTGGTTTTTTTCTTCTTGTGATGGTGTTCTTTTTTAGAAAGAGCGCACGGCTGCGTAGCGAAGTGGAGCTAAGTGCCTTCTGGAGCCTCTTTTCAGCCCACTCTCAGGAGGTTCACGCAACAGGATAGCAGAGAGACACACACAGGCAGCACTCACAGTTTTTCACAGTCGGGCCCCACTGGTCAGGTGTAGTTTTTTTTTTTTTTTTTTTTTTTTTTTTTTTGGTTTTTGGGCCACACCCGGTGACGCTCAGGGGTTACTCCTGGCTATGCGCTCAGAAGTCGCTCCTGGCTTGGGGGACCATATGGGACGCCGGGGGATCGAACCGCGGTCCGTCTCCTAGGCTAGCGCAGGTAAGGCTTACCTTACCTCCAGCGCCACCGCCCGGCCCCTCAGGCGTAGTTTTCACTCGCTCGCTGGGCAGCTTCAGAATGCTGTGTTTTTGGGGTTCACTTCCCAGGACTCTGAGGAGTATCACTGGCTCACTGGGTAGCTTCCGAATGTAGTTTCTTTGGGGTTCGCTTCCCAGTGCTCTGAGGAGAGCTTCCAGAGTTCAGGAAAGACAGAGAAGGATAGGACAGGGCTCCCTTCAGGTGCTCAGTTTCCTCAGAAGAAGCACAGCCGGGTGGAGACTCTGCAGGTAGAGCAATCAGTACTCTGCCTGGAAACCCCCACATCCAGCCATTTCTTACTCACTCCCTGGCTCGCTGGGTAGCTTCCAAATGTAATTTCTTTGGGGTTCGCTTCCCAGGGCTCTGAGGAGAGCTTCCAGAGTTCAGGAAAGACAGAGAAGGGTAGGACAGGGCTCCCTTCAGGTGCTCAGTTTCCTCAGAAGAAGCACAGCCGGGTGGAGACTCTGCAGGTAGAGCAATCAGCACTCTGCCTGAAAACCCCCACATCCAGCCATTTCTTACTCACTCACTGGCTCGCTGGGTAGCTTCCGAATGCTTAAATATATTATGAATTTATAACAATTTCTGTGAAATATGTTTTAAAATTGAAAACTATGTTTTAAAAGAGAAACCTATACAAAAACTTTCAATCCATAGAAGTACTCAAACTTCTTCCTAGTGAATTACTGAAAGTTGAATATTAGTAAATTTTATCAGTATAGAATTTTATAAAAACTATTTTTATAAATTTTATAAAATCAATATCTATTTTAAGAGAGTTGGCTTATTTCATGTGTGATCTAATTTTTCTTAAATAGCAAATATCTTATATATATGCATAAGATATATATATATACATATATCTTTTATATTCATACAGAGATACAGAGTTGACTCATGCTAGGTCAATCTCCATTGGTTTATGCCCATTGATGCATGATTTTTTATTCTTCCACTAACTATATGTTTCTTTGACTCAGATATATTCTTGTTATTGGTTTGGGGGCCATACCACGAACTTCTCAGGCCACTTTCTGCTGGGTGTTTAGGGATGGATTCCAGGGGTGCTCAAGAAACCATGAGGTACTGCTGCAGGCATCCTGCGTCTCAGCAGCTCTAGTGGGGGTGAAGTCCTCACGAGAAGAAAGCAGGAGCACGGGCCGACTAACAGGATAATTTTGAAATAATAATAACCACACACACACAGAGTCAACACATCTTCCGGCAGGAGTGTGATGACTTTATTCTCAGGACAGAGGTTTTTATAAGGTATAGCCAGTCACAGGTGTTAAAGATATTAATTATCATAACGAAACAGGTTTTTTTTTTAATTTTTTTTATCAATTTAACTTCAATTTGCCCCAGAACTTCAGCTGCAAGAAAGAAAAAACTTATAATGTCCAAAATGGATTTTATTGTAATCTTTTGGTGCTGGAATTTTCTTCAGCCAATTATTTAATAGAGACCACATTTTTCCATTAAGATTTATAAAGGAGAGATAGTCAAATAACTAAAAATGCAATGTCAAGCATCTCTAACGAAATTCCTCCACCATTTACGCAGGGGAAAAAGGCGTCCACAGCGGGCCTTTTGAGGATCCCGTGGGGGATATTTCAGTTTACCCACCAGAAAAAGCTAAGGATACATCTGGTGGGCTGAATTCCCCTAAAAATGTATGGAGGCATGGGAAGGTACCCAGGGAGAAATTGACTCTGAACTCCCATTTGCAATCTATGCATTCCAGCCTGTTGATCATCTCTCACAGTCCTTGTATTTGTATTTTAGCACATGATTTTTTTCTATGCCAATTCTGAAAATTATTACTAAAGCATACTATTTTTAAATAAACGGAAGAGTGGTATGTTTTTCTCTTAGTTTTCTTATAACTCTGCCATCATCATAAAAAGAACATCTTATAAATGACTGATTCATTTGGCAAACAACAAAAATATTAAAAAGAGGGACCGGGCGGTGGTGCTGGAGGTAAGGTGCCTGCCTTGCCTGCACTAGCCTAAGACGGACCGCGGTTCGATCCCCCGGCGTCCCATATGGTCCCCCAAGCCAGGAGTGACTTCTGAGCGCATAGCCAGGAGTAACCCCTGAGCGTCACCGGGTGTGGCCCAAAAACCAAAAAAAAAAAAAAAAAAAAAAGAAAAAAGTTTTCCTAGTTCTGCTGAGTTATGTAGGTTTAATTACCTACCAATACATAGTAGATAAGCAAGTCAAGTAAAAATGAAACAAATATGATTGAAGTTAGATCAAATGAAAAAGTTATCTAAAAAACACTGTTAGATTTGACAACAGTTTTATATGTAGAAATTAAAGATACTGTTAGAAGAACACATGTTTTAAAATACATAAAGTTAAGTATATATATAAATATATAAATTACAGAAAGTTAAATATATAAATATATATAAAGTATAGATAACTATATATAGTATATATAGCTTGAAAATATTCAAGAAATTGTTTTATCCTATTTTGAAAGAAATTATAGCCTCCTTACTAATTTATATAAAGATCTACAATCAAGACATGCATGGTTTTTCCTAAGAAACAGAAAAAAAAAAAAAAAACAAACCTGCTTTTGTAACAAATTATCAGAAAGTATCTGAGTATGCTTAACAGTGACATTTATCATGCATTAATTTTTTATTTATTTCAAGGGCACTCTTCACAATGGAACCTTATCCAGTATAAGAATATGGTCTAGGGATTGGAGCAGTGGCTCAAGCGGTAGGGCATTTGCTTTGCAGGCTGCTAACCTAGGACAGACTGCCGTTTGGTCCCCCAGTGTCCCATAGCGTCTCCCAAGCCAGGAATGATTTCTGAGTGCAGAGCAAGAGTAAGACCTGAGTGTCAACAGGTGTGGGCCCTAAAACCAAAAAAAAAAAAAAAATTATTGTCTAAAAATAAATAAGCCATGCAGGATATCTTCTAAACATGATGTCTGCAAATTTAATTACCATCTTAAACAAAATTGTCAAGGAAAACATAAGAATAATACATTCTTTTTTTAAAATTATTTCAATTTTTATTATTGTTAGTTGAAAGTTGTTTTTTTTTTTTATTTTTATTGTGACCAAAGTGCATTACAAATCTTTCACTGCATCACTTATGGTGCATAGTGACAATGAATGAGGGACATTCCCACCACCAGTGCTGTCCTCCCTCCATCCCTGTTCCCAGTATGCATCCCATATCTTCCTCCTCTACCCCTCAGTATGCTAGTGCAACTGGTCTCCACTTAACATAAGTGAAAAAGTATATGACAAATTCAGGTATTATGCCTATTTCTAAATCTAATCATATCATACTAAGTAACAATAATATAAGGGAAGCACAGTATGAAAATACTTTACAGAGTCAAATTGAATAGTTATAAAAAATAGATGACTTCGAAAATAAGGGATAATCAAAATTTATTTTACAAAAATGTGAGGCCTAATGAGTCATATCTGATAATATTTGATCAATAGTCTCCTTTGCTAGTATTAGGACTTTTAAAATTGCATGTGAGTTATGTACAGTCAATTTATAAATTGTTTCAAGTATACCTACCCATATTTAAAAAATATATGCTTGATAATAAGATTGTGACTACAAATACATTCAGGTTATCTACAAAAAGTACCTTTAGAATAAAATATGAAGCTTTTGTATTTTGTATCTATAATGGCTGTCAAATACTATCCATTTATATTACTAAAGGATGTTGATGATAAAATTATAGCTGCAATCTGAACTCAATGAGGCTTTATACAGTTCTAAAACTACCAAATTCAAAACCAAGTATCCTAAATTAAACTGTACTTGGGAAGATTTGGGAGTTGCCTTTGAATTACTACAAATTTATCTCCTTTAATTTTTAGATTGTCTTCCAGAAAAGGTTTTCTATTAGTTATATTTAATCCATGTATTTATGACTTCGAGAAAGCAGCAAATACATTCTTCTATAAAATAAATACCATCAATAAATTGAATATCCTGGTACTCTCTCCATTAATAGATATTTTTATATTGAGAAATAAATTAATAAATGTTTATATAGCTATACAAAATTAACAATAATTATATATATATTTATATACCATGATTATTTTGGGTAAAATATAATATACAAAATAAATCAATGAGTTCATAGAATTTCTTATTAAATGTCACAATGTTAAATGGACCAATGTTATAGAACCAGGATTATAGCTGAAGTTGTAGAGTTCTTGCCTACTATGAAAAAGTTCCTGAGTTCAATCCCTGGTACAATATAGTTCACCAAGCATTTTTAGGTAGGACTTTCTGGTATCTGAACACTGTCAGGTTTAAGCAGCACTTCGGCATAAAAAGCACATCCCATCAGTAGGTTTTGCAAGGCAGAGTTAAGCCGACAGTGGGCCTAACATCCTGGGTACCACTCAGATGTCTCCTACAAATAAGGTATTATACAAATAATATATTATAATATAGATATCAAATAAAACACACACAAAATGCTTTCCTAACATTTGGTTTGTTTTCCTGTTATATTAAGCTAAGTTAACTTCAACATAATAAATTAATCTGAAGTTCAACTCTCTTGCTGTGGTGAGAGACTTCATAAGTTCAATAATGTACATGTCCAGCCTCAGGCTTAATAATTCTATAACTGGTTCATTTTGTTATAACACAATTTCTTTTTAAATAATGCAAACAAAAAAATCAAGATGAATATTTAAAATAGTCATTTTTAAAGTAAAGTTGGAAAAATCCAACTCTAGAAATATTCCTCTTGAAATGCAGAATACTGATATATGAATTCAAGGCACAATCCAATATCCAGTAAAAAAAAATCTATTGGAATGAATTGAACTAAATGCATTTTCTAAATGTATTTGGCCACATAAATCTTATTCTTATGATATCTTGTATCAATATTAAATATAAATATCATCATAGTAGAAATACACTGTGGAGTGCTTTGTCTAAACATAAATTTTCTCAGTCTTCTAAAGATGTTTGTTCTCTACACTTCAAGGATTCATAGATAATACTTTGCATTATCTAAATGCCTGTTTTTGTCTTTCCTGACTATCATCACATACAACTTTCCCTGGTTTATACACTGAATTGATTATGTCTTCATAAGTGAAGCATAATTTTGCAAATAATATTGCAATTTTTTCAGGAAAGATTTCTTTGCTGGATTCATATATTAAGCAGAAGTTTGATGCTTTATCCAAACTATAAAGCATTTTAAAAATTTCTTTTAAACCTCATTGAGAACAAGTTATGGTAGGTGTGTTTATGGGAAGGATATGTATAACATCTTTAAAACTTTTCCTGCAATCTTCTTATTTCCAAAGATATGCAATCAACCTTATCTAGTAGTACAACAAGCTTATCATGAGACTATCAGACTACATGAATTCTGCCTTAGGCTAATGTTGTCATAGGATGATTATATGATGTGTTTAAATAGTAAATTAGTCTCTTGGATTTTTTTGTCATCAATTTAATACTTTTCTTACTTGCTATTTTTGAAATAAACTGACACACTTTTCAATTTGAAAAAGATTGATACAATTAAAAGCATTTAAAACTCTTAAAAGATAAAACTCATTGAAATTCAAGGATCAAATAAGAAGCATTTTTTTCTTAATTTTTAAATTTTATTTTATTGTAGCCATTGTGATCTCAAAGTCCTTCATAATTAAATTTCAGATGTACAGTGAGTCAGGGCCATTCCCATCACAATTGTCGACCTCCCTCCACCAATCAAAAGAAGCATTTTATAGTGTTCCCATTACATTTTAAATATAATGAAGCTCATAAAAATTTTTATAGAACTTTATAGCAAAATTAGCAACTACTAAGAAAAAAGTATTGCATTTACTAAAAACACTTTATTCTCAATATTTTAAGAGGATTTATTTTGCTATGACCCTCAATTTACTTGTTTTAAAAAAGGAAGAATGGGGCCAGTAGGTCAATTGCTTTGTATAAGGACAACCTAGTTTTGATCTCTGGCATCCTATATAACCTCTGAGCAACTACAGGAGGAAGTTCTGAGTTCAGAGCCAGAAATAACTTCTAAACACTGCTAAATGTGGTCCCAAAGCAAAGCAAAATAAAACAAAACAAAAAATACTAACTAAATAAAAAAAATTTCAAAACTAAAAATAATACTAACGAACGAGCATCCCTTTAGTCCTCCATATATTGTTATATTCAAAATTTTCACTTTAGCCCTATGTTTTAATATCAAAGAAACTAGATCCACTGACTATTTAAAAAGTTAATAAATTTATTATTATAAATTTATAAGAACTTTTTTAATATCCAGAATAAAAACTTGGATATTGGCCAAGAATCGCATATATTTTCAATTTGTTCAGTGTAATGTCTTACATGATATTTGTCATGTCAAATACTGAGAACAAACCAATTCCACATAAACATGCACATAAAAATAAGAACCAGATAGATTTATGTACAAATTTATTAACTATGTCGCTAGAGCAGTAGTATAGAAGGTAGGGTGTTTGCCTTGCAAGTAACTGACCCAAGTTCAAATCTCAGATTTCCATATATTGCCCCAAGCACTGCCAGAAGTAATTTCTGAGTCTAGAACAAGAGGTAACTCTGGAACATTGCCAGCATTGGCTCCAAACAAATAAATATTAATTGAAAAGTAATTAACTTAATTATATATAAAGTACAAAATGTACCAGAAAAAGTTGCTGTGAAACATTGTTGCTTATCTCAAGAACTAGTTGTCTTATATGAGACTGAATACTTTTATAACTTCTAAATAGTGATATTCATTATTGTTTATAATAAATATTAATTAAAATATTTATCGTGGTAAAGTTAGTTCACAAGAGTGTGCATGTATCTTAGGAACAAAATATAACAACCACATGCCCATCAGCAAAATGTAATACCTTATCATAGTTTATTGGCTCCTTGATCAACACTTTTTTTTAGTAATGTTGGTTTTATAATAAATATTTAAATGTTTATTTTCTATAGACTATTGTGTGCTCCCTTGATTTCTTTATTTAGACACATAAGTGAAATCACTCAGTATCATTCTTTATCTTCCTGATTCATTGAGCTCACCACAATGCTTTCCAGTTTACCCTATCACTAAAATGTTAGAACTTCATATTATAAAGAAGTAATATTTTATTGTGTATATTTGGGATATTTATATGTTATTATACAATGTTTTCAAATTTTGATAAATTTGATAGTAAATAAACTTTAATAAACTTAGGTTTATATATCTATAAGTATTTTTAGTATTCTTTAGATAAAATTGCTGGAATATATCAATAAAGTCTAGAATCTTTGCTTCAACCCAAGAAAATTTTCAGATTATAAAGCTATTAAGTTAACTCTTAACTTGAAAGAGAATTGAGAAAAGGCCAAACATCTAGAGATATAAAATAACATATGGTTGAATACAGTTGACTCTGAGAGAACAAGAGAAGAAATGTATCTTGTTATTGAAACTTAATCTAATTCATTTATAATTTTTAGAAGGTGATTTATGTATTGATATGATAAATGTTTAGTTGTATTATGACTAACAATCAGTTTATTATGTATTCTATACTTGATTAATGTTTCACGCTGATTGTACTGCCAATCTTACTACTTCTCTATGATTAATAAATCCTAGGGATAATTCAGAAAAATAATATTTCTTTTTCAAGACCATATTTAAGATCCTTGACTATTATTTAAATTTCAATAACTTTGAATTCAAAATTTAACTTCATTTCTGGCATAAATTATTTCTATTTTATTGTTGTTGTGGAAAAATGTCCAAACCAGCAGTGTTCCAGATTCATACCTAGGAATAATGAAGTGCAAAGGGATTAAACTAAGGGACTCCTGTAAACAAGGCCTATGCTTTTCTAAATTAGCTACATGCCTATCATCATCTCTATTATAATTTCTATGATACCACAAATTTACATTTAAATTTTTTGAATCACAAAATATAACTTAAATTAATATAATTTATAAAAATTATTTTATATTTTATTATAACATGTCTCACTATGTACAGAATTTGTAGTTCATATCTTTGCTAAGGAATTTGATTTTTTAAGATAAAGACAATAATGCTGAGCTTTACTGAGAGAATCAAAAATTGGTAAAAGGTAAAATTTCATTGAAATACCATATGTGTGCTATTTGATATAAATTTTTTCAAAGTGATTTTTTTCTTATTTTTTATAGAAAAGGAAATACTTTTTAGTTTTACTGAAATAAAATGACTTTAAAGTAGCCTGTTTATTCTTTCTGTTATTTATAATTTTAATTAGTACATTCCTTATTTTAATTTGGTATCTGTGACAAAAGACATTTTTCTTATAGGTTTGTACATTTACAGTTTTCTTTTAATATATTTGTAGTTTTGGTTTACTTATTTACTGCTGCTTCCATATCTTGAAGTTTGTTTTTCCTCTTATTCTGATATTCATTTTGGTTATGCACTTCATCATCTCTTTTTTAATTGAATTTATTGGTTATGCATTTGCATTTTGTATGACTATGACCCAAGAATGTGTAAAAACTGATATACTACATTTCTGGTTATTGAAAGAAGACATAAAAACTAGAAAGAGCATTTTCCCAGAATTGTGTGTAGCGGGGGGAGTATTGTCTCATTTCTAGCAAAGAAGTTAATTATTAGATGTCACAGCAGGAATATAGGCAACACTATCTTCAGTCTAAACCCCAACAATTTTAAATCATATAAAATATTGAAAATAAACTACAAACAAACAGTTAATAAATAAATGGTATAGAGGTGTGGAAGTTGAGGACTGCTAAAGATTTAAAGGGGGCTTGCTACTGCAGAAAAATTGGGTGCCAGTAAATAAATGAACAGTGCAAAGAAAAATCATTTTCGGTGGTCTGGCTAATATCTAGACCATTTCTTTTCTGTAGGCAAATTCCTCAAGGTTTTCTAATATTTTTCAGTCAAATGTGAGTGCTGGACAAACTACTTATCACCATTGATCAATGCTGACTTTGAGGGTGTCCTTCAGGTGTCTCTGAGAACGATTTGAAACAAATGCCCCTTCATGGTTCTCTTCTGTTTCTTATGGCTGCCAGGGGACATCAATAATCAGAATTCCATTTTAATTTCTCTGTATGGGATCTTATTTATAGGGCAATTTCCAGTGCAGTGTCTTGTCTTTATGGGATGAATGCCAACTCAGGCAGCCTTTAAAGTTTACTGCTCAGGCCTTCCTTCAAGATAGAGTATGGTATTACTTTCAAAAGTAATTTGGAATATGAAGTGAGATGAGTATTTTAGTTATTTACAAACATCTTTACTTAGACAAGAAAATTATGGCCTTGAATTTATCCTGTGCTTTTCTAAGGAAACATAAAATGAATCCTTAGAATTACTTTATACTGATTTAAAAAAAATAATTGATGATGTCTCACTCTCAAATGAGAACAACCTTACCAAATTCAAATTATTAATGGAAAAAAATGAACATTTTATTTTATTTCAGCTTCATGCCAGTATTGTTGTTCTCACCCACACACTGTGATAAACTACATCAATGGTCACATTTTTATGTTTTCTCTTCTCTCTTTTTACTCTCTCTCTCGGCACAGGCATATTTCCACTCAGCAGCCTGTCTTCATACTCCTACACACAATTAAATAATGAGACTTCCTAAGCTATAACTTTTTTGTTCAGAGATTCTCTTCAAAATCTCTTCCAAGTTTAGATAGGTTCATACAACGTTCAAGAAACATTTTTCTAATTTAAATAGTTCCTAAACATTATTCTCCACCACAATTACATTACTGTCTATCCACTTCTCTCTCTTTTTTATATTGCAAATATATGATTGCTAGAAAAGCAATCTTTTATTAGACTTTCCCTTAGAAATGCAGGGAAGCTTGTTTTCCGATTCAGAATGGACTTTTCTCAATTAGAAGGAAAGTCAGTTCATCATTGGATGCTGGTTACTTTGCTGGTCCTTAACAAATGCTGCAATCTTTGTTTTATTACATTTGATCCACACATCCTCTCACCTTTGTATTTTATGATGGATAGTCTGATCTTTAAGGTTAGAGAGACAATGGCCATTTTTAATATTTTTCTGCGTGTAGGAAACTGTAGAATAGATTCAGAGCCTTATACATCCCATGCATGTATTATATTTCTGAACAATAAATTAGCACACTTTTATATATCTATTTATTTGTGAGCAATATAGTTGTTATGAAAGTTATTTATAAAGATTGTAGGGAAAAATAGAAATTAGAGATAAGTAGGTTTTCAACAGAGAGCGTAAGTTTCTCCTTAGTAGAAACAAGCAAAGAAAGAGAGAGACCAGCACATGTGTTCAAGGAAGACAAAGAACAAGTCTCTAGCCCAATTTTAATGTTACATCATTCTTTAAAATTATGTCTACAATAAGACTGTATCTTGTTATCATCTCGAGTCCAGGTGTCTCATTTGTATAACAATTCCTCATGAAGCGGTTTTCTGTGTTTGTTCTTTATAAGATGTTATATTTAGTCACACATGCAGCTAAAATAGACTTGCTTATTTTAAAACTTTATTTTAGAGTTGGTGAGGCCATGATATTTTCGAAAACTCTATTGTCAATAGGGAATACAAATTGCATTATTAATAAAAGACTTTATTTTCCTTTAAAATATTTTTCTCCTCAGAGTATAGATTCAAACATAGCCTGTGTTAGGTCTTGCCTTTAAGCTTCTTTGAGTCTGCTTTAGTTGCCAAAACTGATAGAATCTTCTTTCATGTGAGTTCTAATTTATCGATATTATGCTATATATGAAACAAATTAATATATAAATGGATACAAATAAAGATATATGTGCTTCTATATATATTAAATATACACATACACACATTTGAACCAAAATTTATAAAAACAGATTTTGCTTCTCACTTTTATCATTGTACTATTACTATATAGGCAGTAAGCATATTTTAAGATTAAGCTTCAAAAAATATTTCAATCTCAATATTTATAATAAAGTTGAGAAGCTCCCCTGAAGAGAGTCATGAGGTTAATAATTTAATTGTAGAAGAAAACCTACAGGATATAGAAAAAAGCCTTAGTGCTCAGTTCTTAATGAGCCACCTTTAACAGCAATTTTTCTGTCTGGCTTAGGAGGATTTTCTTATAATGTTTTAACAACCTGAGATGCCCTTTAACAAAGGGGCTATCATTAAAGAGAAATCAATCCACCTATTGTCTTGTATCTAGTATAGCAATGTATAAGTTATTGTTCAAAGAACAGTAGTAAATTCAAAATTGAATACATGATTTAGAAAGACAGATATATTTACCTATCTTTAGTTATCAGCTATCAATTAACATGTCCACTTATTTCTATAGGTTATATGTGGTTAGCAAGACTAAAAAGCATAGTTTATATTCTAGGTTTCAGATTGGAATTTCTTAAAACCTTTGATCTATAGTTAGAAGAGTGTTGGCAACTAGATTGATAAAGAAACTTGGAATAATATGATGAATTTAATAAATTCCCAAAAGAATTTGATTCCCAGTGCTTCAATACCAAGAAACTATTGGCAACAACAATTAATTAACAAAAATTAATTTTCTTCCAGTTTTATAGAGAAAAAAACTGAGATCAAGCTGTAAAAAGGGCAATTTTCCTCTGTGTTCTTATCTCTTCAATTTGAAAATAATGTTACTAACCTACAAGTAATTTTTCCTGTCTGTATGTCTGTCTCCTGATCAAATTTTAATTATAAGGATACCAGTCACACTGAATTTATGCACGAAAGGATCTCTTTTAACTTAGTTGTCTTTTAAAGATGCGTTACTGAATACAGCCCTTTTTCAATGTGTCTATAACTTCTAAATATAAAATTTAAGGAGAACACAATTCATCCAAATACCCTAAGTAGATTACTATAATTTAGTAGAGTTCAATTATATTAAGAAAGGAAAAACGAGAGAAATTTAATGAATAAAACAAGAAATAGTCAATGGCCAATAATAAAAAATCTGTAACACAAATGTTACATTTGATAGAAAATGTTACCAAGGAACGCACTTAAGGAAATGGGGAAAAAATCCTATGATTAGTGGTGGAGGAATATTGACACTTGGTGTTACTTAAGATTTAGCAATTATTGTGAACCTACGACAGTGACATTTTACATTCTTGTTAAATCACTATACCTAAATTAAATAAAATAAACAGAAGTACTACAGGTTTTTGGACAAAAATCCTTTGACTTCAAATTTATTTAATTGAAATAACATATAAAACTTTTATAATGAAATTTCTTGGAGAAAAGTAATATTTAGACTTATGATATGCATTTGGGAAACAAAATTATAGTTAATTATAGTTCATATATAAGATTTTGTGGAGATCCAAGTAAAAATGATATATGTCCATTTATTATTTTCAAATATATTTGCACTTTTTTTTCACTTGTATGAAAAACTTAAATCAAATTTAAACCATTTTATTTGTTGCTGATACTTGGGAAAGGGACAGTAAAATAGATAAAATTCAAGTTACTTCTATAAAGTTATATAATACAAGCACACTGACAAATATAAGATAAATAATTGTTCAATGTCAAGAATTTTAAATGGCTAGATAAAATTCCTTTCACATTATCTTCATTTTTATTTTCAGAGTAATTATTTTTATTTGGTGAAAATAATTAAGATTTACTCACTAAGCATATATGATGAAATATTGTCCAGTGGGTCTTGAGCATATAGTTTCCTTTCCTAAAAGCAAACTAAGATTATGAGCACTATGATATCCTGTTAAACTACCTATAATTGTCACGCTGACTTGCTATGGCCAGTGGGGTTTTGATAATGAAGATTGATGGGAAAGAAGGTTGCTGGAAAATTCCCAAAGACAGCCTTGCTTGTGTTGGGTGATGGTTTAAGACCTGAGGTCCCCTTTAAAGTCCTCCCCATCACCAATTTTGCTGCCCCCATCCCAGCAGGTGCCCAGTGGTAGCCCTGGAACCCAGAAGGCAGAAGAGGGAAGGCTGGAGGGGGAGCAGAAGCCTTGTAGCCCCGTTCAAATTCGGTAGAAGGCTTTAGGACTGGGTCCTCCGGCGAAGGCCTCCCTTCGGAAGATTCAACAGTGGCGCTGGGAAATTGAAGGTTTCTGGAGACTTTCCAAAGACAGCTCCTCTTATGTTGGGTGAGGGAGTTAAGATCTGGGGTCACCTTTAAAGTCCTCCCCTGCACCAACTTCGCTGTCCTCCACCCCAGAACTGGTGCCCAGTGGTGGCCCGGAAACCCAGGAGGCAGAAGATTGAAGGCTATAGGGGGAGCAGAAGCTCCGAAGCCTTAGTCAAAATTGGTAGAAGGCATTAGGACTGGGGCCTCTCAGGTCCCCACACCTGCAAAGCCGTCCCTGTTCCCAGGAAAGAATGATTTAGCTAAAATTCTCTTTAAACTTGTTTGTTTGGGACTGGGGTAATTGTACAGTGTCTATGGAATTGTTATATCACATGATCCTGACCATCACTGAGTATAGCCCTGAAGTACTCTGAGCAATTCTTAAGATGCCCGAGAAGACTCCTAGAACCATGTGTTAGTACAGATAATTCCAGTGCCATAGATACCAAGCATCACCATATCCTAGAGCTCTTGCACAGAAATTCAAACCTGCTTGTCAATCTCTAGTGAGGTGCCTGGGCATTCTGAACACCACTGGGAAAGCCCAACCTTCCCAAAAAACTTCTTCAAACTTCAGTGGCAGAGTTAAATAACTTCATGCTTGCCCAATTTAAAATAAATATCTAGCTGTCGCACACAGAACACTTCACCAACACTGCTTACAATTAATGAAGCAGTGATTCCAAAGTGTGTAATCACTTAAGAGCCAGAAAAAATGTAGACAATACACTGGTAATATTTTCCTAGTTTAAAAGGGTTTTTTTTTTTGGGGGGGGGGGAGGGAGGCAGAGAGATAGCACAGCAGTAGGGCATTTGCCTTGCACAGGACCAAAGCAGGATGGACTCTGGTTCGATTTCCAGCAACCCATATGGACCTCCCCCCCCCCCCCAGAAGTAAGCCCTGAGCGTCGCTGGGTGTGACTCAAAAACAAAATTAAAAAAAGGTTTGTTTTTTTTTCCAAATTTTGAAGAGACAAAGGACAAAACATAATAAGTTAATTTAACATAGAATACAAGCACCGAAAAAAGAAGGAAGACAAAAGAGTTAAAATTAAACTAACAGGTTGGCCTGTCCAGTTCAAAAGTTACTGGGGCAGGGATAAAAACATGGTAAAAGTCCCAAAGATAATCCCAGGGAATATTACTGAAATACATGTATTAAGAAAGCCAACTCAAGTCTTCTAATGTTTTCTTCTTGAGTAAGTAAGCTTCATTCTCATGTAGAAAATATACTTAAAATATTTTTTATGTCTACTTCCACACTACAAGTCAAAGTTAAGGTACTTTTATGGCTTCCCAAGTTTAAAATATTTCTAGCTGGTTTGTTTGTTTTTTTATAGAAAGGGTTGTTAAACACTGTTATCTGATAAAGAAGACATGATTCCATAGTCTGAGACATAAATTAATAATAATTCTTATTATCATTGATTAATTCTTTGTTAGGGTATCAGGGCTTGCAGAGAATTTTGATAACTTTAAGATGTAAAGTTTTGGAAAAGTGTAAGATAATACTTAGAAAATAAATCTCTAATCTTGAAACACTAATTGGAAGCAGAACCTCCTTCATATTAAAGAAGCAGAAAAGTCTAGAAAGATATTTTTTCAGAAGCACTTGAACAGTGATACACTATTCACCTTGTGGGCTGACAATCAAGTATTTTGATTATGGACTTCAAATGTTTAAACTGTGATTAATAAGATTCTAAATCGCATCCACTCCATTTTCACAGCAATTTCCTAAAGGATTTTTTCCTTGGTGGATAATAAGTTATGTTGATGTTGGCAGCTAAAAATATCTTCAAGATGTTTTTGTATCTGGTTGAAGCCTCATATGCAGTGGCAATAAAAGCACTGTGTCCAAGGAAACAACCTGAAATAAATAAAATTTATAGTAATTATAAAGCAATTATAAATGCATTTACATTTTCTAAATTTTTTTAGTGTTGGACCATAGCAGATCACATAACTGAGGGCTGATGTTTGTCTACCTGCTCAGTTTCACACTTGGTAGGGCACAAGGGACATATGGAGTGCTATGCATTGAACCTGGGGTGACCACATACAAAACAAATACTTTTTCCACTGTAGTATTTATCTTGCCCTGATAATACATAGTTACAAATTTCTTTCCTGCTACTGTTAGTCAAATACTATTTTTTTCTCATTTTTAATCTACAAAAGTTGTTGATTCTGCAGTTGTACCAGAAATTTTAATTTTCCATTGGTCATGTTGTTATAAATAATCTCAGGGAAACCAGATGATGATCCAATGTTTTAGAAAGTGCCTAGAACAAGTGTAAGGTTCTGACTTTAATTCCTGTCATTTTGCATTTTTTTTTTGAAATAATGCTGATTGCACCATGGTTGAGGGTGAGAAAAAAAAAAAGAAATAATAATCTCAGTGTCTGAAGATGGATAGAATCCTCTTAGAACTGGAGAAGAATAAAATGAAGCTGATGAAAATAAAACTAGCATAAGAAAAATTATTCCATTTTTTACAAAGAAAATATAAACACAAAATAGACATGATCCAAAGTTTAGTTAGATTTCTTCCCATATAAGAATAATCTATTCAAAATTGAATAATGTTTTGGACTTATTTCTTTTAGTGCAAGAAATTGGGAAAAATTTTATCTGAGAAGGTTTCCCTTTTAATCATGAAGAGATAAAGAGCAAAACATAAATCTATGAACTTATCGTAGTAATAAGAAGGCAAGGCAGTCAAAATTTATTTCAAAAGCTATTTTAAAGCAGGTAGACAAGTGAGGTTATTTTTTAATATATATTTTCTTGATAAAGTACTTTAATGAGGCCATTGCCTAAAAGGTTAGCTAATTGAACAGAAGAGGTCATATATTTAGAAGAATTTAGCAGAATTAAATTTAGCAGAATCTGAAGTGGTACAGTTTGGACGTTCCAGAGTCCCCAGGAAGGAAAGGGAATCCCATACCTCCTATCCTGGAGGATAGGAGATTCTGGTCCAATTGTATTTCCTGCAATAATCCATATAGATCTGAAGGTTAGAGCAGGCAAGAAAACTCACACCACAAGCTGTTCACCTACAAGCCAGTCCCAGTTGCTCCACCATGTGGAACCACAAACCTAGATGAAAGCTCAGCTCATGAGCTTTTCTGCCTCCCTTTTGTTCTGCTCCAAACAAAACCCCTCCCCTAGTGGGGAAGAGTAAAAGCTGGAAGAAAGGCAGTGGGAACACAGATACAGATGGAAAACTATTTCAAAGGCCTCCATTTGCCTCACAGAAGTTAGATATTAAAAGAAAAGATTGGAAAATATATGATAGAAAAATAAATCTATCTGGGAACGAAGATGGGTTGTGTTCCATGTTTATTCTTTTAGTCAAACATTTATTTCAACTAATCACAGTCATTATTCTATGAAATAGATAAAGATTTTTTTAAAAAAAATTCCCCTAGAGAAATGAGGAGATGACTCAAAAGGTTACTCTGCCTGGTGGTGTGTATGGGGGTCCCAATTCAATCGCTGCAGAAAGCAGCTGCAAACTCAAAGCTGGGTTGACTCCCTAGCATCACTGCGTTGTCCTCAAAACCAAAAATTTAAAAAAATGTAAAGAAATAAAATTGTTACTGACTCATGTGCCACTTTTACATAAGGCAATATAAGGTGTATATATAAATGAAGACCTATACTAGATGAGCTCAAGAGATAAAGGAAAATGTTTAAAAAAGATAGCGTTGTAAAACTGAATTTTAGCTTTCAAGACAAAAGACAATTGCTGAATAAGAGAGTTATAGGTGGGAGAATATTGAATTGTCTTGAACCTTTACTACTTTATATTTTACTTTTTATAAGACATAGTGAATAGCTCCTGTTATCATTATAACAAGAAAGTTATGAATAATAGCAATTTAATTGAATCTATATGGCTAGTTTAATATTAATACTGTCTAATAATAATGAATATAGTGATTTGTATACCAAATCTGCAGCTCCCTTTGCACCTGCAAGAAAATTATTTAATTTAGATTTTTTTTATAAAACTTTAACCCATGGTTTTTGAAAACCAAAAGTATCCAATGCATTTTTAGTGAATTACTTGGTATAAAGAATGTTATCTGACAATATATTGTGTATAGCAATTGGTTCCCAATCATTGTGAGTAGAATATGTCTTTGATTGTTCAGCCACCATTCTCTAATGATTGGAAAAGGAAAGGAACCTTCTCATTTTACAGAAACACCAGAATTATAGAGAATAATTTCTGAATGTTGTTGAATGGGTGGGGTAAGCACATTTTCCTTTTTCAAATATCGTGCCTGTTGTGTCTTCTTTCAGAAATAAAATGACATAAAATTCAATAGTATATTCACAGTCTACAATTGAGGAGCGATTTGATACTTCATCAAGCCTTGTCATCAGCAAATCATTTCTAATAGTTCCTTCCAGCTTCTTCTACAATGTATGTGTACAAAAAAATTGGATCAATAGTATTGCAGATAACATGTAGTATTTTTCCTAAACGGAATACTTGGAAATAGTGAAAGCAAACTGAAAAGAATCTTGGGCTTTGTACTCTGAAGAACTCTTTAATTGCATTTATTTGTTATTATAGAAAAAGCAAGATTTTACTACACCAAAATAAATATAGAACAAAGCTAAATTCTCCTTTATTATTGGAGAAAAGATAGCCATGTTAAAGTCTAAACAATAATGAAACTAATTATCAAAAACAAGAACAATGATTATAAGAGAATATTCAATAACTGTAATGAGAAGGTAAAAATATTTTATAGAAGTTGAAGACCCGTCTCAATAATAAATCATGTATTTTATGAGTGAGGTTTTAGGTTTGATCTCTGACAGAGCAAGCCACTAAATCCCTTTAGAATACTAAGCATAGAAAGCCAGATTAGACTGAAAAATATAAAACATCAGAAAATTCAAAGAACATATTTTAAAACTGAAGGTTATAAATGCTTTACAATATTAAGATATTTTAATTAAATGCTGAAAAGAAAATTACATGTAATTAATATTTCTTTTCATTGAGTAGTTTATGAAAATAAAACACTATTTATCTGCATCAAATACATTTATATCTATATGGTACATATTATAAAACATGTTTAAATTAATATTTGTATGATTCATATCTCTTCAAAAAACATTGGTAGCAACTTAAATTTCAGACAATCCCTAACATTAATTTTTTTTTAATTTTTGGGCCAAACCTGGTGATGCTCAGAGGTTTGCTCAGATATTGCCCCTAACATGGGTTAACTTACAGGACTCCAGGGCATCGAGCTAAGTCTGTTCTAGGGTCAGCTGCATGTAAGGCAAACGCCCTACTGCCGAGCCATCACTGTGGCCCCCCTAACATTAAGTTTTTGCATTTTCATTTATCTATCACACTCCCCCCAAATTCAAATACAAAGACAATTTTTTCAAGATTGTGTTCTTTATGTGATTATTCTATTGACTTTATTCTACTATGTGACTCATTTTTTATTAGTTTAAATCAATAGGTGACAGTGTGGAATTTGACTAGGTCATAAAACAGCAAATTCCATACATACAGTATCTTTTAAGCATCTTGTCTTTGATTTTTTTTTAAAGTTCCAGCAGTATTACCTTTCACAATATAGTAGCTGCACTCTTTGAAAACTCAAAATTAAATATAGAGATTTACTCAGAAGTCAGTGTTCTGAGAGACATCCCAACTGAGATCCCAGATTTAGCCTGTGACAACCAGCTGACAAATATCTTGGTCTAACTTGATGGACCTTTCTGATACCTGCCTTCCAGTTGACCTCTCACTTTAACTTATGTGAAAAACCTCTGACAAGAAACATTTTTCTGAATTCAAAAGGTCATATAGAAAGAAATAATAACAGGTTTTGTTTGAAGCCATGTCCATTATTAAAATTTTGATAAACATCAATAGCTAATTGTAAAAGAAACAAAATTCATTAAAGCCTTAAGCCCAACTTTTCCAGTTTCTCACCTCTGTTCCTAACTCTATTTTTATGAGTAATTACTGATACCTAAAATCAAAAGCAGTTTTCTTTTCCTTCAGGGTGAGAAATCCATAGGAATTCAAATTTTTTTTTGTTAAAATATGAAGTAAGTTGTTTTTCCTGAAACTATAGTAGAGAAATAAGTCATTTTATTATTAATCAATCATGTTCTCTTAAATACACAAAATAAACACAAAATAAGCAAGATATTATGTAACTTTTAATTTTATAATTAGGCCTTTATATTAGGCCAGAATATGTTAAGAAAAATGACCCGTCTTCAAGCATCAAAACTAGCCTTTTTACAAGTTTTTACTTATTTTGTATTATTTATAGAGCTAGAGTAAGTTTTTTATTTCATAGCAGATACTATGGTCACACATAAGTTATATATTAGTAGCACACATAACTTAAACTTCAATGTTGACATCTCAACTATTAAAAAGTAAATGTATTGTTTTTAACTCAAAATGTAAACTATAGCTCACCCTATTAGTTAGCCATACAGAATGCCTTAGGGTTTTCGTTTTCATTCTACACTCTATCTAGTTGTCATTGGGTTTATTCTTTTATGCCATAGACATTGATGAAAAAGAAAACAATGCCCTGCTTAGCAGTGTCAAAGAGAAAATGTATTGGAGGACTCAAGCAGGTAAGGAAGAATTTATTCAAGGCTATTGCTATTGGCAGAGAAATCAAAGCACAGTAAGTCTAAGTTCAGAGGAGGACTCAACTCAGCTGTAACAAAGGGCAGACGGTTGTTGAAGAGCTTCTGGGGGAGTCATAGGGGACAGCTAAGTGTGTGAAGTTACCTGACCCATTGCAATGAGACATTTTATCTTGCAATCGGACATCCATCCTCCCTCCTTGAATGTGAGATAAAACACTTAATTTCCTTAACTTTGCAAAGAAAGGGCACCTGGATACCTGGGTTCTTAGGAAAAACAGTCATGGGCTGTAAAATTAGCAAATGGCTCCAAATCATTCCAAAATAACAGGAAAATAAATTGCAATAAGTTTTTAAAAGCAACATTTTCAAGAAAAAGAGGAGAGAATAGATCTTTGTGGTTTGTTTGTTAAAACCACTGAGTTTAGGACCAGGAGAGATAATGTTTAGGGGTATGAGTTAAAACAGAACTATGTGTAAAGTTTAGTCAAACTGCTAAGAATTTTGAAACTTACTGATGTTAGCATAGTTTCATTACTTTGCATATAAATGACCTAAGAAGAATATTTTTTATGTTTGCCTCTTTGGGTCATACCCAATAGTGCTTAAGCCCCCACTTCTGGATTTGGCCTCAAGAATCACTCTTGTCAGCTTGAAAATCCATATCTAATGCCAGGAATCTAGGTAGGCCACATGCACAGCAAACACCTTAAATATAGATAGATAGATAGATAGATAGATAGATAGATAGATAGATAGATAGATAGATAGATAGATAGAAAGAAAGAAAGAAAGAAAGATAGATGATAGATAGATAGATAGATAGATAGATAGATAGATAGATAGATAGATAGATAGATAGATAGATAGATAGATAGATAGGTAGGTAGGTAGGTAGGTAGGTAGGTAGGTAGGTAGGTAGGTACGTAGGTAGGTAGGTAGATAGGTAGATAGATAGATAGATATAGGTATTTCTTTGTCACTCAGCTTTTTCTTTATCTTTCTTTTTCTTTCCTGTTTATGTCTTCCTTCCTTCCTTCCTTCCTTCCTTCCTTCCTTCCTTCCTTCCTTCCTTCCTTCCTTCCTTCCTTCCTTCCTTCCTTCCTTCCTTCCTTCCTTCCTTCCTTCCTTCCTTCCTTCCTTCTTCCTCTCTCTTTTTCACTCTTTCTCTTTCTTCTTAACTATCTGTGAAGCATATTCTTGTTTTTTGATAATCCTGTTGATTTATCAACTTTCTATATCTAAAAAAGTCTGACAATGACAACATATTTTGCACATATAAACTTTGCTCTCTTTTTTTTTTTTTTTTGCTTATTTTTATTTTAGGGCAAACTTCACTGTGCTCAGGACTTATCCTGGCTATAAATTCAGGAATTGTACTTGTATTGCTCAAGTAGGTTATATGGGGTGCTGGAGATCAAACTTGAGTGGGTTGTGTGTAAGGTGACTCCCTCACAGCTATACTATCTCTTGTATCTCTCTAGTTAAACCTTTTATATATTTTTATCTTTTATTTCAAGAACTTTATTGTTTGAAATGCTAAGGCTAATCATATGGTTTTCAGTTTTCTAAAAACTTCTCAGTTTTCTTATTGTACACTTAATATCAAAAAGTAAGTTTTATACATACACATAAATATAATTTAATGTTTGTTCCTAATTTGAGGGTTATATACCTAGCCAGTGCTTGTGAGCAGTGATCTGATGACCTTTATTTGACAGAAATTAAACTCAGTTCTTCCTTTGTAAATATTCACAGTTTATTGAATCATCTTTTCAGCAGACAGGATTTGTGTGTGTGTGTGTGTGTGTGTGTGTGTGTGTGTGTGTGTCTTTAATTGCTTTCCCAGCAACTCTGCCAATTTTTTAACCCTACACATACTGAACACTATTTTATTTTATTCTCAGATTTATTGATTTCCATCAAGGTAACCTTTCTAAAATCTTTCAGTTAGATATATTTCTATGTCCTTAATTTGCTGGAGATTTATCCTTCTTTTTTAGTGTTTTTTTTTTTTTTTAACTTGTGTTCCCAAGGTGCCCCTTTTCTCAGCATATATTGTTGTCTTTAGTTTGTCCAGCAGGTGGTACTATGACTTAAGCTTTGACTACTGTTGATCATGGTGGACAGATGGAGGAGGCAGAGAAAGCAAAAGTTCTATGACCTTTATCTCAGTTATGAGATTTGTACAGCGAAGGTCAAATCAAGTGGAAAATCTTGTGTTACTTCTTCTTTCTATGGGAATACAGCCACCAAAATATCCTTGGAGAGGTTCATGCTTCATGTCTCATTCTCTTTGCTGCCTATTTCTGTTGCAGCAGGATTTTTCCTTCAAAATTTCTCAAATACCTGAGAGGTTGGAAGATGGATTCAGTAACACCTACAGAATAGATAGTCTTCAGAGGAAAATGTGTGTGGTTCAGTCCAAACCATGTAGTTAATAAATCTGTGACTTTTCCTCTTAGAAGCAGTTGTCTTACTGATATTCTAAGGTGAAATGTCTGAGGACAGTTTTTTTTTTGTCCTGAAATGCTATAATATTATTTTATTTTAATGACTCTGACTTAAAATAAAATTTTATATTATAGGATTCTTCATTTATTTTGTTGTTTTTATTCAGAAGAAAATTATTGAATATTCTAAAAGTTCGTATTTTTTCTTTAAATTATTTTCATGTTTTATTTATTCTTTATAAAAGGTTTACCATGTCAATTTTGCAAACTTGCAGCCTCTCTAAATCATGATCTAACTGAAAAGAAATAGTATTAACTGCCCAAACAATTTTCAAACATTGAAAGTAAAAAAATAAATAAATAAGAAAACCCAATGCATTAGAAACTTCTAATGTTTGCTGACTGCTTTCTTTAAGGATTTTTTCTTAGAGTTTCTGTTTGTTTTTCATCTTTCTTTCCTTTATGTCTAAGCATTGGTGTGTGCATTGATATTTTCTTCTCTATAGTAAGTAGAATGCTTATTTTATTAGCACACATAATTTTAAAATAGATTAAATTATAGTACCTGAATTGACTTATGTTAAAGTATTTTATTATTAAACTTCTAAAGTAGAAACACAAGCCTATTTCTAGTAGACCGGAAGCTTACCATTAGCTATCAAATAACCCAAAAATCTAATGTTACAGAGATGCAACAACTCCTTATTTTTGTTGTTATTGTTGTTGGTGGTTATATTCTGCTAGCATTGCTTCACTAAGTCAATTCCTTACATGCAAAGTGGCATTGATTGTACTTTAAGGAGTAAATATTCTTATTTATCTGCCGATCACCTCAGGCCATGGGTATATGCAATTTTCAAATGAAGGATGAAGTAAGTCTTTTGTGAATCTAATCTCCAGAATTCATATGGTATCACTTGTGCTTTTTTCTGTCACCTATGGCTGGCCACAAGCCAACCAGATTTACAAAGTATTTCATACTTACAAAGTATGAAAGAAAACTCCAGTTCTTTATGGATGTAACCTCTTTTTTTATTATATCTTTATTTAAACACCTGACTACAAATATGATTGTAATTGGGTTTCAGTCATGTAAAGAACACCCCCCCCCTTCACCAGTGCAACATTCCCGTCATCAATGTCCCAAATCTACTTCCTCACCATCCTACCCCCATCTGTACTCTAGACAGGCTTTCTACTTCCCTCATTTATTCACATTGTTATGTTAGTTCTCAGTGTAGTTATTTCTCTAACTGCACTCACCACTTTTTGTGGTGAGCTTCATGTCATGAACTGGACCTTCCATCCCTCCTCTCTTTGTCTCTGAGAATTATTGCAAAAATGTCTTTTATTTGTCTTAAAACCCATAGATGAGGGAGACTATTCTAGGTCTATCTCTTTCTGACTTATTTCACTCAGCAAAATAGATTCCATGTACATTCATGTATAGAAAAATTTTATGACTTTGTCTCTTCTGACAGCTACATAATATTCCATTGTGTAGATGTAGCAGTTTCTTTATCCATTCATCTGTTGAAAGACATCTTGGTTGTTTCCAGAGTCCGGCTATTGTAAATAGTGCTGCAATGATTATAGGTGTGAGGAAGGGATTTTTGTATTGTATTTTGTGTTCCTAGGGTATATCCCTAGGAGAGATACAGCGGAATCATATGGGAGCTCAATTTCCAGCTTCTGGAGGAATCTCCATGATCACTTTTTTTTTTTTCTTTTGGATGGAAAGATTTATTTTAAGGTAAGAGAAAAAAGGATGGAGATGAAAATCATTAAATTTCTGATGTTTAGAAGGGGGCTCCAGATAGGACAAAAACACAAACTAAGAAAGGTATTTTTAGATGTTTGGTACATTCTGAGTCAAGAAGTGATGGTGGTGGTGGAGAAATGGATCCTAAGGACAAATACTATTATTGGGTAAATATCTATTAACTGAGTGTTGCTCATAAATTCAGGAAGATTACAGTTAGAAGATAGTGACTTTTTTTTCTCTAGATTTGTGCTCTATAGCAACATGCTTTGTAAAAAATGTACTTTGAGAGATTCCCAAATAGAATTCATATAATAAAATAATAATTTCTAATTAATAGAAGTAATATTGACTGTGACAATCATCTTGATCATTTAGCATCTATATACAAATTTGAACAATCAATACCTAATTCCACCCCCAAATAAAAGCAACTATACAAAACAAACAAATCGAAATAACTATAATCAATGATATATAAAATGAGTTTAGAACACATCTGACTGTGGTAAAGCTAGTCCTGGCTTTGTGCTCAAGACGGATATCTGGAGGTATTCAAGGGCTCAGATGAAGTTCTTGGGATCAAACTGGTGTTAACTTCATGTAAGGTAAGTGCCTTATATCCTGTACTATATCTTCAACCTAAAATAACAAAGTTTTTGTTGTTTCAGGCCACAACCAACTGCCCTCAGGGTTACTCCTGTATGGGTGTAACTTTCAAATAAGATTGCAAAGAGATGGCCAGGTGGAAGAAGGAAATTATGTAATCTATTACAAACAACTAATCATGTTATGTCCACTAGAAAATTTTCACAAATATATTTAAATTCCAAATAGAAAAGTGTCTATTGGAATTTATTTTTCATGACACTGATTTTGTCTTTGATTTCAGATTTCCAGCAAAATAAAAATTAGTCTTCATAAATTATAAAAATTTTAATAAAAATAAACAGTCTTACACACTAGATTTTGTTACTTATTATCTAGTATATTATCAAACACTTATTTCAAAGTATTTTATAATATATGTATTAATGTTAATTTTAAAATGAATTGCCTTTTATTTTATTTTCAGAGAACTCTCTTATCAAAGTCAATGTATCTCGAAAGCACCACTTTCATATTTTATCATTTCTAAAATTCATCTAGAGGACAATAACAAATGTCAAACATTCAGACTCTACCTCATTTATTATTATTGTTAGTTTTTGTTTCCAAGTATTTGTTGGAGAAGGACCTGAAAATTAGTTTCTCACACATTTCTATTTGATGTTGATTTTGTTAGTGCACTCTCTTAAAAGTGCATCAAAAAAGAGTAAAGATAGAAAAATATATTCTTTTCTTATCCATTTAACTTCTGATTTGTGTTTATGTGTATGTTATGAACGTGATTTCATAATAGAGAAAACTACACTTAGTTGAGAGAATAACAGAAATATGGAGAACTATGTGAAAGTCTTCTTTTATAAAGGCTAAAATATAATAAACATACAAAATGATTATCTGTAGAACTCATTTAGGAAATTATTATGCAATCAAAGAAGTAATTTATGAAGATTTCATAACACACTTCTGATTCAGGATATTTACATAGAAATAATGAGAGATAATAGATACAGATTAAAGAAGAGATTAAGCTAATAGAAATAACTACTTTTTTAATATTTACTTATAGTTTCCATTTAAAACAAAGTATTTCAATTCAAAAATGTACAAAGAAAATTTGAATATAATTTATGTGAAAAAATCATTTTTTGCAAATATTAAAAATGTTAGTCTCATTATAGCTATGCTTTGAAGGAAAATTATTATTAGATTATCTAAGAAAATAAAGGTAATGTTATAGGTGAAAATCAATGTAGCAGTTGCTAATAAAATCTTCATTCACATTTTTATTTTAACAAAATATGAAATTTTATATCTAAGCCAATAAAATACATGTAGGAATAATTCTTATAGAGAAGTATTAAATACTAAAAATTCTCCTTAAAATAAAATTTATTAATTTAATGCATTGAATGCTAAACTAACAAAGATAATTTATCATTTTAGATGATTCAAAAGAAATAATTTCAATTACTTAGATTATAAGTCACATATTTATGACTTCTGAAAGCACATTTATAGTATAAATACATATTAAACATTGGAAAAAACATCAAATTCTATAAGCAATTTCAAAAAGTTTAATATAGATACTTATTCTTTTATGACTAATTTTTAAGGTGGAGGGCATGCCTACTGTTACTTAGAACTTAACCCTGGACTCAGAGTTTAATCCTTGGCAATACTCAGGAGTAATAGAACGTTGGTGTGGTATGCCAGGAATCAGAGCAGTGCTTTTCATATTCAAGAAAAGCATCTTACCTTGTAAGGTATAGTATTGAATTTTAGACTAATTCTCTGGCTATTTTTGTTTTTGTTTTGCTATGTTTTTGCCTCAGATTTTTTTTCTTTTTGTCTATAATATTTTGATAAAGATGGAGGCTGTCACAACATTTATTTATTCTGGTTTTTTTTGGGGGGTGTCACACCCAGTGACTTTCAAGGATTACTCCTGGATATGCGCTCAGAAGTCTCTCCTGGCTTGGGGGACAGCAGTCCTTCCTAGGCTAGCATATGCAAAGCAGATGCCTTACTGCTTGTGCCACCACTCTGGCCCCTGCCATAAACTTTTTATCATTTCATTTAAATAAATGAAAATTTATATTTTATTTAAAAGAAAAAAAATATGTTATTTCTTTCTAACTATGCAGTATATAGATTTTTGCTATCAACTAATAGAAAAATATGGAATATTTACATCTTCTATTTAATAGCAAGGTATTTAAGTAAACTATTAATTATTAATATTTCATGTACAAAAAAGCAATTATACAAATGTTTAGATAGTAATTTAAATTTTGTGTCCTCTTAAGGAGTTGGAGTTTGATTTTTACTTGTAATTTCTATCATTAACAGTAGGAAGAAATTTTGTAATTAAGGATATTATAAGTAATGGCTTATTTTGCATTCAATGAATATGGAAAAAAGAAATTTTTCTCAGTAAAAGTAAATAAATAAGAAGAAAGTAAAAAACAGAATAATATTATTTCTCTAAAAAGTAATATAATTAGTCGTTAAGTTATTGATGATGACCCAAACGAATTTTATTCCTAGACATTTTTAGGAAACCTTGAAAATTTCTACAAATGCCAATCAGCTTATATATTAGTGTAAGATAAACTGATTGTTGTCCTTCTTCCATAACTTTTAATATGGTTTTATTCTGTTTTTATTGATTTCTACGTCCTAGAATATTTTAGGTCTTATATATTTATATTATACTGATTCAATTTTCTGTCTATAACAAATATATATTTATAGATAAAATATAAGACTCAGAAGTATCTATAACTTGTCAAAACAAAGTTCCCCTTACTTTATTCTTCTGAAATCTCTAAAATTGGAATTTGAACATACTTTTTTTTTTTGGGGGGGGGCATGCCTAGTGACGCTCTGGCGTTACTATTGGCATATGTACTCAAAAATTGCTCCTGATTTGAGTGCCATATGGGACACCAGGGGATGTCAGCCACATGCAAGGCAAACACCCTACTGCTGAGCCACGGTTCCTGCCCAGAACATACTTTATGTTTGTCAAGATTCCCAAGGAAATTACATTGCATTTGAGAATAAATCTTCTTGAATAAAATGTATGTGAAGATTACTTCTTTAGCTAGTTCTAAGTCAGGAAAGTTATTTTCTATTTTTGAGTTCACAAAGCAGCAGAAAAGGTAAATTACCAGTATATGAATATTTAATTTGACTATTTCAATTAATTATAACCAAAAACTATATGAAATCATAGGTTAAGTACAATTTAAGAGTTTATTTTACTCTTTCATAATGGCTTAAAAAATAAACACTACAAATACTAAATTTTATCAAATATATTGTCCCAAAAAAGTAACATATAAGGCTTTGTTCAACTGTTTATTATAATGTAACAGGATTTCAAAAGCCTCATTTTAAATAGCTGTGGGGGAGAGGGACGAAGTGTTAGTGTCTAGAAAATATGTCTTGCTAGAGGGAGGCACTGACTTTGAATCTCATAAATAAATGACCCAAAGAAACTGTTAGTGAAGACAATAGGGTCAAAACAATTCCCTTGGCCTGAGTACTAGTTTATTATAGCCACACAGCAGGGTCAAATATCTGGAAGATTTTTGAATAGCTATCCAAAATTAATATATATATATTATAATAAATCTTACTAATCAATGACAAAAATATAAAACTATTTCATTGAACATTTTTTTGTTTTGTTTTTGGATTTTGGACCACACACAACGGTGTTAAGGAATTGCTCCTGTAGGGGCAGGAGTGGTGGTGCAAAGTGGTAAGGCGTCTGCTTTTCTCATGCTAGCATAGGACAGACAGTGGTTCGATCCCCCAGCGTCCCATATGGTCCCCCAAGTCAGGAGCGATTTCTGAGCACATAGCCAGGAGGAAGCCCTGAACATCACTGGTGTGCCCCTCCCCCCCAAAAAAGGAATTGCTCCTGGCAGGCTCAGGGGAACATATGGGATGTGGGGAAACAAACCCATGTCAGACCCATGTCGGTTTCATGCAAGGTCAATGCCTTACTGCTGCTGTGCTATCCCTCCAATCCCTAAACATATATTCATATGCACCTTTATATGGCCTGCTCATAAGCTCTTTTAATTTATACATTATATATTTACAAAATAGGTTGCATATTTGTACATATATGTGTACTTATATAATTTCATATTTATTTCAAGATAGCATAGTTACAAACTCCATAAAATTAAATGCAGAAAATTGCTTGAAAGGTCTATTTGCATCTGTAATTCTAAAGGATAATTTAGAATTAATTGTAATATTACAATAAATGCTTTGGATAGACTTTTAATAAATTAGTAATTTGTGGTATATATAATATTAAAATTTATACACACTTATACTAATGATGTATTTATAATTAGACCAACATTCATGAACAGATCATTAGTTGAATGTGTGTCGTTAGAATTAATAATAATAAATACAACTTTCAACTGAAAGCATATTTTTCAATATGGATAATGATAACTGAATGAGTAATTTAACATATATTTACTGAAAACCTCTTAAATTTTTATTCTCATTATAGAAACTGACTTATATTAAATAAGCAAGCAGGAGTCTCAGCAAATTGTAAGATTAAACAGTCATATCCCACTGTTCACTTATATAAACCACAATAGTGACTCACATTGGAAACTTATAAGTAGTTACTGTTTTTATTTTTAGAAGGAATAAAGAAACATTGTAAACACCACCATATAGAAAATGAAAAAGAAGGCCACAGAATAAGAAAAAATTTAGCATCACATATCTGATTAAGCACCTATATCTAAACTGTAAAGAATTTTTACAAATGTGTAAGGTGGCAAATAATACAAATTAAAAATGGACATACTGAATCATCATTGATAAAATGTATATAAGTGGGTAGTAAATAATAATTGCTATGATTCTCAGGAAAAATAAGCTTTGTACAGAAATCCACTTAGCTAACAATTACAATGAAGATCACTTGACAAAGTTATTTTTTCTAAGCAGTGACATAATCAAACATTAATTGATCTGCTTAGTTCTATCTGAGGACAGTGGAACTGAAAGTGATTTACACTCTTGTAAAATCTAAGACATCCCAATATTAATAATGATTAACAATAGTAAACATTTACAGTGATTACAGCATGACATTTGTCTTCTGCATTCCATCTTTTGTATTTATCTTTTATAGTCTAAGGTAGAGTGTCTTATTGATTTGGATATATATGTATATAATCGGATAAAGTTCCAACTGGCTTTCTCTTGTAACTTCTCTTCCACAGTATTGCAAGTACGTTGATTTATTAGTGGTTTTCCTTTATCCACATGCAAGAATAATGAGTGGTCGTCATATTTTTTATTAACATGCTTGAATAACAGATCCATTAACAAGAAACTATACCAAGAGGTTCTAGAAGAACTTTTAGAATAATCTTAGACTAGAGAACAAATGTGGTGTTCTTTTCAATACTATGTTGATAGCTTATATACTTTCTTAAAGGTCCAGAATTTATATTCTGTTCTAGAACTAAGGAAATATATTGATCTTAAAGACAAATGGCGAAATTGTCACATGTATAATCGATACTAAAACAAATATTTGTTAAAATGTAAAACTGAACAGTTATTTCATTATCTGAAGAAAGTAGTTCAAATGACATTTTCCAGGTTGATTGCTTTTACTGAATTTATTAACTTTAATAAAATGTCAGATTATTATTTTACTAAAGCAATTTATTTATGTTTTTGAAAATTAACAATATACATATTGAATCAGCCATATATAATTTCTAAAATACAAATTGTAACCAATTAGAATAGGTATTTATATAATTTATTTAAATAAATAAAACATTCTGGAAAATAATAATGGGTTGTTTTTTGGAACAATGCTGTTTTATCTTTTTACTCACTAAATCTTTATTTGCTATCCAATGTTATAGAAAATATCTATTTTTGTTACCTTTAAGTTTCTAGAAAAAATAGTATTATCATTGGGTTAATAAAAATAAAATGTTAGAGAAAAATAATATTTTACAATGCAGACTTAGATTTTTGCAATGCTTTGTATTAAGTATTCACCTTGTTTATAGTATGGATTCATCTCATAATGTCTACAGAAAGTAATTAAAATAGTTAAAATAAGGAGAGAAAACAATGAAATCAAAGTAAATAAAAGCTTGAGCAAAGAATAACTTGAATTTTATGTTTTTTTTTCTTTCTACCTTTTTTTTAAAAAATTAGAAAAGGGGCTGGAGAGATAGCATGGAAGTAAGGCATTTGCCTTGCATGCAGAAGGATTGTGGTTAGAATCATGGCATCCTATATGGTTCCCCAAGCCTGCCAGGAGCGATTTTTGAGCATAGAGCCAGGAGTAATGCCTGAGCGCTGCTGGGTGTGACCCCCCCCCTCAAAAAATAGGAGATATATTGGACAATCTACATTTTCATCAGCAGTAAATGCTTATCTCTTTTTCTCCATGTTTATGCCAATACTGATTGTTTCTGTCTTTGTGATGTGTACCAGTCACACTGATGTGTTTATTTTGGCCATCCATATATCTTCTTTCATCACTTTTCATCTCTTTCCCAAATTTTGGTGATGATGGAGGGGAATGTTTGGTTTTTTCTTGTAAAGTTCTATCAGTGATTAATATATCTTGAAAATAACCCCTTCATCAAAATATGGTGGGAACATTTATTTCTCCCAATCTCTGGGGTGTCTTTTTATGATTCTCATTATTTCTTAAATAATGCAAAAGTTTCAGTTTGATGTTTGTTTACTATTGATTTTACTTGTTTATTATTATTTTACTTGTTTATTATTGTTTATATATTGTGTGTATATTGTGGCTTAAATAATGACATTGAATTCTTGATGATACCTCTTTCAACACACTATTCCTCCAATGATTTCACTTCTAGGCATCTATCCTAAGGGCCCAAAATTTCTATCCAGAAAAGACATTTGACTCCTCTGTTCATTACAGTACTATGAATAATAGCTAAAACCTAGAAACAATCCATGTTTCCAAGAATAGCTGAATGGGTAAAAATTAATAACTATACACAATGACATATTAATTATTATTAAGCAAAGATGAAATTATACAGTTTCCTGCTATGTAAATGAATCTTAAATATATAATTTTGTGGATGTAGTGAGATGATAATGACACAGAATAACTTTTCCTATATGTGGGGATAAAGACACATAGTAGAACTAAAAGTCAAAAACAACAAAACCTGATACCTGGTCTTTCGTAGGAAACTGGGGTAAGAGTTAACAACAGGTTGGGGAAAAAACTTGGGTCAACAGTAATAGGAAGTAGATATTGTGTGGGAGGCTGAAATGCTAAAAGTATCAATGAAACTCTACCGTTAGCAGTATAATTTAAAGAAAGTGTCAAAAATCAAGTAACAGGGAAAAATACCAAGTGAAAAATGATGTAATACCTATTTTATAAAAATTTTGTCAAAAATGCATAAAACTTATATAGCATATTAAGTCCATATTGTTATATTTTGCTTAAATTTATAACCTATTTTAATTTAATTTACATCCCTAGAAGAATTAACAAATGCTTACTCTAAAAACTCTTACTTTTAGGAAGGATGTAAGACTCTAAGAGGCAGCTTTGATATTTCTTAATAATGTAAAAGCTAAATTTTATTATGATTGCTAATGATTTTTTTTGTTTTTGGGCCACACCCAGCAGTGCTCAGGGGTTACTCCTAGTTATCTGCTCAAAAAAATAGCTCCTGGCAGGCACAGGGGTCCACATGGGACACCGGGATTCGAACCAACCACGTTAGGTCCTGGATAGGCTGCTTGCCAGGCAAACACCACTGTGCTATCTCTCCGGGCCCTGTGATTGCTAATAATTTAATTTAAAATTTATTATGTCTATTAAACTTAAAAAGTAGATTAAATATTTATTAGTCACTTTGGAGTTAATTAAAATTTTAATCATACTTTGCTAGTTTAAGAGCAGTAGACATGAGAAATGTTCCTCAAATACCTACCTTAATTTTTTGCCAAGTCTGTACATAGGTTTATGGAATTTAGAATGGTAGACAAGGTTTTAGGTAAAATGCACAAGTATTTTTTGTTTATAATTAAAAAATAATGTATTCATGAAAACAATGAAAATCAAGTTACAAACATAACTTATGAGGATAAGTTTAGTTGTCAAAAATAAACATGTTTATATAAATACAGTAGTGCCAGTTTTTAATTTTTACAAACCAGTAACAGAACTTCTACCTGTATACACAGGTATTGATTGGATAAAAGAAGTAGCTATTCTCGTCTAAACTGCTCAAATTTTTGGAAAAACACTTGAAATTTGTATAACCATATAAGTAAAAGAGGTTAGTGACATATTGATAAGTATTAAATAATATTAATTTAAATAATTTTAATAGGGGGTAGACCAGCTAGTAGGGCATGGGCTTTGCATGTGGATGAATTGGGTACAATATGGCATAGCATCTACCAGGAGTAATTTTTTGATTGTTTGTTTTAATTGGGGGGGGCACATCTACCATCTACCAGGAGTAATCTTTTGATTGTTTGTTTGATTTTGGAGGGGGGGCACACCCGGCTGTGCTCAAGGGTTACTCCTGGCTGGCTATCTTCTCAGAAATCACTCCTGGCAGGCACGGGAACCATATGGGATGTCCCGATCGAATCACCTTTGGTCCTAGGTTGGCTGCTTGCAAGGCAAACAAATGCCCTACCACTGTGCTATCTCTCCAGGACCAAGGAGTAATTTAAAAAAAAATAATATCTTTATTTAAGCACCATAATTACAAATGTTAAGTTCTGAGTGCAGAGCCAAGAATAAGATTTGAGCACACCTGTTGTGGCCAAAAAAAAACAAAAAATAAAAAAACAAACAAAAAAAAAAAAGAAACAGCAATACTTTAGAAAACAATGTCAAAGTAAAATATCTTTAAGAAATAATTATTATTATTTAATAGGGTATAGTTTCTACAGGCAATAGACTAATCACCTTTTATCTACATTTTAACATGAGGACTATTTGTTTCTTGCATTAGCTATTACATTTTAAAATGTCTTATAATCTGCATGCAAAACTATATGATTCAATTTGATCAATAATTTATTTGAATTAATTGATCTATAATTAGATATGAAATTTTAAAAGTTGAGATGAAAAATTAATATTAAATGCATTATATTAATATTAAATGCAATATATTAGTATATATGCCTCATGAGATAGCACATAAATAAACAAAAGTATGCTCATTTTTAGGTGAACTGGATTCTGGGAAATATCTAAGTAAGTGTTAAATATAAAATGTATAAATATCTTGTTTACAATAGGCTTATGAGTCATTAAATTAAAATTTAATACTCTTTTATGTAGCATATCTATTGATGTAAAGTAATTAAATGTCAAAACTAAGTTAAATGATGCTATTTAATCTAAAATGTGTAAAGAAGTAAACATTTCTAATTTTAAAGATATTGCAGTAAATAAAAAGCAGTTTATTTTAAAATTATTTTTAAATCGTGAGATCTTTTGAACATATTAACTTACATACTGTAGAAAACATTATATTTTAATGGCACTTAAAATGATACTGATATTTGTTGATAGAGGCTATCAATAAAAGATAGATATTAACACTTTGTGTTTAGATTTAGCCATCTAACATTTCAAGTGCTAAATTGATGAATGAGACTAAAGTAATCATTCAACATAATTTTTAATATAATTTTTATTTTGATCATAGTGGTTTACATATTGTTGACAATAATATTATAGGTACATATTTACATAAAATCAGGAGGGTTCCCATCACCTATTTGTCCTCCCTACACCTCCGTGTTCGTCCTACCTCCTCCCTCAACCACCCCACCGGGCTGCGAGAATATGTGGTCCCCTCTGTACCTAGCTTACTACTTAGTAGTCTTGGCCTTGGTGCCTCCCTTATTTCCCCCTCTAACTGGGAGAAAGGACTACATTGTTCAAGTTATGTGGTTTTATTTGAAGAAGAGAAAAGTAATAAACTGGGGTAAAAGTCTATACACCGAAAATGGGAGGAATCCTTCTAGAGGCTCTCATCGTTGGTTTGAGAGATGAAGGAGAAAAAGAAGGTGAAACATCCCAACAGTACAAAAAGAAGTGTCAAATATCCAGTGAGCACTCCAGTGATAACGATAGGCACCACAAATAAAGCCATGGTCTTGAGTTAAAAAAACATGGCAGAGCACCTAAAGAAAAAAAATAAAAGAAGAAAAAACCAATATAAATATAAATGGGGACAACAACTTCAATAACCACATCAAAACAAAGAAATTGACAAAAAAAGTAGATAGGTAAATAAAAACAAAAATAAAAATAAATGAAGAAAAATAATATAAAAAAGATAAAAAATATTTTGTGCTTTTTGCCTTTTTTTTCCCCTCCTGCACTGGCACAGTAAATATTGGGGTCATTCGAAAAGGTATTCACTTGGCCTAAGCATTATGGGGTTTCTCCACCCTTGGGGTATATTGTCACGGGATTAACTATATACTTCGTTCAGGTTCATTTACTCTACTGGTGGTGCTTTCATGGTGTTTGGAAAACTTCTGCTCTGTCCTGGGTGATGAAATAAGACTGCGAATCTAGAGATCTCAGTATCTGCACAGGTCCAGGAGTGAGATTTATGATGAAGTCTTTCTTTGTGGTTCTAGAAGTTCTGTTCCCTTAGTGTCATTTTAATCCATCTTCTGTGGTTGGTGGTCTTGGTCTTTGCACTGATCCTAGGATGGAACCTAGGATAGCATCTTTCATTGTGTTTCCAGGAGCCCCATTCCATTGCAATTCTCTCTACCGGACCTCTGGAACTGGGGATCATGGTTGTTTTCCGGGTTGTAGTTCAAACCCTAGACTAGGGCTTTTTTATTGGTCTCAAGATATATTCAGTCCAGTCATGGTTCTAGCAGCCAGTCATCTGTAAATCGTGATCTTGGCTTTTGGACCGACCAAAGGGTGACAAGTCTTCTGATTTTGTCTTATCATTTGCTGGTGAGGTAGGATAACCTGTTCTTAGGTCAAGTTGTTACCATTTTCTTTGTTGTCAGGATATCATATTAGCAACATAATTTTTATAGAGGAAATTAAAAGGAATTTGGTGACAAGATTAAAAATGACCTCACAATGCTAGAGTCTAAATTAGTTTCTCAGAAGCAAGGACATTTAATAGAAATACGGAGGGAAACTTGAACCTAAAATTTACCTTAAAGTTGACCATGTTTTAATTTTGTGGATGTTGTTTTAGTTGTGTATTGGTATATATATTGATGCTATATAATACCTATTGACATATTATTTAATCTACTTTTAAATAATTCTCTCATTGGTTATTTTTACTAAATTCAAACTTAATGATTTGAGAAGTAATATTTTGAATTAAATAATGTATTGAATATCATTGAAGTTTTACTAACTTTGATTTTTCAATATACAAAATTCTAGATATTTAAAGTTTAATTTTTTTCTTTGGCAGTTATTTTTTGTTCTGTGTCATACAATTCAGGGCTTACTCATTTTTCTGTGCTCAAAGATCACTCCTGACAGTGTTCTGGGAGCTAGAGCCAGAGTTCAGATCTGGCTCAGTTTAGCATGCAATAGTCGCACCTTATTCACTATACTCTATGTATGGACCATTTTTTACATTATTTTTAATCAATTAACCATTATTTGAAAAGTAATTCATAGTTGAATTAGCTTCTAGCATGCAGTATTTCAACAGCAGTTCCATCACAGTATCAACTTTCCTCCACCAATGTCCCTAAGTTGCCTTCCACAAACTAGATTTCTTCCTGAAAAGACACATGATTATGTTTTGCTGAGGTTTGTATCTCTCAATTTAAATGTTGTTGATCTTTAGATACACAGATATTACACACTTCTATATCAAATATGTGTCTGAGGCCTTAGTTCTCTGCCTATTACCTTTTGAATGTTTTATATCACCATCCCTCAGAAATCTTTCTTTCCATCTTCCTTTTCCCTCTTTCCTCTGTCACATATTTGTCTGATAACAGTGTGTAATGTTGTTTTTAATTTCCTTCTGCAAGACATAAACTATTGGACACTGAGTTGATAAAGTGTTTTCAAGAAATATTAAGAGTGCTCTCAGATATTGTCAAAAGGAAAAATATTGACACATGTCAACAATTTTCATTGAAATGGTGGAGGAAAACAAATACTTATAGTACAATAGAATATATTAATTTCTAAGAATTTATAATGAAAAAGAAAATTGATAATAATGCTCAGCACTGGAGATCATGAAAACATTGATCAGAAGCAGCAGATTTTTATTGTCATTCAAGTCAAGAATGGCAAACGTTGTAATTTTAATATGTTGATAAAACACATATGCAGGACTTGAACTATGTCACTAATAAGAAATACTGTCAGGATATCCTAAGGTACTTAGCTATTGTGACTTGTGTGATGATAAGAATAAGAATGAAGGCTAAGATTGACAAATCCATGGCCTTCATCCAGGAGCCCCAAAGTAAGAAAGGACAGATAGGTGATTGCTTCAGAGCAGCAACCCTGAAATGTCACGTTGACAGAGAGAAAAAGAATTGTTTTTTAACTGCTGAAGTTAAAGAGGAAAACATTTTTACAGAATCATAAGTTACCTATGAAATATAGTCTATTTGTTATATCAATTTGCTTTTCTAAAAGAACTATATTTTATCTGATACTTTGACAGACATGCTAATAAATTCAAAATTTTTGTACTTAGGATTATTCCATAAACTTTTAAATAACATTTTGCTGGTGGTTTTGGAAGACCTAACTACTACATCACAAACTCTTCCAGAGGCATAAAATCTAGACTATTTTATACAGGCTTTGTATTCAAAATGTAACCAAAATTTTAACATATGTTTATTTTAACATATATATTACATATTACAAATATGTGTTAAAATAAATGTATTTTTATTATTTTTAAATATATTTTATTTATTTTATTTAAAACGAAATTCTTTTTATTTTAACATATATGTTTAATATGTAATATATGTTAAAACAAATATATTTTTAAATCACATTGATATACAAATTTACATATGTATACTTATATTTAATAATATGTTTTTAAATGTGCATCAAATCACATATCAATATCTTAGAACATTTTAAATCTGCTTATGCAGAAGTCTTAATATTTTTATTTAAAAACTTTATTACATACATGATTGAGTTTGGGTTTTAGTCATGTAAAGAACACCACACATCACCAGTGCAACGTTCCCATCACCAATGTGCCAAATCTCCCTCCTCCCCACCCAACCCCCACCTGTACTCTAGACAGGCTTTCTATTTCCCTCGTACCTTCTCATTATTAGAATAGTTCAAAACGTAGTTATTTCTCTAACTAAACTCATTTCTGTTTGTGGTGAGCTTCATGAGGTGAGCTGTTACTTCCAGCTCTTTTCTCTTTTGTGTCTGAAAGTTATTATTGCAAGAATGTCTTTCATTTTTCTTAAAACCAATAGATGAGTGAGACCATTCTGTGTCTTTCTTTTCTCTCTCTCTCTCTCTCTCTCTCTCTCTCTCTCTCTCTCTGACTTATTTCACTCAGCATAATAGATTCCATGTACATCCATATATAGGAAATTTTCATGACTTCATCTCTCCTGACAGCTGCATAATATTCCATTGTGTATATGTACCTCAGTTTCTTTAGCCATTCATCTGAAGAAGGGTATGTTGGCTATTTACAGAGTCTTGCTATGGTAAATAGTGCTGCAATGAATATAGGTGTAAGGAAGGGATTTGTGTATGGTATTTTTAGGATCCTAGGGTATATTCTTAGGAGTGGTATAGCTGGGTCTTATGGGAGCCCAATTTCCAGTTTTTGGAGGAATCTCCATATTGCTTTCCATAAAGGTTGAAAGAGACGGCATTCCCACCAGCAGTGGATAAGAGTTCCTTTCTCTCCACATCCCCACCAACACTGGTTGTTCTCATTCTTTGTGATGTGTGCCAATCTCTGGGGTGTGAGGTGGTACCTCATAGTTGTTTTGATTTGCATCTCCCTGATGATTAGTGATGTGGAGCATTTTTTCATGTGTCTTTTGGCCATTTGTATTTCTTGTTTGTCAAAATGTCTATCCATTACTTCTCCCCATTTTTTGATGGTATTAGATGTTTTTTCTTATAAATTTCTGTCAGTGCCTTGAATACTTTAGAGATTAGCCCCTTGTAAGATGGGTATTGGGTGAATAGTTTCTCCCACTCAGTTGTGGGCTCTTGTATCCTGGGCGCTATTTCTGTTGAGGTGCAGAAGCTTCTCAGTTTAATATATTCCCATATGTTAATCTCTGCTTTCACTTGCTTGGAGAGTGCAGTTTCCTCCTTGAATATGCCTGTAGTCTCAATGTCCTAGAGTGTTTTATCTATGTGTTGTTCTATATATCTTATGGTTTCAGATATTATATTAAGGTCTTTCATCCATTTCGATTTAACCTTCATACATGATGTTAGATGGGGGTCTAAGTTCAATTTTTTGCAAGTGGCTAGCCAGTTGTGCCAACACCACTTGTTGAAGAGGCTCTTTGCTCCATTTAGAATATCTTGCTCCTTTATCAAAAATTAGGTGATTGAATGTTTGGGGAAAATTCTCTGAGTATTCAAGCCTATTCCACTGATCTGAGGGCCTGTCTTTATTCCAATACCATGCTGTTTTGATAACTATTGCTTTGTAGTAAAGTTTAAAGTTGAGGAAAGTAATTCCTCCCATATTCTTTTTCCCAATGATTTCTTTAGTTATTCTAGGGTGTTTATTGTTCCATATGAATTTCAAAAGTGCCTGATTCACTTCTTTGAAGAATGTCACTGGTATCTTTAGAAGGATTGCATTAAATCTGTACAATGCTTTGGAGAGTATTGCTATTTTAATTATGTTAATCCTGCCAATCCATGAGCAGTGTATGTGCTTCCATTTCTGCATGTCCTCTCTTATTTCTTGGAGCAGAGTTTTATAGTTTTCTTTGAATAGGTCCTTCACATTTTTAGTCAAGTTGATTCCAAGATATTTGAGTTTGTGTGGCATTATTGTGAATGGGGTTGTTTTCTTAATGTCCATTTCATCCTTATTACTATTGGTGTATAGAAAGGCCATTTATTTTGTGTGTTAATTTTGTAGCCTGCCACCTTGATATATGAGTCTATTATTTCTAGAAACTTTTTCATAGAGACTTTAGAGTTTTCTAGGTAGAGTATCATATCATCTGCAAACAGTGAGAGCTTGATTCTTCCTTTCCTATCTCAATTCCCTTGATATCTTTTTCTTGCCTAATCGCTATAGCAAGTACTTCCAGTGCTATGTTGAATAGGAGTGGTGAGAGAGGACAGCCTTGTCTTGTGCCAGAATTTAGAGGAAAGGCTTTTAGATTTTCACCATTGAGGACAATATTTGCCTCTGGCTGTGGTAGATGGCTTTAACTATATTGAGAAAGGTTCCTTCTATTCCCATCTTGCTGAGAGTTTTGATCAAGAATGGGGGTTGGAATTTATCAAATGCTTTCTCTGCATCTATTTATATTATCATGGATTTCTATTTTTCTTGTTTTTGATGTTGTGTATTATGTTGATAGATTTTGGATGTTAAACCAGCCTTGCAGTCCTGGGATGAAACCTACTTGATCATAGTGGATGATCTTCTTAATGAGGCATTGAATCCTATTTGCCAGGATTTTGTTGAGGATCTTTGCATCTGTATTCATCAGCGATATTGGTCTGTAATTTTCTTTTTTTGTATCATCTCTGTCTGGTTTAGGTATCAAGGTGATGTTGGCCTCATAAAAGCTATTTGGAAGTGTTTCTGTTTTTTCAATTTTATGAAAGAGTCTTGCCAGGATTGTTAGAAGTTCCTCTTGAAAGAGTTGAAAGAATTCATTAGTAAATCCATCTGGGCCTCGACTTTTGTTTTTGGGCAGACATTTGATTACTGTCTTAATTTCCTCAATAGTGATAGGTGTGTTTAGATATGCTACATCCTCTTCATTCAACCGTGGAAGATTATAACAGTCCAAAAATTTATCCATTTCTTTCAGGTTTTCATTTTTAGTGGCATAGAGTTTCTCAAAGTAGTTTCTGATTAGCCTTTGGATCTCTACCATATCAGTAGTGATCTCTCCTTTTTCATTTGTAATACGAGTTATCAACTTTCTCACTCTCTCTCTTTGTTAGTTTTGCCAGTGGTCTATCAATCTTGTTTATTTTTTCAAAGAACCAACTTCTGCTTTCATTGATCTTTTGGATTGATTTTCAGGTTCCACTTTATTAATTTCTGCTCTCACCTTTGTTATTTTCTTCTGTCTCCCTATTTTTGGTTTTTTTTTGTTTAGTATTTTCTAATTCTATGAGCTGCGTCATTAAGCTGTTTAGGTATGCCCCTTCTTCTTTCCTGATGTGTGCTTGCAAAGCTATAAATCTTCCTTTCAGTACCGCTTTTGCTGTGTCCCATAAGTTCTGATAGTTTGTGTCTCCATTGTCATTTGTTTCTAGGAAGGTTTTGATTTCCTCTTTGATTTTTGATTTCATCTCAGACCCACTGGTTATTCAGTATTAGGCTGTTTAACTTCCAGTATTAAAATTTTTCTTTTGTGTCCCTTTGTAGTTCACATATAATTTCAGGGCCTTGTGGTCAGCGAAAGTAGCCTGCAAAATTTCTATCCTATTGATATTATGGAGGTATGTTTTGTGTCCTAGCATGTAGTCTATCCTGGAGAATGTCCCATGTATATTAGAGAAGAATGTGTATACAGGCTTCTGGGGGTGGAGTGTCCTGTATATATCTACTAGGCCTCTTTTTTTCATTTCTCTGTTCAGGTCTAGTATATTCTTGTTGGGTTTCACTCTGGTTGACCTGTCAAGTGTTGACAATGCCATGTTGTGGTCTCCCACAATTATTGTCGTTATTGATATTATTTTTCATATTTGTCAACAATTGCATTAAATATTTTTGGCCCATCATTTGGTGCATATATGTTTAGGAGAGTGATTTCTTCCTGCTGTATGTATCTCTTGATTAATACAACATGTCCATCTTTGTCCCTTACAACTTTCCTAAGTATAAAGTTTGCATCATTGATATTATTATGGCCACTCCAGCTTTTTTATGGGTGATGTTTGCTTGGATGATTTTCCTCTAGCCTTTTATTTTGAGTCTATGTTTGTTCTGACTATTCAGGTACTTTTCTTGTAGGCAGTAGAAGGTTGGATTGAGTTTTTTGATCCATTTAGCCACTCTGTGTCTCTTAACTGGTGCATTTAGTCTATTGACATTGAGAGAAAGAATGTCCTGGGAGTTAGTGCCATCTTTATATTGAAGTTTGGTGTGTCTGTTGGTCAGTCTTGTCTTAAAGTAGGCCATTCAGTTTTTCTTTTAAGAATCGTTTTGAGTCTGTAAAGTTTTTGAGCTGTTGTTTGTCTGTGAAACCATGTATTTTTCCTTCAAACCTGAAAGTGAGTTTTGCTGGGTGCAGTATTCTAGGTGATGCATTTATTTCATTGAGTTTTGTCACTATTTCCCACCATGCCTTCTGGCCTTGAGTATTTCTGGTGACAGGTATACAGTAATCTCAAGGATATTTCCATGAATGTAATTTCTTTTTTTGATCTCCTGCTTTCAGATCTGTCTCTATCTGTGGGATTTGTCATTGTGACTAGGATGTGTCTTGGGTTTTTTTTCTGGGGTCTCTTTTAGTTGGTACTCTTCGGGCATGCATGGTTTGATCTCATGTATTCATTAGCTCTGGTAGTTTCTCTTGACCGTTGATTCTTCCTGGAGATTTTCTTTCTGGTCTCTGGGACTCCAATGATTCTTAACTTGTTTCTGTTGAGCTTATCATATACTTCTATTTTTATATGTTCCCATTCTTTGAGTAATTTTTCCATTTTTGATCATTTGCTTTAAGGCTTTCTTCCAATTTCTTCTGCTGTATGGAATTGTTATTCATCTCATCTTCCAGTGTACTAATTCTATCCTCAGCTGCTGTTAATGCGTCGGAAAGCTCAACCATAATTTTCTTTAATTTATCTACTGAGTTTTTCAGGCCTGTTATTTGAACTGACATTTCAGTTTGGAGTTTTCTGATTTCTATCTTCATATTCTCTTGATTCTTATTAGTGTTCTTTTATATACTTCCTTTGAGTTCTTTGAACATCTTCCATATTGCAAATCTAAACACTTTATCTGAGAGACTGACTAGTTTGTTGGTCATGTTCAAGTCATCAGAGTTGCCATCGTTATTCTCTATATCTGGCACTGGCCTGTGTTGTTTCCCCATTGTCACACTTCTATTGTGGGTTTTTCTGGGTGCTGTGGTTGTATTCATTGGCTAAATATTTTTCACGGCTGGGAAGCAAAGCGAAGCAGAGTGGCCTCGCTCCTCTGGCTCCACCTTTTCTGAGCTTGTAAACTCACCTCCAGGGAAGGCTCCAGGGAAGGCGAGCTGTCCGCATATGAGCCACACACAGGATGAAAACAGGCTGACAATGGAGCACAGCGCAGAAGACAGGCAGATAGGGGTGCTGGCATCTGAGTTCCAGCAGAGTTTAGTGGCTTCCCCTTTCTGGGCTTGTAAGCTCACCTCCAGGGAAGGCTCCAGTTAAGGCGAGCGATCTGCAGATGAGCCACACACAGGATGAAATCAGGCTAAAAATGAAGCACAGCACAGAAGACAGGCAGATAGGGGCGCTGGCAACTGAGTTTCAGCAGAGTTCATAGGCTTCCCTTTTCTGGGCTTGTAAAGTCAGCCATTTCTTACTCACTCATTTGCTCGCTGGATAGGTTCAGAATGCAGTTTTTTGGGGGTTTGCTTCCCAGGGCTCTGAGGAGAGCTTCAAGAATTCAGAAAAGACAGAGAATCACAGGACAGGGCTCCCTTCAGGTCCTCAGTTTCATCAGAAGACTTAATTTTTCTTAAAATTAGATCTGATCTTGGAAGACACATTATTCACAATTTCAATTATTCCAACAAATTAATACAGAGTTAAGTACTCTGTATTCAGACACCATGAAAGATTAATGATTTTTTCCTAACTTTATTTAATTCAAAAATCTGACCTCTCTTACTTTATTTTCTTCATTTCATATTCTAAAACATTAATTTAAAAAGTTAAATCACATTTAAACTATTGAGAGATAAAATAAATTATATAAGTAAGAAATAGTAGAAGGAAGAAACAAAATGTAACAGTTATAAGACAATGGTGATAGCAGTGTCTAGCATCAAATATTAGAAAATATTTGGCTTCAAAGATGATATATAGAAATATATCATAATAATATGCTATACCCAAATGCATCTCTCATATTCTTTCTTTCTTTCTTTCTTTCTTTCTTTCTTTCTTTCTTTCTTTCTTTCTTCCTTCCTTTCTTTCTTTCTTTCTTTCTTTCTTTCTTTCTTTCTTTCTTTCTTTCTTTCTTTCTTTCTTTCTTTCTTTCTTCCTTCCTTCCTTCCTTTTTTCCTTCCTTCCTTCCTTTCTTTCTTTCTTTCTTTCTTTCTTTCTTTCTTTCTTTCTTTCTTTCTTTCTTTCTTTCTTTCTTTCTTTCTTTCTTTCTTTCTTTCTTTCTTTCTTTCTTTCTTCCTTCCTTCCTTCCTTCCTTCCTTCCTTCCTTCCTTCCTTCCTCCCTTCCTTCCTCCCTTCCTTCCTCCCTTCCTTCCTTCCTTCCTTCCTTCCTTCCTTCCTTCCTTCCTTCCTTCCTTCCTTCCTTCCTTCCTTCCTCCCTTCCTTCCTCCCTTCCTTCCTCCCTTCCTTCCTCCCTCCCTTCCTTCCTTCCCTTCCTCCCTCCCTCCCTCCCTCCCTCCCTCCCTCCCTCCCTCCCTCCCTCCCTCCCTCCCTCCCTCCCTCCCTCCCTCCCTCCCTCCCTTCCTTCCTTCCTTCCTTCCTTCCTTCCTTTCTTTCTTTTGGTTTTTGGACCACACCCGGCAGTGCTCAGGGAATACTCCTGGCTGTCTGCTCAGAAATAGCTCCTGGCAGGCACAGGGGACCATATGTGACACCGGGATTCGAACCAACCACATTTGGTCCTGGATCGCCTGCTTGCAAGGCAAACGCCGCTGTGCTATCTCTCAGGGCCCTCTCATATTCTTTAAAGTAAAGGAATTTACATGAATTTGAATTAGAATAGTATATGTAAACCCTATATTTATATATTGCATATATAAAAACAGAGAAATATGAATGTTAAAGAGACTGAAAATAAAACAGTAGTAGAAAATAATAAAATTTGTCTTGGAGTGGAATACCTTTTTAAAAATATGTTAAAATGATAATATGTTTTAAAAATCTTACCTGGTTAATTTTCAGCTGTTCACTTATATCATTATTAATTGAATAAAACAATATATTTTGTTTTCACTTACCTAGGAATTATTAGTAATAATTACTTATTCCAATATGCTTTTGTTTATTTTTGGGAGCCACATCATGACTGCTGAGAGTTTACTCTTCACTTTGTACATATGGATCACTCCTGGTAGTTGAATGTGATGGTAGGGTACTAACCGGGGTCAGCTGAGTACAAGGCAAGTGTATGCTCTAACAACTATAATATTTCTCTAGCCCATACAATTGTTAATAATATACAATATTAATAGTATAAATTTGACCTGAGTATAACCATATTAATGATAAAAAGGAAAGCTTCATCTGAAAAAAAAATAAGTGATGATAAAAGGAGCCTAGGTACACTGGAGGGCAGCCAAAGTACAGCTCTAAATTGAAATTTTCTTTATGTGACCTCTTTTTATCCCTAAAGTCACAGAAATAAAATGTGTAGGACAGGAAACAGGAATTTAGCCAAGTTGGCCATTGAAATCATAAGAAACTGGGTCCTTGCCAGTTAGTTTTCAAAGTAAAATATATTTTTTGTTGTCTAGTAAAGACCAAACTGTGGAAAAAACATGATTTAACATATACAATGTTGGTGATGTAGCAGTGGTAGAATACTATTTCTTGAATAAATGAGGTTTTGTATTTGATCATTGGCAAAGCAAAAAAGTTTTGAAGTTATTACCAAGTCTTCTGTATTAAAGGAAATAGTAGTGAGGAATTATACAAGCTATTATTTAGTTTGTATCAAATTTACATGGAATCTATCATGCTGAGTGAAATAAGTCAGAGGAAGAGAGAGAGACGCAGAATTGTCTCACTCATCTATGGGTTTTAAGAAAAATAAAAGACATTTCTGCAACAATCTTCAGAGACAAAGAGAGGAGGGCTGGAACTTCCAGCTGACTTCATGAAGCTCACCACAAAGAGTGGTGAGTCCAGTTAAAGAAATAACTACACTGAGAACTATCATAACCATGTGAATGAATGAGGGAACTGGAAAGCCTGTCTAGAGTACAGGTGGGGGTGTGGTGGGATGGAGGAAAATTTGGGACATTGGTGATGTGAATATTGCACTGGTGAAGGGAAATGTTCTTTACATGACTTAAACCTAATCACAATCATGTTTGTAATCAAGATGTTTAAATAAAGATATTAGATAAAAATAAAATAAGAACAAAAAATGGGCCATATAATGTTAAAGTCAATTATGTAAATAATAATAATAACTATAATATAAGTTGATGCCATAATTGGTCTGCAAATTCAAAGCAGTCCCAGTAAAAAGCTGTCATAATTTTTAATTAATATTTGTATCATATTTTAAATATGTTGAAATTTGTAAATTATTATTTTTGTGTTATTCATATTTTTCTATTTTCTTTGTTTCTGGATTCATTGCTTATGCACATCCTAAATATTGCAGTCATTTTCTTTAATTTTTTGGTTGGGGTTTACACGGGGCCGTTTTTAGGAGTTACTCCTGGTTGTGTGCTCAAAAATCATTCCTAGCAGGCTCGAAGGACCATATGTCTCAGGTTTTCCATGTGCAAGGCAAACATACTACCTCTGTGATATCCCTCCAGCCACAAGTCATCTTCTTTCTGTTTGCATTGGGTTCAGCTAGTTATTAATAATTTAATTAATTCAAAAATGAAGGGTATGATTTGACTTGAGGCCTTTATTTTCTCTGATAGATTTAAAGTATTTATATAAGAACTTACTTTGAAATACCATATTTTTTATTTTATTCAGTTAAAATGTTACTGAATTTTTTTCTTGTATAATATATTAATTATCATGGAATTTAATAAACACATGTTTTCATATTTTCTTAAAACAGCCATTGCTTTTTAATTGAATGTTCTTGGGAAATTTTACAAACTCTTTCAAAGCACAAAGTTTCTATGATTTATTTATTGTTCCATTTAATCCTATTCTATGGCATGCATTTGGTTTATCCTGGGGAGTATTCCAACTGCATTTAATTTTTTTTAATTTTGTTGGCGTGGGGCACATTTAATTGTGCAGAGTGTACTCTAAGTCTGTGTCTAGGGTTTGCTCTGGGCCCTAGGCTCTGGGTTTACTACTGGTAATATCTGGTGGACCCCATATGATACCAACGTTGAATCAGAGTTGGACGCATGAAAGGCAAGCACCTTAATCACTTGTAGTCTCTCTATGACCCAACTCATGCATTTAAAAATAATTTTAAAATAATTCAAGCCCTTCTTTCTGTTTGCTTTTGTTTGGCGTCCACACCCAGGCAGCTTCTTCCTGATTCTACATTCAAGTATCACTGTGTTGATTCTCATATGACTATAACAGATGCTGAAGATTGAATTCATTTTAGTCCTTGCAGGGCAAGTATCCTACCTGCTGTAATATCTTAATGGCCTCATAACATTAAGTAAATAAGTAAATACATTTGTGTCCTTGAGTTTCAAAATATAAGCCATGTTGTTTTATATTTTTAACATTTTATTCTATCTTCTCTTACCTATGTATGAAATACTGGTATGCATATTAAAATGAATCAATTGACACTTCAAAATATAGATGTATATAAACTACTTTAGATAAGTAAAATAGCATTAACAACAAAATGGAATGTCTGATACTGTCATTTTTATAAAATATTCCCAAAGTTAAATTTACTTGTAATTTATACAAGGTTTCAGAGTTTGTCGGTGGTTGATGACAAAGAAAGAGCACAAGGAAAGTTCAAAAGAGTACAAATGATTCTATCTTAATTTAATAATGGTTTATAGAAGTTTTCTAATTAAAATTGATCAAATGGTACACTCTAAGTAAGTGAATCTAATGTCCATTAATTATATTTTGACAAATTTGGGGGAAATTCAATGTAATAATTCTGAGTTGTGCTTTTATTAAACACATAATTCACAGATAATTTTGTAAATTTAGAAAGTCTAAGTACTTGAATGTTAGTGAGAGCTTTTAAATCACTACTTGAAGAGAAGAGCATTCTTTAGCAAAATACTTAAAACAAGATGCAACTAAATGTAAAACAGTAGAGGTGACTAAAAGGTAGATGACACAGAAGTATTAATCCTGAAAATCTGAAATATCAGGGGCAAATAACTGAATAACATTGGCATTATGTCTTCATAGAAGGCATATACAGTAAATATAGATTAAAAATGTGGGTAAATGCAAAACTCTAGTCAGATATACTATCCTGAAAAATAGAACGTAAGGATATTTAACTAAATAATAAACAGAATTATTCTATGTTTACAGAGTTAAGTAGCATGATTAAAATTTACTTTAATATTTTAACTATACATTGTTTAAAAAAATGTCAGAACAGAGTAATATTCTAAGAGATAAGGCATTTGCTTTGTATATAACCATCCTAGATTCAATCTCTGACATCTCATATGATCCTCCATGTCTGTCAGCAGACATTGCTGAGTACAGAGCCAGACTAACTTCTGAGCAATTTGGTGACTAGCCACTCAAGCAAGCTAATTATAATAACAATAAAATTATCAAAGCTATAATCATGTGGTGGCTAAGTTTTACAGTTCAATTTCACAGCTCTTCAAAGCGGATGTTAGCTCCTCAAGGCAAATGGTGCTTCATTGAAACCACTTCAAAACGTTAGTTCTACCAAATGACCATAGAACTATGGCAAACAGATGGGGAGAAAGGAGGACTCCTTTGGTGGGATAGTGAAGAAGGGGATATCTAATTGATATTTGTCCTTTAAGTGATCCTCTGCACAAAGATAAGTATAAACCCTGAACACAACTAGATGAGCTTTCTGAGATCAAACACATAAGGCAAAGAGAAAATAATCTGAATGAATATCTACAGTGAATTATTAATTGATTTATTATATTACTTTAAATATAATAAGTGAAATAATAAAGACTAGACAATGAAAAATTTAAGTCATAAGGTTTTATATAATTAGAACCAAATTTGGAAAGGATTATTGACAGAAAAATAATACCTTTGTAAGATGGTAAGGATGCTCAAATGAAAAGTATTTGACTGCTAAATTGATTAATTGAAGTTGAATTTCAATATGAGGTCATAAAGATGTGAGATAGTCTTTAAAAGTACTCCATAATATTATTGAGTTATAGAATATTTTTTTCTGTTATTTTCTTCACTATCTTCTTTTTTTTTTTTTTTTTTGTGGTTTTTGGGTCACACCCGGCAGTGCTCAGGGGTTATTCCTGGCTCCATGCTCAGAAATTGCTCCTGGCAGGCACGGGGGACCATATGGGACGCCGGGATTCAAACCGATGACCTTCTGCATGAAAGGCAAACGCCTTACCTCCATGCTATCTCTCCGGTCCCTCTTCACTATCTTCTTATAAATGTTTTGAAAATAATGGAAACAACAAATTAATCATAAAAATGTTTACAAATTATTGAATAATAAAAAATAATCAAATTAGAACCACTATTAGTTTTCAAAATATAACAACGGATTATTATTAATTAGCTTTGATAAGATGGTAATTGAAATAAGCATCTGTGGATTACATGTATTTATCCCCACATAAATATTCTTAAGATAATAAATTTTATTTTGAGTAATAGAAAATTCAATCAATGAATAGTTTATTATGAATATTGGGAAATAATATAAAAAACAAGTTTTATTTGTATGTCAGTCACTTGCTCATAAAATTGTATTTATGAAAAAAGCTCATTTTCTATTTATACATTATATAATATAAATGTAGCATTTATATTATGTAAGTATAAATATTGTCAGACTAAGACCAATCTCTGAGTAGAGAATACTGAAGCAAATTAGACATAACAAAAAGACAAAATAAGATGGGGAAGTTTGATATCTATTCAGCTTCTACTGATATTTCCAATAATATAAATATTTTTCTCTTTACACATAAAGTACATGATGGATTTATGTGAACATAGTAATTAAAGTGATCCTACAGTGATATTAAAGTACATCCTCATCTCATCTTTCTATATAATAATATCCTGTATTAATTACTTTATGTTATGTTTCTTTTTAAGGTACCTATACTTTACTAAATAATTATTTTAACTCAATGTAAAATATTGCTTTGTGATGCTTAATTCAAAATTTGTGTATTTTAAAGGTTTATAATTTCAATATTTATGAAACCTGCTGGGAATAAAAACTGTGTGACTTTTTATTCCTTTTCTAAGCACTTAAATGCTATGATTAAAAGTCCATATACTAAGCTGTGATGAGGTCCTCCTTTTATTCTTGAAATAAAAACTCCAGCCAATCTAGTCCTAATTTTTCAATTTCTCTGTGACATAATTTATATTTTTTTTTTTAAAATTAAGACACTCAAACTGCTTCCTCTGTTTTCATACTTAATCATGTTTTCAGAGAAGGAAGGAAAGGCAATCTCATAATTTTATCTGGAAATACGTTTTATTTCCCTTTATTAAACAATAATGTTATAGGAGATTTGACACAGTCCATGTGGGTTATCAAGTTTCTCATCCATAAAAGTTACTTATCCAACCATACACAGGTAAAAAGCCTTGCACTAAGATTTATTTAAAACTCTAAACTGTTAGATCATTCATTGGAAATATGAGGCAACACAAGTCATGTAATATTTTATCATTTTAACCTTACAAAATTATTAGAAGTTTACTATTTGTACATAAATTGCCTGTCATTATATTCAGCAATTGTGTTGTAACATTTAATTTAATTTATGTAATACAAAATATTCTTTGAGTTTTATTTAATAAGTTGTGTCAAGGCTACTTTTTATTTGCATTATAGTATATATTTCCTGTGGACAATATATATCCACATAAATATATCCACCTGAATATCCAACTGAAGCAGTGGGTAACTTTCAGTGTTATTAAAATCTAAAGTAAAGAGTATTGGAAGCATGGTGGTACAAAGTTAGAACTTTGTGAGCATAAAAATCTTTGTTTCAGCAACTGATTTTATGTACTAAACATAAAGTTATTCACACATCAGTGCTTATGGTAGCACTATTTACACTAGACCAAATCTTGAAACAACAAAGTTGTCAACAGATGGTTGAATCTAAAAAAAAAATCCTGATTTTTTTGTTCATAATGAAATACTATTCTGTTTTAAGAAAAGAATAAATATTTTCCTTGCTACTACATGGAATTGTAGGTGTTATGTTAAATAATCAAACAAATTGTGGAAGTTCTCATTCATATGCTATATAAAAACAAAGTAATGTTTATAGAATATGTTCAATAAAATAATATCCTATACTGTAGCCACTTTAGTCACAAAAATGACTTTTTACCAAATGGTACAGACAAGATAAGAAGTCTCCTGGTAAAAGAGGTGTTAGGGTATTTAATAATGTTATTTAAATTATGGGTAGTTAAAAGGTGAATATTATGTATTAACATCTTATGTCCCTAATTTATAAACATGATCTATAAAATTAATACCATATAGACTTTTAAAAAATTAATACCATATAGACTTTTAAAAAATAAAATAGAAATAAAAATTTTCCCTCTAATGATTTGAAAAAATAACTTAATATAATTAGATACCACAAAATTATACCATAATCTTTAACGTATTTTAAAGAAAACATTGGTAGAACTCTCTAAGCAATGGAACACAGAAGAGTGTTCAACTATATAAACACCAAAGTAAAAGAGACAAACCAAAAATAAACATTGGAATGGCATTAAATTAAATTCTTTTTCAGAGAAAATGAAATAAAAGATATCATAAATAATGGAAGAAATTTTGCATATATTTCATATAAAGGGTTAATATCTGATATCACTAAAATACTCATAAAAGTCAACAACAAGAAAAAAATTCAATGACAGCAAAAATTAAAATTAAAAAATAGGGGCCTGAGAGACCATGGAGATAAGGCGTTTGCCTTTCATGCAGAAGGTTGGTGGTTCAAATCTCAGCATCCCATATTGTCCCCTGAACCTGCCAGGAGTAATTTCTGAGCAGAGAGCCAGGAGTAACCCTGAGTGCTGCTGGGTGTGACCCAAAAACCAAATAATAATAATAATAATAATAATAATAATAATAATAATAATAATAATAATAATAATAAAATAGACTTTCACAAAGAAGACAAAAAGATAGTTATTAGGCATATAAACATGTCCATTATCATTTGTTATTAGGAAAATAAAAATGTGAACAACATTGATAGATGTTCTCAACTAGTGACATTGCCACACACCAAAGTCTGAAAAGTCAGTGTTGCTGGGTTCTTGGTGAGAACCTAATTTGCATCTTCTGTTGTCGGGAATGCCATCTTGTTTAGCCTCTATGTAAAGCCATATGGTGAAAGCTCAAAGAAAAAAAAAGGAATAAATCTCCATACAACCCAAATTACACCTTTTTGACATCTACCCGTAAGACACAATAAATATGAATTCAAAGGCTATATTCATCACAGCACTAAGTAAAACATACAAGATTCACAAACAATAAAATTACTCAACTACAGCTGAGTGAATTCTTATATTAGTTAGAATATTATATAATATATTAGAATATAATACATATAGCAGATATATTAGAATATAATATATACATTGTATAATAATATATACATTGCATTCCATTTTATATAGTGTGTATATAGCTGGTATTGTTATTTTGCCTAATATTTAAAGAATCACTGCAACAAAATTTAGTTTTTAATAAGAGTAGTAAAGTAAAATATAATATCCTTTATTTTATCTTGCTTTGGGTCATACATTGTGATGCTGAGGTTTTGCTCCTGGCTTTGCACTCAAGGATTACTCCTGGGGGGTTCAGGGTCTGTATGGTGTTCTGGGGATCAAACACGAGTCAGGCTTGCACAAAGCAAGTGCCTTCTATGCTATACTGTTGATTTAACCCCTAAATATTTTATCCCCAAAAGGGACTATATATGATCACTCTTACTCTGCCACAAGAATTATGTATAATATCCTCCCTTAAGTAAAATTTATAATCTTTATGAGATGAATAAATCTATATGTTAGACATGGATAAAGTATACTTACATGTAAAGCATGATTTACTTATATTTGTGTCGTAATGAATAACCACATATGTAAATTAGATTGTTGCTAATCTGTTTAAATTTTTGGAATTGAACCATTATATAAAATATAATACAATATACATATTATACAATAATTATACAAATGTGTAATTTTTAATAAAAATTCAATTTATCTTTTGCAGGATAAAATATAATTTAACAATATATACAGATTTATGGTTACACATTCTAATTAATATAATTAGTTATTTTTCTGATTAATCTCTGTTAAGTAAAAAAGCAATAATGCTAAAAATACATATATGACCCAATTCTCCTCATTTTGAATACAAAATAATCCTAAACTTATTCCAAATTCATAATTATGTTTAATAAGTATAAGTAGAGATGTAAATCATTTATATTTGTCTCCCAATAAAACATATTTAGTTTTAATTTCTCTCCTTTTCTTTTCTTTTTCTCTCCTCTCTTTTTCACTTTCATTTTTTTTTACTTTTGGTTTGGAGTCACAACTGGTGGTACTAAGGGCTAACTCCTAACTGCATTTAGGAATCGCTCCTAGCATCTCTAGAAAAACCATATTTAATGCTGGTGATTAAACCTGGGTCAAAGTATGCAAAGCAAGGAACATACCCCTGTATTTTCACTCCAGCTCCATTACTTCATTATATTAAAGCTAAAACAGTAAATCATAGAGTCTTGACACTTTTCTTCAATTTTTATTTATGAGTCATGGTTCATAGTACTGTTACTAGTAAAATTTAGACGTAATATTTCGATACCATCCCACAACAAAATGTAATGTTCCTAAACCACTTTTCCATGCTACTCATGTCATCCTCAGCCCTTTTTGGTGAACTCTATTTTATAGAATTATATTACACTTTGTTGCTACTTATTATTTCGTATCATGTTTCTTTATATTCCAATATGAGAGACATTTCTTTCTTGTAATTATTTTACTTTCAATTTTTAAAATTTATACTTCAAAGTCCTAACAAAAAAACTATAATTAATACTCCAAATTCATCAGTTTGAGTAATATTTTATTACTAATAATGAATTTCAAATATCATAGATTATTATGTAAAAAATATCTCACAGATGTTTTAAAATAAAAAGTTATGAATCAGACCATTGTAACAAATAAAATTTGTTTTGTATTTCTAATTTTTCTCATTAGAACCATTAAGTGTTCAAAAAGTGAAAATATAGGGACCGAAGAGATAGCATGGAGGAAGGGTGTTTGCCTTGCATGCATTCGAATTCCAGCATCCCATATGGTCCCGAGCCTGCCAGGAGTGATTTCTGAGCACAGAGCTAGGACTAACCCCTGAGCACTGCCGGGTGTGACCCAAAAACCAAAACAAACAAAAAATAGATTAAAAATAATTAAAATCTATATTTGAAAGACCAGAGAGACAGGACAGAGGTTACAGCACAAACTTTTCAGCTGTTTGACGATAACTGTTTCAATCCTCACACACGTGTTTCTGTAGTTATGCTGGTTGTGGTCATGGCAGTTCCCTAGCACTACTGAAGCCCTGGAGCACACCAAGGTTGCCTGAATTATCCTTCTATCAAACACCTAACAGCTTCCAGAATCACTTATCTTAAACTTTCTGGTTGTCTGAAATTTGCTGAACACTTACAGGCTCCCCATAAAAAATGCATATCCATAAAACACTACTATATTCTAAAAGATATGACTAATTTATTCTTAATGATAAATGCAAGATTATGCATATATTTTTACCATGTACAGAGGAAAATAGACTTACTTAAATTGAGTACCATATCTAATGACCAGGAAAGAAAAAGTATTGAATGTTACTACAATAGAAAAGAAAATTGTTTAATAGGGAAGGGGAAAGCGATTGTTACTATGGGTAATCTCCTCCCTAACAAAAACTCCCAAGTAGGATCAGTCCCTTTAGTAAGATTAGTTTAACTTAATTTAGACAACGAAGACATCAAACATATAGTAAAAAAAAAAGAACAGCCTGCAATAAAAGAATAGGAGTCTATTGTGACTTTAATGAGATATATTAAAGGGCTTGTTGATTGCTTCTCACCCATAAGTCAAAGCTATTTGAATATCCCAGCTTCATTCTTCATATGCATGCTAACTCTGAAAAAAATTACTGTTGGGTGGAATAATGGTATATTATGGTGTCAGTTTAATAAATAAGCCAAAATTGTCCTTTCTTAGTTTCAACAAGGCTAGTTTACCTACCATGTTCACTGGTTTGTCTCATCCCCTGTGATAGACTTTGCTGGAAAGAGACAAAGTTACCGCTATTTGACATGATTTTATATAGGTGAATTACAACAAATTATTATAGTAGAAATGGATTAAAAGTTAATGAGGTCACACATTCAAGGTGGAGTAATATGCTAACTCCTGGAGGAAATAGATGTGCAGAATCTGACAATAGTTATCCAGTATAAACAAATAGGCAATGATGGAAGATTTTTGAGAATTACCTTGGTGCCCATTATGAATGTATTGTTAAATATACTTTAAGAGTCTGTTTTGTTATCACAATGGCAGGCATGTGGGCTAAAGCTCAAATTATTTTCCCTCTGAGCTATACATGTTTCCCTCTCCTTATGGTTACATTGCTTGGCAAACAGCAAGCTTGCATTTAAGTTAAATATTAGGAGATATACCTAATATTTCCAAACAGAAAAAAGTTATATCTTAAGCTTTAAAATAAATACACATATAACCACAAATACATAAATGTATAGCCATAAACAGGATCAGAAAATGAAGAAAACAAGAAACAATGTCTACTGGGAATATTCTAAATATACACTGACAAAGTTCTCTGCAAAAGTCCAATAAAAAATATCATCTGCCTATCATAGAAAAAAGCCCACTTCAACTAACAGCTTGGTCTGTCTTTTAATCACAAACATCTGTCTGAAGGTGGTGACCACTGCATGGTATTTGATGGAGGGATGGATTGGTGCTGACAACTGTGGCACAGTACAACACTTGATAGCTGGCATTACTGTTGGGGAAACCTAAACTGACTGAAGAAAAGCTAAACTTATAGTAATAATACTCCAGAAACAAAGTTTTGGAAAACTTCACATGGGTTTGGAAAAATTCACAGGCAACAGAAACCAAGTTTTAGTACAAAAGCAAACTATACTCAAATGTATTTATTTTCTGTCTCACTATCTTATAATTTGAATTAAAATGGAGAGTTCCTAGTTTACACTCACATTTCTTAACTTCATACATTCTTCATGTGAACCTTAATTATATACTTATTTATTATTTACTCATTTATTTATTTACTCATTTACTTGTTTGTTTCTGATTCCTGGGTTTACTCCTGGCTCAGAGCTTAGGGATCACTTTTGGGGGTGCTTTGTAAACCATATGGAATACTGACTTGGGTTCATACCTGGTTCAGTCATATGCAAGGCAAGAGTCCTATCTGCTGTACTATTTCTATATCAATGTGTATTTCAATATATATATATATATCTTAAATATCAAATTGTAGATTTTTTACTGCTAGTTTAGTTAGGACATTCAGTAAAATATTATATTAAAAATATTAGGAAGATTTTGCAGTTGTTTCTACTACCTTTTATCTCCTTCAAAATCATTTGAAAGTTTTAAATCAAAGAATCCCATGAGGCCGGTGAGGTGGCGCTAGAGGTAAGGTGTCTGCCTTGCAAGCCCTAGCCAAGGAAGGACTGTAGTCGATCCCCTGGGGTCCCATATGGTTCCTCCAAGCCAGGGGCGATTTCTGAGTGCTTATCCAGGAGTAAGCCCTGAGCATCAAATGGGTGTGGCCCCCCAAAAAAAGTAATCCTATTTCTGTATTTTTAAAAAGGATTAAAATTATAGTTTACTTGTGCTTTAAACTACTGTTAATTATTCTCATTAAAAAATAACATGTATACCACTCCTGCTATATCAAAAGCATCTCTAGAGAATGAGTTCTTAACAGGGTATCTGTATTGTATTAAAAAAAAAGAAGACATTTTCTATAAAAACTCTGTAAAAGCAAAAATGAATAAACATTTCCCCCATGTAATTTTTTTGGTTTGTTTTTGGGCCATACCTTTGACGCTCAGGGGTTATTCCTGGCTATGTGCCAAGAAAACTTTCCTCGCTTGGGGGACCATATGGGACACCAACAATAGAACCGAGTTCCGTCCTGGGTCGGCCGCATGCAAGGCAAACGCCCTACCTTTGCACTAATGTTCAGGCCCCTCCCCAAGTCATTTTTACTGATATTTTCTAAAGAATTATAAGTGTTGTTCTCTTAAGCTGCATTTATTGTGAATGAATTCATATCAAATAGCACTTTTACCTAATACCAAAAGGAAGACCAATATTTTGTTAGCCATTTTTTCCAAAAATTACTATGAAAGCAAAAGCTCAAACTTGGCGTTATAAATTAGTATTTACATATTTAATACAATATTTATATTATTTTATGAAGAAAATTAAGAAATTAATTTTATTTAGAATATTTTCAATAGACATATTATTGTCTTCTTCATTGCCTGATCCTATTTAGGGCTGTACGTTTATGTATTTGTGGTTATATTTGTATTCATTTATATCTACACAGATGATACACTTATACACACATGACTTTAGATAAACATGTGTAAATATTTGCAGTGCAAAGAAAATTAATTAGAAAACAGTTAACAAATAATTTTAGCTTTCAAGCTTTTTAGATTATTATGTTTTATCTATTATAAATAAGGGACTTAATGGGTGATTAATGTAGTAAAGCACATAACCTGTATATAAAATGTTAAATTCAGTCCCTCTTGCCTCCTTGAAAAACCTTTTGTTCACTCTAAATGCTACTAATTTCCTAATTTTAAAAGTACTAAGGGTGATATTCAGAGAGCAGTTTGTGAAACTTTAACTTATGATATTTAGTACCTCTATTCCACTTCTCTTAGTAGAATTAATTTCAGTGTAACTCTAATACCATAAGACACCAGGATCCCAATTAGAGAAATCATTACAAACACCCTGAGGATATGAACTCTAAAATTTCATTTTGTTTCTTTTGTATTTTAGACCCAAAACATAGCTTGGGTTTGGTCTTGTTTTTGGTTTTGAGATCACATTTACCAATTTCTGGGCATACTATGAAACCTGCACTTTTCAATCACTCCTGATGATGCAGAGCATTGAACCCAAATTAAGGACCTATTATATGCGATTTCTGAGCTCAAAGCCAGGAGTAAACCCTGAATGCCACAGTTGTGGCCCAAAAACTAAATAGATGGATAGATAATAGATAGATGTTAGATAGAAGATAGACAGACAGATGAACATATAGACAGACAGACAGATAGACAGACAGACGGACGGACAGACAGGCAGACAGACAGACAGACAGACAGACAGATAGATAGATAGATAGATGGATAGATAGATAGATAGATGAATGAATGAATGAATAAAATAATGAATGTAGTGGAAAATCAGAAAAAGAGTTGCCTATTATTAATGCTGTATAAAATTTGCCACAATGATGAATATTAAGCAGGAGGTCAATTTTCTCTTCCCCACCAGCATTTAAAACCATATGCAACTTTATTTCTATATCGAATTTCTTCCAAGTTTCTAAAATCACTAATTTATATTTTGCATTGCATTTCTAAATACCCAATGAAAAATACTCACATGCAGTGTGATTACAGTACTTGTAATATTCCAAGTCATTTTGATTTGTGGTATATTGAATTTCTCTGTTAGTTTGTATGCCTGTGAGTCTGTTCTCTTGAGTGCACATGTTTATATAGACCAATATGTGTCTAAATATAATAAGTGGGCACATTTTAGTAGAGAAACTGGTTGAATGACATTAATTATTTTTATTTTACTAAAAGTACAAAACCAAGACAGATGTCTATTCTCACATAGAGGAGACCGTGGTATAAAATATGGTGATAATTTTTTGGGTTTGAGGTTTTTTTATATATTAATAATTTTTATTTTGACCGAAGTGGATTACAAATTATTCACAGTAGTTTTTCAAGTACATAGTGACATTGAATCAGGGGTATTCCCACCACCAATGTTGTCTTCCCTCCACCCCTGTTCCCAGAATGCATCCCATATTGCCCCACCTTTGCCCCAAAGCTGCTAGTATGAGTGGTCTCTTCTGTGTCTAGCCTGTTGCAGATTGGGTATTGATTATGCTGTAGTTGGCTTTGGATTTGGTGTTCAAGTCTGATCATTTTTTATTTCTACTCATAGTTCATACAATGGTTTGTTCTTGGTTCTCTCCATTATTTTCCCTTCAATTTGTGAGGCAGAACAAGTGATTCAAGTTATGTTTTTCTGTTTGAAGGTAAGGAAAAAAAGAGAAAAAAAAAAGAATAAGGAGGGGGCAAAAATTCTAAAAAGCAAAAAAACAGAAGGAGTCCTTCTAGAGATTATAGAACTCAGTTTAAGGAAAAAAATAGAAAAAGGAAGAAAAACATAAAAATAAAACAAGAAAAATCAAACCCAAAATAAAACAAAACAAAAACAAACAAACAAACAATAAACCTGAAAAGCACCACAGCAATACTGACAACAACTGAACACTAACCATGGTCCTGAAATAAAGCACAGGGGAAAAAAAATGAAAAAAGGGCAAAGAAAAGAGAAAGACAAAAAAAACAAGCAACAACATTTACAAAAAATTTTTTTAAAGATTTAATTTGTGCTATTTGTACACAAATTAAATTTTCCCTTTCTAGTGATAGTTTTATTAAACAATTACTTCACCAAGATTTATAATCGTTGGCTATATACTGAATATGTAATAAAAATCATTTCTGTCAAGTAAATTTCATGTGATATTAGTGCTGATGCTGGATGTGTTATCTGAGTTCTTATTCGTATGAGTGTTTGCGTAGGGTCATTAGTGCAAACTGTACATCCAAAAGTTAAATTAAAACTGTTTGCCTAAGTCAACTGTTGACTGTTAGGTCATTTCCCAAAGAGCTTTCTTCCCAGTTATTATATGTTCTTAATAAATGCAAATTAAGTAATTACCTAGTTAAATTTGACTAGGCATTATTCATTTGAGAAATGGTTGCTCTATAGTGCAAAGGAAGCATTTTTTATACCTTTGGCACTTCACAATAAACTCATTCTGCTCTAAATTGATTGCTGTGGGATTATCTTGGAGTCATTAAAATACTGCTGTATTGACATTCACTAATGTCTTTAATTAGTTATTTTAAATTCCAATGGTTGGCATTAATTCTAAAAAGATACTATTTAGTATATCAGTTTAGCTGTTTATTTGGGTTTGTTTGTTTATCCATTGAATATATTAAATACGTATTTGACATGCTATGTGCTTTATGTAAAAATCTGCATTTATAATATATTCAAATTAGCCTGCTAATGTTATAACAAAATGTGACTGTGCTTTGAACATTTTTATTTGGATTAAGATTTTTAAGTATGATTTGTCTTTAAATAATTAAAAGAGAAAGCAACATTGTCAAACATTTTAAAGAATTCACACTTGTACAAAATTAAATTTCTCACTCATCAGAAATTGAAATTTTATGAAATTCAAATAGTTTTGATCTGAGTATTAAAAACAATTTAATTTCCTCTCCTTATACATATTATAATGTTGTTGTCAACCCATTTGACACATTTCCTTCTTAGTAAATGCCATATATATTGTCACCTCTACTAAATTTCTAAACATCAAACTCTAAACACATCAGGTCAGTAAGTTATTATAAATAAATAAGGAAAAGTTAAGAAAATATGAAGTATTATTATTTTACACAGTCATCTAATTTTAAAAGGATGCATTAACTAGAGAAGTTATATTTAGATTAGTTTTGTTTTAATTTTAATTCCAAATTTTTTCAATTAGTTTTCTTTGCTTTTTAAATATCTTTATTTAAACACCATGATTACAAATGATTGCAAACATGTTTGTAGTTGGGTTTAAGTCATAAAGAGAAAAGCTCCTTTCATCAGTGCAATAGTCCCCATCTCCCTCCCCACACCCCTGTATTCAAAACAGGCTTTCTACTTCCCTCATTCATTGACATTGCTATGATAGTTCTCAGTGTAGCTATTTATCTAACTGTGCTCACCACTCTTTGTGGTGATCTTCATATCATGAGCTGGTCCTTCCGGCCCTCACATCTGGGAATTATTTCAATAATGTCCTTAAATTTTCTTAAATCCAATAAATGAGAGAGACTATTCTGTATGTCTCTCTCTCCCTCTGACTTATTTCACTCAGCATAAAAGATTCCATGTACATCCAGGTATAGGAAATTTTCATGACTTCATCTCTCCTGACAGCTGCATAATATTCCATTGAGTATATGCACAACAATTTCTTTAGCCATTCATCTGTTAAAGGGCATCTTGTTTGTTTCCAGAGTCTGGCTATTGTAAATAGCACTGCAATTACTCTAGGTGTGATGAAAGGACTTTGGTATTGCGTTTTTGTGTTCCTAGAATACATCCCAAGGAGAGGTACAGCTGTATCATATGGGAGCTCAAATTTCAGTTTTTTAAAAAATTTCCATATTGTTTTCTATAAGGGCTGGACAAGAAGGCATTTCCATCAGCAGTGGAGGAGAGTTTCTTTCTCCCCACATACCCACCAGCACTGATTGTTCTTTGTGATGTGTGTTTTTGTTTTGTGTGTTCTTGTTTTGTGTGTGTTGTTGTTCTTTGTGATGTGTTCCAGTTCTGTGGTGTGAGATGTTACCTCATTGTTATTTTGATTTGCATCTTCCTGATGACTAATGATGTGGAACATTTTTTCATGCGTCTCGGTCATTTTTATTTCTTCTTTGAGAAATTGTTCATTTCTTCTCATTTTTGATGGGGTTAGATGTTTTTTTTTTCTTGTAAATTTCTGTCATTACTTTGTATAGCTTAAATTTTGCCCCATATCTGATAGGAATTGGGTAAATAGTTTTTCCCATTCTGTGGGTGGTTTTTGTATCCTAGGCATTATTTTCTTAGAGGTTCAGAAGCTTCTCAGCTTAATATAGTCCCATTTGTTTATCTCTGCTTTCACATCTTTGAAGAGTGCTGTTTCTTCCTTGAAGATGTCTTTTTTTTTATCAATGTCTTGGAGTGTTTTTACCTATGTGTTGTTATATATAACTTAAGGTTTTGGGTCAGATATTAAAGTCTTTAATCCATTTGCATTTGACCTTTGTGCAAAGTGTTAGATGGAGTTTGTTTTTTTGCAAGTGGCTGACCAGTTGTCCCAATACCACTTGTTGAAGAGGCTTTCCTTGTTCCATTTTGCAGTTATTGCCCCTTTATCAAAGATTAATTGATTATAAGTCTGGGGAACATTCTCTATATACTGTAGTCTAATCCAGTGAAATGTGGGTCTGTCTTTATTCAAATACCGTGGTGTTTTAATGATTATAGCTTTGAAATATAGTTTAAAGTTGAGAAACGATGCCCCCATATTCTTTTTCCAAGGGTTCCTCTAGCTATTCACAGTTATTTATTGTTCCAGAAGAAATTCATGAGTGTTTGATCCTCTTCTTTAAAGAATATCAAGGATATCCTTAGAAGAATTGCATTAAATCTATAAAATGCTTTGGGGAGTATTGACATTTTAATTTTAAACCCCCAATCCATGAGCATGGTATGCATTTTCATTTCCTTATGTCCTTTTTTATCTCTTGAAACAGGGCTTTGCAGTTTTCTTTGTATAGGTCCTTCATATCCTTAATTAAATTAACTTCACAGAAATTGCATTTGTGTGACACTCATGTGTATGGGATTGTTTTTTGTTTTGTTTTTGTTTATTTTTTGTTTATCTTTTTTAGTTTTGGGTCACATCTGGCAGTGCTCAGGGGTTACATCTGGCTCTATGCTCAGAAATCGCTCCTGGCAGGCTTGGGGACCATATGGGATTCAAACCAAAGTCCTTCTGCATGTAGAGCAAACGCCTTGACTCCATGCTATCACTCCAGCCCTTGTTTTTTTGTTTTTTGTTTATTTTTAGGGCCACACCAAGTGACGTTCACGTGTTACTCTTGGCTATGTGCTCAGAAATTGCTCCTGGCTTGGGTGACCATATGGGTTGCTGGGGGATTAAATCACAGTTTGTCAGAAGCGCCCTGTGCCACCTCTCTGGTCTTTGTATGGGATTGTTTTTTGATGTCCATTTATTCTCTATTATTATTGTTGCACAAGAAGACCATTGCTATTTGCATGTTGATTTTGTAGTCTGCCACTTTACTATAGGAAACTATTGTTTCTAGAAGCTTTTTGTCATAGTGTTTAGGATTTTCTAAATATAATATCATGTGATCTGCAAGCAATGAGAGCTTGACTTCTTTTCCTGTCTGGATGCCCTTGATAACTTTTTCTTGCCTAATCTCTATGGCAATAACTCCCAGCACTATGTTGAATAGGACTGTTGAAAAAGGACAAACTTGTTTTTATACCACATTGTAGAGAAATTGCTATTAGTTTATCTACATTGAGAATAATATTTGACATTTGCTTGTGGTAGATGACCTTGACTATATTGAGAAAATTTCCTTTCGTTCCCATCTTGATGAGAGTTTTCATCAAGAATGGGTGTTAGACCTTACCAACTACTTTTCTACATCTATTGATATAGTTCATTGTTATTTATATAGTGTATTATATTTATTAATTTATGTATATTAAACCATTCTTGCATTCTGAAATGAATCCTACTAGGTCATGATTATTACCTTCTTTATGAGGCATTATATCCTATTTGCCAGAATTTTGTAAGGATCTTTGCATCTATGTTTATCAGGGATATTGGTCTGCAGTTTTCTTTTTTTGCAGCACCTCTGTCTGATTTTGGAATCATGGTGATGTTAGCTTTGTAAAATCTATTTGGGAGTATTCCTGATTCTTCAATTTCGTGTAAAGAGTCTAAGAAGGATTGGTAGAAGTTCCTCTTGAAAGGTTTGAAACAAATTTCTTCTCAGTATCTATTTTTGTGTCCACAGATTCTGATAATATGAGTCTTCATTGTCATTTATTTCCAGGAATCTTTGATTACCTCTTTGATATCATCTTTGACCCACTGGTTATTCAGTAGTAAGCTGTTTAATTTCCAATTGTTAAAGTTTTTCATCAGTGTACCTTTGTAGTTTACATCTAATTTCAGAGCCTTGTGTTCAGCGAAGGTAGTCTGCACAATTTCTTTCCTCTTGATTTTAAGGGTGTGTAGTATGTTTAAGAGTGTAATTTACTCTTGTTGTACATATCTTTTATTAGTAAGAAATGGCCATCTTTGTCTCTTTTCTGAGTCTAAAGTTTGTGTCATCAGATATTAATATTGTCGCTTCAGCTTTTTAAGGGAGTTCTTAGCTTGGATGACTTTTCTTCAGCATTTGATTTAGAGTCTATGTTTATTCTGACTATTCAGATGTGTTTCTTGTAGCAGAAAAATGTTAAATTCAGGTTTTTGATCAATTTTTCCACTCTGTATCTCTTAACAGGAGTATTTAGTCCATTGACATTGAGAGAGAGAATTATCATGGGACTAATGCCACCATTATGTAGAAGTTTGGTGTGTCTTTTTGTCTGTCTTGTCTTAAAGTAGTGTTTTCATTTTTTTCTTTTAAGGTTGTTTGTGAGTCCATGAAGATTTTGAGCTGTTATTTATCTATGAAGCCATGTATATTTCCTTCAAACCAGAAAGTAAATCTGGCTGGATGCATTCATTTCGTTGAGTTTTGTCACTATATCTCACCTCTACTTTCTGGTCTTGAGGGCTTCTTGTGACAGTTCTACTGTAAATCTTAAGGATGCTTCTTTGAATGCAATTTTCACTTTTGATCTTGCTGCTTTCAGTATTGTATTCCTATCTGTGGGATTCACAATTGTGAGTTGGATGTGTCTTGGGGTGCTTTACTTTGGGTCTCTTTTAGCTGGTACTCTTCAAGAGTGCAGGATTTGGTTGCATGTAGTCTTTAGCTCTGGGAGTTTCTATGTAACTATGTCATTGACTTTTCCTGGGGATTTTCTTCCTGTGCTTCTGAGACTCCAATGATTCTATGTTGTTTCTATTAAATTTGTCAGACACTTCTATTTTTATCTGTTAACATTCTTTGAGTATATTTTTTATCATCTGATAATTTGCTTTAAGGTTTTTTTCCAATCTCTTCTGCTGTTGGATTTGTTATGTATCTCATCTTTCAGATCACTGTTTCTGTCCTCGGCTGCTGTTTCTTTGTTGGAGAGGCTTTCCGTTAAGTTTTTCATTTTATCTACCAAGTTTTTCAATCCTGTTATTTTAGTTTGGAGTTTTCTTATTTTTATCTTTAAGTTTTGTTCAGTCAGATATATGCTTTCTTAGACTTGTATGAGCATCCTCCATATTTCTATTTTAAACTCTTTATCTGACAGGCCAATTAGGTGGTTGGTACTTTTTCAGTCATCAGAGCTGTCATCTTCATTCTCTATGCTTGGTATTGGGCATGCTTTGTTTTCTAATTGACAAGCTTATAGTGTGGTTTTTACTTCGTGTTATGATGTGGCTGATAGGCTAGAAGATGTGACAGAGTAAAGCAGAGTAGCCATGCTCTTCTGGCTTCACCTTTGTGGGTGAAAACAGCCTACCCCTGTAATCGGCCCTGGAGTGCTTGTTTGTTCTGATCCTCTTTGGCTACTGCACACAGGAAACAGAAAATCAGGCAGGAGCACAGGTGCAGCCCTTTACAGTGTCCCCTTTGTGCCTAAACAGGTAGGAATCAGCGCACATTCTTGGGGGGGCAAAAACAGCCTACTTCTGTGTAGATAAGTTTTGAATGACTATTTCCATCAGATTACTCTCTCCTAGATGTTACTTGGTTATTGCCTATCTATAAATGTTTGATAAAAAAATTGGTAAAATATTTTCTTTTGATGGTCATTTGTTTTAGGGCATACTCAGGGGTCCTCATGTCTCACTCCTAGCTCTTTGCTCAGGTATTATTCCTAGTGTACTTTAGGTATCCTCTGTAGTACTTTAGATCCAATCTGGGTTGGCTAGATCCAAGGAAAGTGCTCTTCCTTCTATATAGTCTCTTTTCCCCTTAACTATTAAGACATTATATATGGTAAATATGTGCACTGTTGTTTTTTATATAATAAAGTAGATTTCTTGACATTCTATATATGCCTTCCATCAAGAATGATAAATTGTTCTCAAAATATGTAAAATATTATATTATCAGTTAAAAAGAACACCACCAAATTTTCAAACATGGCAAGAGTGTTCTAAATATTTTAGCATATCATTATTGACATTTTATTGTGTCATTTTATTTATCATGCAACTTTAAATATTTTGAATTTTTTTCAAGAAAGAGGCACCCAAGTGGAGCTTAGGAAGCCAGGGAACCCCACCAACAATTATTGATCAATAGAATCTGCAGTTAACAAAAATGGTCTAAATATCGAGTATTCTTTTGGCCCCAGTGGTTGAGAAAACCAAACTTCCTCAATGATGCTAGAAGTTTCCAGAAATTCTCAGAAACCTTTGAAGATTGCATACTGCAATGTTTTGTGGACCACATGATATTTGGTCAGACATAGGCAGGGCATTGCAAAATATGAATAGCACAATATTTTATAGAGCTTTGGTTTAAATATTTATTTACTTATTTATTTGGTTTTTGCTCAGCAATGTTCAGGGACTACTGAAGACTCTGCACTAAAAAATTACTCCTAGATGTAGTTGGAGGATGTTGAGGAATGAACCTTGTCTATCACATACAAATGATGTGCTCTATGCTGTGTACTATCTCTCCACCCCTAATTCATTTTTATTATTTAATTAATTTTTAATTTATGCAAATGAAAATGTCCCTAAGAAGTACTTCGTGATTATAGCCAACATGGGATAGCCTCAAGGTCAGTTAGTTGGATTCTTGTGCGATAAGACCCTCTCTGTGTCCTCCTCAGGAGCACCTGTATTGCTTGATTGACCATATAGTTCTGGGCATTGAATGTGAATTGACTTCATGCAAAAAATACAGCATAATCCATCATTATCCCTCTGCTCCTTTACCTCCTATTTTAATGAATATTGCAACCAAAAACCACAGAAGTTTTTAAACAGAAGTAGGATATCACACTGGTATGCTGCAGTCTTTTTGAGGTAGTACATTCTTGACTATGGGTCTTTCCTGTTGTGCTTCTTCTACTTTATAAAATATTTACAAAGATATTATACCTTGGCCTACTTCTCAACGTTTGTAGTTTTACTGACATTACTATCTAAATAAAAAGTCTCTTATCACATTCATATAAGCTTTTATCCTTGATCTTACCATTTATAGGACAAATAAATAAATATTGCTTATGTTTGTATTCTAATGTTTGTCTCTACTAAATGTATTATTCTTTTGGTAATAGCTTTATTTTTACTTGTTTTTATATGTCCTTACTATATAAAATAATGTCCACATTTATATATGTTAACTAAAAATATGTATTTTCTACTTATTGTTTTTGTGTTAATTTTTCTTAGACTTTTGCCATATAAGAACTTCTGATAATTTTAGATTGATTTCTGGATAAATAATCTTGGAATATGAGTAGGAAATATCTATAAATTACATGTTGGTAACATTTAAAATATCTCTAAATCATAATCTATAAAGTGTATCCAACTAAGATGTAAGGAGTCTAGTTATAAATTAAGAATATCATAAAATAATATAATAACCAATCAGAAAAAGTATTGAAAATAAATAGTATTTTAAAGTAAGAGTAGAAGTTTTACATCAAAAGAATATTTGAAAGTTTAAAATTGAGTGTCATACTTTTAGTAAGTCTTCAGAATGCATGATAAATTATCTATATTCAACCTTAATTTCTATGCCTATAGCTTTGGATATTAAGTGGATTGATATTTTGAAAAGAATACTATAGCTATTTTAGTTCTACATCTCCTTATATATCATAATGCTACTTAGTTTTGAGCTCAAAATTTGATACAGATTCTTCCTGTATGAATATTAGAGGATCTAATAATTATAGTTTAATAAAATGAAACTCAAGGGTGAGATTCATCAACTAGAGAAATGTAGGATTTTTCCCTCATGCAATTTAATAACATCAAATGACCTCTATAATCACTTTCCACATAAAAGAATAAAAATGCCTTAACTGGACTCATACAAGTAGTTAAAAATGTGCACAGGCATATCATGTGGAAGTATGACAATTTTATTTAAGTTATATTTTAGTATCATTTTTATAGTTAGTGATAGTCAGATAAACTCTGACCATTAATATTCAAATTTTCTAAAATTGTATTATAAATTTTAAAATAGAGGGCAAACAGAAATTTAGACAATTTAAACACAGTAGGGTTGGCAATGAGTAAACTTTACAATGAACTACCCGACAGTTATATGTTAGCAATATTTCCAAATACCACTAAGGCAATCCTAACAGCAACATAAATTAAATATTACTGAGGTAATTTATGGATGAACACAAAAGTTTCATTTAGTGAAGATTCAACTATCTCTAAACTAACTAATTCAACTAACTCTAAAACTAGCCTTTAACAGAAGAAATTGGTTTTCCTTAACTTTGTTGATGCTGGGTTGCTCATTAAAAATGTTTCAAAAACATTCAAAAATATTCAAAATATTACAAAGCTATATTAATTATAATAGTTTGGAGACATATCAGGTGATGCTCTGAGCTTACTCCTGCCTGGATTTTCTCTCAGAATCACACCTAGATGAATTCCAGGACCAGATGTAGTGCAAAGGAATTGAACCTGGGCTGGCCAAATACATGGAAGAGCCTTATTGTACCATAACAATCACCCTAAAATTAATATATATTTATAACGTATTAGCGAAGAATAAATATTGTGGATTATATCCACTGCAATATTTTCATAATATACTCTTTATTTATTAGTGCACTTTCTTGTAGATAGCTGCATTACCTAGTTATTTTAGCTGACTAGGAGACTTCACAAAATTTTACCTTTACTTTAGAATTCCCCATTGGTTTGTTGAAAAATGGTTGAATCGATGCCACAGTTGGTGAATCTCCTGAACCAATAAATAATTTCTTCACATTCTTGTGAAGTTTTAGGTTTGTAGTTTAAAGTCATTTTCTCTCTAATCTTTCCTGTCCTGCCTTTTATTTTCAAAATTATATACTGTCCTTTTTAATGACAAAAAATATTTATAGTGTTTGCTTATCTGAGAGATGTAAAAACAAGACAGGTTAAGCGAATGTTTTGATAAAGTTGGTAAAATGTGAAAATAGGACGGAATCACTCACTACTGGTCTGTTAATGAAGCCTTGAGGTGATCTGAGAATGTTGTAGGGGAGAAAAGGATAGGATGCTCCAATGATTCAGTCATATAAATATATGAGAAGTATGGAGACTATTATGTATTAAGACAGGGGAATGGTTGTTTTCTATAAGATGTCATTAATACACTGAGGAGAGAGACACATAGAAGGAGAAATTGTGTGTGTGTGTGAGAAAGAGAGATAGAGAGAGAGAGAGAGAGAGAGAGAGAGAGAGAGAGAGAGAGAGAGAGAGAGAGAGAGAGAGAGAGAGAGAGAGAGAGAGATGTTAATAACCAACTGGCAAACAAATTCTTTTTTTTTTTTTTTTTTTTGGTGTTTGAGCCACACCCGACGGTGCTCAGGGGTTATTCCTGGCTGTCTGCTCAGAAATAGCTCCTGGCAGGCACGGGGGACCATATGGGACACCGGGATTCGAACCAACCACCTTTGGTCCTGGATAGGTTTCTTGCAGGGCAAACACCGCTGTGCTATCTCTCCAGGCCCACAAACAAATTCTTAATGAAAAGGATCACTCTAATCATTTGCTAGGGGTAATTCTTTGATCTTGTGAGTGGACATTATCTTCTTAACTGGCGGGAAAAAAATAAAAATCCAGACTCATAATCCACTAGGTTTAGAAACTATAGTATTTCATCCATGCCTTTGTGCCAAACTAATTTCAGTATCCTTGTTGGGAACTTGGGACACTTTATACATAAGTTTGGACATGTGAGCAGATAGTCATGGAAGTTTGCTCTCATCATTCTCCCTTAAAGAAACATCATACTGAGAAACAGACAACTTTATTTTTAAAGTCATTGCTTTGGGATTTCACATTTGTAATTGGGATTGAAATATAGCAGTTTTAGGTTTATCGACACTTAAATTGTGAGGCAAAATGTAGCATATTGAAAGAGATGTGAGTCTCTGAGATTAACCATTTTATCCCTCTCAAGAAACGGTATTGTAGATAAAACAAATTTTGCATATTGGATTTATAGGTAAACAAAAGTTTATTTTAAGAATTTTAAGGGGGGCCCGGAGAGATAGCACAGCGGTGTTTGCCTTGCAAGCAGCCAATCCAGGACCAAAGGTGGTTGGTTCGAATCCCGGTGTCCCATATGGTCCCCCGTGCCTGCCAGAAGCTATTTCTAAGCAAACAGCCAGGAGTACCCTGAGCAACGCCGGATGTGGCCCAAAAACCAAAAAAAAACAAAACAAAAACAAAACAAAAACAGAATTTTAAGGGGCTGGAGCAATAGCACAGCAGTAGGGCATTTGCCTTGCATGAAGCTGACCACCCAGGACAGACCTTGGTTGGATCCCTGGTGTCCCACATGGCTTCCGGAGTCAGGAGCAAGTTCTGAGCACATAGCCAGGAGTAAGAGTTCAGGATGAGTTAAATCTGTAATACTTTCATTATTTACACCAGATAGACATTAAAGAAAAAATTCTTAAGTGACTCAAAAATTAAATGGTATTCGTAGAGGGACTGTTGTTCACTGTGCATTTGCTGGAACATATTAATAAAATCTTAAGGAATAAGACTTTTACCTCCCATTCTATTTTCCTCCATTCTTTCTATTGTCTGGGAACTTAATAATTTAATGCATAGTTAATGTACACCAAATAATATAAAATTAGACATATTTTCATTGTGATCTTACTAAGGATTGTTAGAGCAATTGCTATTCCTGATCACAAAACAATACAATTTGAGTATGGGATTTTGATTTGTAGGACTTGGCTAAGCTCTCACATCAGAGAGAATAAAATTTAAGTTGTTTTTGTTTGTTTGGTTTGGTTTGATTTGGGTCCATACCCGGCAGTCCTGAGGAGTTACTCCTGGATCTGCTCTCAAAAATCATTCCTCACAGACTCAGGGTTCCATATGGGATGCCACGGACCAAACCCGGGTCAGTCCTGGGGTCGTATGCTTGCAAGGCAAACACCCTGCCGCTCTGCTATAGCTCCGACCCAAAAATGAAGTTCTTACAAGACAATCTGAACTGGAAAGGTCTGCCTCCTAATATCAGAGATTGGTTCTCCAGGACACATGCACTTAAGAATGTACTTCTCCCAAGGTAGTGTGTAAATAATTTGGCATACTGCAGAGATTCACTTGCAGAAATCATTTATTGCTGTGCTAGCAATCTCTTGAACAATAATTTGAAACTCCTATGTAAAAGTGTGGTAGATCACATTAAGCTAACAAAGTAAAATTATTTTAAGCTTTCTATTTGTTAGAGTTTGTTATAAAGTAACAGTAAAATAATATGCTGCATAGAATCTACATAATGTCTATATGTGCTCATATTAAGAACCATACATCTGGATAAATGTGAGAAATTTCTGAAATTGATAATAAGAAAGATTTATTATGAAAAAGTCTTATTAAGTGTAAGCTGTGGGGCCAGAGAGATAGCATGGAGGTAAGGCTTTTGCCTTGCATGGAGAAGGTCAGTGGTTCAAATCTCAGCATCCCATTTGGTTCCTTAAGCCTGCCAGGGGCAATCTCTAAACATAGAGCCAGGAGTAATCCCTGAGAGCTGATGGGTGTGACCAAAAACAAATACAAACAAAAAAAGGTGTAAACTATTATTTATTTCTGGTGAAATATATTTGTGTGCATTGCTGTTTTTAATGTTTTATTTACTTCATTTCCATTCACTGGTCCTGCTTTATATTTCAAATACACATAGTAACCATTAAATGTAGTTTTGCTTACTTGTTTTTTTACCCATTTTTATTTTCTATTTGCTATAATCAAACAATAGAAATTAATATTAATATTAACTTCAAAATTAGCTAGCTGCCTGCTAAACTTTACATTATACTTAGTGTTATAGAAGTTTGTTATAAAATATTTTATCATTTATAATATAATAGATTATAAAATATAATATATTCTAGAAAAATATTTAATAAAATTAAGCAGTTTATTTTTAATATATTCTTTATTTTTATAAATATGTATTAAAGCACTATTTAAAATTTCAAAAGAAATTTTACCTTTTCCCAAATATGCATATACTTTTACAGAAAATGATCTTTTGGAATTTTTAGTTTATGGTTTACATTTAAGAATATTTCAAAGTAAAATCCAATATAAGTAAACTTTGCTTAATTTGTTTTGATAATAAAAACAAATTTTAGACATACAACATATGCTTATATGCTGAAAAGAATTTTGTTATAGTGTAAGGGAAACTTGTGAAAGATTAGGAAGTAGAATGGGAAAGGAAGATTTACTTAGAAACTACAGAATGTCTCTAAGACTCAGAGATAACAAATTCTCAAAGATAACTTTTTAAGTAGGTTAGTAAATTGTCATTGAATGTGTTTAATATACAAAGAGCTAATTATCAGTTAAGAAAAGCAAAAAAATACTGTACTGCTTTAGTTTAGATGCAATGTATCTTATATGTCATGTGCAACTTCTACAAGTTATGGCTCTTATGAAATGCATAATTCAATATTGGATTTGCTTGAATATATACAACAAAATATCAGAGATTTAGTAGTGAGAAATTTGTTTTGTTTTTAAGAACTAAGCAAGAATATAGGCATGCATAACTAACACAGTCTCATATCACTATTTTAAATATTTATGATAAATGGATTAGTATATCTTTGTTTTTAACCCTGAAACAGGAAGAAAGGATGGGAAATGCATTATTTTTTAAATCCCCTTCAAGAGTTGGTCTTAGAACTTTTTGGAACCAATATCTGCCTTTGAAGATGTCTGTATAAAAAATGCTAGTTGACACTGAAAATTTTCCTAGCACAAGTTGCCCTGACAAATGTCATTATTATGTGTTGTTTGCCTATATTTGATAATTCAGCTCATTTGGCCAGTTTTAGGTTTCTTTAAAGGATAGTTGTAAGAGGATCAAAAATTAAAAAGAGAAAATAGATCAGTCCAGGTGTATTTTTATTCTATCACTTATAGCTCCACAATACACCCTTTCCATATATATATATATATATTATATATATATAATATATATACATATACATATATATACCCAGCATAAACATATAATAAATTATGTAAATGGAAAATTTACATGGAATTTAAATGGAAAAGTTTTTATAAATAAACCTGGATGCCACATTTTCAACAAACAAAGATAATAAAATATGTTAGAGAGAGTATGTTGGGTGTGGTGGTGTATTCTTTCAAAACCAATATTTTTAGAACTTAGGAAATAAAAACAAATTCAGTGATCTAAAAAAAGAGTTATTCAAAAATATTATTTGAATTAAGTGAGATCAATAGATATGGCTATAATTTAACTTTCTCTATGTCCAAACTAGTGTCTCAAGGGAGACCTTGGCCTTGGAAACTAAGTCTTAAATCTCTCAGTTTTAAGAAATAACAAACTGACAACCACTGTATACACACACAAGTTTTGTGTATCACACATAAAATGCTGAAAACCCAGTGAATTGTCATTATTCGACCTTTTTGGCAGCTACCCAAAAAGCTTGATTCTTCAGTATCCCTTGTATTTGATGTGACACAGTTTGCTTTCTGCAAACAGTTCTATGCTTAAGGCACTTTTCAAAACAAACAGTGGCCATTGTCTAGTAATACAGATGCCTGAGGTGGTGATCACAGTCAACAAAAGTGATGGAAAACTTGAAAAGAAAAAAGTGGAAAATGAGGTCTCCATAGGGTACATATAATCTCTGATATACACAGGAAATCTGGAAGTCCCATACATTTGAAAAGCTATAGGCACATTCAGAACACAATCTTAGGGAATATTTAATAAAACCCAAAACAGAACAAACCCTAGCTGGCCTCAAGAACAGTGGCAAATTGAAAATGAAAGCTGCCTGGCAGAATATGAAATAAGTACATAAGCAAACAAACACAGAGACACACGGAAACACATACACACACAGACACACACACATGCACAGCACACTACAGACACAAATTTCCATGAACATAAGAAATTTCTTCATTTTTATTTAAATTTTAATTTGATTGACTAATTGTTCCTTTACACTACCACTTAGGCCTATGGCAGTGGTCGGCAACCTTTTTTTTTTTTTTTTCCCAAATCATGATTGAAATTTATTTTGAGAGCCACACTAGGAGTGCACTGACAGAGTCTAGGAGCAGAGTCCTGACTCCTGGAGTGGCCACCCAGCACACAGAAGAGCCAAATTAAGTGTAAAGAGCCACATGTAGCTCGCGAGCCGCAGGTTGCCGACCACTGGCCTATGGAAATTTTATACCATGGACATCATGACTATATAAATGAAAGAGATTATTTTAAACATTTCAAAATTGAACACTTAGAGAGGCCATTGCCAAAGAGAAAGATGTATTTACCTCCTGCCATAAATACAGAAAATCCATGCAAAAATGTGGATTAAATGAGAAAATTTATTTTGCCCAATGACAAACTTTCTCCAGCAAGAGCATCGGAACAACTCTTAGAATGACTGAAGACAGAGGGCCAAGATGGTTTCACTAGAAGGTAATCCTATTCCAAAAAATAAGCTACAATTTAAACGTTATTATGAAAGTTCATACTTAACACTTTAGAGGAGAGAGTAATGATGAGCATCCGGTAATTCAATTTTTGATTCCTACTTACAAACTAGGACATGAATCAAGAATATACAGGATGTGAACAAGATTGGGGTTGAAATACAGAAGTTATATTGGTAACTATCATCTATCTATATAATGAACTACTAAATTTATACAGTATTACACACAAATAGAAAATAATAGTAAATTTTTGCATCAAAATATAAAATAGATTGGGGAGGGAGAAAAATATATATAAAATAAATGATAAAGATAGCAATATATTTCAAGATATCAAACAAATAAAATGCAGCAGTCAAAGAAGTTAATTGTAAACAAATATATCCAAATCATGTATATCATAAATTAAATTATTATTTGTAAAGATCTTTAAAAGTATCTAAGTGATCAATAATCTTATACAGTATTTCTGAAAATAAAAGGTGAACTTTGAAAATAATGATTCTTAAAGTTGGTAAATATTTTTCTGCATGATCAAGCAATACCTCTCCTTGTATTTTAGCCAAAGTAATTAAAATCTAAAATTCACATGAATGTTGATTATTATGTTGATGGAAATATTTTAAATATTTTATCAAAGTGTAAATCATACAACTAGCCATAGAGTGAATTTTTAAAACATGCTATATCTGGTATCAGAGTAAGTAGGGTGTCTGCCTTGTATGGAGTTCACTCAGATTAGATCTATGGCATCCCATTTGTTTACCCAAATCCCTAAATGAATGATTCTTAAATACAGAGACAGAGTAATTCCTGAGCATAGTCAGATGTGGTTTTATATATGTATATATATATATATGTATATATATATAATATAAATATAAATGTATATACACACATATACATATACACATATACATGTATATATGTGTGTATATGTATATATACATGTGTAGATATGTATACTCCATAAAAATGAACAATAAAAAGAAATAAAGTTTTACACAATCTAAAATGCAGATGTACATTGAAATAATACTTATATAGTCAAGTATAAGCCCGGTTTTTTGGCATGAATTTCGGCACTAACTCGGCTTATACTCGGGTCATACAGGTCATCAGTAGTCTCCAGTCATCTTCTGCCTTCTGCTGCAGGGGGAGGTGCTTCATCTCAGTCCAAGAGTAGCTGCTGAGCTGAAGACATAGGCAGCTGAACTGAACTCTATGCCACTGAACTAGTGAACCCACAATATTCTGCGCTTTGTATGAGACCGACAGCAGTGATGATGTTATTTGTGAACTCAGTGATGATGAAATGTCTATGCTTATACCCTCACATCAGATACAGCTGAAACTCTGTTTGGACATACAGACGAGGAGGAGGAGGAATCCAGTTTTGAAGGATTTTGACCTTTGTGATGTAGCTTGATTACCTGTTATGCTATCGTTTTCTGCACTTTATTTAAAGTTTTAAAGTTATTGTTGCTAGTTTACAGTTTTTCTTTAGCAATAAATAAATATTAAAAATCACTTAATCTACTGATTCCTCAATTATTGTGATTGTTTTGGGTATATATTTTTATTTTTGAAATTTACCTGTGGCTGCTGCATTTTCCTCCTTTGTTTTTACTCGAGTCACTAAGTTTTCCAATTTTTAGGGTAAAATTAGGAGGTCGGCTTATACTCAGGTCAGCTTTTACTCGAGTATATAGGTTTATATGTTAAATGAAAGGTTATATTTCAAGAAAATATATTTTATAAATAATTTTATATGAAAAATAAAAGTAATTTTATAGATTCAGAAATAATATTAGTTTTTCAGAGCTAATGAGAATGATTAAATATTCATTCTACACTGAGATGCCATTTTCTTCTGGAATGCTGAAAATCCTCTAAATCAGATTCTACTAATTATCATATAAGCACCGTGCATGTCCATAAATCTCAATACTTTTATAAATGGTACAGTTTGGGCTGGAGAGATAGCATGGAGGCAGGAAGTTTGTCTTGCATGCAGGACAGTAGTTCGAATGCCAGCATCCCACATGGTCCCCTGAGCCTGCCAGGAGCTATTTCTGAGTGTAGAGCCAGGAGTAACCCCTGAGCGCTGCTGGGTGTGACCCAAAAACCAAAAAAAAAAATTGATACAGTTTGGGAGGAATATCAATAGAATAGTGATCAAACCTCATTAAATGTGGCAGACTATGGTTCAACTTCGAGTACTACATATATTGCCAACCAAACTAACCCCTGAGCACAAAGCAGAGGAAAAATGTAGGGTGTGACCCTACAAAAAACAAAGCAAAAAAATACAGATTTTAGCATTTGAATTTTATTTCAGTAAGCTTTTATAAAATAAAAGTATTTCAACAGTAGTGATATATCTGGATAAACAGAATTCTGAAATTTATACAGTAATTTCTAAGAAAGAGTTTTAGTTCACAAATTAAATGCAATATAATGGTGTAGCTAAGAGAGTAATAACTACTAAGAAATTCTCTTGTTATCATAAAAGGTTTTGTAAACATGCACCATTTCAAGTATATGCAACGGAAAAGTTGAATGTCTACAATGGACAGGAATACAATTCTTTCTATGCTTCACTATAAGAGAAAGTCATATCTTTGTGGTAATTCATTGCATTTCTGTGGTGAATGATTAAATCAAAAACTTTATTTCAATCTTTAAGACGAAATTCTTAGTTTTGCATTAGGCATAATAGACCTGGTTTCAGAAAACAGAATAGTAGAATTATTGAAATAAGTCTTACTAGTGAATTTAGAGTGGCTAAAGTTAGGGAAACTTTTTCTTTATGACAAACATTTTCATTAGATTACAAGATGCATTAGTTTTCACTTGCTTCAATCTATTTATTCATACAAAGAAGGTAAATGGGAATTTTAAACTTAACAATATTCTGCCTTCTTAAAATATTATATTAACTCTTTTTAGAATGTTCAACAAAAAACTTGCCTTGTACTTTTTAGAGGTGAGCTTTCTCTCTTTATGCTTTACTTCAGTTGTTCTTTGACATTAGAAATATCTGTCTCCTTACATTGTAGCAAAACTAAAACAATCATCTTATAAAAAAATATTTTTAGGCTTCTTACCTACAGCTATATTAAAGTCAGAAATACTTTGTTCTATAAAATTGCAATTATTTACAGTAAGTTAAATCTGGTTTATTGAAGTTCATCATGTCTGTCTCAAAACCAATCTCCTTCTCCTATTTTTTAATGCACATCTTAATCCTTATTGTGCTTTCAAACTGTTTTTTGTTATTTCAAAAATAGAAGACTTAAGGACATACAGTTTTACCTATTTAAAATATTCCCTGAAACAAGAAAGGGAGATAGAGCAATTCTCAGAACTTCCTCAAACTGTGAAGAAGTTAAATAACCAAGTACCTTTCTCAATTCTGAAGAAAAAAAAAATCCATGTAAGTTTGGCATTCTAGTTTACCAGGAAGTCAGTTCATGGTCAAATTCAAGAGCATCCAAGGTGGAAGAGTAATAGCATGGGGAGGGGCGATTGAGTCATCTACATATGTCTTAAAGGACTAGACATATGTGAATTGTCCTCTGTCCACCTGAATACTTTTGTCTAGAGATTTAGCCATCTTGTCTTTTCTCCAGAAAATTTTGTCATTTTATAATATTTGCTAAGGAAATCTGCTTAAATATGGAAGCATCTATGGATTTAGTAATCCCATTAAAGTCCATTAATGTGTCTCAGGTGTCTGTTCATGATTTTAGTGAGCCATCACTGTTTTGTTTTGCAATGTATAACTGTATGTCTCATGGCATTTCTGAGTCAAGTCCCACTCAGAGAAATCACTATGCATTAGAGTTTCAATGCGGAAGCCTTAAATCTTGTGTTAGAAATCAAATTACATGCTTCTACTACCACCCCAAGTTTTGGGTGGGAACTGCCGAAGCACTCAAGACAAAATTTTTGTTTTCATTGCATCTATTTGTAAAACAACTCTAATTTATTGTATCTATTGTTTGATTCATTTTGACAACTAAAAACCAGGTAATACGATTATTTAGTGACTATTGGCTTTAGAGTCATAACCTATTGAATTTAAAGTCTTCATATATAGATATATATGTATGCCTTTTTTCCTATTTCTATCTTATTTCATTTATTATTTTGCCCATTTACCTCTGCAACTTTATAATAATTTTTGGGAATGAAAAATTGAGAAGAACCTTCTTGAAATAAAGTACATCAGCAAAATATAGTTCAAAATTAAAATAATGTCATATAACTTTATCAAAAATGATTTTTTCCTGTGACAAACTGAACTCTTACATGGAAGCTAAGAAAATTTTTTTATTTATGTGTGCATTGTATTATATCTACATTTGCACACAGTTTCCTTTATGTGGGATTAGAAGGATAATTGACCTAAAATTATCCTCATAGTTGGAATCTAGGATAATTTATAATGAATAAGAATAGCTTAAAATTTGAAACATGAATTCCTTAAAATATGAATAAAATTGTAACATGTGCTCAGAAGTGAATATATTAATTTTCCTATTTATAGAAAACAGAAATTCATATTTTCTAATGAAAGAATTTTATTTTATCAAGTGCTAATTACTCTGTGTAAATTTACTTTAGAACTGGGAATTTAGACCTATAGATTGAATGTGTGTCATCTGAAATGTTAAGCTGCAAGGAATAACATTTTCTGGAAATTAATAGTTATTCAAGAATTTTTAAATTTAAGTTTATGCTATTTAATGTTGCTTTTATGATCACAATTTTGAAATTAGGGAAATTGGTTTTGTGTTACAAATTTTTAAAGATTAAATTTTAAATTATAAACTTGATGACTATAAACTTGAATATTTGTATAAGATTTACAGAACAAGGGAAATAACACTAAAGTGATATTTTTATTCTAGAGTATTAGTAATACCATTTAAAACATTTAAAATTTGTTTATTGTGTGGTGATTTTCTAATTTGTTTCCTTGTTACTTACCTTGAAATACTTCCAATTGTTCACCTTAATCTTTTGCTCAATCTTTTATTATAACTATTTTTTATCATACTTGGAATCTTAGATTGCTTATAGAATATTAATGTCCAACTTGTTATTTTGTTTGATTTCATACTTTGGCTGAGTGGATAATGAGATAATTATTTTTTACAAGTATTTAAATTGGAGATACATGCAAAGCAGTTGTAATTTTCTCTTGGGAAAAATACCAAGTGTTTGTAATTTAAAATTGGATGCTAAACTTGATACTTTGCATTGCTACAATATAAGCTTGCTTGTAAACTAGTTATTCTCTCCCAGAAACTCCCTCCCTTCCCACCCCCACCCAGTTTTATCTCATAATGCATTTGATTACTGCTGCAGAAATAACAATGGATCTACTTTAGGATGAATAGAGAGAAAAGATGCAAATTTAAGCCAGACCCAACAAAGGGTATAAAGTTTGTAGAAAGAGTCTTGAATCTGTATTTGTCCTCTTCTGACAAGTTTATGCATATTGTTTCAAAAATTTAGTGTGTATGTAGATCCATGATATAAATGTGGCACTAAATTTGTCACTTGCCTTAGTTACAACTGTGAATTTCTTTCATGCCAAGTACTGTATCTTTCAAAGTAGAAGTGCAACTTTACTAATTTATGATCTACATGTTTTACATACTTCTACACTTAGAAGCAGGACTGGCTCTAAAGTCATTTATTAATAAAAAGAACAAGATATTCTTAAATTTGGAACTCAGGATCTCCCACCCAAATGACTACCAGGGAGACAGGCAGTAATGTAAATGCAGGGGAATTTATTCCAGCATGCTGGAGTCCAACATCTCCTAAGACTCCGAAAGGCTCACATGTCAAATTTAAAAGTGTTACTTAGGCCAGATCCAGGGTTCAGTGTCATCTAGCATCTGTCAGCTACTGTTTAGATGGATATATTCCTGGCATTTGTCCTTAGGGTCTGGTTCCAGGAGCTGGCTGTCTTGTGGGCCTAATCTTTTTTTTTTCTTCTTATTTGGGGCAGGGGCACTCAGGGATTACTCCTAGCTCTGCACTCAGAAATAGCTCCTGGCTTGGGGAACCATATGGGGTGTCCGATTTTGAACCTGCATCCATCCTGTGTCAGCCTCTGCCCTCCCTCTCTGCTACCACTCAGGCCCCTTGGGCCTAGTCTTTCTACCTTAAAACTGCAGCCTTTTATGGCTGTACTTAGCAAAGTCAGGTTTATAGTAACTAACTTCCTTAAACAAACAGAGTGCAGAAGCCAACGCAATGTTATCTCTAAGCAAAGGCACACATATTTTAACATCAACATTTAGGTTAAAGTTAATTATAAATCTTAGATTCTAGCAGTATCATTTTCCTTTTTTACAGCAGGAGTTTCATTAAAATATAATTATTTTAAAGGATTTTGGGTAACATAACAATAAATATTGTGTGTCATCTACAAATAACTAAAATCCTTAAGGTGCTCATTTAAATCAGCTGGAATCTCTGGATTTGTCACTGCTCCTTGCCATGTTTTTCTTGCCATTCTTAGTTTCTTAGTGTACTTGAAAGTTATATCTGCATCCCCCTTATGATATTATTTTTGTAAGTCATACAGACTATTTGCCTCTCTTACTGATTTATTAAAATAGCTCTGAATAACGAGAATAGCAATAACAATAATACCTTAGGTCTGACAGCATGTTATAGTTGGTAGAGAAAGGCTATGTATTCTCATTTGAGTTTTGCACAGTAAATTATTTGCAAGATGTGTATTAATACCTATATCTTGAGTGTTTTAAAAATCCACCCAGTAGTATCATAATTATAAGTTTCTTACACAAAGATGTTTAAGAGCAAAATGATGCTTTGTCCAGCATCTACTGAACACTGATTACCATTATATTTTTAATTTAGAATGGGACACTCTTCTGATGGAGAAAATAATTACCCATATATCAACTCTAATGCTTGTAACAATATCTCTGGATCCAATGTGCAAGAACCAAAAAGGTCATGCAATAGTGCTTAACATGCAAGTAATAGTCTATGACAGGTTCTCTTCCTGTTATTAAGAGAATAAAATCTCAAAGATACATCCAGCCCTCTGAATGATCAGGCAAATAGACATTACTGATGTGTCTGTGGATACTGATTGACACATTTACTAGTAGAGTTTGTTGTTGTGAGCCAAACCTGTTCGCAAGACGCCAGAGCCTGCAAACAGATCCTTCGTGGAGTTTCGGGAAAAAATCCGCGGGGAGAGAGTGGGTACATGGACGGCGAACGACGGAAATATATTGTAGAAATGAATGAAACCACACAGATAGTATGGGGACTCAACGTTATCAAGGAACGAGAGACCATTTTATTTTTTGAGCTAGCTGTTTTTAAAGGTTAGAGACTTGGAAGGCAGATGCAAATTCTAGGCATCAAAGAAACTGGGAAAAGAATGAAGGACTCTAGCTTAAATTAACATATAAAAGAGTTGAAACTGAAGGTGAAAAAGCCAGCTTGTTTTGGGTTCGCTTGTTTTGGGTAAAACAGAAGGAAAAGGTAATTTTCAGGTGGAATGTTTCAGAGTTTCGGGGAAACACTGAAAATTACAGAGGAAAACTGAAAATTGCTTCGTTTTGAGTAAACAGAGAAAAACTGAAAATTGCTTCACTCATGAGCTAAGTGTTAGGAAAAACCTGAATTTAGGCGCCAAGGTAGCAAAAATTACAGGGAGCTATTAAATGGGAGACTTTTGGCTGTTTGATTGCTGTTTTAGTTAGAAAGAATTTACTAAGGCCTGATTTCTAATAAAGGTTTAAAATAAAGAGAGAAATAGTTACAGCCCTTAAGAAATTATGTCCAAATAATCCACGCAAAGGGTCAAGTGATTTTGACTGCTTTAAGCGGGCCTTTTTGGCAGATAATTTCTTTTTTCAGGAGAGTACTACACTTTCGTGTGTGCCTCTCCTGAGTGGGGTGTAGCAGTTTGTGTTTTTCATGAAGGATAGAAAAGGTGACATAAGTGACTAAAATTTTTTAAAAGGAGATCATATTTAGTATTCAGACAGAATAAAATTGGAATTGACTTTGTCAATAGAATGACTGAGGAAACACAGGGAATCCTAGGAATTCAATAGAAAACGTATACCTCCCAGGGTACCCAATTCAGAGGAAATACTGAAAAAGTAAATCAGGTTCTTAATATGTTAACTTATATGCCTCAATAAATGAAATTGATTTGGGAGAAGGTCTTATCAGTTGCCTGTGTATGTCTGAAATAATAAATGAAGATCCTGTCCGATGTTTGATGTTGGTATAGTTTGCCAAAGAGCAACAAGTTAAAGAGCGTGAAACACAGAGTTTAACCACCACCTTTACAGTGTCCATGATAACCTCCAGGAATATTTTTTATTTTTCCTACATATGGAAACCTATCATGTGTTAAATATAAGATCCAGAAAGGGGTATTAACTGCCACCCTGAAAATCGACTTTATCTAAACTGCTGGTTTCCTTGGACTCTTTAGGCTACCAATCATCAAGGAAGCTGTAAGAAATCCAAATGATTTCAGGAATGCCCACAACTTTGAGGTTTTGCAATTTAAATGTGCAATTTAAACGTGCTGGTTCATTCCAACTTGAATGTATGACTACAGCTTAAATAAGACTGACATCACCAGATATTCCTGTGGGAGAGCTAAGGGATCCAGACATAAGGGATGTGGGGGTAGGTCAAACCCCTTGTTGATGGTCTCCAAGTCAAAGAATGATTCCCAAAAAGATAAATTGAATCCCATCCTTCCGTCCCCCCTTTTGGGGGAGCCTTTAATAATAATGTCCGGAGTAAATAATCAATGAATGCAAAAGAATAGGGGACCAAAGGTTCAGCAAAGAAAGTCTTTTGTCAGTTGCAGCCAGCTCCAAAAAGCAAACCGAACCAGCAGTCAGTTCTGGCAAAAGAGCTCCCTATGCCTCCCCAACAAGCTATTTATTTGTTTCCTTAATCACCCCCACCTGGAAGATCCAGGTGGGATGACAGGCAAAAACATTATTATAACAATCACACAACAATTCCCCCTTTTTTATAAGCAAACAATAATAGTATACAATACAATACAATAATAATATACAATACAATACAACACTACATAATTACAATTACAAAACTTTAATGAAATATTAAATACTATAAAATTAAAAACATTAATTTCAATTAATTAAAAACATTTAATTACACTAATCATAAGTTAAATATACTTTAAAAGATTTTAATCATAAAAAATACAAATATATAAGTTAAAAAAAATTTTACCAGGTTCAAAGTTACTCTCAAAAAATAAGGAGTATAGAACTCCTAAAAGTCCAATCAAAGACATTTGATGAATCAGGAAAGACGAGTTGTAACTTGATATAGAACACAGCACTGGAACAGTTAATGATGTATTCCTCAGTTCGATATCAGGAGGCTTGCAATTGTGATGAGATTCCTACAAATAAAACGTTAAGAACTAGGAAAAAAAGATGAATTGTGAGAAATAATAAATTAAGGCATAAAGTATCAGGAAAAAAAACCATAAACAAAAATTACAAAACCAATATACATGCAAATACATACTATACAAAATTATGGGAATAACACTCACTTATAATCGCCAAAAATATCTATTAGACAGGAATCAAAATAAAGCCAAAGAAAAATTTGAATTGAATCAAAAAGAAAAAAGAAAAAACACTTTGAAAATACAATAATGAAAAAACTGTTTAAATGAATATTTCAAAATAACAAAAAATTATAGTAACAAAAAAAAACTTTTTAAATCAAAGTCAAGCAAATCTAGATGATCAAGAATTTCATGTACAACATGACCATAAAATTCCATAATGCAAATATGAAACAATAAATATATTATAATCAGTCATCAATAATGAGCACTGTGAACAGAGTCTACCCAAAATTATGGTTATATCAAAACTATGATTATACCTCCATCTCAAAATCTATGCTGAGAGCAATAAAACACTGATGTTACAATGAAAAGTCAAAAGTTGCCAAATGAACATATATCGATACACAATCATAAAGCAACATTAACATGATTAAGAATCTTTCTTTCATATAGGTCTTAAGTAACATCAATATATTGCAAAATCTTCTAATTAATAGTAACCTAAAACAATACTGAAATTAAGGCATAAATACATCATACAAACAACCACAATGGGGATTCATCGTATTCATTCCTATTAAGCAATCATACCTAAAAAATGACCAGTAAAACATCAATGATAATCGACAAATAAAGGAAATGATCATTAAGTATTCATAGTAGATCTCTGAGAAATATAAAACAAGATATATGCTGCTGTAGATTTTACCGATGCAATAGGGATTTTCTTGATCTTCTTATCAAGATGTCTGAGATTAAGCTTCATTCAAATATAGAACATTTTAAACTTCAGCATAGGACAACTGAATGTCTGCCATCCTCCCCAAATGTAGATTATCGAATAAATATCAGTGGAAAATCAGAGAGTCCAAATCCACAGAGTAACAGAAACCATACTATTTTGCGAAGAAGTATTTCATTGGGAGGGACTTCTCCAAGTGTTTCCTGTTTATCCAGCCTTAAACACAATTGTTCTAAGGGGGGACCAGCTCAATTACTCATAAAGTTTGCACCTGGAAATGAGGGTAAAATCAATAATTTCTCAGGAGAGAGGAACAGAGATTGCACAAGTGAACTCTCTAATTCTTTGAAGCATTCTTGTAAGACAAGAGATGATTTCCTAGGTCAAGTGGATGTTCCTCTTTACCCATTACCGACAGAAAATCCAAGAATGGAGAGACCGTATACATTTAAGGATTTTGTTCTTCATCCAAGAAGTCACAAATCAAGAGTTAAAGGTTATCTGAGATTAAAAATGACCTATTTACCTAAAACCAGTGGCTCAGAAGACGGTAACGCAGAACAGGCTGAGGAATTAGAGCCTGACTGGGTTGTTTTGGACCAACCAGATGCTGCTTGCCATTTGCAGCAGCGGCAGCAAGAACCCTCCCCTCTACCTCCAGGATGGGAAGAGAGGCAGGATGTTCTTGGAAGAATCTACTATGTAAATCATGAATCTAGAAGAACACAGTGGAAACGACCAACTGCTCAAAACATCTTAACAGATGCTGAGAATGGTGACATTCAGCTGCAAGCTCAGCGTGCCTTTACAACTAGACGACAGATATCTGAGGAAACAGAAAGTTTTGACAACCGAGAGCCTTCTGGGGTAGATAGTTGGGAAGTTTTAAGAGAAGACGAAGTCACTGTGCGTAGAAATCAGACCTTCCACTCACCTCCACCATCAAGTAACTTGGATCAGACTCATCTTGCAGAAGGCTTGAATGACAGACTCACTATCTGTAGAAATTCAGCCACCAGCCAGCCAGTATCCAGTTCGATTCATTCAGCAGAAGAGGCAGCTTACAAACCTATATCGTTGAGGAACAGCCTACACTTCCAGTGCTATTGCCTACTTCATCTGGATTGCCACCAGGTTGGGAAGAAAAACAAGATGAAAGAGGAAGATCATACTATGTAGATCATAATTCTAGAACTACCACCTGGACTAAACCTTCTCTGCAGGTCACAGTGGCGAGCAGGCAGTTCTCACCAGGACAGAGTTCTTCTGCGGGCCTGCACCCACCAGCCTCCTCACGAGATGCCACCCAGCTGGGGACCCAAGTTTCTGAGGCTGAACATGGCTTTCTCCCCAGAGGTTGGGAAGTCCAGCATGCTGCAAATGGAAGGCCTTTCTTTATTGATCACAATACCAAGACCACTACCTGGGAAGATCCAAGACTGAAAATTCCAGCTCAACTGAGAGGAAGGACACCACTTGATTCTTCAGAGGACTTGGGGCCCTTACCGCCAGGATGGGAAGAAAGAACTCATACAGATGGAAGAATCTTCTACATAAATCATAACATAAAAAGGACACAGTGGGAAGATCCTCGGTTGGAGAATGTTGCAATAACTGGACCAGCAGTGCCCTACTCCAGGGATTACAAAAGAAAGTCTTTTGTCAGTTGCAGCCAGCTCCAAAAAGCAAACCGAACCAGCAGTCAGTTCTGGCAAAAGAGCTCCCTATGCCTCCCCAACAAGCTATTTATTTGTTTCCTTAATCACCCCCACCTGGAAGATCCAGGTGGGATGACAGGCAAAAACATTATTATAACAATCACACAACAAAGGGACTCTATCTTTATTCTTCTCCCAGATTGTCAGCTGGAAGGAAGCTCCTGTCCATTGTTCTAAAGCTTAGGTGTTGCCCAGTAGCTAAGACAATGTTCACTTCCCAGAATTACTGCCCCCAATGGTGACGCATCTCTTTTAAAGCAAGCTAGTTATCCTGTGAATATAAAAAGCTTATCCATTAACTAGCTTTTTTTGCTTCTAAATTTTTTTTCTCACAGTATAGCTCCTGCAGTCCCAGATCCATTGTATATGATTAGAATTTGATTTTAGTTTGTATTTAGGCCACATCCGGTATACTCAGGAGTTGCTACTGGTTTGTGCTCAGAAATCACTCCTGGTATTGCTCAGGGGATCATATTGGATGCTGCAGATCAAACCTGAGTGAGCTGCATGCAAGGCAAGCACCCTACTATTCTTTGGTTCCTAGGTTTTGATTTTTGTCTTTATAAATTTATCCCTGACTGTACTCAAGGCTACAAATTCTTTGGGAAGTTAGTCCACTCTTGATCACTGGATTTTACAAGACTTACAGTTTGGCCTCTTTGAGTGGTACTCATCTGTGACTTGGGAAATTTCATTTAATATGAACCTCCAGACAGATTGGAAACTGTGTTCTTGAAAGAAAATAGACCACTAATATGTGAGAGGAAAGATTCCTGGCCTTTAGAATTAAGAGACTTTCTTTCTGCTTGTTGGTGATATATCTTCTTATAAAGACCAAAAAAATCTCAAATCATATTCTTCATTGTACTTTTAATAAAGGAGTAACTAATTCATTGACCAGTTATGTGCTCATCAAATGCTGTTCTTCCTATTCTACTCCAAATCATAAAACAACTTCCCTTCATTCTTTGTATTACTCATTCCTTAATTCTGCTCCCCATCAGCAGTAAAAAACTAAAATGGACATTTCCCCTAACACCACATGATGTAATAATGATAAAAAAAACAGAATATTATAGAGCTTTTCTGTCAGGACTACATGTCAGGGCTGGTGCTCTCAAAAATTACCTGAAAAGAACAAGACTACGTGGTATTTTGATACATTGAGCTAGACAAAAATAATGGCTACTTTATAATTTGTTTATGGAAACTGCTTTTTTGGGGAGAAGTAAATATACAATTTTTTTCAGGAAGATATCTTAAGCAAAAATTTTACTGAGACTCCTTATCCCATCTCATCACATAGTTGTCTTTTAAATAACCAGCTTTCTCAGAATTCTACCAACATTATGTTTAAGAAGCAAAATCCCAGAAAATGTTCTTTTGGCAACACAGGTGATCTGATAATATCAGAATTCCCATTTATTTTATGCTGAGACCTACACTATGTTTTCATAAATACCCTCATTTGTCCCCAATTTAACCTTCTGTGTTTTTTTTTTAATTAGAAGAAAGTGAAGTGGCATGCCCTACTTCCTGTTTGGGCAAATATTTTCTAAAATAATGGTTAATAGAGAGATGACAATTATTTTAATTTCCTTAAACTATATATAGGTGTTTAAAAAAATCTTTCTCTTATTGTTAAATCCATTATGACTGTCTTTGAATACAGGTGGTTAAAGGCCACAAACCTGTAATGATGCAGTAGTTCTAGTTATCTCTGTGGACGTTTGAAATATTAAAATATTTTAATAGTGTCCAAAAAACAAACAAAAAAAACAAACAAAAAAACAAAATTATTATAATAGTGTACTTTGTTTATTTTATGGGCTCAGCTCCTGCTGAAATAGTATTTTTTGCTTAAATTGAACACCATGATTTAGTTGTCTATAATATAATTTTTCAGGCATTCAGTACTTTTCTTTTTATTAAACCCTAATTTCTTTCTTTTTTTCTTTTTTTGGTTTTTGGGCCACACCCGGTGGTGCTCAGGGGTTACTCCTGGCTGTCTGCTCAGAAATAGCTCCTGGCAGGCACAGGGGACCATATGGGACACCGGGATTCGAACCAACCACCTTTGGTCCTGGATTGGCTGCTTGCAAGGCAAACAATGCTATGCTATCTCTCCGGGCCCAAACCCTAATTTCTAACCTATCCCAAAATCTGCCCCCTTTGCACCACAAATTATTTTATTTCATATTGCTTTTTACACCAAAATGGTAAGTAGGACTATAAAAACAAGTTTGAGTAAAAGAAAATTTTTAAAAAATTGTTAAATCGCACAATGGTGTAATTAAAGTCATTGAGTGCTTCCTGAGCTATTTTTGCTACTGAGCTGTCTGTGTTGTTTTTACTGAGCTTATTTGGCTTCTTTGCTATTTTCCTGTCTAATGTGCTGTGTTCCTACTCTACTTTCAGCATTATAAAATTTTATTAGTTTCACATGGTCATTTATGGTCACATGGTGGCTGTGAGCTCTAGGAGCTTCAGTATCTTAGTACATGGAAATATTTTAGGCTTAGCATCTCTGCAGAAATTAATCTTGAAATAGTAAAGTTGGGACATTTGTATGGCAATGGCCAAAGGTATTGTTATTTTGATGGCTTATGTAAGGCAGGAACTTTGCTTATGTCCCCTCCTGAAGGCACTCCAGAATTTTTATTGAAATAAGTGTTTCTTTTTCTTTTCTTTTTAATTTTAAAATTACATTTTTAAACATTTTATTTAAGCACCATAATTACAAACTTATTTGTAGTTGGTTTTTTCTTGAATAGTTATACAATAAATTAGGCTTTACCAGTGAAAACAATGTACATTTTTATTGAATATAACATATAGGATAGACTTGATCATTTATACATATATATATATGTATATATACATGTACATATATATACATATATATACATATATTATATATAAATTTTGATTCTCACCAAGACATATTTTTTAATTTAGGAATAAAAGGTATATTTGGTGACACCAAAGGTGCTCAGAGCTTATTCCTGGATGTGCTTAGGGAATCACTCCCTGCATTACTCAGAGACCACCTGAACTTTTGAAAAAGAAACCGAGGTGACACACTATGTACAAGGCAAGAGCTTTAATGTCATGTCATCTCTCTGGCTTGAGACATAATGTAACCAACCAGTAATGAAAAGATTAATGAACAGATAGATGCTCATTGACCACGTGATACCTTTTAATTTCCATAAAAAACTTAATGGTTAATTTTTTTTCACTCTCAAACCAAGAGTTTTATTAACCTTCCATAGAGATAAGATGATTTTAACATTTGGTTTATTTAATTCTATGTGACAAAAATACAATTTTAAAATATTCTGAATCAATAAACTAGGCTTACAGGGAGTTATATTGAACATTTTTTAAAATGCTTTACTTTTATTACATTTGCTTTTTAAATTCTCACCTTTGGTGTATCATTTTTAAGTGTGGTATTAGTGATTTGCAAAAGCAAATTTGCATAAAAGTTTTGTACTTCATGTATACATATATTGAATGAGATGTAGGATAATATTACATTTACATATGTGTGTACATATATGCATACATGTGCACATATATTTATAAATCTTGGCCCTTGCCTAAAACCTCTAAAAATACTTGTAAATGTTTAAGTGATATGAGAGTTCTTTGGAGCCCTGGAGAGTCTTTTATTTAAATGAAATGTTTTTTAAAGTGTTCTAAGATATTGATGGAATAAAACATATTATCCATAAATTCATTTTTCAAATATGTGAAGGAAAAATAGCAATAGGATTAATAATATATATGTCTGTCATAAAACTTCCATAAATATATCTGAAGTATAGTTTTCAGATAGGTTAATGAATATTTCTTGGCAGTATAACCAGGAGAATAACTTACTCCAAATTTATCCATATAAATATTATATTTGGGGGAACCCTTAGATGTAGCCTAATCTATCTATCTGGCCATTCTCCTGTAAGTTTGATGAAATACTATCATGTTTTAATGTATAAATAAGAAATTAGTTTACTCTGGTGTAACAGACCAGAATGAATCAAAGTACAAGCAAGTATCTTTGCATGTCAAATTTATAGTAAATCAGCTAGTGTTTCCCAGGCTGCTTGGACAGGTATCCAGTATCAAAGGGCCAGGAGGCAGACATGTGGGATTGAGGTCATAAATACTATAGTTGATGCTCTGACCAAGTAGTGTGAAAATTAAGTTTAAATGTAAGACACAAGTTGATTTGAGAACTAAATGCTTCCTAGGGAAAATGATACCTCCATATTTGGTATTAGTATCATTTTTATTATGGCAGTAGTATAAGAATAAATTGCAGAAAACTGACTGAGAGGAGGAAATATTGTTGGAGTAAGTTTTTCATTACTTCATGTCTTAATTTAATAAGGAAAATAGATATCTGGAAACAATAAAGACACACTTAATAAAACTAGAATGTAGTTGGAATATACCACCCATTTATTTATATCAATATATGAATATCTTTATTTAGTTAATGGAAAGTGTTATAAGAAAATAATGGATCCTTAAGTGTGAATCTTTCTGAACAAACCTTATTTCATATTTTTGCTACCTCCTTGGAAAGTTTTGCTGCCTTTTAAAAGAATAACATTTTGATCAAAAGTACTCTTTTCCATTCTTTTCTTGAAAGTCTACTGTATTCCATAAATAATTCCACCATTTTCTTCTTTAAAACCCTAAACAACACATATGTATTTCTCTTGAAATATGTTTGTAAAAGAAAAATAGAGCGTGGAGGATTGCATAGGAATGCAGATGGTGCCTGGCATGCAATAGACATGAGTGGATCTCAGCAATGTTTAATCCAATGAGCTCCTATGGAGTAGACGCCCAAACCAGAGCTAGAAATAACCCAGGGAAGTACCAGAGTATGTGACCCAAACCTTATAAGAATATTCTTTATACTGTAAATAAAGTCTAGTAGTATATAATTTCTATAGAATTAACATATGACCAGTTCTGATAATCCATTTGAGAGCATTAAATATTGTAAAATTAAAAAGCATCAAAACCTACATTTTATGACATTCTGTGAGAAAATATTAGATCAAATTTATGTGTATATGTATGCAAATGTATAACTTCAAACAGAAAATATTGAATAATAGAATTTTTAAATGAAGTATTAAGGTGTCTTCTTGCTGTTTTATAAAGGTTTAAAGTCAATTTTAAAATACTACTTAGATTATATGTTTTCTACTTATAGACCACAATATCTATTTTTAAACAAGCACTCTGTAGTTCTAATATACTTTAAAAACATCTGAGCTGCATAGCTAGCTGAGTACTCAGAATGATAAAGGGACAGCAGTTCAAACCCAGAACCATATGATCCTCTGCCACTGAGAACTAGTGTATGTAGTCCAGGATATTTGTAGAAGCTACCATCGTAGTACCTCTCATTCCATAGCCTCTGAGAAGTTCACAGCTTTGTGATTGAGCATTGACCCATTTGCTAGATTGACATTATACACTTAGAAAATATTCCTCCCAACACCAATGCACACTGGGAGTTCTCATCCCCCCCACATTGTTAACCTACTTTACTCACATGTGAAGTAGGTAGAAGTGAAAAAAATATGCTTCACATTATTTGAGTAATGTTGATCACTTAGTTCCAATAGATCACTATTGCTTACACAGTAATGACTAATTTATTTTAATTCTCTATTCCTTTATCTATTGTTATTTACCTACTGCCATTAATGTAATTTTCTGTTCCAAATAAGACAAACAATACTATATTATTATCAGCATTACTTCAGCAAGGAAACAATCTTTATTAACAAGAGGAAATGAGAATGAAGGCAACTACTTTTTAGAAGATATTTTTTTGTGTTAAAAACACTCTATAGATTCAATTTTCTCATCAACACAAAATTCAATATAAATATGCTGTCTATATATTTGGAGGTAGAATGAATACAAGAATATCAATAGCATTCAGAAAAGAACTAAACTTAAGGAATCACCATGTTTATTGAAGAGTCTGGTTTACAATACATATAAATTCAGTTATTGATTATTTGAAAAATGTGAGTCTAAAAATATTTTGGCTACTAATTTTCTATTAGCTCTGGCCCTTTCAAATTAAGTTTAACACTATCAAATATTTTACAAAATCATAGGTGGGGGGCCTAATCGGTGGCATGGTGGTAGGGCATTAGTTGCATGCGGCTGACCTAGGACGGATGATAGTTTGACCCACTGCATCCCAAAATGTCCCTCAAGTCAGTAGCCATTTCTCAGCATAGATCCAGGAGTGTCATCGGGTGTGGCCCGAAAAACAAAAGTAAAAATCATAGGTGTATAAATATTTAGTATAAATATGTTATTTTATTATATCATTTATATACAGTGATTAATTTAGATGTAGTAATTGAAATATAATGTAAAAACATGAAGTTATCTTCAATATTAAATGTAAATATTAGGGAATGGCACTGATTTATTATCACTATGTACCTTAAATATTACTGTGAAAAATTTGTTATTTACTTTGGTCACAATAAAGATTATTTAAAAAAAAAGAAGTATAGCTTAGTATTGAAGTATATATTAATTGTGAAATTATGTGATTTTTTGTTAAATTTTATTAAGTATTTTAAATAATTTTGAGTTGCAATAAAGACTACACATTTTATTAACTTATTATTATTACTTAACTATTTAATGTACTCCTTTGATATATAAATACTAAGATCAGAAATAGATTTAAAATACATTGCTATCTTCATTTATATTTTTATGTTCATTTTTTGTGGGGGTTGAAGCAACTGGAAATTCTCATATGTCACTCTAGAGTTTTCACTCAAGAATTACTCCTGTCAATGCTCAGCAGCCCTTATGGGATACAAGTAATTGAATCCAAGTTGGCTGCATGCAAGGCAAGGACCCTACTAGTTTTAATACATCTCTATATTTTGGCTTAATTGCCTTAAACTCTACCATTCATCATAAAATACCAGATGAACCAGAGAGATAGGAGAGATGGTAGGACACATTTTTTTTTCATATACCCAACCTTAGTTTAATTTCCAGAACCACAAGAGGCTCACTGAGCTCCATCAGAAGTGATCTTGAACACAGAGCCAAGTGGAAGCCCTGATAATAGCCAAATTAACCATAATCCTCCTCTCTGATATATTAATTGGGAGCATTCCCTTTTTCACTAATATATGATAGTGTTATAATGGTATATGATATTCAACATTTTAATGAATACATATACATTACATATAGTATGCTGTCTTTTTATCTTTATATATGCCCAATATGTTTAAGTACATTTTAATTTCAAGAAAAAGTAAGGAACCAGTAAATCAAGAGCTGAACTTTCAGTTTGAAAAAATTATCTTGAGGGCCTGAGAGATAGCACAGTGGTAAGGCGTTTGCCTTGTATGCAGAAGGATGGTGGTTTGAATCCTGGCATCCCATAGGGTCCCAAACCTGACTAGGGTGATTTCTGAGCATACAGTCAGGAGTAGCGTCTGACCATGCCGGGTGTGACTCAAAAACCAAAAACAAAAATTATCTTGAAATTATTATAAAATTATTATAAAATTATGAAGACTGAAACAATCATAGTAAAATAAGATGTTAAGAAATAATGTAGGCAAGTTGATATTTAACAAGTTAAAACCTAAAATATTACAACCTAAGGAGATGGTTCAACAGGTAGAATGTTTGTATAGCAAAAGGTCAATCTTGGTTCAATCCTTGAAACCCCTAATGGTCAACTGCACCTTTCCAGGAGTGATCCTTGAGTGCAGAGCCAGGAATAAGCCCTAAGCACTGCTGAGTGTTCCTCTACTCCAAAAAGACTTGATGAATAATATAGCAACGCATTTTTGACAATTAAATTATATTCAAATTGGCCTTTTAAATAACATAATAGATGAAACAAAACAATATAAATATTCAGTATGAAATTCTTTTACATCATTAATTTTAAAGTTAAAAGTGTTTAGGCTTCTAAAAAAGACACAAATATTATTTCAAAGGTATTAAATTGGAATTGTCATAAATAATGCAAGTATATTTGTGCAATAACATAAGTCAGAACATATGGCATCTTGATAATAGTATATAATTATTTAACAGAATAATTATAATGTATAAATATACAATCATTTAATACATATTTGCTTACTTGTAAACTACTAAGATACAATAAAATTAACTGCTACTTGTATAATTTAGCCATATCAAACATAGTGGTAGCAAATTACTTCGTTTTTTTTTTAATTTCTTTATTTAAACACCGTGATTACAAACATAATTATAATTGGGTTTCAGTCATAACAAGAACAACCCCCTTCTCCTACGTGACCTTCCAATCACCAAAGGCCACATCTCTTCCCTCCCCCACCTCCCACTTGTATTCGAGACAGACTTTTTGCAATCATCACTCACTGACATTGTTATGCTAGTTCTCAGTGTAGTTATTTTTCTAAGTGCACTCACCACTCTTTGTGGTGAGCTTTATATCTTAAGCTGGTCCTTTCGACCCTCAACTCTGGGAATTATTTCAATGTCTTTAATTTATCTAAAAACCCATATATGAGTGAGACTATTCTGTGTCTATCTCCCTCTTACTAATCTCAATCAGCTTAATAGATTCCATGTATAGAAAAATTTCAGCTGCATAATATTCCACTGGGCATATGTATCACAGTTTCTTTATTCATTTATCTGTTAATAGGCATCTTGGTTGCTTCCAGAGTCTGACTATTGTAAAATGGGTTGCAATGAATATAGATGTGAGGAAGGGATTTTTTTTTATTGAATTTTTGTGTTCCTAGGTTGTATCCTGAAGAGTGGTATAGGTGGATCATATAAGAGCTCAATTTACAATTTTTTGAGGAATGTCCATATTATTTTCCATAAGGACTGAACTAGATGACATTTCCACCAGCAGTGAATGAAAGTTCCTTTCTCTCCATATCTGAGCCATCACTGATTGTTCTCATTTTTTGTGATGTGTGCCAGTCTCTGTGCTGTGAGATGGTACCTCATTGTGGTATTGATTTGCATCTCTCTGATGATTAATGATGTGGAGCATTTTTATGTGCCTTTTGGCCATTTGTATTTCTTCTTTGACAAAGTGTTCATTTCTTCTCCCCATTTTTTGATGGGTTGAGATGTTTCTTCTTGTTAAGTTCTGTCAGTACCTTGTATATCTTAGATATTAGCCCCTTATCTGATGAGTATTGGGTGAATAGCTTCTCCCATCACGTGGCTTTTCTATCCTAGGCATTATTTCCTTTGAGGAGCAGAAGCTTCTCTGCTTAATATAGTTCCATTTGTGTATCTCTTTGACTTGCTTAGAGAGTGCTGTTTCTTCATTGAAGATGCCTTTAGTTTCAATGTCCTGGAGGGTTTTACCTACTTGTTGTTCTATATACCTTATGTTTTCATGTCTGATATCAAGGTCTTAATCCATTTGCATTTGACATTGGTACATGGTATTAGCTGGATACCTGAGTCCGGTTTTTGCAAGTGGCTGACAAGTAGTGCCAACATCACGTGTAGAAGAGGCTTTTTTTGCACCATTTTGCATGTCTTGCCCCTTTATCAAAGATTAATTGATTGTATATCTGAGGAGCATTCTCTGAATACTCTATCTATTCCACTGATCTAAGGGTCTGTCTTTATTCCAATGTCATGCTATTTTAATGACTATTTTTTGTAATATAATTTAAAGTTGATAAAAGTGATGCCTTCATCTTCCTTTTCCCAAGGTTTGCTCTAGCTATTCTTGGGTGTTTATTGTTCCAGATGAATTTCAGGAGTGTTTGATCCACATCTTTGAAGAATGTTATGGGTATTCTGAGGATGCATTAAATCTGTACAATTCCTTTGGGATTATTGCTATTTTAATGATGTTAATCCTCCCAATCCATGAGCAGTGTATATGCTTCCATTTCCACATGTCCTCTTTTATTTCTTGAAACAGAGTTTTGAAGTTTTCTTTGTATATGTCCTTCACATCTTTAGTTAAGTTGACTCCAAGTTATTTGAGTTTGTGTGGCACTAATGTAAATGGGATTGTTTCTGTGATATCCATGTTTTTTTTATTACTATTAGTGTATAAGAAGGCCATTAATTGTGTGTTAATTTTGTATCCTGCCACTTTGCTATATATGTCTATTGTTTCTAGAAGTCTTTGATAGAGTCTTTAGGGTTTTCTAAATATATTATTATGTCATATGCAAACAGTGAGAGCTTGACTTTGTCCCTTTCTATCTGGATGCCCTTGATATTTTTTTCTTGTCTAATAGCTATGGCAAGAAATTCCAGAACTACCGGTATGTTGAATAGTAGTGCTGAGAGAGGGCAGCTTGTCTTGTACCAGATTTTAGAGGAAAGACTTTTAGTTGATCTCCATTGAGAATAATATTTGCCATTGGCTTGTTGTAGATTGCCTCTACTATATTGAGTAAAGTTCCTTCTATTCCCATCTTGATGAGAGGTTTTTTGTATCAAGAATGGGAGTTGGAACTTATCAAATGCTTTCTCTGCATCTATTGATATGATCATATGGTTTTTAGTTTTCTTTTTGTTGTTATGGTATATTATGTTGATTGATTTATGGGTGTTAAATCATCCTTGCATTCCTGGGATGAAATCTTAGTCATGCTAAATGACCTTTTTGTTGAGACATTGGATGCTGTTTGCCAGAATTTTGAGGATCTTTGCATCTGTGTTTATCAGGGTTATTGGTCTGTAGTTTTCTTTTTTTTGCAGCATCTCTGTCTGGTTTTGGTATCAAGGTGATGGTAGTTTAGTAAAAAACTGTTTGGGAGTGTTCCTGATTCTTAAACTTCATGAAATAGCCTACAGGCGTTTGGTAGAAGTTCCTCTTGAAAGGTTTGAAAGAATTCATTAGTGAATTCATCTGGGCCTAGGATTTTGTTTTGGGGACGCCTCTTCATTAACATTTTAATTTCCTCAGTATTGATGTGACTCTTTAGATATGCAAGATCATCCTGGTTTAAGTGTGGAAGATTATGGAAGATTATGAGTCAGAGAATTTATCCATTTCCTCCAGGTTTTTAAGTTTCATGGCACATAGTTTCTCAAAATAGTCTCTGATTACCCTTTGAATCTCTGCAGTATCTGTAGTGATTTCCCCCATTTCACTCCTAATCCAGTGTATTAGATTTCTCTCTCCTTTTCTTTGTGAGTTTTGCTAGTCATTTATTGATCTTGTTTAGTTTATTTTTTCAAAGAACTTACTTTTGCTTTTATTGATCTTTCGATTTTTTTTGATATCAAGTTCATTGATTTCTGTTCTAAACTTTTTTATTTCCTTCTGCCTACTTATTTTTGGTTCCTTTTGTTGGTAATTTTCTAGTTCTGAAAGCTGTGTCATTGGGCTTTTTATATAGGCCCCTTCTTCCTTTCTGATGTGTGCTTGCCAGGCTATAAATATTCCTCTTACTACTACTTTCGTTGTGTTCCATAAATTCTGACAACTTGTGTCTTTATTGTCATTTATTTCCCCGGAATGTTTTGGTTTCCTTTTTGATTTTATCTCTAAACCACTGGTTGTTCAGTAGTGAAATGTTTGGTTTCCAGGTGTTAAAGTTTTCTTTTGTTTTTTTGTTTGTTTGTTTTGTAGTTCACATCTAATTTCAGTGCCTTGTGGTCTGTGAAGGTAGTTTGTACAAGTAATATCCTACTGACTTTATAGAGATATGTTTTATTGACCAGCATGTGGTCTATCCTGGAGAATGACCCATGTACATTGGAGAAGAATGTGTATCTAGTTTTTCGGGAATGGAGTGCCCTATATATATGTACTAGTTCACTTTATTCCATTTGTTGTTGTTGTTGTTGTTGTTGGGTTTCATCCTGGTTGATCTATCAAGAGGTGTCAGGGCAGTGTTGAGATCTCCCACTATTATTGTTTTGGTATTGATATTTTATTCAGGTTTGTCAACAGTTGTATTAAAAATTTGTAGGTTCATCATTGAGTGCATATATGGTTAGGAGTGTGATTTCTTCTTGTTGGACATATCATTTGATTAGTACAAACTGACCATCTTTCCCTTGAAACTTTTCTGACTCTAAAGTTTGTTTTATCTGATATGAATATGGCCACTCCAGCTTTTTAAGTGTGTTGTTTGCTTGGATTATTTTCTTCCAGACTTGATTTTGAGTCTATGCTTGTTTTGATTACGCAGATGTGTTTCTTGTAGGCAGTAAAATGTTGAATTCAGCTCTTTTGATCCATTTTGCCACTCTGTGTCTTTTAACAGGTGTATTTAGTCCACTGACTTTAAGAGAGATAATTGCCATGGGATTTAGTGTCATCTTTATGTAGAAATTTGGTATATCTGTTGTTTTTTTCCTTAAAGTAGACCTTTCAGCTTTTATTTTTGGGCTGGTTTTGAGTTCATAAAGTTTCTGAGCTGTTATATATCCATGAGGCTATATATATACATTCTTCAAACCTAAAAGTAAGTCTGGCTAGGTTTAGTATTCTAGAGGAAGCATTCCTTTCATTCAGTTTTGTCACTAGATCCCACCACTGCCTTCTGTCCTTGAAAGTTTCTTGTGATAGTTCTGTTGTAAATCTTAAGGATGCTCCTTTGAGTATAATTTCCCTTTTTCACCTTTCTGCTTTCAGTATTCTATCCCTATCTATAAGATTTGTCATAGTGGCTAGGATGTGTCTTGAGGTGCTTTTCTTTGGGTCTTTTTTCACTGGTACTCTTTGGGTATGTAAGATTTGGTTAGCTTTGAGAGTTTCTCAGTTATGATGTCCTTAACTGTTGATTCTTCCTGGAGATTTTATTCCTGGGTTTCTGGGGACACCCCCCCAATATTAAGGCTCATTTTGAAATAATTTTTTACTTTAAATTAGTTTTTGTTATATTAAAATATTTTATTGTGAATTATGTCATTGTTATGGTGCTTTTTCACTCTTAGAAGTTGTCTTTATGCTTATCACAAAAGTGTTATTCTAACTCTACCATATTCCAAAGGACCATGCATGCTTGTGCCTCTAGACTTTGTTCTCCAGTAACTTCAGTTCTATGATAAGAATTCATGGGTTACTTTTGGTTGATTTAATCTGTCATCTTGGCGTTATTTTTTTATATTCCACATATGAGAGAAAAACAAAAGCTAATTGTAGTTTAGAGTCCCTTCATGTAACATGGTGTGACTTACTTCTTCTTATAATAAAAGTTTATCTTTTCCGGCATGAGAGCAATAGTATATGAGCTAATATACATGTCTTACATGAGATCCACCATGATGTGAGTTCCAGCACCAGGGAGTTCTTCTAGGTGCATATCTGAAGGATGGATCTCCTCTAAAACTTTAGCACTTAAGGTCCCTAGAGAGCCTCTAGATATGCTTTATCTTTTATCCTTTTTTAATCAAATTAAATTTATTAGAATTTTATAATTTTTCTGAATAAATCTTGCTTATTCTTAATTTTGGTTCTCCTTTCTCTTCACTGCTATTTTGTATTTTTTTAAATTTATAATTTACTGGCTTTTGTTTTACATGACTTTAATCTAATAGTTTTTTGGGGGGTGGAGGAACACCAGTGACACTAAAGGATTACTCATGGCTATCTGCTCAAAAATTGCTTCTGGCTTGGGAGACCATACGGGAAGCTGGGAAATTGAACTGCAGTCAGTCCTAGATTAGCTTGTGCAAGACAAACACCCTACCACTTGTACCACCTATCTCACCCCTAATAGTTTCTGTGTATATAAGTTGAGACAATTTATTTAAGATTTTTGCATTATTTTGTAATATATATCTGTATTTCTATAAATTACCACGTTAGAATTTCTTGGCTGTGTTCTATATTCACTTGCTCATAAATTTTGAAAATAATTTATTTGACTTCCTCACTGATTCAGTTATGTTGTAAGATTGTATAGTCTTGAACATTTGAGATTTGTATATGACTTCTAGTTTTTATACCACATAATAAAAAGATACTTGACATTATCCTACTTTTATAAGCTATCATTATATGTTTATATCTCAAAATGTGTACTTGGGAAAAATTTGTTGTTAAGCACATTTTCAAGTGGTGTACCTATTGGTATATACAGAACCAATCAAGTATATTTCTTCATCAGAGGACCACGTTTTACTTGTTTATCTGCATGTTTATAAGTTCAAATTATTGAATCCAAAGAATGCTGTTCTTTGGTTGGCTAATTATTGCTTTAAATATTTTACCACTATTAGGTGTATTCATAAATGTGTCAAATAATGATAAAACTAGATAATTTAAAAAGCGTATTTAAATAATCAAAGCCTTTTTGATGATGTTCTAATCACTATAAAATGACGATCACTAACACTGTTATTTTACATTTTTTGGCTAAAATATATTTTAATAAGATAAGAAAACCTTCCTACTATTTTTAGGTTACCTAATACTGGTAAAATTATTTTCTAGTCTTCATTTATGCCTATGCTTATTTTTGATTTTCAAAACAGTTTATATAGATAAAAATTTGTTGAGGATTGTACTATAATCCAAGAAATGACATTATTTTTTTTTTTGGTTTTTGGGCCACACCCGGCAGTGCTCAGGGGTCACTCCTGGCTGTCTGCTCAGAAATAGCTCCTGGCAGGCACGGGGGGACCATATGGGACACCGGGATTCGAACCAACCACCTTAGGTCCTGGATCGGCTGTTTGCAAGGCAAACACTGCTGTGCTATCTCTCCGGGCCCAACATTAATATTTTTTAGAAAAGTTAGCCATTACTAGATAGATGAAATTATTCATACATTAAGAGTTTGATTTTTGGGGCCATGGCAGTGGTGCAGTGGTAGGATATTTGCCTTGCACAAGTCTGACCTAGAACAAACCATAGTTTGATCCCTGTTATCCCATGTGGTCTCCAGAGCCTGGAGCGATTTCTGAGCACAGAGCCAGGAGTAAACCCTGAGCATCACAAGGTGTGGCCCAAAAAGCCGAATTATTTTTTATTTTTGTTTTTGTTTTTGGGTCACTCCTGACAGCGTTCAAGGATTACTCATGGCTCTGTGCTCAGAAATAGCTCCTGGCTTGGGGGATCAATGGGATGGTGGGATTCAAACCACAGTTCATCCTGGGTCTGATGAGTGCAAGTCAAACACATACCACTATGTTATCTTTCTGACCCCAAAATTTTGAATTTTTATAAATAAAATAAAATACACTTTATTTAATCTCTTTAAAACAATAAATATTTTTATTTTATTAACTTAAGCCATTTCTGCAATATTGGCTAAAATAATGTAGAATACAGTTTAAGGAAAAATAAAAAATAATTTATAAATATTTAGTTGAGCTCAAATAGAAGATAAAATTATAAGAAAGTAGAAGAGAATTTCAAGAAAGTAGAAGGTATTTCATGAACATCAAATTTTTTCTCAGTGGGACTTTCATTAAACATTTTACAAGATGTCTTTTCAAGTGCAGTAATGCCAATATCAGAATGACTAAATAATTTTTAAAATTACTATATTGAAATGTTTCAGTATTGACTAATTTATCAATTATATAAAATAATAATATATTTATATTGATAATTAATATACAAATTACATATGCTCTTTCTACTAATCTACAAGAATATGTGCTACTTTAAACAAAGTACAAAACAAATAATTATTCTATATTTGGTTTATGTTTTTTTGGACACACCTGGTGACACTCATGAGTTACTCCTGCTTCTGTGTTCAATAAATACTCCTGGCTGGCTGTGGGGACTATATGGGATGCAATGATCAAATCTGGGTTGGCAAATTGCAAGGCTCTGTTATCACTCTGGCCCAGATTATATAATTCTTAGTAATGATTTTATAAAATATAAATGTAAAGTACATTTAAATGAATTTAAGATTAAGTAAATTAGAGGCCAGAGCTGTTGCGCAGACAGTAGGGCATTAGCCTTGCACTCACTAACCTAGGACACACCGAGGTTCAATCCCCCACTTCCAATATGGTCCCCTGTAGCATAAAAGCCCTTTGGATAGGCTTGGATGGTGGTGGATGGTGATGTAGGGATGAGAGGCCTTTCTCCTCCAGCCAAGGCCACGTGTGTCCAACCCCCTCCAACTGGCCTGTCTCAGGTTTCAGGATAGCAGCGGGTAGAAAACTCACAGGCAGGATTCTGGAGATATCATCTTTATTCATCCCTGGCCAACATGTGTGACCTATCATAACCATTTACGCTGGATCCCTCTTCAGCTCTGCATAGTATCTTGTCCCTCAGCCATATCCTCTTGATCCATCGTTCTTGCTCAATCTCTCCCCCAACTTCTCCTCCAAATCTCCTTTAAATCCCCTCTCTCACCTTCCAGACAAACCTTTTGTAATCCCTCAAAGACCATGCCCAGAAATGGGCAGGTCTTTCTTGCAGTTAAGATTACAGGAATAATGGGGTTGGACAACAATCTCCCTTTCCTGAATATTTATGAACAATAGTAAGCTTTTGTAATCATGACTCAACCTTTAGCCAAAGGCAGGTAATATTCCCATAGCAACAAAATTTAAAGTGAAAATTAACATATCAGCCTTTTCCAAATACATAACTTTTTTCTGCAAAATATACCTGTAATTTAAAATTATCTTAATACTTATTTAACCAAACACTATCCTGAAACTTCCTTATTTCTATTTTTAATGCTATATAACCTTTTTCCTGGAACTTGTATGTTTCTATTTAACCTTTCCCTACACACAAGTACAAGATCATTTATACAGAACATACATTTTGAAAACAGACTACTATATCAAAATACACAGTAAAACATTATGCAATTGAGAACATTAATTGTGGAAAACAAAAAAGCACAATTAAATCAGCAAGAAAAAGACTTAGATTAAAGTTAGATGCTGGCAGTTCTAAATCAGATATTTCAGTTGGGCTTTACTGTTATTTTTTCCCCTTTTTTAAAATTTTTATACCACTACCTAATATTATCCTATCACCAATACCAATTGTCCAGACACGGGGCTTTCCCATGTGGCTTCACTTCCATGGAGTCCCCGCTTGCACTTTCCTGAACTGGAGGGCAGATCCCAGTATGAGCTCTGTGCCCTCTGGCCCGGGATCTTTTCCTTCACCGCTAGGACACTACCCTGCCACTGCTGCAGCCTTGGGAGAGGCCCACTATTCTGCGATCAGGGAGGGAGAAGTCCAGTGCTTTTTGCTGAGTGAGTGATCCGCTGCTGCTGCTTCTGCTGCCCATGCTCAGGCAGCCACTGCAGAAACGTCTGGGTGTTCAAAGCTAAGGTCATCTAAGCCAAAGTCCGAAGTTTCAAAAGTCAAAAGCCAAGTCCAGTCTGAAGGTCATAATTCAGAAAATCAGTTCATTTAGATAAACTTTTTCTTCCTGGTCCGTTTCCAATCAAGGCCCTCCATCAATCTCTGAGGAGGCTGAGGTCTTTTCGAAAAAGGATTTTTTGCTGCAAAGTCGCAGTCCTGGGTCTCGGATGGGGTGATCCAAGCTTCCACCACCCTTGTTTCACTGGCCCTTCTGCCCCCAGAAGAGGTCTTGCCCATCTTTGAAAATGGCTCCATGTGGTGGCCCAAAGTTTTGGGCTCACTCCAGCTGAAAAGAGCCAAAAATCAAACTCAATCATAGAAATCTCACCATAATCGGTCCAAGGTTCAAATCCACGTTCAGGGCACCCGTGTAGAATAAGGGAAGGGCCCTTTGGATGGGATTGGATGGTGGTGGATGGTGATGGAGGCCTTTCTTCTCCTGCCCAGGAACACGTGTATGCACCTCCCCCAGCCATAGGGCTGCAGCTTCAGGATAGCAACAGGTAGAAAACTCACAGGCAGGCTTCAGGGTATATCATCTTTATTCAGGCCCTGGCCAACATGTGTTACCTATCATAACCATTTATGCTGGATCCCTCTTCAGCCCTGCATAGTACCTTGTTCCTCAGACATCTCCCTTCCATCCATCTTCCTTGATCAATCTCTCCCAAAAACTCCTCCTCCAAATCTCCTCTATCAATCCCCTCCTGACCTTCCAGCCAAACCTTTTGTAACCCCTCAAAGACCCTGCCCAGAAATGGGCAGATCTTTCTTGTAGCTAAAGTTACACAGGAAGAATGGGGGGTGGGGTAACAGTCCCCCAAGCCAGGGGTGATTTCTGAGAGCATAGCCAGGAGTAACCCCTGAGCATCACCAGGTGTGGCCCAAAAACTAAAAAAAAAAGTAAATTATATTTTTAAACTGGAATGTACAATATTATGACTGTTGTAAATTTAACAAATGCTTATTGTAAATATAGCCAGATGTTTTTTTCCTTTTACTTTGATTAGTAGAAAATGGTAATGTTGAACCTAAAACGATAGCACAGCAGGTAGGGCATTTGCCTTGCATACCACTGACCAGTGTTCAATCCTGGAATCCCATATATTCCCCAAGCCCCTGGCAGCAGTAAACCCTGAACACCTCTAGGTATGCCCCACAAACAAACAAACAAACAAACAAAAAGAATATGATAATGTTATTCTGTGATTTATACAAAATGAGGAAACTGTATGTGTGTGTGTGTGTGTGTGGTGTCACAGGCAGATGCTATTAGTTGGACCAAACCAAATCTCCCACAGATATGCTCAGTTCATTAAGTTATCTCTATTTCTGCTCTACTTTAGTTTCCTTAATTGACCATACTCATAAATCACCGATATCGAAGTAGAATAGAAAAGGAGTAAGGATCTTAATTGAATTTCCTAGCAAAACTATGCATATAAGTATACTTGATACATAGCAATTGTTGTACAGTTTAAATTGTGTGATTTCCAGAAAATATCAACATATATTTTATCAAAGTAAATAAATCTTAAATCTTAAATCTCTACAGACATATTTTTTGTGAATTGACCAGTGCCAGTGGACTCCACATATGAATAAAGAAATTCACAGAATTTTCAAGAAATTTATTTTGTAGTATATGTTTAAAAATGTGAGGAGAGATGACTGTTGACTGATCAGAAAACATATAATGCTTTAAAAATAGAGGGTATTTTTTTTGCTTGTTTGTTTGTTTGCTTTTTACCAATAAGAGAGGTCAGGAGTTATTCATGGCTTTGTGATCAGTAATTACTCCTGGCAGACTCAAAGACCATATGGGATGCAGAGGATGGAACACTTGTTGGTCACATGAATTAAATTCCCTACCTGTTGCTCCATTGGTCCTATTTCATATTTTTGAAAGAATAAGACTTTATATAATTGAGCTAGCAAAGTGTTACAGCCTGTTTAATAATATTCATGACTTTTAACACATACTGTCACTAAACCTCAAATAATTACAGTAATTAGAAATGTACCGACACAATTTAATTATTAAATAACCCTGAAAAACAACCCCAAGTTTAGGCTAATTGAACTACATAAATTATATATAAATACATCTTAACATTATTATTTACTTAAGTTTATAGAAGGAAAATTTAGTGATATTTTTATTCAGTTAATTACTATATATTATTTTATTATTTATTTAAAATAATATGTTTATTTAAGCATTATGATTACAAAGATGCTTGTAGTTGGGTGTCATTATAAAGAACACCCACCTTCCACTAGTGCAACCTTCCACCACATTAAAATAATTTAGTTATTTGACTTTTAGTAGGTAGATGGTCTGTTCTTAACCCATATATAATTGATAAAAAGCCTTTTATCTAAAATTAAGTAAGAATCAGGAATTAAAAATACAGTACTAGGGGCCGGAGCAGTGGGGCAAGCAGCAGGGCATTTGCCTTACATGTGCTAACCTTGGACAGACCACTCATGGTACAATCCCCTGGTGCTCCATATGGTCCCCCAAGCCAAGAGTGATTTCTGAGCACATAGCCAGGAGTAACCCCCCCAAAAAACAAAACAAACAAACAAACAAAAAGATAAAGGAAAGATACAGTAGTAAAATCAAAGATACAAAAGACTACCCAGAGGGGATAAATAAAAACCAAAATAAATAACCAAATAAAATGTCAAAAATACCTTATCAAAAACATTAAAGTACCTAAACTCAACTAAGTTTCTCCTGTCAAATGTGTCCAGAACTGTTTAGGTGTATGTGAGAGTCCTAATAGCAAAGTGTTATATAGTTATCATCTAATAAATTAACATTGTATCCTATGCAATCATATTTAGAGGAGCTAAATATATAAAACACAAGGTGTTGAATATTGTATTTAAGGATTATGCATTAGGAAGAAAATTAAATAAACAGGTTACTGAAACAATCAATTAGTTAAATTTAAAGTAAGGAAAGATATTGATCAAAGAATATAATTATGGTAGGTCAATTTTCTGTTTTTATTTCTTTGCCTAAATGTTAGTTATTTTGGTATTTATTTATAAATTGTTATTGAGCTAAAGTACTTTAGTTCAATTTTTGTATTATTTTAAGTATACAAATAAAATATATTTTCTATTTTAATATTTATTGTATTGTTTTTTCTACTTAATGTAATAATGTGCTAGTTTTATATTGATATATTCATAACATTTTAATGTTCATAAAAGAAGTGTGCATTCCAATGTATATATATATTTTTTATTTAAAGAAAACCATAACAAACTTGACAGAACTTGTTTATTTGTTTTTAGGAACAGTTTTTAGAACATTGAAATATAAACAAAACTTTTGAACCAATGAAATAATTTAAATCTATATCCATTTTCACATAACCAAGTTACTGTTTCCAGTGTCAATCTGACAAAATTTTATATATTTTGAGGCTAAATCAAATAAGTTGAAATTATAAAAATGAAAACTTTGATAATAAAATAAATTTCACTTTCAATAAGATTCTGTATACAAAAAACAAATAAAAATATATATGATTAAGTTAATAATGTTACTTTTTAGTTTTCAAAAATAATCTATGAAATAATACATATGAAAATTAAAATACGATTCTAATCCGGTGTTCCTTTAGGAAATATTTATAACATAAAAGTAATTTGTATTATCAAATTTGATTCAAATTATTGGAGAATATATAAAATATTAAGTAGTTTTATTTCAGATGTTAGAGTTTAGAAAATTCACAAATGAAGCATATTATAATTTTAGCAATCATTCATCTCAGGCTATGTGAAGCTATTATGCTTCTGAGAAGTCATTTACATTGCTAACTTGATGACAGTACTTTACATATATTATCCAAAATATATTTTAATACCTATTCTATGTAAAATTTGTTGCATCACAAAATCCTGAATAATAATGAATCATAACAATATCAAATAGATTTCATAAAAAATTAAAAAATTGCCTTTTTAATAATTTGCCAATAATTATTACCCTACATCAATATTTTTTAAAGATACTGCTAATGAGACTGCTTGTTCTATACCCTGTTATTTTAAAGATTATCAAACACACAATCCAGTCTGCAATATGAATTGCTGATTTTGGATATCACACTATATCTGCTGAGAGACTACTTGAATGTACTTATCTACTAAAGAAACTTTTATTAATTTAGTAATCTCTCTCCAAAGTCAATACTGATGTTGCTGACTAAAGCAAAATGCAAGAGTATGAGTGATCTGAGGAAGGTAGGGAAAATTAATGAATTTTTATTAATCTTGTTTTTGTAAGAAATATAGTTGATGTTTGTATTACTATCACTATTGACAGGTTTTATTTTCTAATTTGTTGCAATCTAATTTTACTTACAAATAAATTAGATGCAAAAGACATAACTCAATTCAAATGCCAAAGCAAAGATATCTGCTATGTAGGGTGATTTAAAGAGCAAAAACCATGGTTCAAAACAAGACTGTGGGCACTATCAACTAGAATGAGGAACAGAAGCTCCTACATCTTCAGTACTTTTTTCTGTGTGTGTGTGTGTGTGGTTTTTGGTCACACCCGGTAGTGCTCAGGGGTTATTCCTGGCTCCAGGCTCAGAAATTTCTCCTGGCAGGCACAGGGGATCATATGGGGAGCCGGGATTTGAACCGATGACCTCCTGCATGAAAGGCAAATGCCTTACCTCCATGCCATCTCTCCGGCCCCTGTACGTTTTCTTTTTCTCAGTTTTTACACGCCGTCCTATCTGTTCACTTGAGTCATGTTTTCTTCATGTAGGGAAATAGCCTTGATATTCTCTTCAGACTTCCTGAAATATGTGTATCCAAATACCCAAATACTAGTTACTGGAGATTATATATATAATATATATAACCAAATATATATATATTTGATTTTTGGGTCACACTCGGCAGTGCTCAGGGATTACTCCTGGCTCTGTGCTCAGAAATCACTCCTGGCAGGCTTGGGGGACCATATGGGATGTCGGGACTCAAACCAGTGTCCTTCTGATTGCAAGGCAAACGACTTACCTCCATACTATCTCTCAGGCCCTGGAGATGATATTCTTTAATTGTTTTCTTAAACTGAAATGTCAGTTTATTTTGCATTATATATAAATTTCGAGTTTCCCATGTGCCAGGCAAAGACCCTACAAGCTATATGATAATGCCTTCCCACCTTCTGAATTAGTTATTCATAACTTTCCCATATCTCTGAGATTTTTTATTATTTTTCCACAGCAATTGTCAATTAAATCTATAGCAAAGTATTAACATAGAGCAACAATGATAAAACCATTAAGACATCGAAAAGTTTTGCATCTCAAGTGACATATTAAAGATTTCTTTCAAAAATAACCTTGATTGTCTGACATTCCTTTATGAAATTCTGAGACATATTTCAGCTTTTCTGCATGTAATTTCATCACTCCATAAAGTCTGGAGAGAGTTCCTGAAGTTCTCGGTTATTCCACTTGGGCCTAATTCCATTACATTTTTGGACCTGTGTCAATTAATTTTCTTTTCTCAGATAATAAATTTACACTTCTATTTCTCTTCTGAGCAGTTAGACATTTTCAGTGTGGGACATTCCATTAAAATTATGTGACAGATTGCCCTGTAGCATACAAATTTCCACATACGTTTTGGTCTGATAATATGGTTCTTAGTAGTTTCCTTCCAAAGTAATATTTGTACACAAAAACATTAATTTTGTGCATTTACAAAGTGTGTGTAATTTAAAAGGGATGTCATTGTTTCACACATATATCTGGATTTCAAGATGATTGATTAAGTTCTGTTTAAAACTTTGCTCAGAAGTACTGTACATAATCTCATTTTATATTCCTCTGTGAAAGATCTGGTTTTCTAAATCATATTCCATTGTCATGAGCATGTTCATCTTCCACACAGAACACACAGGCTGAAATAAGATCAAGTCTGAACATTTCAGGATATAAATTTCTAAGATTACTGCAGTTGGGACTATATATCTCCCTTGTACTAGAACCTCTAAATCTTGCTGTTTTTTACCACTTTTGTGCTTGCAAGATTGATGCTGCATGATATTTTGTTTATTTTCAGCAGCTACATATTATGCTTTCTGTTATGATGCTTATTCTGTAGATTATTTTAAAATACCAAGAAGGTTCTACTCATAATTGTAGCTGTCTCATGACCCAGAGTGAATAAAATCAAATTAAAAAATTTTAATGATTCTTAAAATATAGAAAGTTAGGAGCATAATGCATTATATTAATTATTTTTGTTGAAATTTTATTATAATTCATAATTTGTTTTTGCAAATCACATTCATATCTGTATTTAAAATTGTTATAAGTTAACTGTTCAGTGCATTAGTTCACTTCTAATCTCTAAAAGACACAATAGAAGTACCAGGTTATTACTCTAATAAAACAAATTATTATTATAATGAAAAGAATATAGGGTTTTTACTATATTTAAGGTTTTTATATATTTATTTTGTTGTATATTTAAAAATACTTTATATTAGGGCTGGTTTGCACAGATTTTTATTAATTTTATTAGTTTTATGACCATATTAATATAACACTATTATAACTTTGAGGGTCAAAATGTGTTAATCTGTAACAAAGCCCAAGTACACTTCTTACTCTGTAAAAAGTGGTGTTTACAAACTTGGAGTTGGAAAATAGCTTTTTTTGTTTGTTTGTTTGTTTGTTGGGGGTTGGGCCATCTCTGGCTGTGCTCAGGGTTACTTCTGGTTCTGGGTTCAGAAATTGCTCTTGGCATACTCTGGGGACCATATGCAATGCCAGAGACCCAACGCAGGTCCATCCTGGGTCTGCCAGAATGTGCAATGTATATGCCCTACTGCTGTGCTATATCACTCTGACCCCAGGACTCAGCTTAATTTTTCATTTCTTCTTTTGAAAAGTGTAACTATTGATCTATGAAGTTTCTGGATTTAGTTCTTTTGTTTTCAGGAATGTCGGTCTCACAAGGCTGCTCTGGAGACCTGGAGCTGCTTGCTCCTGGTAAACCGCTATGCAAGGTGGTTCAGTAGTAGCAACCAAAGAGGAAGTGTTTGTTGGGCATGGATTATGCTGACTACTCTGCAGTGACTCTAACTGACAAAGCGTAGGGCACCATGTAAGTTCTGTTGGTCAGGCCAGCATCTGTCACAAGTAAAGGATACTTTTAGGTATTCCATTTACTCTCTAGCACTGTTTTATTTTAATGAAATTCTTCATGTTCTACTTGACTAAATTAAGAAAGAAATATGTGGAACCAGAAGGATGCACAGTGGGTAGGGAATTTGCTTTGCATGTGGGCAGCCCAGGTTCTATCACTGGTATACTATTTACCCCCAAGTACTTCCAGTAGTAATACCTGAGCACTAAACTAGGTGTATCTTCAGAACACCACCAGGTGTGGTCCCAAAATATATAAACACACATTAAACAACAAAAAAAGGGAATATATGAACTTAAAATTGGCATGAATTGTATTTAAGTTTGAGATTGAGAGCTAGATAATATTTTCAAGTGAGAATAAAACATCAGGAGAAGCTATAAAAATGGGGGCTGGAGCTGTGGCACAGCATTAAGGCGTTTGCCTTGCTCGTGCTAGCCTACAATGGACCACTGCTTGAACCCCGGTGTCCCATATGGTCCCAAGCCAGGAGTGATTTCTGATGACATAGCCAGGAGTAACCCCTGAGCATCACCAGGTGTGGCCCAAAAGCCAAAATAAAATAAAAAATTTAAAAAATAAAAAAATAAAAATGTTGAACTGAGAAAAGGCTTAAAAATTATGAATATAGAGTGGATGAGTTTAACTGAGGATAAAAGAGATTGATGTATCTGGAATCAGAATAATTAAAAAACAAATAGTGCCTGTCTAATTTATCTTCTAAAAATAAAGTCACAGGTAAGGTTTCTTCCTGAGTTGGATTTCTGAGTTTACTTATTATGTGAAATAACATATTTGTCAATTCTATGCTTTTACATTTTTTTAAAGATTATGAAGTAAAATTGGTTAAATTTTAGTTTAGTTACAATCCATTCACAAATATACAAATAAAATTATACTTTAAATAATCAATCCAAATTATACAAAGCAGAAAAAACTTTCTCTACTACAGTATGCAACTGTGACAGTATTATGAAGCTTTGTTAGTAATAGCATTCAAATATCGCTATAAGTTCAATAAAAGTGTAATTTGAAGACTTAAAGACATATTACATACCAATTTACAAAATTATTTACCATGTATTCAGTCTGTTTCCTGAAGCTCTCACAGTAAATTTTGGAAAACTATAAGGCAGTCTTTTGATTTGAGACAATAATATTCCCCTGGATAAGAAAAATAAGAAAAAGGATATTCTGTGAATTACTTCAACCATGTAAGTGTTAAATAATAATCATAAAGATACATAAAAACAAACACTTTATTTATGTCAGAATATTTACTACTAACTTACAGAGCTTAAGTTTGGGGATAAAAAGACTTAGTAATGGTATTCAATTTTAGTCAATATTTAATAAGTAAAAACTCAAAGTATAAATATATGATCATTATCTTTGAATATAAAATTGGTAATACATGATTCCTTGAACAAATGTTGTAATTAAGTGTTAGAACTAATGTTTCTCACATATTCTCCTGGAATTTAACCTTGACATCTACTCCTAGAGTACATGATAATAATTTGTGTAATAATTATAATTCATTATAACAATTAATGTCTTACTAATTAGAGCAAAAATATCAGAACAAATGTTTGTTGTCAATTATATTTAAAGAATGTGGGTAAGGGCATACTTCTCTACTACGAAGGATTCTAGCTGTTATTATGTTATTAATAATTGTTTACAATACCAGCTTATTTCAGGCTCTCACTCTTCACTCTTGACAGTTCTCTGAAAATTTGTATGTCTGAGGTCAAACCTGGGTAAGGAGCCTGCAAGGTAAATATTCTACCCTCTATCATCTTTCTAGTCCCCAAAATGTATAAATGTAATATAAATATAAACCTAGTACCATATTTTCTGGCATCTAAGATAACCGGGTGTATAAGACGACCCCCTAATTTTTCAGTTAAAACATAGGTTTAGGCCTATATTCGCTGTATCAGACACAATGTTCCTGTGCTGCAATTGTTATGTACCACAGTGAGACAATCACAACAAGCAAAGGTTCAAAGGTTCTATGGTAATAGACGTCCTCTCTGACTCTGGCCAATCTGAGCAGGCTTTTTATAGTGTAGATTCGGGTCCAGAACATTGTCTAATTTGCATGCATAAAAAGCCTGCTTGGATTGGCTGAGTTAGAGAGGTGGTCTGAGCAGCCTTGCAGTGATTGGTGCAGGATCGAGTTGGAAAATTCGTTTTCTGGCAATATTCAAACAATTTTTATTTAGCGGCATATTGAAACATTTTTCTGGATATGCTCGGCTTATAAGACGACCCATGATTTTCGGTTGACTTTTTTTTTTTTTAAAGTCTTCTTATACGCCGGAAAATACAGTAAGTAATGCACTTCTTGAGATGTTGAACAGTATTGAAACTCAACTTAATCATGGTATGTTTCTATGGTTCAATAATAGCTATGAGTGTTTCTTGTAAATTTCTTTGTCCCTAAAATATTTCAATTCCAGATACTGAAAAAATCTAGTCTTTTGGAAGTAATTATTTCAAGAAAGGCACATCATTCTTTGAAATGTGGCAACAAATAGCTCAATTCATTGATGACTATTAGACTTGAAAAAATTTTTTTGAACAAATTAAATGGCCAGGACTGAAAAAAATGATTCAGTTATTTCAGACAATTCATAAATAAAAAATTTTTCAAAAAAATTTTAAGTAGGGGCCGGCGAGGGGCACTAGAGGTAAGGTGTCTGCCTTGCAAGCGCTAGCCAAGGATCAGGACCACGGTTCGATCCCCCGGCGTCCCATATGGTTCCCCCAAGCCAGGAGCAATTTCTGAGCGCTTAGCCAGGAGTAACCCCTGAGCATCAAACGGGTGTGACCCGAAAAACCAAAAAAAAAAAAAAAAAAGTTTAAGTATTTGTTCTCTAACAGTGAGGAAATATAAAGGCTATAAGATACTAAGTGTATGGATGTTATAAAATTCAATAATGAATGTTCAGTTTTGCTATTAATGAAATATTAATTATTATCATTGATACCATATATATTACACAAATTTATGAAGACCTATGAGTGTTGTAAAAATCCATTACTTTAACATTATTCTCTTTATTTTAGTTTTTGAGCCATACCCAGTAATGCTCAGGGCTTACTCCTGTGCAAGGTATTGGGTATATAAATGAGTCAGCTGCATGCAAGTCAGCACCCTATTTTCTGTTTTTTTCTCTCAGACATCATGTAAATTTATTTTCTTAGTAGTTTCCAGTATTGTTTCTTTTGCTATTATCTTTCTGGTTCTTTTTTGATAGTAGAGAATGAAAAGTTAAATTAATTCTTTTTCATTATTCCTTACAAATTTCACAGATATATATTTGACTACACTCTTTTACAAGTATAATTTTGTGTCATCCAGGCTTAATTAATTAAATAATTATATGTTGATGAATAATATTGGAGTTTTAGTTTTGAATATCATGTGATATATACAAAATATGCAGTTTAAATTCTCAAACTTCTACTTGCTATTTTGATTTTAGCTATATACTCCAGAAACAAAGAGTTACAATAAATGTATCAATATATGTATGAATATATGACCTTTCAGTTTATTTCCTTAGAACCCTAGGTTTAATATAACTTTGATCTGTCTCTTTGTAGTGCTGGAGATTGTACCTGGTCAAGTGCTCTATTACTACATCCCATGTATAGAGCTAAGTTTAAAAATCCTGTATGATGGGATGCAAGAACATTACACAGGACAAAGGGAATATGTCAATGATATGAGATAAGGCCAATGAGTTAGTGAGTTAGCAGATTAGATCTCTGACTTTTATAAAAATGTAATGGCAATGTTTCAGCATTTTAGAGAAATGAACCTTTTATCTGAATTATACTGTAAAAGATTATTTTGGTTGCTTTGTAGAAAAGATACTGAAAGAAGGATGCATTTTAGTATAATATAGATGTGCCTTGATATATTGTGTAAATAAAATACGAATGTCAGATTTTCAATCTGTTTCAAGGTAAAATAAATAGACTTTTTTTAATATTAGAGTGGTGCATATGTATGATCTGGTGATGATTTGGTGCTTTGGAACCTGAGAAAGTGGGTTAATATGATACAAATCATATACTGGGAACTTTCTAGACTTCAAGGAAAATCAAGGGAATATAGATCAAGAATTCTATTTTATTTCCTAAGTTTTTGTTTGTTTTTGTTTTTGTTTTTCGGGCCACACCTGTTTGATGCTCAGGGGTTACTCCTGGCTACGGCGCTCAGAAATTGCCCCTGGCTTGGGGGAACCATATGGGACGCTGGGGGATCGAACCGTGGTCCTTTCCTTGGCTAGCGCTTGTAAGGCAGACACCTTACCTCTAGCGCCACCTCGCCGGCCCCTGAACTTCTTTTTTTTGTTTGTTTTTGTTTTTGTTTTTCGGGCCACACCTGTTAGATGCTCAGGGGTTACTCCTGGCTACGTGCTCAGAAATTGCCCCTGGTTATTTCCTAAGTTTAAGTTGCATTTTTAATATTAATAATAGGAATAAGGAATTCCTTAATAAAGAATTTGAGTGTTCTATTAAAAGGTACCAGTTAATGACACAAATATGAAAATGTTGGAGATAGCATAAAATTATGCAGTCAATTAGGAAAAATGTGTGTTGGAATCTCAGGATGAACCCAACATATAACCCCACCCTACAAAGACTATATATGAGAGTGATTTATTTATGAATAGAATGATGTAAGAGAAATAAGGAATGGCATGCATAATCCAGAAAAAGAGAATATAATTTAGAAAAAAATCAAGTTAGGTGATTTGATACTTAAAACTGTTCACTGAAGTAAAGCAAACAGTGAATCATTTTTTCGATGACTTGAGGATACAGTTTTTAAGAATGGCTCTATGACTTTTTTTCTTTTTTTTCCTTCTTTATTTGAACATCCTGATTACATAAATGATTGTGATTAGGTTTCAGTCATGTAAAGAACACCCCTTTCACTAGTGCAAACATTCCCACCACCAATATCCCCAATCTCCCTCCATCCCACCACCACCCCACCTGTACTCAGGACAGGCTTTCCAGTTCCCTCATTTGTTCACTTGATTATGGTAGTTCTCTGTGTAGTTATTTCTATAGCTGTACTCACCACGCTTTGTGGTGAGCTTCATGAAGTGAGCTGGTGTTCCAGCCCTCCTCTCCTTGTCTCTGAGGATTGTTACAAAAATGACTTTTATTTTTCTTAAAACCCTTAGATGAGTGAGACTATTCTGTGTCTCTCTCTCTCCCTCTGACTTATTTCATTCAGCATGATAGATTCCATGTACATCCATGTATAGGAAAATTTCATGACTTCATCTTTCCCGATGGCTGCATAATATTCCATTGTGTATATGTATCACAGTTTCTTTAGCCATTCGTCTGTGGAAGGGCATCTTGGTTGTTTCCAGAGCCTGGCTATTGGGAATAGTGCTGCAATAAATACAGGTGTGAGGAAGAGGTTTTTGTATTGTATTCTTTTGTTCTTAGGGTGTATCCCTAGGAGTGGAATAGCTGGGTAGAATGGGAGCTCAATTTCCAGATTTTGAAGAAATCTCCATATCACTTTCCATAGAAGTTGTACTAGACGGCATTCCCATCAGCAGTGGTTAAGAGTTCCTTTCTCTCCACCTCCCCGCCAGCACTGATTGTTCTCATTCTTTGTGATGGCGCCAATCTCTGTGGCGTGAGGTGGTATCTCATCGTTGTTTTGATTTGCATCTTTCTGATGATTAGTGAGGAGGAGCATTTTTTCATGTGCCTTTTGGCCATTTGTATTTCTTTTTTTATCAACGTGTCTGTTCATTTCTTCTCCCCATTTTTTTATGGATTAGATGTTTTTTTCTTGTAAAGTTTCTGTCAGTGCCCTGTATATTTTGAATATTAGCCCCTTATCTGAAGGGTGTTGGGTGAACAGTTTCTCCACTTGGTGGGTGACTCTTGTATCCTGGGCACTATATCTTTTGAGGTGCAGAGCTTCTCAGTTTAATGTATTCCCATCTGTTGATCTCTGCTTCCACTTGTTTGGAAAGTGCAGTTCCCCTCCTTGAAGATGCCTTTAGGCTCTAATGATTTTTTAATTTACTAGTATGTCCAATAATGCACATATGAGCACCAAAATAAAATTTCTCCAGCAATCTACACAGCTAAGGTAAATCTCAGGGTGGAAATTTTATCCAGATCTTGAGGACTTGTGTTATATTTGTATCTTTATGAAGCTGGACAACATTTCCACAAATCTAGCAAATCAGTCAATAGCGATAAAGAGGTGAGGCAGAGAGGGGTTTTCAGTGACTGTTAGAAGGTCATTTAGTTCTACCTTGATCAAATTCAATTCTAGATATATATTTACAAAGCACTAAGTGATAAAGTATCCCATATATGTATATTTAAATTTAAATCCCCAGGTTGATTGTGTGTGTAAATAAGACGTGTACAAGAGCATTAGTTAAAAATTAGGAAAAAAAGATTTTGCCAGAACTCAATATTGAGTCACTCAGATATCAGAATTCTAAATTCTAGAGCTACAGAAAAAATGTGCTATAGAGATGTTTCAAAAGCATATATTGTGGGGGCCGAAGCTGTCATCCCATATGGTCTCCCAAACCAGGAGCTATTTCTGAGGGCATAGCCAGGAGTAAACCTGGGTGTCATAAGGTGTGACCAACACCAACAACAACAACAACAAATGAACAAAAAAGATATATTGTATTCTATGGTAATGTATTAATTATAGCAACTTATATAAACACACATACACTACACATTATTTAAAACCAAAAGAAAATCGAAATGGTAGTGCATTTGTAGTCAGCCACTACTGTGAAATTTTATATGGATGTAAAAATGCTATTTCTATAAAAACCCAATAATATTTTTCAAATATATGGAACAAATAAAAAGTATGTTCTATAAAATTAAACTCCCTGTAAATAAATAAATTCTGAGAAATAAGATTCTACGGGTAACATATTATAAAACTTTAAACTTTTCTATAAATCTACAGATTTTCATAATAATATTCCTGTCATAAAAGCATTTCTTCAGACTAATGGAATAACAGTGAGGTCCTAGAAATCAAAACTGAGTTATATGGATATTTTTATGATAAAGAATTATGAATTGGATAAAGAAAATCTTTTCAACAAATGATACTAATGAAACTAGTTAACCAGAAGACAAAGAATGAATCCAACCCAAATGCACAAAATTTAATTAAAAATCGATTGAAGGCTTATTTAATAGACAAAAATGTATAAAACACAAGAAAACAATAAAAACACTGACAAAAATTTTATTTGACCCATAAAACATAAACAAATTTACATTATTATAAACCAGTGCTACATCAATAAATTACAGCATGTTTATATATTTAGACATATATATTTAAATATATATCACTCACAATGATCTAAGGAAAACACTTTGTGAGAATTCATAAAATAATAATGTTTGAAGACTTATTTTTGAAAAATTTTAAATTTTTTTACAACTGTAAATAGATTCCTTAATACCTGAGATGTAAGTTAAGGAAAGAGGTTAATTATATAGTATGCACATTTATAAATCCTTTATCTTAAATGTGTGAGCATATATTCCTATTTCTCCTGTCTAATAAATGCATATTTTCAGCTTCATTTCTTTACTTATTTTTTGCAAAACGTCAATGGCATTTATTTTTAATATGATTTACTTCTTTACTAATAAATGATATATTAAATATTATTTTAGCATTATATACCAATTATCAGAGATAAGTAATGGTTCAAATATAAAAGCAAAAAATAAGGCCAAAGAATTAAGTAAGTAAAAATTTAAGTAGAGTAATTTCTTTTTTTTTTTTTGGTTTTTCCGGGCCACACTCATTGATGCTCAGGGGTTTACTCCTAGCTAAGTGCTCAGAAATTGTCCCTGGCTTGGGAGGACCATATGGGACGCCGGGGGATCGAACTGCGGTTCCTTCCTTGGCTAGCGCTTGCAAGGCAGACACTTTACCTCTAACGCCACCTCGCTGGCTCCAAGATAGGGGTAATTTCAACTGTTGGGGGCCAGCGATTCAACTGTAATTGAAGACAGTATTTGTATTTGATTATAAGTTATTTCAATTTATATATCTATTATTGTATTAGTCTAAACTATTCTTTTTTTTTTTTTTGTTTGTGGTTTTTTTGGGTCACACCCGGGCAGTGCTCAGGGGTTACTCCTGGCTCCATGCTCAGAAATTGCATCCTGGCAGGCACAGGGGACCATATGGGATGCTGGGATTCAAACCGATGACCTCTTGCATGAAAGGCAAACGCTTTACCTCCATGCTATCTCTCCCAGCCCCTAGTCTAAAACTACTTCTAAACTGCTGCTATAGATCTGGTGAAACCCCCACTACTAATTTATTTATTAAATAATTATAAGTTTAAATAATTATCAACTTCATATATTAAATATTTATCAAAATTGCCAGAAAATTTCTAATGTATTGAGATATCAAAGAAGTTGATAAAAAAACGTTTCTTTAGGGAACAAATAGTTTAATGAAGATAAAATACAAGAAGAAATAGTGCAAACTATGTTGAATGTTGAATAATAAAAGGAAAACAATGCAAATACCTACATAAAAGCAAAGGATTAAACATTTTGACTGGGAAACACATCACAAAAAGTATGGCTTGTAACCAAAGCCAAACTACATGGCAAGCCATACTTAATATCATGTTCACTAAATAAGTCAGAGGGAGAGAGAGAGATGCAGAATAGTCTCACTCATCTATGGATTTTAAGAAAAATAAAAGTCATTTTTGCAACAATCCTTGGAAATAATGAGAGGAGGGCTGGAACTTCATGAAGCTCACCACAAAGCTCACCACAAAGAGTGGTGAGTGCAGTTAGAGAAATATGAACACTGAGAACTACCATAATCATGTGAATGAATGAGGTAACTGGAAATTCTGTCTAGAGTACAGGTGGGAGTGTGGTGGAGAGGAGGGAGATTTGGGACATTGGTGGTGGGAATGTTGCACTGGTGAAGGGGGGTTGTTCTTTACATGACTGAAACCTAATCACAAGCATATTTGTAATCAAGATGTTTAAATAAAGAAAAAGAAAAAATATTATGTTTACTAATAAAAAACATGTTGTTATATCTTAAACTGAATGAGGAAACTACATGAGAAAAGTTAACAAAGATTCTGGAGCTCATATTATATAAATTATATAGAACATACAAAATATTCATATAAATTAGCATTAACATTAAATGAAGAAAAATTAATGAGAAGTTTATTCAAAAATCATAATTTGGTTATGCACTTAATAATTCAAAAAATAACTATATTGAGATTAGCTGGAATCTGTCTCATAAAATATAAAAGACAACTGTTTACAACAATTGTTAATGATACAGACAATAAACAATACGCAGAGAAGATTAAGATGCTAATAGTGGATGGTAACAAAAATTAGCCAGAAATTCACTGAACTTTGGATGGTACAATCAATAAAATGTCATCAGTGTATAGATTAAGGACTCATGGGCATATGAATGACAATTTAGTTGATTTTATTATTAAATTAAGTCAGTTTAAAATTGGGGTAGCAAACTATAAAAAATCAGCCCATTGGCAGAAAAAGAGATCGTATTTTGTAACCAAAACTCCCTTCTTCTGTTTTTAAGATCATTCATTTGGGCCAGGAAATACCAAAATATAGGTCTGACAGACCATTATATTTTGATATTACAGAAAAAATTATTGAGATAAATGTGACGTTTAGTGAGATAGGGATAAAAATATATTAAAGCCAAGGTCTCAGAATTAATTTTTCAGGAAAAAAGTTAATATATTTTTATTAAAATATGCTAAGCTGATTTTATTTGCATTGCCATATTCTCTCAATATTTTAGCCTCAATATTATTTTGTTTTATACATAAAAAGAAAATTACATTGCATTTTAATTGTAAAACTGCTAATAACTGCACAGTATTTAACATCATTTTAAACTTACTCAATTTAATCTAGATTTTTTAAGTTAAAAGTATATATCCGGAAATAGTTCACATATTTCAGTGGGCATAGAAAGTTGATTGGGTATCTTGAATAATGTTAAAATAAAATACTAAAATTTTCTAGGATTGAAATGGACCATACTCAGTATATCTAATAGTATACAAAGTAACACATGTTAGACTAATTTAACTTTGTAAAATCTCTATCATGAGTATAATTCAAATTCATTTTTTTGCCCATAGGAATAGTGAGGCAGGTATGCATTAATTCATGTCATAGTACAAGAATAGATAGCAATAAAAGCATTTTCCAAACAGATGAATTGTCAAAAAACATGAGTTATCTTCAATTTCCAATTAACCAAATGCGTATAAAGAATTGTCAAAAGAACATGAGTATTATCTTCAGATTCTCCAAGGGGTTAACCTTTATGTTATCTGTTAAATATGAATTATGTATTAGTCTCTCAGATTTCCATATATAAAACTTTGTGCCTTGGTCCTGTTCTTAGAATGACCTTGATGTAATCAGAGATAATAGTGTTCTTTACCAAAGACATTAATCAATAACTTTATAATATGAAGCACTATGAATATTTAATGACTTCAACCTGAATAATTCAAATTTTGCATCACCAAAAAATAAAGTCAGTTGATTGAAATTTCTATATCTCACCTTCCCTATTCTATTGACAACTCCTTTCTAAAAAGGGCATGAAATTGTATGTTGGTGATATTATACATATGTTCTTATTTATTATGTGTATGTAATTTTCATTTGCTTCTATTTCCATCAATAAATATGTTTATTTCCTTCATGACTTTATATTTCCAGTAAGAGCTCATCTATTAAACTCTACTCATTTTTTATTTTGAATGGTACCCTGTTTAAAACTACAACACCATAATAATAATAATAATAAAAATAATAATAATAATAATATGATAATAATAATTTGTTTTTAGTTTTTCCTGACTATGCTTAGAGATTTACTCCTCATTAATTACTCAGAATTATTTCTTCTGGTATTTGGGTATTATGAAAAGCTAAGGATTAATGCTGTATCTGTTGCATGCAAGGCAATCACCGTTAACTTGAACCCACTAGAGATATTTTTTTAAATTTTTATATAATAATAATTTGTATTTTGAACAAAGTGCATTACATATCTCTCACAGTAATATTTTGGGTACATATTAACATTAAATTAGGGGATTCCCATCACCAAAGTTATTTTTCTCTCAATTAGAATCAGGAATAACACCAGAGCTCTGCTTGTTGTGACTCAAAAAATAAACAAAAATTAAGAATAAACATCCTCCCCTCAACAAAAGAATATATTTCTTTTTTCTGAAGACTATATAGTTATTAGAAAGATTTATTTATTAATAATTCATGCAAGAAGCTCTTAGAATTTATAAAATCATTGTGCTTTTCTTTTCGTTTCTTTTCTTTTTTTCTTTATTTCTTTTCTTTTTCTTTTTTTTTTTTTTTTGGTTTTTTGGCCACACCTGGTGATGCTCAGGGGTTACTCCTGACTACGAGCTCAGAAATTGCTCCTCATTTGGGGAACCATATGGGACGCTGGGAATTGAACTGGTAATTGACGCCTTACTGCTTATGCCACCGTTCCAGCCTCTTTTTATTTTTCTTAACTTATCATTTATGTTTGTTTTATTTGATAAGTAAAACTAAAGGAGGAAGTAAGGGGACATTTTTGCTGGGTATTTTGTGGGATTGCTGTCATAGATGGAACACCAGACCCCACACATAAATGGCATGAACATAACTGAATTACATAACCTGCCACATTTGCTTCTTAATTTTATAACACATAAGAAAAAATAAAATGCAAAAAAGCCCTATAAAACTAAATGAGAAATGAGACACATGCTAATAACCACAATATTGGCTTTAGAGAATGAAAGACAATACTAAATATATAACTTCCAATAATGAGAATCAATAAAGACAGAACTGTCCTCTTGTAGATGAATTATGTTTTAAATGTCCACTCGAGAATTCATATCTTTGTAAATGTTTTCAGAAGTGACTACATTGTTTAAATCATACATTATGTAGAATGTCATAAAACTGTATTTTAAGTCAGCTCCATGCAACCTAAAATTATTTATATTTATTACTGAGAAATGTCTAAGATATGTCCTTTGGTGAAAACAGATTTATCATATTGGCTATTCACCTGTGTTATTTCTCTATAATTTATCATTGACATATATTATTCATTCTTCACAGCATTGGCTTTGCTGGGATAAATTAAATTTTTCATTGTCGTTCTCTGTCTATTTTATTGTATAATGTTTCTAAGAAAACTTTTATAGTTATCACAGAAATTATTAGAAGTCATTACATTAAAGTATTTAAAGTCTTCAGTTTAGTTGGAAGTATTTGTATTTGATGAGAATTTTTAAAACTAAAGCACACTTTCTTTTTTGGGGGTAGAATTATACCTAGCAGTGCTAAGGAAAGGCTTCTTCTGGCTCTGTTCTCAGGGGTTACTACCAGGATAGTGTTCACGGACCATGAGGTACCAGGGATTATTACCATAAATATTATATTCTTAGCTCAAAACTTCTTTACTGTCCAAAATATGCTTTCTTATCTCATTCAGAAGAAAAATGATTTATAGACTGTCAGGGAAATAATCTAGAGTTAATTGTATCTTTTAAAAAGTCAAATATAGCTAGAAGGAGCTATAAATTTGGTTACACAAGTAAACATGATAGAAATTTGACAAAATGTTTGTTTGTATATGTTTTGTTTTGCTTTAATTTTGTTTTGGTTTTGGGCCACACCCGGAGGCACTCAGAGATTACTCCTGGCTCTGCACTCAAAATTCACTCCTGTCAGACTCTGTGGTCCATGTGAGATTCCAGGTATTGAATTCCCTTCCACTGTTCCATCTCGCACCAGCCCTGACAAAATGTTTTTTTTTTTTTTTTTTTTTTTTTTTTGGTTTTTGGGCCACAACCTGTGATGCTCAGGGGTTACTCCTGGCTATGCGCTCAGAAGTTGCTCCTGGCTTCTTGGGGGACCATATGGGGCGCCGGGGGATCGAACCGCGGTCCGTACTAGGCTAGCGCAGGCAAGGCAGGCACCTTACCTCCAGCGCCACCACCCGGCCCCCGACAAAATGTATTTTTAATCCCAATACTATACTGTATTACTCTATATGTTACATAGATGGAGATTATATATTATGTAAGTAGTATCATCTCCATATTCCTGTTATATGGTATAGGGAATTAAACATTTTTTGCTTGTTTTGGGACTTAAACAGTGATGTTCAGAGATTACTCCTGGCTCTGCACTCAGAAATCACTCCTGGTAGCCTAGGGGAATATATGTGATGCAAGAGATCAGTCACATGTAAGACAAACAATCTAACTACCATGCTATTGCTCTGGCTCCATGGGAATAAAATTTAATTATATTAGGCTATTATCTTAAAATATTAAATTCTAGATATGGCAAGCACTAAATACATGCAACATACTATCAGATAAAAATAAAATAAATATAAAGTAAAAATTACAATTATGTGTTAGTTCTGTCTTAAATTTATTATAACATATATAGTAGAAAATAAAGTTAATTATCAAAGGTCCAGGTCAAGATATCAGGTGATAATTTCTATCTATTATAATAAAAGGACCAGTATACTTACCACCATTTTCCACAAGTATTAGCCATTTTATTAGATACTAGAATATCTTAAAAGATTATTTTTGATATCATAAAATGAGAACAGTGTCTTTCTCTTGTGTGATAGGAGATATGTTTTAATATAATCATATAATAAAAACAATGAGATGTAAATAAATTTAATTGAACAACTACAAAAGTGCTTATTAGGGTCAGAGAGATAGAACAGCAGTAGGGGGTTTGCCTTGCACTCAGCTGGTGCAGGACAGATGGTAGTTCGAATCCTAGCATCCCTTATGGTCCTCCAAGCCTGATAAGGGCGATTTTTGAGCATGGATCTGGTATTAACCCCTGAGCGCTGCTGGATGTGAGCCCCCCAAAGTTTTTATTTGGTAAATAATTAAAATAGAAACTAATAAAAGATCCTACAATAAATAAAAGTAAATGCCTTTAAAAATAACACAATTTAGAAATCTAAGCCACATTTATTGATTAAAAAAAAGAAACTATAGCTTAATTTAGTAGGTAATCAGAAAGGTGGGACTTGAGATAGTATAAAACCAAGATTTTACTTTGAATATTATCAACACCATTTTTATGGACAGCATCTTGTATAGTTCTCTGTACACTGTTAGAATGAGCCTTAGTACAAGGTCTAATAAAATATCCTCTAAAAAGAAAAATTATTGTGAAATTACAAGTTACAATATCTATATGATCTATATACAAATACACTATATAACAATGAAGAAATGAACAAATTTTTAGTATCATACTATCTCCTAAAACTGTCATAGCTTGAACAAATCATAAAGAATTGAACTTATACAATGATGAGACAAAAATATTCTGAAATAACAAAAGTACATATAACGCTTTCACTCATTTAATCTCTCAAACTATCGAAGAATATGTAATGACCACCCATCTCAAAATCTTTTTTTAAAAAAAGGAGGCTAGAATGCAGCCTCCAAAAATTATTTTATAAGACCAATGATACATTGAAGAGATAGTATAATGGTAGAGTGTTTGCCTTAAAAGTAGCTGAACTGAAACGGACTTGGGATCAATTCCTGGCATAACATATGGTCACCTGAGCCTGACAAGAGCAATTGGCGAGTGCAGAGCCAGTGGTAACCCCTGAGAACTGCTTGGTAGGCCCAAAAGCCAAAACAAAAAAAAAATGCCAGTCATGATATCACAAAATAAAACATCTACTGACAAATAACTAAATTATTTGCAAAATATCTGTAATTAATTTAGCATTGTATCATTAGAATTAAATAACTTAACCAAGAATAATTAATCTCAGGAATGTAATAGTAGCTCAATATAGACATGTAAATGCAATACACCACTTAATAAATATAATAAAATTAAAGATTGTGAAAAGTGTTTATGAATATTCAACAAAAATTTATGATTAAAACCCATCAATACATTGACAATAGGGAAAGTAATTCTTATATGATAAAACACATAATAGAACACACAATGAGCATCATGAAGAGGAACTGAATGCTTTAATCCTAAATTATGACTATACAAGGATACCCACTCTTATCCCAACTGTTTAATATAATGTTAGCAGTACTAAACAAGTTATTTAGGCAATAACATTCTTTAAAATAAAACTAAACTGTATAAAATATGAATTAGTGTAATTATTTATAAATGACAAGTTCATATACATCTAACACTACACCAATAATATATAAAATATTAAAGTGATTTGATATAATGCAGTATATAGAAGATTTAAAATATAATTGCAATTTTATATACACCAATAATTTTATAAAGAAAAAATAAGGGGAAATACTATTTGCAATTACATCAAATAATAAAGTTCTTTGGAGTATACATTACAAAATTAATGAAAGATTTCATTTCTGAAAATGAAAACATGTAGAAAAACTATGAGACCTATTAGAAATTGTAAGCACAAAAATAAGAAGATGCATTTTGGGGCCAGAGAGATAGCATGGAGGTAGGTCTTTGCCTTGTATACAGAAGGACAGTGATTCGAATACCGGCATCCCAGATGATCCCCTGAGCCTGCCAGGGGCGATTTCTGGGCGTAGAGCCAGGAGTAACTCTTGAGCGCTGCTGGTGTGACCCAAAAAACAAAAAAGAAAAATATACATTTTCATTAATTGGTAATATGAATAGTATTACAGTAATATATTTGAAGAAAATAAACTAAGATTTCTAAAATTAAAAAAATGTTGTTTTTGGTCCACACTCGGTGATGCTTTAGGGTCACTCCTGGCTATGTGCTCAGAAATAGCTCCTGGCTTGGGGGACTATATTGGACACAGGGGATAGAACCGAGGTCTGTCCTAGGGTAGCGAGGGCAAGGCCTTACTGCTTGTGCCACCACTCCAGCCCCAGATTTTTAAAATTTTTAAAAAATAAGGAAAAATAAAAAAGTGCTAAGAAAGTTTTTACAATACTATACTTAAAATCCTGAAGACGGTCCTTCCTGAATACTTGAAGCTCTCCTCAATGGCCTAGGGAGCACACCCCCACTGCATTCTGAAGCTGCCCAAAGAATGAGTAAAGTCTGGCTGTGGGGGTCACCAGGCAGAGAGCTGAGCCTTCTGGCCTGCGGAGGCTCTGCCCTGCTGTGCCTTTGATGACTCTGAGGACTCCAAGAAAAATCTTTGCAGTACCCGTCTGTCTTTCCTGAATACCTGAAGCTCTCCTCAGAGGCCTACAAAGCGCACCCCCAACAGACTGCATTCTGAATCTGCCTAGCAAGTGAGTGAGTCAAGTCTGGCTGTGGGCGTGGCCAGGCAGAGAGAGCTGAGCCTTCTGGCCTGCGAAGCTCCGCCCTGCTGTGCCTTTGATGATTCTGAGGACTTCAAGCGAAAACTTTGCTGTGCCTATCTGTCTTTCCTGAATACATGAAGCTCTCCTCAGAGGCCTAAAGAGTGCACCCCCAAAAAACTGTCACCTAGAGGCCACAGAAAAGTGCGCCTGCTCTGCTTCGTGCCTGCGCACACTTTCTAACCAATGAACCCCACAACGAAACGCAGAAAAAAATCACACTATAAGTGTGATAATGAGAAAACCTAGCAGGCAAACACCATGCACAGAAAATGAAGACTATAGCTCATATGACCTAAAAAATTCCAACCATCTGAATAACCTCTCAGATAAGGAATTTAGAATAAAAATATTTATTGAAGATGTCTGTAGAACTCAAAGAAAGCATAGATCGATCTAAACAGAATACAAAGACAGAAATCAGAAAACTCCAAACTGAAATAACAGATCTGAAAAACAGAGTAGCTCAACTGAAAAACTCAGTGGATGGCCTCTCTAGCAGAGTAACAGCAGCTGAGGATAGAATCGGCATGCTGGAAGATGAGATGAAGAAAAACTCAACACAGCAGAAGAGGCCCAGGTAGAAGATCTCCAGGAAGAATCAACTGTCAAAGACATCATCAAAGAGATACTCCCAGAGTTAAAGACTACATACAATCAAATCCTGCATGCCTGAAGAGTACCAGCTAAAGAGACCCAAAGAAAAACACCCCAAGACACATCCTCATTACAATGACAAATCCCACAGATAGAGATAGAATACTGAAAGCAGCAAGATCAAAAAGTGAAATTACATTCAAAGTAGCATTCCTAAGACTTATAGCATTCATGTCACAAGAAACTCTTAAGGCCAGAAGATAGTGGCGGGATATTGTGACAAGACTAAATAAAATGGATGCCTCACCTAGAATACAGCACCTAGCCCGACTCACATTTAGGTTTGAAGGAAGGATACATAGCTTCATGGATAAACAAAAGCTCAGAAACTTCACAGATGAAAAACCAGCATTAAAGGAAAAACTGAAAGGTCTACAAGAGAGACCAACAAACACAGCAAACTTATCTACAAAGATGACATTAATCCTATGACAATTATTTCCCTCAATGACAATGGACTAAATTTACCAAATAAAAGACACAGAGTGGCAAAATGGGTCAAAAGATGAATCCAACCTTCTGCTGCCTACAAGAAACACACCTGAATAGTCAGAACAAACATACACTCAAAATCAAAGGCTAGAGGAAAATCATTCAAGCAAACAACAACCTTAAAAAAGCTGGGGTAGCCATATTAATATCTGATGACATCAACTTTGTACTCAGAAAAGTTGTAAGGGACAAAGCTGGACACTATGTACTAATCAAGGGATATGTGCAACAAGAAGAAATCAGACTATTAAACATATATTCACCCAATGAGAGATCAGCAAATTATCTAGTAAAATTACTGACAAATCTGAAGTAAGACATCAATAATAACACAATAATTGTGGGAGACCTCAACAAGGCCCTGTCAACACTTGATAGGTCAACCAGACTGAAACCCAACAAAAACACATTAGCCCTGAAAAGAGTAATTGAAGAAAGAGGACTATATATATAGGACACTCCACCCCCAAAAAACCTGGATACATATTCTTCTCCAATGTACATGGGCCATTCTTCAGGATAGACTGCATGCTGATGCATAAAACATACCTTCATGAAATCAAGAGGATAGAAATCTTGCAGGCTACCTTTGCTGACCACAAGGCTCTGAAAATAGATGTGAACTACAAAGGCACACAGAAGAAAAATTTTAACAATTGAAAACTAAACAACCTGCTACTGTACAACCAGTGGGTCTGAGATGAAATCAAAGAGGAAATCAAAACTTTCCTGGAAACAAATGATAATGAAGACACAAACTGCCAGAATCTATGGGACACAGCAAAAGCAGTGGTGAGAGGAAAATTTATAGCTCTACAAATACACATCAGGAAGGAAGAAGGGGCATACCTGAATAACTTAATGACGCAGCTCAAAAAAATTAGAAAATGACCAACAAAAGGAACCAAAAATAGGGAGACAGAAGGAAATACAGGTGACTAAAAGGCACATAAAATGTTCCAAGTTTCTAATAATCAGAGAGATGCAAATCAAAACAACAATGAAGTATTATCTTACATCACAGAGACTGGCACACATCACAAAGACCAAGAATAGCCAGTACTGACATGGATGTGGCTAGAAACTATCTAATTCACTGCTGGTGAGAATGCCATCTAGACCAGCCTTTCTGGAAAACAATCTGGATATTCTTTAAAATGTTGGACGATGAATTCCCATATGATCTAGAAATATGACTCCTAGGGATACACTAGGACTACAAATACAAAATTAAATAATGCTATTTTCATAGCAACACTATTTATAATAGCCAAAGTCTGGAAACAACCCAGATTCCTGACAACATATGAGTAACTAAAGAAATAGTAGTACATCTATATAATGGAATACCTATGCAGCCTTTCTGGAAAAAATGAAGTCACAAATTTGCTTAAACACTGGATGGATATGGAGAATATTACGAAGTGAGTGAAATAAAATCAAAGGGAGTGATATAAGCACAAAATAGTCTCACTTATCTGTGGGATTTAAGAAATTAAAATACAGTATAGTAATAATAATCCACATACAATGAGAAAGACCAGCCCCATGATATGAAGCTTACCACAAAGATTAATAAGTGCTGTCTAGAGAAATAACTACATAAAAAACTACCACTGACAATGATAAAGAGAAATACAATGCTGTCTCAAAGACAAACAGGGATAGGAAGGAGGAAAAGGGGAATATTGGTGGCAAAGAAAGTTGCACTGGTGAAGGGAAGTGTGCTTTCTTGGCTGAACCCATTGTGAAACTTGTTTGTAACCATGATACTTAAGTTAATTATTATTTAAAAATAAATAAAAGCTAAAAAGTGAAAATTAACAATGGGAAATTAACAAATGGGGGAGTGATAAGCACAGTGGTAGGGTGTTTGCCTTGTTCTCTATCAACCCGAAGTGGACCCGGCCTTCTCTCCCAAGTATCCCATAAATCCATAACCCTGCAGGAGCAATTTCTGAGTGTAGAGACAGAAATAATCCTGAGCACCGCTGGGTGTACCTCCCCCCAATTTTACCAAAACAGAAAGCAAGTTGTTAAGACAAAATCTGGGTCATCAATACTCCATAATTTCAAACTAACTAAACAAGTATTATTAATAAAGTCAGCAAGTTATCAAAAAGTACCAACAGATTCAAAAATACAAAACAGTTTAGTAAAACACATTTAACAGGTGACTTAATAGAAATAAAGTCATAACATGAACTAAAAGATTTACTAAAGAAATATAAATGTAAAAATAAATGGAAACTACTTAATATAACATGTATATTTAGATACTTAAAGTGAATTAAACTCGATAGATATATGATATGAAATCATAAAATTACATAAATTCATCTAAATGTATATGTAGACATTAATGTCATATGAATATTGGAAAAAGCATTATAATATAAGAATAAAACGTAAAAAAAATCAAGTGTTTAATAAATTATTCAATCAATTTCTGCACATTATATTGTGATTCATTTGTGCCCTTTAGACTGGAATCCTTCAGTTTTTCTATTTTTTAAAACATTGAGGTTTACTGATTCACCAAAGTTGTGAATAATTGTGTTTCAGGGGTACACTACTCCAAAACCTCAAAAAACCTAAGATACTTGACAATAGATGAGTAACTAAAGAAACCAGTGATACTTCTATATAATAGCATACCAGTATCAATTTCCCTCCATTGGTGTACCCAGTGTACTTCCATCATTCAGCCCATCTTTGTATGACAGGACATTTATTTATCTTATTTATTTATTTATTTTATTTATTTAATTATTTAAACACCTTGATTACAAACATGATTAATGGTTGGGTTACCATGTCATGTAAAGAACACCCACCCTTCACCACCGCAACATTCCCTTCCACCAATCGTCCCAAATCTCCCACCTCCCACTCAACCCCGCCTGTACTCTAGAAAGGTTTTCTACTTCCCTCATTCATTTGCACTTATTAGGATAAGTTAATGTGCTTTTTACTCTAAGTACACTCATTACTACTTTGTTGTAAGCTTCATGAAGTGAGCTGGAATCTTCAGCCTTCCTCTCATTAGTCTCTAAAATTATTGCAAGAATGTCTTTTACTTTTTTAAAACCCATATATGATTAAACTATTCTGTCTTTCTCTCTCCCTCTGACTTATTCACTCAGCATATTAGATTCCATGTACATCCATGTATAGGAAAATTTCATGACTTCATCTCTCCTGACAGCTAGCATAATATCCACTTGTGTATATGTACCACTGTTTCCTTTAGTCATTCATCTGTTGAAGGGCATCTTGGTTGTTTCATAGTCTGGCTATGGTAAATAGTGCTGCAATGAATATAGGTGTAAGGAAGGGGTTTTTGTATTGTATTCCTAGGATATATCCCTAGGAGTGGTATAGCTGATCTAGGGAGCTCAATTTCCAGATTTTGGAGGAATCTCCATATCGCTCTCCATAAAGGTTGGACTAGCTGGCAATCCCACCAGAAGTGGATAAGATTTCCTTTCTCGTCACATCCCTGCCAGCACTGCTTGTTCTCATTCTTTGTGATGTGTGCCAATCTCTGTGATGTAAGGTGATACCTCATAGGTTTTTAGATTTGCATGTCCCTGATGATTGTTCCCCAGACATACAATCACCTAATTTTTGATAAAGGAGCAAGGAATCCTAAATGGAGCAGAGAAGCCTCTTTAAACAAGTGGTGTTAGCACAACTGGCTCGCCACTTGTAAAAAACTGAACTTAGACCCCCAGCTAACATCGTGTACAAAGGTAAAATCCAAATGGATTAAAGACCTTGATATTAGACTTGACACCATAAGGTGTATAGAACAACATGTAGGTAAAACACTCCATGACATTGAGACTAAAGGCATCTTCAAGGAGGAAAGTGAACTCTTCAAACAAGTGAAAGCAGAGATTAACAAATGGGAATATATTAAGCTTCGAAGCTTCTGCACCTCAGAGAAAATAGTGCCCAGATACAAGAAACACCCACTGAGTGAGTAAAACTATTCACACCAATACCCATCAGATAAGGGGCTAATCTCCAAAATATACAAGGCACTGACAGAACTTTACAAGAAAAAAAAAACAAAACATCTAATCCCATCAAAAAATGGGAGAAGAAATGGACAGGCAATTTGATAAAAAAAGAAATACAAATGGATAAAAGGCACATGAAAGAATGCCTCCACATCCCTGGGCATATTTAAGTTTAGTTATTGTGGTTTAGCTTTAGATATCATGCTTTCAGTTTTTCTATAGATCAGTTACTATAGATAAATAACAACTAGACACCTCTTCACATTTTCCCCTCTTAAAGTGTCTCTCCTTTGCAGTAGTCCTAGGTTCTAGAGTAATCCCTGGGAAATCCCTCACCCTCAGTTGATATTTTGCTGCTTCTTTTCCCTTTGTTCCATATATCACAGATAAATGCATTGCTCAGTAATTGTTTTTCTTACCCTGACTTAGCTCAACATATATTCAATTCCATTCAAGTTTTAGAAAATTGCATATCTTCATCATTTTCTTTGTAAGTTGTATTCCATTATATTTGTATATATACAGAAATACTGTATATTATATATTTACATTGATATACATATTATACAATACCACTTCATTATTCACTTATCTGTTAAACACCTAGGTTAATTTTATAAACCAAATATAGTCTTATACACTTCAATGAATAATAATGGGTCTATGTGTTTTGTGACATGGGTTAGATACCAAGAAGTAAAATCATGGGTCATAAGATATCCTTACTTTCTGAAAACCTCATGCTGTTTTTCTTATGATTTCAAACAGCAAATGTTCCCCCCAAAAAAGGATAAAAATATTTTATTCACATCTCCCCTCCAAGACAGATTACTTGAAGACTTTTGATATGTAGCATTCTCAGAGGCATGAGATGATATTTCATTGTCATTTTGATTCAATTTCTAGAATGATAAGTTATAACAAGCACTTTCTCATATAGTTATTTGCCATATCTACTTCAGAGAAGTGTTTGCTCATTTCCTTTACTCATTTTTATAGGCCATTGAGCTTTTTTTTATTTGGGGAGGGGTTTGTTGTTGCTCTTGTTTATCTTTTTCTGATTGTATATACACATATTTTCTTACAATAAGTTTGGGGTATTTTAGTTTTATTCTATATTTATTTTGTCATATAGAACCACTTTAATTTGGTGTAAACCACTTATTAATATTTATATTTAGAATATTTTTAAATTTAGATTTTTTTAAATACCATAGGTTACAAAGTAGTTAATAATATGATTTGGTTTTTACTAATATACAAGTTGTTCATGATTAAGTTTAGTCATAAAACACCTTTATCAATGCACATTTCCTATCACCCATGCCACAGTTTTCCTCCTCTCCTCACCACCTGCCCTCACTCTTGCCCTCTCTCCTCTGCCCCTGTGCAGACCTTCTCCCTCTCTCCCTCTCTCTCTTTCTCTCTCTCTGATTCACTCTATCCCCATTTTTTCTTTGATACACTGTGGTTTGCAATATTGTTACTTAAGGGGTATCCTGTATATCACTTTATCCCCTTTCAGCACACTGTTCTTTTCCAGAGGGATCAGTTCCAACTAGCATTGTCATAATGATCCCTTCTCTGCCCTAATTGCACTCCTCTATTACTTGTGAAAAGTTTCCTACTGTGGACTAGTAGTCTATGGTCTCTAGATATTATTACCATATTATTTCTTTTACACTCTAAAAATAAGTGCATTCATTCTATTTGTATTTTTCTGTCTCTATCTCATTTAATTTTCTCGTTTAATAGTCTCATTTAATAGTCTCCATATCCATCCTTGTATAAGAAAATTTCATGGGGTCAGAGCAGTGGCTCAAGCAGTAGGGCATTTTCCTTGCATGCACTGAACTAGGATGAACCACAGTTTGATCACTCTGTGTCCCATATGGTTCCCTAAACTAGGAGCAATTTCTCAGTGCATAGCCAGGAGTAACCCCTGAGCATCACTGGGTATGGCCCAAAAATAAAAATTAAAAAAAAAAGAAGGAAAAGAAAAGAGAAAATTTTATGACTTCATTTTTTCCTAACCTTTGCTTAGCATTCCTTTTTTGTAGATATACCACAATTTCTTTATCCAATCATCTTTTCTTGGGCACTCGGGGTATTTCCATGTTCTGACTATGAGTATTGGCACAATGAACATAGGAATGCAAAGGGTTTTTCTGCATTGTGTTTTTAGGATACTAAGGTATATTACTAGGAGTGACAATATGGAGTCAACTGGAAACTCAATTTATAGTTTTTGAGCAATATTCACATTGTTTTCCAAAAAGGCTGGTTAATTCTGCATTAACACAGCAATGAAATAAATTTCTCCCCTCAAACATGCTAGAACTGGTTGTTCTTGTTTTTTTGATCTGTACAAGTTTCTGTGGTGTGATAAAATATCTCATTGTTTTGATTTACATCTCCTGATAAGTAATAACTTGGAGCATTTTCTCATGACCTTTTAACTATCTGTATCTTTGAGAAAAGGTCTGTTTATTCTTCTTTCCATTCTCAATGGGTTTAGATGTTATGATTTTATTTTATTTATTTAAAACATGTCAGTGTAATTTTTATAAAGATTTCATTGAATCTTTATAATGATGCATGTCAGATGGTCATTTTAACAATGCTGATTCATCCAATCCATAAACATAGAATATTATGCCATCCCCTTATTTGGTTCTATTTATTTTATCATGCCACAGTTTATTGTACAAATATTTAATTTTCTTATAATAGCTTAAAAGTTTTCTTGAAACAAATTTGTTTAATTTCTTTAGTTCAGTTGATTGATCACATATAAAGACAATTGAGCTTAATACATTGTTTAATAACATGAGAATTAAAAAATTAAATTTAAAAAAGTACATATGCTTTCCAATTTTCACTTCAATACTTTTTACAAAAATCCCATGGTAACAATTTAAGACTAATAAAAATTACTGTATAAGGAAATTAACATATATACACAATATATCTATTCAGCTATAATAAAAGCTAAAATGTCCTTTAAAGAGCATTCAAGTTATAATCACTTATAAATAGAACTAGAAAAGCTGATATTAAGAGAAAGAAGTCACAAGGAGAATGACAAATGCCAGATAATACCCCTCATACAGGGGATAGAGAAAAGCCAACAAAAGGACTAGACAAAATCTATTTGAAAACGGAAATAGCATATAATTTATAAATAGAGCTCAAGTGCTTATCTGAAGAACACGAAAATGCTAACTTGAAATGTTATTTACAAACATGTGGTTGTAGTGTGTTATTCACAACAGCCAGTAATGGAACAATCATAATTTCCATCAATGATTGACTAGATAAAGAGAGTGGTACATATCTTCCATAGAACACCACTATGCATTAAAATATCGATGACATAGAGCTTTGGAGAAAAATATAAAATATTTGAGGTGTTTATGCTTAAATGAAATGAATCAGGAAGTGAAATACAATTGCCCAGTGGTCCCATTCATATGCAGAGTCGTTAATAGCCAAATAAAACAAACTGCCTAAAAATAAAAATAGTTCAAATTCTTTTGAAAAATGCAGTGGTTAATAAAAGAAAAATGCAAGGGATGGGAGAACAATCAAATGGGTCATGTTTATGTCTCATATGACACTAAAAATCTGCGTGTGATGAGCCACGTTTATAGAAATATTATGCTAGACTCCAAGATTTCATTGCATTTACAAATGTATAAATTAATAAAAATTTTTAGGGATAACCTACAGCAAGGATCTGTCTACACCCTTCTTCTTTCTAAAAGCCAATCCTAGGAGAATTAATCCAGGTATATGCTGCTGGCATATATTTTTATTTTAGTCAATCATTTAATCACACAAAACCACAGAACTATGATTATCATATAAATGAAAGCAGAGAAAAAATTCAGTGGCTTTACTAAGAATTTGAAAATAATAATATTCCTCTTGCATTAAGAAAACAATAAAAAACACAGTTTCACCACTCTTAGGAGTTACTTCATTATCTATAATTGCTGATAGTCCTGTCAATTATTACAAACTGTTTCTCCTTTGATAGGATGCATTGTTATATTTTTTCAATAACATAGACAGTTAAATGTGCTGACCGGTGTGTTGTCATTGCATTTATTTTCCTTCCTGAAGCTCATAACAATGGAAGCATTTTGCAGAGTCTATACAAAGTCACAAACAAAGTCAGCGGGCTGGAGCTTGTCACCCAATAATAGACTTCGTCATTTATGAGTTCCCTCTTTATGACTCCACTGAAATGCTTTCACCTGAACCATTACTGTGCAACCTGAATCCAGGGGATAAATCTGCCACTGAATTCTGCATACAATGACAGATCATCTAAGGGTGAACGAGTCTCAGCAAGAAGCCAGAAACTTCTAGCACACCTCCCCTCTGCCCATGGATATGCACTCCTGAGTAGGATAAAACTCGGCTTTTTTACAAGGTTATTTATTGGAAGCTGTTATTCCTTTGCATTTTTCACTCACAATTTGACAATTTCTCCCACAATGTAGTTGCCTCCGTGAACACAATCCTCTACCCTTGAAGCTACTGTCAGTAAAGCAGACTTAAGTGTCTTCACACTGATTCTCTCTTTGAGCAGGATGTGTCAAGACTTCTGCTGGCATTTGTTTCATTATTTTATTGAGTTATTAAGGCAATCCTTCGAATAGACAATTACTACCTCTCTTTTAAGTCATCTAGAGCAATGCCATAGTGAGTAGAATTATCTATCCACGCTGATTTACCCCAATTTTCAACAGTGCCCATTTAATAGGCTGCTATGTTTCTTGCTTTGGTATACATATATTACTTGCAGTGCATTATTATTTTTTAATATTTTTACAAGGAGAAATACTAGTTCACCTGTTGTATGTGGCATAGATATGCAGTGAAATCATAATAGAAAAAGAATTAATAGTGATAATAGTCAAATGGCAATAGTAAGAAAAGAAGAGTAAAATTTAGTAGAATTTTTTATTCTACAAGAATAGAAGAATTAGAGCAGTAAATTAAGAATTTAGTAAATTTTTCAGCTTAATATATTCCATCAGTTTATCTCTACTTCCACTTGTCTGGAGAGTGCTGTTTCCTTCTTGAAGATGCCTTTAGTCTCAGTGTCTTAGTGTTTTACCTACATGTTGTTCTATATACCTTATGGTTTCAGGTCCGATATCAAGGTCTTTAACCCATTTAGATTTTACCTTCGTATATGGTGTTAGCTCAGGATCTGAGTTCACTTTTTTGCAAGTGGCTAATCAGTTGTGCCAACACCACTTGTTGAAGAGGCTTTCCTTATTCCATTTAGGAATTCTTGCTCCATTATCAAAAATTAGGAAATTGTATGTCTGGGTAACATTTTTGAGTACTCAAACTTATTCCACTGATCTGAGGATTTGTCTTTATTCCATTACTATGCTGTTTTGATAACTATTGATTTGTAATACAGTTTTAAGTTGTTGAAAATAATGCATCCCATATTTTTCCCTTTTCCCAAGGATTGCTCTAGCTATTAGAGGGTGTTAATTGTTCCAAATGAATTTCAAAAGTGTTTGATCCACTTCTTTGAAAAATGTCATGGGTATCTTTACAGGGATTCTGCACCTCAAAGGAAATAGTGCCCAGGATAGAAGAGCTACCCACTGAGTGGGAGAAACTATTCACCCAATACCTATCAAATAAGGGGTTAGTATTCAAAATATACAAGGCACTGATGGAACTTTACAAGAAAAAAATCTAATCCCATCAAAAAATGGGGAGAAGAAAGGAACAGGCACTTTGACAAAGAAGAAATACAAATGGCAAAATGGCACATGAAAAGATTCTTTACATTACTATTCATCAGGTAAATGCAAATCAAAACAACTATGAGGTACCATCTCACACCACAGATATTGGCGCACATCACAAAGAATGAGAAAAAGCAGTGCTGGCAGGGATGTTGAGAGAAAAGAACTCTCATTCACTGCTGTTGGGAATGTCATCTAGTCCAGTCTTTAGGGAAAACAATATGGAGGTTCCTCAAAAAACTGTAAAGTGAGCTCCCATATAATCCAGCTATACCACTCCTAGGGATATACCCTAGGAACACAAAAATACAATACAAAAATCCCTTCCTCACACCTATATTTATTGCAGTGCTATTTACAATAGCCAAACTCTGGAAAGAACCAAGATGCCCTAAAACAGATAAATGGCTAAAGACACTGTATTACACATACACAATGAAATATTATGCAGCCGTCAGGAGAGATAAAGTCATAAAATTTTCCTATACATGATGTACATGAAATCTATTCTGCTGGGTGAAATAAGTCAGAGAGAGAGAGATGCATAATAGTCTTACTCATCTATGAGTTTTAAGAAATATAAAATACATTTTTGCAGTAATTCTCAGAGGCAAAAGAGAGGAGGGCTGAAATGTCCTGCTCACGACATGAAGCTTACCACAGAGTGATAAGTGCAGTTAGAGAAATAATTACACTGAGAACTATCATAACAAAGTGAATGAATGAGGGAGTTAGAAAGCCTGTCTCAAGTACAGGTGGGGCTGGGATGGGGAGGAGAGAGATTTGGGACATTTGTGATGGGCATGTTGCAGTGGTGAAGGGGGATGTTTTTTACATGACTGAAACCCAACTACAATCATATTTTAGTCAAGGTGGTTTAAAAAAAGATATTAATAAAGAAGACAAAAAAAGAATTTAGTAAATTAAAAAATACATTAAATTATAAATTAAAATTAGAATAGAAAAATAAAAGTAGAATACTTAAAAGTTTTAAAAAAATAGTAAAATTATAATAAAAGAAGCAAGATATTCAAATTATTTCAAAATGTTTTATATAATAACCAATTTATCCAGAAGAAATAATCATCACCTTGTGATTTATTAAATCTTTTGAAGCTATAGAACATACAAATATATAGTAATATATTGATATATGTTTACTGAAATTTAATCATATGACTAAAATAATATTTTACTTAGGGTGGTTATTCTCAGTTATACATTTCAGATATTGAATATTATCCTCCAGCTGTAGTCCATTTCACTATTGATGGACACTTGGACAGTTTCTAGTATGAACAGTGCTGCAAGGGTCATTCTGATTTTATTTTTACATAAGTCCATGAACATAATGGTTTTTAGAGTTAATAGGAAAAGAGTCAATAGGAATAAAAGTCTTTTCTTCATTCAAAAATTTGTATATGTAAATTTATTAGATGATGCCAAATAATTTGCCAAATTGTAACATTAGTTTTGAATAAAACAAATGTTAGAATATAACTCATAAGGAGCCGGCAAGGTGGCGCTAGAGGTAAGGTTGCAAGCTCTAGCCAAGGAAGGACCGCGGTTCAATCCCCAGGCATCCCATATGGTCCCCCCAAGCCAGGGGCAATTTCTGAGCACTTAGCCAGGAGATATCCCTGAGCATCAAACAGGTGTGGCAGAAAAACCAAAAAAAAAAAAAAAAAGAAGAAGAAGAAGAAGGAGAATATAGCTCCTGAATGTGCCTTACATTCCAGGTGCTTTTTATCAGAGATTAGTTTTTAGATCTCAAACAAATTGGTCACTGGATTTTAATACTAATTACTCTTGTCTCTGGCATCCCATAATTAATTGTTTTTCAATAAAATGCTTGCTTCCATATTTTTTACACTTTTAAAATTTTGTTAGCATTTTTTACTAAACACACACACTGCATATGGACTTGCATAAATGATCACTAACTCAGTCACATTTAAGTATCATAAATAACCCAGCTGTTTCTGGATTCCTTGTATTTTATTTGTGGAAAATATATTCCCCGTTAGTTTATTGATGAAAGATGAGAGAAAAATTTAGGACCATTAAATCTATCTTTAATTATCTTCCTCTTTTATTTTCCCACAATGATTTGGACATTTTTTCTTTTCTCAGAACAAATATGAAGCCTTCTATTATCTTCATATAAATGTCTATGGATGTGTTATAATTTAATGACACATCAGAGAGAAAGCATTTATCAGATCTAGAGAGATAGTACAGTGTGTAAGGCACTTGCCTTGAGTGTGGCTGACTCTGGTTTATTTTCTGTATCCCATATGATACCCATAGCACTGCCAAGGGTGATTCCTGAGGAAAGAGCAAGAGCTAGGAGTAATGCCTGAGCATTTCCAGGTGTGGCCCAACAAAACAAAAACAGAAATATTTGTTTTTATAAATATAATGCCAGCTATTGTGAAATTTCCACTTATATTTATTAGTACAATATATCCCTAAGAATATATAAATTCTGCCATAGATAAGATTACCATATTGACATCTTAAAATATAAAATTTAGGGGCTGGAGAGATAGCATGGAGGTAAGGCATTTGCCTTACAAGCAGAAGGATGGTGGTTTGAATCCCAGCATCCCATATGGTCCCCCGAGTCTGCCGGGAGTGATTTCTGAGTGTAGAGTCAGGAGTAGCCCTTGAGCACTGCTGGGTGTGACACCCACCCACCCCCCAAAAAAAAGAAATATAAAATTTAGTGCTAGGCTGATGATCAAAATGTCACTTTAAAATTGTAACAATTTTTGTTTGAAATTCATATACATTTAGATCAATATATTGAATAAAAGCTTTATATAGGGCTGGAGGGATAGCATGGAGGTAAGGCATTTGCCTTGCATACAGAAGGATAGTAGTTCGAATCCAGACATCCCTTATGGTCCCTCAAGCCTGCCACAAGAGATTTCTGAGCATAGGGATCCCTGTGCACTGCCGGGTGTGAACAAAAAAAAAAACAAAACAAAAAAGCTTTGTATAATATACATGCTCAATTGAAATTTTTCCTTAGTGCCCAAATAAGAGACACATGAAGAAACATCATAGAATATTTTGTGGTGCGGTTTTTCAATATATTATATATAATATCATTAGTTTCAATAGTCCTTCCACAACTTTGGCAGACATGTAATAGTACAAGGTGATTTAAAGATAAAAATGAGAAAATTAATCACCCTCTCTGACCTAGAATAATGAGGAAAACAAGAGAAAGAAGCATCAATGACCAGTTCTCATATGTTTGCTACTTCAAAATCAAATCACAGGGAAGAATTTGGAGTTTTAAGACAGACCACAAAATAGAAAATTATTTTTATTTTATCTGTATTTATCTGCATTTCCCAATTGCCTTCCTATTAATGCCATTTTCTCTATATTTTAATATCTAGTTTTTCAAGTTTTAATGATTCTAAGCTTTGCAAGAAAATGATATTGTCTACATTTTGTAGATGAAAGACACTAAACTCTGGCTTTCAGACACAGATCTCCATTGAATATTTTCCAATTGGTGATGTTTGGCACAGTATTATACATCCTGACTTAAAAAAATTTTTCTCAGGGAAGGAGCAACAGCACAGTGGTAGGGTGTTTGCCTTGCATGTGGCTGACTCAGGACTGGTCTGGGTTCCATCCCCGGCATTCCATATGGTCCGCAGAACCAGGATTGATTTCTGAGCCCAGAGCCAGAAGTAATTCCTGAACATCACCGGGTGAAGACCAAAAAAGCAAAACAAAACAAAAAGTTTACCTCAAATCTAAAAATGTATTAGATAGTGACACCTGAATATGCATATTCAATATCCTGAAATGTAGATTTCTTTGAGAATAAGAGAAAGTGATGGTATGTTTAGCAATAGTGGGGCAGGAGTAAAGGCATAGGGGCAGAGGCCAATGATACTACTTTATATACTTTAATCTTTAGATTAGAGAATCTAGCATTTTATTTATGTTTCATTTGGGGACAAAACAATAGAAACACTTTTGTCAACAAAATATTATAATAACAATAGTTATAACAATGTAATATAATTGTAACAATATAATTATAAAATATAATTACAAAATATAATAACAATATATTTGTTAATTCAAGAATTGACAAAAGTTTAAAATGTTAATACAAATAGCACTGTGTATGAAAACTGATTTAATACAATTATAGGTTTGTGATAAAACTTTTTAAGTAACAATGTATAATTTTGTGCCCAACATCACCAATTGGGAACTGTCCAATGGAGATTTATACTCTGAAAGCCATGGGACTTTAGAAGTCACATCTATCATCTAAGAGAGTCTACCTTTTATCTACAAAAATGTAGGCAATATCATTCATTTGCAAAGCTTGGAAACATTAAGAACTGAAAAACTTGATATTAAAATATAGAGAAAATGGCTTTAATAGGAAGGCAGCGAGGCAATGAGGATCAATATAGAAGAAACAAGAATATATTTTTTTTATTTCTCAAATAGTTATTTAAGCTAAACATTTCTATATGGAAGAGACTAAAGATTCTGAAATGTATTTGTTCCTACTATTTCTCAAATATGACAAATTATTACTTTTTGTGATAAAGAAGTAATAAAAACTGAAGGAGAATGTGGGTTAGTGGTCACCTGATCTTCAAATAGGAAACCTATCTTTCGTGATACAGGTATGTCTAAACTAATGACAAATGTTCTTAAAAGGATATGGTGTTTTGTGATGATATATGGCCTGATGTGATGTGATGTATGTTGTAATGTGAAAAGAACTAGAACCCAAAATAATCGGTCTCTTCTAAATCTTTAGAGTGAGTTGGCTATAAATTAGTGAAATGTGCAGACTACAGTATTTTCATTGGTGTGGTTTTTGTTTAGTTTGGCGTCATATCGACAATAATCATTTCTTACTTCAACTCTGTTCTCAGGAATCAATCCTAGTGAGGCTTAGCGTACCACTTAGGGTGCTGTGGATTGAATCAAGGTAGATTATATTAATGGGCAACATCTTACATTCTATAATATCTATTTAGCTTTCAATACTTTTATTATTTAAAATTGCTATATTAGTAATTCAGTATCAAACTTTAAAGGAAAATGATTCAAATAAAAAATAAGGGTTTGCTTAACATGTTTATACTTTGCTTACTTTTCTCTGTATTCTATGGTATGATAAAAATGTAGTTTTATAATACATATAGTTTTGTAGCTTTCAGTTTGAAATAACAATAAAAGTTGTTTTGTGATAAATCTTGTTTAATTTTCTAATATAATTATACGTTTTTACTCTTAAAAGGTACATTTGATTTGTGTTTCTCAAAGTTTATCCACTCAGTCTTAACCTCTTAAATTAAAAATGCTTTCCATTTTTTTGCTTTATTTTTTGTCTTTTGTTGTTGTTGTTTTGTTTTTGACACTCCGGTGACTCTCAGGAGTTACTCCTGACTATGTGTTCAGAAATCGCTCCTGGCTTGGGGGACCATAAAGGACACTGGGGACTAGAACTGTGGTCCATATTATGTCAGCCATGTGCAAGGCATACGCCATACAGCTGCACTATCTCTCTGCCCCCTAAAAAGCAATTTATTTTAAATTATTTTGATATTCAACAGGTTTCTGAAACTCATCCCCCTATACTGAGCCCAGTGCACTCACATCTAATCAAATTATTAATTTTGAGTGCTATTTTTCTGTGTGTGCATGTGTGTTTATGTGTGTATAACAAAAATCTATGAGTACTTTCATCATTTAATGTCCTCATTGTTTTCCCAATCATTGAATTCAAGACTTATAGATAGCTTTTCTTTTTATTGTATTGTTTTCTTTCCTTTTAAATTTTGGGCCACATTAGGCAGTGCTAGGTGATTATTCTTTTTTCTGCATTCAGAAATTACTCATGCTGATTCTTAGAAAACTATATGAGATGCTTGGGATTGAATTTAGATTAACTGTGTAAAAGGCAGATGCTCTACTCACTGTACTATTGTTCTGGTCCTAAATGTATCTTCTTGATAGTTTTACTCTTCCATGATCATCTCTTTTAAGATGCTCAAATCCGACTTTATTCTTTCTTTCTCATGGCTACAATTTTATACTGCTTATGTTTCATTTTAGTTGTTCTACTGCCATAACCCTATGAATGTTTTTGATTGCCATTCTATGTATTCTCTACTTTCATAGTCCTGTGATTTTTTTTTTCAAAATTCTTTGTAGAATCAATTTGTTAGAATTTATCATGTATTTAGCATCCATAATCATTGTACAACACAACACACTTCTTAACAATATTTTACTGCAATATTTTAAAAGAGCTTCAATCACTTTATATAAGTTTTATCTATACATAAATATCTATATATAAATACAAATAATATTGGTTGAAACATTTTTTATAGTAAACATTCCATCCACTATCTTAAAGTAAATTTTTCCTATGTGATATAATTTGGTAGATTATTTGGAGATGCAGAGAATTTTGAGAATGCTCAAAGTTTCCATTTAAATTAATAATAGAAGCTCAACCACACCAACAAATAATTAAACAAGCAAGGATATTCTGTTTTACAACGGTGTGCATGCCTTTATAAGATCAGAAAAATAATAGAATCCTCAATACCTGCCATAGACCACAATAAAGAAAGGACTATTTTACTGTAGAAATGTCATTATCATCAATTTACCTAAGAATTCTACCATAGGTTTCAAGGTAACTCAAATTTGATATATGCAATAAATGGCTTCACATTATTTAGACATATTATTATTCATTTCCTTTGGATTAAGGAAATTAAATTACAACTTAAATATATATTTATGTATTTAATGTACACATCTCTCCAAATAATACACCTCTGTATAAACCTTTTATAAAATGGATAGATAATTTCCATACATTTATTAAAATCTCTTATTCCATCTAACCATTGAATAGAAAAACAGATATGATCTAATCATGAAAAAAATCTCTTAACCATTTGTAAAATGTAACTCACCTTTAAATAAAACAATCTTTCTCTAGAGCTAATAGAAAAAGAAAAAGTCACAAATAAGCAGTTTTCTACTTCTTTCCAGCCTTGATCATTTTTCCCCATCTGATTATTCTTATCAGGTAATTCAAGTCTACTTTCATTTTGTTTTCGTTTGCAGTTACTGCTGTTTCATGATTGATTAGTGCACCTTTTTATAACTTCAGCACAAATCTTGCTCCTGTTTTAAGCCTGGTCAACCTGAACTTTACCCAAACACTAAATGAATACTGGTCATTTCCCTTTAGTTCCTCTGGAGGACTAGATAAACAAATGGTACCATAAAATTATTTGCGTGTTGTTATAAAATTTTTTCTTTTTATATGTTCCAGTGTTTAGTGTTGCAAGAAGTATTACAGTATCTTCAATGGAGCTTTTCTAAGCATAAACTTTAATTTGAGATCGAGTTAATAAGCACTTTCTGGTGAAAACAAACTGTGGCTTATAATAGGACTTTTATTTAGGTCACTCTGCTGATAATGTGTATAAAAGGAAAATAGAATATTTCTACTTGGGAATTTTGAGATTCCACACTTGGGTAAAGTGGTTGAGATAAAAACAGATATAAACGTCTAGGTTGATATGGTGTGATATATCAAAGAAATAATCTACTTTGGAGAAGAAATATAGACACTTTCTAGCTTCTGCACCTTGGGTAAAGCTTAAAGTGACCTAGGAAAAAAGGTAAAACTTTAGCATCACAGTAGAAAAATCAATAAAATAGTTGATAAACTGCTTTGTGCCATGACTCTATCAACCTTAGGAAACACATCTGTAGCTTGAGAAGTAAAATAAAAGTAATTTCTTTAGCCTTTTGAGAAGTCAAGGTTTCTCAAATGTTAGGTGATTGTGTTGAAGATGATTGATGCTCAAAGAGAAAACTTTTAGTGATTCATCCTTTTCTGCAAACCTAGCATCTGAGTCTACAAGACTTATTTACTTAATTACAAATGTCTGATCTTTACATCTTAGAGTGTATCCGTTTTCTAGAGCTGCCCTATTAAAGTACTATAAATATCATGATGAATAAAACTGTATTTTTGGGGTAGTTTTGGGCCCATACATGGCAGCACTCCTGGATCTGCATATGAACTATTTTCTAGCAGGCTCAGGGGGCCATTCATATAGAATGCCAATGATCTAATCTGGTTTATCCTGAGTCAGTGCCAGGTAGTCCATTTGCAAGGAAAAGAAAATACCCTATCAGCTATGCTAGACCCCTCACACCCCCATAAAACTGTATTCTAATGGGGACCTCGATGGCCAAGGTGAAGATGACAGTGATATTCTTCTGAGGACTGTGATGATGGGAAATCTATTGCTCTCTCCCATTTTATTATCTGGTGGCAATTTTCACATTTCTTGGCTCCTCCTGCTGCATTATAAAACTTCTGCATTCATTTTTTTTTGTTCCCTATATAAATGTCTTGATTGTTTATTGACAAGTTCCTACCCTTTCCACTCCTGACTTATTTGTTTTTAACTATGTCATGGATTGAACTCATGGTAGGTAGTACACATTAGAGTTATGCCCCATGAATACACATCACTGAGGAGTTTGCCTTAACTTCCAATTTTCTGCTTTTTAAAGATCACAGTCAAGAACTGGGTTATGACTGTTAAATTAAAAACAAAAAATATAAATCTGATAATTTGAACAAAAATTCAGATTAGCAGAATTTAAAATTATTAAATACAGAGAGAAAGAACTTCTACTTGAGAATAAAAAAAAACAATTTTTTGATACAACGGACAACAATTTAGAAAACTGGTGCCAGCTAGGAAAAAAAATGACTAGAGAATGTTTAAGCAAAGGTTGGTAACTGTGGGTCTTCTGGGTTTGCTAATGAACCTAGAGAAGTAGGCATATTTTCCCACACAAACTCAATGATATGATTATATTATTGATTCAGTTTCAAAGCTTTTATGTCTTTGACAGTGTTATTCTTGGATATCAAGCAAGATGCCTGGTGAAGATTTGCATTTCAAATATGTAAAAAAATTTACAATACAAAGTTTTACAATGCTAATATTCTTTAAAAAAACCAAAGGTCAAAATTCCAGAGTCAGGAAGAACATGTATAAAATTTATTTAAACCATAAACTACAAACATATCCTTGTATGACTCACCATAATGAAATCATTAGACACTATTCCCTACAGAAAGGCTTTCTGTCCAATCCTATACATTTTCCAAATAACCAAGTTTGGAGTGATCAGGGAAGCAATTCAATCCAAAAAATAAACATGTAATTTAGTATCAGTGCTATATAATTGTAGATCTTAATTCAATCCCCTGAACCACATGCAATTTACTGAGCATTATTAAGGATTTCTAAGCAGAGTTAGAAGTAAGCCACATCCCAAGGAGTGGCTCCAATTATACCTATATCATCCATTTAATATAAAGTAGTTTTGCTCATATTAAATATTGTTAAAGCTATGTAAACTATTATTGTCTCTTGGGATTAAGTTAATAGAACAATTTTGGGAATGTGAGAGAAAGAAAGCAAAAGAAAGAGAGAGAAAAGAGAGAGAGATTTGGATTTTGAGTTATATCCAGCACTGCTCAAAACTTTCTTAACTTTGCACTCAGGCAACACTGCTTGCAATGCTCAGGAGACCATATACTATGAAGAAGACCCAAACTGAAACAGCCTGGGCCCGGAGAGATAGCACAACGGTGTTTGCCTTGCAAGTAGCCGATCCAGGTCCAAAGGTGGTTGGTTCGAATCCCGGTGTCCCATATGGTCCCCCGTGCCTGCCAGGAGCTATTTCTGAGCAGACAGCCAGGAGTAACCCCTGAGCAATCCCGGGTGTGGCCCAAAAAACAAACAAACAAAAGAAACAGCCACATAAGAACCTTAACCTCTATAATATCTTTTCAGTATAATATAATAATTTTGAGTAATACTTTCCATTCAATGCATTTATTAATTAATTTATACATACTAGAAATTATAACAAAATGCAATTTCTTCTGCATTGCTCAGTATATATTTAATAAGGGACTGAAAAGTTTTTCAAACATAATAAAGAGTAACAAATACTATATCTATGCTAAGAATGCTAGTTCAATTATAATTAACATGAGTGATATAAACTTGAGTTTATTTTAGAGGCTATATAGAAAGAATAAATTTCATCTGTAAAACATAAAATGTTCAAATGATTATGGGAGAAATATCCATAACATTTTAAAATTATGCAACCATAGTACAGTAAACATTTTAGTTATATATTATTCTATATACAAATACATGCAAGGATTGGGGAGATAATTGAATGCTTAGTGGTAGATGCTGTGCATGTATGAAACAATAGTTGTATTCCTGCTAACTAATGGCAATAGTTAAGACCCTCATGATTTCTGAGCATTTCTGGGTGGCCACAGTCATTTTTTCGACCACAGTGTCACCAGTACCAACATATTTTTCATACTCTAAATGTTCTGCAGATTCGCTAAGCATCACTGGAAGTGGCCCTTGAGATCCGTGCACTTGCTTGTGAAGCCCACAGATAAAAAAAAAATGGAGTTGTAGAGATATCTTAGGGATTAATCACTTGCTTGTATGTGGTCAATCCCATTGTAATCCACAGTACCACATAAGGTCCCTGAAGTACCTCTAAGAGTTACCACTTATAACTTACAATCTATTTTTGATCTGCAGCTAGTCCACATACAATCTATTTTTTGTTTTTGTTTTTTCGGCCATACCGGGTGACTCTCAGAGGTTATCCTGGCACTCAGAAATTGCTCCTGCCTTACGGGACCATATGTGACCCTGGGGAATCCAACTGCTATCCATCCTAGACTAGTGTGCAAGATGCAGACGCCTTACAGCTTGTGCCACTGCTCTGGCCCCTTAAATCTATTTTTGATCCTCAGCTTCCTGTATAGTCCCATTAGTCTTGCCATAAATGATGTCTGAATGCAGAGCCAGGAATTATATCACTGAGTATTGCAACAACAACAAAATATAAACAGTAAAAGTAAACAAAGAAAGATATAACATTGCATTATAACATTTGTAGTGTGTATTATTAAAAAACTATGACTTCTTTTTTTTTTTTTTTTTTGGGCCACACCCGGTGACGCTCAGGGGTTACTCCTGGCTATGCGCTCAGAAGTCACTCCTGGCTTGGGGGACCATATGGGACGCCGGGGGATCGAACTGCGGTCCGTCCTTGCGCAGGCAAGGCAGGCACCTTACCTCTAGCGCCACCGCCCGGCCCAAAACTATGACTTCTAATGATAAACTACTTTACCAATCAAAATACAATTCTATTATTTACCATACAATCATTATATCTATAAACATAAGCTAAAAGGTACTAACTTAGAAACAAAAGAATTAAATATTTTGTTTAATTTTATAATGTGTCTTTTCCCTCAATTTTTATTATTAGAAATATAATTAAACATAGGCCTTCCCTGGGCTGACCACTAGTCCAAAGAACTGAGATCTCCCCATGCCAGACTGGTCTTCAGGGCCATGCCTGGTAAATCGGGCCCTGAGGGAATGGTGGGAGAGAGAAATTCTTCCCCTATGTATACACAGACTACAGAGGCAGGGGTTGCACCCAGAAGACTCCACATACCAGTTCTTCTGTTTCTCTTCAGCTGGTATGTTGGGTGCTCTGGGCAGGACAGCTAGCCATAGGCTCCCTGAGCTGACCACTATTCCAGGGGACTGAGATCCCCCCCACGTCAGACTGGTCTTCAGGGCCATGCCTGGTAAATTGGGCCCTGGATGGAGTGTGGGGGAGAGAAAATTTCCCCCTATGCATATGAGACCCCATTCAGGAGTTCTCTTTTTTTTTTTTACCAGTATTCATTTTCAAATGTGCCCAGGTGCAAATGTGCCCGCGCAACATATAGACTTTTTAACAACACCCAAAAATATTCTTAATTCTTTACTGTTTCTAGGAAAAAAAATGGAATTCCCTAGATTTGGAGGATAATATTAAAATATGTCTCTAAAACCAGTGTATATGTAGTCGTGACTTCCTATACAGTAGTCTTCTCTGACTGCCAAGCCTAATCCATAAACAATTCATCTATACAATGTATATAGCCCCTCTGATATATTTCACCTCCCCCACCATAGCTCCTTCTACTCCCTCATCTCCCAATCCGGATTCATTATCTTCTCCTTAATTAACCCTCTTTACCCTCAGTTCTTTAATTTGTTAGGCACCAAACCGACCTCCTGCCTCAACAAATTCTGCCCTTTCACACACCCCTACAAAGCTCATTATTACTCCTTAACTCTCTCACCCCCAACCTTTACCCTTTTTAACTTCAGTACCACACAGTCCTAATCACAGACCAAAGTCGTGCATTGGATTTAACAACCCCCACCTATTTCAAAAGACAGAAAATGGACACATGTCTTTTGAATATTTTATGTGTATTTTCCTTAACAGCTAAAACTCTTTCTAAATATTCTTTTACCGTGAAGATTCTACCCACTTTTTAGCTTGTCTTCTCTTTGTGAACTGTTCAATAAGGAATTTTGGTGAAAGAGTCCCTCAGTTTAATGCTTATAATTTAACATGTCATGGGGATTGTTGGACTTGTTCTTATGGCCCCCATATATGCCGATAACGCCATGTGGCATTGTTCCTTGTTTGCATAGGCACATCAAAATGGGAAAATACTGTACATACAAATAAATTCTTATCTAATAGAGATTGGAACACACAAATCTTGTAGTGCAATGGGATCTTACACCCTGAACATTGATATAATGACCTGGCACAGGCCTCAGAAGAATGGGCATCCTCCATTCACCCCTGAACCAGGGAAGCTATCTAAAAAACATCCAAGGTTTTTTATAACAACACCTGGAAGCAATTCCCTACCAGGTAAGACCCTACGACTGCTCTGACATGGACCTTCTCAAAAGAGACTTCCCTTAACACTAAGAAGACTTGACAACAACAACAACCTGCTTACAGGACAGGGTTCTCTGCATTGCCCTTTAATTGTGAGGTGAAACGAGAGGATGCTCTGCACCATCCTGACTGCAATGTAGGATATGCATATTCCAGAATCTTTAATACAGAAACATGATACCAACAGCAAAGGCTGTGTGAAAAATAAAAGTGTATTGGCACTACAGACAATGACCTGGATTGGACAAACTAGTTTGTCTGGAGCCTAGAGTTGGACTTAAGCCAGGAAACTTCAGGGGTAGGGTCTCCTTGTATATAGGCTAAGGCTTTTCCTTTCCATGTCCCTTATATATTGGTGGGCCTATGAAAACAATAATTGCCACTCTAACAACGTTTTTACTGTGCTCCTTTGACTCTAATCCTTAAGAAAAACAACCCACTTAAACTTTTGAGGTTAACTTAAACTAAAATGCATGTGCATGGAAATGTAAAAAAGTACTTTGTCTTCAATGTTTAAGGAGTTACATAAGTTTTATAGCTTTAGATTGCTTTGTGTGCTGCTAAGAAATATTATGTACTACAGTCTGGACACTTGAAGGACAAAGTAATTGTACATGGGTTCTGTTTTATTTTTCTTAATGTTCTTTGGCTGAAAGTTCAAAGTTAAGATATCAGCAATGGGAATACTGAGAATTCTGTTTATGGGTGATTGTCCTTCCACTGTAACTTTACCTTGTCTCTTTCTTTGCATCTTTGTTCTCATAATTATAAATAAAAATTAATAAAAAAGTTATTAAAGATAAAAAACTTAGGCCTTAGTGACAATTCTCTTAATCAATCAATAATAATAAAATTTTTAAATGCTTTTATATAAAATAAACCACTCTATAAAATGTATCCATAATATCTTATTCAATGTTAATATTTTTTTAGACTTTTATAAATGAAGTTGTTCATGAAGCATTAGAATATATTTTCTGTCAAATGTTATTTAATGTATACACAAGATTCACATCCATGTAAATTATTATTTTTTATATCCAGGATTCCTGAGCTTTCATATTATTCTCTAAAGTTTAAAAATATAACAGATAAAGAACTGTTTTGCAAAACACAAAACACCACACTTCAAGGTATTAAGATATATAGAAAAATGTAATCTTCATTGTTCTTTTATTAGTAAATTAATGACTGTTATAAAACCTGCCCAAGGTTGTCCATGTGCAATTAGTATCTAACTTTATGACAATTTTAATATCAGTCTTCATATGCTACAGTGCAGTATATTAGAAATATATAAAGTATATGAGTAAAGTGTATCAGAAGAATATAAAGTAAAAAAAGAAGGATAATGATACTTAGTCAGAAATATCTATTGAAAGATTCATATTTGTCACACACTACTGGTGCACATATTTGTGCTCCTAAATTCCAGGTAATACAGTACCCTCTATTAAAAATATTAGTAAAGAGAACTCTGCTACCTATGCCTCCCTTTACTTTTAGTTCAACCAATGGAAAACATCAAATATGCATTGTAAAGTTGGAATACAAATCTCCTTGTTTTGCTGTCTGTGCTGCTGTCACAGGCTGATTACAACTTACATTCAAGAGCACAGCTTCTTTCTGCTAATTTTTGGATGCAGTTCGTTTATGTGTTCTAGCCATGTCCCACCTTAACTTGCACAAATTCAAGGTGGTGGAGGTGGTAATAACAGGGCTTTGCTTTTGCTCTCCTTCAGCTATGGCACTATTCCTTTGAAGGTTTTACTTCTCTACTCTGATTCTATCTTGTAAAATTGCCCTTATTATGTTCTTTCAAATTATAAAATTCCACAAGTCATTTGTCTGTTACAAGGAAGTTGCCTGATAGCCACATTGCAATTGAAAATAACTGAATTATTAAATCACTTTCATTTTCTTTAGCCATAATTTTAAAGTAAACCCTATTGGGGCATAATATTATCTATAACTATGTTCCTTCATGCATACAAATGTGTGATTGATAGGATTACTATGCAGTAAATACTCTTCACAACTATCAAACTTCTCCTTTGGGAAGTATAGAACTCTTAATGTAAAAGTATACTCCCAGTATATATTTCTATACTGTGCACTGGTTATAATTTATTAACTGTATAATGAAAATGCCAACCAGTTTCATGAGACTCAGATCTATTAAATGGGAATGATAAATATAGAATAATCATATGCATTTTCTCATTCTAGATAATTGTAAGGTTGAAATGAAGTTGAAAAGACTTCATTCTTAACCAAATATTCTTGATTTTCTCATAATATACTCCAATTTATCCTTATATTTCCTTGATCATATTTTTCTGTCTTGTCAACATTCCTCTAAAATTTGAATCTTCCAGAAATGAATTCTCATTTTAAATCACCTATATTCTGTATTTAAATCTACAGGTACAATATCTCTTCAGTTATCTCCCAAAATGTTCCCATATTTCAAATATCTGTCTCCTGTGAAAATATCTTTGTACTCTAGTATAGAACACATGCTTGATTGAAATGTTGAAAACTCTTCATAAAATTCAAGTTCATGTTCTTTCTTCCCAGTATTTCTTAACTTTAAATGACAGTCATTGTTCAATTTTCTCACACTTCAAGCATTAGTGTTTTTCTCTCTTTTTCCCATTTCCACAGAGTCCATTAGCAAATCTATTTTGATCAAATTTCCAATAAATTTTATGTCCAATATTTTCTCTACATACTGAAATGTGTACATGGGAGTACAACTATTGCATTGCTGTTTTGAGGGCAAGAAAACAAGATTCAGGCATGAGGATTTCCGTAGCTTCCTACCTTCAATTTATTCTCTTTAAAATTAGATATTTAACTTTTTGCTTTTGTATAAAAAATGGCAAAAATTCCTGATACAAATATAATGTTCTAAAAGAGAGTCAAAATAACATTTACTGAATTATTTTTTTACTTAAAAATGGAAACCATAAAAAAATGGAAACCATAAGGAAGACTCTATTCTAGGATCTGAGCAAAACCAAGACCACTTATACAGAAGACTGATTACAACAACAATGATGGAACAGAACTTCTAGAACCGTAAATACTTTATCCTAGACCTTGTACTATGACCAGTGTAAATACCAAGATCTCTAGCTACAGCAGACTAATTTTATCATTCACAATAGAGCGGAAATTTTCCTGGCACCACAAAAGACCTTGGGGTGTGGTAATGAGCATGTATGGAAACAATAGTTGTTCCCATGAAGTATGCTTCAAGGGCAGAGAAACCCTGAATCTCTTAGAGCAAGGGAATTAATTCCCTTTCCTACTTCCCCAATACTCACTGTGCCTATGCAAAAAAGGGGGGCACAAAATCTTGCCACACCAGCACTCTTTTTTCTCTTCTTTTTCTTTTTTATTTCTTTTTTCTCCGTTTTTTCTTTCTTTTCCTTTCTATTATTTAGTAACTCTTTTGCTGCAGGGTGATTTTTATTTTTTGGTAGCTGCTATCTTTTCTTTTTTTTTCTTTGTCCTCTTTCTCAGCAGAACTACACAATGTAAATAATCATTTTCTACCTCATGAATTGTGGGGGGAAATAAAAATGAACAGTACCAGGACCAAACAGTCATATGAACATTGAGTGGAATTTAAAAACGATCCAACTTAAACATCAAACTTAAAGTCAACAACAGAATTGATTCCCTATCTACAACAAGCTAAACACAAAGGGGAACAGTTTTACTACCACTCTGAGGGACAAAGGGGAGACATGGGAAAAGGGGTGGAGAGAGAAGGACACCTGGTGGTGGGAATGGCCCTGATTCATTCTCACTATTTACCTTAATTATTACTATGAAAGAATTGTTATTCACTCTTTGGTCACAATAAAATTTATTATAATGAAAAGAAATGGAAATCAGAATATTTCAGCAGCTTTTGGTTGGATTACATAATAGAACTCAATTTATTAAAATATATAATATGAGTAGTTTAAAATTGTCATTATTTTTTGGTGTGTTCATAAATTCTACAGTTTCTTTAAAAGCTATTGGATATTGTTCTAGTTTATATTTTATAGCAGAACACCAGACTCTAAAAATGATTATAGTTTTGAATCATTATTTCAAAGTAATTCTTCAATAATAAGTCATTTACATACAAAGTATTTCACCTATATTGCAAAATAGTGCTATCTGTGAGCTTTAATAATAGGCAGGTTCCTATCTTAAATACATTAAAATTTTGAAAAAAAATAGTTGTAATTCTGTGACTGTGCATTTTGTAGTTAACATGTTTAATAGATTTTAAGATAAGTCACATTAATGCAGAATAAAAGATATATATATATATAGTGTAAGACCTAATACAAATGCCTTTTGGCATCTCCATTTCCCTAATTTTCTTATGAATTATAATCCTATTAGTATTAGTAGATTAAAAATCATATATGCTGCATTGAAGAAATAAATTACATAATTTAATTTATGTATTTAAAATTGACATTTCACTTTTTCTTCTTTAGAATTTTCTTTCTTTTCACAGTACAAGTATTTACCTGAGTAAATAAAAATGTCCTTCCATTAACTCTTTCTATTGTGTAACTGTGTGTATGTAGTTGTTAACTATCATTTTCTATATCTAGATAATATCCTTTTTAACATGATTAATGTAGAAATTCTATCTATTTTCTTACCTATTCTAAAATACTGGTGGTGACTTCGTTAATTAAGTTTGTTTTATTGATTCTTTGTACTCCATGTGATATCACAAAATCATGGCTTGAAAATGTTTATAAACTTTATTTCAATTTCTATATATTTAATATGATCTCCAATAAATGTGAGCCAGTTTTGTAGGGCTTATAAACAACTACTGAGGCCTAACATCACTCTGGTATTCACCAAGGCCATGGTAACATGCACCAAATCAGAGGCTTATGGATTTTAGGTATGTACTCTACCTCTTAAACTATCTCCATAACTCACTAATTATAGTTTAAACATTAATCTTCATATATCTTAATTTATATTCAACTACCACCCCTTTTTCCTAAGCAGTGCTTAGAGCCGCATTTTTCAACCACTGTGCCCTGGCACACTACTGTGCTGTGAGATATTGTCTGGAGTGCCTTGGGAAAATTTTTAATTTTATCCATAATATGCAACTACAGCTCACAAATAGACCAATCATTAGATTATTTCATAATAATTATAAAATAATTTCTTTGTGTTTATTTGATTCCTATTCAAGAGAATTAATTTATATATAGTCAATATAGGCACAGAGTTAATTTTTTAACATTTTCAAATGGGGGTGTGCCTCATATTTTTTATAAAAAAAATATGCCTTTGCACAAAAAGATTGAAAACCGCTGGTGTAGAGGATGTAGGAACTATATATGGGAAATATTGGACAAATAGCCCAAATAGCTTAATGCTTGAGACCAGCACTGGCAACTCAGTGCTACTCAAGGAATCTCAAGATCATAATAGTTGGTGATGAGGGGACCATGAGAAGCTAATGTTCGAACTGGAGTCTCAATGCATGGAATTCATGTGCTAATACACATGTTATTTTTTAACATTTTAAATAAAATTTTAAGTGTCTTATAATATTAGGTATATTTTACACAAATTACAATATGGAAATATAGGCAAACATTTTTAAATAATACTTATTTTGGGGGCCCGGAGAGATAGCACAGTGGTGTTTGCCTTGCAAGCAGCCGATTCAGGGCCAAAGGTGGTTGGTTCAAATCCCGGTGTCCCATATGGTCCCCGTGCCTGCCAGGAGCTATTTCTGAGCAGACAGCCAGGAGTAACCCCTGAGCACCATCGGGTGTGGCCCAAAAACAAAAAAAAAAATACTTATTTTGATCAAAGTGGATTACAAATCTTTCACAATAATATTTTAGGTACCTGGTGGCATTGAATCAGGGGCATTCCCATTACCAATGTTGTTTTCCCTCCACCCCTGTTCTCAGCATGCATCCCATATCACCCTCCATTGACCCCCGCCCTGCTAGTAAAGTGGTCTCCTCTGTATCTAGCTTGTTATAGATTGGGTATTGATTCTATTGTCATTGGATTTGGATTTGGTGTTTAAGTCTAATCATTTTTTATTTCTACTAAATGTTCATATGACTGTTTAGTCTTGGTATCCTCCATTATTCCCCCCGCAATTTATGAGGCAGAACAAGATAGTTCAAGTTATGTGATTCTGTTTGAAGAAAAGAAAAGAAAAGAAAAGAAAAGAAAAGAAAAGAAAAGAAAAGAAAAGAAAAGAAAAGAAAAAAGTGTGTGTGTGTGAGGGGGGAAGCAAAAGTCTTTCTAGAGCAGGGGTCTCAAACTCAATTTACCTGGGGCCGCAGGAGGCAAAGTCGGGGTGAGGCAGGGCTGCATAAGGGATTTCACTTACCTAATATTCGCAATAAAAAATCACATTAGTAAGAAAAAAATCACATTAAACATTTGCATACCCCGAACAGAACTGCTCAGGGTATGTGAATGTTTAATGCAATTTTTCTTACTAATGCGATTTTTATTGTGATTATTGGGTAAGTGAATAATTGCGAATACTGCGATATTCGAAGGCCTGCTGCGGGCCACAAAGTGTTGGATGGAGGGCTGCAAATGGCCCGCGGGCCACGAGTTTGGGACCCCTTTTCTAGAAGCTATAAATATCAATTTAAAAGAAGAAAGAAAAAAGGGAAGAAAAACATAACAATATAAAAAAACAGAGTACTCCATGCCCACCAGCCTGCATGCCTGTCCCCAGAGTGAGTGCAGTGCCATGAGGCAGCTCCACCTGGGCGCACAGAGACCCCCAGGTCTGCCACCCCGTACTCCAGTACCCAGGGTGAGTGCATTCCCCTGAGGCCGCTCCACATAGGCACACAGAGTCCTCCGCACCCACCAGCCTGCACGCCTGTCCCCAGAATGAGTGCAGGGCCCTAAGGCCACTCCACCTAGGCACACAGAGACCCCCGTGTCTGCCACCCCGCAAGCCGGTACCCAGGGCGAGTGAATTCCCCTGAGGCCGCTCCACGTGGGCACACAGAGTCCTCCATGCCCACCAGCCTATGCGCCTGTCCCCAGAGTGAGTGCAGTGCCTTGAGGCCGGTCTACCTGGGTGCACAGTGACCCCCGCATCTGCCACCCTGCACGCCGGTACCCAGGTGAGTGCATTTCCCTGAGACCACTCCACGTGGGCACACAGAGTCCTCTGTGCCCACCAGCCTGTGCGTCTGTCCCCAGAGTGAATAAAGGGCCCTGAGACCGCTCCACCTGGGTGAGCAGAGACCCCTGCGTCCACCACCCTGCACACCGGTATCCAGGGTGAGTGCATTCCCCTGGGGCTGCTCCATGTGGGTGCACAGAGACCCCCTTGCCCACCGCCTGACTCTCCTGTTCCCAGAGATCACTCCACCCGACCCAAACTTAGACATGGGAGTGCAGTTCCCTGGCATGTAGCCGGTCAGAGATGCCTGCACCAGACCCACTCTGCTCCACTGGGACAGGCTGGGACCAATAGACCGGGTGAGCTTGGGCCTGCCACCTGGACCCTTAGGTAACCTTGAGCAGTCTACATCCATGAGCCCTGGAGTGGTCATGGAACACCCCAAGGGCTGAGGGCAGCTACTGGGTGGGTTTGGCTGTGGGAATTTCTTCTACTGAAGCTCAGAGGGGGCAGAGATCCATTGACTCCTAATTAGGGGAGGGAGGACAGAGAGCTAGGCTCAACAGCGCCTGCAACCATTGTGGCCAGGAGCAGAACTGCACTGGCTCTCAGGAATAAAGAGAAGGAAATTGACCAGACCCACTGAAGGAAGGCTGACTTCCAGGTAGCAAAGTGGGGGCGAAGGAGTTAGGCACAATAGCGCCCTCAAACACTGTGGTCAGGAAAAAACCTGCACTAGCTGACAACAAAAGTGAAAAGCAATGGACCAGGCCACATAAAGATTACAGAAGGAGCCAAACCTCAGCAAGCTCACCCAACAAACCCCTCTAGAACCACGCTCAGAGAGGGGACCCATCCCCACATCACAGGGGACCAAAGCAGGCTGAATTTAGAAGACACAGCACTCCAAAGCACATCAATAAATGCAAAGAAATATGGGTAAATCAAGGAGAACCCTAACATCTGGAGATACGGAGACAAACCCTAGCAAGTTTCCAAGTCCAACAAAATGCACAGATCCATGGGAAGGAGACCTAAAAGCAGCCATGAGGAAGGAAAGGCAAGAATTGATAAAAAGAAATGAAAGAAATGCTAGCTACCGAGTATAAGAAATCTATGGATGAACAAATCAGCCAAATTAAAGAAGAAATGTTAAAGAACATGAAAGATTCTATAGAGAAAGAATTGAAGGAATTAAAAGACAAACTAATAAGCCTTACGAGCAGAAAGAGAGAGTTGGAGAAGCACATTGAAGAACTCGAAGGAAAACTGAAAACAAAAAATGAACAAGAAACTAACAAAGAAATAAAAGGCAAAGCATTGGAAGGGAAAGTCCAGTGTCTAATGAACAAGGATAAAAGAAACAATCAAAGAATTGTGGATATACCAGAAGGGGAGGGAGTAGAGAAAGGGGAAGAACAAGTAGTCAGGGAAATAATAGCAGAGAACTTTCCCACCCTTTGGAAAGAAACTTCAATGCTAATCCAGGAAGTGAAGAGAGTCCCTAATAATATAGACCCTAATAAACCAACACCAAGACATATAGTAATCCAAATGGCAAAAAAAAAAAAAAAAAAAAAAAAAAAACCAAAGAGAAAGATGAACTCCTTAAAGCAATAAGGAAGGGAAAAAACCTCAAGTACAAGGGAAGGGACATAAGAATTAAACCAGATCTCCCATTTGAAATAATTCAAGCAAGAAGACAGTGGAATGACATCTTTAAACAACTGAATGAAAGAAATTTCCAACCCAGGGTCCAATGCCCAGCAAAACTATTATTCATATGGGAGGGTAGACTAAAAACATTCTCAAACAAGAATGAACTTAAATTATTTGTGCAAACAAAGCTGATCCTAAACGACCTACTCAGAGATGAATTACATAATCCAAACCCCGATTGTAACAACAACCACCCTACACAACACACCTGCACAACAGTCATCTCTGTCAATAAACTCCCTAAATGTCAATGGACTAAACGCTCCAATTAAAAGACACATAGGAAGGGACATAAGAATTAAACCAGATCTCCCATTTGAAATAATTCAAGCAAGAAGACAGTGGAATGACATCTTTAAACAACTGAATGAAAGAAATTTCCAACCCAGGGTCCAATGCCCAGCAAAACTATTATTCATATGGGAGGGTAGACTAAAAACATTCTCAAACAAGAATGAACTTAAATTATTTGTGCAAACAAAGCTGATCCTAAACGACCTACTCAGAGATGAATTACATAATCCAAACCCCGATTGTAACAACAACCACCCTACACAACACACCTGCACAACAGTCATCTCTGTCAATAAACTCCCTAAATGTCAATGGACTAAACGCTCCAATTAAAAGACACATAGTAGAGAACTGGTTTAGGAAAAATAAACTGGACTTCTGCTGTCTGCAAGAAATACACCTGCAACTACAGGATCCAAACCCTGACTGTAACAACAACCACCCTACACAACACAACTGCACAGCAGTCATCTCTGTCAATAAACTCCCTAAATGTCAATAGACTAAACTCTCCAATTAAAAGACACATAGTAGAGAACTGGATTAAGAAAAATAAACCAGACTTCTGCTGTCTGCAAGAAACACACATACAACTACAGGATAAGCACAGTCCTAGAATAAAAGGATGGAAAGTAATTATTCAGGCCAATAAAAAACAAAAAAGATCAGGGACAACCATTCTTATATCAGACCAAATTACATTCAACCTCAAGAAAGTGATCAGAGACAAAGAGGGTCACACTTACTAATCAGGGGAACATTAGATCAAGAAGTACTAATCCTGTTCAATATCTATGCACCTAATGTAGAGCCAGCAAAATATGTGAGGCATCTGCTCGCAAACCTGGAGAAACACATGAAGAGAAATGTGATAATAGTAGGGGACCTCAATACTCCACTATCACCAATGGACAGATCCACCAAACAGAAAAATAGCAAAGAAATAAGAGCTCTAAATGAAAAATTAGAAGATCTAGGGCTAACAAACTTATATAGGACCCTCTATCCCCAGAAAGCAGAATATACATTCTTCTCAAGCCCACAGGGAATATTCTCCAGAATAGACCATGTCTTAGGATACAAAGCCAACCTATATAAGACCACAAATGTAAGGATCATTAGAACTACCCTATCAGACCACTATGCAACAGAGATCAAAATTGACTTTAAGAAGAAGCAATGGAGAAAAACTAATACCTGGAGATTAAACAACATGCTGCTCAACAACAGCTCAATCAAAGAGCAACTCAAGGAAAAAATAAAAAGATTCCTCTAGACAAATGATAATGAAAAGAAAACACGTCAAAATTTGTGGGACACAGCAAAAGCAGTAATTAGGGGGAAACTCATAGCAATACAGGCCTATGTCAAGAAACAAGAAAATGACAAAATCAACAGTTTAAAGGATCACCTCAAGGAATTGGAGCAACAGCAGCAGAGAAATCCAACCACAACCAGAAAGCAAGAAATAATAAAAACCAGAGCAGAAATAAACAACATAGAAACTAAGAAAACAATACAAAAATCAATGAGACCAGGAGTTGGTTTTTAGAAAAGATAAACAAAATAGACAAACCACTGGCAAAACTCACCAAAAAAAAGAGGGAAAACACCCAAAGCAGTAGGATCACAAAAGATAGGGGAGAGATTACAAAAGAACCCCAAGAAATACAACATATCATGAGATCATATTATGAACAACTATACTCAGCTAGGCAAGAGAACCCAGTAGAAATTGACAGATTCGGGGCCGGGCGGTGGCGCTAGAGGTAAGGTGTCTGCCTTGCTAGCGCTAGCCTAGGACGGACCGCGGTTCGATCCCCCAGCGTCCCATATGGTCCCCCAAGCCAGGAGCAACTTCTGAGCGCATAGCCAGGAGTAACCCCTGAGCGTCACCGGGTGTGGCCCAAAAACAAAAAAACAAAAAAAAAACAAAACAAAACAAAAAAAAACAAAAACAAAACAAAAAAAAAAAAAGAAATTGACAGATTCTTGGAAAAATACCCTCTTTCAAGACTGTAAAAGAAAGAACTAGAATGCCTAAACAGACCAATCACCTCAGAGGATATTGAAGATGTAATTAAAAAACTCCCTAAGAACAAAAGTTCAGGCCCAGATGGATTTAGAAGTGAATTCTATCAAACATTCTGAGAAGACTTACTACCACTTTTTCATAGGCTCTTTCAAACCATAGAAATAAATAGGAATCCTCCCCAACTCTTTTTATGAGACTAATATCACACTCATTCCCAAAGTTGGCAAAGCCACCACCAAGAAAGAAAACTACAGACCAATCTCACTAATGAACATAGATGCAAAGATACTCAACAAAATCTTAGCAAACCGAATCCAGCACTTCATGAAAAAGATCATACATCATGACCAAGTGGGTTTTATACCAGGAATACAAGGTTGGTTCAACATACGCAAATCAATCAACATTATACATCACATCAACAACAAGGAAGTCAAAAACCACATGATCATATCAATCAATGCAGAGAAGGTGTTTGCCAAAATCCAACACCCTTTCATGTTAAAGACCCTCAGCAAAATAGGGTTAGAAGGAACCTTCCTCAAGATAGTTACAGCTATCTATGAAAAGTCTACAGCCAACATTATACTTAATGGTGAGAAATTAGAAGCATTCCCAATAAGGTCAGGAACTGGGCAAGGCTGTCCATGTTCTCCACTCTTATTCAATATAACCCTAGAAGTCCTAGCAATAGCAATCCGACAAGAGAAGCGAATCAAAGGAATCCAAATTGGGAGAGAGGGACTCAAACTATCTCTATTTGCAGACTATATGATGATATACATCAAAAACCCTAAAGAGTCCACAGTAAAACTCCTAGAAAAAATTAGCCAATACAACAAAGTGGCTGGATACAAAGTCAATACACAAAAGACAGTAGCATTTCTATATACAAACAACGAAGTCAAGGAGAGAGAGATTAAAAATACAATTCCATTTAAAATAGTATCAAAAAATATCAGGTACCTAGGAATCAATCTTACAAGGGTAAGTGAAAGACCTGTACCAGGGAAACTTCAAAACACTTCAGAAAGAAATCAAAGAGGATCTAAAGAAATGGAAGAACATCCCATGCTCATGGATAGGTAGAATTAAACATAGTCAAAATGACTATCTTAACCAAACTACTGTATAGATTTAATGCAATCCCTATCCAAATTCAGACATCATTCTTTAAAGAATTAGAACAATCAATCTCAAAATTCATCTGGAACCACAAAAGACTCAGGATAGCCAAACAAATACTGAAAAACAAGAAGCTGGGTGGCATCTCCTTACCTAACTTGAACCATAGTAATCAAAACAGCATGGTACTGGAACAGAGACAGGACCTCAGACCAGTGTGTCAGGACAGAATTCCCAGACATAAACCCCCAGATTTACAGCCAACTAATATTTGATAAAATAGGCAAGAACTTGAAATGGAACAAAGAAAGTCTATTCAACAAATGGTGTTGGTACAACTAGAAAACAACATGAACGAAAATGAAATTTGACCCACACCTCACTCCTTATACAAAAGTAAACTCAAAATGGTAGAAAGACCTTGAAATCAGACCCGAATCTATAAAGTTTATTGAGAATAAAATAGGCAGAACTCTCAAAGACCTATATATCAAAAAGGTCTTCGAGGATGGAGCACCAATGGCAAAAACTTTAGCATCAAACATAAACAAATGGGACTACATCAAACTAAAAAGCTTCTGCATGGTGAAAGACAGTTAACAGAATGTGAAAAAATCTTTTCACTCGACATATCAGATAAAGGGCTGATATCTAGAATATACAAAGCACTCAGAAAGCTGAGACCCCCAAAACCAAACAAAGCCATTAAAAATGGGTAGATAAAATGAGTAGACACTTCTCTGAGGAAGACAGAAGGATGGCCAACAAACACATGAAAACATGCTCATCTTCACTCATCATCAGGGAGATCCAAATCAAGACAACAATGAGATGTCACCTTACACCAGTGAGGATAGCTCACATCAAAAATAATGGGAACAATCTCTGTTGGCAGGGATGCAGTATGAAAGGCACTCTCATCCAATGCTGATGGGAATGCCTCCTATTCCAACACCTATGGAGAACAGTCTGGAGAGTGCTCAAAGAACTCAGAATTGAGCTGCCATTTGACCCAGCAATTGCTCTCCTAGTTATATACCCCCAAGATGGAAGGACATTCATTCCAAAATACGTGTGCACCCCACTATTTATCGCAGCACTCAGTATAATAGCCAAGTCTTGGAACCAACCTCGATGTCCAACAACAGATGAATGGATCATTAAAATGTGGTATCTATACATAATGGAATACTACATGGCAGTCAGAAATACAAACACAGCCTTGGCAGCAACGTTGATGAACCTAGAACATGTTATGTTAAACGAAGTAAGTCAGAAGACAAAAGATAAACACAGAATGATAACACTATTCTGAAGCACCTAGAACATACATCTTATACACAACTAATACTCAAGAATCAAATAACATGGTTTAACAGGGTAGAAATTCCAAACACTGTAATAGTCAACATATACTTGGGAGCAGTCCCCAAAATACATGAAAAAGGAACAACACAAACGCTTGACTACACATTATACCACAAAGAAACCAGCAACACCAGAAACAGCAGCCTAGAGAGAACAGGTATGTAATCAGCCTTCTACAACAAAGGCCCATAATAATCCCTTAGAGATTGTATAAAGGATCACAGGTAAATAATACCACGGGAAATCATTGACTCCAATGGAAACATCCCATAGCACTATGTTTTAATGCCTTTATCTTACTATATTTAAAATAACCTCTGAGCTTTTCTGTCCACAGGCGTTCTTGGAAACAAAGGGTGGACAAACTAAGAAGGTAGCGGGGCTCATTCACACGAGATACTATAGCCAGCTTTCACTACAAGATGGTCCTGAGAAAATTCTTTAACATACACTTTATCTCTAGGTTATACCTCCTTTTAGAAATTGAAGCACGTGACCAATCAGACCACTGAAGCAGCAACTGTAACCTTCAGACTTAAACTACAGGCCCTACTCATCGAACACATTCAAGCAAACTAGCATTTCCTTGTTATTTTCTCCTCTCTTCTCACTACTTTCATTTTTACTTTTTTTTCTTTTCTTTTCTTTTCTCTTCTCCCTTTCTTTCTAATGTATTTTCTCTTTTCTTCCTACCCCTTCCATATACTTTCCCCTTTCCCCCCTTTGGAAATCCAGCTATCCCTTCTCCCCTCAATCCCATCCAGACATCCCACCATATTAAAACTCTTCACCCTCAGTCCTTAATACATTAGGCATCAAGACTGACCTCCTACCCCTAATGAATCAGTACTCAGCACCCAAGCGAAGGGACACACACTCAAACCCACACCTCGTCCCCTGCAAGAAAAGGGAGCCAACTCCCCTGCGAACTCATGCTGCACGGCCCTCCCTACCAACTCCCCCTAACATGGACTGTTACTTGAAAACCGGACTTAGCTCCAAAAGTATCCCCAATGCAAGAACTCTTCCAAGACCTCCCTGCTGCAAATCTTTTGCCAATCTCAAGAAGGTCAGGGGGTGTGATGGAAAGGTGCCTGGGAACCCACACACCATAAGAAAAACCCAAAAGACAATGGGAAAACCTGTACTTCCAACATAAGTATAAGACCTGTATTACACAACATCTTTACCTGCTTTTCCCCAAAATAAGATAGTCATTTATATCACTTTGTTCCTTTAAATATTTTGTTAATTTATTTTTTAAAAAATGTTTGTGCTACATATACATTTTTGAGCACATAAGTTTTTATTCCTATTTTTTTAAATCTTTTTTGGGTGTGTGACCTGTTTCTGTTTTCTTCTCTGTCTACTCCCAAATGCACCAACAATATAATGTAGCACCATTTCTCCCTGGAAAGGCACACTAAAAAAAGGGGAAATCTTACATATAAAAAGAGCTCTTATTTACTAGGGATAGGAACTCATACGTGTTTACAATACAGGGATATCTCTTACCTTGAAAATATGTCTCGCGGACCCAACTTAGACTCAGGTGATTAGATACCATCCGTCCAGCCTTGAACCCTGGATCCCAGACATAGAAACGACATTATATATATATATATATATATATATATATATATATATATATATATATATATATATATATATATCTTACCTTGAAAATATGTCTCGCGGACCCAACTTAGACTCAGGTGATTAGATACCATCCGTCCAGCCTTGAACCCTGGATCCCAGACATAGAAACGACATTATATATATATATATATATATATATATATATATATATATATATATATATATATATATATATATATATATATATATATATATATATATGGTGGGTTTGGAGTCTTAGCTGGCTGAGCTCTGGAATTAGTCTTGACTTAACACTCAGGACTTACTCCTGGCAGGCTTAGGGCATTATATGTGTTGCTAAGTATCAAACGAGGGTCACCCTCATGCAAGGTAACGTCTTTCCAATGGTATTATGACTCTTGTCCTTGAATTTTGGAATAATATTAATTCTCACAAGTATTTTACCATTTTATCATACTGCTTCTATTTCTATTGTCATTGGAATCAATTTCCTGAAGACATCCCTAAGATCACTGTCAAATAAGAGCAGGAGTTTCTTAATTGTGTGTGAGAGTGTGTGTGTGTCTTGGTTTCTAGCTATTTTATGAACTCTTTAAACATTTTAACATTAAAACAGAAATTATACTAGTAATAGATTTTATAAGAAATTCTGAATATTTCAGGAGCTGAGTTTTTATCTTTTTGTATAATACTGTCATTACTATTAAGAAAAATGGTAGGGCCCGGAGAGATAGCACAGCGGCGTTTGCCTTGCAAGCAGCCGATCCAGGACCAAAGGTGGTTGGTTCAAATCCCGGTGTCCCATATGGTCCCCCGTGCCTGCCAGGAGCTATTTCTGAGCAGACAGCCAGGAGTAACCCCTGAGCAACGCCGGGTGTGGCCCAAAAAACAAAAAAACAAAAAAACAAAAAAACAAAAAAAAAAAAAAAAAAAAAAAGAAAAATGGTAAACAATTAAGTTTTGAGCTTAGAACTTTCTTATATATTTGCTTAATAGCTTCATTATCAAAATGATTTTAATATGATTTGATAGGCCAGAGATAGTGCATAAATAATTGACTTTATATGTTGTTTCTTCTTGACTTATTTAATTTAAAAAGTCATAATCAACATTTGAAATTACTGTTGAGAAAAGTATTATTTTATTCCATTCTGCTTCCTCCTTTCCCTTATTCTACTGGTCAATAATCTCAGGATCATCACAGTCTCATCACTTCTTTAATCTCCTTTTTCATAAGCCTAAACATAGTTTCCATATTTAGCCATGTTTTTTTTTTCTATTTTACTCAATAATCATCTCTAAATTTCTTAGTGTGAATTTTAAAACACTTAGGCTTAAAAAAGTTTTGCATTCAGTCTTGTATTGCCTAGTCAGTCTTTTTTCTCATTAGGAGTCTTTTTCTCAATAGTACCTGGTAAATAGATTTTCTCCTTGCTTGTCTTATTCTGTAGTGTTACATGTATTTTCCTTCCCTATACCTCGATCCACCTTCACTTACCTACTATCCAATCCTATATCATGTGCAACATCCTATATGAAATTTTAAATTATTTTATCATAATTTCATAGCTTTTCAATATTTTATAATCTATTTGTATATACTGTTGTCTATATGTTCTAACACCAAATTCTTCCAGGAATGACCAGATTGCTTATTACCTTTCATTTAAAATATATAAAAATAAAAACTATAGTTGAGAGAGCTTTTTTGTGAGAATTCCAATATTTGTTTCTCACCTGAGGGTTTAATTTAAAAGAATAGCTATGAATCTTTGAATTTACTCAACTCTTTCTTGGGTAATGTTATACTTTTCCATGAGAGAGTTTTTATCTACTAATACAGTGCTTTGCTACTTCCCTCCTGGAGCTTATTTAAATTGTAATTTCTGTGATATTGATACAAATCAAAGCAAATAAGAAAAGAAGCATGCAAAAATCAATTGGCCTACAAATGTTTCATAAAAATAATCTCTGTACAAAATCATGTATTCACTACTCTGTTTTAGAAAGTGATTTCTGACTGTTATTGCAAGAATCTATAATGTATGTGACTCCCTCAGCTCTCTCCTAAATGACCTGGTTTTATTAGACTAAAAGGCCTGTGTTTTACTAATGTCCTATTATAGCTGTGGAGACCCAGCTCCATTCTCACTCAGGGGACCAAATATTAGAAAGAGATAGCAACAGTCAAGAAAAGCATTCTTAGCAAAAACTTGGCAGGTGGGCCCGGAGAGATAGCACAGCAGCATTTGCCTTGCAAGTAGCCTATCCAGGACCAAAGGTGGTTGGTTCAAATCCTGGTGTCCCATATGGTCCCCCGTGCCTGCTGGGAGCTATTTCTGAGCAGATAGCCAGGAGTAACCCCTGAGCACTGCCAGGTGTGGCCCAAAAACCAAAAAACAACAACAACAACAACAACAAACTTGGCAGTTAGGTAGATGATGATCTCATATCCTCAAAGGAATCATTTGTGGAGTGACAAGAAGCAAATTTTATTGGAAAAGGTAAAGAAAATTAAATCTCTGTGAGGATTAGTAAGTGATAGTATCACAAGTTTTGCATCACAATTTTTATTTACAAGGACATACCAGACTGCTAAAGTATCATGTACTTCAAGTACTACACCAAATGACATTAGATATTTAATTGATAAATAACATGATTTTTGCTTTTTTGTTGTGTGGTGGTAGTTTCATTTATTTTTTTTTTGTGGTCACACCTGACAGTGCTGAAGATTTAATCCTGGCTTTACATGTAGGCATATGCCTGTTGGACTCAGGGTACTATACAGGATGGGGGGATAAAAGCCTGATGGGCTTCAGGGGAGGCAAGTGCCCTATCTGCTGTACTATCTATAAAGCCCCTATTCTATCTTTTAATTTGAATAGTTGCTAGGCATATGCTATATTGTCTCTAGTGAACCATAGTGGAAAACATGTCCTTCCAAAGTACACAATAGTAAATAGCTTAGCTTAATGATGCTTTGTTTCTTCTCTACTTCTCAGTGTCCTGTTTGTTGACCATTGACCAACGAATGTATTATTACCCTGCTGCCCCCCCAAAAAAAGAAAGAAAAGAAATGACATTCAAATCCATGTCACCTCAGGTCCCGTCGGAACTGGACCTGTTTCAAGAGAGTTGGAATCTAAGGGCTTTTAAGTATTACTTCCTAAGAATATGAATCTGGGGACAAGAACACTTGTTGCTCTAGTGATACAAAGACTATTGTTGATACTGGATTATTGAAACTCTCTGAGTTACTAAAATAACTAATTTCCTAACATTAATTCTCCATGTTGTAAATTATGCTAAGCTATATTAATAGATTTATATAAGCATGTTAAGCATGTAAGAGTTGTGAGAATGCTGCTTCATGAATCATGAAGATGTCCATGATTACCCTACTTGTGATCAAATGATTATTATAACAATATACTCTTCTTGATTTTCAATACATTACTCCCACATTATAATGAAGAAGAGATACAGGAACATTTCTTATCCACCAGGAATGTACTAATTATTTTTATAACAATGCTTACAAAAATGCTTTCTCTTAAAAATACTATGTCGGGTGGGGAGGAGGGAGACTTGGGACATTGGTGGTGGGAATGTTGCACTGGTGATGGGTGGTGTTCTTTACATGACTGAAACCCAAACACAATCATGTATGTAATTAAGGTGTTTAAATAAATTTAAAAAAAATAAATAAAATAAAAAATACTATGCTTTTATTATGCAGACAGAGTTGTGAACTTATGGGAAATACCATGTATACTTGAGTATAAGCCAAGTTTTCTGGCACTAAATTTGTGATGAAAAACCTAAACTTGGCTTATACTTGGGTCATACAGTTATTTGATTCCCTGCATGCACCAAATCAAATGCACATAGTATCCTTCATCTTCTGGCATCTGCTGGAGGGGGCAGTGCTTCAGCTCAGTTCACAAGTCATGGCTGAGCTAAAGAGGTAGGCAACTGAACTGAACTGTATGCCACTGAACTATTGAACCCACAATATTCTGTGCTTTGTATAAGACTGCCAGCAGCGGTGATAATATCTGCGAATTCAGTGATGATGACAATGTGTATGTTGATACCCTCACATCAGATACAGCTGAAGCTTTGTTTGGACATACAGATGAAAAGGAGGAGGAATCCAGTTTTGAAGTATTTTATCCTTTGTGATTTATTGTGAATACATGTTAAGCTACCATTTTCTGCACTTTTTTTAAGTTTTAAAGTTATTGTTGCTATTTTACAGTTTTTCTTTAGCAATAAATATTGAAAAACATTTGACCTACTCATTCCTCAATTATTCTAATTGTTTTAGGTATATATTTTTTATTTTTGAAATTTACCAGTGGTGGCTGCATTTTCTACCTTTGTTTATACTCGAGTAACTAATTTTTCCCAGTTTTTAGGGTAAAATTAGGGGGGTCAGCTTATATCAGGTTGGCTTATACTCGAGTATATAAGGTAGCTTTATTCATTGTATGATAGAAGTACTTTTAATAGTAAGAATTACAAAAAGTCTGAATGTCTATGTATTGCATTTAGAAAGCTTATGTGAATGCCTCATATTAAAGTTAAGCATCTTGCTAAGATGCAGAGTAAAGTGTTTGCTGTCTAAGTGTCCTGGAATACCTAGTTTTAAGTTATTAAACCTGTATCTTGTACTTCTAAGAAAGAGCAATGACACTTTTTAGCAGCATCTAAGTTTTAGAGAAAGCTCACAGTTCATTTTGGAATACAGTATCAAACCATTCATAATTAAATTGATATTTTTTCAGTTTTATATAGGACTAGAACTAAAAGGAAGCTCAGGAATGTTCAGATTCTAGTAAATGAGCATTAGCTGTTAGATCATTTGAGTTCACATATTCCATTGTGTAGGCTAGAATTTTAGAAGCCTTAGTAGAAAAATTCAGAAGGTCACATATAAAAAAAAAAGAAGTGTGAAGATGAAGATCACATGCAAAAAAAAAAAAGAAGGAATAAAAGTCAAATCAAAATTAATCTTCTTGTTATCATATCTGACTCTATAATTGTTAAGGACCACAGGTAAATCTTTTATTACATAAATCAAGAGTGATCTTCAATAAAACAATACCATTGACAAAGTCAATGGAATACATGATAAACAAAAGGGGCATCATGAATATAAAAAGTGTCTAGACTGAAAAATAAACATTGTTTTCAAAATTTATTTTTATTTTTACATATAAATAGTTCACAAAATTTTAAAACATGACATTAAAGGCATGACATAAATTTTACTGATTTTTAATGTGGGGCCACATATGGTGGTATTCAATGCTTACAACTGGTTTTGCACTAAGGTTTGAATAATACAAACTTTGATATGACTAAAGAATTTTAAGTCACTGAGATTTTTATAATTCTTTATGCAACCAAAAAGTAAATACACAAACAAGTCTTTGTCATATGTAAATACATGTGTGTGTATCTGTGTGTGTGTGTGTGTGTGTGTGTGTGTGTGTGTGTGTGTGTGTGTGAGCACATCTGGTGGTTCTCAGAGTTTTTTCTTGAGCCCGTGCCAAAGAATCATTTCTTGTGGTATTTGGGAGACTATGTAGTGCCAGGGATACAAACTGTCTTTCATATGTAAGGGAGATTCTTAACCCCTGTACTCTCTCCTTCAGTGTCCTAGAGAAAACATATTTTAATGACTATTAGCTAAATTTGGAGTTAAAAGATTTGGGTCTAATTGTGTATAATGAAAATTGTCATTATCACATTGTATATAATATCAGAACAAACTTTTTTTAATTGTTATCATATGTTCATAAGTCCAAAATAGAAGCCAGTTATAAACATAATATACAAATTCAAATAACTAAATTATGCTTGCATATATTAGGATTTAAATTAATGTAAGATAGCAGCTTGCAAGAGTGTAAATGCTATAATTTATGTGGTACATTTATGGAATACTTAGGAGTAGAACTCCACATTATGTTCAGTTTTGTTTTTACATTTTTTAAAATATTTTAAAAATATTTTTAAAAATATTTTAGAAATTTTCATTCTTGTTTACATTTTACACAAACTACAATAAAATTCTACCTTTGAAACTTTCTATGTAAATTCTGTTTTGCATTATTGTAAATATCTGCCTTTATATCCAAATATTCTCCACCTTCCTCCATCAATGTGATAACACTTGTATTGCAAAAGATCCCACCAATTCTTCATATATATTACTACATTTTACTGAAACTTCTCTGAAATTACATTTCTCACATTAACTAATTATTTTTTAATTTAGTTAATTTAAAAATCAATATTTTTAGAATTTAAAAATTCTATTTTTTCTTAAGTGATCAGAAATATCACATTTGAAAATATTTATTTTTAAAATATTTCTACTTGTTGCCTCTAATATTTATAGACCCAATAATACTAGTATATGAGCTGAATTATATTATTCAACGTCTCTCACTTGTCTGGCATTTGTTTGTTTCCATTAAAATCACAGAAAATCTTAGAAGCAATGCTAAATGCAAACAGTTGTTTCTTTTGAAATATGCTTTCTCATATCACTTCTTTATGCTGAAAATTTTATCTCTTGCTTAATGATCCTGTGACTACATTGTTTTGGAGGCTAGGTTAAGCTTCTTAATACATTTTGCAATTTATTTCAATGCCAATTAAAAAGTACTTACTAAGTACCTAAGGGATTCCAGGCATTGAGTTTAGAACTTATGATACATTGTGGAAAAAAACAATAATATGTACCTAATAGTGCTTTAGTGGACCATGATGAGGATATTTGATCCTTTTTATGTTCAATTAGCCTCAGTAATTCTAAATGTTTTTGACATCTTGATATTACTCATTATTATGTGATTAACCTGGTAATGAATAATGAGCACAATTTTAATATTTAGGACTGAAACATTCTAATTAGGGCCACAGGTGATATCATTTTTACAACTTAGTAAAGCATGTTTCCCAAAAGAATTTTGTCAAAAAAATCTTAGAATGTCATAGGAAGAATATTTATACTCTACACTAAAACAATTTAAAAAATAACATAATCATTCTATTTATATGAAGCTTGAGGTCATTATAAATGAACCTCCCACAGTTAAGATGTTAAAATTAAGTTTTATTGAAGTTTTTTCCCATAATTTCTTTATGTATTATAATATATACTTAAATAAAGGAACCTGGCATTCCCTGAAGCTAGAGTTGTTCCATAATCTCTTCCAAATCAAAGTTTAGTTCACTTATTTGTTGTTATTCTTGTTGTTGTTAATTCTCCCCCCAAAACACGGATTAATGTACTGTGATTTAAAATTATTCATAACAGATTTTAGGCATTTAATTTCCAACATCAGAATAGTCCCAACATCAGAGTAAATTTTCTCCATCAATATCTCTAGTTTCCCTCCCAATCACTGCCTATCTTCTTAACAGGCATATTATTTTGTTTGCTTTTTTGTTGGACAAAACCAGCAATGCTCAGGTATTACTCCTGGCCTGGCACTCTGTAATCAATCCTGAAGGTACTCAAGGGACCATATGGGATGCCAGGGATTGAATTAAGGTCCATCGCTTGTGAGGCAAGTGCCTACCTGCTTTCTGTACACTAACTGTATAGGGGTATAGTACCACTGACAGGCACATTTTTGTTGTTGTTGTTGTTGTTGTTTTGGGGGGACATATCTGTTAATTCTCAAGGATTATACCTGGGTCTTCATTCAGGAATCACTCCTGGCAGTGCTAAGGAGCCATACGGGATTCTGGGATCAAACCTGGGTCATTTCAAACAAAGATAGCTTACTAGCCACTGTGAGTAGCTCCAGTATGCCTTTTCTGACTTGCCCTATTTATTTTCACCCAGTCCTTTAAAATTCTATAATCTAGGAATCAGGGTCATCTAGGTATCTCCCTGAACCTTCCCCTTTGACACTTTTCATTCTCTTAAACTATTATTTTTTGTTTCCCCCAGAGTAGTCCAATCATCTGCCTTTAGTTTTTCCTGACTTCACTTAATATAAATTGGATATTTGAACTGTGAACAACATATGGAGAAGATGAAGAGATGAAACTATTTTTCTAACAGGCAGTTTACTGATGGTTAAAATTATGGCCAGAGCAAACACCAACAGTTTTTTTTTAAATATTTGGCCTAGGGCTAATAAGAAGCAATCTGTTTTTTAAAAGTCAAATATAAAATTTTTATTATAACTTACATATTTGGAAAGAAAACACGCCTTTCAGCCATGAAGATGCTCTAATGAGGAAGATGTGAATTGCAAAATTAGTTTAATTTTAGTTCCATTTAATTAATTTTCATCTACTTTTTTATAGAGCTTTATTTTCTCCCCAAGATTTTGGGAGCCAGTCTCTTAGACTGCCAATTGCTGCTGTCACCAGATTGTTCCAGAGAAAAAGGACAATTATTTTGCCCCAGGTTCCTTCTTCCTGTCCTCATTCTACCACTGCAGGTTCTGACCATCTGGCAGGCTGTTCTGAAAAGTGCCGGCTGCTCCCTACATCCTCAGGAGGATGTTTTGAGTAACTGCTCATCCTCAGCAATAATAACTCCTCCCACCACCAAGAACACCTCGTTGATGCATCTGGACAGCCCCCAACATCACCTGGACAAGTTTAATTAAAAAATTAAGCATTCTATACCTATATGTTAATTACTACGTAGCAGACCACTAATTTCTATGCCAGCCAGTATATAATGCAAAGTGCTAGCGACCTCTTGTTGTGGTGGTGTTTTCCCAGGACACTTTATTGAAGAAAAGTGCTACAGTACACAATTGCAGAGAATTATTCTACAGATGTGTTGCAGCATCTTTATACAAAAGAGTTCCTCTTCACAGGAAACCTGAGATTCAGTCCTTGCATTTCGCTTGGGTAGCAAGCCCAGATGCCATCAATTTTTAATGCAGAGACTTAAATGTGGAAAAGAAACTAATGTGTTTTGAAATTCTTTATGCCTTCGCCTAAAACCACTGAATTTGCTCTCAAATGTGAAGTATTAACTAGAGCAACAAATCAGCTCAAAGAGCTGATCCTCTAAGTAGGACACATGACAGATCAGAATAGAAATGTGAAAATATGCACACATGTTTGTTTAAACACATTGGTTGATACATATGAATGTGTGCTTAAAGGAAACTACATAAAATAAATCGAAAATAACAATATTGTGCAACATGTTTTTCATTCTACAGAATGCATTGCCTCTAAGATGAAATACAGGAATTCATAGATAGTAGATAATAGAGCTGTGTTTAGGACAGAGGACTTTAAGGAAGATCACCTTACTTTAATGTCTAGCACCTCAAGATTTCTTGAATCAGTACTTCATACAGATTTCCATGCCACAGATTACCACTGTATGTGGCTCTAAAAGTTGCAGCACCACTGGTTAGTGTAATCCATGGCAGAAAATCTAGATTACACTTAGTTGTTTGTATCAAACTATGTCTGTTGGTTGCAAATCACTAGCAGGGCGCCAAAAATAAAAATAGAAAAAAAAAACCATAATCCCACCAAAAAAGGAAGATTCTTCAAATATAGGGAATAACATACTACTGTGCTTTAATTTTAAAATATTCATATTTATTTTATTTTATTGAAACCATTGGGGTTTACAAAGTCCTTTATAGTTGGGTTTCTGACATACAATAGATCAGGGCCAATACCAACACAAGTAAAATATTTCTCTTATTTCAGTAAGGTGATTCTATATTAAGTTATTCATTCATACCTAGGTTTAAAATATGAAAAAGTACTATAACACTTAGCTATTTGGTAAATTTTCTAGGCATATACTTTTTTATTCAGCCACATATTGTTTAATTTTACTAGACAAAGGTAATAAATCTCAAAACAATTCCAAGTGCTGATTTTTATAGCTTAAAATGTCTTAATTTATGGGAAATGGTAAGTCACAAATTTGTTAAAACAAAACACAAAATCAAAGACTAAAATATTACATCAATGTAAAGATAACTCTATCTGACACTGATGTTGTGCTTTCAGCATTTATTAAGAAAAAACAATTGAAAAGCTCTTTAATTACATTGCTCACACAAAAGTAGGTTTTAAAGAAAAAATTTTGATGAGTACAAAACACAAATAAAAATCACATTGTAGAAAATAATGCCATGTATTGAGTCATCTCAATTATATTATCTTCATTATTGCTTTGGAGCTAGATTAATTACATTTGCAAATTCGGTTGACATTTTTTAAGTGACAGCATCATTACTAATTAGATGTTTTAAAGCATTCTCAATCTAGAGGAGGCAAAGATTATTAACATTTAATATAATAAGAAAAATTCAAAAACTTTCTACTTTTCTTTAGATTGCTGCTTCCTGAATCTCTTGACTTCCCTAAAAGTTACACAACATAATTACACAGAAAACAATTTAACTCAGAAACTTAAAACCCAATTCAGTATATTTTTGTATAATTTTCCAATATTAGTCACAGTTTCAATTTACTCAGTTTTAATTTGCTGTTCAGTACTTAGTCTCATTTTGAGAATAAAAAGTGACATTTCTTTCTTATCAATGATATTATAATAAACACTCAAGTATGCTAAAGGCAGATATAAGTATATTATGAAAGGAAAGTAGTAGAAAATGGTAATTATGGATCAGAAATACCAGAAGATCAAAAACTGATGGATTTTATAGGAAAATGTTTTATAAATATTTATTATTTGGAATTATTTAAAATTTTATTTTGTGAAATGGTAAATATATCTGAAATCAATACTGAACCATTGTTAGATCAATCAAGAATGATAGAATAGTTTTACCATAGGATAAAGAAAGAAATTTAGATAATTTCACATTGCATTATTTTTTTTTCGTATTTTTGTATTTTCCCAGGTGATGTTCAGGGATTATACCTGGCTTTGCTTCTGTTTATTCTGATTATTAGGAATCACTCTTAGAGGGCCTCAATTACCATATGGGAGGCCAGGATTAAACCAGGGCCTAGTCGCACACAAGGCAAAAACTGTTCTTTATGCTATTGTAATGGCAACTTAATTGTTTTTTTTTTATAGTTTAGGTAACACAATTGTAATAGCATTAACGTTTATGGAAAAAGTTGAGTATTTTATATATAAGAATGATGAGATTGTTTTTGGAGGAATCTCCATATCGCTTTCCATAAAGGTTGTACTAGATGGCATTCCCACCAGCAGTGGATAAGAGTTCCTTTCTCTCCATATCCCCTTCCAACACTGCTTGTTCTCATTCTTTGTGATGTGCGCCAATCTCTGTGGTGTGAGATGGTATATCATAGTTGTTTTTATTTGCATCTCCAGAGCTCCCATTCGATCCAGCTATACCACTCCTAGTGATATCCCCTAGGAACACAAGAATACAATACAAAAATCTCTTCCTCACACCTATATTCGTTGCAGCACTATTCACAATAGCCAGACTCTGGAAACTACCAAGATGTCCTTCAACAAATGAATGGGTAAAGAAACTGTGGTACATATACACGATGGAATATTATGGAGCTGTCAGGAGAGATGAGGTCATGAAGTTTTCCTATACATGGATGTATATGGAGTCTATCATGCTGAGTGAAATAAGTGGGAGGGAGAGAGATAGACGCAAAATAGTCTCACTCATCTATGGGTTTTAAGAAAAATAAAATAAAATTTTGCAACAATCCTCAGAGACAGAGGAGGGCTGAAAACTCCAGATCACTTTGAGGGAAGTAGAAAGCCTGTCTTGAGTGCAGGTGGGGATGAGGTGGGGTGGAGGGAGATTTGGGACATTTGTGGTGGGAAAGTTGCACTGGTGAAGGGGGGTGTTCTTTACATGACTGAAACCTAACCCCAATCATGTTTGTAATCAAAGTGTTTAAATAAAGATATTATTTAAAATAGAGAGTAATAAAGGCAATAAAACAGAATGATGAGATGGATGTTTCCTCATTTCTTTCATGGGAGGAAAAGTAAATTATATATTATATAGAAAATATGAATATCTTTTAGAAAATTAAATGAATGATAGTTCATATTAATGTACATTATCTTTATTCACACATTTAAATCTTGAATTTTTCTAATATTAGGGAGGATTATACTTCCATGTTCTTTTACAGTTGATCATAGTCATGATATTTTTTACTAAATAAAATTCAGTCTAAGTTTTCTTAGTAAACCATAAATTGAAAGTTTTAAAATACTATTGGATACTTTATTTAATCTTGAGTGTATATGCAGGATGATCAAACTATATCTCAGGTTAGAAGTTCTTTGAATAATTGCTCACTTAAGAAGGACATTTTTCTTTTATTCATTTAACTTTTCCTCTCCCACTGTAAGACACACCTAAAAAAATAAGCAAGGATAAAGGACCAATGTAAGTTCATGATCCATAAAGTCCACAAGATAGGTAACCTTGAAAATGGCAGTTTATCTAGGTTTTTGACAAGGGCAATCTATTTAAAACTAAAAATGTAGAAATAAAACTTGAATGCTTTAATTTGGACAACACATTACCTGAGAGCACTAGCTTCTCTCTATCTGAATTATAAGAGTGCATCTATTTCTCCTGTGTAATTATGTGGGGGGTCCATTTTACATATAGATTTTTTCTTATTTTAGGATAAACAGCAAAAAATAGATAATAATTATCATTTAATGAGAAAGAAATATTTGTGATATAATTCCTTGACTGGTTGATTCATTAATAGAAGGAATATGCTACCTTGTCTAATCCCAAAGTGGTCTTATCTTGTGATATAATGGCGATCTGTGCTATCCAAGCAAACTGAGTAAACAAAAATGTTCTTATGTGTCAACTTACTGAGATTGAATAGTCATTTATTTTTTCAACATACTCTACCTGGTTGTGAGCATTAAAATTGATAATGCCTATTTATAATACTAATGTAACCATTGATAGTGAACTATAAAAAGAATTACCAAGCAGTAGGAGGAGAAAGTGGAAGATGATTTAGCAGTGAAAAAGGGATAATTGTGGAGAGTGTTGAATACTTTGGGAAACAGCTTTGTACAACAACACTATTGCAATTAATATTTTTATTAAAAATGTATAGAGAAAAATAAACACTAATGTTAAAATGACCTTCAGGGAAAGAAAAATCTTGGTTCCAGATATCATCAGTTAAAAATTGGTTCCAAGAGATGAAGATCTTGTGGATTATGTAAAGTAGATCACCTAAGGGCCAGAGCCATAGCATAGCCACAAGGCTTTTGCCTTGCACTTGATTGACCCAGGACAGACCTGGGTTCGATCCCAGGCATTCAATATGGTCCCCCGAGCCAGGAGCAATTTCTGAGCTCATAGTCAGGAGTAGTAAACCTTGTGTGTCACCGGATGAAGTCCAAAAACCAAAAATAAAAGTTGATCACCTCTAGTAAAGTTGATGCTATAGTCTGCTCCAGATATTTTGATTCTTATTTTATATTGGGTCCCTGAAACTGAAAATTATGAAAGATGAATCAAAATTTAATATACTTTATATACAATCAAAGTTTATATGGCAAGATATACTGAAACACTGAGGATAGTCCTATGATCCATAAGGCAACTTTCAACTCTAAACAAGTAAATTAAGTAGTATTAAAAATGGCAATTTATCATAACTAAAGGACTGCCTATTATAACTACTCATGTTATTGTTGTTCTTTACCAAAGAACTTTACACAACTATCAAAATTATTGAATATGAAAAAATACTTGTATAAAATAATAAGCTTGAATTCATTCAAGCAATTGTAAATTCTTATGAATCAAACTATTTTTAGTTTGTAAGTTGAGATAATGTGGGAGTAAAGTTGTAATAGAAATTTTTATCATAATGACTTGAGAAATATCCCTCTAAATGAGCCACGTAGAGTATCTTAGTAATTTCTTGGCATTTTATGTATTTAAAAAATAAATATACTTATTTAAGTATAAATATATAAAATATATATGCATTTACACAAACACACTGTTTATGGATGGTATATTTTTAAAGAAGCTAGTATAAATCCCTAGATAAAATATAGCAAGTCACAATAGAAAAATAAAATTAAGCAACATAAATACAACCTGCTATTAATAGAATACCGCTGGTGGTGTAGAGATGTGTCCACTTAAAAGCCTAAAATATTCAGAAGTGATGCTTGCTAACACATTCTCATTAAATTATCCACTTCAATTGGCTCAATGGACAGATGGGACTTAAAGAATGACAGTAGATAATCATGAGTTTAATTGGGTGGTGAGTATGGTTACAGATGCTGTCCAGATGTGGTCTCCCTACTTGAACAAATTAATAAAGCTACTTATAGCTCATGTATCTGTTGATGATACTAGCTTTTCTTTTCTTCTTTGTGGTAAAAATATAGCAGAAGGAACTGTTTTCGAAAAAACATTGGCAAAGTGCATGCGTATTATTACTCTTTAAAAAAGAAAAAAAGGACCTTGAGGAAGCAGCAGCATTCCTCATCTAAGACAGGGTAAATGTTTTAACATTTTGGTAGTACCATCCATACAACCAAGGGAGCTAGCCTATAGAAATTTTAAATTAAGAAAGATTTGTTTCAATGCCATATAACAAAAGAGAGGGTGATTCATTGATATAGAAGCTTTTTGATTCATTTGTCCTGTGAATCTAGTACAGAAATGACAATGAAACTCATGTATTATATATAGCCTGAAAAATGTTATTAGTTGGCCCTAGAGCATGCCAAAACAGATAGTTGTTTTCATCCATAGCCTGTGGCCTGTCTATCTATATCATATATGCCCTGTTATGTCAGGCACAAAAAATATCTTTTAAATATCCAAATGGCTCTTCCATCAGAATGCTTAGGAGCAGAGCACTTGCTAAAAATGTATAAAGCCATGGGTTCAATACCCTTACCATTCTCAGATACAAAGTTACTTCTAAATTAAAGAAAAAAATGTCTTACTTTTATGACACAGAAAATACTAAGCATTATTGGTATTACTAGTATTTTAAGCAAATAGACTAACTGAAAAATTTCCATCTATAATGAAGTAAGAGTTTATCAAAGAACTTCTGCTTTTTCCACACTGATAGAAATATTTGCTTTATAAACAAACTACTTAAGAAACGCAATTAAGTCACTTTGTACAGAAAATTATAATATATCCAGGAATCCATAAGAAACTATGAAATTTTCAATAAAACTTTATTGGCTTTGATCAATAAGTTATTGTTTTTGATTTTAAAGTCCTGAATTTCTGCTTATCCTATGCAATATAAACTCAAAATGGACACAAAATCACAAAATCAAAGGTGTTTATCTCTTTCTAAATTTAGCCTGGCCCACTTAGCCATTAAATTGTGTAGATTTAATTACAATGTCAATTAAAAGTGTACAAAGGAGATTGAGTGTGGAACATATCCTACAGGCATATTTATGTAGATTCAGTTTTTCATCCTGAGAGCTCTCTTGCTAAAATAACCAACACATTTCTTGCATTAACGGTTCTTGCTCTCTCTTCTTTCTTTCTTTAAATTTCCTTCCTCCATTCCTTTCATCATTTGTTCCTTCCACCCTTTCTTTCCTGCTTTCTTTCCCTTCTTTCCTACTTTTCTTTCTTCCTCTATTCTCTCCTTCCTTATTTGATTTCCTTCTCTCCTTTTATCCTTAACTTTCCTAACTTTCCTCCTTCTTTCTGTTCCTTATTCCTTCCCTTCCTTACCTCTTTCCTTCCTTCCTTGTGTTATTTTACTCGTTCACTCATTCATCCTTTCTCTCCATTCTATCTTTATTTATTTCTTTTCTTTCTTTCCTTTATTCCTTCCTTCATTCTTCTTTTTCTTATTTCTTTCAATCTTTCCTTCCTTCCAGTCTTCCTTCTTTCAATATTTCTTTCATTGCTTTCTTCCATCATTCGTTCCTTCCAATCTTTCCTTCTTTACTTCCTTCCTAATTTCCCTCCTTTTCTTCATTTTCATTATCTTTCCTTCTTTCTTTTCTTCCTTCCTTCCCTTTCTTCCAACCCTTTCCTTCCATCTTCTTTCCTTCTTTTCTTTTTCTTTCTTTCTTTCTTTCTTTCTTTCTTTCTTTCTTTCTTTCTTTCTTTCTTTCTTCTTTTTTCTTTCTTTATTTTTTCTTTCTTTCTTTCTTTTTTCTTTTTCTTTCTTTCTTTCTTTCTTTCTTTCTTTCTTTCTTTCTTTCTTTCTTTCTTTCTTTCTTTCTTTCTTTCTCTCTTTCTTTCTTTCTTTCTTTCTTTCTTTCTTTCTTTCTTTCTTCTTTCTTTCTTTCTTTCTTTCTTTCTTTCTTTCTTTCTTTCTTTCTTTCTTTCTTTCTTTCTTTCTTTCTTTCTTCTTTTTCTATCTTTTTTCTTTCTTTCCTTCTTTTTTCTTCCTTCTTCTCTCCCTTTCACCCTCCCTCCCTTTCTACTTCCCTTCATTTCTTCGTTCCTTCCTTCCTTTCTTTCTTTTTTTTTTTTTGTTTTTCGGGTCACACCCGGCAGTGCCCAGGGGAGACTCCTGGCACCATGCTCAGAAATTGCTCCTGGCAGGCTCGGGGGACCATATGGGACGCCGATTTTCAAACCAATGACCTTATGCATGAAAGGTCTGTCTGTCTGTCTTTCTTTCTTTCTTTCTTTCTTTCTTTCTTTCTTCTTTCTTTCTTTCTTCTTTCTTTCTTTCTTTTCTTTCCTTCTTTCTTCTTTTCTTTCCTTCTTTCTTTATCTTTCTTCTTTCTTTCTTTCTTTTTTCTTTCTCTCTCTCTCTTTCTTTCTTTCTTTCTTTTTTCTTTCTCTCTCTCTCTTTCTCTCTCTCTTTCTTTCTTTCTTTCTTTCTTTCTTTCTTTCTTTCTTTCTTTCTTTCTTTCTTTCTTTCTTTCTTTCTTTCTTTCTTTCTTTCTTTCTTTCTTTCTGTCATCCTTCCTTCCTTTCTTTGTTTCTTCTTTTTTCTCCATCTTTTCTTCCTTCTTTATTAACTGTTTAATTTTTCATTACTTTTTTCTCTGGTAGTCAAAGCCAAAGTGTCACACATTCAAGCAAGTGTGTTAGACTGAAAAAAACCTCATTCAATTCATATGATTTATTAGAGTTATATTATTTTTTTAAATTTATAATCCAATTACTAGTACCTTTGTAGATCTAAAATATGCCAAATATATTCCATACATGTATACATATAGGGGTTGGAGAGATAGCACAGTGGTAGGGTGTTTGCCTTGCACACTTTGACCCAGGATGTACAGTGGTTCAAATTCCAGCATCCCACATGTTCCCCAAGCCTGCCAGAAGCAATTTCTGAGAACTGATCCAAAAGTAACCCTTGAGAACTATGAGGTGTAATTCAATAAAATTATATATATATATACAAGATACACAACATATACATGATCAGTATCTTAGGCTTTTAATTTTTTATTGTTCCTTTAGACTTCTTATAATTGCATGTCAGTGCCATAAGAAACATACAAACTAATATAAATAAGAGAAGACTCACTTTTTGAAAATTGAGCTTATATTATATGAATCTAAATATTAGGTAAGACTGATCACTGATCTCCTATATTTAAGATAGTTTAAATAAGAGTGTTAAACAATGTAAGTTTTGTAAGATTTTATTCCAGTAAAATTTCTTTTCCAATAAATTCACAAGTAAAATTCCCTGTGATAAATATAAATTATTAATATTATGCAAAAATTCAATTTCATTTAGATGCATCAATTTCACTTACCATAAAGGATAGTTTCTTGTTTCCTAACAGAAAAGATGAAAGAAAGAAAGAAAGAAAGAAAGAAAGAAAGAAAGAAAGAAAGAAAGAAAGAAAGAAAGAAAGAAAGAAAGAAAGAAAGAAAGAAAGGAAGGAAGGAAGGAAGGAAGGAAGGAAGAAAGAAAGAGAGAGAAAGAAAGAAAGAAAGAAAGAAAGATGAAAGAAAGAGAAGAAAGAAAAAGAAATGAAAAAAGAAATTAAAAGAGGATAAAATATTGTTGATTTTTATTCTTTTTTCTTTATTGTTTTTTGTTTGTTTGCTTTTGTGTCACACCTGGTGACACTCTGGGTTACTCCTGGCTATGCTCTTAGAAATTGCTCTGTCTCAGGGAACCATATGAGAAGCCGGGAATCAAATCCAGGTCCATCCTGGGTCAGTTGTGTGCAAGTAACTGCCCTACCTCTGTGCTATCGTGCTAGCCCTAGTTGACTAGGGCTTTTATTGGAAGAGTGGTTTATTAGTAATATGTGTCAGGAATATTTTCTGTTGTTCTTTAGTCTGTTTTTATAAACTTTGATTTATATATACCCATCCTGCAGTGCTCAAGGCTTATCTCTGGATCTGTTTTCAGGCATTATTCTTGGAAGTCTCAGAAGACTGAAGTAGGTGCTGGACACTGAATTCAGGTCTGTCACGAGTAAGTAAGATGTTTACCTTACCAATTATACTATTATTGTGGCCCTCAAAAAAATTTTTTTTATTTTTAGATCACATCCAGTAAGGGGTTACTCATGCCTATACTCTCATAAATTGCTCCTGGCTTGGGGGACCATATGGGACCCTGGGGAATCGAATTGAGGTCGGTTGTAGGCTGGCACGGGCAAGGTAGATGCCTTACAGCTTGCACCACCACTCCAGCCACTCAAAAATATATTAAATGTCAACATACTCTTAGTACTAGCACAGAATCCCCAAAGAAAGCTGAGACTGAGGTACCCTGGACATGCCTGAAGAGGATGAGTTCAGGTTGCCAACGCCATTACTGAAGACAGCTGACTTCTACACAAAGATGACACTAAATCCCATGACAATTATCTCTCTTAACATCAATGAACTAAATGCACCTGTTAAAAGACACAAATCAAAATGCTGAATCCAACACTTTGCTGCCGAAAGAAACACATTTGCATAGTCAAAACAAGCATAGACTCAAAATTAAAGGCTGAAGGAAAATTATACAAGCAAACAACATCCTTCAAAAAGCTGAAGTGGCCATATTAGTATCAGATGTCAAAAATTTTAGACTCAGAAAAGTTACAAGGGACACATATATATTCATTTTGAATTAATCAAAGGATATGTACAACAAGAATAAATCACACTCCTAAACATATATGCACCCAATGATGGACCTGCAAAATATCTAATACAACTCTTGACAAATCTGAAAGAAAATGTCAATACCAACACAATAATAGTGGGAGATCTCAACACTGCTCTGACACCTCTTGATAGAACAACCATGTTGAAAACTAATAAGAATGTATTAGCTTTGAAAAGAGAAATGAAGAAAGTGGATTAGTAGATATATATAGGGCACTCTATTCCCAGAAAACTGGGTACATATTCTTCTCCAATGCATATGGGTCATTCTCCAGGATAGACCACATGCTGGTCCATAAAGCATATCTCCATAAAGTCAAGAGGATAGAAATTTTACAAACAACCTTAACAGACCACAAGGCAATGAAATTAGATGTAAACTACAAAGAAATAAGAAAAACTTTAACAACTGGAAACTAAACATTCCACTACTGAACAACCAGTGGGTCAGAGATGAAATCAAAAAGAAGATCAAAACATTCCTGGCAACAAATGACAATGAAGACACAAATTGTCAGAATTTATGGGATCCAACAAAAGCAGTACTAAGAGAAAAATGTATAGCCTTGTAAGAACACATCAGAAAGAAAAAAAAGGGCCTATGTAAAAAGCTTAATTACACAACTTTCAGAACTAGAAAATCATCAACAAAAGGAACCAAAAATATGTAGGCAGAAGGAAGTTACAAAGCTTAGAGTAGAAATCAAAGAAATAAAAATTTAAAAAATCAGTTTGAAAGATTAACGAAAGCAAAAGTTGGTTCTTTGAAAAAATAAACAAGATAAACAACTAGCAAAACACAAATAAATTGAGAGAAATCTAATACACCAGGTTAGGAATGAAAAGGGGGAGATTGCCACAGATACTGCAGAGATTCAAAGGGTAATCAGAGACTACTTTGAGAAACTCTATGCCATGAAACTTGAAAACTTGGTGGAAATGGATGAATTCTTGGACTCTAATAATCTTCCAAGTTTAAACCAGTATGATCTTGCATATCTAAACAGAAACATCACTACTGAGGAAATTAAAATGGTCATCAAGAGTCTTCCCAAAAAAATCTGTCTCAAGCCCAGATGGACTCACTAATAAATTCTTTCAAACCTTTCAAGAGGAACATCTACCAATCTGCAAGCTCTTTCATAAAACTGAAGAATCAGGAACACTCCCAAACAGTTTTTATGAAGCTGAAATCACTTGATACAAAAACCAGACAAAAATGCTGCAAAAACTGAAAACTACAGACCAATATTCCTCTTGGACACAGATGCAAAGATCCTCAATAAAATTCTATCAAATAGCATCCAGTGCCTTATCAAGAGGATCATTCACCACAACTAAGTAGGGTTCATCCCAAGAATGCAAGGATGGTTTAAAATCCATAATCAATCAACAAAAAGAAAAATATAATTATATTAGTCAATGCAGAGTAAGCATTTGATAAGGTCCAACATGCATTCTTGATAAAAACTCTCATCAAGATGGAATAGAAGAAACTTTTCTCAATATAGTAGAGGCAATCTACCACAAGCCAATTTCAAATATTATTCTCAATGGAGATAAACTAAAAGCTTTTTCTCTAAAATCCAGCACAAGACAAGTTTATCCACTCTCACCACTACTACTGAACATAGTGCTAGATGTTCTTGTCTTAGCGATTAAGCAAGAAAAAGATATCAAGAGCATCCAGATAGAAAAGGAAGATATCAAGCTCTCACTGCAGATGACATTATACTATATATAGAAAACCCCTAAGACTATACCAAAAGACTTCTAGAAACAATAGACTTATATAGCAAAGTGGCAAGTTACAAAATTAACACTCAAAAATCAATGGCCTTCTTATACACTAATAATGATAGAGAAGAAATGGATATCAAAAGAAAAAACAATCCAATTTACATCACTGCCACACAAACTCAAATATCTTAGAGTCAACTTAACAAAAGATATGAAGTACTTATACAAAGAAAATTACAAAACCCTGCTTCACAAAATAAAAGAGGATATGTAGAAATGGAGGCATATACCCTGCTCATGAATTGGGGGGATTAACATAATTAAAATGGCAATAATAACCAAGTCATTGTACGTATTTAATACAATCTATCTAAGAATACCCATAACATTCTTCAAAGAAGTGTATCAAACACTCCTTAAATTCATCTGGAACAATAAACACCCAAGAATAGCTAGAGGATCTCTTGGGGAAAGGAATATGGGAAGCATCACTTTTCCCATCTTTAAATTGTATTACAAAAAGTAGTCATTAAAATAGCATGGTATTGGAATAAAAACAGACCCACAGATCAGTGGAATAGACTAGAGTATTCAGAGAATGCTCCCCAGATATACACTCAATTAATCTTTGATAATGGGGCAAGAAATGCAAAATGGAGTAAGAAAAGCCTCTTCAAAAAATGATGTTGGCACAACTGAACAGCCACTAGCAAAAAAAGGACTGGGCTCAGACCTTCAGCTAACACCATGCACCAAGATCAAATGCAAATTGATTAAAGACCTTGACATCAGGCCTGAAATCATAAGGTATATAGAACAACACGTAGGTAAAACACTCCAGGAAATTGAAACTAAAGGCATCTCAAGGAAGAAACAGCACTCTCTAAACAAGTCGAAGCAGAGATACTCAAATGGGACTATATTAAACTAAGAAGCTTCTACACCTCAATGGAAATGCTTCTGCACCTCATAGGAAATAATGCCTAGGATACATAAGCCATACACAGAATGGGAGAAGCTATTTACCCAATACCCATCAGATAAGATATTTAAGATATGCAAAGTACTGATAGAAAAAAAAATCTAACCCCATTAAAAAACAGGAGAAAATAATGAACAGACACTTTGTCAAAGAAGAAATACAAATGTCCAAATGGTACCATGAAATGTACCATGAAAAATGCTCCATATCACTAATCATCAGGAATATGCAAATCAAAACAACAATAAGATACCATTTCACACCACAGAGCCTGGCACATATCACAAAGAACAAGAACAGTCAGTGCTGGTAGGATGTGGAGAGAAATAAACTCTCATTCACTGCTTGTGGGAATGTCTTGTCCAGCCTTTATGCAAAACAGTATGGAGATTCCTCAAAAAACTGAAAATTGAGCTCCCATTTGATTAGCTACATGGTCCACTCCTAGGGATATATACTAGGAACACAAAAAATCCAATACAAAAATCCCTTCCTCACAACTATATTCATCACCCCAGTTTTTACAATAGCCAGACACTGGAATCAAAGAAGATGCCCTTAAAAAATTTGGGACATTGGTGATGGGAATGTTGCACTGGTGATGGGTGGTGTTCTTTACATGACTTAAACCCAAACACAATCATGTATTTAATCAAGGTGTTTAAATAAAATATTTAAAAAAAAATGAACGGCTGAAGAAACTGTAGTACATATACACAATGGCATGTTATGCATCTGTCAGGAGATATGAACTCATGAAATTTTCCTATACATGGATGTACAATGGAATCTATTATACTGAGTGAAATTAGTCAGAGGGAGAGAGAGACACACAAAATAGTCTCACTTATCTATGGGCTTTAAAAAAATGAAAGACATTGAAATAATTCCCACAGTTGAGGGCTGGAATGACTGGCTCAAGATATAAAGCTCAGCACAAAGAGTGATGAATGCAGTTAGAGTAATAACTATGCTAACAAGTATCATAACAATTTCAATGAGTGAGGGATGTACAAAACCTGTCTCAAATACAGGTAGGGTGGGGGAGGCAAGAAATGGAGGCATTGGTGATGGGAAAGTTGAACGAGTGAAGGGGGGTGTTCTTGTTATGACTGAAACCATTTTACAATTATGCTTGTCATCACAATGTTTAAATAATTAAATTACTTAATTAAAAAACATTCTTACTGGTTTTCATTTTCTCTTATATGCAAGAGACATTAGATGATTTGAATTAGATATTAAAATATTTAAAGTAGATTTTTTAAAGTAGATAAAAGAGCATAATATTGGTGAACATACATGTTCCAAATTTCCAATGCCAATTTAGAAATTTTCTGATAGAATTAGAGAAATTTAAATATATATCTATATTTTAAATGTCAACATATCCCAATGCACAGATAAGAGCACGAAAGAACACAATAAAACCAAAAACAGTACACAAATAAGAAAGATACTCATTTTAGTTATATTTATTGTAAAGTGTCATTTTCCTCCTTAACATGTATTATTTTTACCTAATCCCTTACATAATTTCAGGTAGCTTATTTTTTGATATTTTTAATATGATGATTTGAAATATTCAAACCAATATATTTGTATCCTTGGATTGAAAACGCTCTGTATTTGTCACATTTGTTGAACATAGTGATTTTGTGTCACATGCTGATAATCTTAAAAAAAAAGCTCAGTTTGAAAGAATTATGTTATTTATATGAATAGCTTTATCAAGCCATTCTTACAAAATTCACTAAGTCTTAGAGCTATATTTCCATGGGTAAATTGATTCATCAAATTTTAAAGAACATAATCATGCTATAGCTAAAGCCAGTTTACATCACTTATATATAGCTTGTCAATTTAATATTCTCAAAGCAATTTAATACATTCAAAGTATACATGGGCATTAAATTTATTTAAAAACTAACTATATAGATTTACAGTGTCAATGGCACTTAATATGGAATAAACTTTTAAGAACAAATTATCAGAAAGTATAGAAGCACTTTATATCTTAGAATGTCAAAGAGAAAAGAATGATTAGCAGAAAAAACAGCAAAAATTATATTACAGACTGAGAATCTTTGTTACCTATGAATTTATGTTAAATCTGGAGAACCTTAAATACTAAATAGAAGCTTAAGATGTAACAAAATATATGATAGAGATTATTTAATTCTGCAATAATAAAGATACATTAAAGTAAGAAAATAATAGAATATCTATTTTCTAAAATATAAGATATTACATTGTCACTTTTGGCATTAAAATTAAAATTTAAAGAGGATCTATGTGAAAATAGAAAATAAAGAAAAAACTATAAGTAAAAAACTCTGTGCCTATTAAAATAGTTTATAAATTTTTATTCTGAGTATTATATTAAGTAATATATTATAAAAATATTTAATCTTGCTAATGCATACTACAAAAACACAGTACAAAATTATAAACTAAATGGTAATAAATTTATAAAAGATAAGAATGAATATGTATCTATTCACAACTAGCCTTTGACACTTCCTTTAAGAAATTGATAACAGGGGCCGGAGAGATAGCATGGAGGTAAGGCGTTTGCCTCTCATGCAGGAGGTCATCGGTTCGAATCCCGGCGTCCCATATATGGTCCTCCCGTGCCTGCCAGGAGCAATTTCTGAGCCTGGAGCCAGGAATAACCCCTGAGCACTGCCGGGTGTGACCCAAAAAAAAACCACAAAAAAAAAAAAAAAAAAAGAAATTGATAACAGAGATTAATCAATAAGAGAAATTTATTGATGTGATGAGGATAAAATTATATGGTGTCCAGTAAATGAAAAAGCAATATTTTATACAACTTGGCTTCAGAGTGAAAACATAGGCACAGTAAATATTGGGGAGATTAGAAAGGGAATTCCTTTGGCCTAAGAGATACAAGGTTTCTCAGCCCTTGGAGCTACTTTCATGAGAATAACTATAGGCTTCATACATGCTATTTTATTCTCCCCTAGGTCCTTTTGTGAAGTCTGAAAACTTTCTGCTCAGTCGTGAATGATAAAAATCAAAATCCAAACACAACCAGTAGACAAGAAATAATAAAAACCTGAGAAGAAATAAAGAGCATAGAAACTAAGAAAACAGTACAAAAAATCAATGAGACCAGGAGTTGGTTTTTCAAAATTATAAACAAGATAGGCAAACCACTGGCAAAATTCACCAAAAAAAGGGGGAGGGAAACACCCAAATAAATAGGATTACAAATGAAAGGGGAGAGATTACAACAGAACCCCAAGAAATCCAACACATCATGGGGACTTATTATGAACAACGTATAGCCAGGTTAGAGAACCCAGAAGAAACTGACAGATTTTTGGAAAAATATCATCTTCCAGGAATGGATAAGGAGGATGCAGAAAGGCTAAACAAGTCAATCCCATCTGAGGAAATTGAATCACTATTTAAGAAACTCCCCAAGAACAAAAGTCCAGGTCCAAATTGTTTTACGGGTGAATTCTATCAAACATCCAGAGAAGAATTACTACCACTGATCTACAGGCTCTTCCAAAACATTGAAAAGACAGGAATCCTTTCTAATTCTTTTTTTATTAATAATTTTTATTTTGACCAAAGTGGGTTACAAATCTTTCACAGATATATTTTAGGTATATAGTGATATTGAATCAGGGGCATTCTTTTTTATGAAGCTAACATCACACTCATTCCCAAAGAAGGCAAAGACACTGCCAAGAAAGAAAACGACAGACCAATCTCACTAATGAACATAGATGCAGAACTCCTCAACAAAATTTTAGCAAACTGAATCCAGCACTACATCAAAAAGATTGTACACCATGACCAAGTGGGTTTCATCCCAGGGATGCAAGGATAATTCAACATACTCAAATCAATCTCCCTTTATTTAAATTTATTTTAACCAATTTTACAACATAGAATACTGATTTTGCTATAATGTGACCCAAGTAATGATTTAAAAAATAATATGCAACACAAAAAAGCAGAATATGGGAGTAGAATAAAAGCTTATTTCTCTAAATTATGACAATGTATAAGCAAGTATTACTGTAAGAGATAAAAAGAAAATTAAATTTGAATTATGCTTATAAATAATTATAAGTCTATCTTACTGAGTGTAATCAACCTAGAGATCAGTAGATTATTAACCCAGAGTCTAACTTTCATATCTTCATATTGGTTGTATAATGGATGTCATTTTGGTAGGTTGAATATCTTGATATGATGTGTTTGAATTTCAGCTATGAAAAAGATGATTTTCCTGACTAGTCCACCTCTATGCCCATAGAATTTTATTTATATAAGACTAATTATTTTACTGTGAAAATATTGTGATTTGGTTCCTTTTCCTGCTATTAAGTACGTATGTGTGAAGGAATAACATCTTTAAATTACTGTCTTTATTATGTAATAGTTGAAATTTAAACTATATGCCTGATAAGTAGCTTTATATTGTGAGAATAAATAGAATAGCACAGAAAAGCAATATTGAATAGATTTGAATTGCAATTTATTTATAGTATTGGAAGTCTTTAATGCAACATTAAGTGGTAGTATATTCAGACTGTAGTCATTGACCAATTGACATATATTGGGACTTTTAGATGTGCTTCCTAAATATCTGGCTGTTAAATGAGAGTAAAATATAAGTACTTCAAGATTTCTCCTATAAGGAGAAAAAATGCAAATAAATAACTTGCACTGTCTATGAATTATTCACATAAAAAGAAATTCTATATGTTAGAAGTAAGCATACAGATATTAGACATAAAAAGTGACTATACATCAGTATCTTGGTGAATTATTAATATAGCCAATGTCCAGTGTTATTTTACTCTCATAACTATAGAAATTCTAAAAAGTATGATCTTATCTGAAATCAAGTAATTAATTAAACCTGCCACCAGTCAACTGAATATGTGTGAACATTCATATGAAAAATTAAACATTGAGCTGAGAGAGATAGAAGAATTCTTGTCTTGCATGTGGATGACCCAGGTTGGATCCCCAACATCCAATATGGATTCTCAAACTGTCAGGAGTAATTCCTGAGTGTAAAGCCAGAAGTCTCTCCTGAGCATCACGAAACACTGCTCTAAAACAAACAGCAACAATAAAAAAGAAATGATAAATATTACATTGACATATGTGAAAATAAAGTTACATTTTGCACATTATATGAAGATATTCCAATCTGAGCAAGTATAAATTTAACATTATACTCATAATGTGAGTCTAGAAATAAAATCCAAATTTTATCTATAAAGATATATAAATCCACATAGGATTTATAAGAGGGAAATAAAGAGTTCAAATTTATATGAGCACATAAACTCAAACGCAGAAACTAGTGAATTCATTCTTAGTGCATGATCACAAGCAGCAAAAAAAAACAAAAAAAAAAACTTAGAGTTCTTGGGTCTAAAGCTTCAAAGTAGACTGTAAGATCTGAAGGCACTAAAATATCATTTATACATACACACACACACACACACACACACACACATACATGCACAAATACAAAAGGCACACTTGCCTACACAAGCATTTGAGGGATAATTAAATGTCTTCTGTTTAATATACACCAAGCTTGAAAAGGCAGAGGGAGAAGTTAGGAATGAAGCTAATATATCTTCACAGCGCCTCCAGAAGCTATAGTAATTGGTAGTTGTAAACTTTGAAAGGTTAAGGAAGGTGACCTTTACAGCAAGTGGACTAGTTGAAAGTCTAAGAAGAAATTATAACTAATTCTTTTCTTTCTGCTCTTTGCACACAGGAACTGCACCTCCCCAACTCGGAGAAGACTTAAAAATTCTACACGGGGGAGCATAAAGTATAAATTTGCTCCCTTTGGAAATAAAGCTAATAGTTGGGAGATTTTTCTCATGGGGATTAAGAGATAAGAGAGTATGCATACTATTTATATTCTAATTAGGAGACAGGTGTTCACCCTTTCAGCAGGAGAAGAATGTTATTATAATTACAACATACAGAAGTTTAACCAAATATAAAAATTCTTCAACATTGCATAAGTTTTGGCAAAAACACTAGCAATATCAACCTACAATAAACAATAGAAATAATATGTTTAACCATATCTAAGCTAGTTGAATTTGCATTAGTACTTTAAATTTATGGGAAAGGAGAGCATAAAAACCGGCTATCCTTTGCAAAAGCTGGCTCCCTGTGTGTGACACCAGGCGGGGAAAATCCGCGAAAGTACACCGGCCCAGTGGGGCTCAGCTGTGAAAGACTGTGAGTGTGACCTGTCTATGTCTGTCTACTGTCCTCTTACGTGAAAATCTTGCGAGTGGGGCAAAAAGAGCCTCCAGAAACCTCGCTAGCCCAGACGCCATTTTCAGGGAGGGACTTCAGAGCATAAAAACCGGCTATCCTTTGCAAAAGCTGGCTCCCTGTGTGTGACACCAGGCGGGGAAAATCCGCGAAAGTACACCGGCCCAGTGGGGCTCAGCTGTGAAAGACTGTGAGTGTGACCTGTCTATGTCTGTCTACTGTCCTCTTGCGTGAAACTCTTGCGAGTGGGGCAAAAAGAGCCTCCAGAAACCTCGCTCGCCCAGACGCCATTTTCAGGGAGGGACTTCAGAGCATAAAAACCGGCTATCCTTTGCAAAAGCTGGCTCCCTGTGTGTGACACCAGGCGGGGAAAATCCGCGAAAGTACACCGGCCCAGTGGGGCTCAGCTGTGAAAGACTGTGAGTGTGACCTGTCTATGTCTGTCTACTGTCCTCTTGCGTGAAACTCTTGCGAGTGGGGCAAAAAGAGCCTCCAGAAACCTCGCTCGCCCAGACGCCATTTTCAGGGAGGGACTTCAGAGCATAAAAACCGGCTATCCTTTGCAAAAGCTGGCTCCCTGTGTGTGACACCAGGCGGGGAAAATCCGCGAAAGTACACCGGCCCAGTGGGGCTCAGCTGTGAAAGACTGTGAGTGTGACCTGTCTATGTCTGTCTACTGTCCTCTTGCGTGAAACTCTTGCGAGTGGGGCAAAAAGAGCCTCCAGAAACCTCGCTCGCCCAGACGCCATTTTCAGGGAGGGACTTCAGAGCATAAAAACCGGCTATCCTTTGCAAAAGCTGGCTCCCTGTGTGTGACACCAGGCGGGGAAAATCCGCGAAAGTACACCGGCCCAGTGGGGCTCAGCTGTGAAAGACTGTGAGTGTGACCTGTCTATGTCTGTCTACTGTCCTCTTGCGTGAAACTCTTGCGAGTGGGGCAAAAAGAGCCTCCAGAAACCTCGCTCGCCCAGACGCCATTTTCAGGGAGGGACTTCAGAGCATAAAAACCGGCTATCCTTTGCAAAAGCTGGCTCCCTGTGTGTGACACCAGGCGGGGAAAATCCGCGAAAGTACACCGGCCCAGTGGGGCTCAGCTGTGAAAGACTGTGAGTGTGACCTGTCTATGTCTGTCTACTGTCCTCTTGCGTGAAACTCTTGCGAGTGGGGCAAAAAGAGCCTCCAGAAACCTCGCTCGCCCAGACGCCATTTTCAGGGAGGGACTTCAGAGCATAAAAACCGGCTATCCTTTGCAAAAGCTGGCTCCCTGTGTGTGACACCAGGCGGGGAAAATCCGCGAAAGTACACCGGCCCAGTGGGGCTCAGCTGTGAAAGACTGTGAGTGTGACCTGTCTATGTCTGTCTACTGTCCTCTTGCGTGAAACTCTTGCGAGTGGGGCAAAAAGAGGCTCAGAGGAGCACGGCCGCTCCGCTTCGCTACGCGGCCGTGCACTCTTTCTAAGGAAAGAACTCCATTGCAACAAGAAGGAAAAATCACACTAAGAACGGCGCTATATCACAGAAGCAAACATTTCTCTCTGGACTGTCTTCTCTGTTACATGCTCGGGCCTAAGATTTGACCCAGTGTGAGGCTTCATCCACGGAGGACTCCCCTCCCTTAGAGGCAAGTCAGCCCATCCAGAAAGGGAGGAGCCAGAGGAGTGTGCTGCCTACATCATATAGACAATGAATACCACTACAACACGTAGAAAAACCCACAATACAAATGTGACAATGGGGAAACAGCGCAGGCCAGCATCAGACATAGAGAATGAAGATGACAATTCTGAGGACCAGATAATGACTGAACAACTAATCAACCTCTCAGATAAGGACTTTAGACTAGCAATATGGAAGGTGCTCAACAGACTCCAAGAAACCATGGATCGAGTTGAACAGAACACTAATAAGAACCAAGAAAATATGAAGGCAGAAATGACAAAACTCCAAACTGAAATAACATGTCAACTAACAGGCCTGAAAAACTCAGTAAACGAAGTGAATGACAAAATGGATAAGCTCTGGGACAGGGTATCAGAAGCTGAGAATAGACTTGGTGCTGTGGAAGATGAGATACATAACAATTCCATACAGCAGGAGAGATTGGACAAAAAACTTAAAGCAAATGAGCAGACAATGGAAAAATTAGTCAAAGAATGGGAACAGACGAAAATAGAAGTCTATGATAAGATCAACAGAAACAACTTAAGAATCATTGGAGTCCCAGAGACCCAGGAAGAAAATTTCCAGGAAGAATCAATGGTCAAGAACATCATTAAAGAGAAACTTCCAGAGCTAAAGAATATATGTGATCAAATCCTGCATGCCCGAAGAGTACCAACCAAAAGAGACCCCAGAAAAACCACCCCAAGACACATCCTAGTCACAATGACAAATCCCACAGATAGAGACAGAATTCTGAAAACAGCAAGATCAAAAGGGGAAATCATGTTCAAGCAAGCTTCCCTGAGATTTACAGCAGACCTGTCACCAGAAACGCTCAATGCCAGAAAGCAGTGGTGGGATATTGTGACAAGACTGAATGAAATGAATGCTTCACCCAGAATACTATACCCAGCAAAACTCACTTTCCGGTTTGATGGAAGAATACATGGTTTCACAGACAAAAAACAGCTCAGAAACTTCACAGACACAAAACCTGTCTTAAGAGAAAAACTGAAAGACCTAATCTAAGACAAGACTACCCAAAAGACACACCAAATTTTGAAATAAAGATGGCGTTAAATCCCAGGACAATTCTTTCTCTCAACGTCAATGGACTAAATGCACCAGTTAAGAGACACAGAGTGGCTAAATGGATCAAAAAACTCAATCCAACCTTCTGCTGCCTACAAGAAACGCACCTGAATAGTCAGAACAAACATAGACTCAAAATAAAAGGCTGGAGAAAAGTTATCCAAGCAAACAACACCCATAAAAAAGCTGGAGTGGCCATACTAATATCAGATAATGCAAACTTTATACTCAGGAAGGTTGTAAGGGACAAAGACGGACATTTTATATTAATCAAGGGGTACGTAGAGCAGGAAGAATTCACTCTCCTAAACATATATGCACCGAATGAGGGGCCAGCAAAATATTTAATACAACTGCTGACAAATCTGAAAAATAATATCAACAACAACACAATAATTGTGGGGGACCTAAACACGGCTTTGTCAACACTGGACAGGTCAACCAGACTGAAACCCAACAAGAATATACTAGACCTGAGGAGAGAAATGGAAGAAAGAGGCCTAGTGGATATATATAGGACACTCCATCCCCAGAAACCTGGATACACATTCTTCTCCAATGTACATGGGACATTCTCCAGGATAGACTACATGCTGGCACATAAAACATACCTCCATAAGATCAAGAGGATAGAAATTTTGCAGGCTACCTTCGCTGACCACAAGGCTCTGAAATTATTTGTGAACTCCAAAGGGACTCAGAAGAAACACTTTAACACCTGGAAGTTAAACAGCCTCATGCTCAATAACCAGTGGGTCCGAGATGAAATCAAGGAGGAAATAAAAAGGTTCCTGGAAACAAATGACAATAAAGACACAAACTCTCAGAACTTATGGGACACAGCAAAAGCAGTACTGAGAGGAAAATTTATAGCTTTGCAAGCACACATCAGGAAGGAAGAAGGAGCTTACCTGAGTAGCTTAATGACACAGCTAATAGAACTAGAAAATGCTCAACAAAAGGACCCAAGAACAGGAAGACAGAAGGAAATAACAAAGCTGAGAGCAGAAATCAACGAAGTGGAAACTCAAAAAACAATCCGAAAGATCAACGAAAGCAGAAGTTGGTTCTTTGAAAAAATAAACAAGATTGATAGACCACTGGCAAACCTAACAAAGAAAGAGAGAGAGAGAAACTTGATAACTCGTATCAGGAATGAAAAAGGAGAGATCACTACTGATATGACAGAGATTCAAAGGGTAATCAGAAACTACTTTGAAAAACTCTACGCCACTAAAAATGAGAACCTGGAAGAAATGGATAAATTCTTGGACTCTTATAATCTTCCACGGTTGAAGGAAGAGGATGTAGCATATCTAAACACCCCCATCACCATTGATGAAATTAAAACAGTAATCAAATGTCTGCCGAAAAACAAAAGCCCAGGTCCAGATGGATTCACTAATGAATTCTATCAAACTTTCCAAGAGGAACTACTGCCAATCTTGGCAAGACTCTTTCATGAAATTGAACAAACAGAAACACTTCCAAATAGCTTTTATGAAGCCAACATCACCTTGATACCTAAACCAGACAGAGACGCTACCAAAAAAGAAAATTACAGACCAATATCACTGATGAATGCAGATGCAAAGATCCTCAACAAAATCCTGGCAAATAGGATTCAATGCCTCATTAAGAAGATCATCCACTACGATCAAGTAGGTTTCATCCCAGGAATGCAAGGCTGGTTTAACATCCGTAAATCTATCAACATAATACACAACATCAATAACAAGAAAAATAAAAACCACATGATCATATCAATAGATGCAGAGAAAGCATTTGATAAGGTCCAACACCCATTCTTGATCAAAACTCTCAGCAAGATGGGAATGGAGGGAACCTTTCTCAATATAGTGAAGGCCATCTACCACAAGCCAGTGGCAAATATTATCCTCAATGGAGAAAAACTGAAAGCCTTCCCTCTAAATTCTGGCACAAGACAAGGCTGTCCTCTCTCACCACTCCTATTCAACATAGCACTGGAAGTACTTGCTATAGCGATTAGGCAAGAAAAGGATATCAAGGGAATCCAGATAGGAAAGGAAGAAGTCAAGCTCTCACTGTTTGCAGATGACATGATACTCTACTTAGAAAACCCTAAAGACTCTATCAAAAAGTTTCTAGAAACAATAGACTCATATAGCAAGGTGGCAGGCTACAAAATTAACACACAAAAATCAATGGCCTTTCTATACACCAACAGTAATAAAGAAGAAATGGACATTAAGAAAACAACCCCATTCACAATAGTACCACACAAACTCAAATATCTTGGAATCAACTTGACTAAATATGTGAAGGACCTATACAAAGAAAACTATAAAACTCTGCTCCAAGAAATAAGAGAGGACACACGGAAATGGAAACACATACCCTGCTCATGGATTGGCAGGATTAACATCATCAAAATGTCAATACTCCCCAAGGCATTATACAGATTTAATGCCATCCCTCTAAAGATACCCATGACATTCTTCAAAGAAGTGGATCAGACACTTTTGAAATTCATTTGGAACAATAAACACCCTCGAATAGCTAAAGCAATCATTGGGAAAAAGAATATGGGAGGAATTACTTTTCCCAACTTTAAACTGTACTACAAAGCAACAGTTATCAAAACAGCATGGTATTGGAATAAGGATAGGTCCTCAGATCAGTGGAATAGGCTTGAATACTCAGAAAATGTTCCCCAGAGATACAACCATCTAATTTTTGATAAAGGAGCAGGAAATCCTAAATGGAGCAGGGAAAGCCTCTTCAACAAGTGGTGTTGGCACAATTGGATAGCCACTTGCAAAAAATTAAACTTAGACCCCCAGCTAACATCATGTACAAAGGTAAAATCCAAATGGATTAAAGACCTCGATATCAGCCCCAAAACCATAAGATATATAGAACAGCACATAGGCAAAACACTACAGGACATTACAGGCATCTTCAAGGAGGAAACTGCACTCTCCAAGCAAGTGAAAGCAGAGATTAACAGATGGGAATATATTAAGCTGAGAAGCTTCTGCACCTCAAAGGAAATAGTGCCCAGGATACAAGAGCCACCCACTGAGTGGGAGAAACTATTCACCCAATACCCATCAGATAAGGGGCTAATCTCCAAAATATACAAGGCACTGACAGAACTTTACAAGAAAAAAACATCTAACCCCATCAAAAAATGGGGAGAAGAAATGAACAGACACTTTGACAAAGAAGAAATACGCATGGCCAAAAGACACATGAAAAAATGTTCCACATCACTAATCATCAGGGAGATGCAAATCAAAACAACGATGAGATACCACCTCACACCCCAGAGAATGGCACACATCACAAAGAATGAGAATAAACAGTGTTGGCGGGGATGTGGAGAGAAAGGAACTCTTATCCACTGCTGGTGGGAATGCTGTCTAGTTCAACCTTTATGGAAAGCGATATGGAGATTCCTCCAAAAACTGGAAATCGAGCTCCCATACGATCCAGCTATACCACTCCTAGGAATATACCCTAGGAACACAAAAATACAATACAAAAACCCCTTCCTTACACCTATATTCATTGCAGCTCTATTTACCATAGCAAGACTCTGGAAACAACCAAGATGCCCTTCAACAGATGAATGGCTAAAGAAACTGTGGTACATATACACAATGGAATATTATGCAGCTGTCAGGAGAGATGAAGTCATGAAATTTTCCTATACATGGATGTACATGGAATCTATTATGCTGAGTGAAATAAGTCAGAGAGAGAGAGAAAAACGCAGAATGGTCTCACTCATCTATGGGTTTTAAGAAAAATGAAAGACACCCTTGTAATAATAATTTTCAGACACAAAAGAGAAAAGAGCTGGAAGTTCCAGCTCACCTCAGGAAGCTCACCACAAAGAGTGATGAGTTTAGTTAGAGAAATAACTACATTTTGAACTGTCCTAATATTGAGAATGTATGAGGGAAATGTAGAGCCTGTTTAGGGTACAGGCGGGGGTTGGGTGGGGAGGAGGGTGATTTGGGACTTGGGTGATGGGAATGTTGCACTGGTGATGGGTGGTGTTCCTTTTATGACTGAAACCCAAACACAATCATGTATGTAATCAAGGTGTTTAAATAAAAAAAAAATTAAAAAAAAAAAATTTATGGGAAAGATAATGGATCAAAATCTACTAGGAATATAAAGCTTGTTTGTATTAGAAAGCATCTGATTTAATCTCACTTGAAAAAAAATCACTTTAATTCACTGAATAAAATAATATTATATATTTCAAAATAAAATAAATGTGTATAAAACATACCTTCAAATGTATTCAAGTAATATATAATATATACAACATACCATGTCTGAGTAGTTTATATTTTTAAACAGGTGTAAGACCACTAAGTTGTAAGCTAGGCACAATGGGGACCACTTATTCTAGCAGCTCCAGGGGTGAGGGAAGAGGATATGGGAGGGAGGAAGGGAACGGAGGTGGAGGGAGGACAATTCGGTAATGGAAATTCCCCTGATTTTATGTTAATATGTACCTAAAATATTATTGTCAACGATATGTAAGCCACTATGATTAAAATAAAAATTATATTAAAATATATAAGAAAAAATAAAAAATAAATAAAATAAAATAAAATAAAATACACCAATATAATGTAAAATAGAAAGAGTGAAAGTAGTCTTTTTTCTTTTTTTTTTTCTTTTGGCTTTTGGGCCACACCTGGTGATGCTCAAGGGTTACAACTAGCTATGTGCTCAGAAATCGCACCTGGCTTGGGGACCATATGGGACGCTGGGGGACTATATGGGATGCTGGGGGAATCAAACAGCAGTCAGTCCTAGGTTAGCTCGAGTAAGGCAAGCACCCTAACACTTACGCCACCAATCCAGCCTCTGACGGTAGTCTTAACTATACTTAAATAAAATATTAACTTATCATAAAAAATGAGAGTCTTGGGGGAGAGCCATACCAGTGATGCTGAGGCTTAAATCCTGGCTCTGTGGTGAAGGATCACTATTGGTAGTTTCAAGTGACTTTCTTGAGTGCTAGGGATCAAACCTAAGTTGGCGACTTGCAAGGAAAGAAATTTACCCACTGTTCTATCACTTTGGCCTTTAAAATGACTTGTTTATGATTTTCATTGCAACACTATTTACAATAACATTAGGTAGGGCTTTTTCTTGAAATGCATCTGATCCAAGTTTAATTTTAGAAAACTCTATCATTACCCAAGTACCTCCAATGGTAATTCCTGAGTGCAGAACCAGGAATACCCTTAAGTATCACTGGATATGACTCCAAAACAAAACAACCCAAAAAAAAAAAAAATCATTCAACACAGTCTTCCATTCCTTTGTTTTTGTAGTCTATTACTCTACTATGATAGCATGAGTTTTTGGTAGAAGATTTTTCAGTCTTCAAGGTTTTTATTTTGTTTGCTTTTTTTGGGGGGTTGGGTGGGAGGTTCACCAAGGGATGCTAGTAAGTTACTCTGTCTCTGCACACAGGAATCACTCCTGGCATTGCTCTGAGGATCATATGGAATTCTGGAGATTAACCTGGCTCATCTGCATGTAAAGCAAGTATTAACTTGCTTTCCCATAGTAATAACTCTCTGGATCTGAGTATTTGGAGATTTCTTTTCATAATATCATACCAACTGAGAACAGTGATCTTGGTTTACTTTGTCAAATTGAATTCCTTTTATTTAACTTTCTTTCCTAAGTTCTGCAGTTGCAAAAATTTCTAATACTACATTGAAAGTAGCAATGTAAATGGACATCCTATTTTGTACTTGCTGTTGTTAAGGGAAATTTTATGAAAATAGATGTTAAGCCTTTCTCCACCCCCACCTTATTGATCCGTTGATCCTCTTGCACTGAAATTTCACCTTGAAACTGCCCTGGTAACCATTAGCCAATGCCCCTCCTAAGAGGAATTTGACATATTTGGGCAAAAGAATGGACTTCTGCTTGCTTTTGTAAGGTTCTTGCCTTATTTGAAAAAGGACAAGCTAACCATCTGATTGGATATGTGTTTGAACCTAGACTAGGGATTGGTGCATTCTACAAGCCCTACTTTCCATATAGACCCTCCTCCTAAGATTCCTATAAAATGTATATCCCTAGATTGCCTGGGGCTTCCAATTACAGTCTGCTTGACTGTTCCCATGCCCCAGCTTGCTGGAATCAATAAACCTGTTCACTGATTGCATTTTTTTTGAGATTCGTAGTCTTTATTTGAGGTGGTGGGCTTTCTCAGACCCTTAACAATATTAGAGCTAGGGCATGTAAACTATTTCTGTCGAGAGTTATTTGGTTTTTAGTATATTATTTACAGGAAGTACTATATAGTCAGATGGACTATAGGCAGCCTATAAGGAACATGTTTGTTTCATTATGTACTAGGGCCATAACACATGAGTACATAATTCTGATATTGTGTGTGAGGTGGATGTTCCTCACAGTCATCTTAGAAATCTTAGAAGAAAGGCTTTCAGTGTCCTCCTATAAAATATAATGTTATGTGTCACTTTGTTGTACATGTTCTTTACATTACTGAGACAAATTTCTTTAATTTTCATTTTTCTGAGGTTTTCATCACTTTTAATATTGTTGAACATTTTTTCTGCACCTATAGAGGAAATTGTATAGTTTGTACCTTTAATGATTTAATATGGCATATCACATTAATTGATTTGCTTATATTTAACCATCCTTGAATCTCTAGAAAGACATTCCATTTGTCATGCATATTTATTCACTGCTCATGGTTACAATTTTCTGGTTCAACCTCCTTGAAAAGCACTTCGGAGGCTTCCCAAAAAATTTAAAAATAAAAATTGCATACATTCCATTGATTCCACTTGACCATCTATCATATGAACAGAAATAAAACATTAATTTGAAGGAGCATGTGTATTCATATCAGTGTCATTCACAATTATAATACTCAAGGTCTGAAAACAGTTTAAGTGACAATAAGAGATGGATGGAATAAGATGTTGTGGCACATGCATATATATATATATATATAATGCTATCTTACTCATATATATATAAATTACTCTGTAACAGGATGGAATTTAATATCATATTAAGTGAAGTGAGTCATCAAGATAAATAATGGATGATTTTATATGTGAAGAATTAAGAAACATCAAAACAGATTAGACACTTTTAGTGGAAAATATTTTGAGTTATAATCAATAGAACTATAAACTGAGGAGGTTAAGAGTAGAGACAATGAATCTTGAGATAGTAAATAGGGATCCCAACAATAGTGATGGGCATAGGATATCAGCATTGCAATAATGAATTAATAATTTCAATATTATGTTAGTCTCTGATATCTCAAAATTTTGATGGAAAATACATTTTAGATAAACATATTTAGTTCAATCTAGTTCAATCACTATTCTCTGTGCTGCATAGGATATGTATATTATTGTGTAGCAATTTCATCAAACATGTTTTACTCTGAAATCATTTGTACTTTTAACTGGTTTTTAGTAATAAAGTTAAGCATGCTTTTTAAAATATTTAAAAGTAAATCAAAACAATTATCCCTACTGATCTTTACTTGATTGATTACATTTATCAAATATCTATTATTGATGTTTATATGCAGTCTGGATTACTGAAAGAATGATAAGTTATTTAACATATAATGTGTTTTTATTCTATTTCTAGCTTTGCACTATTTCCTTTAATTACATTTTAACTCTGTTAATAGATATGCAGATATTTAGGATTATCATATATTTTGAAAAATTAATCATTTTATTATAAAATATTTCTGACATGCTAATAGAATGTATTTTAAATTTACATTAATTAATATCAATATTGCCACTCCTTGTTTCTTTAGATTAATCTCTTTACAGTTTAAAATTTTGAATATTTTATATATATATATTTTTGAAATTAGAGTGTGCTTACTATAAGCCATATGAAAGATGTTCTTGTATTATCATCATATTTGATGACCTTTGCTTTTTCATTGATAACCCTAATTAAACATCAAATAATTGATTTTTATGTGCTGTCTTTAATTTTTATTTTTAAATTTTATGGCATATGTGTTCTACTTTTTCTCTTTCCTAAACCTATTTGTTTTTAATTATCTTCCATTGATTTGTATCTGCACATTTTTAGATTTTGTGTGTTAGAGTTAATGATTTTAAAAATAACCTTAAATAAAAGATATTTATCTCTTTAAAATTTTATAGCTTTTATATGAAAATATATGTACTAAAATATGTTTTAATTAAATTAAATTATTTTTATTTCTAATATTAAGACCCCAAATATAAAATGTAACTACTTCAACAATCATACATTATATTTTCACATAAATATTGTTAAGATTTTCATAACTGACTGTAAGACTGGCTTCTTTAATTTTTTCTTTTAACTTGGAAGCTTGTTTAAATCACACCTGTAATTAATTTCTCAATAAAAATATATTTTTATTTTGTTTATGGGCTTGGGTCCAAAATTAGAAATTCTCAGTGGTTAGTCTTAGCTATGCACTCAGGAAGTATACCTGATAGTGCTGAGTGAACCATATGTCATGCATTGTATCAGTCGGTTTGGCCATGAGCAAGGCAAGCACCTTATCCACTGAACACTCTCTCCAGTCCATTTTTAAAACTTTTTATATGTATTATACTTTGAAATCTGCTAAAAATTTTATCGTTGTTTTTGGATGTAATATTATAGCTAAAATAATTTTTCCTGTCATTTTGGATTTTTGTCCCTTATTTTATATTTTCTGAATGTGATTATTATATTCCCCATAATACTTATTATTTATCCTTAATTTATAGAATTCATTTATGTATACTAAGTGATTTTATTGAAGGATATACCTGATTGTGATCAAGAGACAGTCCCTTTCCAGTGAGTTGTGATTAATTCCAGTACTTCTCGGGCTAGTATTAGGGATTGATACACAAGTCCCACAGACAGCATGTTCTCTGGTCCACTGGTGTGATTTTATTTTGTATTAGATGCTAAAATGTTTGCTGAAATTCATAAAGATAAAATATAATTTAATATTTAATTGTATACTTCTTTTTTAATTGTATATTTCTTTAAATAGTGTTTCTGATTTAACTATCTTTATGTCCTTAGAATCTAATTATATACAGGTTTTACATTCGTGACTATAGTGCATATTAAAGATAGCTGTTCTACTTCAGCTCGCACATTTTTCTCTGTGTGTCACTTTAACTAGTCTATTTTTTTTACCTGTATTCCAGTTCACTGGCGCTCCTAATTGGAATACAGTATGAGCTTAAGCCTATTTGGCTGAGACTATTCAAACTGAAATATACAAAAGAAATAATAAAGCAACACAAAGGAGCATGATAGACAAGTTCAATGCAGTTAGCATTAAGTATGTATGGGATTTGATATGAAGGACAAAAGGAATAAAGATTGTGCAGTGGGAGCTATAGCAGGAGAAATCACCGCGGACATTCAAAAACTAAAGAGTAAGACATATTCAAAACCGTTCTGAATACCATACTGCATAAATGCAAGCAAAATTGCATACATCAACATGAGTAGCTTATGAGGAAAGATTAATATTAAATGGATAACTTTGTAATGATGAAACACTTTAAGAATCAATAAAACTGGCATCTGTTTTTAAGTATAATCATTAGAGTTCAAAAAACTTAAAAATGCACTATAAGGCTGTACAGAAAATGGAACTTTTTTTTTTTTAAACCACTTTGAGCTATAGTCTCTTTTAGTTGAATTTAAGACATACAGTTATCAGGGCCATTCCCACCAGCAGTGTCAACCTCCCTTCACCAATGATCCCAGATCCTATACCATCACCGTTTGCCCCCTGGCCTGCCAGTTTAACAGGCCCATTGTAGTTTAGATTGTTAAAGTTTAGGTCTCTTGATACTATTATTGTTGACTTTGACTTGAATATTTACTTCTTTTTTTTCCTCTATTTTGAGACCACTTGGTTTCTGGCCCAGAGCCTTTCTTTTTTTCTTTCTTCTTAATTTTATACAAAAATGCAGAAATATGAGGTAAAACAAAGTAATCCATGTTCCAAGTTTCTATGAAAAAGGCAGAAGCCCCTATTTAAAAGATAGATAGATAAATAAATATAGAGCATAAAATGAGGGGTGGCAAGGTTTTTGATGTTTTTTGTTTTGTTTTGTTTGTTTGTTTGCAAAGGTGTAGCAAAAGTTGGGGGAAAATAGATAGGTAAAACAGAGAGATCCTATCTATAAAGCACCCTGCCTTAAGACCAACTACAGGCTCCAGGCATACTAAGTTGTCTAACCCCAACGTTTTTCGTTATGGCACCAGTAAAAATTCTGTTAAGTCATTGTTGTCACAATCATGTTTGTGTTTATTGAAATGGTTCTTTTAAATATAGGTTCCATGAGACTTTTTGCATGTGCACACCCATATTATATCACTATACCAGTTGGTCACCTGAACACCAACAAAAGAACTCAAAGCTGGGAGCAATCCCCATGCAGCCCTTGAGGCCCAATGATTATATAACAAGTCCTGCCACAAAAGGCTGCAAGTTTGATCCATGTGCTTAGACAAAATAACAGAAGGCAATATATATGTTTAGTATATACTACATATATATTACACATATTATATATAATATACTAGTATATACTACATTATATATTACACATATTATATATATATATATATATATATAATTAACTACCATGCCTGTGGCTGCATGTTAATATGCCTTCTGTTATTGTGTCTAAGCACATGGATCAAACTTGCAGCCTTCTGTGGCAGGACTTGTTATATAATTATATATATATAGCATCTTTGTACTCTCACACACCATCCTTAGAACAAAAAAATTTTTGTATTTGGGCCATACCAGGTGAGGTATGAATTCCATTTCATTAAAAATTTTAGGATCTTTATAAATTTAGGATTATCTATTTTGATCACAGAGCTTTCACTTGCATTCTAAATTAATTGGAAAGTATACTGTTGCTAAAAGCATTGTAAATTTACTTTATAAAAACTTTGATATATTAATTGTATGATTAATAAAACAATACAAACATATTTTTCTGGTTTGGGGTCCATTCTTGGCAGCTTTCAGGGGTTACTCCTGACTCTCCACTAAAAAACCGCTCCTGACAGGCTCAGGGAACCAAATGGGATTCCAGGGATTGAACCCATGCAAGGCAAATGCCTCACTGCCATGATATTACTCTGGCCCCAACATATACTTTTCTTAGCAAACACTAAATACACTGAGAAATATTATAAAGGGCAATCTTGGCTTATTTTCTGTTTGCATAGTGGAAACAAAACAACTTCATGTTGAATCAATATTTGAATTAATTCTATATTTTATACTATGTGACTGCTGCAAAAATTATTCTTAGAAACACTAAAGTTTTCAAATTTTGTATCAAATTTTAAATTTTCCAACTAGACTATTTTAAAGCTATTGAATAACATTTATCACTTTTAGTAAACAAATAATTATCTACTTACGTTAATATTTTAAAAATGGTTACATTAGTTTAGTGCTTTTGAAGTTTAGCATCTCTGGATTATTGGTATTTGTCTTTATATTTTGTTCTTTGTAGATGTATTTATTTTTAAAGTACGACAACTATAAAACAATTTAAAAATATTTTAGGTAACTATTTTCTATACATATGCACTTTTAAGACTCTTAAAAAATTTCTTATGTACTCCATTCCACAGATATAATAAAAAATTTTTCTACTAAAAAATAGATCAGCCATGGCCCCTAAATATATGTGTATTTACAAATCTAAAATAATGAGTATACAAATGTCTTAGTACTCAAACTCCAGGTATAGGGTAAGAATGATAAAATGCAATAGGTGGAAGTCTGGCAGCATGCATTCTTGTTTCAGGAATCCATCAGATCTTCCCGCAGTCACGATTTATTTTGTTTATATAGGTAACAAGGTTCTGTTGACATTAACGTGATAGATGGCTGGCACTGTTCACTTACTAAATGAAATACATAGATGCATGATCATGACTCAGATTGGAGACTTATTTTTTAGCAACTTACTTTGTATTGTGAACTTGTTGGCTGAACATTATGATTAACAGGAGAAATAAATATAAGGGTAAAAATATATATACTGATTATTTTTTAAATATGAATTATTTACTCTAGTAAATGAGAACTCTTAACTGTTTTTCTCTTTAACTTTATCGGGGTTTTCTTTATCTTTTCATTGTTTTGTTTTTATTCAAATTAAATCACCATAAGATATAGAGTTAAAAAGTCGTTGATATTTGAGTTTCAGTTATACAGTGTTCCAATACCCATCCCTTACCTGTGTTCATTTACTGCCACCAATATGAACCTGTCTTCTTACTGCTAAAATATGAACATTATTTTTTTTGTTTGGTTGGGTTTTTTGTTGTTGTTGTTGTTGTTGTTTTGGTCCACCAAGCTATGCAAAGGCATATATCCTAGATCTGCACTAAGGAATCACACTTTACAGGCTTGGGGAGCATATGGAAAATCTAGTTGGACCCCGTTGGGAGCCAATCAGAACATTTTAAGAAAAAACACAGTGGCTAAGAGTTTCACATATGTAATTGCTTTGCATTTTTTGATTTTATTGTTATTTTAAGATTTTATAATTTCCCTTATATCTGCTGTACAAGTTCAGCCAAGTGGAGCAATACTTTGGGTTAGTGTTGCTGTTTTTGTTTTTATTTTTATCAATTTAATTTAGTTACATAAATATTTGTGAAAATTCAGTTTCTATTATGGTGGCAAAACAAATACATATAAAGCACAATCTATGCCTCAGTAATTCTAAAGAGAAAATGAGCAGACTGAAATTGACATTACTGAATTGCCCACAGAATTATGAATCAGAACATACTAGATTACAGTAGAAATGAATGAAGAAGACACTTCTTAGGTACTAGTATAGAGGCTCTTTCAATGTCAACCTGAAAGATGATTTGGTTGTTATTTCTCTAGTCAATCTAATTGGTTCTTAACTATGAAGTATGAATGGCCATTTTACTATCAATACCTTGTAACCAAAGAAGATAGGAGTAACTAAAATGTGGCATCATGTAGAGTACATATATATGCATATTCTGTACTGTTGGAAGGAAGTTTCTGGAATGTGACTCTTGCTGTTGGATTCCTGAGAACCTTAAGATAAAAATATACAATGTTTGATTGAAAGTATTTGTTGTCCAGCATCATGCCTTACTCTCTGTCTTTCAAGAGCACAGAAAATAGTCATTTATGCTTTAGCAATTCTGTAGAAAATCTGGCACATATATTAAGTTATCACCAAGAATACAGTCATTTTTATATATTTTTCAGGAGCCATTAATAAGCAACAATATTAAGAAGGTTCAATGAACTACATATACACATTTTTATCTTTTGAGAAATGCTTAGTTATTTTCTATATAATATAGAAATTTAGTTTAAAAATATTAAGCTAAGGGACTGGAGTGATAGTACAGTGGTAGGGCATTTACCTTGCATACAGCCAATGCAGGACCAACCCAGGTTCAATCCCTGGCATCCCATATGGTCCCCTGAGCCTGCCAGAAGAGAACACTAAGACAGAGCCAGGAGTAACCCTTGACCACTGCATGATGTGATCAAAAACAAAAAAAGAGAAAGAAATGAATGAAAAGAATAAAAGAAAATGAAAGAGGAAAGAAAGAAAGAAAGAAAGAAAGAAAGAAAGAAAGAAAGAAAGAAAGAAAGAAAGAAAGCAAGAAAGCAAGAAAGCAAGAAAGCAAGAAAGCAAGAAAGCAAGAAAGCAAGAAAGCAAGAAAGAAAGAAAGAAAGAAAGAAAGAAAGAAAGAAAGAAAGAAAGGAAGGAAGGAAGGAAGGAAGGAAGGAAGGAAGGAAGGAAGGAAGGAAGGAAGGAAGGAAGGAAGGAAGGAAGGAAGGAAGGAAGGAAGGAAGGAAGGAAGAAGAAAGAAAGAAAGAAAGAAAGAAAGAAAGAAAGAAAGAAAGAAAGAAAGAGAAAGAAAGAAAGAAAGAAAGAAAGAAAGAGAAAGAAAGAAAGAAAGAAAGAAAGAGAGAAAGAAAGAAATAGAAAGAAAGAAAGAAAGAAAGAAGAAAGAAAGAAAGAAAGAAAGAAAGAAAGAAAGAAAGAAAGAAAGAAAGAAAGAAAGAAAGAAAAGAAAAGAAAAGAAGGGAAAAGGGAAAAAGAAAAGAAAAATGAAAGAAAGAAAGAAAGAAAGAAAGAAAGAAAGAAAGAAAGAAAGAAAGAAAGAAAGAAAGAAAGAAAGAAAAGAAAAGAAAAGAAAAGAAAAGAAAAGAAAAGAAAAGAAAAGAAAAGAAAAGAAAAGAAAAGAAAAGAAAAGAAAAGAAAAGAAGGGAAAAGGGAAAAAGAAAAGAAAAATGCTAGGTGAAATGAATTTTCAAGAGAAAATTCAGTTGGAAATAGACTTCATTGAGTTTAGTTAAATGTAACAAAATTTACCAGAAAAAAAAGAGGGATGGCTTTCCTGGCATGTGCGCTCTGCTGGGTCCAACTGAAAGCTCCCTCTCCAGTTTGAAAATTGAATGGGAGGGGTTTCCCTCCTCTGCCTGCCCCCCAGGGCCCGTGTTGCCAGGGCCTGCCATGAAGATCCGCCTAGCGTGGGGGGTCCCAGTCTCCTGGACCAAGTGTTCAGTCCAGGAGATCTGTGGCCTGCATCCGACCAGCAACCCTAACCAGAAAAACAGAGGGACAGCTTTCCTGGCATGTGCGCTCTGCTGGGCCCACTCCCAACACCCAGGCGACTCAGCAGCAGTCTGCATGCAGGGCAGATCACTCTGCATTTAATGATATGCTGAAACTAGAGGATGCTCCACATCAGCCTGACAGTGATGAAAGAAATGCACAGAATCCAGAGTCTTTAAATATAAAAGTCTGATACCAACTATAGCTAAAGTATGAAAAAGTTTCACCGGGATCTTGAGAATGACTGGAGTTGGATAGACTGGTATGCCTGGAACCCAGAGTCTGTCTTATGCCAATAAACTTCTGGGGTGAGGCCTTTTTGTAATCAGGTCAAGGATTTTTTTTTTCATTTTCTCCATTTTTCTGGACCTATGCAAAATTGGCGATTGCCACTATCACACCTTTACTCTATATTTTTTTTTACTCTTATACTTTAAGGAAAAAAATACAACTTACTGAACTTAAAAACAGATTACTATAGTAGAATGCCTGTCTCAAATACAGGCAGGGGATGGGAAGAGGGGAGGGGGTAATGTTGCACTGGTGCAGGGGGGTGTTCTGGTTATGACTGTAACCCAAATATGATCATGTTACTTAAATAAAAATATTTTAATAAAAAAAAGATTACTGACCAAAAGGAGAAAATAAAAGCAGAATCAATACTTAAAAAAATATGTAACAAAATTTAATTCAAATTTGTTTTTGTTTAAAGGGCCAGAATAACAATTTGATATGAATCACTCTCAATACTGGATTACACATGTTTTATATGAGTATATAAACTATCTTTCATGTATCATAATTATTTGATGAGTTTGACATATTTTATATTATAATATATCATTTGTCTTTGGAAAAAATAGTCCACATAAGAGAAAATAAAGGAATTTAATTTCATTAGAATTTTGACAAGTTCAAAGACAAGATATTAGAGATTATTGTTGATGATTTGACAATGAGGTAAATCTTTATCTTTCCAAATATTTATATTATTTTTAAAAAGTTTTAGTTTAGCAATATATCTGAGTTACCATATAGATTTATCTGTCAATAGTAATAAATGTATCAATAATGTTGATTAAAATATAAAATATATAGTCTACACGTTGGGTGAGCCTACTGCAAGCACCATGTTTCTCATGTTTCTAAACCCTCAGGCCGGTGGGTCTGATGAAGCAAGATAATGGTAAAAAAATAAAGTTTCATTGGAGTTAACTTGCTTTGTAATCCAAGTATAATTAACATCTCAAAACAAGAATATTGGGGACAGGGTTACAAATAATAATCTGTCCTGTTCTTTTTGTTTGTTTGTTTGTTTGTTTGTTTGTTTTGGTTTTGGTTTTTGGGCCACACCCGGCTTGCTCAGGGGTAACTCCTGGCTGTCTGCTCAGAAATAGCTCTTGGCAGACACAGGGGACCATATGGGACACCGGGATTCGAACCAACCACCTTTGGTCCTGGATCGGCTGCTTGCAAGGCAAACACCGCTGTGCTATCTCTCCGGGCCCTGTCCTGTTCTTTTTGGGAAGTGGGAATATCTAGCATTGCTGGTGCTGTGTTCATGACATTTTCTCCTTTCCCCTCAGAGGTCTCAGAGATTACTCATGAGATATTTTGTATGTAGAACCATATTCAATGCATAGAATTTAAACAAGACCAGCAACACACTAAATCTCTTACCTCTAGTTCATACTATTTGCAATCTATTTTTGCTTTCTTTTGGGGGGGTCATACAGGGTGACACTCAGGAGTTACTCCTGGCTATGCGCTCAGAAATAGTTCCTAGCTTGGGGACACCATATGGGACACTGGGGTATTGAACCAATGTCTGTCCTAGGCTAGCACTACCTTACTGCTCTGGCCCCTGCGATTTTTTTGGTTGCTGTTTACACCTGACATTGCTTAGTATTTATTCCCTGCTCTATGCTCAGGGCTCACTTCTGGTGGGTTAGAGAACCATGTGGGATGCCAGGGATAGAATGCAGGTCAGCCAAACGCAAGAAAATGCTCTACCTACTGTACTATCACTGTGACACATAATCCACATTTCTTGACTTAAGAATTGTAGACATTTGTGATTACATAGTTTCTCTAAACTGGAACTTGAATAATGAAAATATGGATAATGAAAATATGGATTAAATTCAGTCTTGAGTACCTGTTTTCCTTTATATGCAACACAGAGTGATTTGAAAATATTTTGTCAATGATATATTATTAAAACATAATATTAAATGAGTGTAACTGAGTGAAGTGAAAACATTTTTGATAAGCTTCTCCAGATGCTTATATTTATTAAAAAAATGAGATCATAACGAATATGTTACTCAGGGGGATACAATACATGTAAAAAAACTGGCACATTTGTGAATACCATAATTGAGTAAAAATTATGAGTTTTCAAAGGCCATGCCTTTCTTAGTTATCACTCACTAAATAGATTTATATATGCATATATATCATGTCATTACCAAAGTATGAAGCAAAGTTATAACAATTGTCTCCTCAAGATTTGGACTTTGTAGGTAAAATTTAATGCCTCACCTTCACTGTTTTGATCAAAGCTCATTGCATCTTTCCTATGCACCATGCTACTACATATTATCAGAGGAAGCTGATGTTAATTGCCAAAGTATCATTTGTATTATTAAGGAGTGAAGAACTAACTCACAAAAATCCTGTTTTTCTCTCATACACCTAAAATAATAAATATTACATAAAATAATAAACATCGAAGAGTAAACAAATTTCTCACTGACCATTGCTAAAAAATATATTCAACTAGTGTTTACCTTCTAGTTATAAAGCAATCAGCACATTAATACCCCATAAGTATCAAAATCTCATGAATGTACACAGAAACCAAAATGTTGATTTGACATTTGTCAACTTATAAGTACAGTAAATGATATTATACTATATATTACACAGAAAAGAATACCTTGTAATATAATTTTATTGTAATATTTAATAAAGGCTGAGATAATGGTCATTACATGACATTAATTCTGATATAGAGGACATATACTGCCAATCTAGAAATTTTTGGAAATAGATTTGGGCTACGGCTATTAATTGTGAGCAAAAATTTATGCTGAGGTTCAGAACATTGTATAGAGGTTAAGGTTCATACCCTGGTCAGATCTCTTACTCCCTATGGACTTTAGCACTATCAGATGTGTCCCTGCTGACCCCTCGGTACCATTAGTTCTTGCTTTACAGAGTTTAAGAAGTATGTATTTCGAATTGCATTATCCAAACATATGGATATTCACTGCAAGTGGCCCTGGGATCCTGGAGAACTCTTAGGATAGTCCCACCAAAAAAATGATAATAACTTCTCCACCATCTTAGTAATTAAAACTAAAACTATGTATATTTCTTGACATATCCAGCATTAAATATTTTCATTAGCATAAATTAAAAAAGCATTAATAGTTATAGTTATTTGAGCTTTTTTAAGACCCAAATTAAATTATCATCTTTTTTTGGCAGGGCACACCCAGTGATGCTCAAGGATTACTCCTGGCTATGCACTCAGAAATTGCTCCTGGCTTGGGCCGAAGTGGTGGTACAAGCTGTAAGGCGTTTAACTTGCCCGCACTCTCCTAGGATGAACCACAGTTCAATCCCCAGCGTCCTATAGAGTCCCCCAAGACAGGAGTGATTTCTGAGTGCATAGCCAGGAGTAACTCCCTGAGGGTCACCTGGTGTGGCCCAAAAAACAAAAACAAAGAAAAGAAATTGATCCTGGCTTAAGGGACCATATGGGACACCTGGGATCAAACCCAGGTCAGTCCTGGGTCAGTCATGTGCAAGGCAAACGCCCTACCACTGTGCTATCGCGCAAGCCCCTCTCATCATTCAATTGAATTTACTACCTCTATTTTAGAAATGAGACATAGGTTGTTTTTAAAATAATTTTTGTCTATAAATTTGTAGCATTTTTAAGTATATATTGCTAAAACAATAAAATAATTAACCTTTATAATAAAATTAAAATATCCTAACTTATTAAATTATCTTATATTAATTAAAATTAAACTATATTTATCTCTTAATAGTTATTTACAGGAATCAGATTAATGGATGTTGAGACTCTACTCATAAACTCATATCTCTATTCATAAAATTTGAATATTAATAATAAATATAATCTACATGAAAAATTTGCATCCAAATCTTTAGGGCTTAGTGTTCTAGTGTGGTGTGGGGACCAGTAAGATAATGAATATGCTGAGACTTAGCTGCTCTACTCAAGGTGTGCTCCTTATGTAATCATCCGAAACACCATCAAACTTCATGCTACGACAAGCATTACACTAGTTTCAGAAATGAGAAAATTGAAGTTGAGAAAAATGTCGTGATTTTCTCAAGGTTGAGTGGAAAGTTAATGGAGAAATCGAGAATAGAAAACAATTTTGTAGTTCAACTTCAGAATGTCACTCTGTACTCTAATAAGGCTCTTTAGAGATGATGTTCTGCACTTCTTCAAGGAAAAGTAAGTTATGGCTTCACATCAAATTACTTTTAGATAATTAAAAATGATTTTTCCATGGTATACTAAAATAGCACTAACCTTTAACTTAAAGATAAAAGTTTGCAACACCGAAAACTAACGTTTATATTTTTCACCCAATTTAAACCCATTCCTTTGTCAGGGACCTTTCTTCATATCCTAAGGTATGATATGTAATTTTATAGGCTGCAAAATTTGGGGAACACAGCATAGGTCCTCCAACTTGTGTGCCAGAGTAAACACATACACACACACACACACACACACACACACACACACACACACATGCAATCATGTCAAATCCTTTGAAAAAAAGATAATAATGCCTAGTGTTCTAGCTGAAGCAAAATCAAGGAATACATCTTTCACATTGTCAAACTAGTAAGTGAAATAAAGCACATTTCAGTAATGGTTAAGGAAGTATCTTTTTGAATTTCCTGCTAGAGTGTACTAATTCACAGCATATTGAAATATTTAATTTTTTTTTTTTTTTTTTTTTGGTTTTGGGCCACGCAATGTGACGCTCAGGGATTACTCCTGGCTATGCACTCAGAAATTCCACCTGGCTGGGGGATCTCCTGGGACACAGGGGATCGAACCACAGTTCATCCTGGGTCAGCAGGGTGCTAGGCAAATGACCTCCTGCTGCGCCAATTCTCTGGCCCCAATATTATTTTATTTTTGAATATGATAAAAGCATGGAGATTATTAAAAAGCTTAATTTCAAATACAATAATGTTAATGCAACATCAATAGTTGTACAGAACATTTTTCATTAATGTGTCACTTTTATACATATAAACATTTCATATACTATATATACTTATAGAATGCATAAATGTATTAAATGTATAAATCACTCAATCACTAATAAATACTATTTTAATATTTTATTACTACTAATAAAGTAAGTGTACAGTAAAACATTTAATGACAAAATTATTATTTATAAATAATATGGTAATATATATTTAAATTAAAAAGTTCAAATTAATTATTTTAATTAATAATATATAAAAAATTCAGTAGTATACATTATGATCAAGTCTTCTTTAAAAATATTTTCCCCAATGGAGGCACTAGGACTAGGATTATTTCAAGTAATTATTTTATTTATTTATTTATTTATTTATTTAGGTTTTTGGGCCACACTTGGTAATGCTCAAGGGTTACTCTTGGCTATGCACTCAGAAATCCCCCCTGGCTGGGGGACCATATTGGATGCCGGGAATGGAACCGCATTCTGTCCTATGCTAGCGTGTGCAAGGCAGATGTCTTATGGCTTGACTACCACTCCAGGCCCTTGGAAATAATTATTTTAATGGGAACAAAAAACTGAAAGATAAATGTAGAACCTTTTATACTATGAGAAAGTGATAAATACACACATAGTAACAGAAAAATACATAATTGTATTTTTGATAGAGTACAAAGAATTTTAGCAATAAAAAGAGCAATATTCAAATATAAGTATAAAATGAATTATTTTAACTTTATATTCAATACAATTTTATTAAATAGATGAATAATATGTTAATTTATTATGCAAAAGAAACAGCCATAAACATGACTATGTTTCCTTAAAGGGATAAAGTATTACTCCCTACTCCTTAACTGTGATCAGTGTGTGATTGTTTTTTCTAAAACACAGTATGGATAAAGAAGTTTTTATTAAGTAGATAAATTTTAACTGTACCTCAAGTCTCATGATCAAGTTTAGCTCAAACTTAATGTCATATGAGAAAATGTAACCTTGGGCTGGAGATATAGCTTGGAGATAGGGTGTTTACCTTACATACAGAAGGATGGTGGTTTGAATCTCGGCATCCCATATGGTCCCTTGAGCCTGCCAGGAGTGATTTCTGAGCGTAGAGCCAGGAGTAACTCCTAAGGGCTGCCGGGTGTTACCCAGAAACAAACAAACAAGCAAACAAAAAATGTAACCTTGATACAATGTGAAAATATCATATTTACATTTATAGATTTTACATTCCATATACATAACCACAGTCAAATTATGACTAAAGAAATACAACGATTTCTAGTTTAGAGATTTTTCTAATGAATGCAAATGATCTTCAGAGCTGTAATGATTATAAGAAAATGGAATCCTCCAAAACGATATAATTCTGTATAGTTCGGAGACTAAAGAGACACAACTGTTCAACACAAGATAACACTATGTATAAAATCATGAATTAGAAATGAGAAAATAGAAAAAAAAAAAGAAATAACATTAAAGTACAATAAATAAAAACATTAACATTAGTTATGTCAAATACAACATGGAAAAATGGTTTTACAAATAGGATAAACTGAGGCTTGAGTACAAACTAATTTTATATCTACCCAATACTTTCACCATAATTATAACTAGTGAACAGTTTTACCTAAAAAATATGTCTTTAGTTAGATAATTTCATGGGTATATGTATGTGTAATAATTTAGAATTTTTTTGCAAATATTTACCAAAATTTTTACAATTTAAGGGTTCAGTATTGTTTACACACATGCAGATTTTAAACTTAATTTTTGTATTTCTCTAGCTTGATAACCCATTGAAAATGTGAGGTTATTGTATTATGTGGTTTGGTCTGTTCTATTTTAACTTGGGATACCTCTGAAAATGACATTCTCTGAGTCATGCTTGTCCAAAGAAAATTGTGTACATCTGAACTCCCCCAAAGCAAATGGTGAAATCCAGTGAATCATGAATCTTGAATCACGATTTAATTTTAGTGGTGCCCTGTTATCAAAATATAAACATGTGTTTTGCTAATATGAAATGATATTGTGATGCTAGTTAAGAGAAGCAACAGCTTCTCATGCCAATTAATATGTATGTTTTGACTTTCTAAGTACACTTACAGATTCCCTGATTGTGTGCATATACATATTACATAGATAACAAAATATATTTATATGCATTGTGCACACATTCACACATATACTTGGTCATAAAGTAATAAATGCATTTATCTGTATTAAATACCTAAACAGTGAGCTAGATGGCGATATAGCATGAAAGGATGTGATATTCCTCTGAATAAATGTATTGTGGTCTCATTTAGGTCTTGAGATATTTCAACCTCAATATTCTGTTTGTGATTAATTGGATACTATTTTATCTTATTGTATGAAATTATTAGCTACTTTATGGAATCAAGTTTTACAATTTTAAGAGACATGATAAATGAGTGTTAAAGAACATTTATTCCATATTCTCATAGGATTGTACATTACTTACAATAACTGTCAAAAGTTCACTACTTTGGGGCCAAAGCAGTAGGGGAGCATTAGGGCATTTGACTTGCATGCTGCTGACCTAGGACAGACCTCGGTTCAATCCCTCATATCACATATGGTCCTCCAAGCCCATGAGCGTCACCTGGTGTGTCCCAAAACGAAACAAAACAACAACAAAAATTTACTACTTTTTTGTTTGTTTGTTTTTTGGTTTTTTGGTCACACTCAGTGGCGCTCAGGGGTTACTCCTGGCTATATGCTCAGAAATCGCTCCTGACAGGCATGGGGGAATATATGGGATTGCCGGGATTCAAACCACGTTCCACCCTGGTCAGGCTGTGTGCAAGGAAAATGCCCTTCCATTGTGCTATCTCTCCAGTCCCCCAAATTCACTACTTTTGACAATATTTTGCTGACTAGAGAAATAAATGTCTATTTTAATTTTAATATGACTTCCTCATTTCTATTTTCCAAGTTTATTAATTTGAAAAAATGTATATTGTTATTTTATTTAATTAAATACAATATGATGTTATATATAAATAACAAGATTAACTTTCTCTTGTTTTTCTATTTTAACAATAAAATCAAAGTTTAATGTCAAAATGTCTTAAAAACCACAAGTTGTTTCATAACTTTCTATGATTTTTGACTTCTATGTATACCTGACAAGATCAGATCTCAGGAGTTCATAAAACAAACACCAGTAATTGGTACTTTTGATTAAAGATAAAAACGTATCATGCAAGGCAATCCTTGATTGAAAGCAAATGTAAAATATATAATATGTAATGAGAAAGGAAAGAACTGAAATAATGTTAATGGTTTGAAGTATAAAGAAAATTATGCAGAGACCTGCTAAAAGAGACTTGGGGAAAACAGGCAACATTTTCTTAAATTTTATTACAATGTTAAAAGTCATTTTATTACGATGTTAAAAGTCATTTTCTGCCACTTTTAAAGATGTCCCTGAAAATTTAAACTGCGATTGCAGTGATTTCCAATGTATTCATCTAGAGTTCAGAACTATACATTTTATAAACATTGTTTTCTAACATCATTCACATAGAGTAAAATTAGTTGGCTCCATGCTTTCAAGATGATTAATATCAAAAGATGAACATTCATACTGTCCAGTATAAGATACATAACTTTCTCCCCATCTTCTACTCATAATCTTATCCTTTCTTATTTATCTTACAAAGAAAATACTTTTGTTGTTTGTTTTGGAGCCACAACAGGAGGTAGTGTAGCTCTGGGCTTCCTACTGGCTCTATGCTCAGGAAGTCAATCCTGGGAGGTTGGAGATCCTTATCATTTAGGGCTTGACTACAGTTTCTTCAATATGTTTCATGTGTTTGACCTTATGTTGAGATTTTTAAATACATGTTGAACAAATATTTGTGGTTTTTGTCAGAAAAGTATTTATTAACTTATTTTTGCATGTAGCTCTCCAATTTTCCTAATGCCATTTGTTAAAGAGGGTTTTATTCTTGTTCCACTGAATGTGGGTATTACTTTTAAGCCACTCTTTTGCCCTATTAACAGAGGATCCTTAACTTTGAATACAGTATTCAGAATTTTTATGATCATTAATCCATTTATTTGTTCTAAGAAGGAAATATTTAAATTAAAATAAAAATGGAATCTTTTCTAGGGAAGAAACAACATTTAATCAATTTTATTATTTTTCTTCCACATAATTGCAATGGATCAGATATTTTGGGGGCTAGGAGAGAGAGGGCAATGTCCATGTCATTCATCAAGGTGATAAAAGTGAGGTGCATAATACCTTCTCAGTAACCATATAACCACAATAACTAAAGAAAAACAACTGCTGCTTTAAAAGAAAAAAATATTTGACCATTGACAATATTTTTATTTATATTCTCTGAAAGAGATATATGGTAATTAAAATGCTGATGGCCAAGTGACACATGAATATCACATTCTTTCTCAGTATGTCAAGGAAACAACACTATTTAGTGAAAATGCTGGTGGGCCAGAGTATAAAAAAATTCAAAATTTAAAACTTATTATAAATAGCAGAGTAAGTATAAACATTTTATTTTTGACATATATCATACAAATATCATTAAAATTTAAATTATGTGTATATACACATATATACATATACAGTAAATTGACCACTGTAAGTTTAAATTTATCCTATATCTAAAATTGACCCCTTTTGCCTGATTCACCCAAAATCTGTATTCCCTTTTTATGGTAACAAAAAATTGAATCATACAATCTAGTTATTTGCATTAGTATAAATTACTTTATATTTTTTAAATATCAAATATCAATAAAATTATATTATACTTGTCTTGGACATAGATCACTGAGAATAATGACATCTAGGATCATCCAAATCATTGCACGTGGCAAGATTGTATTATAAGCATACACATATAATCTATTCTTCACAGATGGTCTTTGGCTTCTTATGATTTTATCATCATTATAATTAATATTTTGTTCCTAATAGCTCCGACAGGATATTACGACAGTAAATAGTCAAATTCTGTGTCAAAAGAGTGGACAATGAGAAAGACTACTGAGTAGCTCTCTCTAGAGTTGCATATAGATTTCCCACAGTCTATCCAATATTAATGTATGAATACATCAGTGCAGTTTCTGAAGTGAGGGTAGGAGGAGTCAAGTAGCTTGGAAATTCAAATGAAATTCATTTTCTTCTATAAGATCTGAAACTATTAAAAATATATTCTCTGGAGTCAGATGCCATGCATTGGGTGTCTCTCAGCTCACACTCACCCAAAAACCTTGGAGAACAGCCCCACCAATCCTTTGAGAGTATCTTGAGGCCTGAACTTCAAAGGCACCAGTCTAAGTGTAGACTGTCACAAAGGGTGTGGAGACATTCATTTACTCAGACTGAATTCTTCACCAATAAACCAAATTAAAATTCCTGACAAAATGCCTTCATTATCAAGTTCTAGGAATTATAACAGAATTCTACAGCATAAACTATATATTGTTACTTGAATAAAAAGATGTTTGTAATAAGATGCCTCGATAGAAAAAGCTAAGCTCCCCTCGTTCACTCATAATAACAAACAGAAAGTGGTTTGAACATTTGGTTAGAATCCAGGCCCTGGGCCAGAGCCATTAGCAGGGCAGGGAGGTAGGTTGTGATGCACACTATGGACCATGGTTCAATCCCTCGGCATCCTTATAGGGTCCCTTAGGTGTGCCAGGAGGGATTTCTTTGTGCAGATCCAGGAGTAATCAATCACTGAGCACTGTCTGGTATGGCTTCAACCGCCCCCCCACACTCCCCCCCAAATCCAGTCCTAAAAGTTTGCCTGCAAAAACTTCTGGTCTAGGTCTAGTAGGTTATGAACCACCAATATGTATCCTCCGGAGCACCATGGAGTTTGTGTTGCACTGGCAATCCACAGCCCTCCAGGTCAGAGCAGTTCAAAAATAAATGAATGTAAATAATTTTTATTAAAAATTAAGGCTGCTATAAAACCTACAATTATAAAATTCTCTCGTTTTATAATTTTCTCTTTTTTTACAAAATTTATAATTGTATTTTATTAATATGTTCTAAGTAACCAGTATATTTTTATTTCCTGGATCAGCTGCGTGCAAGGCAAACATCCTTCCCTTGTGCTATGGCTCCAGCATCCACAAGTGTTCCTTGAGCTCAGAATTAACATTTCTGGGTGTGGTTGGTCCTCAAACCAAAACAAACAAAACTAATTAAGAATAAGATTTTTTTTAGTAGCGCTTTGTTTTATTTTAGAATGTTGAGTCAAAAGATGGCCAAACAACTACTACCTGCCAATGCCATTTAAAAGAGCCACAAAATATTAAAAAAAAAATTAAGGATTAGTAGCAACTTAACAGGATAATAAAAAGATTGGAGAAAATATTCACTAGTTTTGTCCCCAAATGATGGACCTAAAAAAAAAAAAACACCCCACACTAGTATCAAATAGATACGAAAGGAAGATTAAGATATATAGTTAGCATCTTTGAGTAAAAGGAAGGTCTATCTAAAAATCCATTTCAAATTTTATTGTTATCTTATGTTGAATGACAATTCTAAGACTATGCATTTATCAGAATGCATTACCCCTCAGGAAGGATATTAACTATTGACAAGAAAAATATGAACAAAGAGAAAAATATCTTTGAGGAAGCACAATGATGAAAGTAGGCAATATATCAATAATATAGCATTTTCCTCAAAATACCACTTAGCAAATGGATGTTATGTGAATATCTCAGACGAAATTAATTTATTTATAAATTAAAATTTAAGTAGGTAATGAAGAATTTTCTTGAAAAAATAAACAAATAGAATCTTAAATGATGAAACATTATTAAAAATAAAATTCAAATATTGACTGAATAACAGAATATAAGTTTGTTCAGGATCACTATCCTAAACATATTAAAGAGAATAGGAAGTACTGAAAAATGACATACAACTTTTATGAAAATTAGATTGGAGGTTATATTCAATCTAAAAACTATAACATAAAATATAACAAAATAAATAAATAAAAGGAAAACTAATATATAAATATAATATATAATTGGTGTGACATAATTATTTTATAACTTGCACTTCAAAGTACACATTTTGTAATTTAAAAAAACTGCTGTCTTTATACATTTGTATTCACATGTTTCTGCTCACTTTTGTTATTATTCTTTAATCTTTGTAAATGGACTTTCTGTAATGTAAATGAATTTTTCTAAATACATTATATTTTGTTTTCTGATAGTTTTCGAAAAGAAACAATACTGACTCTAAAGAAAAGATTTGAAGTATTTTTGTAAAAATAAAGTGCCACATTTTTTTTTTTTTTAGTTTTGGTCTGTTTAAAAATTTCTTAAGGGGCCTGAGTGATAGCACAGCAGTAGGATGTTTGCCTTGAAAGTGGCTGACCCAAGACTGAACTCGGTTCACAATCCCTAGGCATCCCATATGGTCTTCCAAGCCAGGCACAATTTCTGAGTCCAGTAGCTAGGAATAACCCCTGAGCATCACTGGGTGTGGCCCAAAATATATATATTTAAAAAACCACGTTAATATTTCTACAAAAGTGTATTTTTCATTTTGACCTTCTTGCTGTTTGTACTACAATTGTTTAAAAATATAATGAGAGATAGACCATTCAATTATATTGTCCACCACTATGGATAACCAATTATTATGATTATTGAAAATTCTTTTCTTCCTTACTGATCTGCAGTGTCCAATATGTTGTATATATTACACCTACCATCTGCACAGTACATCTGCTTTTTGAGATAAAAAATTACTTTCATGACAGATTTACTATTCTAGTTTTAAAAATATCAAGCTATTATTATAATATTCCTGAAAAAATGCATCTCTGGTTATATACATATTAAATATTACCTAGTAGCTTATTTTAATAAAAATTAATCAAAACATTGTCAACTAAAAATAATTCCCAACTGAATATATTATAATACTAATATTAATGTCAGAGTAAATGCCTTTAATTTCATCATAATAGAAATGATCCCAAACATATTCCCCTTACTATCCTTAAAATTTTCAGATAGGAAAATTTTTCAGCTATGTAAACCTTTTTGTTTTATCAATTAAAAAATGAATGCTTTTTGTTCTTTATATCTTAGTGCTTATATAATTGGCTTGCTCGTGTTTTTGGTTGCAAGCAAGTGGAGCACCTTACTACCCACTATACTACGTTTTGGGTTCTATTCAAGACTTAATAAATAAATTAGATACATGATTTACTCTACAATCAATCCTTAAAAAGTATAAACTCTAAAAAATTCAATAATATTAAAATAATTTCAATATAAAATCAGGACTTTATATATAAGAGAATATATGAGAAATTATTGTGGCGGTCCTTTGTTCTATGAAAAGAAAATAATACCCCTGAATTCTACATTGAATACACAATTTAAAGGTTCTAAATTTAATTAAATAACTATCATTTTGTTTTAATTTTATTGTTACATAGCTAAAAATAAATATTTTATTCTATTTATGATTTTTGTTAGAAAAACTAATCTCATGTTTAGGTTTAAAAAAAGTAAAGTTTTTAATTAAGGAACATTTATTTAATTTCAAGAAATAAATGACTAGTTCTAATATGAAAAAAATAGGTAGTATAAAATATAAAATAATTTTGTAAGGTTATTAAATTCTTTTGAAAGAATTGGAAATATTCATCCATCCAAGCACATTTATTATTAAAATGCTCTTCACACTCATACTGTTGTTCTTCTGTTATTATGTTTTAATGTTTTTATTAGATTTTAAACATTTGGCATAACTTATAATCATAAAACAGTATATAAAATGACCTTATAATGCCTTAAGGCTTTATACTCCTTTATAGCTTTAGAATAAATATGTTTTGATGATTATTCTCATCCAAATTGCAAGTGGGAGTATGAGCATAGACATTTCATGCATAATAATCAAGGTGATACCTATTTTATGAATGTATAATCCTTAATTAAGGTTGATCCAAGTAGGTCACCTTAGGAAAAGAATGACAAATCAAGTTTCATTGCTCAGTGTTGTGATACTTTAAAATGCATAGTAATATAAATGTTTGTATTTTTGTTAATTGGATTAACTATCTTTAACAAAATATTAATTTATTTCTAATTTGTGGTCACTTTATTTTTCATCTCAAAGACATCATTCTCAATGAAATGTAAACTCATAACATAGAAGAAAAAAGGTTTATTTTTCTAATAGCTCCATTCTCATCTTCTTTTTTAAAGATTATGTTGTAAACTAGAAATGAAATCTTTTTTGTTATTTGGATTTGGGGTCATACCCAAAGATGCTCAGGGGTTACTCCTTACACCTGACTATGCGCTCAGAAATCACTCCTGGTTTGCGGGACCATATGAGACACAGGGGAATCCCACCATGGTCCAGCCTGAGTCAGCCTCGTGCAAGGCAAATGCCTTACCGCTATGCCATTGCTCTGGCCCCAAGACATGAAATCTTTTAGGTGAGGCATATGGTCACAGTCCAATGTTTTTAACCAAATGGTTTGCCTATCTTGAGGTCAATTGCTCCTGTTTTCCTTATTAGAAGATGAAAAATGAAGTTTAGTGTCAGACCTTCATAAAGAAGCAAGGCATTCAGTCTACTGCTTATAATAGGGCTCAATAATTTTTGTTTGTTTGTTTTTGGGCCACACCCGTTTGACGCTCAGGGGTTACTCCTGGCTATGCGCTCAGAATTTGCCTCTGGCTTGGGAAGACCATATAGGATGCCAGGGGATCGAACCACGGCCCGTCCTACACTAGCGATTGCAAGGCAGACACCTTCCCGGTCCCTCAGTACTTTTTTAATGTATACTGTTTTCTGATAAATTACTTATTCAGTTTTGCAAGTTTGTATTTTATTAACTATTTGGTCACCTTATGTATTGAAATAGAAAAGGTGATGACAATCATCTTTTAATGCTTTTCCTTAGATCCCATACTCTTAATTGGCTTTTAGAATAGGTGGATATTAAGATTTTTATTTTGTAAATATGTTAACAGTTGTTTAGGCATATTAAATAACTGTTCACTTGCATTGAATTCCTAAATAGTATGGTTTTAAACATCATGAGACAACAAAACCCTAAAACATGCAATTTCTAATTCAGTCAGAAGATGAGTAAATCAGTCTAGCAGATGTTAAGAGGCACTATTTTAAGAACAACTGAAAAATAAGATGAATGAATACTCTACAAAAATTCAAATGCATGTATCTAATAATTATTGCTCATAACTGTAAATAAGTTAATTTAAACAAATTAAATATTTTGACTTACAGAGCTTTGCATTCAGGAATCACTCCTCATGGGCTTGGGGAAACAGTACATCAAAAATCAAACCAGGGTCAGTCATGAGCCAGACAAGTGCCATACCCACTATCTTTCCAGAGTCCACTTAAAGCATCTTAAATCCTATTGAGTAGAAGAAAGAAACACATAGGATTTTTTCTGTTTTTCTTACAATGACATACATATTTGTTTTTGTACACTCAAACAGAAGCTTTCGTTAGAAACTGTTAGTTTGTAAAAACCCTCCTTCAACTATCCTAAATCTTGAATTTCCAAAATGCCATTTACTTTTATGGATTACAGCTAAAGTAGGAGCATTTGTAGACATGATGGAGTGTTCTGTTTTCATCTTAATTACTTCAATATGTTTTTGGTTCTCAATATTTTATAAACCATATCTCAAAAGACAGAATTCAGGTAACTTCCTTATGGATCCTTAAGTTTCTTCTACAATGTTCAGATTCTTAGTAGGGAAATTAGGGCAAAAGAGGTGCAGACTGGTAACTCTTCCAAGAAAGACAGAGAGACTAACAGGAATATAAATGAATGGGATAGCGGAGCCAAAGCCACCATGCTATGGTCACTGGGCATGAAAGCAATTAGACAGCTTCACAACTAATCTTGGAAGAGAGTGTAAGTCAAGTTACTTAAAACTGATTAGTATACCAGTCTTTAGCCTGCAAGCTCTGGAGCACACTCAGGATAGTGGTAGGCAGAGAGTTTCTGCCACTATAAAGAATCCCAGTAGTTTTACCCCACATACCACAAACACCAATATAAAACCATGCAGAGTCCTGACTTCACTTTTTCAGGACTAATCTCTACAGAGATGATAAACCAATGAAATTTCCAGGTACACGCCATATTCCCTGGGCTGAGAATTCTTGGGGTCTTCTCTCAGTGGGAGTGGGCATCATTCCTCCACATACAAAAAAAAAAATCATCAGCAACCCTCCATCCCACAGCCAAATGTAGCAACCTTCACATCTAATCTCGGAAAAGATGAAAACCAAGCTAAGCCACCAAAACTCTCATCTTCCTTGTTTTTATAGTTACTGAACGTTACAGGACACAGACATGACCATACGTTACCGCCAATTCCGCAATGATGATAGCCTAGTAAGAGCATAACAGAATTCGTATAGGAATGTAGCATAGAAGCCAGCTAAGCAAATAAATAAACAAAAAAATACTCAGAAACCTCAAGTAGCTACAAACAGCTTTATAAATCTTCAGATAATAAATTTATTACTCCATTTTAAAATATGACAGTTTTTCACAGTTGTGTTTTATCTATAATTTCATTTAGTTTTTTTGTTATAGTAAACCAATTAACATTATTTGGGGAATCAAACAGAAATAGTACAACCAATAGGGTTCTTGACTTGCATGTGCTGATCCCAAGTTTGATTCCCAGCATCTCTATGGTCCTCAAAATATGCCAGTAGTAATAATGGAATGAAGTGCAAGGGAGTAACCTCTCAGTATGCGCAAGTGTAGATCTCCACACTAAGAAATATGTAAAAAAAATAATTTTATGCTTTTAAGCAGACAAACTGGGGAGGTTAGTGTAGTGGGACACTAGGGACAATGGTAGAGGAGTCACATTGTGTTTTTTTTTTATAGTGTGTGGAACATTTAATCTCTGAATCAACTTGTGCTATGAATAAAGATTGTAAACCATATTGTTTTAAAAAAGTTATTTTAATTGGGATTGAAGATATTATAGTAATAATTCAGAGGGTATGGTGCTTTTCTTATGTAAATCCAAGATGGGTTTTATTCAAAGAACCCCATATGGTTTCCCAAGCCATCAGAATGACCCCTGAGTGCAGGGCCATGAGTAAGACCTGAATATCTTTCGCTACATACACACATGCCCCCCAAAAGTTTGCATTGTGTGTAAAAGTCATTGTAGTTCATCTACTCAGGACAATCTGCTTTATTTTCTTTTCTGCCTGCATATGAGATGTCATCATATTTTATATTCCGTTTCTATGCACTGATCACTTTGGCAAAATACATTGCCATATTCAAGATACACACACTGATCTATGTGTCAGTATTTTCATTTTCCAATTGTAGAAACAGATGTTGGGAGAAATTTAAAAACTTACCCCTAGGAGCAAAGCCAGGAAAATAAGGAGGTTGGCTTATTACAGAGATTTCTTTCTAATTCCTGAAGAGTTTGAAATATATAGCCTTTTTTATTCAGCTGTTCTCTTATACCTAAAAATGTTTTGTTCATAGAAGAATGATAGGGGGGGGAATATTTCTAGAGAAATGAAAAAAAAACTATTGTTTTGTTTTATAAATATTTGTTAAGTTTAAGAAAATTGTACATTTATAACTATACATATTTTATAATGCATTATTAACTTTTCTGAAGTAATAAAGGCTCAATATATTATTTAAGTTAAGGAAAAATATAAGAAAGATTGTATTTAGAGAGAGCCCTGTTTTTTTTTTCTTTTTGCAAAAAAAGTGTTGCATAGTTGATCAGAAAGATTTTCTTTTATAGTATAAAATGATGCTATTTATTTAGTTTTATATAATATATGACAACAGGAATTATGTGACTAATTTGGACCTTATAATTCTTTTCCTACCCAAACAGATTTATACAGTAGGCCATTTAATTTTTGCAAATCTACTGCTTCAAATTTCACAGTTCATTTTCAAGTTAGCAAAAATATTGATGTGTTTCCTTTCTATTTCTTTCTGAATATATTTGTGCTATCATTTTGTGCAATAATGAATAATTTTTTACACTTTCCCCTATTTCTTTCTCACTTACCTTTCTTTTTCAGCTTCAAATAATGAAATCATCGCTGACCCTACTGGCATTCATTTCTACACTGATTTGTGTGAAGATCTCTTAGATTGAAGTTTTACACTGTCAACAACTGCAGGAGTTTGCAGAGATCTTGTCATAGTCTATTTGTTTTACGCTGTTTCTCTTTTCATTCCAAGTACTTCTTCAATGTAATTTTATATGAAAATATAGTTAGTGTGTTGTTCTACTTACATTTTTGATTATTAATGAGAATAGTAAATCATACAGAAATAAATATGTGCCATTATGACAGCTTATTAGTTTACTATTAAACTGTCATCAGAGTTTATTATTTACCATCTCCCATTTTCAAAATATTCTCTTTTATGAAGTGTTTGTCAACATGCCTCTATGACTTTCCTATTAATTTTGCTATTATGTTATTTTTTTATAATTTGACACAATTATAGGAGGGAGAAAAAGTAGATCTACCTCATTTTTTCACACATCATTTAGCGAGGACTTTAAAGAATTTTTAAATCTATGATACAGCTTTTTTTCTACAACTTAGCAACAGAATTCAGATATGCCAGTATTTGGACTGGCTTTACCAACACTTTTTTTTTGGAGTGATCTTTGCATCCTCTACTCACTACTCTTACCTTTTCATAGTTCAGGAAGCTCAAGCAGTTGAAACCACAAAATAAAAGCAGTCATCATGACTGCATTCAGTCAGTTCCATAGACTCACTTTTGTTCTCAAAAGTGATGTCATTCATGCTATGAAAAACTATGGGTGCATGAGCTACTCAATGAGGGTTGGCAATATCAGGAGGAAGCAAATTTCCCACCTTATCAAATCTATGCCTGTTGTTTGTTAGTTTGGATTATGATATATTCAGATAATTATCTCTGTCACTTTTTAAATAACTTTAAGATTCACATAAAAAGTTAGCATTTTCTACTTTTCTAAAAGCTGATATTACCCATAGAGTCTGGCAATATATACAAAATGTAAAAATAATGTATGCCTAAATCCATGTAAACATGTATAAAATGATTAAAGTGTAATAATATTTCATTATTTAATCTTAGTTCAAAATTTTTCCATTAATAAATTCTTTTTTAATAAATTTTTATTGTGACCAAAGTGCAATTTGGTCTTTCACAGAATTATTTATGGTACTTATCTTTAAAGAAAAGAAAAATATACAAGTGTTTTGTTTTAATCCTAAATTTTAGATACATCATATTTTAATTTTTTGTGAAATAAATTATTTAAATATTAAAAACATTTACATAATGTGTACATGAAAAATACATTTTAAATAAGATATGACTGTTTTCTTTCCAAATTGTCCAGCAGGGCCTGAAAAGATAGAACAATGATTAGGGTGTTTGTCTTGCATACTGCTGTTCCTGGTTTGATATCCAGACCTGAATAAAATACCTAAAGCATCTTCAGAAGTGATGCCTGAGCTCATAGCCAGGAACAAACCTCGAACACAGTTGGATTGTGACCCAAAAACCAAAAAATTCTTTTTTTATTTATTGTTCTTTCTCTCTTTGTCCTCCACCTGTTTCTTCTCTGATTTAGACTCCTCAGACTCCATCTTTTCCTTTTTCTTTCCTCCTCCTCCTCTTCACCTTTTTCTCTTCCTCCTCCTTTCTACTTATTCTCTTCTTTCTTCTTACTTCTTTTCTTTCTTTCTCGTTCTCTTCTTTCTTTTTCTTTTTCTTTCTTCTTTCTTTCTTTCTTTCTTCTCTTTCCTTTCTTCTTTCTTTCTTTCTTTCTCTTCCTTCCTTCCTTCCTTCCTTCCTTCCTTCTTTCTTTCTTTCTTTCTTCTTTCTTTCTTTCTTTTTTCTTTCTTTCTTTCTTTCTTCTTTCTTTCTTTCTTTCTTTCTTTCTTTATTTGTTTCTTTCTTTCTTTTCTTTCTTTCTTTCTTTCTTTCTTCTCTTCTTTCTTTCCTTCTTCTTTCTTCCTTCTTCTTCTCTCCTTCCTTCCTTCCTTCCTTCCTTCCTTCCTTCCTTCCTTCCTTCCTTCCTTCCTTCCTCCTTCCTTCCTTCCTTTCTTCCTTCCTTCCTTCTTCTTCTTTCTTTCTTTCTTTCTTTCTTTCTTTCTTTCTTTCTTTCTTTCTTTCTTTCTTTCTTTCTTTCTTTCTTTCTTTCTTTCTTTCTTTCTTCTTTCCTCTTTCAAGACAATTCAAATTACTGGTAGTTAAGAGAGTCATTTCTATTGCATATATGACTGAAAGTATTGATTATATATAGATCTGAGTGTTGAAGCTAATCTGAGTTTTCAGAAGTTGATAGAAGTTTCTTGAGATCAATACTTTGGCAAGTAGGCATTTTGGTGTGACTGCCTAATTCATAATACCCATAAAAGAAAAATCTCTCTCAAGTAGATGTCAATTGTCTCTAAATATTTGAATGGGGATCAATCATTTCAGCAAAATATCATCATTTTTATTATCTCTAATAAAATCAATAGGAGTTTTTTTTGATACTGACAAATATTCCTCCCTTTGTTATTATCTACCAAAGTCACCTATTTTATCTGCACATAAGTGAATTTAAGTACATAACAATGGAATCAAGTGTGCCTAGTCTTTGAAATGATCACTATAGCTAAAATATATGGGAGAAAAGAAAAAAAAAGCATCCATTTGATCTGGCACATGCCTCAAATTTAGAAAACATACAAGTGTTTGACTACCCCACCAGTAATTCAAAATGTCTCATTCTCTATATTTATTTTTTAACTTCTCTGAAATACTAAACCCAACTAAATTTGTTTACAATTACATTTCTTTATTATTACAATGTTTTCTTAAGATATTTATTGTAATAATCTCATTTTTTTTTTGTTTTTAGGCCACACCCAGTGACGCTCAGGGATTACACCTGGCTATGTGCTCAGAAATAGCTCCTGTCTTGGAGGACCATATGGGAAGCCAAGGGATCTAACAGTGGTTCATCCTATGCAAGTGTGGGCAAGGCAGGTGCCTTACCACTTGCGCCACTGCCCCAGCCACAGTAATAAGCTCATTTTTAAACTATTAATCCCTTAATTAAGTCATTCAAGTTTATGTTACAACAATTTATCCAACTTAAGTATAATGCAAAACACATAAATAATCACTTTAAAATATAAATAGACTTGAGTGCTATTTCCAGACAACTCAATAAATTGATGGCATGTCTTGCAAGTAGGAAATCTGGGTTCAATCACTAGTATATCACGATTCCCCAAACACTCAGGAAAGTGACTTCTGAGCACAAATCAAAAAGCAGACACTGAGTACTAATGGGTGAGGCCCCAAACAAATTTAATAAATGAACAAAAATAAACACTTGTAAAAAATTAGTTTGTATCAAAATATTATCAGCTAAATATAAACTCAATATTAAGTAATCTTAAGAAGCCATTTGACTGTTAACATGAGTTTTGTTCATGGGTATTTCTATTTGCAGATGTTCTTGTGAACATAGCATTAATTAACCAAAGATTCAGTCTTATAAATGTATTATCTGATATTTATCTTAATAATATTTTCATTTTTATTATAAAATATGCTTTAATATATATGTGCATACATTAAAGAACAATTATCAAAAGTCTTTGAGTCAATAACAAGCTATTTATAATATTTAAGAAAAAGCAATGTTATGCCAACTTTTTAACTACACTGGATTTAGCTATCCTAGTACCCATTCTGTCCAAGAACCACTGTATTCTTTTCTTCCTGTCAAGCCTGTATAAACTGTGGGTATTTTCCTTTTGTAGAACATCTCAATTTGGGATTTCTATTTTCCAGTACTCTACAGGCACATGTGAATGATTCCTATTTATCGATCACAGTAGCTCTTTCTCATTATAAACATCATTATAAAAAAATCTCCTACTTGTCACAACCTTATTGATTAGCTATCTCTTACTATTCTAGAAAATGTTCTTCTATAAACAGTTTCTGCCTCCTAATCTATCAATTACTCTTGCTTTCTCAGCTGGCTTACAAACCCATCACCGCAGTTGTTGCTAGTATCTCCTAAGCCAAATGAAAATTTTTCTTCTAATTAGAAGTCTCACCACTTGTGACACAGTTGATGCTTTATTTCCTTATAACTTCTTTCTTTATGAATAATGTACCAGCTTTCATGCCAGGTTTCATCCATCTATCTGTGAATTTTTTAGTCCTGCATGGATACTTAGTAGATTAAAGGTTCTTCTAATTTTTCATTAAATTTGACTCTCTTCCAATTATCTTTCATAGGAAAAAAAACTGCTAATGGACCAAGCATTTATATAACTTCAGCCAATACATTTTAATTATACAAATATGATCAAATTTATAACATTGGTCAATCGTAGTTATTTAGAGAAAATATCTCATGGTTGCTTAAATATTTATTTCACGTGTATATGCTAAAAAAGCCTGAGGAATAATAATTTTATCAATAATACAATATTTAGTGTAACATAATAACATAATCATTAATTCATTATATAATTATATGCAGAGGTAAAATTAAAGTAACATTTATATCTTAGAAATACCAATATTCATATTATTATAAAATATCTATTTGGAACTAATTATGTGTAGGACTACTACTACAACTTATTAGTGTGTCCATACCTAATTAGATATAAAACTCAACTGCATAATTAATTAGTATTATGTACTAAAACATATTAATATTTTTAGAAAAATTTCCTCTTTGACTAACCAAGGAATATTGTGGTGTTATTGTGATAGAAATAGTTTCACTATATGGAATTAGAGGACAAAGTGTATATCAGTAAAGGAGGTAAGGCATTTTATCTGTACAAAATTTAAAACAGCAAAAGAAGCCTATCTAATCTATACTATCATTTTTTGTGACAATTTAAGTAATGTTATGTTCAAATATATTGATTAACCAAGTTTCAGGTATCAGTTTACCTCCCTTTATTCTGAAGGAGATTTGCCTGGCATTAAATTCCAAATATTTGGCACTAGTGCTGAGCTCCAAGGACAAGTATTATATACTCATTTTTAATTAGCTTTCTTTTTCAAGAACCAAACATTGCAATTTAAAAGAAAACTTCAACATAAATGTGTTCACTCCCTACTGATTTATTTTTTTACTGACATTTTTATGCCAGGATTACTACAAAAATATTAAATAAAGGAATGTTACAAATGATCCTATCTAACTGTCAAATTAATGAGATATGAAAATGATCTGGTAATAAGTCAATAGGCTTATACTACAGAATACAAACCAGATTATTAGAGAAGTGAAGGTAGGAAAAACATATAAAAGAAACAAAGGCCTCAATAAGAAATTAATTGTTGGGGCTCGCGAGGTCGCGCTAGAGGTAAGGTGTCTGCATTGCAAGCGCTAGCCAAGGAAAGACTGCGGTTCTATTCCCCCTGCATTCCATATGGTCCCCCCAAGCCAAGAGCAATTTCTGAGAGCTTAGCCAGGAGTAACCCCTGAGCATCAAATGGGTGTGGCCCGAAAAACAAAAAAAAAAAAAAAGAAAAGAAATTAACTGTCTATACCAAGACATAAAATATCAGTCTAGTTTTGCTGATAACTAGATTACTAACCTAACTCTTAATGAAAAATAAGTCTGATCTTGTTGGATCTATTACTGTTTTGAAATAGTAATGAGTGAGTTAGTTTCATGATAAACAACACTATATTAGATAAAAAAGATTAGATTAATGTGACATTTACAAAGTCTAAAATCTTTAATGATTTTTTCAAGATGTCAGTAAATTTATAACCATTGTTTAAACCATGCTCTTAAAAACTGGCTTGTTTAAGCTAGTTTTTTCTTCTAAAATTGTAGAAGATGTGACAATGTTTACCACCCAGAGATACTTCACTAAGAACTTATTTCCTTAGCACTGATATGACTGCTATTAAAATTTTAGTTAAATTTTAGTGAAGAATTTTTTGTGTGTGTGTATGTGTGTGTGTATATATATATATCAAAAAAAGAAAAGAAAAGATAAGGCCTCCCAATTCTTACCACAGGCTGTGTTCTTTACACTGACTGTATAGAAAGAGGAGGTACAGTAAATGCACCTCATATACCTCAACCTAGGCCGTTTGCCTGGTCTGTATTGTGAATTGGGAAACAAAAAATTTAGTTGAAATAGATAAATAATATATATATACATATTTATATATTTAAAACAGATGTATTAAAACACAACCAGATTTACTAATGCATTGAGTAGTGGTTTTAATGATGACCTGAATAATTATAATAAAATCAATAAGTGCACCAGAGCTCAGAGCACTCACCTATTTAGCTATATAAAGGAGTAAAGGTAATAGAATAATAGATTTCTAAAAAATAAATATATTTTAAGTAAAGCAAACTATTTCTCAATTACAAAATTTTTTTTTTTGGTTTTTCGGGCCACACCCAATTGATGCTCATGGGTTACTCCTGGCTAAGCGCTCAGAAATTGACCCTGGCTTGGGGGTACCATATGGGATGCCAGGGGATCGAACCTCAGTCCTTCCTTGGCTAGCACTTGCAAGGCCAGCACCTTACCTCTAGCACCACCTCACCAGCCCCTCAATTACAAAATTTAATTATAGAAGTACATTCAAGAGATGACATGGATGTCTGAAGAGTAGAATAAGCTATAGAAAATATTTAAAATTAAAATTAACTATTTAGGGGCTGGAGCAGTGGCACAAGCAGTAAGGCATCTTCCTTGCCTGCGCTAGCCTAGGATTGACTGCAGTTCTATCCCGCAGCAGCCCATATGGTCCCCCAAGCCAGGAGCGATTTCTGAGTATCACTGGGTTTGGTCCAAAAACAAACAAAAATTAATTATTTAAAATACATACTAAATAAATAATAAATCTATTTACCAAAATAGATCAACATTTTAACAATATAGATATTAGTGAATTTATCTGTAAAAGCACAATGGTATGAATAATACATTGATATTTTTTCAAAATATCAACACATGCTTTATTTCTTTAAGCAAAACATGTTTTCAGGGAAAATGTTTCTACATATTTTAAATTTTATTTAAAATAAAATGCTTTTATTGATTTTTCTCTCACATCAGAACAATCCCAACTATTTTGAGAAAATAAAGGGTATACTTCAAATTAATCTTATAAGTTCAATAGTAATAATCATTAGAATTGTTCATTAAGACATAAATTGTATCTGCATTTTTAAAGATCATCTGCTCATAGCACCTTCAACCTGTGTCGAGGACTTATTTTCTGAATATCTCTTTGTCATGATTATACAGGCATTGTTATGGCATATATGTATTATCTCTGCAAATTACAAAGGTACATTTTTATTATATGGATCTTAGAAAGCACTTTTTTTCTCAAAAAACAATATTCTAACCTCCTACCAGTCAATTAAATTATTCAACACTGAACAAGTCATGGTTAATAACAGCTATTCTTGAATCATCTGCTCCAAGAATTAGTAGAACAAGTCTTACTCCCGAGGATCAGATACCTATTAAATTATTAAATTAGTAGTCTACTGGGTGAGTTTGCTTTTCAAAGAAGGGCTATTGCTGTGTAATCATTTTACACTTACAATTATAGAAGGCAGCCCTAATTCTAAGTCCATGGAACTTAGTACAAGTTAATGATAAATTTATTGAATACTCAGTTTTGAGGTTTTGTTGTTGTTTTTTGGTTTTTGGGCTACACTCTGTGAATCTCAGGGGTTACTACTAGCTATGAGCTCAGAAATTGCTCCTAGCTTGGGGGACCATATGCTACACTGGGGATCTAACCTAGGTCTGTTCTGTATCAGCCACATGAAAGGCAAACGCCCTACCACTGAGCTATAGCTCTGGCCCCAGGACACTCAGATTTTGAATAGCTTCTTTTTCGTCAAGACATAATGATTTGCACTAATATAAACATTAATGTCTTAACCTTGAAATATTACTATACCACACCCAACACCAGAATTAAATGATTAAAAATTAGCACCATGAAACAAGAAAGATTATGTCAACTTTCACTATTTTAATATTTAGAGGTTCTAGTTACTGGCAGCTATGCTGACCTCTGTGACAGGAATATTGAGAAAAATGTTTTATTAATGTTTGAAGAGTATTTTGAAATGTGAAGTGCCACATAAATACTAAATTATTCCTGACATAGAGATTGACTATTAAAGTTGCCTTGTGATAAGTGTCATATTATGGGATTATTTCTAAGAAATAGTTATTGGCTAATCTTGGTCCTTATTCCTGAAGGAGTTTAGAATATGCCTTTTAAACTTGGTAAATTTCAACATACTCTGCTAGTTTGAATTTTTTCAGAATATTGTTTAATATCAATAAGTGTAATGATAAACAATGCTGAAATTAAAATATATAGATAATTAAAAAGATAAGAAATATACATTTATAAAATATTAAAAATGCTGTTTATAAAAATAAATTTGCCATATAAGTATATACCTTAATTTTTTGGGTTTATTTAACCAAAGCAAAAATATAAACATATAAAGGTAATTAACTAAGAACAGAAGAGAAACTTTTCCTATGGCAATAACTTGATTAAGTTTGATAAAATGTTTAGAGTCATGTTAATAACTTAAATATCCAAGGCAGAATGTGAGACAGAAAAACTGACACAAGTTCTGCAAACAGTAGTGAAGAAACAACTAATGCTCTTGGGAATGACTGAAACTCATTTAAAATGAAGACAGCAAGGAGAATAAAGAAATATCTGTGTGCAAAGTTCACCAATACTAGTGTTTATTCATTGGTAAAAGTTCTCTTGTGTAAGGATTCAGAAATAGTAAAGATGTTTGAGAGCTTGCCTGGCAAAAGGTAGAGTTGGGTTACATCCCAGACTGCATATGGTCCATCATTTCCCATCAGGAGTGATCCCTAAGTGGAGAAAAAGGAATAAGCCTGGAATATGGCTGAAGATGGCCTCAAAACAAAACAAATGAAATGTTCTTTATGTATTTGCATGTATTTATATACTGGGTCAGATAAATAGACTTCATGTTGGAAAGGATTTTAACAAATGCTCTTGCATGGCATGTTGTGCCTGCAGCAATACAGACTCTAGTGTAATAGCACCATTCAGTATTTTCTATTCAAAAATTAATCCACAAATTTATTAAACATAAGTTCACAACTTTAGATATCAGGTCAGAAAAAAATTTTGACTGGTCAACTTATAAAGCCCACTTACACAAACCATGCATACTCTGATCAGTCATTTCACAAAACCTCATTCAAATGAAGCACAATCAATTTAGAATATTTAAGGTATAATGATAGTAATATACATCAATAAATGGTACTGCATATGCAAAGCATGCAGACAGCTAGATGGTCACAGAAAGATGCCATCGACATTCTGCAGACTGTGAGCTGTGCAATGAGTGATAAGAGTGAGAGGTAGATTATGAGATGAGTGATGGTTGAAGAGAAGAGAAATAGTGGTTGGGGTTACTTCTTAGATGTATAGATTTCAAAAATGGAACCACAAAAACTGTAAAATTAAAAGAATTTTAAAAATTTAACACCACCTACAAGAACTAAAAATCAATCAGATCTGCTTTATCCAAAAAAAGCTTTATCTGTTTTCCTTTTTTTTTTTTTTTTTTTTTTTTTTTTGTGGGAGTGACAGGGCACACACTTGGCAGTGCTCAGGATTAACTCTTGGTCCTCTACTCAGGCTTCTCTCCTAGTGCATCACCAGTACCGTGCATAAACTAGGGGTTAAGCCCCACTAATCTGTATGCAAGACAAGTGCCATACCACTATACCTTTACTCCAGACCTAGAGATATTATTTTATAAGGTGACTGTTAATATTGAGAGAATTACCAAAATGAGATGTAGCAAGAAAACAAACAAGAAAAATAACAAAATAAGAAGAGCATAAAAAGAAAAGTAGGATAATTATTGTTTAGAATTAAAAAATTAAAAATAAAATTTAAAGACTTGGAAAATAAAGTCTAACAAATCTCTATCTCAATGAAGAGTCAAATGTAATGTACAATGTAATTTAACATTAATTTTCAAAAATGTAATTACATTTTACATTACACGAATAAAAGCATGAATAAAAGACCAGTTCAAGAGAGACAATAAGATTCATAGGAGCTCAATAGTGAAATTAAGAAAAGAAAAAAGTCTAATACTCAAAAAATGTAAACTATTCATACTATAAAATGTTAATAGATAAAACAAAATTGAAAGTATGAAATGACAAACACAGATAAACTCTTTAAACATTAGAACATTGAGGCAAAATAAACTTACACTGCTAGGAGAAAAAAAGTCAGTAGCAAAGAAATGTAAACCATTCTTACAACTCTATTTCTAAGCTGTCAGGCCATAATCAGTGAAAATAATTAGTATGCAAATATTAAAATCAATATAATAAACACCTGTGTTCTTAATATTGGGGGTTAAGACACCTCTATAGGTCTGTCATGTTTTTTAATCATTTTGTCAGTGTGATTAGGAAATTGCTACTAAATAAGCAAGTAAGCAAACTATAGAAAAGGATAGAAACCAACTGTCCATGAGAAAGAAAGCAAAGCTAACTCAGATGGATGTCTTCAAAAATAAAGTAATTGCAATGTGTGGAACATTTCAGGTATTTCACAATAACAGAGAAGTAAGACCCTTGCTTCAAAATGTTTTCCTTCTACCCAACAAGCTTTCAGCTATATATAGAAGAAAATTGAGAAAATTAGTATTTATATAAGCATGTACCGAAAGAAAAGCAAAAGAGAACCATTAGCCAGGAGAGAGAAAGTTATGCCAGAAAAACTGCTTCTCTGCTCCTGACAGTTGTGGACTTGATTGTATATGGATGTATTCTATGTTGAGTGTTCAAAGGAACTCAAGGACCAACCAAGTACCCAGCACCAGGTTTTGGGAAGCAAAGTGTCTATCATTAAAGAAAACCATGATTCTCTGAATAGTTTCTGCTAAGAGAGGACTGTGTGCTTATTCATTCCCCCTGGGGTTATGCACAAAAGACAATTTAAGGTTGCCTATAGCATATCCACTGAATTTAGAAACATGAGCTGGTGGGTGGGACATTGTCATGTTAATAGAGATGCTGACAGGCAGAAAGTCTAAATTACAAACCATTTATTTGTCCATCTAGCACTACTGCTGCCAATGCCTAGTTGCAAGATCAATTTAAGACACTAGAGCCAGAGGCCAAGGCCCATCCCAGTCAGCAACTCCGTTACCAGAGTGACACTCATTGACAGCAACTCCTATATTATGAACCCACCAGTTCAAGGTTAGGTCATGTTGTAGAACTCACTCCTAACTCAGGTCAGTGGGAAATGCTTATTGCTACTACCCAGGACTCTAAAGTCATACCTGCAGCTTTCTACCATCATCATTTATTTTCTGTCACCTACTCACTGCTTTTCTTACTCTATCTGAAAACTTACACTCTACTTTTTACAAAGCAGACAGATTTTTATAGTCTGAAAATTTCTCTAGTCACATTCTAAGATGTTTGTCCATACATCCTTTGGAAATTTAAGTTCTTACAGCATTTCATTTTTTCCTTCATGATCTAGCCATTTATTTCCTTCTTCATAAACACAATCATCACATACTTTCCATTTAAGTTTAGCTAGCTTCTTTGCTAAGTCTCTGGGTTCAATCTAGATATAAACTATTCAAAGGAATTTGGTTGTGATCTCTCAGTCTCAGATGCTTTCATGATCATAATGATAATCAAAATTTATTTTTCCAAGAGTGGTCAAATGTCACTTGCATTCATATCAGTAGGCCTGATACCCTTTGCAATTTATACCCTACCTCTCCTAAGAAGAACATTCAAATATCCTTTTTCTTGTCATAGTATTTAGCACTTAATAATATTTTTATTGTACCAAATATTATGTTGATATTTATATATTAATATATAATTTAATATTTAATAGTTTAATAGTATCCTTAATGTCAACAATATGGGATGAACTATCATGATACTGTTTTACTTTCCAATAAATCTGAAATACTTGGACAAATTATCTAGCAAAACACATTTGCAGTGAATATTGTATGATGAAGAAAAATAGCTGGATTTATATTTTTAAAACTTGAAATGTAAAATGAAATTTCACATGGATATAATAACATGATAACTAAAATATTAAAATTATTAGTAAAATAATGATCTCGATTAAAGTTAAAAGTTAAAAGTTAAAAGTTCAGGGGCCGGGCGGTGGCGCTAAAGGTAAGGTGCGCCTGCCTTGCCTGCAGTAGCCTTGGACGGACCGCGGTTCGATCCCCCGGTGTCCCATATGGTCCCCCAAGCCAGGAGCAACTTCTGAGCGCATAGCCAGGAGTAACCCCTGAGCGTTACCGGGTGTGGCCCAAAAACCAAAAAAAAAAAAAAAAAAATTAAAACGTTTGTTAAAAGTGGGAAGGTAATTATGGGGCAAGTTATAATTTTATTAGAAGCCTAAAAGAACTAGATATTTACAGCTGTATAAAACTTATATAAAATGTATTAAGTGAGATACAAGATAATACAGCAAGTATGATTTTTACCTTATTGTATGTTCAGGTGTTCAATTCATGACTTCCCAAATATTTCCCTAATCTCTCTAGTGTTGGAAGCTAGAAGTTTAATGAAGTTTGGAAGTAACTGTTGTTTTTACTTAATATGTAAGTATGAAATTAACTGCTGTTTTGCTTATGCTTAGACACAAATACAGCCATTACAGACTCAAACATCTTTTTGCTGTTTTTCTTTTATTTAATCAAAGACTAGTGGATAAACAGGCTCAAATTTTAAGGAACAAAGTTTAGGCCCAGAAGAACTATCAGTTCCTGGAACTAGACCATATGGGTACATACCAGGAAATAACTAAATGATCAATTGGCCAAATGAAAACTACACCCTGGGTCTGGAGACAATTATAGAAACTGGCTACTGGGTCTAGAGATGATTGATTCTCTCTCATTGTCTCTACAGCCCACCCTAGTCATTTCTGATGTAACATATATCGTATGACAAAACCTAGCCATTTGTCGGATGCATTATGTATAACAACATATAGTTTTAAAAGTCAACTGCCCAGAAGTGAAAATCCTCTAAATTCTTTTTTAAAAGGGCCTGTATGCCCACTAAGGGCTCATCGACTCCTGCAGATAGTGTGACCCCACCATGCGGATCTTTAATAAACTCCCATGCTGATCTTTAATAAACTTTCATGCATTTGCATTACTGACTCCTCTCATTTTATCTCTGTACTATGGATTTTGAGCCTGGAGCTAACACTAGAAACTATTTAAGTTTAAAGCCAAGAGCAAGGCCTAAGAATGAACAGATTTGCCACCCCCCCAAAAAATCATAAAGAACCCCAAAGAGCAAATGCACAAAACAACTTTTGAGAATTAAATGAGTTGTGTATGTATATATATATATGTATATATATATGTATATATGAGTATATATATCCATATATATGAAGTTTAGACTTTATGTGGGCCTTTGTTGGTACCATTGTCACCTTTGTTGGTACTATTTTCTGTTAGTTTTGCTATATTTATTAGGGAAAGGCATTTTTCATACAAATATTTCTTAGTTATAACTTAATTTAGTTCTAGATATTCACAGATATTTCTGCACATATGTTTACCTGACATTAATAGACTTGCAAAAACATATTTTCTCCAGTGATTGATCAGAGAAAAAGAAACAAAAAATGATAGGAAGGAAGGAAGGAAGGAAGGAAGGAAGGAAGGAAGGAAGGAAGGAAGGAAGGAAGGAAGGAAGGAAGGAAGGAAAGAAAAAAAGGAAATGAAGAAAAGAAAGTAAGGAAAAAAGCACTGGTTCTAGTTCAAGATAGGATCAAATCTTGAGTAACATATTTCAAATAAATGACAAACATAGACTTGCTATTGATAGATTTATATTTACAACATAAGTCATCGCATCTATATAAATAGATAACAATATATGGTGAGCCAACTTGTTTGTGTCTATATAATACAACATAAGACTCAATGACCATGCAAAAATATGTTGTTTTCTATTATGCTTCTGTGGTTTTCCAGGACGATCTTTTCAATTATTTAATAGCTCATATATTGTACACAGTTGAAAATTAGCTGAGGGCTAGAGTTATCTGTAAGTTCATCAGTGACTAAATATAAAAGATAGTTCTCACTTCATTACTAGAAAAAGATTCTATTTTCTGGTGGAAATTTAGTTTACTAGAATTATATAGAGTGCACAACTTCTTTATTATCTTCATGCAAATTTTATAGCATGATAGCTAAATTATAAAGATGTGTGTATTAAGAAAAAAAGAAAATTTTCATACTATAACAGTTTCAGAATTTATTCACACTCAAGTGTAATTCACAAAAATCATTACTTTAGTGACATCTTGGGCCTTCTCTCTGCTTGCTTTGGCCTGGGAACTTTGGTCATCTCCGACATCCTTCTCTGAGGACTTGCTTTCTCCTGAGGTGAGTCTTCCCTGTCCAGAGACTGTGGAACTACTGTGGCCTCTCTGTTTCACCACCACAACATGTAGAAAAATCCACAACACAAGTAAGACAATGGGGGGACAATGCAGGCAAACACCAGGCATAGAAAATGAAGATGGCAACTCTGATGGCTCAAAAATGGCCAACCACCTAGTTAGTCTCTCAGATATGGAGTTAAGAGAAGACATATGGACAATGTTCACAGAACTCAAAGAAAGCATAGATTGAGTTGATTGGAACACTAATAAGAATAAAGAGGATATGAAGATATAAATCAGAAAACTTCAAACTGATATAACAGGTCTGAAAAACTTATTAGATGAATTAAAAACCTCAATGGAAAGTTTCTCCAATAGGATAACAGCAGCAGAAGATATAGTTAGTGAACTGGAAGATTAGATGCATAACAATTTCATATAGCACAAGAAATTGGACAAAAAGCCTTAAAGCAAATGATCAGACAATGAAAAAATTACTCAAAGACTGTGAACAGATGAAAATAGAAGTCTTTCAGAAACAGAAACAACTTAAGAATCATTGGAGTCTCAGAGACCCAGGAAGAAAATTCCCAGGAAGAATCAAAAGTCAAGGACCTCATTACAGAGAAACTTCCAGAATTAAAGACTACATGCAACCAAATCCTACATGCCTGAAGAATAATAGATAAAAGAGACCCAAGGAAAAGCACCCCAACACACATCACAGAGATAGGGATATAATACTAAAAGCAGCAATATCAAAAAAAATTATAAAGGGAGCACCCTTGAGATTTACAGCAGACCTGTCACAAGAAATGCTCAAGGCCAGAAGGCAGTGGTGGAACATAGTGACAAAACTTAATAAACTAAATGCTTCCCCTAGAATAGCGCACTCAGCCAGACTCACTTTCAGGTTTGAAGGAAGTATACATAGCTTCATGGATAAACAATAATTCAGAAACTTTGCAGACACAAAATTAGCCTTAAAATAAAAACTGAAAGATCTACTTTAATCAAAACTTACCAACAGACACACCAAACCACTACACAGAGATGACATTAAATCCCATGACAATTATCTTTCTCAATGTCAATGGACTAAATGCACCAGTTAAGAGACACAGAGTGGCTAAATAGATTTAAAAAAAAATGAATCCAACCTTCTGCTACCTATAAGAAACACACCTGAACACTCAGAACAAACATAAACTCAAAATTAAAGGCTGGAGAAAAAATTATCCAAGCAGAAAACACCCCAAAAAAGGCTGGAGTGGCCATACTAATATCAGATGACACAGACTTCAGACTCAGAAAAGTTGTGAGGAACAAAGATGGACATTTTGTACTAAACAAGGGTTGTGTAGAACAGGAAGAAATCACACATATAAACATAAACACACCCAATGAGGAACCAGCAAAGTGTTTAATACAATTGTTAAAAAATTTTTAAAAAGATCAATAACAACACAATAATTGTGGAGACCTCAACACTGCCCTGTCACCCCTTGACAGGTCAACTAGACTGAAACCCAACAAATATACACTAGCTCTGAAATTAGAAATGGAAGAAATTAGATGAAAATATATATTTATATACATATGTCTAATACATATTTATATAATGTAATATATTAGTCTAATATATATGTATATGTATAAGGCCCTCCATTCTCAGATACCTGTATACACATTATTCTCCAATACACGTGGGTAATTCTCCAGGATAGACTCTATGCTAGCCCATAAAACATATCTCCATAAAATCAAGAGGATAAAACTAGTGCAGAATACCTTCACTGATCACAATGCACAGAAATTAGACATAAACTACAAAGGGACACAGAAGAAAAACTTGAACACCTGGAAATTAAACAGATTACTACTGAACAAGCAGTGGGTAATAGATGAAATCAAAGAGGAAATCAAAACATTCTTGGAAACAAATGACAATAAAGACACAAATTATCAGAATTTATGGGACATAGTAAAAGCAGTACTGAGAGAAAAATTTATAGCTTTGCAAGCACACATCAGGAAGGAAAAAGGGGACTACATGAATAGCTTAATGACACAGCATATAAAATTAGAAAATGATCCTCAACAAAATTCTGGCAAATAGAATTCAATGCATCATCAAGAAGGTCATTCAAACCATGACCAAGTAGGTTTCATCCCAGGAATGCTAGGATGGTTTAACATCCATAAATCTATCAACATAATACACAGCATCAACAGAATGAAAAACAAATTCATATGATCATATCAATCGATGCAGAAAATGCATTTGATAAGGTCCAATACCCATTCTTGATAAAAAAAAAACTCATCAAGATTGGAATGAAAGGAAATTTTCTCAATATAGTCAAGGGCATCTACCACAAGCCAATGGCAAATATTATTATTAATGGAGAAAAACTAATAGTCTTTCCCCTACAATCTGGTAGAAGACAAGGCTGCCCACTTTCAACACTTCTATTCAACATAGTATTGGAAGTACTTACTATAGCGATTAGGCAAGAAAAGATATCATGGATATCCAGATAAGTAAGAAAGAATTCAATCTCTCACTGTTTGTAGATGACATGATAATATGTTTAGTAAACACTAAACTCTGCTAAAAAGCTTCTAGAAACCATAGATTCATATAGCAAAGTGGCAGGTTACAAAACTAACAAGCAAAAATTAATGGCCTTCTTATACACTAATAATGATAGAGAAGAAATGGACTTTAAGAAAACAACCCCATTCACATTAGTGCCACACAAACTCAAATATCTTGGGGTCAACTTAACTAAAGAGGTGAAGGAACTATACAAAGAAAACTACAAAACCCTACTTCAAGAAATAAGAGAGGACACAAGGAAATAGAAACATATACCCTGCTCATGGATTGTCAGGATTAATATCATTAAAATATGGGTTTTAAGAAAAATGAAAGACATTCTTGCAATAATAATTTTCAGACACAAAAGAGAAAAGGGCTGGAAGTTACAGCTCACCTCATGAAGCTCACCACAAACAGGGATGAGTTTAGTTAGAGAAATAACTACATTTTGAACTATCCTAATAATGAGAACGTATGAGGGTTACAGAAAGCCTGTCTAGAGTACAGGCGGGGGTTGGGTGGGAGTCAGGGAGACTTGGGACATTGGTGATGGGAATGTTGCACTGGTGATGGGTGGTGTTCTTTACATGACTGAAACCCAAACACAATCATGTATGTAATCAAGGTGTTTAAATAAAATATATAAAATTAAAAAATGATGTTTTAAAAAAATGTGAATACTCTCAAAGGCAGTGTACAGATCAAACACTTCTGAAATTCAGTTGGAACAATAAAAACCCACAAATAGCTAAAACAATCCTTAGTAAAAGAATATGGGAGGCATTACTTTCCCCAATTTTACTTTGGAATAACTACAGATCCTCAGATCAGTGGAATAGACTTGAGTATTCAGAGAATAGCCGAGACATACAATCAACTAATCTTTGATAAAGAGGGAAGAAATCCAAAATGGAGCAAAGGAAACCTCTTTAACAAGTGGTGTTGGCACTTGCAAAAAGGCGAACTCAGACCCCCATCTAACACTAGATCAAATCCAAATGCATTAACGACATTGACATCAGGCCAGAAACCATAAGGTATATAGAACAACACATAGATAAAACACTATATGACATTGAGACTAAAGGCCTCTTCAAGGAGGAAACAGCACTCTCCAAACAAGTGGAAACAGAGATAAATAGATGGGACTATATTAAGTTGAGAAGCTTCTGCACCTCTAAGGAAATAGTGCCTGAGATATGAAAGCCACCTACAGAATGGGAGAAACTATTCACACAATACCCATCAGACAAAGGGCTAATATCTAAGATATTCAAGGTACTGACAGAACTTAATAAGAAAAAGATATATAGCCTCATCAAATAATTATAAGAAGAAATGAACAGACACTTCCTCAAAGAAGAAATACAAATGGCCAAAAGACACATGAAAAAATGTTCCATGTCACTAATCATCAGGGAGATGCAAATCAAAATTACAGTGAGGTACCATCTCACACCACAGAGACTGGCACACATCACAAAGAACACGAAAAATCAGTCTTGGCTCGGATGTGGAGTGTAAGAAAGTCTTATTTACTTCTGGTCAAAATGCTGTCTAGTCCAGCCTTTATGGAAAACAATATGGAGAGTCCTCAAAAAAATGGAAATTGGGGGCCAGAGAAATAGCATGGAGGTAAAGGCGTTTTCCTTTTCATGCAGAAGATCATCGGTTCTAATCCCGGCATCCCATATGGTCCCCCGTGCCTGCCAGGAGCGATTTCTGAGCACTGAGCCAGAAAAAAACCCTGAGCACTGCCGGGTGTGACCCAAAAACCACACACACACACACACACACACACACACAAAACAACAACTGGAAATTGAACTCTCATATAATCCAACTATTCCACTCCTAGGGATATACCCTAGGAACACAAAAATACTTTTCATAAATCCCTTCCTCACACCTATATTCATTGCAGTGCTATTTATTTCCAGATCTGGAAACAACCAAGATGCCCTTCAACAGATTAATGACTAAAGAAACTGTTTTACTTATACACAGTAGAATAGTATGCAGCTCTCAGGAGAGATGTCATAAAATTTTTCTATATGTTGATGTACATGGAATCTATTATGTTAAATGGAATTAGTCAGAGGAAGAGAGATAGACACAGAATGGTCTCACTCATCTATGAGTTTTAAGAAAAATTAAAGACATTACTGTAATAAGGCCCAGATAAAATAGAGTTAAGAGCTGAAAGGCCTGGAAGGATCAGCTCACAATTGAAGCTCACCACAAGGAATGATGTACTCTGTTGGGCAAATAACTATACTAACAAATAACATTAGTTTTTATTATTAGGTTACACCTTATTTTTCCTAAAACAAAGATCATTCCTATGTATATTTATTTATTTTACAACTTTGATTTACCCCAAACAGAGATTGTCTTACTTGTAAACCTGGGTAGGACTGGCTCTGGATAACCTGAGCTCTTTGTTCTTATTGCCCCACACAGGTGTGGTCTATGTACTTAATAAAAAAAAAAAAAAAGAAAGGCAGTTGTGGCAGGCAACTAGATGGAGATACAAGGCAGAAGATTGCCAGACAGCACGTGTTTCACCCTCAGCCTGGATTATTTTATGTGTGAACCTAATTCAGACTCATTCAACTGGGGTTGGAGATACGGTGCAGGGGGGTGATTTTAGCTTATGTTATTATTTTCCTATTTTCATTTAGCTTATGTTACTATTTTCCTACTTTTATTTAGCTTATGTTATTATTTTCCTATTTTCATTGAGAAGACCCGAAATTCTCTAAATTCATCTACTTGTAAAATGCATTAATAAAACATCAAGTTAAATCAGGTAAATCTGAAACAGTAATTCATTCCTATGTCAGCAATTAAGATTCACCTACAATCATCTAGAACAGTAGAGTAGAAAAAAAATGAATGTTTCCCATAAAAAGAAAATAGAAAAAAAAAACAGGTCCTTCTCTGCAGTTGTCAAATAACATAAAAAACCGACTTAATTATGATAAACTGAAGGTCATTTCACAGGCTTCGGCTTTTATTACTAAAATGCCACCTATGATCTCCTCAAATGATTAGCTTCTCCATGTAAATGTTCACTGGAACACATTTTAAGTGGCAGATAACTACTGTTAAGCTATTTTGTTTTACTCGGGGTCTTAGTTTCTGCTTAGTCACATCCATAGAGTGCTGTTAGTAATTTAAATAATTAAGCTATAGAAGATTGGTATGTTAATTTAATTAAAACCTTGCTGCCAATTATTCTTGTTATTTTGCCATATCTTATAGCTGGTACTTTCAGGAGTTGTGGAAGCTATTGAGGAAAGCGCTTAAACTTTGTAATGAATTTCACTTTTCGTTGAAAATGAGAACCATTGTAAAATTTTATTTGGTCATTTAACCAAATGGCAATATACTATACTAGGTTTATAGATCTGTCAGCTAGAAATTGCCTGGTGATTTAATGCTGACTATTCTCTACTAGCTCAATGGTAACCTGATTCCATAGCCTTGAAATAGTAAACATGCTGCTTGACATCTAAATACATGCATAACTTTGCCAAAGTCACAGCACCTACTAATGTTTTCTAGTAGTGCCAGTCAGTAGTTATAAAACAAGGGCAAAGCTAGGCTTCAATTTTGGAGCATTAATATTGATCATGGGAAAAACTTTTAAGACAAAATTTGCATATGATCTAGTAAATTAACAAGGGTGTAGTGTCTTCAAATCAATCTAGATATTAAAATACTCATATCAGAATATCAGAACCTACCTCTGCATTGTGAAGCCTAGATATTTCATTTGTCTGTCAGAAATTATTTGCAGGGGATTTTTTCTAAAATATAAAATAAAAGATTACAGGAATCACCATACTTTGCAAAAACATTAGAAACCACTTACAAATGATAGTAAAGACCAGCTTAGAGAAATACAGTTTTTGTATATTTGCAATCGAAGACTATGATTTATTGCCAGAAGCATTTGTTATACAGATTCCGAAGAGTTTAACCTTTTATAAAAATTTTTATATTTAATAGTTATTAGCACATATTATATTTAATATTAATTAGCATTCTAAAGTGCTACTGAAACACTGTTAAGTGCTAATGAAGGAGTCAAGTTATGGAGGTTAAGCACATTAAAAATAAATAAATCATTTATAAACTGTAATTTCTCAAAAGTCTCTATCTCTTTCTCTTCTCACTTCCCATAGTCACCCACAGCAGGATAATCTAAGGGCATGGCTTTTCTTTCTGCTTGAGAATTGTACATTCACTCATATTAGTCAATTCCATATTATACTTTCTTCAGTAAATAATGCTATTATCTACCTATAAAATAAAATTTGTTAAAACTGTGGAAGGGGGAATTCTTATGCCTAATTTGTTGTTATCATTTCAACTCATGGTGATTTGATAAAGTAATGATTTATTATTATTTTTATTTATTTTTTAATATAAACCTTTATTTAAGCACCATGATTGCAAGCATGTTTGTAGTTCAGTTTCAGTCATAAACAGAACACCCCCATCACCAGTGTAACATTCCCACCACCTTGATAGTTTTACATATATATAAAAATTGGAAGTGCATATGCATGTTTTCTCTGGAGATAGATTCCATGGAACTCAAGACAAAAAAAAAATTAAAAAAAGTAATTGTGAATAAAGTCCAAGTCAAAGAATGTTAAACAAGAATGCCAGAGTTTATTTAATACCTACTTGTTTATGTGATGACCCAGAAGTGAGAATTTGCAGATTATTTTCTGTGCAACCTTCTATATACCTTCATATTAATATTTCTGCCTCTTAATAGAAAATGATAAAATTATAGCTGGTGGCATGGCATGTAACACATTACCATCACACTATCTTTGTTGTGCTAAACATGAATTTTTTGGAAAGAGGATAACTTGGATTAAAACATTTACTTTTGCTAGTAATGAACATCTCTTTCTTTTTAAAACAAATTTTTGATGACATTCTTTTGTACACTTAATGTGCCTATTCACTCATTCAAGATCAATAAAACTTAAATAACACAATATTCTATTCAACCACCAAATATAAAACTATTAATACCACTTTAATATTGTAGTATATAAAAGTTGAACAAAAATATGTTTTTAAAAATACTCTGATTAATAATCTTCATAAAAATAATATAACACATACTTTTTTCCCCTAAAGTATACATTTTATTTTTATAATGCATCTTACTGAGAGTCATCTACCACCTTCTTATCTTTGCTCTATATAATCCCTAAGGGGAAAAAAATTCTGTTCATTCAAAAGCTCTCTGCTAAAGAAGTCATGTCAGAGCCAGAGACAGGGTTTTAGCAGTAAGTGTGATTCTTGCATATGCAAGTTCTTGGTTTTTATCTCCTGAAACAAATAAGGAGTAAATCATAGGTCATGTCAATACAATTATTATTCAGAAAAATAGTTTACCAAAATAATGAACTGACCATTAACCAAGTTCCATCCTGGGATATTAGCAATAGACTATTCTAAGGCACAGTTCTTTCTGTAAGTAACCAGTTTTTGCCTTATGTGTGTGCTGACACACATTACAATACAGACACACATTTTGTGTCTAAAAACTAAGCCTATTGGGGCGGGTGATAATTCAGAGGGTAGGCTATTTGCTTTGCAACATCCAGCATGAGTTTAATACTCAGCATCCTATTTATTATATAGAGCACCACTAGTAATGATCCCTGAGCACCTCACAGCCAGAGTGAGCCCTGAAAGTCCTGGCATAGTAGGGTGTGAAGCTCCCTCTCAAACAAAAGAAGAAAACTAAACATATAAAAACTCCTATAAGTATCTGTTATTAGAACATTGTAAATTAAACTACCATAAAATATCATTCAACATTTAATACCATCCCTAAAAATATGTTGGTACACCAAAGCTTACTAGAATATAATGAAACTGTAAATGACACTACTTTATAAATAAAAAATTGTCACAAATTTTTGTGACAAAATTTTAAATCCTAAACATTTTTTTCATATTTATTTTCCCAGAAGAATAAAAACACACATTCAGAAAATTGTGTGCCTTCAAAAGACAGCTTGAGAGAAATGAAAACACAGTCCATAGAAGGCAATGTACTATATGCCACCTACATAAGCACTAGTGTCTTGAATATATAAATAACTTTTAAGATACAGGAATCAAGAGACAAAAAATGCACAAGCACAAAAATAATATAAGTACTTCTTATAAAGAAAACATGTAAATGTCTAACAGCAGAACCCTTAATCACCAGAGAAATGCAAATCAAAATTCCAATAAAGTTGATGAATAAAACACAGTGCAGGAAGCTCTTGGGGCTGGTTTCTTCCAGAAAATTAATAAATTGAGAAAGTTAATGGTCTGCTATTTTGCACTATGGAACCTAATCTGACACACAGAGGAGAGCAGCTTAACTTTGGCTGAAAACCAGTGTAAGAAAGACAGTTATAGTTTGGGTAGTAGATTAACTTTGAAGAAAATTGGGGCAGAAACATCAGTGACTGGCAGTAACAAGAAAATACACACTATATAAAATTAAAATAGAAAATATCAGTCTACATATTAATTATAACTGCAGCCCTCAGAAAGTAACACAAAGTCTTAATAGGGTAAACAAATTTTCCATCTCACTACTCAAAACATCTATATGCCATAGAAAGGTACAAAGTATGGAAAAAAACAGGTAAATATCAATAACTCACAGAAAAAGAAAGGAACCATCCATGATGAAGCCACAGCATGAAATCAAATTAAATCCATTAACTCAATGTGACAGAGGATGGAAAAACATACAAAAAAAGGATTAAAGAAAAAAATACCAACAGGGAATGACAATAAAGACAAAGTGTAAAAGGAATCAAATATAAATCTGAAATTAAACACAAAAAAACTTTATTGCTAAAATAAACAACTAAATTAAATTTTTTCAGGATTCAAGAGCAAATTCAGGTAAATAGAAAATATTGAGAACTTTATCATCATTACCATTAGAAAATAGACAGACCATGAAAAAAGACAATATTTGAAGAAATAGTGTCACAAAATGTTTCATATTAGTTAAAATATCAATATATATGCATATATAAATTCAAACCAATAAAAATGGATAAATTTCTTATCATAAGTTTCTTATGATTTCTTATCATAAATTTTTTGATTGTAAGTGATCTTATTTTGCGGTGACAGATGAGGAAGCTACTTGAATATGGGAGTTAACATCGGTTACAAAAACTATCCTGAAATTCATTCAGGAATTCACATTTGCTTGTGACTGTGAGCTGCAATCTAGGACATGCAATAGCTCCAGGGAACAATTGTGTTTTAAGGTCACTACCAGCCGTTAGGTCAAATACAATGGATACTAAAACAATCAGATTATGAGCAACTGAGGTTAATTTGAATAAGAGACTTGAAGAAAACATACCCCAAAGAAGACACACAGATGGCCAATTAAAACAATAAAATTGTCCAACATCAGTTATCCTCTGGAAGATGAAGATCTACAGCATCAGTGAGATATTACTTACTGAGATGGTTATATATTTTTTTTATGAGATAGACAACTATTGCAAAGAGGTAAACAGTAGAACCTACAAATGCAGGCACTATGAGTTTGAAATGTTGACTCCTACACCAAGATGGTTGCAGTCATCAGAATGTATGTGTCCTAACTTAAGAAATAACTAACTAAATAAAATATTTGCTATACTGAAATTTCAAGGTATGAAATATTGGTGACTTTTTGCAGTTGCCAAACCAATCATATATGTACATTTAAGCTGATATTGAAAGAAGTGAAAAACATATTTTCCCCTACACATTCCTGATGGGAGTTGTCTGTCTCTTTCTCATGCAATGCAATGTTCCCCCCTCACCCTCCCCTCAATTTATCCTTATGTTAACTACCTGCTTGTCTCTTATCTACTGAGCTACAGGTGCTGATCCATTTGCTGGCTCCCCATGGTTTTACAGACCCTGCATTAATCGTCCTGAAGACATCTTGGAGACTTAAAGTCTGGATCCCGCTCACTTGGAGACTTAAAGTCTGGATCCCTACTCACACCTACCCCCAAAATCTCTGGATTCCCCCATATCAAAGCCCATTCCTCTTTCCTTTGTAAAAATAACACAGCCCACCTGAAAACTGTATAAAACCCCCCTGATTTCAGACCTCGGGGTTCGCAACCTCTGTTCTGCTCTGAGCATGTTTCTAACCTCTGATTGATCAGATTAAAATTGGAACTTGCCTGCAATTTGCTGAGCACGTGCCTTTTTCACTATTCTGTGCTGAGCAACTGGGGGGGTCGGGTCGTCCGGACTTTTCAGTTTTTGGCGAGCCAGCCAGGAGACCCTTACACACCCCGCCCGAGCCGGACCAGTGAACAAGGTCTGCTTGGTAAGTTCCCTGGGATCCCTCTCCCTCCTCCCCCCTTAGCTCACTCTCTAGTCCCCGTGCTTTGCTCTGGGTTTATCTGTGGGAAGCACCATTTTGCATTGCTATTGAAACAGACCTGGTAATTCCACTAAGGGGCTTAATCGTGGAAGTGTGGCTTTGAAATTCCAGACTGAATTCCCACTTGACGCGTATACCGAGTGGCAAAAGAGTCGACGGACTCCAATGCAAAGTCACATCCCTGGACGCGCGCACCAGGGGGCCTAGGAGGCGATTTAAAGCAACAGGGAAGACGTTCCCTGGTTGCAGGAAGAGGTCTGTCTGTGTAAGACATGCTGCGTCGTAGGTTTGCTTTCCGCCGCTATTATTGGATTTTAAACTGTTGTTGGAATATTGGCTTGCGATTTGAGTTGAATATCTGGCAATTCTGATATTGTCATTGTGTTTCTCTATTGTGAGTCCCTTGGGGGCTCATCCATTGATTGTTACACCGAAAAACTTTCTGTTTAATATCTTTCTGTAACTGTATCTAAACTAACACTACTGAGTCCGACCGCAAAAGTCCCCCGGAGCCAGGTACCCCGTCTTCTCCATAAAAGACGTGGTCCGATAGATAAATCCTGGTGAAGAATAAAGGGGTCTCAGACAAATCTCTTCAGATAGATTTGCCCTCCAGCAAAACTGAGCACGCGCTAGGAATACATTGGTTTAAGCAATACACTACTCCCTCTAGTGGTCGGACATTCTTCTTCTATGTCTTCTGCGACTGTCACTCTCTGTCCCCCTACTTGTGACTGGGCTGACCCAGCCGCGTATTCTGGCACACTCATCCCAGTGTGTTGTTTTCTCTCTACGGAACACCCTATCCTTGTTTTTGTGTTTCAAATCGAACTCTGTATTGTGTTTTTTTTATTCCTTGTTGGTTGTTATACTGTTCGGTGTGGAAAGAGTGCTTGATACATTGCTGTCAAGTATTCTGTGTGAAAGAGAGGCTTGGTAACAGCTGTTTGTGCATAAGGCTGGTGAGATCAGGCAGCAATGGGACAAGTACAATCCACACCACTTGCTCTTACACTAGAGCATTGGAAAGAAGTTAACAAAAGGGCAAAGAAACAGTCTTGGGTTATAAAGAAGAGAAAATGGCAGGCATTTTGCTCTTCCGAATGGCCCTCCTTTGGTGTAGGGTGGCCTCAGGGAGGCTCTTTTCATTTGCCATCCGTACGAAAAGTAAAAAGCGTTATCTACCGCGCCAAACCCGAGGGACACCCAGAACAGAAGTCCTATATTCTTGTTTGGGAAGATTTGTGTGAAAACCCCCCGGAATGGATGCGCCCCTTTCTGTTTCCAACAGCTCCGACAGCCTTGCCGCCTGACAGACGCTCTTCCTTACCCCCACCTATTAACCATAGCATTCTTCCTGTAAGAACCCAAGAAGGAGGCGCCCCGGAGGAGATAACGAAGCCAGCCCCTCCCAGCTCACCTCTATGCCCACCACAGTTCCCCAACATTTATCCAGATACAACTGATCTTCTTTTCGATCCTCCTCCCTACAGGCCCACAGAACGAAGATCCGCTCCACAAACGCCTGCCCTGCCAGCATCTGTGAAGCGGGAGACACCTGTCCCCTTTGCGCCTTCCTGTGAGGGCGTGGAGAAGCAGGGAGCAGGCCAAGGGGCGTGGTTGCTTGCTGCTGCAGAGCGAGAAGTGTCTGTCCCCCCTGCGTCTCCCTCAACTTGCGAGAGTTCGGATCAGGGAAGTGCAGACCAGGGGACTTGGCAGCTCACCACAGCTCCTGCCCTGATCTGCGGGAATGCAGGAAGTGCAGACCAGGGGACGTGGCGGCTCACCCCAGTGCCTGCATTGGGGAGAGGGGAACCGTCCACACTGTCAGCTCCCACTGCCCCTCCCCAGCCACCACCACCACCACTATTAACCAAGGGGCATGACCGGGCCCCTTGCCTACCTTCTGTTTTAACAACAGACGGACAGGAATCATACTATCCACCCTCCCCCCCTGACTCAGAGGGAGGGTATGGACGCACAGGACCAGCTGCAGGGACCCGGAGCCAGCTAAGAGGACAAAATTCTGCCCCTCATGCGGCATCTATCATGCCACTAAGACCAGTGGTCCCCAATGTTCCTTTGCCCGATGGGCATGGTGGAAATATGGCTACCTTACAGTACTGGCCTTTTCCCTCCTCTGATTTATACAATTGGAAGCTAAATCATCCTTCTTTTTCAGAGGACCCTACTAAGTTAATTAACCTTTTTGACTCCCTAATGAATACTCAGCAACCAACCTGGGATGATTGTCAACAGCTGATAAAGACCCTTTTTACAACTGAGGAACAAAACAGAATCCTGGCCGCAGCATGGAAAAATGTGATTGGAAATGGTGGACTAATCACCGACAGGCCTGATGAAATAGATGACATCTTTCCTTTGCGCAGACCTGACTGGGACCCCAATGCTCCTGGAGGTAGGGAACAACTGTCCACTTATCACCAGACACTCATGAGAGGTCTCCGGGAAACTGCTAGAAAGCCCACAAATTTAGCCAAGGTAAAAGAAATAATACAAGGGCCAGAGGAGCCACCAGCTGTCTTCCTAGAAAGACTAATGGAGGCATATAGGCCATATACCCCATTTGACCCTGCTTCTGAGGTCCATCAGGCATCAGTAATCATGGCTTTTGTAGGACAGTCAGCAACAGATATTAGAAGGAAGTTACAGCGGCTAGAAAACATACAAGGCAAAAATTTGCTGGATGTGTTAAAAGAGGCAGAGAAGATATATAAGAAAAGAGAAACAAAAGAAGAGAGAGAAGAAAGGTTAGAAAAGGAACGTAGAGAGTGGGAAAAAGAGAGAGAAAAGCGTAAGAAGGAAGAGGAAGAGAAAGAAAGATTAGAGAGAGAGCAGAAGGAAGATCGGAGAGATTACAGGAGAACTAAGGAAATAGCATGAGCCCTGGCCGTAGCAGTCAGTGCAGAAAGGGCAGACAGGGACCTGGGCCCACGTAAGAACCCGGGATGGAGCTCAGGCCCGCGTTGCGATTTAGAATCACGACGGAAGCCGCGCAAGCTCGAGAAGGACCAGTGTGTTCGATGTGGACAGATAGGGCACTGGGCACGGGAGTGCTCCCAACCCCCAAAACCTCACTCAACAAAGACCCTAGCAATAGACTCCAAATGAGGGGGCGGGGCTCCAATTCCCTCCCGGAGCTCAGGGCTAAGTTTAAAGTGGAGGGGACTCCTGTGGATGTTGAGTTAGATTCAGGAGCAGTATACTCAGTCCTGAAGAAACCACGAGGGCCATTGGCAAACAAACTAACTTTAGTACAGGGAGCAAATGGAAGCAAGTACAGACCCTGGACTACTAGTCGTACAATGGATCTGGGGAGAGGAGAAATAAAGCACTCCTTCCTGGTCATTCCAGACTGTCCTTCACCTTTAATGGGTCGAGACCTATTAACTAAATTAAGGGCACAAATTACTTTTGAGGAAACAGGCTCTGAGGTAATTTTTAGGAATCCAAAGTCCAACCTATTGGAACATCCATTTTAACCATGAGAGCTGAGGACGAGTATAGAATATTTGAGGAAGAAATCCATACCTCCAAAACAGATCTGGACTGGTGGTTAGAAATAGCACCAGCAGCATGTGCCGAGACTGCTGGACTAGGGCTGGCAAAACTACAGGCACCAGTAGTGGTGGAATTAAAGGCAACTGCAATCCCTGTAAGAATCAGGCAATACCCCATGAGTCAAGAAGCAAAGCAGGGAATAACTCCCCACATCAGGAAGCTCTTTAAGCAAGGAATTCTGGTAAAATGCCAGTCCAATGGAATACTTCCACTTCTCCCTGTCAAGAAAACCTATGCTCTGGGGACTATAGACCATACAGGACCGTGAGGACAGTTAATGCCCCTGAGTGGAAGACATTCACCCTATGGTAGCCCAAACCACTTACAATCTGCTTAGTACGCTCAGTCCAGACTGAATTTGGTTACGACTGTTTGGATTTGAAATGATGCCACTTCTTCTGCTTACCCTTGCACCCCAGACTAGCCTAGCTGTTGTTGCTTTCGATTGGACAGACACGGAGGCCGGCATCTCAGGCCAGCTGACATGGACACGACTCCCGCAAGGATTTAAAAACTCCCCCACCTTTTATGATGAAGCTTTGTAATCAGGACCTATGTGCTTTTCGCGAACAACACCCACAGGTAACTCTGTACAGTATGTCGATGACTTTGTTGATCGCTGCTGAAACTGAGGACAGTTGCAGGCAAGCCATTCTAGATTTGCTACAAGAGCTAGCCCAGCTGGGATACCGGGGCCTCTGCCAAGAAGGCCCAATTATGCAGACAGGAGGTAACGTTCCTAGATATACCCTACGTGATGGCAAACGATGCTGACGAAGGCTCGAAAAAATGTAGGTTGCCCAAATCCCCCGACCACAAAACGGCGCCAGCTGCGTGAGTTCCTGGTAACCGAGCAGGGTTTTGCCGTTTGTGATTCCAGGTTCGCCAACCCTGGCAGCACCTCTATACCATCTCACACAGGGAGATGCAGCATTTGAATGGTACTCCTGGATTGCACAAGCCTCGATGTGATCAAGACGGCCCTGCTGTCCGCCCCAGCGCTGGCTCTGCCTGATGTGAGTAAGCCATTCACTTTATTTCTGGAAGAAAGAGGGCGGGGTGGCCAGAGGCGTCTTAACCCAAACACTTGGGCGGTGGAAAAAAACCAGTTGCCTACTTATCAAAGAAATTGGACACAGTAGCCAGTGGCTGGCCCAAGGTGCCTTAGGGCAATTGCAGCCGAGGCCCTTTTGGTAAAAGATGCTGACAAGATCTCCCTTGGGCAAAAGTTAACTATAGTAGCCCACATGCACTGGAAAGCATTATCCGGCCAGCCTCCGGATCGTGGATCTCAAACGCTCGAATTACACACTATCAAAGGTATTCTGCTAGACAAAGACAGAATTCATATCGGAGTACCCGCCACCTTAAACCCGGCTACTCTGCTGCCTGAAAAAGAAGCAGAGCCGATACTGCACCAAATGCCAAGACATACTGGCTGAGGAAAGCAGTACCAGAAAAGACCTCTAGGACCAGCCATTAAAGCAGTCAGATGTGATATGGGTTTACAGATGGCAGCAGCTTTATTAAAAGTGAGAAGAAAGAAGAGCTTGAGCAGCAGTAGTAAGCAATCATAAAGTGGTTTGGGGCCCAACGGCTGCCGAGATGGAACTTCTGCTCAGCGGGCAGAACTAATTGCATTAACAAAAGCTTTAAAATTAGCAAAAGGGAAGAAAGCCACCATCTACACAGATAGTCAGTATGCTTTTGGGAACCGCACCACGTCCATGGCATAATTTATCAAAGATGAGGGCTGGCTGACTTCACGGGAAAGGACATTAAAAATAAAAAGGAAATACTGAATTATTATCTGCCCTTCAACTCCCCAAAGAAACTGGCCATCGTTCACTGCCTCGGACCATCAAAAAGGAAATGGGAGCAGTAGCAGCAGGGAAACCGATAAAGCAGATGCAGAGGCAAAGACTGCAGCTGAGGGACTACTGCCCTGCCCCACCGCAGGACCGAAGGGCCACTTCAGAGGAGCGTTAGTATGGGTCAGAGAAGACATCCCTATACCTCCACTCAAACCGAGTGGAAAACTACAAAAATTGCTGAACTAGATCCGGAAGAAATAGAGAGCCTGACCCAGAGGCAAGAAGGGTTGTTGCCACTCAAGGAAGTACCTAGACAAGAGAAAACTTCAAGATTCAAGAGTACCTAAAAACACTCATCGCCTCACCCACCTAGGGCCCATGGAAAATGTTGAAATTGCAAGAGACTGGCTGGGGGGCACACGCCCCGAGGAAATAAAAAGGACTTGCAGAACAAGTTGTTAAGTCGTGCCAGCCATGTCAGCTGGTAAATGCCTACCCTGGGAAGAATCATAAATGGAAAACGATTAGAGGAACACGACCTGGGACAACACTGGGAGATTGACTTCACAGAGATCAAGCCCACCAAATATGGACTGAAATCCATTAGTTTTTGTGACACTTTTTCTGGCTGGGTAGAAGCCTACCCCTGTAAAAATGAAACTGCGCAATGGTATCCAAGAAAATTCTAGATGATATTTCCCCAGGTTCGTACTTCCTCAGGTAATCGGTTCCGATAGCGGACCTGCTTTCGTGGCCCAGGTAAGTCAGGGGGATTGGCCAGGGGCTCTGGGAATCAACTGGGAAGCTACATTGTGCCTATCATCCCCATAGCTCAGGTCAGGTATAGCGTATGAATAGGAACTATTAAGGAGACTTTTAACTAAATTATCTCTCGAGACTGCGTAAGTGACTGATTTCCCTCCTCCCTCCAGTCCTTTTCCGGCTCGAAACACCCCTCTCCCCTCCCACATAGTTTAACCCCTTTTTGAAATCCTATTATGGGGCTCCTCCCCCAGTAAAAGTTTATAACTGATAATTATGAACCTTCTCTTGCTTCCTCTCCCCCTTGGCTGCCCGACTGGCTGCTGTCACACGCGCTGCAAAAGTGCATCTGGAAAAATCTTTCAGCAAGCATACGAGCCCGGGGACCTGACAGTACCACACAACTACAAGCCAGGAGACTCAGTCCTCGTGGGCGACATCGTGCTCTAACATTAGAACCCAGGTGGAAGGGACCGTATGTTGTCCTCCTCACGACCCCTACTGCAGTTAAGGGTAGACAATATTTGTGCGTGGATACATGCCTCACATTTAAAGCCAGCACCAATAGAATTTAATCAGAATGAGTGGGCAGTGAAGCGAGCAAAAAACCTGCTCAAAATTCAGCTTAAACGCCAGCAAACTGCTCCTCCTGCCTCAACTCCTGTGGTTACTTTCTAATGCCCCCAGTTTTAGGGGGATTTGATCGGCCAGTGGATCACCAAAAGCTGTCAAGGACTCTCTACAGTAACCCCTGTGACTGCCCCGGAGGGTCATCAGTTTCAAACCTGAGTACCTGAGCTACACAGGCAGTCGACTGTGTCCACTAAAACGGCCTATCTCCAGTTCAAGCCATCAGCTTCCACAGGTGAAATCAAGGCTCAGTGGGTATGTAAGCAAAAACCCCAACCCCTTCCCCCGGACACGAAAGGAACCTGCCCCCCAGGATGTGTAGAGCTAACTCAGGTACACTCACGGTGCTATAAAACCTATCAGCAGTGCGTTAAAAATGGCCAACTCCACCTGGTGGCGAAACTAACTTATACCTACAAGGGGAGCACGGGAGGTGAGTGGGGTCCTGAAACTTTTAAAACTCCATACGGGGCAGCACATTGTCTAGCAAATATTGGAGATGTGGTCTGCTGGCCTCTAAAAGCCCCTTTACATATATCAGATGGGGGAGGGCCCACAGATCAAGAAAAAAAAAAGGAAGCCATAAAATGGGCCGAAAAGGAAGTTTATAACCTAATGCCAAAACTGGGCCCAAGCACCCCTCCCTTCAAGCTAGGGTGCTAAATGAGGATCTGGATTTCAAATATACACAACATTCATAAAGTACACCTCACAAGCTCTATAAATCAAACCAACCCAAGCTTAGCGGCTGACTGCTGCTATGCCATGAAAATGATTAACGATTGGCCATTAGCAATACCTGTGCCTAAACCAAATATAAAGTAGCTTTTCAAACTGCACCTATACCAAACCCTTTAAAGTAATCCCTCAGGGATTTGACTCCTCCACTTGCTATGTTAGAAATTACTCACTAACCATAGATTTAGGGCAAGTACCAACAACAAGGTGCTCCAACATCTCCGAAGTCTCGTTGGACTTGGGATGCCTCCCCAAAGGACAGGTCTGGGTCTGTGGAGGAAATTTGGCTTATCCAGTGTTACCCAGAAATAGCACAGGCATTTGTGCACCTGCCTTCCTGCTACCCAACATTGATGTTCTCCCAGGAACTGAACCAGTCCCTCTTCCCAGCATAGACCTCCTGGGAGGACACCGAACTCGTAGGGCTGTAGTATTACTACCCCTGCTGGCTGCGTTAGGGGTGGTCGGAGGATTAGGAATGGGAGCTGCAGGGTTAGGAGTTTCATTGGACTGGTATAATAAGTTATCTGATCGACTGGCCTCAGACATCCAGCAGGTTTACAAGTCTATCCAGGACCTACAAGACCAGCATGACTCACTCACCCGGGTGGTCCTGCAAAATCGGAGGGGACTAGACTTAATCCTAGCCGAGAAAGGAGGATTGTGTGTAGCTTTACAAGAAGAATGTTGTTTTTATGTTAATAAATCCGGAATAGTACGAGACAGAATAAAGAAACACCAGGAAGAATTAGCAAAGCAAAGGGAGGAACTCTATGATCAACCGTTATGGTCTCTATGGGGAGGAATCCTCCCCTACCTCCTGCCTCTACTTGGTCCACTGCTAAGTGTACTCCAATAGTTGCAGTAGGACCCTGTATCGTAAACAGAGTTGCAACTTTTATCCGCACTCAAGTGGGGGAAGTTAAGCTAATGGTGCTAAGACAGCAATATCAGGAAGTACCCACAAAACTCTGAGTAACCACTTACAGCACCTTGAACTTAACCCCCGAAACTCCGCCCCACCTCAGCAGGAAGTAGTTACAGAAGAGAAACCATCTGCCCAAAATCCCTTCAATGTTCTTGGCTAGCAGTGGTTACTTCTGTGTTAATTCTAAGATTAGAATTATTAACAAGAAGGAGTGGGAAATGAAAGAAGTGAAAAACATATTTTTCCCCTACACATTCCTGATGGGAGTTGTCTGTCCCTTTCTCATGCAATGCAATGTTCCCCCCCTCACCCTCCCCTCAATTTATCCTTATGTTAACTACCTGCTTGTCTCTTATCTACTGAGCTACAGGTGCTGATCCATTTGCTGGCTCCCCATGGTTTTACAGACCCTGCATTAATCGTCCTGAAGACATCTTGGAGACTTAAAATCTGGAGCCCTCTCACTTGGAGACTTAAAGTCTGGATCCCTACTCACACCTACCCCCAAAATCTCTGGATTCCCCTATATCAAAGCCCATTCCTCTTTCCTTTGTAAAAATAACACAGCCCACCTGAAAACTGTATAAAACCCCCCTGATTTCAGACCTCGGGGTTCGCAACCTCTGTTCTGCTCTGAGCATGTTTCGAACCTCTGATTGATCAGATTAAAATTGGAACTTGCCTGCAATTTGCTGAGCACGTGCCTTTTTCACTATTCTGTGCTGAGCAACTGGGGGGGTCGGGTCGTCCGGACTTTTCAATATGTTCTAGCTTCATGCAGTTGCCCAGCTGAACATATATGTACTTTTAAGCTGATAATGAAAGAGAAGAGTAATTTAACCAAAAAAGTGTACTGACACCTATTCATAGTTTTTGCCTTATGAACAGGCTAAGAAAAGTAATTTAGTTAGCAGAGAAAATTTCTTTTTAAATCTTGTAAGCAGATAGTCCTCAAGACTACTAGATTAAAATAAATTTTGTGAATTCTTTGGATATTTTCTAAAAATATTTTAGTAATACTATATATAAGCAAAATTAATGTTTGATTTTTTATTACAGAAAGATTTATATCAGAGATAGGATGTTAATCATTTTAAATGTAGATATAATGACATTAAGGAGTCAATATTAGAGTAACATGATGCCCAAAACTATTTTGTTATAAAAGTTCCAAAACTGCATTCTATCTAAATTTCTTTAATTTATAAGTCCCCTAAGATAGAACTAACTAATAAAAATAGCAATGCTGGCACTGGTGGTGGGTTTGGAATTCTAACACTGAATCTCAAAAGCCTATATGAACAACTTTGTAAATCACAGTATCAAAAATTTAAAAAAAAAACCACTTAGCATCTTAATTCCCTAACTTAAAGTCTGAAAATTGCCCACTTTAGCTGTGTAAGTAACAAATTATTTCATCATGTTGTCATCACTTCATTGATGTTCTGTAGGTTCAATGTATTTTATATCACATATAAAGTTTCATATTATATCAGCAATTTTCCTGTTTTTACTTAATGCAAGCAATTTAAACAAAATTTTGCAAGTGAAATGAAAGTAGAATAAGGTGAATTATTATTGTTATTATTATTGTTATAATTATTATTATACTTTCTAGAGTTATTGCACATTAAGTATTCAGTAGTTTTAAAACATCAATGCCTCTACTGTTTAAACACTATAGCAAGAGAATTAAACAAGACCACATTGTTGCTTTGAAACTTCTAGCATTTCCACATACTGCTATTTGAATATTTATTTATAAATATAGAGCTCTTTTTCTCTGTGGGTAAATTGTAGTAATCTCTGACATGGTTTCCCATGGCCCAACACTTCTTTCTGCTTTACCCCAGAATAATTTTTTATTACAGATTATATCACCCACTTAAAGAAGGAAACAAAATCATATTACTCCAAAATTACCTTTTCCTTAAAAAAAATTTAAATAAATTCTAAAATTTTCACAGGAGTGGCAAGAATGATGTCATTGCCATTTACAAGATTTCTGATTTTATTGCCTTTAAAATCATTTTTAGGGTCAGCGTGGTGGTGCTAAAGATAAGGTGCCTTGACTGCACTAGCCTAGGATGGACCGCGGTACCATCTCCGGCGTCCCATATGGTCCCCCAAACCAGGCGCGATTTCTGAGCTCATCGCCAGGAGTAACCCCTGAGCATCACCGGATGTGGCCCAAAAACAAAAACAAAATTTTAATGCGCAATGACTTTTACTATGAATTTTTCATTTCAATTGCATGCTGACCATGATAACAGTGTGGTTGAAATTGTCTTTTTATTATATATGTGGAAGATTGTATTATTGGTTTTGATTGTTTTTGTTTTATTATAGATCTTTATATATGCACCATGATTACAAGCATGATTGTAGTTGTGTTTCAGTCATAAATAGAATACCCCCTTAAATTCTTCTCAAGTATATCATTGATGGTCAGACCATTTTTACTTTTAAGAAGTTTGTGCAACTATTTTGTTAATTATGTTGTTTTTCTGTGTTGATTTTATCCTCACAGTTTTTCCTCTTATTCATAATTTGGTTCAATATTTTTTGATTATTTCTGTATTTATTTTATGTATGCTTGATAGTTAACTAGGTATACTACTCAGATCATCTTTATATTATTTAGGTTGTTCAATAATCTATACAACAATCTTCGACTTGTGACTTGTCTACATTTCTAGATGGCCTTTTCATTTTCTTACACACACCTTTTATTATGGTTTGGTACATGTTATCAAGGGGATTATTTATAAATTTAGAGAAAATGTCAAAGTTCCAATCCTAACTACCTATTATTGTGGCCTAATTTGGAAAGACAGGAATTGCAAATGAATAACATATGAGGCCATTAGATGAACTCATATAAAACATCAAAAATTATTATTAAATGGTATGTTTGAACACACAGGGAGAAGAACCAAGAAACTCAATATATTCATAGATAAGATAATCATAAAGACAAGGAGTCCCTGAAATTTCCCTGGGAGAAGTCAAGTGTGAAGTAGATTTCCAGTAATAAGACTTTTTTTAACTAACAACAACAACAACAACAACAAAAAAACAAACTGTGGAAATTAATTATATTTAAGCTGCTCAAATTGTGGTACCTTGTTAAGGAAGTACCAAGAAATTAGCTAGCTTCTGGAAATTTTCTTTTGTTTCTCTTTATTTTTCTTTTAAAAAAAATCATTGACAATGGGTATAATTGTTGTATAACATGTGTAACTTTATACAATTCACTTAACTAAAGTTGCTGGAGACAACAAAAATTTATCTTTGGTGATTGATTAATTTACTTACTTTTGTACAGGTTTTTTATATATTCAAGAAAATGTTCCTATATTATTTAATAAAGAAGGGCACTCCTAAATCCATTCAGGATAATATATTTGTAGGTGAGATTACCTTTTCAATATTTGAGCTGATCCTTTTGGATGGATAGTTAAGAAGGCATTTTGATTGATTTTCCAGAACAATCAGGAGTGGATCTTTATTGATTTTATTTTCATTATGAGAACTTGCTAAAATTTGAGGAGATAACGCTAATGAAATTGTAGTTTTACTTTGAGAATATAGCAATTGTGAGTTTCTCACTCACATTCTAGTTTGTAGTGAACTACCAGAAATATACCAGTATTATCACTAGTTGATATCACTAGCTCCTGCAGATTTCCTTTCTCCAAATAAATAGTTCTTTGCTGTGACTGTGTAAATACTTATTTCCCAAAACTTTGTGGTGAAGATGAATTCTGTAAAATTGATTCTATATTAGGCTAAAATTGCATTGATATTCAGGACTGTCTGGGTTATTTTTATAGCATATATTAGACAAGTGACACAATGTTCTTAATTGTTATATCTAAAATTAGATAAAGGCCTAGAGTGGTAGCACAGTGGAAGGGCTTTTGCCTTGCACACTGCTGACCCAGGACAGACATAGGTTCAATCTCTGGCATCCCGTATGGTCCCCTAACTCAGGAGCGATTTCTAAGTTCAGAATCAGGAGTGACTCCTGAGTGCTACTGGGTTTATCCCCCCAAATAAAATAAAATAAAATAAAATAAAATAAAATAAAATAACATAAAATAAAATAAAATAAAATATATCTTTGATGCATTTTTAAATTGAACATTAAAGTATTATAACAATATAAAATTCAAAAGTATTAGCATTCAAAATTTAAAAAGAAAGTTCTGAATGTTTGTATTTATTCAATTAGAAACAAACATTTTAAAGAGTGGTTATCTCACAGAATCATTCAATTAGTTCTGTTTTGTAAATACATAGTATTTTTTATTGAACACATTTAGAAATTTTAATGCATTATTTTTTCTCCCATTTAATAGCACTATCTATTGCTTGCTTTTGTTTTCTGTGAGTACTATATTATTATGCAGATATCACAGCCAGTGCTGTATAATTATAACATGATTTTGCATACTTTAAGTATTTCATGTGTGAATGCATTATATGATGTTCTTTTGCAACTATGTCAGTAAAGAAAATTACCATTTAAACATCAGCTAATTTTATTTTGAGAAACAAAATATGATAATATTAATAACAATTAAGAAAATAATGAAGTGAATCTGACTTTAATAAGCTTTCTTTTACTTTGTATGTTTATCTTTGACAATCATAATTCATAATATTAAACTTTAGCAAAATACTGAAGGTGTTTTATTTACATAGGAATTTCTTAATGTTAGAAAAATTATCATACATTATTTACATTTAGTACAAAACTTTTAAAATAATAAAGTTAATTTTAATTAGCCATATTGGTTAGATATACACTTCACTTTATATCAAGACCAACATTATTCTCTTCAAATGTAACGACACAAAAGGACAAAATGATTCTACTTTCACTGTTATAATATAAAGCCTTGTAACTAGAAAATCATTTGTAAATTTTACTCAGTTATACCTTTTAAGAAAACTGTGTTACCTGGGTTAGAATGGGTTTATTTATTATAGAATCATTTATTTATGATAAGATATCTGTTTACAATCTTTATCGAAAGACATTGTCCTTTATTCCTTTCTTAAAAGACTATTTATTCAAGTTTCTGTGATCTTCTGTGTAAGTTAGTTCAATTCTGGTGTGTATTTTCTGTCATTACAAGCTAATGTAAACACACATTTTATCTGGTCATTTTAGTTTTCTCTAATTGTTAAACTATTTCATTGTTTCATAATTAAGTATAATTTTTATACCTTATAAAACTATATAGTATACTTTGCTGCATTTTGACATTCAAATGTTTATATATAATTTAATTAAGTTAGCACTTCCAGAAATACTTATAAGCACTATGAAACTGTTCATTCAGTGTTTAGGTCTGGTGATTTGGTGGTTCTTAGTCCAGTGAATCTGGAAGCCATCAATGTGATCCAGTGGTGCTTAGGGTGGGGTAATATGCAGTAGCATATTACAGCATATTACAGTAGCATAAAACAGATCTTGTCTTTTGTGCTACGTCTTCTAACCAAATATGCATCTTTATTCTCAGCAATTTTTATAGATAAGATGTAGCCTGATTTAAGTTATACCTTATTTTCCTTGCTTAATTATTTCTTGATGATATGACTTATTTTAAAATGTGTTTATCAGATTGATAATGGAAATGTTCTCATTTTCATTTACTCAGACTAATATAGTAAATTAGTTTGGTAAGTAATTTAAGGCCAATCATTATGGAGTCTATTTATATTGTAGAAATTTAGAAAAGAAACAGGGCAGAGACGATATAAAACACGATGTTGAAGATAATATAGGATTATCAGATTATGAAAGAGTAATATTTTACATATTGGTACAAAATATTGGTATACCTTACTTATTTCTGTTAGTTTGAGTTTTTTATTTGAGTCCATGATGCTCAGAACTCAATCCTGACTCTGCTCAGGGGTCCATCCTGGAGAATTGAATTCAGGTTGACCATGTACAAAGGAAAGTGCATTAACTCGGACACTATCTCTTTTGTCCCACACCTTTTATTTTAAACTAAGTAGCAATAAATTGAATTTTGTTCCCCCAACCCCAAATCACCACAAAGTACATGTGTTAGAATCATAACTCCTGTTCATCAAAATGAACAACTCTACAACTCTTACTACTCTTTAGTACTAAGAAATTAATATGAGTTTTAGAAATCTAGACTCTAACATTACCTTTGTCCTTATATAAAAGGAAAGTTTAAATAATGAAATAAATATAGAGATATATATGTGAGACGAGAGGACAGAAAACCTGTCCTCAGAAAATAAAGCGATATTGAATTATCTAGGCACCTAGATTTTGGACTAGTAGTCACCAAATTATTGTTTCAGATAGAGATTTGTAGACCTTACAAGGATGGTACTTGTCTGAACACTGATTTAATGGACTAATAGAAAAATATTCACTATACTAATATCACTACATTACACCTATTGACAAACATGTATATAGAAATGGTGGTTGAAAAACTACTGTTTTAGCCTCACAAGTATACATAATTATAGGACACCCCTAGCAAGATATCCATCTTCCAGAGAGATGTGATGAAGAATTCTGTTCAGATAGCTCAGGGAAAACTTTATAACACAAAGTGCAAACACTGATTCACTGAGACAATAGTACCCTACATCCAGAAGTGAATCAGTCAATTATTTATATTTTTTGTGTTTAGATTCCTTTGAAGATCATATTGTAATATCTGATGAAGAAATGAAGCAAATATTATGAATATTCTGTGCCAAAACAGTGATATGGGAAGAGAGTTTTAGTCAATAAATACATATTTCACTCCAAAATTAATTTTTAAAATAATATTTTATTAATTTATTAATACGAAGTGCTTTGAATAAATGTACAACAAAGACATATGTACAATAAGAGATTGACTATTACTAATGGACATATTTCAATATAGATATAGATATAAACATATAACATATAGTACTACTGGTCTGAATTTTTCAATTAAACATATACAAATTATAATTTAATTTATGTTTTTGCCAGCATGAATTTACAAATTACTTATAATTGGGTTTATTGGGTTTTAGGCACACATTTTTCAACAATATCCCTTCACCAGTGTTCACGTCTCTCCACCAAGTCCTACAATATTTGCCTCCTACATACCACTCAACTTCTATGAGAGATACATTTTCTAAAATAATTTTTTGTACTGTGGTCTGTAGCACCATTGCTAATAGGTTTCATATACAGCATTTTGCTATATTTTAGCATCATCTCTTTCTTCAATTTAAATGCTTCCCTTCACCAAAGTTGTTCCTCTTTCTGATCTATCTCCCAGCCTCGGTCACGCCGCAATGGCACAAATCATATATCCTACAGAATAGCCATTCTAATGTTCTTTTTAAAATTGTCTTTGAATTTACATCATTCCATCATTATGTTTCTTTATTTTCCATATATGAGAAGACAAATCTGTCTTAGTCTGGTAAAACTTTAACTTCATCCACTACGGTACACTCCAGGTACCTCCATTGAGCATCAAATTGCATGATTTTATCCTTTCTTATGTCCAAGTAATATTCCATTGTTTATATGTAACCGTGATTATTCCTAGTTATATATGTTTAGGCATTTGAGTCTTTTCAAGCTATTAAAGATAGCTCTGCAAGGAATATAGGGATTAAAAAGTCTTTTCTTCATTTAGTTTAGGGGCTCTTGGGGTATATTCCAAGAAATGAAGTTTCTGGGTCAATTGAAATTAAACATTTAAATTAGAAAAATTATAAGAACATAGATATTTGTCACAGTCCTGATTTCACAATTTAGAAATTTTCATTTTTTTGCTTTTATTTTTCAAAAATAGATTATCATTTCTTTTTTTGCCTGCCTTTAACTAACAATTTGCATTACTTAATTATATATAAATAATGTGTTTTTATATTTAATCTTTAAACTGCTGTCACCAAAGACATATTATACTCCTTGTTAGCCAAGTCAAAGTCCATTGCACTCAATGCCTCAGAATGACTTCTTGAATTCAGGATTTTTTCCTTGACTTCCTAAAATCAATTTTTCACTTAGCATCAAGCCATGTCACTTATGACTTGTCAGCGCATATGTCCATGAAAGATTCCTTCGACAAGCAACAACATGGTGACAATTCTTTATACTTTAATATCTATTCAAAGAAATGGACTCGAGATGCATTATTTGAAGTTTATTCTTCCATCTTTGTACTGCTGAAATTTTATGAATTTCATAGAGTAGTTTCAAATCTTCAAGGAACTATTATAGCACCTGAAATACAAATTGATGGCATTTTACACTAAGATACACATTGAAACATTTGCAAATCACTGTACCAGCATATCAGTACAAAGAATCAGCATACAGTTAAAAGTAAAACAAAGCTTACAGCTAAGATCACAGTGGTAATTATCTCATTCTTTTAGATGCCAAGTGAAATAGTCTATTTTAATAATATGATTATCATTTTAATAGTAACTTGATCTGCTATTAGCTTTGCAATTATTTAATTTTATTTTTAGCAAATACATACCATGTTAATGTTCATTAATATCTTCTCTTTAATGTTTTAAAATGAGATTTCCATTTTTTAAATTTTACATTTACATTTTTATATTTTAATAATATTCAATTACTAATAGCAATACCAACTGCTATCTATCTGCTAAAATGATATATCAAATTGTAATATTTTAATGTCATAAATTTGTCATAAAAACTCCTGACAGATGTTACTGGTACTTCTAACTGCTCTATACTGACATATATGTTCAATATTTTTATTAAAAAATAAAGACAGTAGGGGCCTGAGAAGGCTTTTGCCTTGCAGTTGTTAATCTAGTACACACTATGGTTTGATCCTCCAATGTCCCATATGGTCCCCCAATCCAGGAGCGATTTCTGAGCACATAGGCAGGAGTAAACCCCGAGAGTCACTGGGTGTGGCCCCAAAACCAAAAGGTAAAATAAAATAAAGACTTTAATTATTGATAAAAAAGAATTATGTCCAGTGAAGTGTTTAATTAGGTAATTATTTGAAGAAATAACTCATCTTCTTATAAAATTTATTTTTAACTTACAAAATCTGCTGAAGCTAGAAAAGCAAATAACTGCTCTTATTTATTTTTAAATGGGAATGTTTTACCTTCATTTAGTGTAATGTTACTGTAAAAATAATTTCATAACAATTTAACAAGTGTGCTATGATATTAGGAACAATATGGCTATTTGAAATGTGTCCAAAAGAGATGTGTCTAAGAAATATAGAATATGGGACCTGAGACATGACACAGCAGTGGTGCAGTGGTAAGGCATTTGCCTGGCACACCACTGACCCAAGACGACCATGGTTCAATCCCCCAGTGTTCCATATGGTCCCCCAAGCCAGGAGCAATTTCTGAGCTCATAGCCAGAAGTAATCATCTCTGAGTGTCCAAAAAAAAGAGAAAGAGGAAAGAAAGAAAGAAAAGAAAGAAAGAAGGAAGAAAGAAAAAAAGAAAGAAAGAAAGAGAGAGCGAGAAAGAAAGAAAGAAAGAAAGAAAAGAGAGAGAAAAAGAAAGAAAGAAAGAGAAAGAAAAGAAAGAAAGAAAGAAGGAAAGAAATAAAGAAAGAAAGAAAGAAAGAAAGAAAGAAAGAAAAGAAAAAGAAAGAAAGAAAGAAAGAAAGAAAGAAAGAAAGAAAGAAAGAAAGAAAGAAAGAAAGAAAGAAAGAAAGAAAGAAAGAAAGAAAGAAAGAGAGCAGGAACAAAGGAAAGAAAAAAGGAAGGAAGGAAGGAAGGAAGGAAGGAAGGAAGGAAGGAAGGAAGAAAAGAAGGAAAGAAGAGAAGGAAAGAAGAGAAGGAAAGGAAGAAAGAAAGGAAGGAAAGAAAAGGAAAGGAAGAAAGGAAGGAAGGAAGGAGCGAGGAAGGGAGGGAGAAAGGGAGGGAGAGAGGGTGAAAGGAAGGGGGAGGAACGAAGGAAGGGAGAAAGAAAGAGAAAGAAAGAAGAGAAAGAAAGAAAAGAATAAAGAAAATGTGGAATATATGTAAGTATTAATATTTTTATAATTTCAGAAACTATATATTAGTTTTCTCTAATTTTTTTTCTGTATTTTGTTGAGATATCAAGGTTTTTTTTTTGGGGGGGGGCACACCCGTGTGATGCTCAGGGGTTACTCCTGGCTAAGCGCTCAGAAATTGTCCCTGGCTTGGGGGGACCATATGGGATGCTGGAGGATGGAACCACGGTCCTTCCTTGGCTAGAGCTTGCAAGGCAGACACCTTACCTCTAGCTCAACCTCACCTGCCCCGTGATATCAAGCTTGAAAATAGTATTTCTGGGCCTGGAGAGATAGCACAGCGGTGTTTGCCTTGCAAGCAGCCGATCCAGGACCTAAGGTGGTTGGTTTGAAACCCGGTGTCCCATATGGTCCCCCGTGCCTGCCAGGCACTATTTCTGAGCAGACAGCCAAGTAACCCCTGAGCACCACTGGGTGTGGCCCAAACCCCCCCCCCCCAAAAAAAAGGAAAAAAAAAGAAAATAGTATTTATATTAATGATACAATATTACTATACTTCACCAATCTCTTCTCATCCTCATACCACTGTCACTCAGTTCATTACAAAAACATTTCAGTTTTTATTTTAATTAGTTAAAGTCTATTCCATTAAATTGTTGTTTTTGTTTTATGCCTGGAATTGTATCCTTCTTCTGACTCAATTATATTAGCAGGTTCACCTATATTGTGCAAACTGCAAGATTTCATGCTTTACTGGGGCTGAATAGTATTCCATTGGGTAAATAAACCACAGTTTCTTTACACACTTAGAAGTATTTTAGATAATGATTTGAAAAGAACACTAATAGGTAAACATAGTACTCTGTAAATTAATGCCTTCGTGCTCTTGGAGTGAGATCACTATTTTTAATAGTTTAAAGAATTTTCCATGCTTTTTTTCTCAAAGCTAAATCATATGTCAATCTAGGCAAAAGTATACAAACTATTTTTCCATCATTTTCCTGCCAACATTGATGGTTCCCAAAATATCTGAAGTAGGCCTTTCACACTGATGTGCAGTGATGCCTCATTTTCTTTGTAATTATAATTTCCTTATATTAAGAGAGATTAACACTTTTAGACATGTTTCTTTGTTATCTGTTTTCTCAGAATATGTCTGCCTTGCTCCGTTCCTATGGATTTGCTTTATGTTAATTTTATTTTATTTTTGTTTTTTTGGGGACACACCGGTGATGCTCAAGGGTTACTCCTAGTTATGCCTTCAGAAATCGTTCCTGGCTTGGGGGACAATATGGAAAGCCGGGGGATCTAACCACAATTCATCCTAGGCTAGCACTCACAAGGCAGACACCTCACCACTCCATACCACTACTCCAGCCCTTCTGTTAATTTTATTATTTTATTCTATTTATTTATTAGTTTGCATAAACAGATAATTTAGTCTATTGTTTATTATTTATATTTACTAATAATAGCAATTATTTTATTAATTGTAGAAACAATCACTAATCTTTATTTATTGTTTTATTGTGATTTTATTAAGATTATTTTATTATAATAGCTTGGATATTAGTCTTTTACAGATGGATATTTTTCTCCCACACAAGAGACTGTTTTTTATTTTAGCTGTGATTTACTTCACAGTGTAGAAACTTATTTTATTGTATTCTTATTTATTTAATTTTTGCTTCTATTTTCTTTGTCAATGGCTCCAAATAAGTGAAATAAGGATTATGGCAAAGAAAATGAAAACATAAACAAAATTTGGATATGGAAATAAAATTAAGGTTATTGATTAACTTGAAATAAACTGTTACAGATGGTGTAAAAAGAGATCCAGGGTGATTCATTACTCTTTTTACTATGTAATGAATGTATTTTCCTACCACTATTGATTGAAAAGTGTATTTCTTGCTCCAATATTTTCACTAACCACTATATATACAAAAGTTAACATTCTAGGTCTTGCAGATATGCCATTTATTTTGCACACAAAGAAACCTGAGTTTGATTCCTAGCACCCCATATTATCCCCATAAGATCCTTTCAGAAATAATCCCTGAGCAAAAACTAGAAATAAACCCTAAGCACCACCAAATAAAACCAAATAAACCCCAAATAAAACCAAATACATTTTAATTGATTCTCTATATATCTTTGGGCTCTCAATTCTATTTCATTGGTCTGAGGGTCTCATTATTTCAACACCAAACATCATTTATTAATATAGCTTTAGAACTTAAAATGAGTAAATTCAAAGTTATTTCTCTTCTTTTAATTTCAGAATTGCTGTGACTCTTCAGGAATTTTTATTCATCCATATAATTTTTTTTTTTTTTTTTGGTTTTTGGGTCACACCCGGCGGTGCTCAGGGGTTACTCCTGGCTGTCTGCTCAGAAATAGTTCCTGGCAGGCACAGGGGACCATATGGGACACCGGGATTTGAACCAACCACCTTTGGTCCTGGATCGGCTGCTTGCAAGGCAAACACCACTGTGCTATCTTTCCGGGCCCATTAGAAAGTTTTTTTTTTGTTTGTTTTTGTTTTTTGGGCCACACCCTGGGTTGCTCAGGGGTTACTCCTGGCTGTCTGCTCAGAAATAGCTCCTGGCAGGCAAGGGGGACCATATGGGACACCAGTATTCGAACCAACCACCTTTGGTCCTGGATTGGCTGCTTGCAAAGCAAACACCGCTGTGCTATCTCTCCGGGCCATCCATATAAATTTTAATGATACTTTTTCTATGTCCTCAAAGAGTACAATAGGTATTTTGATGTAGTTGCGTTGAATCTCTATAGTGCTTCAGATGAAGTGTTAATATTAATATGTTATTTTTTTTATTAAATCCGTAAGCAAGGAAACAGTTTTCATTGTTCAGGTCTTCTGTCTATTAGGAGAGATTTATAGTTTTATTAACATAAATGTGTCTCTCTTTATTAAATTTATTCCCAGGTACTTAATTTGAAGAGTATAATTGTAAATGGGATTTAAAAAAATTTCTCTCTCATCCACCTCATTATTCTTATGTTAAAAGAAAACAGACTTACATGTTTTCATTGTAATTTGCCACATAAGTTTATTGTCTCTAGTTTTTCACAGTACTTAGGGTTTTTATATGTCTTATAACATGCCATATGTTAATATCTATTTTTTCCTTCAAGTTGGGCATAAGACATAAATGTTCACTCTCACCACTTTTATCCAGCATAAATATGGAAAATTTTGTCACAGCAAGTTGCAAATATTGATTGTCATATTCCACCTAATACAATTTTGGAATAGGTAGATCCTAAAATTGTATTTATTTTTCTATTGGGGTTTCCAGTCTCATCACATAAGAAAATATTCATCATGATCTCAAATAATCCCTTTTGTTCTTCTGTGGTATCTGTAGCAACTCTCTAATTTTTCATTCAATTTATTAGAGTTTTATCTCTTTCATTTTCATAGTTTTAGATAACAAGATTTTGTCAATCATGTGTATTCTTTTGGTAAACTAGCTTTTGGAAAATATTTTTGATTTTGATTTGTTTTCATTTTTCTGTATGTTATTGATTTCTCTCTCATTATTTTTCTCTTTCTCTCTTTGGGCTTCCCTTGATGTTTTCTTGTTTTTCTTTCTAATTATGTTATTTTTACTGTTATTTGAGCCAACCATAGTTGTGCTCAAGATTTATTCCTAGCTCTGTATTCTGGAATCAATTCTTTGTTGTATTCAAAGAAACATGTTAGTGCCAGGGATAGAAATCGTCTGCCACAAAAAGATGCAATGTCAGGCAAGAAATTACCCATCCCCTGGGTACAAAAGCTATTTGTATGGGAATGTTGTTTATCTTTTCTATTTTTTATTGTTTCTAGTCTTGAACTAATTACATAAAAGTTACTATCTGCGCCTGGAGTGACCATTTGGATTACATTCTTATTTTGATGATCAGTAGTATAACAACTGAGGCTGCAGAACTGGACACTCTAGGTACTACATCTTGATCAGGTTTTGGGAAAACATAGGTTTTAAAAATAGGGGTCTTAGATCCAGCACAGATTTCTTTTTTTTTTAATTTATTTAAACACCTTAATTACATACATGATTGTGTTTGGGTTTCAGTCATGTAAAGAACACCACCCATCACCAGTGCAACATTCCCATCACCAATGTCCCAAGTCTCCCTCCTCCCCACCCGACCCCCGCCTGTGCTCTAGACAGGCTCTCCATTTTCCTCATACATTCTCGTTATTAGGACAGTTCAAAATGTAGTTATTTCCCTAACTAAACTCATCACTCTTTGTGGTGAGCTTCCTGAGGTGAGCTGGAACTTCCAGCTCTTTTCTCTTTTGTGTCTGAAAATTAGTATTACAAGGGTGTCTTTCATTTTTCTTAAAACCCATAGATGAGTGAGACCATTCTGCGTTTTTCTCTCTCTCTCTGACTTATTTCACTCAGCATAATAGATTCCGTGTACATCCATGTATAGGAAAATTTCATGACTTCATCTCTCCTGACAGCTGCATAATATTCCATTGTGTATATGTACCACAGATTTTTTAGCCATTCGTCTGTTGAAGGGCATCTTAGTTGTTTCCAGAGTCTTGCTATGGTAAATAGTGCTGCAATGAATATAGGTGTAAGGAAGGGGTTTTTGTATTGTATTTTTGTGTTCCTAGGGTATATTCCTAGGAGTGGTATAGCTGGATCGTATGGGAGCTCGATTTCCAGTTTTTGGAGGAATCTCCATATCGCTTTCCATAAAGGTTGAACTAGACGGCATTCCCACCAGCAGTGGATAAGAGTTCCTTTCTCTCCACATCCCCGCCAACACTGTTTATTCTCATTCTTTGTGATGTGTGCCATTCTCTGGGGTGTGAGGTGGTATCTCATCGTTGTTTTGATTTGCATCTCCCTGATGATTAGTGATGTGGAACATTTTTTCATGTGTCTTTTGGCCATGTGTATTTCTTCTTTGTCAAAGTGTCTGTTCATTTCTTCTCCCCATTTTTTGATGGGGTTAGATGTTTTTTTTCTTGTAAAGTTCTGTCAGTGCCTTGTATATTTTGGAGATTAGCCCCTTATCTGATGGGTATTGGGTGAATAGTTTCTCCCACTCATTGGGGGGCTCTTGTATCCTGGGCACTATTTCCTTTGAGGTGCAGAAGCTTCTCAGCTTAATATATTCCCATCTGTTAATCTCTGCTTTCACTTGCTTGGAGAGCAGCACAGATTTCTTTTCCCAGTTGTCTTACTCTTCTTCAGCTTTTCCACTTTGCATACCGGCTACTTGAAGGTACCTCCTTCCTCTCTCCCCCTTGTTTTTATTTCCTTTATAACTTTGATAATCCTCCAGAATAGTTACTCTGTGAGATAATATTCATTATTACATAATTAATATTGTTTTTCAGGACATCTTTTATTTTTGGTAGGGAACGTAGTGTAATCTCAGTACAATAGAAGAAAACTATCTCTTCTAGGTTACCTTGGGTACTCAGATCTTTATCAAAATTTCAGAGTTGGGAGAAAAAACAGATATCTAGTTCCTATATAACATTAATATTTATTTATATTCAATATATTTTATTTTTGACAATCACTATGTGTGATTAGATACATTATACTATTCATAATTATATTTCTTGCCTATGTTATTTATTGTGACAGAAATATTACATGAAAAACACACCATTCATTTTCTAAAGCATAACAGACTATCTTTCAGGTTCTAGGAAATAATAGAAGTCAATAAAAGTTTGAGTATTAAATAGATTATATAAATTATAAAGAATTTCTAAGAGTAGTACAAGGTATAAAAAGTTAGTGGTCATTATTAGTACTGTAACCAATTCCCTTGGATTTATTTACTGGCCATTCAGATTCCAAATCTGTTACACTTACCACTAACACGTTATGTAATCAATAGTGTCTTTGAAAAACTATGTCTGGCTTTTGAAGCTTCTTTATATTTATATTCATAGTTAATTTGTCTTTTATGAGAGACCTAAAGCATAATCCTTAAAAAGTGATGTAATATTAAACTTATTGTTGTTCTGTGTATAAATATGAATCAACTTCAGCAAACTCAGCCCAAAACTGACAATTTACATGAATTCACCATTTGGTTGTCTTCTTCCTTCTTCCTCTCCTGAATTTTACTTCTTGCATCACTTATTAGCTCTTCCTAGAACATATTCTTCATAAAAGATTTTAACAATTGTTATCTCAAGATTTGCTTTTGAAGAAATCAATATTAAACATCTTACCAATAACAAACTAGAAAATTAGCATTCTCTAGGTAGAGAGAGTACAATAGCATGTTTACCATACCATCCTTTAGGGTTTGAAGTATTAACTCACTAGGTTTGTTCCTCTAATGATCTTGTTCTTCAAATAACTGGGAAAATAGAATTGTATAATTACAAGCAAAATACCAAATATTTTAGATAGAAATACTATAACTCACAGTTATTCTCAAAAGATTAGGAACAGACTAGGACTTTCCTCAATACGATTTAGAACAATCATTAATAGTAATGATGAAAAACCACTTTATTCTACAACTAGAAACAGAAGACAAAGTTGCATCTTGACACTGATTGTATCTTGACATTGCTTTCAACATGATCTGAAGTTCTAAATAGTCCATCAAGATAATAATAACTTTAACATAGTGTCCTATTTTTTTGGTAGAGTGTCGTGCCTAGCTTGGTTTACTTCTGATTCTGTGTTCTTCTGATTTCTCCTGTTGTGGGCTTTGTAGACCATATGTGATGCAGGGACTCAAACCAGTTTCAATCACATGTAAGGCAAGCACTGCTTTAATATTATTTCAGTCCTAATAGTCTACATTGGTTACACAAATTAGACTTATGTGTTCTCAGAAGCTGGATGTATTTGAAGAGAATAATAAGTGAAACATTCACATATATTTATTAAAAGATATATTCTAAAATGACCAAAATATCCTTGTATGTGATATCAAAATATTAAAGCCATACAAGTGTCATCAACACTCAGGAGATAAAATATATTATGGTTTATTTATATATTGATATTTGTTTAGATAAATGTTTTAAAAAGTAAAATCTTAAACCCACAAAAAACTCATGGATAAAGTCAAAATATTAAAAGGGGCTGGAGAGATAACATGGAGGTAAGGAGTTTGCCTTGCATGCTGAAGTACGGTGGTTCGAATCCTGGCATCCCATATGGTCCTCCGTGCCTGTCAGGGCAATTTCTGAGCATAGAATCAGGAATAACCCCTGAGTGCTGCCGGGTGTGACCCCCAAAACAAATAAACAAAAATGTATTGAAAATCTAGATACATATAAGATTATATACTACATTTTTCAGTCATAGTAAACTACAGAAACAGTTTTTAAGTGAACATACCTTGTTTGTAATTTCAGTATGCTAATGTTTAGATAAAAGTGAAAATTTTGTGGAAATAAAAATTTATAGTTAAAATTGCATATTTTATAAAGAAAGGTATGCACAAACCAAGTTTGAGTTATTTGTTCTAAATTGAATGTAACTAAATAGAAAAATAATATTTATGTTAGTATTCAATTTATTTACCATTAGTTTTATAATTTTTTCTTTTGAAAATTATTAAATTTATTTTATTGCTGTTTGTAGATTAAACCCAGTCTTGCTCATGGATATTTCCTTACTCTCTGTCCCAAAATTATTTTAGATATTGGGACCAGTGCAGTGGCATGGAGTGGTAAGGCACCTGCCTTGTCTGCACTAGCATAGGATGGACCGCGGTTCGATCTCCCCGCGTCCCATATGGTCCCCCCAAGCCAGGGGCTATTTCTGTATGCATAGCCAGGAGCAACTCCTGAACATCAGTGGTTGTGGCCCAAAAATCCAAAAGAAAAAAATTATTTCAGATACTACTTTTGGGAAGCACATGTGGTGCCAGGGATTTTGAACTGGCATGTAAAAGACAAGTACCTTTTTATTTTTTTCTATTGTTTGCTTAAATTGTGTTTTCTCTCATAATAAAAATTATATATATTCCATAAAACATTAATTTTAGGTGTGCAGTAGCCAACAGTTCTATCTTGTAAAATTATTATAATAAGCCTCTTAAAAATGATCACATATAGCAATAACTCATTTTCATATGGTGGGTATTTACTAAGTAAATTTTAATTATTTAATATTGAACTTCTAACTATACTCACTATGCTGAACATTAAATTCCATAAAGATTATATATTTTGACAAAATTCACCCTTATTTTTTCTTAAAATGGCAATGATGGACAATTAAAAGGATATATTTCACTCTTTTATACAGGTATTTATGATCACACATTTTTCTCTGAGGAAAATGTCCTATAAATTTATACTTACCTGGGGCTGGATCGGTGGCCAAGAGATAGGGCATTTGCTTTGCCTGCTATCCTAGAAAAAACCGAAGTTCGATCATGCTGAGTCCCATGTGGTCCCCCACGCCAGGAGCGATTTCTGAACGCAATGTCAGGAGTAACCCGTGAGTGTCACTAGGTGTGGCTTCCCCTCAAATCCCCCCCCCAATGCATAGGTAAGTATAATTTGTTTTGTTTTGTTTTGGTGCCACAACTGGTGTCTCAGGGGTTAATCTTGACTATGTGCTCAGAAATCGCTCCTGGCTTGGGAGACCATATGGAACACCAGGGGATCGAACCTAACCATCCTAAGTCAGCTGCGTGCAAGGCAAATACCCTAACACTGAGCCAAAGTTCTGACCCCAATGTATGTACTTTTAAACTAAAATATGTAAGTCTGTTTATCTATTATAAAATAACTAATATAAGAAAAAATAGTCAAGAAAATTTTAAAAGAATTTGTTGAAACAAAAAAGACTTTACTCAAATTGATTGCACTAGATAAAAAATAAGGAAGTGGGGTTCACACATACATGTAGACAATCAGTAGCAGTCACAGTTGAAACATTTATTTTTTGAAAGATAACATGAAATCTGGGTAAAATATAGATTTAGATTTTATTGGTTAAGTAATGACATGTCAGAGAAAGATTTATGTCAAAAGATTTTGTCTAAAGGAAGTGATCTAAGGTAGTTTGTTTTGATTTGAAAATAGTGAAAGTCTTCCCAAGTCTCCTGAGATTTCTGAATAAATTAAGTTATTTCTCAAGACATTAGCTTTGTGATTGAAAATTTTATATCTCTAAAGAAAGTGGACTTTTTTTACTCTAAGTTCAAGTGATAAATAATTTTTAATAACTGGTGCCTTAGTGTTTTTGACCCTTGATGGTTTTAATAGTTTTTCATTTTCCCTGAAGGAAGTATTATATTGTTTCTCTTTTCTACTCCATATAAAGTACGGTACTTATTTTTCAATGTAAGTGTTTTTGATGAAACTTGAAAATTGACAAATCCTAATGAGTGTTTATCTCTGTTTTTATTTTATCAAAAATAATTATAATAAGATATAACTATGTCACTTAAAGAGGTTAAATATACTCTCTTTTTCTCCATAAATAACAAATTAAAACCCTAACCTTAAGGTTAAAGAAAAAACTCCTTTCCCTAGGCTAAATTGCCTTTCGATTTTTCTTTACTGAAAATCACTCTGATTATATTTTCTTCTTTTTTATTGATTTATCATTATTTCCATAATTTAGCAATACAATATTGTTGAATTTTAGCATTGATAATATTATGGAATGTGAAGACTATTTCAGATTTTCAAGGTAAAAGTTAGATATCTGCATATCTATAATATTTCAAAAATTTAGGCATATTAGTACTTCTAGATGTATCTATTACCATAGTTCCCATTGTCAAATTTTTCTTTTGCAATTTGGAGACTAGAGATTTTAAGCTTCCTTCCTCCAATTTCCTTACCTTTTATATTAATTAAGATAAAACATAAATGCTTGGATCTATCCTCAGCCTTATATTAAGAGTAATTTTTTGGGGGGTGCGGAGAGATAGCATGGAGGTAGGGCATTTGCTTTGCATGCAGGAGGATGGTGGTTCAAATCCCGGCATCCCATATGGGCCCCCAAGCCTGCCAGGAGCGATTTCTGAGTATAGAGCCAGGAGTAACCCCTGAGCACTGATGGTGTGACCAAAAAATATAAAGAGTAATATTTTTCATTCACTGAACTCTGAAGAGTTTCATGGTAACATGGCACCAAAGCTCCTCTGTGAACAAAAATGTACATTTTTCTCTTTTAAACTGATCTTTTTGACTGTATCCACAATTGATTTATGAATTGGTAGAAGACATAAGTATAATTTATTGGGGGATATTTTCACACCAGTGTCTGCTAAATTGACTGGACTATTGAATATATAAATAAAGAATAAGCTCCTAACACTGCCAATGTAGGTAACATTTGTGTTCTAGTGCTCAAATCAGAAGTTGGTGAAGTTTTGTGTATTTTTCCCTTTTGATTTAGGTGTTTGTTTTGAAAACTCTGATATTTTATTAGGAATCTTCCAAATATATTTAATATTGAACCTGCAATAAAATTCACAAAATAAATTAATTAAATTAATTTTATTCATCAAATGAAATTTATAAATATAAAAAATAAATTAGTCATTAACTTACTAATGTCTAAGTACCTTCAAGCATTTTTATCATTGTTTACTAGTTCAATTGAAAACACTAGTTTTTTCCATTATACAAGTTTTGTTTATGTATGGGTATTGAATTTAATTTTATAACATCTCTGAATCCGTTGGAATAATCAAATTTTTCTTTTTTATTACATTAGTGTGGATTTCTTTGTTTGATGTTCCAGTCAGTTTAGAGTACCTGATATTGCTTTGCCTGGCATTTCGTCTGGATGCTGAGCACTGACCTTTGACTCTGGGGGATTTTGGTCTTGGTAATAACAATAGTTTATTGTGCCTCTATCATTGCTTTTTGTTATTGGGGCAGAGCAGAAGGTGTAAGCTTTACTGGTCTGTAATATCTTCAATAAAGTTTCAGGCTGCATGTTGCTGGACTGTTACGGATTGACATTAAATTACACAAAGCCAGCTTAGTTTACAATTGCAGGCAAGACTGAGATGTGATTGGATCAGGCGTGTCATTGGTGAGAGATGCCACCAATAAGAAATTGCTGATTGCTTTTCTACTTTCTCGCCTTGAAGGAGCTGTAGTTCGTTCATCCAGACTTTGGTAAAAACATAATGAAATTAAGACGAGCAAATATACTTAGAAACATAAACATGAAAACAAAACTTGCAAATGAACTTAGACTTCGCTTTAAATTTGTGTTAGGTTTGTGTGAGCCAGAGAGATACTATAGGGCTAAGATGCTTTATTTGCATGTGCAAACAAACAAGCAACCCAGTTTGATATTCAGAACTATATATACACCTTTGAGCATTCCAAGGAATAATCACTGATCATATATTCCTAAGTAAGCCCCCTGACAATCACCATGTGTAGTTACACACACACACACACACACACCACACAAATACACACACACTTTGCTAAAGGATTTTTGCATTTTTGTTCATCAGAAATATGTATCTACACTTTCTTTTCTTCCCCACCTTGCTCTTTATGGTGATGTGCTTTCTAAATTTGAAAGTGAGTAATGTAGACTTCATAAATGTTATTGAGTGATGTGGTTTGTGATTATGTCAGTATATCCCCACACAAACACCACTTTTTTTTTATTTTTCTGGAAACATTTGAGAAAGATCAATATTAAATCATTTTAATATGTTTAGTAAAAGTTACCAATGAAAACATCAGGGTTTCTCTCTCTTATTACTTGAAGTAGAAAATTGAGCACAACATTAAAATAGATTGGTTAGGGCTAAAGTATTACAGGGCTTAAAAACCTTGATTTACATACTGACAATTTTCTTTTTTTTTCTTTTTTTGTTTTTGGGCCACACCCGGTGACACTCAGGGGTTACTCCTCGCTATGTGCTCAGAAGTCACTTCCGGCTTGGAGGACCATATGGGAAGCGGAGGGGTATTGAACCGTGGTCCATCCTAGGCTAGCGCTGGCGACGGCTCCCCCATACTGACAATCTTAATTGAGCATTGCCCTAAGGTACATGAGCACAAAACTAGTATTAGTTAGAGAACTTCTGAATGTGACCCCCAAACCCAACACAATCCTTAAATATATATATAGGAAACGAGAAATTTTACATATATGTTTTCAAGTACCATAAATTGCTTATTTTTATTATTTAATATTAAGTGAACTATAAATTTTATTTATAAACTTCATAAAATGTAAGTTAATTTTTATGTGTATTATCATTATATAATTTTTAATTTGAAGCTGTTTATTCTGTATATTTATCTTTAAATTTGAATAATTACATACTAATAGCATTTAATTTATGCATTCTATTTTTAATGTCATTCCACATATATTTGCAAATAATTTTTTTGCTGGATGACATTGGGGTTAAGAGCAACAACAAATTTACCCATATTTATTTCTCTAGATTTTGAACGATTTATGTAGTAGTTTGCTGTGACTTCTACATTTTGATAAAGTAAATTGATAATCTTGGGGCCTCAAATTTTCTTATTAAAGTGTATCTTATTATTTTTGTTGGTTTTTGTTTATTTGTTTGTTTGTTTGTTTTTGGGTCACACCTGGTGGTGCTCAAGGGTAAGTTACTCTTGGCAGGCTTAGGGGACCTTATGGGAATTGAACCACTGTCTGTCCTGGGTTGTCCCCATGCAAGGCAAACATCCAACAGCTGTGCTATCTCTCCAGCCCTAAAGTGTATTTTTATACATTAAAAAAATCAAGTATTTTAATGCTTAGGGTTGTGTTAAACATCTTGTTTACTTTTCATAATTTTCATTTTTCTTTTTGTCTTATTTTTTTTCCTTTTTTTTTTTTATGGCCACACTTGGTGACACTCAGGGGTTATTTCTGGCTATGTACTCAGAAATCGCTCTTGTCTTGGGGGACCATATGGGATGCTGGGGGATTGAACTGAGGTCTGTCTTAGGCTAGTGCGGGCAAGGCAGACACCTTAACATTTGCACCACCACTCCAGCCTCATAATTTTCATTTTTCAAAGACATTTCTCAAATAATGTTCATGGTTTTTTTCTGAGCAAAATCAAGAATTCTAGGTCCTTCAATAAACATTATGTGTTTCTTGGTTTATTTTGTTTGTTTGTTTGTTTTGTTTTGGGGCCACAATCAGCGATGCTCAGGGGTTTCTCGTGGCTATCCGCTCCGAAATCTAGGTTAGCGTATGCAAGGCAAATGCCCTATCACTCATGCCACAACTCCGGCCCCTTTAATAAATATTATGATAAAAAATTCAAACGGCCAAAAAGTTCTGGACATGAGCTTAAATTTTGGCTGCTATATTCTTCTCCTTGATGTAAAACTATTGAATCACAACATTAATGTCCCCAGACTTTGCCTCTGAGATCATGTTCACCTGTCTCAATGTGGGTATCTCATAACTGACACAGGGTAAAAATTGAGGGTGCCACTTGCTGCGTTATGTCATCTACTGTAATTCTCCATGTGTTTGTTTCTTGTGAGGTGTTTTGCTTTGTTTTAGTGAAGCCAGTATTTGGGAATTCCAGACACCAGGGGTATCTTAATTGTTTGCCATTAAAATTGAACAAGATTATTAAAACTTTTACCTGTGATAAGCCAACAGAGATAAAGATGATCTCCCTATCAAAGTCTAGTTTAGAAGTTTTTTCCTTGTATACTTGTCAACCAACTGGGAACCAATCATTCTCAGACATAGACTAAAGTAGAAATCTGAAGACTGTTTTGTCAACTGTTGGACGAGGTACGATTGTGCTCAGTGTCTTTTATAGAACACAAAATCTATAGGAGTTGGATAGAAAGGGCAGCAGGTAAGCAATTGTCATGCACTAAAGCAATCTGGTTTTGATCCAATCGCTGTTATCCCCTGAGCACTGCTGGGAGTGATTTCACAGTGCATGGCCAAGAGAAACCCCTGAGAAAAGCAAAACAAGCAAACACAGAAAAGTAAATACAAACAACAACAAAAAAAAACAAAGGAAAAATAACTATAAGGTATAGTGTCCTTCACCAATGCTACATTGAAATTTGAAGCCACAGTGACCATATATAGAAAAGATAAAAAGACTGAATGCCTTAACAAATTGCTACTTACTGCTTCCTGCAATAAATTAGAACCATGGGAAAGTCAGTTCCTGCAAAAGGGCCCAGCTGCAAGTGTCAGCAGGTTTTAATTCCAAAAACTAAGGGAATAGGGATCCCAGTATTAGCAAGTGATTCACTGCGTTTGGAAATCATCCATGTTAAACTGCTTTAAGTCTCTATGGCTAGAAACAAGCTGGCGACCTAGACTTTGCAGAAAATAATTGCATAGTCAAGTCATTTAGTACTTGCTTTCATTTTTATATATGTACATATTAGAGGCAAGATTATGTATTTTTTATGTTAGGAGGGCTAATAAAACTAAGTTTTTATATCTTAAGTATCTTTTAAAAAAGTTACATTTTTTTTCATGGTCACTTTTCTGTTGAAGAAAGAAACCCTTAATTGGTTAGGATATTTTATACCTAATTTTCTAATAGCTCTTGTGCTATTTTATTTAATTGGCTATAAGTTCCTTGGTCTCTAATCTTAATTGCCTAAAGTACCTTTTGCTTCTCTTCATAAGCGAAGCATACTGAGGAACTGTTTACAGTCTTTCAAAACTGCAACTAATATTCTAAAATGATTTTTATTGGTTTACAAATGCCCCTTTTCTTGTTGAAAACACAGGTTGAAATTTTTAAAGAATACTTACACATACATTTTTATTATCTCTCTTATCTACAGAGTCAAATTTAGCCATTCATTTACTTTATATAGTATCAAACTTGATGCTTGCCAGAAGTGAACCCTGAGCACAGAATCTAATTTTATGTGTTGTTTTTTGATTAGGGTGTAGGCATTGGGATTAAACCCAGTTAGGTCTGGGGCTTTTCTTGCCACAATGAGTGAAATATTCACTAGACTGCTGCATGCCTGGGAAATCAAGGAGTATCAGTGATTGGAGTTAATCCTCCTGCATGCAGAACACAACACTCAATCCTTCAAGCTATCTCGTGTCCAGTATCTAATTTCTGTATTCATTGCATTAATATAATGGATTTCATTAATTTCAGAGTGATTACCTTTAAATTTACTGTTTTTAACTTTGAATATCAGTTACTGGTTGATGCAACTTTATAAGATTTATTTATCATTCATTTATTTATTCATAGAATTTATTGATTCTATCAGTTACTGGTAGATGCAACTTTATAGGATTTATTTATTTATTATTTATTTATGTATCTATAGAATTCATTTATTAGAATCCTCTAATACCCACAGTGGCTAGGAATTAGGGTATATTTCTTCACTTGTTTATATCAATATTAAATAAATACACCCATAACTAAATTTTAATTCCTGATTACTTCACTCAGAAAAATTGTAAGATTTTATCAATTCTTCCCATAGAACATAATAGTATTTCCTTTTTGTGATGGCAGTATGGTCTTTCCTTTGGTATTAAGTGTATACATACAATTTATCTATCCAGTCATATGTTGTTGATGCATTTCAGTTAATTTTATATTTTGGCATTATGAATAATGCTGTAATAAAGACAGGTAAAGTATCATTTTGAATGAGTGTTTTCATAGTCTTTAAATAAATGTATAGGATAATATTTCTGGATAACAAAATTTCTATTTTAAAATTATATTTTTAAGGACACAGCATAACATTTTTCATGCTACAATTTGCATTGGCAGCAATAAAGTACCAAAATTTTATTTTTCTTCATTTCCTTATCAACTTGTTTTAAATTTTATAATCATCTGGTATCTGTCATTACAATTTTCTTTACCAAATAAATAATTTTGATATTTTCTTCATATCTATGAGTTTATTTGCATGTCAAATTTGGAGAAGCATCTATTTATGTCTTTGGACTATTTTTGTTGTTGAGCTTCATGCTTTGTTTGATGTACTTGCTTTGTATGTATATTCACAAATAGACATATATGAAGAAGATTTCAATTCACTGTTGGAGGTATGATATGCAAATACTTTTTCACAATTGATCGTTTGTTTTGATTTTGTCTTAAATTCTTTACTTGTGTAGAATATTTTTAATGAATATCTCCATTGATTTATTTATGCTATTTTCCTCTTAACAGTAGATATCAATATCCAATTATATCTCTAATAATGACCTCCTGGAGTTTATCACCTATGTATCCTTTTACAAATTTTGTAATTTCTGATTTAATATCCCTGACTGTAATACACATTATGTTTACTTTAATGTGTTAAATCACTGTTTCCTAAAGAGATACCCTTGGTAAAAAAAAGTCTCTAAAAGGATGGTAATTAGCAATTCAGTGCAGTACATTCTGTGGGTGCTTTCTGTTTGTCAGCCTAAAAAGAATAGATTCCCCATGGGATGCTGAATGAAATTTTTGTTGAAAAGTGGGCAGTTGGCCAAATGTTGACCACTACTCTCTACTTTTTTCTCTCCCTTTGTTCTTTCTTTATTTCTGGAATAATCTCTGTGTTCACAGTCAGGAGAAAGTTTTGAGGATTCCCTCCAAAATAAGCAAAAGAATATTTTTCTGTATACAAACAGTAAAATTCTAAAAAAAAATCATTTGGCAAGTCCATCAAAAAAGAACCAAATATTGGCTTTTCTACTCTGAAGAAAATATATTCTTTCTTGAATACATCTTTACATTGGATACATTACTCACATTTCTCCAAGTTGTAAATTATCTGTGCTGTTAAATCCTTTGTTGGGTATTTGTGAATCCAAGAACAGTCCCCAGAATGAGAAATTACTTCCCATCCCCTTGTCCCCTTTCGGGGGGAGACCTTGGTAATATTTATCCGCAGCAAATAATAATCCACACAGACAAGAAGGATAGGATGTAAAAGATTGGGCAAAGAGAGCGAGAGAATCCTCTTGCAGCCTGCAGCTTTCGCAAAAGGACCCTTCTCTTCTGTCCATCAAGCTATTTATTGCCAACTCCACAGCGCCCCCACCTGGAAGGGCTAGGTGGGGCAATAGTCACAGAACAATTCTAAGGAAATATTTTTATATACAACAATTCCAAGAATAATCTTATGGAAACTTTTTCATATACTACACAAGTAATTTTTTTCAATAAAAATATTTTGCTTTTAGGGGCCGGAGAGATAGTACAGTGGTAGGGTATATGGCTTGCTTGCAGCCAATTCGGGACAAATGGCAGTTCAAATCTCAGCATCTCATATGGTTCCCCGAGCCTACCAGAAGCAATTTCTGAGAGCAGAGCCAAAAACTAAAAAAAAAAAAAAAAAAAAACTAAAAAAAACTAAAAAAAAATAAATTACTTTTAAATAAATTATATATCCAAAATATCCATGTATACCAGAGATTAATGACCTAGAAACTAAAGACTAAAAATTTTTTATTGAAAGAAACAGAAAAATGGTGCAAAGTGATGGGAAGATATTTGGTAGATTGACATAATCAATTTTATTAAAATATAACTGTTACTTACAAAATATAAAATACAATTAAATAAAATTTGTATCAAAATACCAACAGTATTCTTAAAAGATATAAACATGGGCCCGGAGAGATAGCACAGCGGTGTTTGCCTTGCAAGCAGCCGATCCAGGACCTAAGGTGGTTGGTTCGAATCCCGGTGTCCCATATGGTCCCCCTTGCCTGCCAGGAGCTATTTCTGAGCAGATAGCCAGGAGTAACCCCTGAGCGCCGCCGGGTGTGGCCCCAAAACCAAAACAAACAAACAAAAAAAGAAGTAAACATCTCATAAAATGCATTTGAATGATGAAAGGACTTAAATAGAAAAACAATCTTCAGAATAATAAAAAAATAAGATATCATTCTCCCTATCTTTTAACTATACTTTAAAGTAAAAATAAGCAAACATCATTGTTTTGAAACAAAAGGAAACAATGATTAAAGCATTAAAATTGAAAGCCTAGAAATAAATCATTATATAACCAACCAATTTATAAAATAGTTTTAAGTTTGCAATGAATCAGAAAAGCCTCTTCAATAATTTGTTTGTAAACCTTGAAAGTCACATGTAAAATAATAAAACTATCTATTTTAATTAAAATAGTTTCACCATAATACCTGAAGTCATAAAGTATATAGATGAAAATGTGAACCATATACTCCTTGATGTAAGGCTAGAGAGATGTCTGTAAGGTTAGAGATGTAAGTTCAGAGAGATTCTGGCAAACTTGGCCTGAGTGGAAAGAGAAAAAAACAAAAATAAACAATGGGTTGGGGTCACATTTAAAACAATTCTATATCATGAAAGAAATTAACATTAAATAAATTTAAAAGTACAAGTAAATTTAAAATGATATTTGCAATTATATATATTTATATAAAACATATATTTATATAAATTATATATATTTATATAAAATGATATTTGCAATTATATATTTTATAATTAGCCAAATTAATACAAAACAAACCTATACTTTTCAAGAAAAAGGAAACATTAAATAATGGGCAGAAATGATCAATAAATAGATCTTCAAAGAATATAGGTACCTGAAAGACTTATGAAAAAATAGTCATGGTGCTTAAGGTAAGGGTGTGTGTGCTGGGGCCAGTGGTACGGCATTTGCCTTGCACACATTCAACCCCGGGTGGACTCCAGTTTAATTCCTGGCATCCCAGATAGTTCCCTGAGCCTGCCAGGAGTGAATTCTTAGAACAGAGCCAGGAGTAAGCCCTGAGTGCCACCAGGTGTGACCCAACCCCTAGTCCCCCAAAAGGGTGTGTAAGACACAGAAAAAATTAAAAAAAATTTAAATAACAACGTTTATAATTTCTTGATAGTGTATACTGAAGCAAGACAAGGTATACTTATTCCCTTAAATTTGGCTATTGTGTGATTGGAGCAATAGAACAGAGTAGGACACTTCCCTTGTATGAGGCCAAAAAGGGTTTGATCCCAGCTTCCTACATGGTATTATCTGATAAATTGATTTCTGAAAAATAAATGTTATGAAAAAGTAAATAAGAAAGTTCCCAAGCACTTCCAGAACACAGTTCAAAAAGTAACCCCTGCCAGAAAACAAAAAATAAAAAATAAAAACGGGTATCCTATCAAAAAACAGTACCATAAGTAGGGCACTTGTCTGTATAAAGCATAGTCTAACAGATTTTACTCTCTGTGGTGTATAAAGAATTCTGGGCACTGCCAAGAGTATTCCCATAGTAGAGAGCCAAGTAAGCCTTGAGCATCACTCTGAGTATAGCCTCAAAACAAAACAAAAATAAATATGAATCCAATAAAACAAAGCTAAGAAAATTAAGCTAAAAAATAAGCTAGGCTATTAAATCATATTAGTAGGAGTCAGAAAAGGAGTTAGAAAGTTGAGTTGTGTAAAAAGTATCATAAGCCATAGGTGTTCTACTAGCATTTTTACAGAGTTGTTGTCTTACAAAATAGTTTTATACAAATGAAAATAGCTGGGTCCGAAGAGATGGTGCAGTGGTAGGGCATTTGCCTTGCATGCAGCCAATCTAGGATGACCGCAGTTTAATACCTCGCTGTCCCATATGGTCCCCCAAACCAGAATAGCCAGGTATGATCCCTGAGCATCACTTGGTGTTGCCCAAAAACAAAAACAAAAAAACAAAATGAAACAAAACAACAAGAAAAACAAATGAAAATAGTTATATACAAGTAAAAATTATATATTATTTCATTCAAAAGTTAACATTTCAGGGGCTAAAAAAGGGATTATAGAAGATAAAGTGCTTATATTTTAAGGAAATTTAAGTCTTTGCCAATTCTTATATTCTCAGGCATCTTAAAGACTCTGATCTTAAATATTGGAGTTAAAGTTACATACATATTCCTTACAGTCCTGAATAACCAGCACAATAGATTCACAAACCTTCTTAATAATCTACCAAAGTCAATAAGAGATACATCTCATACTGCCAAGTTATTTTCTTTGCATTGACCATTAGGCACTAACATTATAGAACATTTGTATAAACAGAGATAATCAAAGTAATCCACTTTTCTTGTTTTATCTTAGGCTTGGCATTATATTTTTAATCCTCTTTTGGTATAATTAAGATTAATAAAATTTTAATAAAATATAAGAATCTTTTATAGGTATTTATTTGTGAAATTTATGCATGAATCATATATGTCAAATATAAATTATCTGACATGGAAATTTTATAACCTAAGAATCATGTGTCATAGATATATATAAAACATATAACATATAAATCACCTATGTACAGAGATAGAGGAAGTATGAGGTGTCTTTAACACTAAGATGAATGCCAATATATGGAGTAAAATAAAATACTTGATATGAAAAGTATTAAAAGTATATGAATATTTTCATTCACAATTTGTGGCTTACAAAATTTTTCAAAAACATTTTAAAATCAATGATCTGGTGGTAGTGTCAAAAATTTTTTTTTTTTTTTTTGGTTTTTGGGCCACACCCGGTAACGCTCAGGGGTTACTCCTGGCTATGTGCTCAGAAGTTGCTCCTGGCTTGGGGGACCATATGGGGCACCGGGGGATCGAACCGCGGTCCGTCCAAGGCTAGCGCAGGCAAGGCAGGCACCTTACCTTTAGCGCCACCGCCCGGCCCCGGTAGTGTCAAAATTTATTCTTCAATAAAAGTGATTCTGTTTACTTTATGAAATATTTAAGATTATTTTTCCAAAAATGCTCTAGAAAATTCATTGTTTCAACATGAATTCTTCTAAATAAAGAACTATTAAAATTTTAAAGCAAATAAATAAGCGAAGATTCTAAACTAGGTATAAGCTTTTTATTCTATTTTATCTTAGATAACTGTAATGCATTATTCTTAAAGCAGTTATTTTTAAATAAACTCCTAAAAAGCATCTAAGAAAAGAGTAATTTGCTTCTAAATTTGTATTTTTATTTTACATTATCAAAGAAATCTTTTTTTTCTTTATAAAAATTAGGTAGTGATCAAGGCTTATTTACCTGTGTTTAAGAAGCATTCTTCTCAGGATTTAAGAAGACAATCAGGGTATTGGGATTGAGCACAGGATGAAAAAATCAAAGTAAATGCTGGACCTGCTGTATGTTGCTCTGATTCTGTAGAATTGATAGTTAAAAAAGAATCTATGTTATTTTTGATAAAATGTTAAATATAATAATTATTAGAAAAATGAACACATTTCAGTAGGGTTTTTCAACTACATTAAAATATTGATAATATGATATAGATATTAAAAATATGAACACATTTTAGCAGGATTTTTTCTATCTAGAAATACATAAGAAACAAAACTAATATTTTACTTTTAAATGAATAATCAGATTTTCTCTCAGCCAAAGAAGAAAAAGTGCTTTTATACACTCTATTTTTTTCATTTTTCCTTTGCTTTGAAATTAACAAGAAAAAAATTAACCTTATCAAAATATAAGGAGAAGAAATGAACAAACATTTTCTCAAAGAAGAAATACAGGTGGCCAAAAGGCACATAAGAATTGTCATAATATCCAGAGACAATAGAGATGAGGGTTGGATGAACCATCCCATGATATGGACGGTGAGCTCAATTAGAGAAATAACTGCACTGACATCTACCATGACAATGATAGTGAGAGAGATAAATAAAAGTCCTGTCCCAAAGAAAGGCCAAGGGACAGGTTCCAGAGTGATGGTGCAGCGGTAGGGCATTTTCCTTGCAAGGGTGCTGATCCAGGACTGACTGCAATTGTATCCCTGGAGTTGCATATGTTCCCCCAAGCCAGGAGCAATTCTTGAGTGCATAGCCCAGGAGTAATCCTCCCCCCAAAAAAAGAAAGGTCATGGTGGAGGAGGGAAATAGGGACCATTAGTGGTGGGAAAGCTACCCTAGTGAAGGGTAGTGTACATTAATGACTGAAACACAACTATGAACATTTCTGAAAACATAGAGCTTAAATAAATTATTAAAGAAAAATAAAAGAAATTTACTGTGCAGTAAAACAATACCAAAAGAAATAAAATGAAGATAGTTTAGTATTAAAATTTCCATTAGCAAACAAGATTAAGTACAAATAATATTCTCAGACCTATGAGAAATTTAAAAAATTGAATTAATTCAGACATTTAATATGTTAGTATAATTTTTTCACCTTATTTAGAATATAATAAAACTTATTTTATTAAACATTTAGCTTTGTTTGGAGAAATAGCACATCGATAGGGTGTTTGCCTTGCATGCAGCTGAACCAGGAAGGATGGTTGTTGGAATCCCGGCATCCCATATGGTTCCCTGTACCTGCCAGTAATGATTTCTGACTGCAGAGCCAGGAGTAACTCCTGAGTGCCCCTAGCTGTGACCCAAAAACAAACACACACAAAAATGTTCAGTTTAAAAGAAACCAAATATTTATAAAAATATTGAAGAATTATCCACTTTTTTTTAGATTTTGGGCCACACCCAGAGGTGCTCTAAGTTTACTATTGGCTATGCTCAGAAATCACTGCTGTCAGACTCAGAAGACCATATGGGATGCTAGATATTGAACTAGGGTTTGCTACATGCAAGACAAACTCTACTATTTCTATCACACATAGTGTGATATCACTATAGTTCTATGATTCACATTTTTAACTCTAACATAGAAGATCAATTATCTGTGAGATCTTTATAGTTTAAAGAATACATTTAACTAAACATTTATAAAACTAAATGTAAGAAGCATAGCTGAAAGACACACCTATTAAGTGTTAGAAAATTCTAAGTTCACAAATTGGAAATTTGTGTAATTCTAATATCAATATTACTAAATTAAGTTATAACTGAAAGATTAGTACAAAAATTTCAGTTTTTTTATGTGAAATCCATTTTATATTATATTGAGTATTTATGGAGAGCTGCAAAGTGACTATAATAATCCAACACAAGATTAAGAGTAACAAAATTTAGCAGGATTTACACTATCAGAATATAACATGAAAGATAGAAAAGCTTTGTATTTAAAAAATTATAGGAAGAAAGATAGTGTGCTTGCCTTGCAGAAAACCAACTTGGATTTGATCACTGTCTTATACATGTTTCTATGAGAACTACGAGGAGATATCTATGAGCACAAAATCAGCCAGGGCATAAAAAGAAATAATAATTATCAAGAACATGTCTCAAAAATATTGCCAGAAATAGAAATCAATGTTTTATTGTAAAAAGTGACTTTTAAATCTAAAAAGCTAATAATAAATTACAAACAGAAGACAATTTATTAAAATGGATGCAAGGGATAGAACATACCTCATCATATTTCATGCATTACTTAGTATTTTATTTATCTTGCTTCACATAGCTTGTGATGTTGTTAGCTAATTAATTTTCTGGCAAGATAACATTGATCTTTCTTGCTCATTAGGGAAATATTCTTAAGGTCTTCTACCTGTATTGTCAATTAAACTTTAATATTTAAGTCTTTCCCTGAAATTCCTCTGAAATCCTTCCAACCAAATTCTCACTGCCTCCTGTGGTTCTGCTGATAATAAGCCTGTTCTCACACTCAAAACTTCCATCAGCAGATGAAGCTTCTTCTCTGTCAATTATTTCTAATTCTGTACTTATGTACCCACCCTTTTCTCTAAGTTTTTAGTTTCAGACATTCCATTTTAGTTGAGACATTTTTTAATCTCATTAAAAAGTGTTTTCACTTTTCTCTGAACTCAGTTTTTTGTTATTTGGGGACCATACAAAATGGTGCACAGGGTGAGGGTTGCCTTGGGGTTGCTCGGGTTTGTCCTCAAGGACAGTGTGGCGCAAGCATCATTTGTGGGCATCCTACATGCAAACTAAGTTCTTGCACCACTGAGTTATCTCTCTCAAAAAAATTATCTGTAAATGCAGTGAATTTCTTGAACAAATAATGTACAGCAGATCATTTTCAGAGACTAAAAATAATCCAAGTATCTGGCATATTATATGCACTCAGCATGAATGAAAAAGACAAAACATAAAAAATGCAATTTTCTATATAAATCAAACATAGTTTAGTACATAGAATGGTGTTTTAAATATTAGCAAAAGTAGTGTGTGCAATTGTGGTTTTATAATGGAGATTCACAATAAAAAGAAAGTCAAATGATATAAACTATAGCAGAACATAGGCAGTTTCTTGTTAGATATATCATGTGGAATTATATATTAGACTCTAATAAACACATATACATTTAGTAAAAAACACCTGCAATTGTTTTTGAGATAATTGATTAAAAAATACACTTTTATTGACTTTGATTTTCTCATTTCACTTGTACAAATCTAGTAATAAATATTCTTGGAATGATGCTGAACTTATGCATTATGTATAGCCTATAAGTATACATATAAAGCTTTTTAAATGTATGAGGTAAAAATTCTATGTTTTATATTTGTATTTTATAATAATTTATTTAAGTATTGAATATAATTTATTTCAACTTCCTTAAATACTTAGACACTTAATAAGAGCATAGAATAATTTTTAGAATTTATTATAACATTTTCAAAACATTTTGAAATTCTATTACATCTAATAATAACTCATTTTTTATAAATTAATATTAAAAAATTCAGAACAATGGTACTGTGGGTAGGGCAATTTCCTAGCAATCCCTAGGTTTGATCCTCAGCATCCCATATAATCCCTGACCACTGCCAGGACTAAGAACTGAATACAGTACCAAAAGTATCCTTCAAGCATTTCTGTGTACTTCACAAAAACATGAATATGAAAATTAAAAAAAGTTATATAAAATGGTTTATAATAGTTCAAATTGTTATGTAATTAGTGCCCTCCATAACTTGAAATCTGATTTATTAAAAAATAATTTAGGAACAAGTATATAGCTCAGGAGAAGAATATAAGTTTTGCATGTGGATGCATGAGTAAAACCACCAATTTTTCCTAAATGTTTTGAAAATAAAAACTATCAAAAAAGTAAAGTTAGTAATTAATCACTTAATGTAACTAACATTAACTTAAGTTACAATTTATTTCTTAACATTTCATTTAACTAAAGTTCTAACATATAAAATAAACATTACATTTATAATATATCATATGCATATCACATGTATATCAACATGCATGTGACATTGTTAAAATTGTTAAGTTAGATACACTTTGTATTTTTTGTTTTTGCTTTTGGATCACACCTGGTGGTGCTCAGGTGTTACTCCTGACTCTGTGTTCAGAAATCGCTCCGTGCAAGCACAGGGGACCATATGGTATGCCAGGATTCGAAACACCATCTGTCCTGGATCAGTTACCGTACATGCAAGGCAAATGCACTACTGCTCTGCTGTCTCTCTGGCCACACTTTGTATTTTTTTTAAATCCTAAAACCCAGACTTAGTGATTCCATATTGAACTTTTGGATATACCCACTGAATACTTGATAAAATTTTAATGGCTTCTGTCCTTTTCATGTAGTATTTAGTTCCATAATACAACTGAGAAAAAATGCTCCATTAAAAGTGACATTTGTCTTCTTAAAGTTGTTTACAATGCCAATAAATGTTTAAGTACCTTAATAAAACTATACTTTCATGATTTATGATAATAAATCCAACTCAGTTCATGTGATGTTTTCCTTTTTCTCCATGAATTAACATAAAATAACTTTATATCAATGACAGATGTTTTTAGAGCTAGGAGGAAATTACAGTAGAAGCTTTGAATAATGTTTGCAAAGATGTTGCTTAGTTTACAAATTGGCTTTAAATCTGTTAATGTTTCTAAAAGCAAAAAAAAAAGGAAAAATAAAGGGCTATATAAGAACTAAAAATTTTGGTATGTGAAAATTATCAAACTGACATACCCTAACACTGCTTAATCATACCATGATGATTGGATGAATACTAACTCCCAGTCACTACCTGAAGAGAATTCATGCCATATATACTGAGATATATCTGAAGAATTCAAGTTCAATCAGGGAAATACGTTCTATAACCAATATGCATTAAATAAGTATATGAATATTCTGCCTTACAAAAAATGTATGTGTATATTAATCCTTCAATAATTGGTGACTATAGATTTGAGACATTGGGTGAAAAGAATAGGGTTTGTAGTGTAGTCAAAATAGAGTTGGCTAAAAGGAAGATAATTTATCAGAATAAATTACATGGTGAAAATGTAAATAAAAGTAAATAAAAGGCAAATAAAGAAATAATACATGCATTTATAGTCCAGAAATATATTTTGATGTTTCTATTTATTAAAAAATCTATATTATTTTTATGGTTTTATTATTTACTAGACGTTATATTAATATAATATAACTAAATAGTTTTAACTATTTAAAGTCCAAAACAACCCTTAAATTGTTTCCCTACTTTAATTTATAAACTTACAAAAATATGATGTAGTGAAATCAGGAGAAATTTATAAGTGCTAGGTGCAAACCATCAATTTTATTTTTTTAATATATTTTTATTTAAACACCTTGATTACATACATGATTGTGTTGTTTGGGTTTCAGTCATGTAAAGAACACCACCTGTTACATCCCACTCAGGAAAGGCACACATCAGAAAAGTGTTGCACTCCTGAAAAAGAATTATTTGCCAAAAAGGCCCGCTTAGAGCAGTCAAATCAGTTGACCCTTTGCGTGGATTGTTTGGCCATAATTCTAAAACGTGGCTGTAACTATCTCTCTCTTTATTTTTGACCATTATTAGAAATCAGGCCTTAGTAATTCTTTCTAACAAAGGAGGACAGTACAAATCCCACCAAAAGTCTCCCACTGACCAGCTCTTGTGATCTCTGCTACCTTGGCACCAAGATCATGTTTTTCCCAAAACTTAGCTCTTAGTAAAGCAATTTTCAGTTTTCCCCAAAACTCTAAAACATTTCTCTCTCTTCCCACTTCCCTGAAAATTACCTGTTTTCTTTTGCTTACCCAAAACAAAGCTAACCCACAAAAAAAACTGCCTTTCACCTTCAGTATCGTTTTTTTAATATGCAGATTTTAGCCACCTCTTTCATTCTGTTTCCCTAACCATCTCCCACTTTGATGTCCAAAATTATACCCCGCATTCCAAACCTCAACCTTTAAAAGTTACCCAGCTCAAAAAATAAATTTGTCTTCGTCTTTCTAGACGCAAGTCCCCATGCAATCTATGTGGTCTCATTCATTTCATATTTCATAATTCATATTTCATATTTGCCTCTTCGTGCTCCCGCTTGACTCTCAGTGGGAAAATGAACTCACTAAGGTTATGCTTAGGAACTTTTTATCTCATCAGGATAAAACAGTCCGCAGCAACCACCCATCACTAGTGCAACATTCCCATCGCCAGTGTCCCAAGTCTCCCTGCTCCCCACCCAGCTCCCCACCTAGACAGGCTTTCTATTTCCTTTATACAATTCTCATTATTAGGATAGTTCGAAATGTAGTTATTTTTCTAACTAAACTCATCCCTTTTTGTGGTGAGCTTCATGAGGTGAGCTGTAACTTCCAGCCCTTCTCTCTTTTGTGTCTGAAAATTATTATTGCAAGAATGTCTTTCATTTTTCTTAAAACCCATAGATGAATGAGATCACTGAGTTTTTTTCTATCTGAATTATTTCACTCAGCATAATAGATTCCATGTACATCCATGTATAGAAAAATTTCATGAGATCATCTCTGCTGACAGCTGAGTAACATTCCATTCTGGATATGTACCACAGTTTCTTTAGCTATTCATCTATTGAAGGGTATCTTGGTTGTTTCCAGAGTCTTGCTATGATAAATAGTGCTGCAATGAACATTGGTGTAAGGAAGGAATTTTTGTATTGTATTTTTGTGTTCCTAGGGTATATTCCTAGGAGTGGTATAGCTGGGTTGTATGGGAGCTCGATTTCCAGTTTTTGGAGGAATCTCCATATTGCTTTCCATAAAGGTTGAACTAGGCGGCATTTCCACCAGCAGTGGATAAGAGTTCCTTTCTCTTCACATCCCCGCCAACACTGCTTGTTCTCATTCAATCACCTAATTTTTGATAAAGGAGCAAGAAATTCTAAATGGAGCAAAGAAAGCCTCTTCAACAAGTGGTATTGGCATAACTGGCTAGCCACTTGCAAAAAATTGAACTTAGACCCCCAGCTAACATCATGTACGAAGGTAAAATCCAAATGGATTAAAGACTTCGATATCAGACCTGAAACCATAAGATATATAGAACAACACGTAGACAAAACACTCCAGGACATTGAGGCTACAGGCATCTTCAAGGAGGAAACTGCACACTCTGAACAAGTGAGAGCAGAGATTAACAGATGGGAATATATTAAGCTGAGAAGCTTTTTCTCCTCAAAGGAAATAGTGCCCAGGATACAAGAGCTCCCCACTGAGTGGGAGAAAGTATTCACCCAATACTCATCAGATAAGGGGCTAATCTCCAAAATATACAAGGCACTGACAGAAATTTAGAAGAAAAAAAATTTAATCCCATCAAAAAATGGGGAGAAGAAATAGACATACTTTGACAAAGATGAAATACAAATGGCCAAAAGACACATGAAATAATGCTCCACATCACTAATCATCAGGGAGATGCAAATCAAAACAACTATGAGGTACTACCTCAGACCACAGAGATTGGTGTTTTGATAACTATCACTTTGTAGTACAGTTTAAAGTTGGGGAAACAAATTCTTCCCATATTATTTTCCCCAATGATTGTTTTAGCTATTTTAGGGTGTTTATTGCTCCAAGGCTCCAAATAAATTTCAAAAGTGCCTGATACACTTCTTTGAAGAATGTCATGGGTATCTTTAGAGGGATCACATAAAATTTGTACAATGCTTTGGAGAGTATTGCCATTTTAATTATGTTAATCCTGCCAATCCATGAGCAGGGTATGTGTTTCCATTTCCATGTGTCCTCTATTATTTCTTGGAGCAGAGTTTTATAGTTTTCTTTGTATAGGTCCTTCACATTTTAGTCAAGTTGATTCCAAGATATTTGATTTTGTGTGGCACTATTTGAATGGAGTTGTTTTCTTAGTGTCCATTTCTTCCTTATTACTATTGATGTATAGAAAGGCCATTAATTTTTGTGTGTTAATTTTGTAGCCTGCCACCTTGCTATATGAGTCTATTGTTTCTAGAAGCTTTTTGGTAGAGTCTTTAGGGTTTTTCAAGTAGAGTATCATGTCATCTGCAAACAGCGAGAGCTTGATTCTTCCATCCCTATCTGGATTCCCTTGATATCTTTTTTTTTTTCCTAATCACTATAGCAAGTACTTCCAGTGCTATGTTGAATAGGAGTGGTGAGAGAGGACAGCCTTGTCTTGTGCCAGAATTTATAGGAAAAGCTTTTAGTTTTTCTGCATTGAGGATAATATTTGCCACTGGCTTGTGGTAGATGGCCTTCACTATATTGAGAAAGGTTCCTTCTATTCCCATCTTGCTGAGAGTTTTGATCAAGAATCGGTGTTGTACCTTATCAAATGCTTTTGTTCTTCTAGTAACTTTCAAATTTATTAATAAATAGATTTTTATTTATTGTTATATTCCCCATATAGGCATTAATAACAAAGTATGTAGCTTTAAAAGTTTAAGAAACCTTCTTCTCTTCACAAGAAGAAATAGCCAAAGATAAGTTTTAACCAGATTATTTGGAAACTTAAAAATCCTTAACAATTAAACCATACTTAAGTCCACTGTTGTATGAAATTAGTCTAAATTGAGTCCCAAATTAAAAGTAAATTATATCGGATTCCACATGGGTGGTAGTAAGCAAGAAAGTCATGGGAGTGCCTGGGTGGAGTATTTAATGGGTGGGGTGTTTGCTTTGTACTTGGCCAACCTGATATAGAGTCAACATAAATAAATAAATATTTTATTCAAATCAAAGATTCAAATTATTCCTATCATTCTTTGTTCATTTCATGCCAATGCATGTGGTGAGCATTCATTCTAGTGTATATAGAAATATCAATGTCCAAGTTGTAAAATTTTTGGAATTATTTGAGATCAGTTCAAATACAAGATTGTCATGCCATGTCTGATCTTTCTATCCTAAAATACTGTTAGTTTTTATAATTTTTTGAATTAATTTAGTATTGCTTTTATACTTATTTACTAAATGTTATCTAGGTTTTTTTGAGATCACTTATTTATACTTTGTCTATATGGGATACCACTTCTATTTATCTTTTTATTTTTTCTTTTTTTTTACTAAGGATATTTCAAATTGACTTGGCTATTAAATTTTTTATTTTCATTTAAAACATCTACTTGAAACTTTAGAAATTTTATCAAATCATATAATCTATTTTACACTTCTAAAAATAAACTTAAAATATGCATCTTTCCTTTATTAAGCATCTTATATAAACTTATAATTCATTATATTATTGTTATAAATTTATTTCATCTAAAACGTAATGAATATTTTAGTTTTAAGTAATATATTTATACTTAAACTTCATTAATATAAATTAAGATAGAGGCTGGAGAGATAGCACAGCAGTAGGCCATTTTTCTTGCATGCAGAAGAATGGTGGTTAAAACCCCAACTTCCCATATGGTCCCCCATCCTGGCGGGGGTGATTTCTGAGCATAGAACCAGGAGTAGCCCTTGAGCGCTGCCGGATGTGACCCAACACCCCCCCCCAATTTAAGATAGAAGAACCTAGATAGCAATGACTATTTTATATCACATTTCATTTTAGAAAATAGCTTATATTAAATAACTAAATATTTTAGATACATAAATTTAAATATATAGTATTTAAATTTTAAATATGTTGATATTTTAAAAAATTGAAAATCCAATTTTGCCCTCTTTTTACTGTAATGATATCTATTAAATGTAAAAAGCATTAGTAGATAAAAATTAACTTATCACATTTTAATAACTCTGAATTTGGAAAAATTTATTTCAAATAATAGTGTATGTGTATTAAAAATAAATCTAGGCCTGATCAATCCATATAACAAAGACTAGGATATGTATCTTGCAGATAGTCAACCAGAGTTTGATCCTTTTACCTCATATTGTACCTCAAGATTGCTAGGAGTGATCTCTGTGCTTAGAGCTACAATTAAGGACTATTGAGCATCACACACGTGGCCCACAGCACAAAACAAAAAAAATCACAAGACGAAATATCACATTATACTCACTAAACTAACTTCTACTAAAAATTAAACTAATAGTGCATAAAATAGAAAATATTGGTAAAATTTGGAAACCCAGAAAGTAGTCTTAACAAAATGAAAAGGCAAAAAAAGGAAATAAGTATGATAACTGGTCCATGCATTGCATAATTTTAAATAAGCACTATCGTAAATAAAAATATAGTTAAGTAGAAATTTTAAGTAATAGTAAATATAGGATAATTTATGAATCCTAATACACATAAATATGGGACTGGAGCTGTGGCATAAGCAGTAAGGTGTCTGCCTTGCAAGAGGTAGGCTAGGACAGACCGAGGTTCAATCTTTGGGCATTCCATATAGTCTCCCAACCCAGGAGAGATTTCTGAGCTCGTAACCAGGAGTAACCTCTGAGCATTACTGGGTGTGGCCCCCCCAACAAAAGAAAGACAAATAAATGGGACTAGAGTGGTAGCACAGCGGTAGGGTGTTTTCCTTGCACACAGCTGATCCAGGATGGATGCATGTTTAATTCCTGGCATCCATTATGTTCCCAGAGCCATGATGAATTTCTGAGTGCAGAGCCAGGGGTAACCCTTGAGCACCACTAAGTGTGGCCTCCCCACCAAAAGAGACAAATAAATGTTAAGGGCATTAATATTTGTTTAATATTTACTTGTTATAATAGGACATATATACCTTTTACATGTGCATAAACAATCAAAATTAAAATACATAAAAATTAAGTTTTGGATTATAAATAAAGGAAAAGTATTCAGTTATTTTTAGTTATATACTGGGGCTAGAATCTCTGCCCATTACATGAATGGTATAGCTTCCAACGCAAAAGCCATGAGCTCTGCAACATTCAGATATCCCCATGCCACATAGCTTAATGACTTTTCAAATATCAATCATAAATTGTATATACAGAATACATAATAAAAAATAAATTCAGGAAAAATGAAGATATTAATATAAAAAAGAAAAGCAATGTTAAAAACTAAAGAATAAAGAATGGACTCTAAGTCATCCAAATATATGTAAATTATACTAACTTGTATTATGGAAAAAACATTTCAAAAATGTTTGAACAACATAAGTATCCAATATAAATAGTATTAAATCTATATAAAAATTGATACCATATATGTGTGTTTACCAAAAACCTGAAAGCTATTACCATATTATCATCATTAATACAATCAACTGTAGCACAATAAAATTATGACCAAAATTACTTAGAAAAAAGGCAACATTTATCTATTAATTCAACAAAATAATTCAATGTGGAAATGGATCAATTATGGAGTTTTATGCATCAGCTATAATTGAGACATGCATAAATGCATAGATATGCATTTAATATTTTTATTGGAATTCAGTGATTTTGGTGGCTGGAGAACACAATCTCATATCATAAAAGGCTCTGAGGTACTTGAAATATACCATCACCACTATAATAGAATGTGCTTTGATAGACAAAAAATTAAATTTAAATTACCCAGGAGGCCTATTTTCACAATATTATTTTTATAAAATATAAAGTATTTATGACATCTTATTTTAGATATTATTTTAGATTATATAATTATATTTTAGTTTATAAATCTCTACTTATGGGTTTTACAATTTTGTTGCTGTGTCAGTAAATTATTCGTCACCTAAGCAAATAGTCAGAGATATCTAGCATCTAAATATTATGAATATTTATGATTATGAAAATATCATTAATTCTTCATTATTTGGAACAGTTCAACCTCTGTAAAGTGTTAAAACATATATTAAATTACTGTTATAAGTGGCTAGAGAGATAGCACAGAGGTAGACGTTTGCTCTGTATGCAGTCAATCCAAGATGACCGGTGGTTCGAATTACGGCATTCCATATGGTCCCCCATACCTGCCAGGAACAATTTCTATGCGCAAAACCAGGACTAACCCCTAACTAAGCACTGCCGAGTGTGACACAAAAACAAAAAAATATATTATTGTTCATATAATTGATGATTTTATGTAAATTATACATTTAGTCTTGCAAAATCTGAGAATTCTACTTAAGATATAATGTATCAATTTATATAGAGAATAAACATATTGCATTTTGAATTAAAATGCTAAAAGGAGGAGCCGAAGCAGTGGCAAAGCGGTAGGACTTTAGCCTTGCACTCGGCTGACCTAGGACGGATCGCAGTTCGATCCCCCCCAGGCACACAATTTCTGAGTGCATAGCCAGGAGTAACCTCTGAGCATCACCAGGTGTGGCCCCAAATCTAAAAATAAATAAATAAATAAATAAAATGCTGAAAGGAAAAATACATCATATATTAGATACTAAACAGTTGCCAAGTTATATTAGATGCTTTGTTATATGTTTAATATTTTATAAGTATAATTTAAAAGAATATGGGGGCATAACGATAGTATAGCGGTAAGGAGTTGCAAGCCTTGCACGTGGCCAACCTAGGACGGATCCATATGGTACCCAGATAGTCCCTGAGTCGGCCATGAATGATTTCTAAGTGCAGAGTCAGCTGTAATTCCCTGAATTCTGCCAGGTATGGCTCAACTACCAAATAATATTTTAAAGAATGAAAAGAAAATGTACTTAAATTGAGTTTAGTTAGATAACTCATGTTTTGATTATATTGCTTTGGTCTATAATAATATATTTTATCTCAGAGATAGGACAGAGGTTAAAATACTTCACTTGCAGGTAGCAGGACTCAATTTAAATTAAAGTACTATATCTGACCCCCAATACCCTACTAGGAGTAATACCTGAGCATTACTTGAAATCCTTGAGCATAACAAATTGTCTCATCCCTCTCCCAAGAGTTTAGATTTATTGATTGTCTTAAAACAGTAAATAAATATTAAGTTTGAGTAGACAAATTATATGCAAATAGTGACTTTAACAGTGTTTAAAGCGGCAGTTTTTAGGATAGAGTAAACAATAATTTGAGTGTATAGATTGCACGCGGGAGGCCATGAATAGCCAGTGAGCACTACCTCTTGTAACCACAAAACCTAAATAAAAACAAAATAAGGTGGCTGGTTCTTGTAGTGGAATAAACAGAGATAAAGTAGTGTTATTTCTATTTAGCTTTTACACAATTATATGTTACATGAAACACTAAGATGAAATAATTTACATAAGGTTCTGCAAGTAATTTTTTAATTACCTGATATATCTTACTTCAAAATTCTCTTGATCTGACAAAAAATATAAATGAGGCAAGAGTTATTATTAGTATAGTAGGAAGTAAAGCATGCTGGCTAAAATTCATATGAATTTGATTCAGGGGCCGGGGCAGTGGCACAAGGTGTAAGGAGTCTGCCTTGCTCGTGCTAGCCTGGGACAGACCACGGTTCAATCCCTCAGGATCCCATATGGTCCCCAAGCCAGGAGCGATTTCTGAGTGCATAGATAGGAGTATCCCCTGAGCATCACTGGGGGTGGCCCAAAAACAAAACAAAACAAAACAAAATATGAACTTGATTCAGTTTTTAGATTAAGCAGGTTATGTTTGTGGAATATTTGAAATGTACATAATATCATTGCTACTCCTCAAATTTTTCTATAAATGAAAATTAATTATAGTACTGACTAAAATTATCAGTTTATTAAATGTCAAAATCATTTAAGTGATGAATTGTACAAATAAAATATGCAAAAAATAGTTTCTTTGGTAATTATAATGATATTATTGTTAATACTGTCTGGTAATTAGAATTATTCAAGTGATAGCAATATTACAGAAACATTTAGACTTCAATGCTCCTAAGCGTATTGGTGTTAGTAACATGATATTTCTTTTTATGCTGAGAACTTGCCTCTTGTGAACTGTTGAAATAAGCAGATATGAATGTTTCCTATAAATCCCATTAAAACAAACAATGTAAAACCAAATCAAATCAAAATGCAACAAAACATAAAATAGACAGTGCTCATGTTAATTCCATAAAGAAGATTTTAAGCCTGTTCACCTCAGATCTGCTATGCATGTTTTTAGTAATGAAAATTTTATGAAGATCTTTACCTCTTCTTAATATGTTGTTCTGTATCTTTTATCCCAGGTATATAAATCTAGAAGTTAGTGAAACAAAATGCTTGTTAATATAATGAAATTCACTTTGCTTTGTTGATTATCTGAAAAAAGTAAAAGGTTTTATATCAATTTCACCAAAGCAAAATAAACTTATATTTCTTAATATAGTTAGAGCTCTAGATAATCATATAAGTAAAACATACTGTAATTTGGAAGGATAATTTACTAAGAAAAGCATCTGTGTTTTCTACAGGATACAAGAAAACTCCATAGCAATGAAGTTATATTGAGAAAACAAAACAAAACAAAGCCATAAAGTGAGGCAGGAGAATACAAAGCAAGAAAGCTTGCAAGAGGATAACCTAGGTTCAGCTCTGGTAACCCAATTGCCTCCCACCCCTAACCCAACCATGAGTGATCATAAAGCCAGGAGTATGCTCTGACGTCTGCCAGGTGGAGCCCCTCCAAAAAAATTAACTTAAAGATATCAAAGGCTTTAGAGATTTTGCAGCTATGCAAAATTAATAAATGCCAGAACCACAGTAAAAATAATATTGTACCTTAAAAAAATAAAAAAAATAAAAAGAAAAAATATCTGAGATTAAAGGAATGACCTAGTAAGGTTAGCCTAATCTAGAACTGCTTGGAAAAATAACATCTGTGTCTTGTTTTTTACTTTAACATATCAAAATATATTTAATTAGAACTTAAATATATAAGATGAATGTGGAACATCATTTCACCTTGAGTTTTTTAATATCCATCTGTGAAACTAATCTGGTCTTGCTTTTCTGTGCATGAGCCCTTAGTCTTTGCAATTCATGCATGTTTCCAGAACCTGTGAAACACATCTGTGATTTCTTGATGGTCATGCTATATGCACAACCTCCATCATCTCGTTACTGTGACATTTGCCAAGTATGAAACTGGAAACTAGCTACAAATAGTCACAAAAAATTGCATCACATATGATGACGTTTGTTTTAAATTAAAAATAATTAACTATTTAATTTCGGTGGCAGTTGTGCTGTTGCAATACCTATGAACTTAAACAGTGAATTTAAATAAGTTTTGTTAAATATAATTTATACATTACTGTTGTATAAAGTATCATTTCACATACTATTAATTAGGGCAATAAAATATATTATACTGCAGAATTTTTGATTCCTAATCCTTTTATTTGAATAAATAATATATAGTATCTAGTAATTATTACTAAACATAGATATTCCTAAATGTAAGAATGTCCACAATAAATAAAACCTGGTATCTGAGAGATAGTACAGCAAGTACGGCTCTTGCATGCAAATAACTGACATAGATCAAGAGAACATCTCACAGATATGCTCTCCCAGTCCAGCAAGATTGAACCCTAAGTAGGAGTAAGCACAGCTGGCTATGGCCACAAAACAAAACATTCTAAAGTCATAATTTTGTACAAAAGATGGCCTGTTAGAGCTCATATTTGTAGTGTGAAATTTTTAAAATTGTTATTTCATACCTCTCTAAACATTTAAGAATCTAACTAGTATAATAAAATTTAAAAAATGTGTAAATATGCCTATGTTTAAAACCATGTAAGTGCTAGAATTTTTAACTGCAATTATGTTAGTTTCATCTGGACTCTAACAGAGTAGCACTTTTTGTTTTTGTTATGGCCATAGTGTCTTCTTTTTAAAGATATAAAGTTTTCATGACTAAGTTTTAACCATAAAATATACACACCTTCTCTTAGCTGTTTATTTCCCACCAACAATGTCTCCAGTTTTCTTCCCACCCTCCTTCCTGCCTTCCTCTATAGAAGACACTATCTTTCTCTCTTCTTTCTTTCTCTCTTGCTTCCTTTCTTCCCTTTTAGACATATGGTTTATAATGTTACTGAAAATGTATATTATATTATCATGTTATCTCCCTTCAGTACCCAGTTCTAGTCCAGAGTGATGATTTCCAACTATCATTGTCATAGTGGTCCCTTCTCTACCCTAACAGCACTCAAGTTTCCTGTTGTAGTCCAATCTTCCTGGAACTTGTCTTACTTGTCTTTGGTTATTATACAACCATCCTCTAATTTTTTAATTCCACATATAAGTGTAATTATTTTATGCCTATTCCTATCTCTATGATTCATTTCCTAAATATATCAGTCTACATAGCATTCATTTATAAGCAAATTTTACAATAATATTTTTCTATCAGCTGCATAGTATTCCATTGTGTAAATGTACCCCAGTCTCTTTATCCACTCATCTGTTCTTGGGCAATTGGGTTGTTTCCAAATTCTGGCTATAGTGAATAGTGCTACAATGAACATAGGAGGGCATATACTTATTTTGCATTGTGCTTTTTAGTCATTAAGGTATTTTCTTGGAAGTGGTATTGCTGGCTCATATGGGAGCACAGTTCTAGTTTTTTGAAGAATGTTCATATTGTTTTTCAAAAATGGCTGAATCACTTTACATTTCCACTAGAAGTGAATGACTGTCCCTTTCTCTGTATATCTGCACAAGCACTGGTTGTTTTTGTTCTTTATGTGTGCCAGTTTCTACAGGTCTGAAAAGATACAGCATCATTGTTTTGCTTTGCTTCTTCCTGATGATGAATGAAGTAGAGCAATTTTTCATATGCCACTTGCCAATTTGTATTTCATTTGAAAAAGTTTATACTAATCATTTATTCCTACTTTTAGATGGTGTTAGATGACTTTTTCTCATTAAGTTCAGCCAGTGCCTTATATATCATAGATATTAACACTTTATGGATTGGATGAAACATTACACCCCAGCCATGAAATTCTTTATAACCTGGTCACCATTTCATTTAAGGTGCAGAAGCTTCTTAGTCTAATGTAGTCCCATTTGTTTATCTTTGCTTCTACATGCTAAGTCAAAGGTGTTTCAGTCTTAAAGTTGTCTTTAGTTTAAATATCATGGAGAGTTTTTTTCCTTCATTTATCTCTATGTACCTTGTGGTTTCAGATTTTATATATATTCAACTCTATTCTGTTGATAGACAATCTGTCTTTATTCGATGACCTTGCTGTTTTAATGAATACCACTTTGTATTACAATTTTCAGTTGGAGAAAATGATGATTCCCATCTTCTTTCTATGGGTTGATTTAGCTATTTGAGGAGGTTTAATTTTTATATAAATTTCAGAAACAGTTAGTACTTTATAGGAATTGCATTAAATATACATTGTTTAATGATTATTGCCATTTAATGTTATTCCTCCCAATCCATAAGTAGGAAATGTGTTTCCATTTCTTTGTGTTCTCTTTAACATTCTAAAATAGAATTTTAATGGGTTTTTGTATAAATCTTTCACCTTTTTGTTAAGATGATTTCAAGGTACTTGATTTTCTGAAACATAATTGTGATTGTGATTGTTTCTTTAATATCATTCTTTTCTTTCATTACTTGTAAATAAAAGAGTCATAAATATTTGTGTGTTAATTTTATAGTTTGCCACTTTACAAGTCTATTGTTCCTAGAAAATGACATTGATATATTTTTCTTGCCTAATTTCAATGTCAAGTATTGCAATATATTAACTAGAAGTGATAAGAGTGGGTAAACTTTAAGGCTTTTAGCTTTTTGCCATTGAGTACAATATTTGCTGTGAGATTATCTTAAATGGCTTGGACTATATTGAGGAAAATTCCTTCAATTACTATCTTATTGAGAATTTTTATCATGAATGTTTGCTGGATCATATCAAATACTTTCCTGTATCTATTGATAAAATCATATGAGATTATTTTTACTAATATTGGTATGGTGTATTATGTTGATTGACTAGCATAAACCATTCTTGTATCTCTGGGATGATTCCTATTTGGTCATGGTGTGTGACACTTGATTAATTGTTGAAGTTTTTTGCAGTATTTTGTTGAAGATCTTTGAATCTATATTCAACAAGGATATCAACCTGTTGTAATTATTTTTTGGGAGTTTGTCTCTGTCTGCTTTTGGTATAAGAATGATGTTAGCTCCATAAAAATTATTTGCTTCTTCTTTAATTTTTTTGGAATAGCTAGAATGGACTGTACGTAGGTACTTTGTAATGATTTGAAATAATTCTCTAGAGAGCTGAAGCAATAATACAGTGGGCAGGGCATGGACTGCAGTCAATGTGACACACCATTCAGTTCTCACACCATGTTTGCTTGGGACAGGGGTCTCTGGTTGTGACCTCAACTGGGTACAAGGGCCTATTTCATTTTTATGAGACAACTGTCACTCCTGGTGCAAAGTTGCAAAGGTCTCTCATTTTCTAATGAGACACTTTGATGGAGGATGTGGGTTGGTAACATTGCACTCCTAAAAAAATATAAACATTCATAATCATGTAAACTAATGACAGCTTGATAAATTAAAAACATAGCAATGAAGTAAATATAAAACTATAAATACAGTTTTTATTTTAAGGCTTTTATATACCTAGTTATTACCAAAATTACATAATTACGAAGGCATTATACAAATTCAATGCAATCCCTATAAATATATCAATGGCACTTACTTTTTGTGGGGAGGTACATATACTCAGGGCTACTCCTAGCTCTGTCTTCTGGAACTATCCCTGGTAATGTCTTCACACAGTAACTATTCTTAGTAGTGTGCTCAGGGAATCATATAGTATGTTATGACAAGATATGTTATAGCAAAATATATGGATCTTCAAGGTAACATGCTGATGAAGTCAGAAAGAGAAAAAATGATATAAAACCATTTTTCTTGTATGTAGAGTATAAAGAGAATGTGAGGCTAATAACAAATTATCAAACACAATGGAATCTAGAACTGGTCACAAGAATTACAATGGTGGAGAATTGGGTATTGATTGAGTTTAGGGTTGGAAGCAGGTGAGCACTCTGGTAAAGAGCATGATGTTGGAACATTGTATGAAACCTGATTATAAACAATGACACAAATTATGATGCCTAAAATAAAGATTAGATATATTCAAACACAAGGAAAAAATGACATATTGACCATTTGGGGCTTTAGATCACGTTATATATCTGTTTATGCAAACACTATCTTATGTTACATTGAATGCAGTTCAGGTGATGTTTATAATACAAATTGCAATTTGTATTTTCAAATGTACAATATGTGCAACAATTGCATGCACAATTCTAATTCTACTGTGTCCCCTCTGATATCTCTAGAAAACTGAATATGAAGTCACTAAATTGATGACAGTTTCTTTAGCTATTGAGTAGAATTCAATAATAGAGACTCAATGACATGTCAGTGAAAATGCTTTTATATTGTCTATAGGGATGGATCTGTCTATTTCAGCCTATAATTAAATCTCATGCAACCTTATGCCTACATATTTACTTCTGACAGTTTAACGAGTGTGTGCCAACCATTATCATTGTATCCGTCTTTTGAATCATTGTTATGTATCAATCTTTTGAGTTTTAACTTTCAATTTCAGATCCTGAAAAATAGAGAGAATATTTTTAATAAAAATGATTCCTTCCTTCATTTCCTTTTAGTTAGCTTGTGACACTGATAAATAATTTAAACATATATAAGCACTATTTAATTTAACCTATCATTAAATACAGTAAATAAACATCAGTATATTATCAGTGTGCTAACTATATGCCAATATTATAATATGTATAATTGAAGTATGTAGGTTTGTTTAAATATGTTCTGACTTCATCTAGTGAAACAATAGAACTTGGTTGGTAGATTGGTGAGTTTTATATACATATATTGGTATGCCATACCCTTTTAATTGACAATAGTTATGTCAATGAATGAAAAGCAATAATAAATGAGTACATTTTAGCTTCATTCCTTATTAATATCATTTTGTATAAATAAACACCAAAGTTTCTATTTTTTAACATTGAATTTCAGGTAATGATATAGCTAAGAAGTGCAGTTTTATTACATGAATTTGTCAAGTTTTTCTATTTGGCTTTCATGATGCTGGGATCAAACTCATTTCTCATGGATACAGTCATGCTCTTTCATATAATCTCATCCCCTACCTTATCTATCAGTTTTTAATAATAAGCACTTGTTCAACTTTGTGAGCCAGATGTTCTAAAAGAAGTATTGAAACATTACAAGTTCATAAATCTTTTATTATTGAACTGAGATTTCTGAAGATAAAAGGTATATTTTAGATTTCATAATATGTCATAGATTATATTAATTTTAATGTGTTCTTCATGTTTTACAAAACAAATCAGTGGCATAGATACTTTTCTCTATATTACACTATGAAATTTACACTGTATATTTCTAAAAAAGATAGTTAAGAAGTTGAAAAAATATGTAAGGAGAACTCAGAATAATAATAGACATTTTTTGAACTGCTTTGGACAGTTAGAGTAAGAAATTAAGTGAAAGTCAAAAGTTATGAGAAATTTGTATCAGAACAAAAAGGAAGTACTATGTTGGAAATAATTTTTCAGGAAAATAAATTTGAAAAGATGCAGAATATATGTAATATCATATATAATATAACTCATAGGTAATTGAAGAATAAATAAATGTTTCATAATGGAAGAAAGTAATGAACAGAACAGATATTAGAAAGCATGTTTCTACATAATTTTCCTATTTTTCTTGTCCCTTTTAGAATAATACCTGTCTCTTCTCTTGTAGTAATAATCTTGAAAAATTTTCATCATGTACATACTCATCATGTATTATCTTTAGAAAATAATCAGCTCTATATTTTAAGTAATATGATTGCAAATGGAGAAAAGTGTAATGAGGTGGGAGAAATGGAAATTTAAAAAGGTGAAATAAAATCAGATAATGAGAAATGAAACCATATTTTGCATTATGACATGTCAACCAGAAGGTTTCTTTGCAAAGAGAGAGAGAGAGGGAAAGACAGTTATTGGCTAGTTTAAAATGAACATAAGTACCATTTCATGTAAGATATTTCCAGCAAGGATAAACATAAAATTCTGAGACTTTTTAGTTTGACTGGAAAGTGATATTTCTGATGAGTATTGTTGATCTTAGTGAAAAATTTATTGATAAGATTTATCTGGAAATTAATTTATAAATTTGATAAAATTTCATAAAACACACATAGATTTTCCTTATCTTTAATATTCTTGACAAAGAAATATAGAAATATAAACATGAATATAGTCACAATATCATCCAACTAGGTACATGATTAAATCCCCTAACTATACACTCATGTTTTCCTAGAGATAATGAAATGGAGTGTCTATATCCTCTGTTTTCTTTACTGTAACAGGTTTTATTTTCCCTCAAATTATCTCCTAATTTCAACTTATTTCCTAGAATTGGACATTTTTTACTATTGTTTCTTCTTGACCTTAACTATTCTGTTCCAATCTGGACTTGGATCTCTACTTCTCTGCTCCAGTCTTCTTCCCCAGACTTACATTCAACCTTAGAGAGGACTTTTCCCACTGTGTTAAATCACTTCCTTTCTCTTCTTCATGCTATGTTGTTTTTGATTAGCTTACTAAGTTTGCTAGACTCCATCTATTAGCAATTATCTTAGATATTTGGTGTTAATTCTTTTCTTGGGTACTGCATAAAATGAATCTGATTAGAGGTCGATTGCACAAAGGAGATTCTTTGGGCATAAACTTCTCTTACTAGTTTAGAACTGTTTTCATTTTTTACTGTGATTTTTATTTCTCAAATGTGTATTTAAATATCATATCATATCTTATCATTCAAAGAACTGGAAGAAAAGAGGACTCAGTTAATTACCATATGTTGGAGAGTTGGTTACATAAATTTCATTTGAATGGCAATTTTTTCCCAGGAAGTGGACCATATTTATTCAAGAGATCATTGAATCTGAGTATATTTCAGAGTAATGACATTTTTTTCATTTCTCCTTCAAAATTAAGAAGGATTTTTCTTCACTTTTTATTTTGAGAGCATGATAATTTCCAGGATATAAAGCTCAACAAAGACTGTGTCCCAGAAAGTTCAACTTTGATATTATAGCAGAAGGAGCCTCTAGCAAATTGTCAATTACAATTAGTGCTCTGAATGAGACTGAGTCCATTAATGGCATTTTCTTCCACTCCTGGGTTTTACTAAGGATAAGTTTTGATTATATTTTTCTTCCTCTAATTTTAAGGGTACCTGCATGAATTGGATATTTAATTGTTGATTATTAAAGTGTGCATCATGTTTCTTCTAGTGACATAAAGAGTAATAATTTTCACTCCCCTAATAATATGAATGGAAAACCTAAAGTAGAATTAACATAATATATAAAAATTTTGCTATGGATTGACACCCACAAAACATCGATTTTCTTATTAGACTTTCCAATCACTATTATATATTATGTAATTTTTGGTAAATTTATTGAATACATACATGCATATTTGTGCAATTTTAATTTTTACCATTTTTTCAAAAGACAGATGTTTAAATAGTTGACTAATTTTGTTGTATGTTCACCAATTTAGACACTGTTCAAATAATATTCACTTATCAATGCATTTGTTAAGCTATCTGTGATTTATTTTTCTGATCCCTGATTGTGCTATGAAGTGAGACCAATGAAGAGAAAAATGTAATATCTGCTTTTAGGATCTAATATCTACTACTAAGTTTCCCAAGACTACATGGACTATTCAAAATGTTAGAATGGGATGATATTGGATTTATTTATTTACCATAAAATATCATGTCTAATTAGGTGAACTAAATGTATAGTAATTTATGATTCACAGTTAAGGAGGCTAAAATTCCTAAGTCAAGGTCATATAAAGGCTTCTCTTAAAGCTGCAATGAAATGTTTCTTTGTACTAATTTTTGATTTTTTCTTAAGTCTTATAATTATCAGAGTCACTAGGCCTATTGCTTCTCAGCATATCTATCTTTTGTTTTGTTTGTCAAAACATCTTTTTTGTTTATGTGGTCCAGAGACATAAATAATGTATGGACCCCAGAGCACCAAGGATTGAGCCTGGAATAATAACTAAACTGGTATTTCTAATAAACAATTACTTTATACCATTAAAGGTAATATTTAGATGTTCTTGTGCAAGCTCTAAATTTGAGATCCATCTTACAAGGACCACAGGAGATGAACAGCACTGCAATAATGCATGGGAGTTTATTTACTAGCATGCAGCATTCAACCCTTAAGCCTAAGGCAATGACCCCTTACTGAGTTCTCAGGCTCCTTTTATTGGGTTCAAGCCATCACAGTTAACCTTTAAGTTGATTGGCTGTTGTCTATGTGTTTACTTTTATGGATAGATATCTGGAATGCTATAGTGTGGTTTATGGGGCCTCAGAGTCTTAAGTAGTAGAAGAAGGCCCTCTAAGAACTTGTGAACTTCTCCACCCACAGACCCCCAGGTCTTTCTGGTTTATCTGTTTTGGTACATGCCCTGGAATTTCCTGAAACTGGCTGTTCTGTCCTAGTCTTTTTTCCTTAAACCAGTGCCTGTCATGTTCTGCACTTAGTTTCAGTTAATTGTAAGTCAAACTTCAAATTCTAACATGATTCATCTGATAACATATTTTTAAATGAAAACACCACACATGCCTGATTCTTCTTGACAAAGATGTGCTTTTATGATATTTAACATTTCACATAAGTTTTAAGTTCTTTTTTCTTCTGTTTTTAAGATAAACTATAGTCAATGCTGGGTGGTTGCTTTCAATCCTATTATATATTTTAATGTAATGTGATATTAAATGTAATGTGATATTAAAATCTCAAAAAGTATCTTCAACAATATATGGCCTATGAATATTCCAATTGATTTGTAGCTAAGTTCAAGTAATAAAAAGGATAGTTCAATTCTATTGTTCCATTCAATGTACTTTTAGAAATCATGGTGCCACAGATTTTTTCGGTGCTGGTTATATATGCATTGACCTCAGCACTGTTTCTCTGCACCTAAAATGACTGTACTTCAAGGAAGAATCAAAGTTATTTTAACCTTCCAGTCATAATATTCATACTGGTCCTAAATGATCAAGTTGAGTTCTTTTACATTCACCTCTTTTCTATTCAAAGCTCTAGAATTGCTAAATAGAAAATAATGTGAACATATATTAATGATGATGATGATGATAATGACACAGATAGCATTAACCAGAAGAGTATAATATTTCCTTTCATATTTAGGAAAATTTACTTATGCTAACTAGCTTGCTTTGCATTGTTGTTAACTCAGAATTTGAAGACAGCATTGTTCAGAATGTTTGAGCAGCTGTCCAACTATTATAGATGCTACTGAACAAAACTAGTGAACTAGTAAAAGAAGGTTTAAAGAGAAAAAAATTTTCTGCAAAGGCCTTTGGGACTTGCTGTCAAAGAAATTCTGACAATCCCATAGAGGCAAGAAAATGGAAAGCTTGAGCCAGAGGTAACAATAGCAGAGCTGATGACATGAGTGAGAAGTTGCGCTCATGGGCCTAAATTCCAACATTGTATGATTCTATTTATTGATAAATTCTTACAGAGAATAGATGAGAAAAGATTTGGAGCAGGCTGGCCACTTGCCACTGATAGTTCCAAAAAATGCTTGATGTGAAGGTAGCTTGGCTTTTTTATGAAGTAATCTATATTCCAATAAAGTTGATCACCACACAAAGTACCTCCAATGAAAAAGGTGGTCAAAGAATGAAAAAGACTATGGGGAACAATTTTGAGATTCTTGTTTCCTAAAAAAATAAATCATATTATAAAATGATAATAGTAAAATCTAGAGACCTGATAACACAAAGGAAACTACGCTATTTATCTCCAAGAGACAGGACTAATAACATTATTTGGGGGTTTTGAATAAGCTTGAGGCTTTGAGAGCTCAAGCTTTACTCTTAAAATATTGATGTTTTATTTAATTAATTTATTCATTTATGTATTTTTGGTTTTTGGGCCACACCTGGTGATGCTCAGGAGTAACTATGCACTCAGAAATCGCTCCAGGCTTGGGGAACTATATGGGATGTGGGGATGGAACTGAGATTTACAATGGACTTTAAAGGGGAACAGTTTATAAAGAAGAGATACGGGCTTAATGCATAAAGGATCAGCTTCCGTTTAAGTAACATACTTGTGGTAATGAGTGGGTTTTAAGTGGCAGCTTACCCCAGATTTATTTGGCAAGTAGGAAGAATTAATTCACAGTTTGGGATCTGAAGTTCCTACACTGATAAGACTACTTTCCTGAGGAAGTCAGATTTATACTTAGGTTAGCTATAAAATGTCTTATTGTGATGGTGTAGAGATTCGCATATACGATTTGATTTGATATGGGGCCTTTTTGCTTCAATAGGCCCATGTGTCTGGAAATCAATAATATCTTAATAAACAAAGATGTGGTGAGTTTAAATGCATCACACTTAGAGAATCACTATTGTAGACTCACTCAAAATTTATGCTTCCTGACCTGTCATTATTCTACAAATATTAGCCTGGACAGAGACATAGCTTGTCAAAAAAAATTTGTTTTCTTCCTGACATCCTGCTCACATCTATTCCTCATTAGGAAAAACAAATGTTGCTTTAAAGAAACTATTAGGCACTGAGGAGGAGGTCAAGGAAAATTAGTTCCCAAAGTGTGACTTTAACAGTTCCCCAGCAGAAAGTCAGGAAGCCAGATAAATAGAGCCATCACTTTGAAAGAAAGGGCCTCAGGCCTGTTTTGTTCAATACTAAGCCTCTAAGTGAGTCTCTCTTTGTCTTTCATACTTTTTTTTTCCCTTCTCTCACAGATGTTTACCTGTCTATGAAAGAACACTATGCATCCTTTTTGAAGTTCATTTCCATGCAACATCTGTGAGAATTTTGGCTTTAGGTCTTACTTCAAAGTTTTTTGTACCTAATGATAGTGCAAACAGATGACTCAACAGAAACAGTAAACTTTGCCAGGAAGGTATGTGGCACATATGTGGCACAATATTTGATGTTTAATAGCAGCATTCATTTTCAAAAGATAAGCAATGTACTTCAAAGGCATGCTAGAAAAGCAACAACTTTCCTATACCAAATAAATTGTGGCAATATGGTAAAATGAGTGATTTTGCTGATATTTCCTCAGCAAATATCATTATGGGTTTATATTTAAGTTCTGAAAGACAACAGAGTTTTTGCTAATAATTTTGATTTTGTGTTGGAATTTAGCTAATATCCTGACCTTCTTGTGGAAAAATACATTTATTTTGTAGAGGAGAAATGTTATCTTTTAAAAAATTAGGTAACTTTTCAAAGACAACGTCTCTAATTAATAGGTAAACGAATATTCAAACTTCATCCTTGCTACCTCTAAAACATGGGGCCACTAAGCTTCTTGATTATAAAATATTCCTGAAATGTAAGATAACAGCAAATTCTCAAACTAGTACCAAATAAGAAGATATTAGTCCAGGTTGTTAGATAGTCATTTAGTATGCAAGAAAACTAAAGCTTATCTCTAAATAACAAAGAATGATTTGGGGCCTTGCATTTGTGGCCAAACCCAGGCATCTCATATGGATCCCTCAGACCTTCCAGGAGTAAGTTCTAAGTGCAGAACTTGGAGTAACCTCTTAGAGCACTGAGTATGCTTCCCCCCACTCCAAAAACTAGATTTCTTCCCTATTCAGTATATCATAAACACATATAGAGAGGAATATGAGATAAAATATTAAGTTCAAGAGGCATTTTATAGCATATATGTTATATATCACCCTTAGACAAGTCTTAATGATACAATTGAACTTGTGAAAACAAATCTTGACAAGTGTCAGTTAATTCTAAATATATTTATAATATATAAACTTTATCAATTATAATCCAATTTAAATGTATTCCAAGAAAATATGTCACAGATAATTGCATAATATCTCAAAACTCAAGAAAATAAAAAGAACACCTTAAGACCAAAATCCATTAGACAGTATATCAGTATAGTGAAGGAACTCTGTTCTGATAGTGATTAGTATCTTTTCCCTACAAAGACTGTATTTTCAGAGGAATGCATTGCAGATGTTCTAGAGACATTTAAAAGACATGATATGATCATATTAAACCATAGGAGAAAGTTCTAAAGTTTTCATTTTAGCAATAAAAATGTGAACAGATTTAAACTACACTAAGGAACTGTTCATTATGCACACATGTAACATTTTTTTCTGTAATATTAACAGATAAAATATAAAATGTAAAGCATGAACTCTACTTAAAAGAGGCACTCAACCAGAGCAGTTCTGAATAGCAAAACATCTGATTTATTTCTATTAGCTACATTGTTCTTACTAATAGATTTTTCTAGAGGAAATTGCTTTGAAAATTAATGAATTTTGCTTTCCAAATGTGCCAGTCTACCGTAAATTTTCCATTTTTAATATCATATAGCAATGTTTTTATGACCCACAATACTATCTAAAATAAAAATTTTCCAGAAGAGGTAGCTTGCAACGACACTCTGGATGCAGAAGTGCCCATTTATAAACAGATAAACATTTGTGAGATAGAAAGAAAAAGAAAGCATGAGAGATTCACATTATGGTTTAGCTTTGAACAAAGTTTTTTTCATTTAAATTGATATGTATTTATATGGCTTCTTGTCTCTCTTCTAAATTGCTAATACTCTTTTTTCAAGATGGTATATTAAAAAAAGGAGGAGTGTGTTAAAAAGGAATATTAGAATATAAGTTTGGAATTAACTTCTCCTTTGCTTCTGTAACCCTAGCTTTGCTTAATGTTAGAAGGTTTGGACTTAACTGTTGTTTTAACCCTGGTTTTGCTTAGTCAGATAAAAAAAAATACAGTCACAGCAGGCTCAAATTTAATGAACAAAGACAAGGCTCAGAAATACAGCCAATTTCTGGAACCAGACCATAGGGGTACATACTAGGAAATACAGCCACAGACAGATGGCTAGGCAACCACACTCTGGTTCTGACAGAAACTGACAGACACATCTTGGATCTAGAGGTGCTTGATTTTGTTTCTCTGAGTCTACAGTCACTCTAGCCATTTGTCTGATGTAACATATAGCCTACAACCAATCCTAGCCATGTGCTTTATGCAACTCTTTACTAAGTACCTATAGTTTTAAAAATCAAGTACTCAGAGGCAGGAATATCCTATAAAAGTGTGTCTGCAAGTTCATGAGTGCTCACCATTTTCTTAGGAGATGATTCACCCCAGCATACTGGAATAAAACTCCCTTGCATTCTTGCAGTACTCTCTGTATCCTTTTGTCTTTGTGAGACAAATATTGAGTCTGAAAGCTAAGAAATGAAGGAAATATAGATGTGAAATTAAAAGAATAAAAGAACAGAATACCCAAGATAGTCTCTGTATATATAATATATTTTACATATGGTAAAAAACAAATAAAATTTTGGGTCCTGGAGCAATATACAGTAGGTAGAATAAATGGTTAACCTGGGTTAGAGGCCAGCCATCCCATATGATCCCTGACAGGAGTGCTCTGACATGAGTCAAACTGGAGTTTTCTTGGTATGGCCCAGAGAAGCAAAACAAATAAAATGAATGTTTGGCCAATTAAATTCTTTCTGTTTTGTTTTTGTTTTGGTTTTGCTTTGTTGGTTTTACTCGGTATTTTGGTTGTACAGTAGTAGTGTTTGGGTCTGTTTCTAATTCTGTGCTCAGAGATTTTTCTTAGCAGTGCTTGTGGGTACTGTGTGGTACCAGGTATAAAATCTGAGCCTTCTGAATCCTAACCATGTACTCAGCTAGCTCACTGACTACAAATAAGTTCTTTCATTTCCATTGTCTGTTCTGTGTGCTGTCATATAATCCCCAAACCAGCTACAAAAGAAAAAAAGCACTGGGACGTGTGCCTCTGAAGCAAATTCCAAGTAAAACAAACCATTGAAAATGTGGTACATTTGGTCTTCTGAGAATGGAAGAAAATGGGACCTGAGCTATTGTACAGCTATAGGGCATTTGTCTTGCACATGGCTAACCCTGGTACTGACTCAGGTTTCGATCTCCAGCCTGCCAGGAGCTATTTCTTAATATAGAGCAAGGAGTAACCCCTACGTACAACCCCCCCCCCGCCCCCAATAAAAAGATTGGGGAAAATGTGTCATGGGCTCCTATTTGTCTATTTAATTACTTATACTAAAGTTTGAAAAAAATAACAACCTTTAAAGCGACTTCTATGTATGGGACCTGAGTGTGAAGTGTTTGCAAGAATCTTTCCCAGGTTCAATTCCTCAATTACAGCTGGTATTCATCCCTGAGCACTCAACCAGGAGTAAGCCCATAGCACTGAAAAGTTTTATCAGTTCCTACCACCGCTCACAAATATATACTTACATTTGTTGAAATTTTTCTCATGGAGCTGAAGAAATAATAAGCAGGTATGGCCTTGCCTTGCACAAGGTCTGGATTCATTCCTCAATACTCAATATGGTCCGTGGAATCTTGCCAGCAGTGATCTCTGAGTCCAAAGGTGTAATCCAAAAATCCAATATTTACTTTATTTTAAACATTGTGGAAAAAATGAGATGGTGTCATGCAGAATAATACAGAAAAAGGATTACAGAAACTATTCAATTGGAAAGTCAAATCTGAACATGTATAGTATGTTGACTATAGTACTAGTTAAAATACTCAAGATTTGGAAACAATTCAAGTGTATGGATAATGAAGATGTAGATCAGATACACAATGGAATAGTGCACAGCTATTAGAGAGGATAAAATTATACCCTTGGATACATCATAGAAGGAATTGGAGTGTGCTATTCTATCTAAAATGAGTCAAAAGAAGAAAGACAGTTACCAGATAATCTTACTCATATGTGGTAGGTATGTAAAAAAACAAGATAAGGAAAAATGTCCAATGAAAATAGACCCTAAATACAAGACCACAGAATTGAGATAAATAAGCTGTGAGTAGAGGGTATATTGGGAAAAGAGTGTGAGGGAGATGAAAAGGATCAAGAAACTATAATGGAGAGACACTGGCACTTGGTCAGTGGACATAACATAATAATATTGTATTCCTAAAGCATATAAAATATTACACATTTGGAGCGATAAATATGAGATAGTACAAGGAATAAGGCATTTACTTAACATAAAATCAACTTGCTTTGAATTCCTGTTATGTCATATGCTTCTCCAATATTTCTATGAGTGAACCCTAAGCAAAGAGCTAGGACTAATTCATCAGTATTGTTAGATGAGAATCAATCACCTTCCCTGTCAAGTAATTAATTTAACAATAAAATAAAATGAAATGTGATACTTTTAAAAATCAATATTAATTTGATAACAAATACAAATTTAAATAAAAACTCAAATAAAATTATGTATACAAAAGCTTGCCATTCTCAGTTATGCAAATACATTATCAAGCTATTCTGAAAACAATGAATATATCTGTTGCTTTCTGCCTTCTACAATGCTTAGATCATTCATATTCTTTCATTGTACTTTACAAAGAGGACATGATATTATTGCTCCAGAAAAATTGCATTTTGTTTTATCATTTGAGTGAAGAAAACTTCCTGGTAGTCCTTCCTAACTATAATAAAAAATAATAATGTTTATAAAGGCTGTACCAAATTAAGGTCCACGTACCATGAGTTTGAGATAGCTTCTAGGTTTGTATGGCATCTTCTCAGTGCAACTACTGGGTTGAGGTCTTAGTGCTCTGCTGTGATTTTCCTGGTTCCATTTAATTTCTTGAAAAATAACTCTAGATAAATTAAATAGAGCTAATGACAAACCATGTTTCCTGCATCTCGGAGACAATTGTGGTTGGAACATGTCACCTATACATGAAGGATATGCATTAAAATAATAGTAAGTTGCTCAGGGAAGGAACAATTTAGGTTTACATTTCACTTCCCCCTTTATGTAAGTTGTTATGCACCATAAAGGAAGCAGCTTGGAAGCTGTGCTTTAATGCAAATTATGTTCCTACTAATGAAACATTGCACAAAATGACCATAAATGGGTCTCTTTAAGCTACATAGACAACCTCAAAATAATGGAAAGTTGTAATTTTTATTACAATCATATGAAAAGTTTTATATCATTCATAGTCTAATGTCAGTAGAGGGAATTATATAATAGTATTAGAAACATATAACCAACAGGAAAGCATTTCCCAATTTATAATTAAGTGAAGAAATGAGCATAATTTCTCAGGTAAAAGTCTAATGACTTTGCCTGTGTGATGCTGAAGAATTATTCCCTTTCCTAGAAAAACCAGTGGTCCCTGGGTTCAGTTTCTGCATAATAAACTCAACTAAGGAAATTATATGAGGAACCACATGACCAACAGATTTTCAGTCACCTGTTCTGATTTCCTCTCCTGATTTAAGCAGTAGTGCATTCATCCTCTGCCAATGACGTATTTTTCCCTGAGGAAGATTATATACTCTGAATCTTCTTTATAAATCTTCATGGATCTGATTCCTAGGGCTGCTCTGCCTATTTCTTTAGCTATCACAATATCTGTGGTTAAACAATACTTGGTTGCTGGCAGTTAAATATTTCTACCTGGATAAAACTGTTTCACAGCCCATTTGTGGCAATTATTTATAGCTAGACAAGTTCCATAACAGCCTTTTCCTACCTCCAGCACTATAGAGGAAAAAAATAAATCCACAACCCAACTATTTAGTGATTCTGTTGCCATCATTTTAACTGGGTCATTCATGTGCCCTTGATAAATTGTGTGTCCTTTGGGTCTTCCTAAAGAACATAATATTCTTGTTCATCTTCTAGCTACAAATATTATAACCATTCTAGCATGTCCACTTTCCTGAACTTTTTAATATTTTTAGCCATAATCTGACATGGAAATTCACACATTTCAGATTTGCTTGGCTTAGCCATTGTGTATTGCCTGCTTCTGGGAGTGATTTTATTAGCTTCTTTGTACAATCTCCTGAGGTTCTTTCTGGGATGCTAAATCCTTTATCTCCATAGAGAATTCCCCAGTAAATAAACTCTCGTTTTTGCAGTTGTATGTTCCAATCTCTCTGATGAAGAATCTTCTAATCCATGGCTGCCTATATTTCTTAGACGTCTGCTGATACTTTCCCACTATGTTTGTGGCTTCTTTAAATTATGGCTCTTTCTTTTCTTATCAAGAGAGCCTGTCCTCTGTCACTTGATGCTGGGACTTAAACTTTACAGACTGAGTGGCCAGGTGTTGAAAGAAGTATAAATCTTGAGTGGCATATATTTCATCTTTCAAGATTATTGAGCTGACCATTACTAATAGGATGGGACAGGGTGTTTTTCTGCCTTAGAAGGTTCAGAAGAATTAAAGGAATTCTTTTTCTTTTTCATAAAAAATAGCCTGCATTTCTAGATCCCAGGTGTTCAAGGTCCCAATTTTCCCAGTGGGAGTTAGATATTTGACATAATGAATCTCTGTTCCCTGAGATTTAACGTCTTTTGCAGTTAATCACATAAATCAATGTGTATCTCAGGCCTCAGAGCTGGTTTTCTCTGTACTTCTGTTCCAAGACAAGACGACATTTTTGCCTAAACCAAGAAGTGCCTTTGACTTTCATATCTCATTTTCAATTACTTTTATTTTCCTTATTCTCTAAAAAAAAAATACAGCACATGAAAGAACATCCAGTAAAAGAGCTGAGAGTACAGAAACTAAGGAAAACCTTAGTGGTCTCAGAGTGTCTGAGCTACTTTGGACCCACTTGGTCATCAATCTGTTCTAGTTTTCATTCCAATTATAACACTGATCATTTCTTTCACCCAAATCTCTTCAGGAGAAATTCTTTCCTCTCTGCAACTGTCTGCAGTATCTCTGGCAAAAATGTTGAATTCATCCTCAAGTGTTTCTGATAAAATGAACATAGTCTGGATTTCATATAATGTGTAGTAAAAAATCAGTTTTATTATGGGAAGGAGAAATGTGGAGGGATTAAGTGCTTGCATTGTATTCTACTGGCAGACCTTGACCCTGGCTTAATTCTAGTACCAGAGAGTCCCCAGACCACTACCTTAGTGGCCCTTGAGTTACTATTAAACTTAGAGCAGTGAGTAAGCCCCTTGCACTTCCAGGTAGAGCCCAAACCCCACACCCTTTGATAGTTCAGTTTTATTAACAATAAACACACTGATTTTATTAAATTATATTATTCAGACAAGTGAAGTTACTATTCCTGCCCTTTTTTAAAAAGAAATTTGATGTACCACAAAGTAAAAGAAAAATATTAAAAATAACATATACTTCTTAAAAACTAGAAGCTGTTTTCTTTCAAAAGAAACTTTTGTTATTACAAATTGATGAGAATTATAAGATCCCAAAAGTAACTATATGTATCTCATAGTAACTTACTGATAAAGAACCTCTGATTAAACTAAGAATTTCAATTTGAAAAAAATCAAAGTATTTATTTCCAAAAAATTGGTGAGGGTTGAGAAAATGCACACTCAATCAACTATATAACAAATAAGGTTATTCTGTCCAGATTATTTATATAGCAACCAAGTGAAGAAAACTCAAATGTCAAGGGAGGAAGAACAGAAACTTTTGAAGAATGTAGAGCATTAAAATGATCAATAAATTTGAAAGGCATGACACTTTTCATCTAAATAAAATTTTAATAAAACTCACTTTAATATATATAGATATAGCTTGGAGTATTTTTCCTTTTTCTTTATTTTTTTCTTTCTCTTATGTCAGTTTGGACAGAACAAGAAAGAATCCCATAAATTAAAGAAGTAAAACTGTACATCTGAGCTGGAATGAGGCTGACTCCAGAGAGGAATATACTGTAAATTATGATCATTATCATTTAACTTTTTATCAGTTATCTAAAAGTCACTTAGTTTGGTTTATATGGGAAAATTTTTATTTTAATTACTATTTTTAGCAGTTTGGTCCATACCCAGTGACACTTAAGGGTTACGCCTGGCTTTGCACTTAATAATTGCTCCTGGTAGGCTCAGATGACTATAGCAGATGTCAGGGATTGGCTGCATGCAAGTCAAACATGCTACCCAAAGAGACTTGTAGGGCATAAAATACCATAAAGGGTTAACATTTTTGATAGTTTTAGTTTTTCTGAATTACTAAGCACATTTAATGACCCAAAGTTACTTAAAAAATTTATAAAACATATAGGAAAACAGTGTTTGAAAGAGGAGAAATGTTATTTAAACACCAAATAAGTTTTTTTAAAGCCATCCTAAGGATTTGTCCTTTTAAGCCCTGACATTTGCTATACTGTGAACTATCTTTGGTAAGGGCAGCAAAAGACCTGGTTCTCTAACCATACACTTCAAAGATAACTATTTTGAGGTGAATGTGGGATGGGGACCACAGTGCTTACCATAAAACTAAAAGCCTGGTTGCCCATCTCCTTCCAAGTCCCAAGCTAATGCTTTTTGTTTTAAATAATTTAACTGGATTAACATAATTTTACATTCTGGGCCTTATTTGTTTCTTCCCACAATTTAAATTCTTACTCTTAAATTTTAAATGTACCTAAGGATTAAACCCAGGAAATCCTGTGTGACTCCAGACATACTATGTACTTTCTATGATTTGCAAGTAATATTTTTTTATCCTTATTCCCTTTTCAGTTCCCCACTGGTTAGAGATGAGGAACTGTTCAGCTCTAATAAGAAACACTTAAACTGGTTTAGAAACATTGCTAGTTGTAGGCTGAAACAGCACAAAACAACTCACAGAAATGGTTTTCTCTTTCTTTTGGGAAAATTTTATTAAAACACAAGATATGCATATTTAATCAGGAAAAGTCCTAAATTATAAATATTGAAAAAGAAAAGTCTAAAATTTCTTGATAACAATTTTTCAGGTATTTTATATCATAATCAAAACTTGGACCAGAGAGATTCTAATAGGGTTCAGGTACTTGCCTTGCTCAGCAATGATTTCAATTCAGTCCCGGTCCTTTCATCTGATCCTTTGAGCTTCACTAAGAATGTTCCCTAGGTAAAGAACCAGGAAAAAGATCTGAGTAAAGCTAGGTGTGACCCAACCACACATTACGAAGAAAAAAAATGAATTTTTACAATAAGATAACTATAGTTTCTTGATCAATAAGAGAGATCAATGTTGAAATAGCAATATGTAACATGAAAATTTCTACTCAAATTAACATATGTTTAAATCAATTGAGGAAGCTATAATTGAATAGATCATAAAGAAACCTTATTTCTTATTTAAATATGTACAAATATGTACACGAAATAAGTAATACAATGAATTGACAACACATATATAATAGTGTTCAATTAACAATTCAAAAAATTTAGATACACAACTCTGATAATTTGGAAAATGGTGACAAATATATCATTGAAGAAAATGTTTAAAAGTTTTAAATATAATTTAGAGGAGTGTGATATGATCAGAGGAAAAGGAATCAAACAGAATCATGAATAAAATTAATTACTGTTGTAGCAGATATTCCACAAGGGACAGAATTTGAAACAGAAGCTTTGGTAAAATTTCACCTAATTTCTCACAAGTCTGCAGTTCTTGTTGATCTTCATAGATATATAAACATGCTCAGAAAAGACTGGAAAGACATTAATATATAAATTCTGTCACACCTTAAAGATTAGCATAATCAGTTAATGATACCAATAACATAATTTTAAAGTACTTAATAGAGTGCTGAAGATGTGATCAAAGACACATAATCCACAAAAGCAATGAAATATATTAGTTTGGGACATTTAGTAACCTTTTTCCTCAAGATTCACTAACATATGAACATTAAGTAGAAATAAAAAATGATCAAACTTAAATCTAAATCCAAAGCCAACAACAACAAAATCGATACCCAATACTAGACTCAGAGAGGACCACGTAGATTAGCAGCCTGAGGGGTAAAAGAGGGGGATATGGATTGCATGCTGGGAACAGGGGTAGAGGGAGGACAACATTGGTGGTGGGAACACCACCGATTCAATATCACTATTTACCTAAAATATTATTGTGAAAGATTTGTAATCCATTTTGATTAAAATAAAATAAAAATGCGGAAGAAAATAAAAAGCATAGCAAGTAAGGTATTTCCTTTGCTTCTGGCAAACCTGGATTCAAACCCTTGAGTCTCATGTGGTCTACTGAGCAAAATCAGGAATGATCTCAGCACAGAACAAGGAGTATTGCTGATGATAGTAATACACACACACACACACACACACACACACACACACAAAATGATTAACTAAAACTCAGAAAGATACAAAAAAAAATAAAAAATATTATCGAGTTAGTACAACAACTAATAAAAACAGCAGCAAGTAACAACCACAGCAAAATAAAATAAAATAAAATCAGCAGCAAATAACAACAGAAACAAAATAGAAGAAAAAATTTGGTTTCCAGAGTAATACACAATATCCCATGAAACAAAGTTTTAACAAAATCATGAAAGTACAAAGCAATATGTTGATCCCACACAAGAAAAAATATAGCCAATAGAAATTGTTTGCAACAATCTTCCATATTGGATTTACAATAAAATACATACTAGGAGTTATATTTTTACTTATTAAAGAATAAAGCAACCTCTGACTTACATGTCCAAATAAAATAAAATGGTGTATCACCATACAAGAACTTCAAAATATATAAAAATCTAAAAAAACATAAATAAAGGCAGCATTTTAAAAGTTGATGACTAAAATGAAGGGGTGTTCTTTTTTATAACTGAAGCCCAACTACAAATATGATTGTAATCATGGTGCTTACATAAAGATAAATTTAAAAAAGTGAATATACAAAGAATGGTTAGTATAGACATATTGTAGAATATAATTCCAGCATATAAAAAATGCATTCTAACATATACTACAATATAAATTTATCTTGAGGACACCTACATTAAGTTAAGTAAGCCAGTTGCCAAATGAAATACTATATGTATATTTGTCTTACATTATATCAGGTATTGGAGTCATCAAAAATCACAGAGACAAAAAGAAAAAAGAAAAAAATTAAAATTCAGTGACTCAGTAACAAACATGAGCTGGCAAAAGAAAGGAACGCTGTGCTTGAAACATATCCATGGTGCTTACCAGTTATAGGAAAAGGATACATTAAGAAATAAATGGAGGGGCCGGAGAGATAGCATGGAGGTAAGGTGTTTGCCTTTCGTGCAGAAGGTCGGTGGTTCGAATCCTGGCATCTCATATGGTCCCCTGAGCGTGCCAGGAGCAATTTCTGAGCTTAGAGCTGTGAGTAACTCCTGAGTGCTGCCGGGTGTTACTGCCCCCGCAAAAATAAAAAAAAATAAATGTACATACTGACAACAATAAAAGAGATGATAAAGAAACAGAAAATATGTAATAATGGAAGCAGATATAGACTTTGGTGGAATCTGTCTCCTTCCTTCACTTACTACTTCTTTCCATAAATTCAGGTCTTAAATTTAGGACTGGTTTGAGTTTAGTTTAATATTATAATTTTAATATAATTGTCTTCTTTTTAAGAAACATAGCATAGGTTTAAATGCTCAGTTGAGCTTTCTGGGGGGCTAGGTTTTAGAAGGAATGCTATTTTAACAGTTAGTAATGTTGGTAAAAAAAACATTTTATGTTAATATCTGCTCTAGTTTATCATACCTAGTTAGAATATATTTAAAATATAAAACAAAGATATTATTTCATACAAAATAAATATAGATTTCACAATTTTTGCCTTCCTTATGATTATAATTCAAATAGACCATCTAGTGCCAGAGATATAGTACAGCAGTCAGGGAGCAGGCCTTATACATAGAAGACTAGGATCAACACCTTATTCCATATGGTTTTTTCAACTATGAAAAAATTAGCTCTGAGCACAGATCCAGGAGTAAGTCTTCAATTATTGCTGGATGTGGCTCAAATATCAAGCAAACAAAAATAATAAATAAATAAATAAATAAAATAGACCATCAATGCCTTTATTTCTACCAAACATATGCTTCAATCAGAAGGTCTTTAGAGACCATTTTATTCAAACCAATTAATCTAGTTTTTCCTCTTTCAAGATCCTAACATTTGTTACTTTTACCTCATTTAGGAACTTCATGTTCTTTCCATGCAGTTCTATTCTCTTTTGACATTCATCTTCTCAGAGAAACTGTCAGTGAGAAAAGATAAATTCAAATTAGTCAATGTAGTGGTACAGGAAGCTAGTGGGGATTGGTATAAGAGAGATACCACCCTGTTGTGCTTAGGGAACCATACGTAGTGTCAGTAATCCAACTGGATTGGGCTGTGTGTCTAAGAGCTCTGATACTTTTCCAGCACAGTGTAATGTTTTTTTCTTAATTATTTCTACTCAAAGAATACTTTTCAGTTAATAAATAAATAAGCCAGTGTAATAATACAGCAGGTAAGACTCTTGCCTTGCATGCAACAACCAAGGTTAGATTTCCAGCCCACCATATAGTTTCCCAAGTCCACCAGGTATATTCTCTGAGTGAAGAATCAGGAATAAATCCTGAGCATCACTGGGTGTGGATCATAAACAGCTCCCAACCAAAAAAGAAAGGATCAAGTAATAATGTAGCAGTGTAAGCAAATATTAAACAAAAATGGCATATATCTCTGCAGAGCATTTAAATCATTGTCAATTATAATACAAACATTTTTTAAAATATTTTTTAATCTCAGGGCGGGAATGATGGCACAGCTGTAGGTCATTTGCCTTGCGTGCAGTTGACCCAGGACAGACCTCTGTTAGGTCCCCAGCTTCCCATATGGCCCCCCAAGCCAGGAGCGATTTCTGAGCACATATCCAGGAGTATCCCCTGAGCATCACCCGGTGTGGCCCTAAAGCAAACATGTTATATCTATCTATCTATCTATCTATCTATCTATCTATCTATCTATCTATCTATCTATCTATCATCTATCTATCTATCTATCTATCTCTCTCTATCTATCTATCTATCTATCTATCCACATATATATTTAATCTATATTGTTAGACTATGATTTACAAAACTGTTGGTGATAGTTTCAGGAATAAATCATTCCCAATACCACGCATATCACTAGATTAGCCACTTTTCTCCACTAAGATCACAAAGCCATCTCCTCTCCACCCTCCTCCAATACTCATATACCCCATAAACGTAGTTCTCTGGACCATCCCTGCTGCTTCTGTTCCTCTATTGTTACCTTACTTGACAATACACCATTTTAAAGAACAGGCATAAGATAGGTGTATTTCAGAAACATTATATTAAATGAGAACAGCTATTAGACCATTCTAGAGCTACAAATCAATATTCTATAGTGATGTAATCTATTACAATGCTCACATGTAAGACAGAATTAGTTAAAAGAGGCATTGATAACTTGAAATAAATTTCAAGTGATGGAATTTTTTTCTTATTAGAATATCCATACCCTGGGTACATAGATATATTAAATATAATGAACTTCATTACTATATAAACTATCTCTTATAATCCTAGTGAGAACATTGTAGACTTTTTGCCATAAATATATAAGACAATTATCTAATGAGTATGAGGTGCAAACTACTAATAACATTTAGAATCATAATTATTTAAATATGAAAATTGTCAAATAAATATTGTCTAATATAGTCTTTTATGACATTAGTTCAAGAATATTGGTGAAATATTAAATTTTAGTTTAGATAATTTAAAATAGAATATAAAGACCTGCATGTCTCTATTCATTTTGTACAAATTCTTTGAAGCTTTGTGAATCTTCATTTTGTCATTGAATCATCCAAATCAGGTGAATTAATTAATTTCTCAAAAGGTATCTATAGGTAATATCTTTTAGAAAAATTTTAGATTATAGAAGCAAGTTAAAGATAATATAGAAAGTGTCCATATAATTAATACCCAGTAGCCTTTACCATTAGCATCATACATTATATGGAATATTTGTCAAAACTAATGAACCAAATTTGTCACATTATCATTAATTAATTATTAAGTTCCTACTTTGCTCAGATTTGTTTAATTTTTGTGACTAATATATTTTTTCTCTTCAGAAATCCATCAAGTATATTGCATTTCATTTTCTATCACCTTAGGCTCCTCTTTGCTGTGATATAATCTCATACTTTTACAAATGCTGATGACCTGCACAATGTGAGAACCATTCTGGTATTCCCTACAATGTTCTTCCATATTAGATGGGAATTTAAGTATCTTCAAAGGAAGACACCACAAGTAAAGTGCCTTTTTCTTTATATCATATTAAGAGTGAACAGCTTCTAACAAGTTGTTGATATTTTACCAACCAGAGAGGGACTATGTTTGGGAGGCTAGTGTGATGTGGACTTGTAGGGTGAAATCTGGGGAAATAAACCAGATCCCTGGGAATTGTTTAATTTATAGAACTATTCCAATATCTAAAGTCCAATGTCTGATTTATACATAAAATGTTAAAAATTGCCAAGTCTTTATGGGTAAGTACAAATTCTAACATTGAGCTTATATTCCAACATGTAATGTTAGTAGTTTTTGCTGTATGCATATATAAACAAAAACCATGGCAACAAAATACTGCCTTCATAGAACTCAAATTTTGTAACTCATAATCATTCCTTCTCATTTTCCAAGGATTCTTTTCAAAGTATTCACTTTAATGATATTTAAATGAAACTGGTTGTTCTCAATAAAGCATAGTCCTAATAATTATGTTATGCTCTTAATAATATGAAGGCTACTCTATTTGGTGATTGTGAACATTTTCAACAAAAAAGTGTTTAACAGATATTTAATGTATGTTAAAATAAATTAAATGAAATGTGAATACAAAGTCGTTTAAAAAGACTTTTCAGGAGCTAAAAATGTGTTTCCATATTGGTTTTATTCATCTTAGAAAGTTAATTTTCTGTTTCAACTGAAATACTGTGGGAAGCTGTTATTATTAAATGAGCTGGTTTTATAAGCCTAAGGAACCTGAAATCACTGTTTAAGTGAAGTCATATGTTAACAAATACACACACAAATGTCCTCATGTCCATGTGAACACATTAAAATTAGTGGCTAGTAATATAATCACAATATTATTGTTACTATTAATATCATTATTATTATTATTAGGTTTGAGGCTACACCTAGGATGATCATAACTTACTTGTGACTCTGGGCCCAGGGATCACTCCTGATTGAGCTCTGGTGACCATTTGCAGTGTTCAATAACAAACTAGGATGACTGTATTCAAGGCCAGAGCCTTAAACACTGTATTTACTGAGGCCTAAGGTAGTAACAAACTTTTTTTTTATAATTTCTTCCCATTTTTGGATGTAGTGAAATTATTTTTTTTATTGAAACCATTGTGATCTACAAAGACTTTAGTAGTTGAATTTTAGATATACAATGAATCATGGTCATACCCACCACCACTGTCGACCTGCCTCCACCAATGATCCCAGAGTGCATCCTATAACACCACACTTTGCTCCCTGGTCTGCCAGTATAACAGGAGACTTTAAGTTTAGACTGTTAGAATTTAGGTGTCTTCATTCTATTGTCATTGACTTTGGCTTGGATATTTAGTTTTGTCCTTTTTTTCTTCCACCAATGCACCTGAGACCACTTGATCCCTGGTCCATTCTTTCTTTTTTTCCTTTTTCTTAATTTATAGAATAATGCAGAAATATGAGGTAAAACAGGGGTCCAGAGCAGTGGTGCAAGTGGCGTTTGCCTTGCAAGCTGCTTATCCAGGACAGACCACGGTTCGATCACCCAGTGTCCCAAATGGTCCCCCAAGCCAGAAGCAAATTCTGAGTGCATAGCCAGGAGTAACCAACCCATGAGCATCACTGGGTATGGACCCCCCAAAACAAAACAAACAAATAAAAACAAACAAAAAATAAAATATGAGGTAAAATAAAATAAACTGTGTCCCAAAGTTCTATTAAAAAATAAAAGCCAAGAGCCCTTAATAAAAAGTTAAAAATGAAAAAAAGGAAAAACAAATCAAACAAAAAGTCTATATATGTGAGAGTGAGAGTGAGAGAGAGAGAGAGAAAGAGAGAGAGAGAGAAAGAGAGAGAGAGAAAAAGAGAGAGAGAGGTTTTTTCTTGTTTGGATAGGCTCAGCTAAATTTGGGGAAATAGAAAGGAAAACCTTTGGCCTAAAATCAGGGTAATACTACCCATTGAAGCATCCTGCCTTAAGACTAACTACAAAATTGAATATTCATTTATTCATAATATTCATCTATTCAAAAATATTCATCTATTTTAATCATAAATTGATAAAACTAATCATTTAAATCTGAATTCTGACTGCAAAACTAAGGCACCCATATGAAGGGGTATAATGTAGGTATGTGTTGGGGATAGTAGATAAACAGAGTAGAAGGTCCAGTGGACAATTGTGAAGGGTTCTTGGTACCTTAATTATGTATATAGTTTGGAAACATACATTTGAAAAGGTGAATCTATATTTGAAACTGTATTTGACATTTCCTCAATAAAACTGTGATCAATTATAATATATATAAATATGTGGATAATTTAAATAATTTAATTTTAAATTTAAATGAATGTCTTTTATAAAAAAAACAAAAACTGTTTTCACATAATGATCTAAAAGAGCAAAACTAAAACAATTTCCCAATTGCATAGTTTAGACTCTAAATATTGCAAATGATCAGGATGATCACATTAATTCCATATTAATTCCATTGATACTTAGAAAGACAAGATGATTTTTCCCAATACCTAAATATTGCTTAATAAAAGTAGAAAGTCTGTCTTAAATACAGGTGGGGTGGCAGGAGGGAGAAGGGGGCTTTGGTAATGGCAATGTTGTACTGGTAAGGGGGCGGTGTTCTTTTTATGACTGAAATCCAGCTACAGTCATGTTTGTAATCATGGTGTTTAAATAAATATATTATTTAAATGTTAAAAAAAAAAGACTAACTACAGGCTTTGGGCATATTAAGTTGTCTAACCCCAATGTCTTTCTTCATGGTAGCAGTAAAAGTTCTTCTCAATCACGAAATCAGTTATCAAAGATTTTATCTAAGTGGAAATGCTACAAATTATAAATAACAGACAAAAAATTTGCAATAATTTTTAAAGACAAAAGAGAGGAGGGCTGAAAGTTCCAGTTCACCTCATGAAGCTCACCACAATGAGTAATGAGCTTAGTTAGAGAAATAACTACGTTGAGAACTATCCTAACAATGAGAATGTATAAGAGAAATAGACTGTGTAGAGTACAGGCAGGGGTGTGGTGAGGGGAGGAGGAGAATTGTGATATTGGTGATGGGAATGCTGCACTGGTGAAGGGGGATGTTCTTTACATGACAGAAACCCAACCAAAATCGTGTTTGTAATCAAGGTGTATAAATAAAATATTATTTAGAAAAAAAGGCCACTGAATGCCTCAAAGTACTGAATTACGAACAACTTTGTGTCTAAAGTCTAAAAAAAAAAAAAGAAAGGGAGAATTGCCATTGAATTAGGAAGTCTCACCTGTCCAACCTTCAGATTTTGATTGTTTTGTGAAGTAAACTGTGCTCTGATGTGGTCAGTTTAAAAAAAAATACAGACAAAATGAACATTCTTGTAGAAAAATGTAATGACTGGCCAAATTGTGGTAGCCTTAGTTTAGTAAAATAACTGCTTATATTGTTTTAGGCACAAAAAAGAAAATTTCCTGGATAGAAATTACAGGATGCTAAGACTTTATGGAATTTATTTTCCTAATATTTAGTAGTTTTATTTTATGTTTATCTGCTTGTGTTTATGCTTATGTCTGTTTATGCTTATGTCTGCTTAAATTTAAGTTCATGTATACCAATCAACTTAAAATCAGCAATGTACATGCCTTTAAAACGTGTGCACAGCTAATTCTGAACAAGATTAGAGGTGCTGTGGAGGACCCCTGCATCTTAAGGTCCCAGTACTTCTCACTTTGTCACGTCAGTCTGTTAGTTCAAAAGCCTTATGGAGCAAAATTCAACTTCTTACACATCCAATTGTTTTAATTATAGACCTTAATTCGCGTATTTGTAGCCATTTAGAAGCTGGCCTGCGCTTTGCATAATCCATGAGACTTTATCTAGCATCTGTTAGCCATAAATAAGGTAAACCCTGGGGTCATTAAAAATCCCAAACCACTGCTAACTTCCAGAACTCTCTAACTTGGAAACTCGCTGTTCAAATTCTATCACTTAATTTTCCTCTCCAAATCCTTATAGGTATTTCCTTTACCCTCTCTGTAGAAAGAGGGTGGACCATTGTTCAGCCTAAAAGGTCTGGACTGGGATGGATTTTTCTCCTTACTGCACCTTCCAGGGCTCTACCCAATAAGCTCCTTGTGTTCTACTGCCACCTGGCGACAGATCATTTCCTTGTTCAGCTCCCCCCTACCCCATTTATTCAAAGCTATGGGTATGTATGATTGCCTTAATTATACGTAGGCTAGCATTAACTTGGAAATATATACCAGTTTTATGGAGAAATTATATTAACAGAACAGGGTAAAATATCTTAGAATTTTTACTTTTATCATTAGAAATTTATTTGGAGTAGCAAGTAAATTAGTAGCAGATACTGAAATCTAGCAAATATCAAGGTTAAGAGCAATCTAGATTAAAAGATGTGGTTATAATTGTCTTCTTTTGCTTTGCTAGCATTTGTAATGATTGTATAACTCATTTGTCAAATGTATGCTGAGTATCTTAGTTGTGCTAGATTACCACAGTTGTGCTAGATTACCACAAGGCAAGACTTTTACACAATCATTACTCTTAATTTAAATAAAGTGCTTTTCATATGAAGTATTTCAGTATATAAAGGCAATTTATAGAACTCAATTTGCACGTTACCAATCTATGTTCAGGCATCCCTTGAGCACCACGAAGCATAATTCCTGAGTATAGAGCAAGGAGTAACCACTGAATTTAGCTGATATTGCCCTAAACCAAAACAAACAAACAAAAATTTTTTTCGTCAATGTCTGTAAATCTGATACAATAAGTTTAGAATACTGGGGCTGGAGAGATATTACAAGGGGAAGGGCACTTGCTTTGCACACAGTCTGATTCATTCCCAGCATCTCACATGGTCCACCCAGCACTGCAAAGTTTTAATTCCTGAGTGAAGAGCCAGGAGTAATCTCTGAGTAGCATCAGAAACAAATAAATCATAAACAAACAAACAAAAAGGTATTTAGGAGATTGTGGCCCAATCGCTTATAAAAATCTGATATAAATACACTAAATGCCTTTAAAATTGTAATATAACAAAATGATTCTAGAAATATTAACATTTCCCTTTAATGATATTAATCACTCTTATTTTGAAGTTTTTAGTATAGTGAAGAATTTTTTTGTATTCAATATGTATAAACAGCATTGTACCTTTATTATACTTCTATATATCCTAAAATATCAAAGTCAAAATTTTAGAGTGTTTTAACATCATGATCCACTTTGGTATGAGAGATAATGTAAAGAACACCCGGTTTCCAAGTTAATTAGCATGCATCCTGGAACATTTTGCATTTGATTTTAATTAGCAGAAAAACATTAAAATTATAGAATTAACAATGATGTTAGATATATAGAAAAGTTAAAAGGACAAAAATTAGGAGTCCTCATCACAAGGAATTTTTGCAGGTAATTTGTATTAGCTGAAAAAATCCTAGTAATCATTCCAGAACATGTCTCAATCAAAGCATCAGCTACACAATTTAAACTTATACGGATATAAAAGTTGATCACTTCACAATGAAAGTAAAACGTTATTAAAATTTATTTATCTTTGATATATTTGTTAAAACTGACTACAACATTATTCAACAAGCTAATGTGTATATGAAACATCAAATATTGAACTTTCTCAGGGTGATACAAATTTTCTCTTTGGAACCACTTTTCAAATATTTAAGACTTTAAAGGAAAATCTTGTTAAACAACTGAAGTGTCTTTTAACATGGCATTTTCCCTTAGAAAGCCCTTTACGTTTAGATTGCATCTTGTTCAAGCTTACTTAGAAATTAATAATTAAAGGTTAAATCATTAAGAGACTACCACTCTTCAGATTGGGGAGCTTTTGCTGAATTGCACTGATTAGAAAGAACGTTTGCAAACAAGAAGAGGACATATGGCACTGCAAAAGTAAAGTACATAAAAAATACATGTCCTAGAATATGATGACATAATTAAATACATTGCTAAATGCATATTTAGACAAATTTGATAAGTGAGAAATTTTATTAAAATTAAAAATTTCTATTTTGTGAAAGATAAAATAGAAAATTACACATAAAAATAGATAAAATTTTGGAAAATATATATTTGAGGGAGAATTTGCATATGTGTTATTTGTATCATACATCATACATTATGTGTTATTATTTATAGGATAGTTATTTTGGGGCTTCTCTACTTGCAGTTTCACACAATAAATCAGACAGAGTCATGGGAGAAATTGCATTTTCAGCCAGGGGTTGTTGAGCAGGTTCTTGGATCTTACTGAATCAGCTAAGCTTCTATTCTGCTGCTTCTCTGCCACTTTTACTAGCTGGAGTTTAACATAAATCACTTTAGGATAAGGATTGATGTAATTAAGAGTACTTGCACTAATTAACTCAGAAACGATGAAAAAAAGTGATTTTATATGTGTATGAAAACACTATATATGATATAAATACAAAGTGGACAATTTTTTCAATGAGCCACATATCTGGATTTCAAAGAAGTTTTAAAGATGTCAAATAAACACATAAATATGCAGCAAATCATTTCTCACTGATGAATTACAGGGCTAAGAAAAAGATGGATGCCACTATACAATCTCTATAATGACAAAAGTATTAAATTATTAATATTTATTAAATAAAAGCAATGATCAATTATCAAAATAATATTATCTAATTTATTATCAACTAAATAAATACTCAAATATATAATAAAATAATGATAAATGGAAATTATTGGATTATTAAATTAACAAAACAATTTGTGAGCATGAAACAATGAACAGCAAAATATTTATTCATCATTGGTAGAAATATAAAATGGTTTAGTCACTTGGGGAAAATTGTTGGGCAGTGCAGAACAAAAACAAATATGCTTTTCTGATCTGATTTAGCAATTATACTTTTAGGATTTGCTCAATTTATTTGAAAAATTATATTCTCAGAAACCATTATACCTCAGTATTTGGTTTCTAATATAAGGAACTTAGAGATGTCTTTGTCTAAATAGCAAGTAAAAGCTGAACAGAATGAAAAAGTGAGCATCTACTTGAATCCATAAGCAAAGGAGGACACAGTTTCAGAGAGAAGAAACCAGGTGACATATATGGGAATTCATAGATGAGCTGAGCAAACTTTGGAGCAGACACAAGCATGAGAAGCAGCTGGAGTAAGAAAACCTGGACTGTGATAGATGAATAGCTGAAGGCTCTGAGTGAACTACTATGACAGAAACACTCAGTGATACAGGGTTGCGGCTCCCAACATATGTGAGTATTTTCTCCAGGAGTTCAATCAATTATCACAGTAAGAATTGGAGAAAAATTCTCATGTGTTTTAAGCAGCACAAGAGGAAAAGGAAGCATTTGCAAAATAATACAAAACTCTCCGGACTTTTTAATATGAATTGATCTCTGGAGAAAGAAGTTAACCAGACTCTACTTAGCTGTATTATCATCAGAGATTATTTTTGACACAGGAGAAAGGAAAAAAAAAATCACATCCCATTGATCTGCCATCTTCAAAAAAGGAGAGAAATCTAAACCATTTAGATTTTTCCCTTATTCTCTTAAGGAGAATATCAAAACGTGGGGTTATAGTTCAGATGTAGAGGTTGACTGAAAGAAAAAGGGTGTAATTATTTAAATCTATGATGCTTCCCTTTGCTTTATACCTTTTATACTTTTAAAAACTCTATTTATAGAAGTTCCTTGATCATGTTCAGCTCTTAAGAAGCAATTACAAAAAGTAGTGTAAGTGCTCATAACAAGCTTTCTGCAAGATTCTTGGAGCAGGTTTGCTCTGGTATACCATGATGTTTTGTAGATTATTTTGAACTGAGGTCAGATAAAACCTTGATTCTAATGACAAGCTCTTGTCTCTTTCAGAATGAAGAAATGGTCCCCATTTCAATAATCACCAAGAAGAATGTAGAGTGGGGATATTATCCTAATGGTCTTTTTAAAAATTATCCTTTTACCTGAGAAATTAATCTCTAACCCAATTCAAGAGAAAATCTACAGAAAGCCACCTCAGTCCTATAAAATCTCAACTCTTAGCATTTCCATCCCTATGTAATTTTTATATTTCAAGAAATAAATTCTTTTATCCCTGACTGAAGTTACAATTTTTAATAGTATTTGCAGACTCTGTTTAAAAGAAAGTAGTGTTAAATGTATATGTTTCTTCAGCCAATTCATTTGATGCTAATTTCTCTGGTTACTTGATCAGCCCAAGAAAGACTCAGAGATCAACGGAAAATTTTGCTTGTGCCCTAACAATAGTTAAAAAGAAAGAAAGAGAAGCTGGAGAGACAGCACAGCAGTAGAGCATTTGCCTTGCATGCAGAAGGATGGTGGTTCGAATTCCAGCAACCTGTATGGTCCCCGAGCCTGCCAGGAGCAACTTCTGAGCCAAGAGCCAGGACTAATCCCTGAGTGCTGCCGGGTATGACCCAAAAACTGAAAGAAAAAAAGAAAGAAAGAAAGAAAGAAAGAAAGAAAGAAAGAAAGAAAGAAAGAAAGAAAGAAAGAAAGAAAGAAAGAAAGAAAGAAAGAAAGAAAGAAAGAAAGAAAGAAAGAAAGAAAGAAAGAAAGAAAGAAAGAAAGAAAGAAAGAAAAAGAAAGAAAGAAAGAAAGAAAGAAAGAAAGAAAGAAAGAAAGAAAGAAAGAAAGAAAGAAAGAAAGAAAGAAAGAAAGAAAGAAAGAAAGAAAGAAAGAAAAAGAAAGAAAGAAAGGAAGGAAGGAAGGAAGGAAGGAAGGAAGGAAGGAAGGAAGGAAGGAAGGAAGAAAGAAAGAAAGAAAGAAAGAAAGAAAGAAAGAAAGAAAGAAAGAAAGAAAGAAAGAAAGAAAGAAAGAAAGAAAGAAAGAAAGAAAGAAAGAAAAAGCACAAAACCTTGCTACACCAGAACTCCTTCCTTCATGTTTTTTCTTATTATTATTTATATTTTTTTCTTTTTCTTCTCTATATGATGGTGGTTGATTTTAGTAGCTGGGTGCTTTTTTTTGTAGTTTCTGGGTTTTTTTATTTTTGTTTTTGTTTTGCTTTTCATCTTTATTCCTTTAAATTGATATTTATAACCCAGTTTTGAGTTTCTTTTTTATCCCCCAACAGAACCTCATAACTTGAATTATCTTTTTCTGCCTCATGAATCGAAGGCGGGGGTGTGGGGTTATTGGAGGTTACCAAGACCAGTCGCATGAGCAATGAGTGAAAATAAAAAATAATCGAACTCAAACAGCAAACCCAAAGTTAACGACAACAGAATCGATGCCTAGTCTATAACAAGCTATACACAGAGGGGAGCAGTAACACTAGCAGTCTAGGGGGCAAAGTTTGGAGATATGGGATGCATGCTGGGAACAGGGGTGGATGGAGGACAACACTGGTGGTAGAAATGGCTCTCATTCATTGTCACTCTGCACCTTAATTATTACTGTGAAAAATTTGTAATTCACTTTGGTCAAGATAAAAGTTATTGAAAAGGAGGAGGAGGAGGAGGAGGAGGAGGAGGAGGAGGAGGAGAAGAAGAAGAAGAAGAAGAAGAAGAAGAAGAAGAAGAAGAAGAAGAAGAAGAAGAAGAAAAGAAGAGAACAAGAAGAAAAGAAGAGAAGAGGAGGAGGAGAAGAAGAAGAAAAGAAGAAGAAGAAGAAGAAGAAAAGAAGAAAAGAAGAAAGAAGAAGAAAAGAAGAAGAAGAAAAGAAGAAGAAAGAAGAAGAAGAAGAAGAAGAAGATGATGATGATGATGATGATGAAGAAGAAGAAGAAGAAGAAGAAGAAGAAGAAGAAGAAGAAGAAGAAGAAGAAGAAGAAGAAGAAGAAGAAGAAGAAGAAGAAGAAGAAGAAGAAGAATAAGAAGAAGAAGAAGAAGAAGAAGAAGAAGAAGAAGAAGAAGAAGAAGAAGAAGAAGAAGAAGAAGAAGAAGAAGAAGAAGAAGAAATGGGCAAAATTAGATGTAACCTTGCACATTTATCCCTGGTGGGTCTTTCTGAAGGGCCAGGAAAGGGACCTACCTATTCTTCCCAGCCTTGAACTGTGGATTTTAAAGCCTTGTTCTGGCCTAGGCAAAGCTTGAACAATGCGCAGATTTCCGAACAGAGGGTGGTAGTGGATGCACTACTAGGGTCCACAATCAAAGACCTCGCTTTGCGCAGGTCTTCCCGTGCATATGGTCCACACGGTCACTGGGAGAAAGGGGACAGATTGTGGCCATGTGTGGATGTTCCATAGTCCCTGGGGAAGCAAGTGGCAGGCAAAGGGAGACAAAGGGAGACCCCCCACTCATAAGATCACTGGGTCAGGGTGAATCTGAGAGTCATGGAGGGCATGTAGAGGGTGGAGGAGGGAGACACGAGCACAGAACTCTGATCCCCAGTTAAAAAATATAAAAGCATTTCATGATATTTTGGAACAGTAAAATGACATAGATCACAGTGGTTGCCATCTATATGGGGAAAGGAAAATGTCATCTGAAGAGCTCAAGATATATTTAAGATTGTACTATTGTAAATTTGATATTAGAATAGGTAAGAAGTTGGGGCCAGAGTGGTGGTGGAAGTGAGGTGTCTGCCTTGCCCGGGCTAGCCTAAGATATACCGTGGTTGGATCCCCCAGCGTGCCATATGTTCCCCCAAGCCAGGAGCAAATTTTGAGAGTGTCACCGACTGTGTCCCCCTCTTCCAAAAAAAGAATAGGGAGTCAGTGGTGGAGGGAAGTGGACACTCTGGAAAGAGAGAAGCCCTCCAATCCTTTAAGCTCTCTCTTTCTCTCTTTCTCTCTATCTCTCTGTGTGTGTGTCTCTCTCTTCTCTCTGTCTCTCTGTCTCTGTCTCTCTTTCTCTCTTGACTATACATTCTTTCAATCTCATAGAAATATTCATCTGATAGTCACACTGTCACTTTTGAATTTTTTGAAACATTTGTGTTTCAAGCAAGTGTTGAAGGTTTGGCTAAAGACTTTGTATAATATGATAGCATTTTTTTTTGATCTCACGTATGATTTATCAGTTCACCAATGGCCCAGATTCAACATCCATCTATGGCTCTCTGCAGAGACATCAACCAGGATTTTTCTGGAGTAAGTTCGGCACCCTCCCCACCTTTACGTTCTTCAAGCACTCACAGCTAAAACCATGCTCCACAAAAGCTGCAGTCTCAGCAATAGTGCTTGGAATTCCTCTACAACATCATTTTTCTTTAATACTGTCATCCCCATAGGAACAAACCAATTTAGATAACAATGTGTATTCGAAGCCACCTAATGTCCAGAAGCAAAAAAAGCAACAGAATGATCAATTAGCAACCAGAGATTAATAAACTTTCTGACAGTGACTAATGACCACGTGTGAGATCCAATAATTTTCACAAATTTTAATGTTGCTATAGTTGATTTTCTCCATTTTTATTTTTTCTTTCCCTTTTTTAATAATTTCACTCCCACTTATGTGGAAACAAATATATTTTTCTCAACTATGTCAATTATTGATACTTTAAATACTTCTTTAAATGTATATATTTAGAACATAACAGATAGAATCTTTATCTTAGTTCAGCCTGTTCTTATGTTGTGAATCCTCCTGTTAGCAAAAACATACACTTATTCTAACTTATAGGTTCAACCAGATGTGTAAGCTTCAGAATGCAGAGGGGAAGAAATTTGGAGAACCCTGCAGAGTTTTGCTGGAACCCAGCTCCTATTCATTAAAACCAGTGGCAAAATGTAGAGTAAATTGGAGGTGATAAAGGTCACAAAGACTTTCATTGTTTGTTTTCCCTGGCCTGTGCTGATTTTCAGGAGTTGGTTTCCTCTGTCATTCATTCCCAGCACAGCTTGAGTTAGAAATTTTATCAATAAATGTTTCATTCTCAATGTTCAATCTAGTCTAATAGACCGTTAAATACAGTTTTTGGGTTCACAGCTTGTCATCATCATTTGCAATACCTGTGGCAAGGAATAGGTAATAAGATACTCAATGTTTTTTGCACACAAAGATGATGAATGCTGTGTTTCTCAGAATGATCAGGTACATTAAATTCAGACTCAACCGACATGCATAGCTATTCAACATTAGATTTGAATTTTATTTTAAAAATGTTAATGCAAAAGGTTTTTAAGGTATTACAAAAGCAGATGTACTCTATATGAAAAGATGGACTATGAATTAGCAACATATACAATGCAATTTATTTTTTCTTCTGAGAATAACTTAAAATATGTTTATAAATATATATTTTATAGAGATAAATATAAGTTTAAAATAGTATAAAAATTTAATAAAAAGAAAAATTAACAGAATAAATTTAAAATTAATAGAATCATAATACACATTAATAAAATATCTAAAATTAATATTAGCATTAAAAGACTACATCTTATAGTTGAGATAGTTGAAGATAAAAAGTGCACATTTTTAGTCTAGTACATGGGACACATTATATTGTATATTTATATATTTATAACTACAAATTCTGACTGAATACAACTGAAAATATTTTTTCCCCTTTAAACATGTCTATTTTTATAACCATTCAAGGATATATTTTTTTTTATCTTCCCAAACTGAAAACTTACTTTTCTCTTCAAATACAACTACCAATTTCCCATAGGTTGGACTGATCTCAACATTTTTACCATAAGCATTTCAATAGAACAATATTAAGAAAATTTGCACCAAGACTTAAAAAAATTCCAAGTAGAACTAAGTATACTATTTCTGCATGCATTTCATCAGACAAGTCAAATCACACGGCAATGCCTTATTTAAATATCTGCAGACATGGAATATTTCCAACGCTAATAATTGCAACTCATATAATGAATTGCTTTCTAGTTCACTTGTTTTAGTCTCTATGTTACTTTTCTCTAGATTTTTGTTTCACTTTAGTGTTGAAAGGAAAACTAGAATTTTTGACAGGGTAAAGCTTAGATCAGCAAATTCCACCAGGCTTGTTCATAAGTGTTCCTGTAAATAAAGTTGTATTCTAATCAATCCTGCCCATTTTTATGAATTGTTTATGGCTTCTTTTACACTACAACTAAAGAGCTTTGTAGTTGCTAGAATTCCCTAAGATCTACAATTTCTAAAATGTTTATTCTGGCATTGCAAAGAAAAAACTTCATGACAACTGGTATAGAATACAATAACACATTTTTTAAATATTTTGTTTCTTATATATTTTCTCTAAGAAGTAAATCATTCTGATATAACATTTGATGTGTAAAAACTCAAAAAAATTCTCATCAAAATTTAAACTATTTACTAATGCATATCAAAATCATTAACTCATTTGAATCATCAGTAATTACTGAAAAGTTTTATAGCATTTATATATAGAATAAATATAAATCCATGCATACTAATTGTTTTCCTAAACATAGCTCTTTAATAGAATCAGTACATTTCTTTTTTTCTTTATTTAAACATCTTGATTACAAATATGATTGTGATTAGGTTTCAGTCATGTAAAGAACACCCCCTTCACCAGTGCAGTATTCCCACCACCAATGTCCCAAATCTCCCTCCATCCCACCACACCTCCACCTGTACTCTAGACAGGTTTTCAAGTTCCCTCATTCACTCACATGATTATGGTAGTTATCAGTGTAGTTATTTCTATAACTGCACTCTTTGTGGTGAGCTTCATGAAGTGAGCTGGAAGTTCCAGCCCTCCTCTCATTGACTCTAAGGATTGTTGCAAAAATGACTCTTATTTTTATTAAAACCTATAGATGAATGATACTATTCTCCATCTCTCCTCCCACTGACTTATTTCACACAGCATGATAGATTCCATGTACATCCATGTATAGGAAATTTTCAAGACTTCATCTCTCCTGACGGCTGCATAATATTCCATTGTGTATATGTACCACACTTTCTTTAGCCATTCGTCTGTTGAAGGGCATCTTGGTTGTTTCCAGAGCCTGGCTATTGTGAATAGTGCTGCAATAAATATAGGTGTGAGGAAGGAGTTTCTGTATTGACTTCTTGTGTTTGTAGGGTATATCCAAGAGTGGAATAGCTGGGTCGATTGGGAGCTCAATTTCCAGTTTTTGGAGGAATCTCCATATCACTTTCCATAGAGGTTGGACTAGACGGCATTCCACCAGCAATGGATAAGAGTTCCTTTCTCTCTGCATCCCCACCAGCACTGATTGTTCTCATTCTTTGTGATGTGAGCCAATCTCTGTGGTGTGAGATGGCATCTATTCGTTGTTTTGATTTGCATCTCCCTGATGATCAGTGATGAGGAACATTTTTTCATGTGCATTTTGGACATTTGTATTTCTTTTTTATCAATGTGTCTGTTCATTTCTTCTCCCCATTTTTAATGGGATTAGAAGTTTTTTTTTCCTTGTAAAGTTCTGTCAGTGCCCTGTATATTTTGGATATTAGTCCCTTATCTAATGGGTATTGGGTGAATAGTTTCTCCCACACGGTGTGTGGCTCTTGTATCCTGGGCCCTTTTTCTTTTGAGGAGCAGAAGCTTCTCAGTTTAATGTATTCCCATCTGTTTATCTCTGCTTCCTCTTGTTTGGAAAGTGCATTTTCCTCCTTGAAGATGCCTTTTGTCTCAATATCATTAGCCTACATGTTGTTCTATATACCTTATGGTATCAGGTATGATATCTAGGTCTTTAATCCATTTGAATTTTACCTTCATACATGATGTTAATTGGGGGCCTATGTTCGCTTTTTTGAAAGTGGCTAACCAGTTCTGTCAGCACCACTTGTTAAAGAGGTTTTTCCTGCTCCACTTAGGAATTCTTGCCCCTTTGTCAAAGATTAGGTGATTGTATGTCTGGGTAACATTGTCTAAGAACTCAAGCCTATTCCACTGATATGAGGGCCTCTCTTTATTCCACCACCATGCTGTTTTGAAAACTGATGCTTTGTAGTATAGTTTAAAGTTGGGGAAAGTAATGCTTCTCATTTTCCTTTTCCCTAGGAGTGCTTTAGCTATTTGAGGGTGTTTATTGTTCCAGATGAACTTCATAAGTGTTTGATCCACTTCTTTGAAAATGTCATGGGCATCTTTAGAGGGATCGCATTAAATCTGTACAATGCTTTGGTGAGTATTGCCATTTTAATGATGTTAATCCTGCCAATCCATGAGCATGATATGTGTTTCCATTTCCATGTGTCCTCTCTTATTTCTTAGAGCAGGGCTTTACAGTTTTCTTTGTATAGGTCCTTCATGTCTTTGGCCAAGTTGACTCCAAGATATTTGAGTTTGTGTAGCACTAATGTGAATGGGATTTCCTTCTTGACATCCATCTCTTCCCTATCATTATAGGTGTATAAAAAGGCCATTGATTTCTGTGTGTTAATTTTGTAGCCTGTCACCTTTCTATATGAGTCTATTGTTTATAGAAGCTTTTTGGAGGAGCCTTTAAGATTTTCCTTTTATTTTATTTATTTATTTATTTATTTGTTTGTTTGTTTGTTTGTTTGTTTGTTTTTTGAACCACACCCATTTGATGCTCAGGCATTACTTCTGCTAAGCGCTCAGAAATCACCCGTGGCTTGGGGGGGACCATATGGGATGCCGGGGGATCAAACCGCTGCCCTTCCTTGGCTAGCTCTTGCAAAGCAGACACCTTACCTCTAGCACCACCTCACCTGCCCCTTTTATTTTTTTATTATTTTATTTATTTTATTTTATTTTATTTTTAGTCTTTAGCGTTTTTTAAGTAGAGTATCATGTCATCTGCAAACAGTGAGAGCTTGACTTCTTCTTTTTCTATCTGGATTCCCTTGATATCTTTTTCTTGCCTGTTCACTATAGCAAGCACTTCCAGTACTATGTTAAAGAGGAGTGGTGAGAGTGGACAGCCTTGTCATGTACCAGAATTTAGAGGAAAGACTTTTAGTTTTTCTCTATTGAGGATAATATTTACCATTAGCTTGTGGTAGATGGCTTTAACTAGATTAAGAATGGTTCCTTCCATTCTCATCTTGCTGAGAGTTTTGATCAAGAATGGGTGTTGGACCTTATCAAATGTTTTCTCTGTGTCTATTGATATGATTGTGTAATTTTTATTTTACTTGTTGTTGATGTTGTGTATGATGTTGATAGATTTACGGATGTTAAACCATCCTGGAATCCCTGGGATGAAACCTACTTGGTCGTAGTGTATGATCTTCTTGATGATGCATTGGATCCTATTTGCCAGGATTTTCTTTGCATCTGCATTCATCAGGGATATTGGTTTTTAATTTTCTTTTTTGGCAGCATCTCTATCTGGTTTTGGTATCAAGGCTATGTTGGATTCTAAAAAGCTATTTGGGAGTGTTCCCGTTTCTTCAATTTTTATGGAAGAGCCTGGCTAGGATTGATAGTAACTCCTCTTGAAAGGTTTGAAAAAATTCATTAGTAAATCCATCTGGACCTGGGCTTTTCTTTTTGGGCAGATGTTTTTTTACAATTTCAATTTCCTCAGTAGTGATGAGGGTGTTTAGATATGCTACATCGTCCTTACTTAACTGTGGAAGGTTATAAGTTTCCAAGAATTTATCGATTTCTTTAGTAGCATAAAGTTTCTCAAATTAGTCTCTGATTACCTTTATATCTCTGCAATATCTGTCGTGATCTCCCTCCTTTCATTTCTAATATGGGTTATCAGGTTTCTCTCTTTCTTTGTGAGTTTTGCCAATGGTCTATCAATCTTATTTATTTTTTCAAAGAACCAAATTCTGCTTTCATTGATCTTTCGGGTTGATTTTGGGTTTCCACTTCGTTTATTTCTGCTCTCAGCTTTGTTATTACCTTCTGTCTCCCTATTTTTGAGTTCTTTTTTTGAGCGCTTTCTAATTTTATGAGCTGTGTCATTAAGCTATTCAGGTAGGCCCCTTCTTCCTTCATGATGTGTGCTTGAAAAGCTATAAATTTTCCACTCAGTACCGCTTTTGCTGTGTCCCATAGATTCTGGCAGTTTGTGTCTTCATTATCATTTATTTCCAGGAAATTTTTGATTTCCTCTTTGATTTCATCTTGGACTCATTGGTTGTTGAGTAGCAGGCTATTTAATTTCCAATTGTTACAATTTTTCTTCTGTGTGCCTTTGTAGTTCACATCTAATTTCAGAGCCTTGTGGTCAGCAAAGATAGCCTGCAAGATTTCTATCCTCTTGATTTTATGAAGGTATGTTTTATGTGTCAACATGTAGTCTATACCGGAGAATGACTCATGTACATTGGAGAAGAATATGTATCCAGAGTTTTTGGGGTGGAGTGTCCTAAATATATCTACTAGTCCTCTTCCTTCCATTACTCTTTTCAGGGCTAGTATGTTTTTGTTGGGTTTCAGTCTGGTTGACCTATCAAGTGTTGAAGTCTTCCACAATTATTGTGTTATTATTGATATCTTCTTTCAGATTTGTCAGTAATTGTATTAGATAATTTTCTGGCCTCTCATTGGGTTCATATATGTTTAATAGTCTGATTTCTTCCTGTTGCACATATCTCTTGATTAGTACATAGTATCCATCTTTGTCCCTTACAACTTTTCTGAGTATAAAGTTGGTGTCATCAGATATTAATATGGCCACCTTAGCTTTTTTAATGTGTTGTTTGATTGGATGATTTTCCTCCAGCCTTTGATTTTGAGTCTATGTTTGTTCTGACTATTCAGGTGTGTTTCTTGTAGGCAGCAGAAGGTTGGATTCACTTTTTTGACCCATTTTACCACTCTGTGTCTTTTAGTTGGTGAATTTAGTCCATTGACTTTGAGGGAGATGATTGTCATAGGATTTAATATTATCTTTGTAGATAAATTTGCTGTGTTTGTTGGTCTCTCTTGTCTTAGAGTAGACCTGTCAGTTTTTCCTTTAAGGCTGGTTTTTCATCTGTGAAGTTTCTGAGCTGTTGTTTATCCATGAAACTATGTATCTTTCCTTCAAACCTGAACGTGAGTTGGGCTGGGTGCAGTATTCTCCACGAGGCACCCATTTCATTCAGTCTTGTCACAATATTTCACCACTGTCTTCTGGCCTTGAGAGTTTCTTGTGACATGTCTGCTGTAAGTCTTAGGGATGCTCCTTTGAATGTAATTTCCTTTTTTGATCTTGCTGCTTTTCAGTATTCTATCTCTATGTGATTCTTCATTATAATGAGGATGTGTCTTGGGGTGTTTTTTTGGGGGGATCTCTTTTAGCTGATACTCTTTGGGCATGAAAGATTTGATTGCATGTAGTCTTTAACTCTGGGAGTATCTCTTTGATGATGTCTTTGACAGTTGATTCTTCCTGAATATCTCCTACCTGAGTCCATGGGACTCCAATGATTCTAATGTTGTTTTAAAGACTTCTATTTTCATCTGTTCACATTCATTTCTATTGCCTGATCATTTGTCTTAAGGTTCTTTTCCAATTTCTTCTGCTGTGTTGAGTTTTCCTGCATTTCATCTTCCAGCACACCAATTCTGTCCTCAGCTGCTTTTACCCTGCTGGCGAGGCCATCCATTGAGGTTTTCAGTTGAGCTACCGTGTTTTTCAGATCTGTTATTTCAGTTTGGAGTTTTCTGATTTCTGTCTTTGTGTTCTGTTCTGATCTATCTATGCTTTCTTTGAGTTCTACAAACATCTTCCATATTTCTATTCTAAACTCCTTGTCCGAGAGGTTAATCATATGGTTGGAATTTTTTAGGTCTTTCGCGCTATAGTCTTCATTCTCTGTGCATGGTGTTTGCCTGTGAGGTTTCCCCATTGTCACGCTTGTAGTGTGATCTTTTCTTCGTGTCGTGGTGGGGTTCATTGGTTAGAAAGAGTGTGTGGCTGCTCTGCTCTGCTTCACGGCCGTGTTCTTCTGGAGCCTCTGGGTGAGCTATATTTCTGGGCCCCTTTCGTCCCACTCCCAAGAGGTTCAGGAGACAGGATAGTGGAAAAACATGCACAGGCAACACATACAGTTTCTCACTGTCAGGAACCACTGGGCAGGCATAGATATTTCCAGCTTGACGTCACAAACAGGGGACTTGCCTTTCTGCAGAATACTGCAGATAGCTGGTTTTCATTGTTGGACACAGTTCCTTGGCATTTCAGCTCTTTGATGAGTCTCTGGGAGAGCTATTTTTCTGGGCCCTTTTTGGCCCACTCTCAAGAGGTTCAGGAGACAAGACAGTGGAAAAACAGGCACAGGCAACACTTACATTTTCTCACAGTCAGGAACCACTGAACGGGCGTAGATATTCCAGAATCAGTATATTTCTAACTTTTACAATTTTATTACTAAATTTTTGTTAAGTGTAGTTCACTAACATAAAATTGACAACTCTCACTCTTTCTAAATCTTACAGTATTATGACACTCTAATATGTAAATATAACATGCAATATATAAGTAATATATAATATATTTATTATGTTTTATGTAATACACATATTGTAACATGTAAATATGTTAATATACTTGTAATATATATTATGTAATATATAAGTATTACAATATTTCTAAGTCTTACAGTATTGTAGCATTAACCTGCCTCATTAGCACCAGATATGGTTAGAATCCTTCTGTCCTCCACAGCTGTAATCCTGTCCCCAACCAACCCCAATTCCCAGTTACTGCTTTACCATAAGCCCTTAGTTACATATATTCTGCTTTGTCTCTCTGAAATTACTCTAAGCATATTCATTTTTCCTTCTGTTATTGGCCTGCTTCCTTTACCCTGATATATTTTAAATTTTATCTAAAACTGACCAGAAGATTCTTGTCAAATGAAGAGCATCCTAGCAAATGCATTATACTACAGTCAATCATCTATTCATCAATAAATCGCCTACACCCAATGATAATTTAGAAAATGTTGCAATGAATTTGTATATACAAATATCAATTCAATATCTCACCCCCCACTGCTTTTGGAAACTTACAGCATTGCACAAAAATGCCATGTAGAATTTATCAAGATGCTATCAACCAAAGTAGCTATAGGATCATTTCATATTGCAATCTTCAAATGTCTAAGGACTCCAATCACTACATATCTTTTCTGATATATGTTTTTTGTTTGTTTTGCTATTTAAAAATAACAAGGGGTGTGAGGTAGTATGTGTCATAATTTGGTTTTAAACTTTCTCAGTAAATGTTGATGTTTAATGTCCTGTGATGCACTGATGGGTAATGATTACTTCCTTACTTTTCTTGAATGGAAATACTGCATTCAAACACTCTGCATTTCAATGGTACTGGTTGGATTTTTATTGCTAAGAGATAGGAGATAAAGATACACCTACAAACCATTCTATTATTAGCGAATGCTTTGAAAATATTTTCTCCCATTTTATTAATTGTATTTTCACTTTATTTGCAATCAGAAAATATAAAATTACACCCAAAATTTGTTCTTTTCCAATAATAGTTCACCTAAATTTTATGTATTTATATATGTACATGAAGTAACACATAAAATTTAGGTGTCTGTATTTCTAAGGTATATACTCAGGTCATTTTGTATTGTTGCTGAATTGATAGATATCATTATAATCATTCAGCTATAAGCTACTCTCCTCATTTGTAATGACATTTCCTATTATATAAGAGAAAATAAAGAATATTTTTGGTACTTAAAACTTACATTATTTTACCAAAAACAAAAATATTACTCTGCAGGAATGCAGTTAAAAACCCACCAGTACACATTTTAAGTAATTTCCCATTTACAAATTAAGAGACATGACTTTGTTTTCGGTAACATTTAAAAATAAACATCTGTAATAACTTATGAGACTATTTTCAGAATTCCCACCCCTCCTCTTCTCTCCATGCCTATTATTACTCAAACATGCCTGCTGATGGCCATGGGACCTGCAGTGGCAATGTTGGTGCACTACTTCCATTTTTACACAGTAATTACTTCTACTTAGAATCTGGGACTGTGGACAGTGAATACCTGTCATTTCTGTCATCCAGCTGATGCTTAATTGGAAAAAATGATGGATCGATGGAAAGACAGGAGCAGGAAGATAGAGCAAAAGATAGAAGCAAGCAAATAAAAACAGCAGTGCACAGATTAAAATATATGTTAAGCTTTGCAAACACTGCAAGAGGCCAGACAGCCTGAAAGATGCTTATGTTCAGTTTACGGATTTATGACTTGCTCTCTCCAATATTCATGAACATAGAGAGTATTTGCCTAAGGCGTGATACAGTGGCAAAGCATAAAAACTGACAATAATTGCTGAACACAATGAACAACATAATTATAGACTTTGGGACATTTTAACCATTGAATTCAAGATACATTTCTTACTCTTAAATGTATCTTTACGTAAATAAATGCACTTATGAAAGACAAAAGTCATATGCCTACAAGATTTTTAAATATTTTAGTCTTAACTAATGCTTTTTCTTCTCCCTTTCATTTTGTTTACATCATGCAAATTGCCATTTTACTTAATTCAATAGCCAACTAATTGGCTGTCACTTTTTATTGTCAGAGTTATATTAGTAAGATGGGATTATAAATATTTAGGAGATTATATGATTATAAGAAAATATTATAATTTATTTTTCTTTTATTGAAAGGAAAATAGACATCTACAAGAATTATAGAATTTCAGATTTAGCCAAGATTATTGATTTTTGGTCGCATGGTTTTCAGGTGACAGAGCACCTATTATTTTTTATTTGAATAGAGTTTTCAGAGTAGAAATTATGATGTTCTATTATTCAGCTCAACAATCAATTATTTATTCATTTATAGATGTGAAACTATTATATATTACATTTAAATTAAAAAATACATTAAAGAGTACATAGAAACATTATATTTACTATATATTCTTTCTAGGTGGACTGATATTTTTTTCTCTGCTCCAAATCCAAGTTGTTTTTAATAAGCTGATGTCATTAAAGAAATTTTAATCATACAAACTCATTTAAAGTGATCAACATTCTGGCATCTCAGAGCTTCTTGCTTTGTTAAAAGAATCTGGGAGGTCCCATCAAATCTAAGTAAAAATCTAAGGATCCTTTGGTTTCAGCATTTGGGCTTCCTCAAACCACACTCTTTGTTTTATAATTTGACACACACCTGGATTTCTCCCTTCCTCCAGTCCATGGGAATATAATAACAAATACTGGTATTTCTAATATTGCTAATTTTTTCTAGAGCAGTTATGTCAGGAGTCTGTTGATTTTGTTATTTTCTTTTGAAAATAAAACAATATTGTGGGGGCTGGGATAATGGCACAGTGGGCAGGTATGATAGAATTTTACATTAATACATATTATATAATTAAGTTGTCAAAAGCTTGTCTTGCATTATTTGTTAGCATTATACAGTTTTTGGCTTTTCTTTTATTTATAAACTATATCACCTATATATTTATGTATTTATTACTATCCTATCATCCCTTAAATTAATTCAACTTGAACATGATGGTATTTTTCTTGATATATTCCTATATTTGGTTAGTTAAGATTTTCTTGAGAATCTTTGCATCAATATTTATGTAGAATAATAATCTTTAATTTTTATTTTTTAATGGCATATCTGTTTGCTTTTAGCATTTAGGTATTATTGGCTTTCTAAGACTTTAAGTATCCTATATTGTTTTACTTTTCAATGATACCTGAAATTACATGATTAAGTACTTAAATGGCTTTATATAAATAACATTAATGTACTTAATTTTGTATTAGCACAATTCCTATTTATAGAGGTCATCATAAGATGGAACAGTAGGGAATGAAAGGTATTTCCTATTTTTTGCAAGTATGAACCTCAGAGAAACGTATAAAGAGAGATAAGACCCTTAAAATATCCTTAAAAGAGAGATGTTGATTATATTGCTTAGAATGTTTTTGAATTAATTAATTTAAAGCCTTATATAATTTTTGATGAAATAATTTGATTGTGTTTTTTCTATAGAGCAGAGCAGTCAATGCATACATGATATAATGAAGCCTCCAGAGTCATTGGTGTTGTTTATCTCTTGACTCCTTTGTCCTTGGAATTGGTTTTAAGTGTTGTTGCCCTTAAAATTACAAGGTGACTGACAATAGCAATCAGTGTTAGAAACTAACTTTTACTCTGAGGCACTTTGCTGAAAATAAATAGGAATGTTGCAGAAGTCTTCAGACAACATTTTCTTTTTCATTCTTATAAACTCATGGCTTATGAACATATATGTCTGTCACTGACAGCTGTAAAAAAATATGTTTGATCTAAGTAAACAATTTCATTGACCTTCCACTAGATTAGGGAAATATTTGGAAAAATTAATTTCAGTATGTAATAAGAGAAACATAGGCGCAAACTATGGATGAATCAACAACTCTCAGAATCCAATATTGTAGATGCGTTGGGAACCAAAAATTTATACCACATTTTAAACTCCACACATTTACAATTATATACTTATACATATTTAAACTATTATATGCACGTTCAAAAAGCCAATGCTCAGATGCAGAGCGTATTAATTCATTCCCAAAGGAAGAAAATCTAAAGATAACTGCACCATTTTACCAGAAATATTAGGTCTTGGGGTTGCATGGTCTACCAGCCTGTCTAGGTGAAGTTCCTTATGATCCAGTGATATTCACATGCACACAAATTCAAAACATTAAAAGCTTGAGAATTTGGGCTGGAGTGACATGATAGCACTGTGGTGGGTAGGATGCATGCCTGCCTACAGTTGATTTAGGTTCTATTCCCAGTCCGTTATGCCTCCCAAGGACTGCCAGGAGTGATTCCTGAGTGCTGAGCCAGATGTAGGGCTTGAGTGCTGCCTCAAATAAACTTTTTGATATTTACAATAAAATATTATTTTACAAAGTTGAACAATGGTTGCATTGTAGACTGTGAAAATCTGGTTGCACCTTATATACTTTGTTAAAAGAACATACAAAAATTACTATTTTGTTAGAGTAGTGATCTTCATCACCAGTGACTATGACAGCTTTTGATCTCTAAACTCATTCACAGACATGTTTGTGATCTCTGTGATAGCAGAGCAGATAAGATAGCCGAGGTGAAAAAATATCTGGGTCTCAAATTACTTAAGCAATCTACATTCTGTAGGTGAAAATGTTTGTTTTATTAGATTTGGCAGTCAGACCCTGGAACTGGAGTCAATTTATTATAGTTCTTCAAAAGTTTCTTTCTCTTATACTTGATTTCAGCCAACTCCATGAACAAAACCACACAATCACAGATTGTTTGGGACTAGGAATCTAGGAGTTTCTATTTTATTATGAAGAGTTCTGCACTGTAACTTGAAACTTTGATATCATCTTAGTCTAGAAACCCAATTATCTCTGCAGAAATATCTTTGGTTTATGTAACTATCAGAAAAACAATAACGCAATTTCCTTTATCAGTCAATGTTTTATAGAATGTGCTTGGGAGAGGTTGTTAGGCCTGTATTAATGGTTCCAATCTTATTTTTTCCTAGATTTTAAAACTGTTATATTGCTATTCTTACAAACCTTTTACTGTTATAGATTATATTGGACTCCTTATTAATCTTTCAATTATTTTATTATTATCTAAAAAGTGGTAATTACTTCTCTGAATAGAAGCACAATTTCTCTCCATATATCAAATAAATCACTTCCTAAAAATGTTTCCCATATTTTTAGATTTACCATAAAGCCATAAAAAAGATTCTATCTAGTCCAATGTCTAATGTTTTCCCTAATACTCCTCATAGTTCAATCAACACTGGAAGTCAATTTTTTAGTAAGAAGCAATAAATAGTTAAAATTTTTCTACAGAGTTTCAATATATCAGTATTTCTGTAGTGAAAAAAATAAAGTCCTCTTATGTTATATTAAGATTTATGAAACAGCTCCATAATTTACAATTTTATTTTCAGTTTTTCTTTTAAGAGCTAAGTATTGTATTTATAAAAGATAATAAAAAAGAACCCTGATTTAAATAGTTTGAACATGTTTGCTATGAATAAGTTGACATGGAGGATATCTAGAAAGAAAATCATCTGGGTTGTCAATTTAATAACTGAATAATCAAAGAACAGCTCAAGATTTATTATCTCTCAGCTCATTTTGGCACTGTGTAGATACCATCCTAAAAGTGAATGCCTGCTAAGTGTAATATCACTGCCACGCACACTCAGGATTACATGTGTTTTCTACATCAATGACAGAGGAAGACATGATTGTGGAAATTATTCAGAGGAAGCCATTAATTATTAAGAGGAAGAAATATTCTAAATGCTGATGTCTTCAAAGTTATCTCTGCTTTGAATCTCATATTCTTATCTCTAAGTATTATAAACAAGAGGAGTTCCTTAGCTTTGATAGATAATAAATACAATTTTATTATTGTGTCTTCCATAAGACTGGAACAACACAGGGTTAGATCATTCTCTCTATGGAAAATTTAGTGTATTTTACTTGACTGGGACTCCCTAATTACAAAGTTATCTTACATAAAAAGTAAAATTTTTTTTATTGCAAGAAAGCTATTACTGGGGCCGGGCGGTGGCGCAAGAGGTAAGGTGCCTGCCTTGCCTGCGCTAGCCTTGGACGGACCGCGGTTCGATCCCCCGGTGTCCCATATGGTCCCCCAAGCCAGGAGCGACTTCTGAGCACATAGCCAGGAGTAACCCCTGAGCGTTACCGGGTGTGGCCCAAAAACCAAAAAAAAAAAAAAAAAAAAAGAAAGCTATTACTATATAAAGCTATAGATATAGATATAAAATAAAAGGATGCACAAAGATTCAAGTTATCATTTTACTTTTTGGAAAAAAGTAAAGATCCATCTAATATGTAATAAGGGGGTATAAAAATCATACAAATCCACTTAAAATTTTTTATTACTAAAAACTATTAGGAGATCCAATTCTTTGGGAATTATATTGTATTTAATTAATATTTACATAAAATTATAAATTATGGTGATCAAAATGAACTAAAAATATTTTAAAAGAATAATATAGTAGAGTTAAAAATTTCAATTACTAAAAAGATAAAATATAAGAATAGTAAGGCTTGTTCAATATCAAGATAGCAAGAAATTTAAGCAAATGACAGAATGTCCCATTGAAAGAAATTAAAGATACACAAACTTAAATTTTATTCAGAGAAGTAATGTTAATTAAATAAGAATTTTTGAGAATCTTATAGGCAATCTTTGAGTTTTTAAAAAAAAAGTTGAGAATATTAAGGGCCTCTGTTAAGTTGGAGTGACTGAGACCTTTATATTAAGTACAGATTTTCACTGGGGGTTAAAAACACTAAAGTAGAAGGTTATATAAATGTCAGAAGCATATGGAATGAGAAACCGGCTTTTCTTTAGTTTTAGACTTCTACTACTACTACTATTCTTTGGGTGTACATAACTATATATTCTATGTAAATTCAAATTAGCAATCTTGAGTCATAAAATAATAAATAGACAAATAAAACTTAATTTTAAACTAAGTCCCATGTTAACAATGTTCTTTGGAACTTAGCAAGCATGTTAAAGCAATTTTTACAAAAATTACTTCACTTTGGTTCTCCTGTTTCAAAATATTATACTCTTAATATAAATAATCTCAGGGCATGGAGGTAAGGCGTTTGCATTTCATGCAGAAGGTCAGTGGTTCGAATCCCGGCATCCCATATGGTCCACCAAGCGTGCCAGGAGCAATTTCTGAGCATAGAGCCAGGAGTAATCCCTGAGCGCTGCCCAGTGTGATCCAAAAACCAAAAAAAAAAAAAAAAAAAAAAAAAACCTTCAAAAATATAACCTCAATATCAAGTATCAGTATCAAAATGCAGAGAAAAAAATGTCAAGTACACATTAAAATAAGTACCATACAATAAAGAGCTGAGTTGTTTATCCTATCCTTCATTATATTTATATTTTACCAACAGCAATTATTGATAAATTTTATGGAATATTTTTAAATCAAGGTAAAATCAAGAAATGTTACTACCATTTTTAAGAGATCCGGTATAGGTCTTAGGAAGAAAATGTTAATTTAAAAATTAAAACCACAATATATTCTAAATCTATTTGTCTGGTAACAATTAGAAAATAATTATTTCTGATTTACTTCTGAGGGACACAATTTTTAATAATATACACACACATATATATACACTATATAGATACATACATATATACAAATATATTCCTTGAGACAACGATCATAGAAAATATCACAGGGAGTTATCAATAAAATTTATAGTTATAGTAGTATCAGAAAATTAAAAAAGGGCTTTAAGTGGTCTCTATGAAAAAGTATGAATTGTTAAGATTTGAAATTTTTCATATAAGTAATGATATAATCTTTACAACAATTGGAAATGCAAAGTACATAAATTTTTATTTTATTTAATTTCTTATACTTCTTAAATTTAGTATTGAATCAAAAATTATAGTTTTGAGCATATATATAGAACTTGATATATGTACATACAGTTATGCCTGTATAAAAATATAAAAAATACTGTACCCTTTGATACAAATTTGCTTATATTTTTGATTTTTAAATATAAGAATTAAAATTCTTTCTCCTCAAATTATTCATTCAACTTTTTTGTGTGTGAAAAGGAGCTTATAGATTTTTTTCCGGTTTTTGACTGATTTTCTAAGAGTAACAGTAAAATTTTCTAAGAGTAACAGTAAACAGTAACTGATTTTCTAAGAGTAACAGTAAAACAGTAAAAGAGTAATAGTAAAATAGTAACAGTTACCTGAGATGCAACCAATAAATTCAGGCTATTAAACGGAGAAGTACACACTATTGGTAATATTGAGTCTAAGTTTCTGAGACATTTTCTAGTAGACTTACACTATAATAATCCTTCAAAAGAAACTTATTATTCTCCATTTTTTCTGAGGAAAAAGCAACAGGAACAGTATCTAGCAAGGCTAATGTGATAGTATCCAAAATAACTAAATCCCAAAAAGCTACAAAAAATTGTAACTACTGTTAAAATTTAAATAAAATTTAGTTTTCAGCTAAACATTTATTACAAAAATAAAGATGAATTTGTAAGCATGGTTTGGGCATATGTTTGTCATTTGTATTAAGCTGAAGTAGGAGCACAAAGTAAAATTAAAGTTTGGTTTAGGGGCTGGAGTGGTGGTGCAAACGGTAGGGCATTTGCCTTGCCTAAGCTAACCTAGAATGGACCGCAGTTCAATCTCCCAGCAATCTATATGGTTCCCCAAGCCAGGAGCAATTTCTGAGCACATAGCCAAGAGTAATTCCTGAGCGTCACTGGGTTGTGGCCCGAAAAGCAAAAATAAATAAATAAATAAATAAATAAATAAATAAATAAATAAATAAATAAATAAAAAGTTTAATGTACTATTGATAAAAATATCATAATATTAATCATTTGATTCTTGTTAGAAGTATAACAACAAAATATGTATCAAAGTAAACTAAATTCTCAAAGGTCTGTTACTGAAATTTATCTGGTCCGTAAGACTGAATGAATAGATAATAAAAGGCTTTCTCTGATCTTCAGATCCTAAAAATGTTTTCTCTTTCTGTGCTCTATCTCTTTGTTCTCCATTCCTTTATTTTATTTCTTTCATAATTATATTTGTCAAAAGTTTGATAAATGTAACTTTTCTTTGAGCATTAAAAGTCTAAAAATTTGCATTTTCTAATTAATATTATTATTTTTAGTTTTTGTACTTTACTTTCTTTACATAAGAAATTTTATAACAATTCTTTCAATTTAAAAATAATTCTGGGGGAATTATTTAAATTTTCAATTTAAAAATAATTCTGGGGGAGTCTTTACCAGCATGGGGTTCGGCAGGCCTCCACCATGCCAGCGGTCTTCTTAACCAGGCCTGGGGGGGTGCAGGACTTGGGTGACCCCAGCACCCCTCTACCACCTTGCTCCAGATCTCCAGGGCTTATCTGGGCCACATGCCTGGGCAAGCCAGCGAGGTGGGTACCTCGGCGGAGCTTGAAGTTTGCCTAGGCTTTCCCCATGCTCCACTGGGCCCCTTAGAGAGGGTCCGGCCTCCCAACTTCATGAAGGTTCTCTTTCCTTCCTGGGAGCCAGGAGTCTCTACCAGCATGGGGTTCGGCAGGCCTCCACCATGCCAGAGGCCTTCTTAACCAGGCCTAGGGGGCGAGGTGAGTCCCTCAGCGGAGCTTGAAGGTTGCCCTACCAGGGGTCCTCAAACTTTTTAAACAGGGGGCCAGTTTACTGTCTCTCAGACCATTGGAGAGACTGACTCTAGTAAAAACAAAACTTATGAATGAATTCTTATGCACACTACATATATCTTATTTTGCAATGAAGAAACAAAACAGATACAAATACAATATGTGGCCCGCGGGCCATAGTTTGAGGACCACTGCCTGAGCGTGAAGCCAGGAGTAACCTCTGAGCGAAGCTGGGTGTGACCCAAAAACCAAAAAAAAAAAAAAAGATACTATTATAAAATTAAAAATATTTAAAGAAGAAAAAAAACAATTTTGTTAACTAAGTCTCAATTTTAAAATCTAAAACCATTTAAAATAGAATAAACATAAAAATAGAACAATAATGAAATACTTGACTCAATCTAATTTTATCTTTTATTTTTCAATGTACTTATGTATTCTTGTCTCAAATACCTAAAAGGAGCTAACAGTTTTTTGCCTTAATAGGATACTGAATCTCAAGTGTGCAATTAAATGATTAGTGTATAGCTGACTTTTGAAACTCAAATGTTGGACATAAAACAGTGCATAGCTGACTTTTGAAACTCAAATGTTGGACCTAGTAATGATGTTAAATTAGGAGATGTTGCATTTTTTCTTAAAGGAATAAAAAGGAAAAGTGAAAGGGAGAGAAACAGAGAGAAAAAGAGGATGTTTCCCGGAGGCAGGCATGGGGAAGAGCAAGGAGGTAAACTGAGGCTTCTGATGGCAGTAAATGTGCACTGGTGAAAAGTAGGTGTTGGACATTGTATGATTGAAGCTCAATCATGAACAACTTTGTAATTGTTTATCTCCTGGTGATTCACTTTAAGAATTCATTTAATTAATAAAAATATTCTGAAAAATTAGTAGGTGTTTTACAAAGATGAAATAGAACAAATCTTAAAATAAAAAATTCAAATGCAAAGCAACAATAGAAAAGATGAGTGCTTTTTAAAATGTTCTTATATTGTATATAGATAAGTATGTTATTTTTTGTCAACTGCAAGAACATTTTTAAAAAGCATGTGCACAGTATGTTCTATCATATATTATAAATTCTTACCCTGACAGGAGTCATTGTAAGGAATGAATTGTCACTTTAGCAATAAAACTTCTGTATTTTTAAGCACATAAATATTGAAATTGTTAGGTTGAAAAACACGGAGCTAATAAAATATATGTAATAGAAATGATCAACGTTCAAAGTGGAAATCCGAGAAAACAAAACTGAGAGTGTGGATCAGTCGAATCAGTGGCATGAGATCGTTCACAAAATTAACAAAGCACATTGAGGATGACTTTGAAAGTTGATCATTATCAGCATTTCTAGATAATTAGAAAAAAAATATCTTCCCCCTTATGAGAGAAAAAAAACAAACTGCCCCCTTATGGGAGAAAAACACACACCAGGTATTAAATAAATGTTATCCATAGTGTTCAAAGATAGACACAGCTGAAGAGTTGATTGATAGACTCTTAAGATAGATTCATTTTGAGAGGTATATGTGTTTCTGTTTAAATGCTGAAGCAGCAGTGCTAAAGTTAACACTGCCTTAAAGTGAAGTTAGTCTGTAAGAAACCAGTGCGACAAAACAAACACGTTTTCACATTGGCCTAGACATAGTCTCTCCTCTTTGGAGGAAGAAAGTTAAATACTCCGTCAAGATGAAGCCAACAGGATTTGCTGACATGATGAGAAAGAAAGAAAATTAATGAAGAGTTCAAGATCTTGAAATTGTTCTTTGGGTGAATGATGATACCATTAAGCAAAACAGGAAGCATGAAGATGGATCCAGACTACTGGGAGGACGATGATGAAGTTAGTTTTTGTTGAATTAGATTGAATTGCTGATGAAACATTTTAACTTGGTCGCCCCGCCTAAGGAGAAGATTGAGTCTGTTCAGTGAGTGAAACAGATTCTTTATGAGCAGAATATTGTTCCTCTAAAATTTTCCTAAACCATTAGAGAAAGTTATGCATGTGAAATAAAGTCATAATGCAGTATTTAGGGTTCCCATTTGTAATGGAAAATGGCATTTTGTTTTGTTTTGTCTTGTTTTTTATTTACCACATATGGAAAATATGTTTGGATTGAGAAATGACACTTTTGTGGGTGTTTTTTTTTTTTTTTTGTAGATTTTCTAATTTTAACTACTATAAACCAAGCATCATGGTGAATGTCAAGCATTCTTTCCTATTTCCTCACCCTCATGTATACCTGATAGACTACATAAAATAGATTATATGTATGTATATATCATTACAATTTTCTCCTCTCTTAGATCTTATTATTGATCTAAAGTTTAAAAAATTTTAAGCTTAAAAATAAATGCAATTCCGTAACAAAGTGCCTCAAATATTAGTTAAAGCTTTTTATTCAAAGAACTTGCATTGTAAATAATAAAAGTATGAATCACAAAAGCAGTAGGTTTTGAAACGATGTTTCTTTCAAAATAATTAAAAATGTTATTCATATATATGCATGTCTTTACAATAATTATTTATATTAGAGATTGAAATATGTCCTTACTAAAAAGTAAAATTTTGAGTCGTTAGTCATTATTTAACCATCAATCTTTCTTTTTCATTATCACTGTGTAATTTTAGTGCTTCTAATTATTGTGATTTTTGTCTCAGGTGCAAATAAATAAGTATATATTCAGCCAAATCTTTGGGTGATTGATCTTGGAATTTCCTGACAGCTCACAACATATCTAGCAATTATGCCATTCAGACATGGAGATTGCATTACCTCAAATTGCCTGGAATGATAACAATTTATCAAACTTATGGCAAGAAGCTCATCTTCACCTTAAAGTGAACAGATTGCTCCCTGTTAAGTTCCTTTATCTAATAGAATGCGACCAATAGACCTCCAGACTGTCTTTTCCTACTTCTTTCATTTTTAATCCCTTCTATAACTCAGCAAGTGATAGAATACAGACTATCTTGTCTATCTGATGATTTCACTTCCTGTAAGTGAAAGAGAAGTTTAGATTTTTGAAAATGATACAAAAGCTCAAGTGAGGAAAGCAACAGGATTTCAGAACTGTACTAAATAATTGAGCTTACTAAGACATGTTTAATTATTAGAGATTTTATAAAAATAAAAACACCAAAGATGTTTGATTTATACTCTTTTAAGCACCTGGTAAATATTTAATAACAAAAGTAACATCATTTCTTAGATTTCATAAAAGAAGAAAATAAGATTATAATCTGATATTTTTTATTTTAACATACATGAAATTAATGCATAAAATCTTACTCATAATTCACCTAAAGAAGTAAAAATTATGAATTTGAGATAATATGTGCATAAAGGGCAGAGATTCATCTAGGAAAATATTAAGAAAGGAAAATATAGGGCCAGAGAGATAGCATGGAGATAAGGTGTTTGCCTTTCATGCAGAAGGTCATTGTTTTGAAGCTCAGCATCCCATATGGTCCCCCGTGTCTGCCAGGAGTAATTTCTGAGTATGGAGCCAGGAGTAACACCTGAGCACTGCTGGGTGTGACCCAAAAACCACACACACACACACACACACACACACACACACACACACACAAAGGTAAATATAAAATTACAAATACTTTATAAAACATTGAGACTTACATAAAATTGAGAAATGTATAAAGCAGATAATTTTAATAATAAAGGATTAAAAAATTGCTTCAGAATAAAATAGAAATATACTTATTGTTTAGAAGATAACTTCCATTATTTCTGAATTAGGGAACATATTATATGTTTGTATACCAATTAATTTAAAAAGCTTAAAGAACTATTGATATGTTTTATTGCTTTAGTTTTTATTTAATATTTGACTATAACAAAACTTAAAAATAGAGTAATTGAAATAGGTCTAATATTGGATAAGTATATTGAGTAGTGAATATGTAATACTTCAGTAATGTATCTAACTGCTTAATATTTTAATTAATAAATAAATTGACCTAAAGTTGTGTTATTATTTCAACTGAGCAGAACTTTAGGCTTCATCCTAGGACCTGTGAAAAAAACAAGATTTCTAAATATAGAGGACTGACTTTGACAACTGTGACTTAGCAGAACGTTTTTTAGCACCATAAAGAAAGACCTTGGGGGTTGACAGCGAACATGTCTGGAGCCTATAGTCAGTTTCATTGTAGTATGCTTTAAGGGTAGAGACATGGTGCATCTCTTAGGCCAAGGGAATTTCTTTTCTAATTTCCCCAATATTTACTGTGCCCATGCCAAAAAAAAAAAAAAATAATGCCACTTTCTTCCTTTTTTCCTTTCTTTTTATTTTTTTCTTCTTTTAATTTTATTTATATTTCTACCTTCTAGACATGGGCACATGCCCACTTTTTTTTTTTTTTTTAAGAATCATAGAACATGAATCAGTTTGTTCTGCCTCATATTTCTGTCTTTCTACAAATTGAGAAAAAAGGAAGTGGATGGTTCCAGGAGCCAAGTGGTCTCAGAAACAGTCAGTGGAAATAAAAAATGGTCAGACCTAAATACCCAAACCAAAGTCAACAACAATAGAATCAAGAAACCCAAAATAACATGCTATACACAAAAGGAACTTGTAGCAGTTCATGGGGCTAAGGGTGGAAGTATGGGATGCATACTGAAAAATATAGTAAATATGGTGGAGGTAGGTCAACATAGGTGGTGAGAATGGCCCGAATTCACTGTCACTGTATACCTTAAATACAACAGTGAAAGACTTGTAATTCATATTGGTCTCAATAAAAATTAAAAAAAAATAAGAGATGGATTTGTAATAGATTATTTGTTCATTAAATTTCTCTTGAGGTGGAAAGAGATAAATCAGAGAGCTGAGCATAGACTTTGCATGTAGAAAGCTCAAATTCAATCCCTAGTACCTCATGGACCCCAAGTACTGCTAGGAATGACATCCAAACACAAAACCAGTACTTTTTTGATAACACCAAATGTAGTCCCAAAAGACACCACATGAAGAATAGTGAACATAAACCTTTTTCTTAAATTTTAATTAAAATATTTAATAAAATTTTATTGTTAATTTTTTAAGTGTTCATGCTGCTAATTTAATAAAAAGCATTAGTGTTTGTAAGCCTAATATAAGTAGCACATATGCTGAGCCTCTTTTAATATGTGTATATCAACTCTATATTAATTACTATCTGGTAATATTATACTTAAAATTTATTTGAATATGGAAGCAGGTATGAGTCTAGGCACAAATACTCTGAAGACAAGAAAAATAAAGAAAACTAATTATCAGTGTAGGGGGCCAAAGAGATAGCACAGTGGTAGGGCATATACCTTGCACACAGAAGGATGGTGGTTCAAATTCCAGCATCCCGTGTGTTTCCTTGAGCCTGCCAGGAGCAATTTCTGAAGGCAGAGCCAGGAGTAACCCTTGAGTGCTGCCGCGTGTAACCCAAAAACCAACCAAACAAAAAAATTATCTGTGTAGAACCCACTTGTAAATCTAATCAAATGGCCATCTCTATTCTGACTTCTATGCTGAAAATTCTGAGTGAGTTGCTAGATTATGGTCTGATTTAGAAGTCTGACTCAACTTCTGGTATTTCTGGTGATTAAAAACATCAATATATTGATATTTCATTATCCTTGACTCAATGAAAACAAACAGCAAATCATTTCTTCATTTTTAGTTGTGAAGAACACCCACCAGTGTTCAGAGGTTTTCCTGATCTGTGATATGGGCGTACTCCTAGGTGTGGTCTCAGAAGTCACTCTGAGACTTGGAAGTACATATATGGTACTATGTGAAACCAGGGCTAAACACATGCAATGCAAGTGCCTTTACCCTTTTAATATCTCTCTAGTCCCTTTTCATTTCTTACTGGACATTAGGAAAGAAAGAGAAGACAGATTAACTTTCATTATGAAGATTCCATACTGAACACCACTTTTTGCTTGACTCTTTAAAAGTCCCCTACGTGGACCTGTGGGAACAGAAGGTAGGCATTTGATTTTCTTGCAATAGACCCTGGTTTATTCCCCTGTATTTCCTACAGTCCCCTGGACACTATTGGGATGACCCATGATCACAAAGATAGGAATATGCCCAGAGCACAACTACATGTGTCTTAATATTCTGCATCCCCAACCCCAGCAAAATATATTATAATTAAAATGTGAAATTAAATTTTCTTATACCCTCCTAGCTCAAGAAGGCTGCTTATTTAAAGATGTCGATGACAATCTCTACAATAGCACTTTATTGTTTATATTATAAACTAATTAGTTTTTTACTGCACAGTATTGGTATCACTAAGAAATTCATGTTATACTTCTGACCTTCAAATATGTAGGATAGCAGATGTTTGCTTTTCATAATTCCCTTTTACTGGATGAAAAGTACACCATGAATAAAATTAAAATGTACCCAATTATTTAAATATCAATAGTAGGAAATACTTAGATAAATATATTTAAGAAAACCTTCCTTTGTGGAGATAACATGATATGCATGGTATCCCTTAATAAGCAATAGTGCAAGCCACAGTGTCAAAATATTAGAGAGAAGTAAAACACCTTCCCCAAAGAGAGGCGGGGTGGAGATGAGAGGGAAACTGGGGACATTGGTGGCAGGAAGTGTGCACTGTACTGCAAACCAAAGTTTTTAAAAGGGGAAAAATGGAAAAGAAACGAGAGAGAGCAAGAGAGATAGATAGAGAAGAAAAATAAATTCTCCAGAGACAGGAAGGAGAGAGAGTGTGTGGGTGGAGTAACAGGTAAACTGGTGACATTGGTGGGGAAAAATGTGTATTAGTGAAGATTGTTGTACATTATATGACTGGAACTCAATCATGAGCAACTTGATCTGTGAAAAAGATATTTGTTTTATGAATAACCTTGTAACCAATAATTTATATAAAAAATAAAGGTATCTCTAATCTTGATATCGAATATCGACTTCTAGGAAAATATTAATACCCATTATGCTTTGATTCCCAACTCCAGATGACTGCCACAGTAACAATTACTGCTTTCATTATTTTCAGAGTACTTAACACAACAAGATATATATTCTAAACTTTTATTTACTTATCCCCAATTTGTTTTTACTGGGTCTTTAACTCCATCAAAAAGAGTAACTTGCCTATTTGGCTCACAGCACATTTACATATCCCTAGCCTGATCTTTGGTACTGGTTAACTCGGAATAATTATTCAATGAAGGAAACAAACATCTGATATTAAACTTGGCACAATGAAATTCAATAACATTTTCTTCTCTGTCATTAATTTTACTTTCAATTTCAGAATAATCTACTGGTAAACAAGTTTTCATTACAAGGTTTTTCAATCAGTCAAAAAGATTTCAGAATTCAAGTTTTACAATAATTTTTATTTGAGTTTACTTTCAACCTTTATCTTTGAAGAATGTTCTTTAACATGATGCACTCAAGGAAATTAATCTCTGCCTTTATTGCTTCATTCCAGAGCCACTGCCTGAAATGCTTTCCAGCCTTTCACCTTTTATAATGAATTTTCTTTTCCATATCATGGGAAACAGAGGACAGAGATAAAATAATAGAAGTGTATATGGGTGTGTCCAAAGATGAGAGGAAAGGAAAGAAAGGAAGGAAGGAAGGAAGGAAGGAAGGAAGGAAGGAAGGAAGGAAGGAAGGAAGGAAGGAAGGAAGGAAGGAAGGAAGGAAGGAAGGAAGGAAGGGAAGGAAGGAAGGAAGGGAAGGAAGGAAGGAAGGAAGGAAGGAAGGAAGGAAGGATAAGAGGAAGAAAGGAAGGAAGGAAGAGAAAGAAGGAAGGAAGGAAGAAAAGAAAGAAAGAAAGGAAAGAAAGAAAGAAAGAAAGAAAGAAGAAAGAAAGAGAAGAAAGAAAGAAAGAAAGAAAGAGAAAGAAAGAGAGAAAGAAAGAAGAAGAAAGAAAGAAAGAATGAAAGAGAGGAAGGAGAAAGAGAAGGAAAGGAAGAAAGAGAAGGAAAGGAAGAAAGAAGGAAAGGAAGAAAGAAGTATGGAAGGAAAAGAAGAAAAAGAAAGAAGAAAAGGAAGAAAGAAAGAGAAATAAAGAAAAAAAAGAAGAAAGTAAAATAGAAAAAATGAAAGAAAAATGAAAGAAAGAGGGACAAAGGGAGAGAATGGAAGAGGGGGAGGGAAAAGAGGGAGAGAAAAGGTAAAAGAAAGAAAACATAATTATTTTTTCTATAAATCTAAATTTAATTTTAATGTTTATTTTAAAAAATGACGAACAGAAATCATCTCATGATATTTTTCGACAATTCACCACTTAAGTTTATCTATGGCTTTACCTACTATTCATGTTCCATTTACTTATCATACAGGTTTTTGATCATTCAGACATAGTTATTAACTTTATTTGTTGGTTTCTACTGTTCCCTTTACAAGGTAACAATATCTGCAAACATTAATATCTTCTTTCTAGTGTAAACATTTACAAATACATGCACTTGATAACCTTTTCTCTTTGCTTCATAAAGATTATAAGTGTTAAAAGCATGTACAATTTTTGCCAAGAGTTAGAATTAACTGATTCTTGCAATTCAAAAAATAAATGACTGCACTGCTTGTTCTACTGATAATTAAATTGAAAGCTATATTATTTATATTGCAGAATGAAACACTGAAAGATGGGAGAAAACCAAGACCTCCAGTTACCATGATCTTGAAAGTCATGCAATAAAGAATCATTTTCATTAAGAAGAGTCATCACTTCATCAAGAAATGTCTTATAAGAAATTACTAAGAGTATTTGTTGTTGTTATTGTTGTTTTGCAAAGATAACAAATAATCTGACATTTAGGTGTTCACTGGACTAAGACAGATTGCCCTGATTTTTGATAAATTAATCTCTCAGATAAAGTAATTAGCAATTATGTCTACTCAGGAAAAAAACATTACATAAACCAATAAGAATGGGTATTCATTCCCGAGCCTCCAAATAGAAAGAACAAGCAGGGGAAGTAAGAATGTACACCTTTTGTTTGTCCACATCTTCTGCACACAAACCTCAGAACTCTATTTTTGAACATAACTTTGAATATAAAATAGCACTTGGACTTCTCCTCCCTCCCATATGCACACATTCAACTCTCCAGTTCACTGGTTGTTCTCATTTTAAGTTTTTGGACTAGAACTAAATTATACCATAGGCTTTCTTGATTCTCCAGGTTCCCGATTACAAAAATTAACCTCCAAATTCATGTGAACTATTTTTTCCTAATAAATTATCCCTCTCTTGTTTGCCCCCTCTCTCTTTCCCTTGTCTCTTGCTTTCCTTTGTTTCTATAGAAAACTCTGACAAAAATATGTTTTTATGACTGTCTTAAAACATATATGCTACTATAACAGAATATCTTGAACATTGAAAGGCTATAAAAAGGATATAAATGTTGCAAAATATATTTAAACAGAGCATACAATAATGGAATGAAAATTGGTTTTGTACTATCAGAAGAGAGAAATATATTCAGGCAAAAATTTGAAGCTCGAGTAGATACAAAATTTATATATGATTTATATTTTAATAAATGTAGTATTATGGCTTAAATAACATATAAACATTAAGTTAATTTGTTTTTATCAATACCCACTGCCCAAATTTAAGTTGCATTTTTATTTATTTTTACTAGTAACAAAATTATACAATTATATGTTTGGTGTTTCCTGAAGGGATCTATGAGATAATGTTTTAAATTTTTATATATACAAGTCTGGCTTTAAAACTATTGTGATTATCCTATAAACCTTAATTGTCAAACATTGCCTCAATTTCATTGGGCTTAAAATAATCTCCTCTAATGCCACTATTTCTCTGATTGTGAAGATATTGTCAAAGGTCTTATATTCACTAGGTACTTTTGGTTGGTGTCAGGCTTCAGTCCCCTGTTTCCACTTTTAGTCCTGACATTGCATTGATTTCACCCATGTGATTCCAGCAAATAACAAGTATTGTGTTCCTGACAACTAAACTCACAGACAGACAAAACAAAAAGAATAGTAAAAGAAGCACCAGTTGTTATACTACACCCTTTTTTTCTCCTTTCTAACAGTACATCTCTTCTGCCTCCTTTCTAAATCCAAGCTGTCTTGTTTTTGACAGAAAACAATATTTGGAAATTTCCCCAAATGCTGCAGAATAGGACAAGAACTATTCCTTGATAATAACAAGATTCTGGAGTCTCATACAGCACAAAATGTTATTGGAGGACTTATCACAACAGCCAATAATTAAGCTGCATAAATAATTAAGTAATAAGCTATATTATTGTATAATATCTCTAGGACATAAAGAACATAGAGTTGGGAGAAAGTCAATGAAATGTGTCTTGTTTTCTTCTTCTTCCTGAAGATGGTTCTAGGAAACAATAATTAGGTGCAGAAAGGTTCCTGTTGGGTCAACTCAGTGTCGCTAATCTTTGACTCTTGCTGTTTGACTGTGAGACATGCAATTCTGCAGCAGGTGGGAATTTAAATGTTCAGTCAGCTTGTGCCAATGGATAAACCTGGGGAAAGCAGCCTCTTGAGGTCTACGTAAAGTAAGACAAGCTGTGACAGGAGGCCTTAACTTATCTAGGTGAGAGAGATAAAAGTTAATTCGCAGAGTAAAATGAAAATAATTTAATAATGCATTAAGAAACTTGGGTTGAGTTTCATGTATTCTTTTTCATTTTGCTTGTGTTTTTAAACTTTTGCTATAATCTTTCGCTGTGACACATGCTTTTTTTTTATCTTTGCCTTTTTCTCTAAGGTATTTTAAGGTTCTATGCTATTTGTGATGAAAGTATAGTTAGAAAACACACACAAAAATGTTGGGACTGGAGAGATGGTACGGTGGATAATCATCATAATCATAATGCCTTGCTGGTTGTCCACCAGGAGGAGATCCCTGACACCATATAAGACGTTACTCTGTGCTCTAAGCACTCTGTAAGCACTGCCAGGAGTGATGTCTAAGCACATAGTGAGGAACATGCGCTAAGCACTGCTAGATGTGCCCTCATGTAACACCTGACAGACACCAAGACAAATAGATAAAAAAATTATTGCCATTTCCCTTTTATTAGATAAAAATAAAAACTGAATGAAAGTTTAACTGATTTCTTTACTCATAGCTCATTCCAAGAAGTCAGTAGAAAAGCCAAATAGGAATTTCAGATCTCAAGTGTATTATGTAATCATATGAAATAATAACATAAACAAAATTCAAAGAAGTTGTCATCGATGTTTAAAATTTCTGTACTCTTGTGCCAGCAATGAAAAAGAAACTGAAATGTAGATGCTATAAAAATGTGAATGCTTGTTGGAAAATTGCCCCATAAATGCAGATACTTAGATCAGGGCAGTATCTAGCAGTCACCCCCCACCAAGCTTTGTGTTTATACTGATTGTTTTGAAATGAAAAATCTAGAAATCTATTATTCTTTATTGTTTCTACATAATCATACTTTAGCACATATTCTTAGTTTATTTCCTTAATAAATCATCAGACTAAATCTTTTTAAGTATTCACTATGCTTGCTTATAATCATATATTAGGTAAAATGAAAGTTTATTCTATTTAAAATGTAGTAAGATTCAATATTACAATTTTACATTTTACAAGCAGATAATGTTAACTTTGATGTGTCTTCTGTGTATTTTTAAAATGATATTATTGAACTTCTAGAATCAGATAAGAGAATCAGATTGGATCATGTTGTAAAATGAAAATAGTTGAGCACTTTGAAAATTAGCTCTATTTGAAGTTATGAGAACTTTGTTTTCAAAAGAGCAAACAACGCTTCCTAAATGTATGGAGTGACATAGTTTCTAAGAAAAACAAAAGCTCAGCAATTCATTTCTTGGAAAAAAATAGAATGCAACATCACTAAAGCTAGCAAGAGGATTGATCTAGAAATGTTTAACAAATTACTAAACTGTTCAACACCCGGATTAACAGATAAATGATGGTTGCAACAACTTGAGCTCAACAAACAAGAAACTCATCTAATTTTAAGAATGAGTTAACAAATAATCTGAATACATGCCCACACCAAGGAAAATATTCAGACAGAGAATAAATATGTCCAAATATGTTTCCTGGCATTTGTCTGTAAGGGAAATGTAAATTGAACTGGCAAAGAAAAACTGCTTTTTACTTATTAAATGGTGATATAACTAAAAAGATAATATTAATTTATAATCTATAGTGCATACTGAAAAATACCAAAATCAATTTCTAGTTATAAAAAACAGTAACATTTCTCTTTTGAAACATTTTTATATTTGCTTAGAAAGGTAAATATAGTTACCATAGGACCTATATTCTAGGCTCTAGATATTTTACAAATAATTCAACTGAAAGGCACATCAACACACATGATGTAATGAGTGCAGCAGCTCTATTGAGAGCTGTCCAAAACTAAGAGCAACAAAGATATGCATTCATATGGCCAATAAGGCAATTAAGAAAAAGCTGTGGCAAGTTATACAATGTAACATTATACAGCACTTAAATATAAGAGAACTATTGATTCATACCACACACGGATGAATCTTAAATACAACTTCTGATATTATAAAAAACAGATCTTAAAGTCTACACATTTCATGATTTTCTTTATATGAAATTATGGCTAAAATAAAACTATAAGCATGGAAATGGAGCTGGTAAATATGATGGGAGAAGGTTAGGATGGAGGAAAGCATCTGTATGTTATAATATGCACCAGTAGGCATTTATGAGAACATAAGTGAACCTCAGAGGCTCACTGATAGTGTTTAATAACTCTATGGAATAATTGAATGTGGTGGGAGGAAGGAAACTGGTAATACATAATTTTGGGAATGTTGCTATAACTGGATTGTTTGTAAAGACCAAAGCTATAAGGAATATTACAGAAACATTGTGCTCTTTGCTAATAGATTATGGTTTAATTATACTGCAACTAATATTTATGTGTGCATACATATTAATTTTGAGGTATATGTCCCTCTATATAGGTATATTCAGATACAAATGTACATTTACTTATTATACAATACGTATATTTATATTACACACACAACACACACAAAAGTCAAATAAGTCTTAAATACTCCATATGTAACAGAAGCCAAGCTGTTTCTTGCCAGAGTATTAAGTAGAATAACCCTTGGTGCTGGAGCAGTCAGATAAACAAACATAAATACAATACAGGAGGTACAAACACAGGCAGGTATTCTTAAATAAATATAGATATTTATATATTAATAAACATACATGCAAAATATTTTTTAATTTTTCTATATATAAGGTTATTGTTATATTTCATAACAACAAACATATGTAGCACCCAGCTATTAGTTTTTAAAATGTCTTTTTGTATTCACAAAACTACAGCTCTGTTGGGTCCTGAAGCATAGCACAGTGGTAGGATGTTAGCCTTACACATGGCTGACCCAGGATGAACCTCAGTTCAATCCCAGGTGTCCCATATGGTCTCCCAAGTCAGGAGCGATTTCTGAGCACATACTCAGGAGTAACCCCTGAGCATCACTGGGTGTGGCCAAGAAACAAAAACAAAAACAAAACAAAACAAAAACAAACAGAAAAACTACAGATCTGTGGAAAAATGTTTATTTGGAAATGCATCAAAATTGTACCAAAAATACAGAACTATATAACATATATATATATATATATATATATATATGTTTTCAATCCATTGAAAATATATAAGGAGACACAGTAATATGGTATAGCCTAAAATCAGTAATGTCAATGCACAAATGTTAATGTGGTTTGATAGATTGGATCCAGAAAAACAAAAGTATTAGTGCTGAAAATTTGTAAAGTGAAAATTTTCTTTTGAAAATAGTCTTTTCTTCCTAATTGAAAGAATGCATAAAAATTTCTTCATTTCAATAACATAATCAGCTTTTATACAGGGGATTGGAAAGTTATCACAGCAGTAGGGCATTTGCCTTATACTTGGCTGACCCAGGATAGATCCAGATTCTATCCTTGAAATCTCATGGTTCCTGAGCCAGGAGCAATTCCTGAGCAGAGAGCAAGAAGTATCCCCTGAGGAAGAGCCAGGTGTGTCGCCTCAAAAAAAACAAAAACAAACACACAGAAACAAATATAATAGAGTTTTGGTAGGGTTATGGAACCCAACTATACTTTCAGCACTTTCATAAATCTAAAATTATTCCATATATTACTATTTTAGTAAATAAAGTTATTTTGCTTCTATATTCTTATTTTGTTCTGGTTAGCTTTTTATGATGACTTTCTTTTTTTTAATATTCTTCCTGCTCTAATATGTACCTTAGAAGTATAAAATTACATATTATGAAGTCAAAATAATCTATTTAATAATTCATATAGTGTTAAATATGTATATGTCCATTTAGCTCTTATAAAATTGTGTTGAATATTTTATTTTATAATCTATTTTTTTGTTTTTCTCTACATTAAAATAAAATATAATTTTAATTTGTAATTTTTGATATTTATTTTCTATAAGGAAAACTAGAAATAAACAAAACAAATTACAAGCAAATTTATATGTATATATTAGTTAATTGAGACACTGCTATCAATGAAGGAACAGAATTTTAGCAGAATAATATTTAAGTTATTATTTTCCTGAAATAAAGTGACAAGCTAAAAGTAAAGGTTTCACATTCATAACTTAGTTAATGATTAGACTCTATAAATAACAATCCCTTGTTAAAATAAATTAATACTGAAAAAAGCATGAATATGTGAGTCAAAAAGATTTTTCCTGACTAAAGTAAGACATCATATGGCCAGAACAATAGTGCAGAAGATCGGGCATTTGACTTGTAAATAGTGGACTGATGTCTGATGTCTGGTATTACATATGGTTCACTGAGTGCCACCATTTGTGATCCTTTGCAGAGATTTTTGAGTAAGCCCAGATGTGGCCACATCCAAAAGACAAAACACACACACACACACACACACACACACACACACACACACACACACACAAATCAAAAGACATAATGAAGTGTAGATAAAAATTCACAGGGTCAGAGAGATATAGTATTGGAGGCAAGGTAAATGCTTTGCATGTGATTGACATGGCTGTAACTGATTCAAATCAATCATACTACATATGCTCAATCCCATGAGCACTATCAAGTTTCACTCCTGACCAAAAACCCAGGAACAGCTTTTGATCACCACTAAGGGTATCTTCAGTCCCTCCTGCTCCCAAAGAAATAAATAAGAAATATCTAAGAATTAGAAATTATTGCAATAATTGAATGCTGAACAATGTATGCACTTAGAAATCGCTTCTGGCTTGGGGACTATATGTGATGCCAGGGGATTGAATCGCTGTTCATCCTAGGTTAGAGTGGACAAGGCAAACACTTTACCGCTTGAGCCACCTCTCCAGTCCATAGTGATATATTTTTAATGACAGTTAAAATGTTTTAAAATAGTCATCAATTAAAATATGCCTTATTAGCAAATAAATGTTTTGATTCTAATAAACTTAACAATTTCTGAAAAATTTATAATAAATTATTCAAAGGATTTATTTAAAATAACTTTTAAATATATACCTTTTGTTTATAAATATATACTCTTTAACTTAAAATGTACCATTTCAATATTACATTTGGTAATTCAAGAGATTTACTGAAACAGAAACTAAAGTCTACTAATATAGATATATAGGTAATTGTACATACATATTAATAGTATGACAATAAGTATATTTAATATAACATGTTAAATAGAAAAATCAAAGCAATATGGAATAGGATATCTATTGGGCTAGTTACAAAATTACCACAGAACAATCAAGCATTGAAGTGCCAAGGTAAATTTAATGATACCTTTAAAAAAAAAGGTTCAGAAACTAGAAAATTCTGTATTTATGTTTTAACAATTTGTAATAAATGGAACACAATGCATTTGTGTTTATCATTAATAAGAATTATAGCCAACAATAAATATTGCAGAAAAACAAAAATCATACCAATTTTTATTTCGATTAGTGAATCAAAATTTTAGTATACATAAACTTGCCAACCTCATTAAATGCCAACCATTTAGCTACAGACTAAAATATTGCCACAAATAGAATAAAAGAAATTTATCAAATAATAAACTACTGTTGGTGAAATAAAATATTCTGTTATACAGCATTATGATTTTAAAATAATGTGTTTTGTCACAGAAAGAGTGACAGAAATGTAATATTGACTGCATTTAATATACTTAAAGTATATTAAATATACATTATAATATACTTAAAGTCACAAGAAGTAATTTTAAAGGATCAATATAGGATCCATCTGAGATTCAGAATGCCTCAAAGGACATGAAAATAGCTTATCAGAAATTTATAAAAAGTAAGAATTAAAACTAAATAGTTTAGGAAGGCGTATATTATTATCTTCTAAAGCAAATCAAGGTTGGAACATCAAAAACAACCAAGATTAATAGAGGAACATTCCTAAAACAAATTTAATTTAGCTGGTTTTTGTTTGTTTGGTTGGTTGTGGGTCACACCTAGAGGTGATCAGGGGTGACTTCTGGCTCTGTGCTCAGAAATAGCTCCTGGAAGGCTTGGGGGATCATATGGGATGCCAGGAATTGAATCCAGGTCCCAGGTAGGCTGCGTGCAAGGCAAACACCTACTGCTGTGCTACTCTCTGGCTTCAATTCAATTAAACTGTTAATGAGAGCTTTAGTCTTTCTACCCCTATACATAAACTTCAAAATCAACATAGACAAAGAAAAAATTCAGATTTAAATTGACATCTGTGGACATGCTGAACTTAGGAAAATAAGTTACAATTAGGTTGGTGAAATTTTATTTCTTTTTGTGATGTGTTTGAGCCACATCTGGTGGTGAACAGTATTCCTGGCTCTGTGCCTTGGGATCTCTATTTTCCAGGTGTAAGGAACCATATGGAATGCACAGGATAGAATCTAGGTATGCTAGGAGCAAGGCAAAAGCCTCATCGGCTACTGTAACATTGCCTCTGCCACAAATGTTAAATCTTGTAAAACTGCACAATTCTCTGATCTAATGAATCTTCAGTCTTAAAAATAGAAAAAAAATTTTAAAGAGTAACAGGAAAAAAAGCTTTCTAACCAGAAATAATTAACTTAGTTTATGACTTTGACAGTGTGTATATATGTGTATATATATATATATGTGTGTGTGTGTATGTATATATATATATATATGTTCAGCAAATAAATGGGGATTTATTCAATTAATAATAGATTTTCTTAAATTCTTATGTTGATAATTCATCTATAGTTTTGGTTTCTTCTCAAGAAAATTGTAGAAGTGAACTTAATAAATACACATTTTCATCCCCAAAGAAATAAATGTCTATACATTTTTAGCTGCATTGGACATTTTTAGGAGAGATCCTGAGTATAAAACTATTTATAAGCCATAACATATGTAAAATATAAATATAAAACATCTTTTCTAATTCTACTTTTACTGTTCTTTTAAGACACTTTTCTTTGACATTTATTCCTATTTTTTCCAAGCATTCTAATTATCCTTGAAACACCTTTGTTAAAGTTATATTATTATATGTTTCATGAACATTTTTGCTTTTTCTAATGGAAGTTTTGTTTAATTACTAAATAAGGTTTAGTTTAAGATTATTTTATAATATGATTTTATCAAAATTTTCTACAATAAAATTTATCACTTTTTATTTTAAACATTGATTAGCTTGTTTCATTTTCACAAAGGGAGAAATTATATTATTAATCTAACTTTATCTTATAGTAATTACTACTCTAGAAAGTCAAATACATAGATTTAATTTAGCCTAGAACTAAAGCTAAGTGGTTAAGTTAATTTTAAATGCAAAGTAAAACTATTAATTCCTTCAGTCACATTCTCAAAACCTATTTTTACTTATATTTTTTACATTTCCCCCCAGAAATTTAAGTAAAACTCTTATCGCCTTTTCTGTCTTGCTTCTACACCTTTCTGATGAATTGCCATTTTCATTTGATCTTTGGTCACTCATAATTGCATATAAGTAGAAACAGAATAATGTATTATATATATATATATCCTTTCTATGTTCAATAATAGAATTCCTATATTCATCTTTTTATTGTTCTTCATTGAAATACACTGCCTCAAATTTAGTATAATATTTCTAATTCAATAGCTTTATGAGTTATAACAGCTTTTAAAGCTAATATTCCAAATCAAGATAACAAAGAGTTATATTACACGAGTGAGAATGCACATATCAAAATTACAGGGAACAATTATTGGTTGGGATGTGGTGAAAAGAAAACTCACTCATTGCTCATGGGAATGTTAAATGGTTAAACTTCTTTAACAAGCAGTATAAAACATTCTCAGTAAACTCAGAATCAAGCTGTCATATGATTCAGCAATTTCAGTTTTGGATACCTATGCCCAGGACAGAAAAGCATTCACTAAAATGATGTATACATACCACTATTCTTTGCAACACTCAGTACAATTACTAAGAGCTGGAATCAATTGACAATAATATAAGATGGATATGAAGGTGTGGTATATAGATGCAATGAAACATTACATAGTTCTGAGGAATTTTGCAATCATTCAATTTTATGCAACATGGATGGAACTAGAAGGTACTATGTTGAATGAATTTAGAGGAAGGATAAATACAAAGTGATATCACTTGTATGTGGTATTTAGAATATTTGCATCAGGGAATATAATGGTTTAAAGGAGGATTATTTAGAATATTCTTGGCCCCAGAGAGGGAAAGAAATAGAAATAATAACAATCCTATTATTTCAAAATAGGATTTGAAATAACTAGGAACAGGTATCAAGTAGACTTGGGGATATTGGTGGTATTAAGGAAAGACAGAATTAAGTGTTCAAACCATGGAGTTAACAACACTAAAATCATGAACCTAAACACTAATAATTAAACTTAAAAACTATTATTTTGGTATGGTGAGATAGGAATGGAATATGGGGTGAACACTGGATCAAGTGTGGAGTGAATTTGACACTGACAGTGGGATTTGTGATGAAATATTTTGTGTCTAAATCTCAACTATGAATAACTTTGCACATTTAGTGCTTTTCATATTTTCAAAAAGCTAATATTTATTAAAATGATATGTTGAAATATGAAGGTGATATTTAAATAATCATAGTAATTATTTACAAATAACATATTCATTTTAGGTGAAACAAAAAATGCAAATATAGAATTATAATTTTATTAAATTCATAATAATTGATACAAATTAAAGTGTAATTTTAATATTTATAGCATTTATAAGTTGAGAAATATAAAATAACTAATACATAGCAAAATAAGAAAGTTATTTATATTATGGAAGTAAATAATTTTGACACATCTATTTTAGAGTTTCAACTGTATTTGTTATTTCCTTCAAATAATATTTTAAAGCCAAATAAAATGGTTTGAATATCTATATCCATATTTAATTGCTTTTTCTTTAATATACTTTTTAACCTAAAAGCTAAATTATATTACAGCTGAAAATGTAACACTCAATAATTTTTCTCATGCGTTTTCTATACTTAAGAATCAGAATTCTTTAGTTCTTTAACAATCACTGGTCTCTATATACTCTCATGAGTTTTTACAATTCATTTGCAATTGATTAATATTTCCCCATACTTGTTTGAAATATTAAATCCCTAGTTGTGCATATCAAATGAGTTCAAGCACAACATAGAAAACAAATACCAGTCACTAATATAAGTCTTAAATCAGTAGTGCATATTTTGTATTTTGTATAAACATTAAGTGCAAAATATAGCCACATTCATATAATCCACTGTGTGTATTTCAGCTTCTTATGGTAAGTAAACTTTTTAGATTTATTGGGATCAAATTTTACTTCACATTCTCATTATTCATTTTATTTCTCTAAACTATTTTGCACAGCTGGAAGGAGCCATGTATATTTTAGTTCTTTGAAAGAATGAGGTTTCACAATATCCTAACAATAGATATGTTAAAAATAAAATTATAATCACATTTAAACTAAGAACTTAGGCTCTAGCCTCAGTATGCTACCAAAATATTTCATTTCTTGAATAAATCATGTATATTTTAATGACTACATATCTATATATGCATTTGGGTAGCAATTTTTCCTACTGCATATTCACTCTAATATCAAAACATTACAAATCCTTAAATCTAGGAAGTACAGCCTATGACAATGTACAGATTAATGCATTCCCTATAAGAATGCCATGACTTTTTTCAAGGAAGTTATTAAGCATTCGTGAAATTAATATGGAACAATAGATATCCACAAATAGGTAAAGCAATGTTATTATTATTATTATTTTGGTTTTTGGGCCAAACCCTGTGATACTCAGGGTTTAATCCTGGCTATGTACTTAGAAATTGCTCCTGGCTTGGGCATAGGATGCTGGGGATTGAACTGAAGTCATCCTGGATCAGGCTCCTGCAAGGCAAATGTCCTACCGCTGCACTATTTCTCCAGCCCTAAAACAATCTCTTATATAAAGATGAGAGGAATCACTTTCCCTAACAATTAACTCTACTATAAACAGTAGTTATTAAAATAGCATAGTACTGGAATATATTTGTATATTAAATTAAATTTGTAGCCTACCACTTTACTATACAAATCTATTCTTTATATTAGTGTTTTGGGGAGTCTTTAGGATTTTTATATATAGTATCATGTCATCTGCAAACAGTGAAAGATTGTATTCTTCCCTTATTATCTGGATGCCCTTGATGTCTTTGGCATGCCTCTTTTCTGTGGCAAATAATTCCAGTACTATATTGGATAGAAGAGGCAAAAGGAGGCAAACTTGTTTTGTGCCAGATATTAGAGAAAAATATTTTAGTTTGAGGATAGTGTTTACTCTGGGCTTGTGGAATACGGCTTTGGCTATACTGAGGAAAGTTCCTTTAATTCCCATCTTTTTGAGAGTTTTTGTCATGAATTCAGTGCACAAACTTGAGTTCACAATGGCCCCTTTGATTCCAGACGCTGTGAACCATCTCCAGAGTCTGGTCTCTGTTGTTATTTTCTCAAGGCTGATCTTTTCTCTGGGTGCAGGAAGCTTACTTCAAAATTCAGGCTAGGCCCTACGATTTGCCTGGATCACCAGGGAAAGGAGGCCCGGGCTGGGCAAAGTATGTCCACAAGCAGAGCAGCTGCCCAGCTTCATTGTCTTTGCTGGATGTTTTGTAGCCTAACTTCTCATAGTCCACCACTACTGGCCAAATTATGGACCTTCCTGCCTCACTTAGCCTTTAATCTGTTGCACTCCCTCCTGGTTTGAGCTGGGTTACACAAATGGGCCTGCCAAACTCCACAGATCTGAGTCCTGGCATAGGACCAAGTCAGGTGTCACTCGCTGGCAGTTTCCTTGAAGTATCAGCACCACTTCCTGACCTCACTGCCAACGCTGGCCATCTCATAGCCAGATTCTTACAGCTGCATTGCTGCTGTCCTTTTGGCCAAATCACAGGGTCCTTTTGCCTTGCTTATCTTTGTTTCTGCTTGCACTCCCTTGGTACTAATTAATGACAATGTCTCATGAGCTCAGCTGTGCAGATGGGTCAATGCTGCATTTCACAGTTCCCAACTATGCCATAGGAAGAAGTAAAGGTGCCCCTAATTGCCAGATTCCTGACTCTGGAAACAGTGCCACATAGTTGCTTCCAGCACCGCCATTATTTCTTTCCAACACCCCACCATGTTTGTCTCCTGAAGTCTCCCTAGGAGCTCGATTTTCAATCTTCTTCTCCTGTTGTGTATGTAAACATTTTATGGGATTATTATGTTACTGACTCTACCCTGATCCGTGATTGTGCCCTATCCTAGGGTGTGACCTCGCATTCTGCCCCCACCCTAGGGTGGTACCTGATTCTGCTCCCACCATTGGGTGGTACCTGATTCTGGGGGATAAAAACAAGGGTCTGTGGAAGGCGAGGGTTTTGGCTGGAACTGATGCTGAGGCTTTGGACTTCAATCTTGTCCACCGAATAAAGCTAATATTTCCACAAGCCTGACTGTCTGCGAGCTTTTTACCTGCCGCTTCATCTCAGAACCGCTGGCTAAACAGAGTGGCAAACGCGTGCTCCGAGCTGGAGGGGAAAGACCTCATCCTCCATCCCTCCATCAGTCAACCTCTTCAGGGGCTGACTTGCAACATTCTTCCAAGCCTGGTTTTTACAGGGGTCACTCTGCTCTTGACATCTCCAGGCTTCTTCTCACTGCTTCAGCTGCAGCTGCCATTTTGAAAAATTTCCACAATTCAAATAAATAATTTTAATTACTTGTTCATGGTTTAATTCTAGTTAAGCCTGATTTTTATTGATATCTTTACCTTGATTACAAATATGATTGTAGTTGGGTTTCAGTCATGTCAAGAACACCACCCTTAACCAGTGCAACATTCCCATCACCAATGTCTCAAATTTCCCTCTTCCCCACCCCCCACCTGTACTCTAGACAAGCTTTCTACTTCCCTCATTCATTCATATTGTTATGATAGTTGTCAATGTAGTTATTTCTCTAACTGCACTCACCACTTTTTGTGGTGAGATTCGTATTATAAGCTGGATCTTCCAGCCCTCCTCTCTTTTGTCTCTGAGAATTATTACAAAAATCTTTTATATTTTAAAACCCGAAGATGAGTGAGACTATTCTGCTTCTATCTATCTCCCTCTGACTTATTTCACTCAGCATTATAGATTCCATGTACATACATGTATAGGAAAATTTCATGACTTCATCTCTCCTAATGGCTGCATAATATTCCCTTGTGTATATGTACCACGGTTTATTTAGCCATTCATCTGTTGAAGGGCATCTTGGTTGTTTCCAGAGTCTGGTTATTGTAAATAGAGTTTCAATTAATATAGGTGTGAGGAAGAGATTTTTGTATTGTATTTTTGTGTTCATAGGTATATCCCTAGGAGTGATATAGCTGGATAGTATGGGAGCTCGATTTCCAGTTTTTGGAGTAATCCTTTCCATAAAGGTTGGACTAGATGACATTCCACCAGCAGTGAATAAGAATTTCTTTCTCTCTATATCTCTGCCAGCACTTCTAGTTCTCATTCTTTGTGATGTGTGCCATTCTCTGTGGCATGAGATGGTACATCATAGTTGATTTTATTTGCATCTCCCTGATGATTAGTGATGTGAAGCATTTTCTTATGTGTCTTTTGGCCATTTGTATTTCTTCCTTGACAAAGTTTCTGTTCAATTCTTCTCTTTCTCTCTCTCTCTTTTTTTTTTTTTTTTTGGTTTTTCGGGCCACACTTGTTTGATGCTCAGGGGTTACTCCTGTCTAAGAAAATGCCCCTGACTTAGGGGTACCATATGGGACACCGGGGGATGGAACCTCGGTCCTTCCTTGGCTAGCGCTTACAAGGCAGACACCTTACCTCTAGCCCCACTTTGCCGGCCCCCCTTCTCATTTTTTTGATGGGATTAGTATAGGTCTGATGTCAGGGAAAGGAGAAAAAGGCCAGAGAAATAACACAGAGGTAGATCATTTACCTTGCATGCAGCCGATTCAGGATGAATCCTGGAATCCTATATGATTCCCCATGCCTGCCAGGAACAATTTCTGAGCACAGAGCAAGGAGCAACTCCTGAGCGATGCAGGGTGTGACCAAAATGAGAGAGAGAGAGAGAGAGAGAGAGAGAGAGAGAGAGAGAGAGACAGAGAGAGAGAGAGAGAGAGAGAGAGACAGAGAGAGAGAAATTAGAATTTCAAATTTGCATGGTCTTTTACAAGTGCTCTATCTTGTTTCATGTAGGAGACTAAATGACTTAAACTACAGAACATTATCTTTAAATTTTGGAAGTCCAACATTTTGTAAGTTTGGTTTTTCTCATGAGGTCACCATCTCACTGTATCTTTTATATGGTTGTATCTCTATGGCATTATTGGCTTCCTTGTAAATAATGTCCTATTAGATGTTCTATTTAACACTTCTTTTTTTTGTTTTGTTTTGTTTTAATTAATATTTTATTTAAGTAACATGATTATAGTTGGGTTACAGTCACAAACAGATCACCCCCCTTCACCGTGTAACATTCCCCCTCTCAATCCCTGCCTGTATTTGAGACAGGCATTCTACTACAGTTACTTGTTTTTAAGTTCAGTAATTTTTTTTTCTTAAAGGATAAGGGTTAAAAAAATAGTACAAGTGTGACAGTAGCAATCGCTGTTGTTTGCATTGGCCCAGAAACATATGGGGAAACAGAAACAAATATCCTTGGCCTGATTACAAAAAAACCTCACCCCCGAGGTTTATTGGCGTAAGAGCGACTCTGGGCTCCAGGCAAACCAGTCTGTCCAAATCGGAATCATTCTCCGTGGTCCCGGTGAAACTTTTTCACACTTTAGCTGTTGTTGGTATCAGGCTCCTATATTTAAAGATTCTGGATTCTATGCATTTCTTTCATTGAAGTCAGGCTGATGTGGAGCATCCTCTAGTTTCAGCACACGATTATATGTGGAGTGATTTGCCCTGCCAGCAGGCTGTTGCTGAGTCGTTTGGGTGTTGAGAGCACTCTTTGGAGTAAGTCAATGCCAGAGTAGTCTTCCCTGGTAGAGGTTTGGATCCTGGTAATGTAGACAATTGTGGTTGTTTCCATAGATGGTATCTATTTTTCAGGTATGTATGGGCGATGCCGATTCTTCTGAGGCCTAAGTCAAATCATTATGCCAATATTCAGGGTATAAGGCCTAACTGCATTGCCAAATTTGTGTTCCATCTCTATTAGATAAGAATTTGTTTGCATATATATTATTTTCCCATTTTAATGTGCCTATGCAAAATAGAAACAATGCCACAAGATATTGTTGTTGCATCTAGGGGACCGACGAATAAAGTCCAACATTCCTATTTAACACTTCCTAAAGAGTCCATTTTCAAATAGTGGCCAAATCCTGGGTCCTCCTGACTCACTTAGCTTTGCCCCTGTTGCACTCCTTCAGAGTCAATGACCTGGTCACCTGAGCGATCAATATTGGTTGTTTAGTTATTTGCATGTAAGCTAAGGGTGTACACAATTTTATCATCTACAGCAATAACTAAAATACATATTCATGAGAAAGAACCAGCCAGGCTGAAGTAAGTTTTCCCATAATGATTTCTACTTTGGGCAGCTTGATCTGACTCTTACTCCTTGCAGGGATCAGTCAGACTTACTCATGAACGTGTGGTTTCAGCAGGAACATCTCACTGGACCCACATAATGTTAGATTTAACAGTCAAAGCTAACTTTCCTGTTTCAGGTTTTCTTCTAGAGAATCATATGGAATAGTTTTTAAGGTAAAGGGCAAGCTCTGAGAAAAAGTGACACTATTACAATGAAAATGAATTTTAAGATTGAGAGAAATTTGAGACAATAACTAATAACTCAGAGCATTTTTACATTTAAATAGAGAGAAGAAAATTGTGGGGAGTATAAGGGCCATCAGTCAAGATACCTTAAAGAGTTTTCACAATCATTATCCAAAATCTTAAACCTGGTGTTAGAGGAAAATTATTAATATTCCACTATTGAGTATGAACACAAAATTTCTCTTAACTAAAAATTTCATATAAAGAAAAATCGCATATGCCAAATAAAAGATGATAAAAACTTAAAGTCTGCTTAAATAACTATTTTAGAAATATTCAATGCAGCTCGTTAGATAAAATTATTGCTCACTAGCTTCCCTTTTTCCTCTTTTCTCTTTCTTCTTTCTTGTCTTTCTTACTTTATTCTTGCCTTTCTTGTGTTTTCTTGTCTTTCTTTTTTCTTGTCCCTCTTTTTCTTCTTTCTTCTTTCCTCCCTCCCATCCTCCCCCTCCCTCCTTCTCTCTCTCCCTTCTTCCCTTCCTTCTTTTCTTCCTCCCTCCCTTCCTCTTTCTCTCTCTCTCTCTCTCTCTCTCTTTCTTTCTTTCTTTCTTTCTTTCTTTCTTTCTTTCTTTCTTTCTTTCTTTGTTTCTTTCTTTCTTTCTTCTCTCTTTCTTTCTTCTCTCTTTCTTCTCTCTTTCTTTCTTTCTTCTCTCTCTTTCGTTCTTTCTTTCTTTTTCTTTCTTTCTTTCTTTCTTCTCTCTTTCTTTCTTTTCTTTCTTTCTTTCTTTCGTTCTTTTTTTCTTTCTTTCTTTCTTCTCTCTTTCTTTCTTCTTTCTTTCTTTCTTCTCTCTTTCTTTCTCTCTCTCTCTCTTTCTTTCTTTCTTTCTCTCTCTCTCTCTTTCTTTCTTTCTTTCTTTCTTTCTTTCTTTCTTTCTTTCTTTCTTTCTTTCTTTCTTTCTTTCTTTCTTTCTTTCTTTCTTTCTTTCTTTCTTTCTTTCTTTCTTTCTTTCTTTCTTTTCATTTCTCTTCTTTTTTCTTCTCTTCTTTTTTTTAAGGAGTGTAGAGATCACCAGCTGTTTTTAGGGCTTAATTCTGACTCTGCACTGAGAAGTCATTATGATGAAGTGAATATCTGGGTGATGTTTGGTTTCAATATCAGATTGGCCTTATGCAAGAACCTTACCTGCTTTTGCTTTACTCATTCAATGGTCATATTTTTTAGAGGCAAACTAAAGGCAATGGTGAAAATTAATATCCCCAAATGGAATCAGATTCAATGTAAATATAATCTTCTTTAAAAAAAATAACCTGAATTACAGATTAATTCATAGGCGGCAACTGATGTATTGGCTAAATTTTGATCAGAGATTTACAAAGTATAATACTCATGAAAAATAGTTCTTGTGAAGGAAAACATGAACTAGTATCTCATTAAAGAACCAGAATAAAATGGGGGTATTTATTTATTATTTTTTGCTTTTTGAGCCACTCCAAGTGACACTCAGGGGTTATTCATGGCTACACATTTAGAAATTGCTCCTGGATTGGAGGAACATATAGGATGCTGGGAGTTTGAACCACAGTCTGTCCTACATTAGAGAATGCAAGGCAAGTGCCCTACCACTTATGCCAACACTCCTGCCCCTCATCATTTCTTATTCTTCAACCTAATGCATTTCAGGAACAGAATGTATAAAATAATACACCCATCCTGTAGACATCAAAATATATGTGACCCTTACAATCAACTTAAAGCAATGATTAAATTCATAAAACAAAATAGAAGGATATGAACATAAGCTTAGATATTACCACATACAGAAATGAAAACTGAGATACTTAGGTGTGTGTGCTACTTCTTTTAAGGATAAAAAGGACTCTTTTGACAATTATCAGGGTCCACAAGGCTTCCATCAAGTATTCCAGTGATTTCTCTGGGGACCATGCAATGTTAGCTACTAAATCCAGGTCCTCAAGCATGATAATCATATATCCTATTGTGTGCTGTGTATTTTATTCTTATATGGCAACTATTAGTGAATACTTCTATTTTCTATTTGTAGACTAATTTGATATGACCCTGGCAATATGTTAGTAAAAGTTAAATGTTCTTTTTATATTATAGAATATCATGATTTCATTGTACCCTAATTCCCCCTCAAATATTCTGACTATACTATATAATCTGAAATTTTATACATTTATTCGTTGTTCTGTCCACTTGATTAAAATATAGACTCAAAAAAGAGAGCTTTTTCTACTCTATTTCTATTCACCTGTACAGTCATCATAGTACTTTGAATAGTGGTAAATGTTCAGTAAATACTAATTGAACTTATTGCAGATAATTGAAAATAAATCTTTGCTTAAAGAAGTGTCACTTTATTCTTAAAATTGTTCAATTAACTCATATCACTTAAAATATATTGTTATGTGTTTGGTAGTAGCTGTCATTCTAACTTTGAGATAAAGTGAATTAAAATATAAATTCCATTGCTCATGCATCATAATCAGTTTCACCTTCAGTAAAGTTTTAAGCTATGGTCACTGTGTCTCTAAATAAACCTACCAGAAATAGAAAGAGTTCAGTGAAAGATAACAAGAAAGGACTGTAATCATGAGTAATGCTTTACATAGAGAAGGGAATATTAAAAAGACTGGCTCAATTGTACTGAGAAAATGAGGGGAAACAGTGATAAAATAGAAGCATATTAAGAGTAGAATAAAAAAAGATACTCAGAAATTCTCTTTTACCCTTCCTTGTAAGTCAAGGACAGTGAATAATACTAAAGTGCTCAAAAGATGAAAATAGAGGTTTTCTCCCTTGAAATAAATTGCAAGGAAATGTATCAGTGTTTCTGACTTCTTTAATCCTAATGAAAAAACTAAGTCAACATTTCTATGCCTACCTTTTTCAATATTTATGGAATAGAATGGTATACAGTAAAATGAGTGTGGAAATTACATTTTACATAACAAAAATTAAATATTTGAATTAAAAGTAAAAGAAAATTTGGGGTTGGAGATGTAGTACAGCAGGTAGAATACTTGTGTTGCAAGCCTACTGAGGTCCAACCCCAAGCATCCCATAAGGTCTCCTGAGCTCCGCTAGATGTGATTGTTGAGTGTATATCCAGGACTCCTCAACACTTCTATCTGTAGCTCTACAATAAAAATAAATAAATAAATACATTAATTAGTCAAATAAAATAAATTAAACCCTTTTTGACAATCTAAGCATTCAAGAAAATTATTCAGAGAACATTTTCAGGGTTTTTATTTCAAGTGACTTTTGAGCACTCTCTATTTACCTCCATCTTATATTATATATTTCATATTGTATTTATTTGTATTAATACATAAAAGTTTACTTTATTTGTATATAATATGCCTACATTTGTTTATGAAATATTTGTTTAAATATTAACTACTTATTTATTTTAAGATACTTATACAACATATATAATTTTAATGAATGGAATATATGAAATTATTTATTTGAAGTTATCTTATATAAAATAACAACAGAAATATGCTAATATCAGAAAATAAACATCTTCAAAACTAAGTTGAACAACTAATAGTTTGGTGCTTAGCTTAAAAAATTCTTTTACTTTTTTATTTTTCCTTTTCGTTGATTAACTTAGTTCAATATTACATTTAAATTGTTTATGCAGTATTGAATCAGCAACTAGATTTCCCAAATTAACTTATTTAGAAAATACATTTATACAGTTCAGTTTTAGAAATTACAAGTGGTCTTATATTAAAAAATTATACAGTTTAGAGACCATATTAAAATTCAGCACATATTCTCATGTTAATTGGTCTCCAAAATGATTCCTGTAATTATTTTGCCCTTCAGATTTTCCTGTGCTTCATATACTCATAAATAGACCATGAGTCTCTGAATTGAATCTAGATGTTTAGTACATATCTTATTTAGGCATTTCTTTTAGAGTAATCTATATTCAGCCTTTCATAATAGGCATCACACTGTGTAAATCTATTTGCTACCTACTTCCTATATTTTCTCTGTGAAATAATGTTGCATATTTAAGTTGTGTAACTATAATTAAGTAGCAGGACTGGCACTATTTATAAAAATAATTATAAAATTGAGATTATATTGAGAGATAATATAAGGGTTAATTAACTTGCCTTGCATGTGGTTGACACAGGTTGGTCATATAGTCACCATATATGGTCCCCTGAGTAATACCAGGAGTGATCCTTGAACACAGAGCCATGAGTAATTCCTAAGTATTGCTGGGTATATTCCCATCCCTGCCAAAAATATGAAAATTGAGAAATAAATATTATATAATTGTTTCTTTCCAAAACAAAAATGCTATTTTTAGGTAAAACTAGGGTTAAGTTTCCATATGGTAAAGTCGATGTAAATTTTACTTCTTGTAAGTTATATGATTTTCCACCCACTTATGTTGGGTTTAATCATCTGTCTATTCTTGACTGGCAGAAAGTTGGCATAAATATTGTGTCAGTTCAATTCAGAAGTCATTAAGACACATCATCTGTCTCTAACATCTCTCCTACTCTTTTCTCACTATCATAAAAGCAAAAACATTTTAAGCTTCTTATTACTTTCACACAAAATATAAATTAATTTCTGTGCCCCAATATTGTAATTGTAACAGAACAGCCAAAAGTTCAATCAGGTATATTTCAAAAGCAAAAATTATTTTTAACTATTTAATAATACATAGCAATGGTACCAACTAAAAATAATAAAAAAGAAAAAGTCTGTCAATCACCAAATAAGATGTATTCTGCTTAAAAATTTCAAATGGACCCATGAAGCAGTTTGGAGAAAAACAAAAACAATAAAATATTGTCAAAGAGATGAGTGATCTGGGAAGTGATGTCATGGAGTTGAACTTGGATTTTGTTTTTAGGATAAAGGCTCCCTGTATGTCATATTTGCCCATTAGTATTTACAATGACTGTGAACCAATGGTGAGATATACTTTTCATTTATTTCCAAATCAGTATTTACTGAGGCTACTTACCTCTATTTTATTTTTATGTATGTTTCTGTGACTATGTGTGTAAAAGTAAACATAAAGGGATTGCATTATTTTCAACTCATTGAACTTCAGTTTAAGGTATATAATGTGCACTATCAATGGAAAGGTACGGGGGCTGGAGTGATAGCACAGAGGGTAGGTCATTTGCCTTGCACACGACTGACCCTGTTTTGATCCCAGCATCCCATATGGTCCTTTGAGCCTACCAGGAGTAATTTCTGAGCATAGAGCCAGGAGTAAGCCCTGCAGGCCTCCAGGCATAGTCCAAAATCAAAAACAAAACAAAAGGTACTATTCTTCAGGAAACATTGCAGCAATGGAAGGACAAAGTAGTAGTCACAGAAAAATTAAGGAGCACTTTCTGGTTGTTATCTTAAAGTTTTATTTCCAAGGGAATCTAGATGGTTTTTGTTTTCTGAAAAAGGGATTGTTCAGCCATATGTTTGGTGGAATACATTAGAATACACAATTCTAGGAGCCAGAGTGGTGACTCAAGCAGTAAGTTGTCTGTCTTGCCTGTGCTAGCTAGGATGGTTCGATCCTTCAGCTTCCCATCCAAGCTTCACCAGGAGTAGAGCAATAACAACAACAAAAAGAACAAAAAAAAAAAGAAAAAAAAAACCACAATTCTAGTTAGTATTGGGCTGACTACATCATATGGATGGAAATTTTCAGAGTTCCTGGGAAGAATAGAAGTTTATTTTGTGTATAAAAATTAAAGTAATATATAACCATATGAACTAAAGTATAAATTATTAGCATTTTCCATTAAAATTTAGAGAGATACTAAATTGCCAAGATGCTTGCCCTGTATGTGATTGATACTGTGTTTGTTTTGACACCAACTAGAGCTCAGATCCAGGATCCAGAAAACCACTAGGCATGACTCAAAGACAAACAAAAGAAAACACAAACCCTATTCTTTTCTTTTTTTTTTTTTTGTTTGTTTATAGGCATCAACCCTACAGCCTAAACATAACATAGAGGCTCTTCTTGAAACATCAGCATATGATATGGGCCTATGGTTTGACGCTTAGTCCAGCCTGTCGGTGTTACACTGCAATGTTGTTCTGGTACTGCCAGTATATTTAGAGGATCTTGGAAGCCAGTACTAAATTCAAACTCAGGAGTTTACGAATAGTTATCTCCAAAAAGCAGAACAAAAAAGTCAACTTTGATTGGAAGATAGGAAATCATATGAAGCAGTATCACAGATTGATAGAGTTTATGAGAGCAGCAGCAGCCAAAGATTATTTGGAGCCAGTAAAACACTTGGTGAATAAAAACTGAATTGTTGTTGCAGACAATAGAGATTTGTTTGGGTTTTGTTGTTATTGTTGTTGTTGTTGTTGTTGTTGTTACTGCAGCAAAATGAACCAACCTGGAAGAAAAATGAAGGTACGTAATTTTATCTCAGAGCAATTAATAGGTTTTGCTCTGTGAATCCAAAAAATATTTCCTCAGTAGTCCTACTTATGCAAAGGCAAGTATAAATCTTCATGTATAAAGATTTTTTTCTTTAACAGAAGCATTCCTTTTATCGCTCATCATAAAATGGATATTGCTGCAATAGAGAAACATTTACAATAGAATGTGATAAATGTCATAATGTAATTATATCCTGCTTTATATTTGTTTGGAGTCAGAAGATGGCCTAACCCTGAGACACAAAAAAGACAAAACTAGGGAAGGATTTACAGAACATAGAATAACTCACCTGAATCTTGAGGGTAAACAAGAGTTCAGCAAAAGGACAAATGGAGGAAATATATCACAAACATAGAAAAAGATTTCAATGAGAGTGATAAATGAGACATCAATTGTATTTGAAAATAAGTCATAGAAGCCTGGAGTATTGAGAGAGAGACTGTTCAAAATGTTAGTCGTGGCAAATTAAAATGCACTTTCTTGTTGCACTAATGAGCATGCAATTCACCCTGTAGGATGAATGAGAACAGAATGAAAAATAGATGAAAGATTCTGGGAGAAAGAGAAAAGGAAATTGTAAAAGTGCAGGCAAGAAATTGAACTAAGACACTATCTTGGCCCAATTAAAGAGATTAGCATCCTGCTCTCTTTCCAGAAGACAGACCAGTAGCGACTCAGTTTCACTCTGATGAACAAGCTTTCCTGTTAGCTAAAATGCCAAGTTGACACTGATGTCACTGTGAGGGTAACCTGAGACCCAGCCACCGTTTTCTAGATCATGCTGAGACAGGAAGTTTAGAAATCTGCACAGCTGAGCCAAGGTCAATGTTGAGGAGGAAGAAGTCGCATTGCAAGCTCTGTAATCCACTTTGTTCCCAAGGATAACAGTGACTTCAAGTTTATATTCAGTAGCCAGGAAAAAAAAAAAAAAAAAAGAAGGTGGCAGCTAGTGGCTACAAGAGCATTTTGAGTTAAAGATCACCAGACAGACTAATGCATTGAATAGTGGCATCTTTTCTCTCTTTATCTCATTTCGTGAATTTTTGATACATTTCCCTCAAAATATTTAAATTAACACAAGTTTTATATTTGTTTGAATTAAAGATGGGATGAGGAAAATTGTGTTTTGGAATGAAAATACAGCATCAGCCAGAAGACATGTGGAACAACATTCATAAGGAAATGAAATGATGAATTTGGAGATAGGAGATGAAACATTTATAGGAGTAGTGAACAAATATTCTGCCAATAGTTGTGGTGGTAGAGTGAAATGATTATTATATAAAGAGAAACTTAATCCTTTCATACACAGGCATATTTTAAAGTATTGTGTTTGCATTTGCTATTTCACAGGCAAGTCAAAAGGAAGTAATAGAATGGAACTACAACAAACAGAATAACAATATAAATGTCATAGTGGGTAAATTCTTGTCATCCACAGGTTAAAGAAAATTAAGAAATTTGAGGAAAGATGATCTAAAATTCAAGCAAGATAAATATTTATTTAGGAGAAACAGAAAATAAGATAGAAAATAGCAAATAGACACTTGAAGTGTCTAACCTTCAAGTGAAGAGAATGGGGACCACGAAGAACATTAAACTTTCTGACATTCCACCTCTTTTTATAGTTTGAAACTTCTCACCATTTCTTCTTACAATGCTCATTACCCCCAGAGGGTAGGAGATACCCAGAATCTGGGTTCTCTCCAAATTGGCCACGTTTATGAGTTGCTATGGTAACTATACACAGTCACGGCACCAGTCAATTCTCTGTAAAACTCCTCTACCACTGAGACAAGCATTCTATCAAGACAGTGTCATGAAGGATATTGCATGTGTTTCACCTTGTGACATGCCATCAGACCTGACTTTGTGGTATTTTATCTTCACAATCTACTCATGGGCATGTTTCATGACTCCCCTTGCTCATGCTTTTATCTGTTTTAAAGTTATTGTGTTTTCTCAAGAAGAACTCAGAATACATAGGAAATCAATGCAGATTTCCAGAGTAACAGGAATTCTGTGAATTTATGCTATAATATTAACATGACCTTCCAAAATTCCCTTTGCCTAAAAGAAAGACCACATATTTATGGCTTCCTTTTCTTCTACCATCAGAGAAAGAAATGGATTTTTTAGGAATAATCAAAACCAGATTTATTAATGACAGAGGTTGTAACATTTAGCAAAGTTTAATTTTTTACAAAAGGAAATTTGCTATTTCTATGATTTAAAATGAAATTGAAAGAAATAAATGACTTTGTGTTGCCTTTATTCTAACACTGACAGATTAATACTTGTTCCTGTCAGTAGAAATAAAGGAAATAGTTAATTGTTTAAAGATTCTCTTGTCTAACATGAATGAAAAAAGAATATAAAGGAAAAGTCTTGAAAAAAGAAATGCAAAAGACAAAAACAAGGGCTTGATAAAACATAAAATCTATGACCATTTTAGGAGGAAAACTGACAGAATTAGAACACAATAGAAAAAACCAAGGAAGTAAGCAAAGCTTTGATAAAGAGACATATAATTCCCTTTACTAGCAAAAAAACGTATAAAAGTTCCTTCAAAGAGTATGGTGACAAAGACAGGAGTAGAAGATAAAAAATGAGAGACCTGGGGAATGACTATTTCTTTGACTCAGTAGGTGATTTATACTCAGAGATTTTTAGGTAAATGCAATACTAACTACATGGAGTATTGTGTGAGGAAGATTACATGGCCTGGTACTAACATTGATATTGAAACCTTTAAAGGATTTAACTATAAAATTATAAAATTTTTGTGAGATTTCCTTAGCATCTCAAATTAAAACTCAAAAGATTTATTTAGTTTTAAAAATTTTGTAGATCAGAAGATATAAAAACTTCATAGTGAACCAAAGTGGATGTGTATAAACAAAATACAGTTTTTTAAATCCAATTTTAGACTCAAATAAAAATTAAATGCCTTACAATAATCAAAATCTAGAAAAAATTGTGTCCAATAATAGATGAATGGACAAAGAAACTACATTGTATATATGTAATGGAATACTACTTGGCCATAGGAAACAATGAAGTCATGAAATTTGCTGATACATGTCTGGTTCTGGAGAGTATCATGCTGACTGAAGTTAATCAAAGGATGTGCGACAGTCACAGGTTGATCTCAATTGTGTGCAGTAGAATGATAACAAGTGACAACAGAATGAAAGAGCTGGTTTTCAACTCTGGAGTGGGTTGATGTGAGATGGAAGGGTAAATCAGGGAGAGAAAAACACTACGACAATGCTGGAGGGAAGACTTGCCGACCAGAGTGGTAGATTGTCGGAGGGAAAATGGAGACATTGGTGAGAAAAGTTTGCACTGGAAAAGAGATTGATGTTGTTGTATGATTGTGCACCTGAAACTCAATCATGATAATTTTGTCACTTTAATTAAATAAAAAGGACATAACAAGTAAAAATGGAGAGGTAAAATTAACAAAAAATGAGCATGGGATATATAGAGAATTTAATGTGAGAAGACTGGGTGTGGTACTTAGCCTCTAATGGTTCCCAAGCACCAAACCAAGTGAAGTTCATATCAACAAAAGTTGTGACCTCAAAATAAAAAACAGCACACACACAAAATGATGTAAATGTCTATCATAACAAGATATGTTTTTGGTGTGTATATGTTATTTTTACTTCTTAGACTCTGTTTCAGATTTAGCATATAGCTCCCAAAATGGTTTGGATTGCTAAGGACACTCACTTGTTCTCTTGCTTCCCAGAGTAACAATTCTTGCATTTTGGAGGTTGAGGATGCAAATGCTTATCCACATATCATAAATGAGTGGTGGTATTTGCATAAACTCATTACATTCCTTTACACACTCTAAATTAGCAATAATATTTTTAAAATATTAGCATTGTCTTCATCCTTTGCTAGTTGAGGCTGATGTGTGACAGCAGGTATTCTACAAAAAAGATGCTGTGGTCCCTTGTAAAGACTGGTTGGTATCAGTTATGCCCTTTTTGTTAAGGGAAACTATCATTTCCTTTCATGCTGGGCTATAAGGAAGGATTTTGGCAGAATAGTTTTGGCGAACAGTAACATCACAGGAATATTATTACTTCAGAGGCAGGAATTGACTATAGAATTTAAGAACATCACAGGGCGATGATAACATGAGAAGAACCTTATTAATTATTTTTCTTTGCATAAAAGTGTTAATTATAAAAATCTCTGGTGGCCACCGTGATGGAACTGTGAGTGGATGACATGTTTTGCAAATGGGCTTCTATCCCAGACATCATACATGTCTGATGCTCAGCTTCCACCAGGAAGTGAGCTTTGAGCTCCTCAAGGTGTGGCCCTAAACCCCACCAACAAAAAAAAAACAAATAACTCAATTTCTAGATTTTGTCAGTTCAACTTTATTTAGGTGTATAGGTATATTTAAACAACTATAAAATTTTCCATATAATATGCTAATTAAAGCATGTCTATGAACTTGATAATGATATATTGAGATTAAAAGCAGCATGTTTTAATTAGGTAGCTTTTTAAATATATTAATGTCATTTTTAAAAAGTTCAAGAAACTATAATCTTAATCTTTAGGCCTTATGACAGATTTTAAAGTGTTTTCACTTAGTAATTTAGTTTATCTTCAATATAATTATAATGAAATAATACCACCATTCCAACTTTCCCCTGAAAACTAGTGAGAATGAGGGACACTGAACGTTTTGACTAAGCCAGAGAGGTGGCACTAGAGGTAAGGTGTCTGCCTTGCAAGCGCTAGCCAAGGAAGGACCGTGGTTTGATTCCCCGGTGTCCCATATGGTCCCCCCCAAGCCAAGGTAATCCCTGAGCATCAAACGGGTGTACCCCCATCCCCCCAAAACAACAACAACAACAACAAAAAGAAAGTTTTGACTAAATTCATTTATTCAGTAAGGAGCAAAGCTGACTCAATCACCTTTAGTATCCAGGGCAGAGGAAAATGGCCAGGAGAGCACAGAACACAGTAGATGGAAATGGGAAAGAAATAAAAAAAAAATGTCTCTCATGAACAAGATATCTCCACATGCAAACATTGTAGAGCTTAACAACTACAATATTCTCTTACTCCCTTGGGAAAACTTCTGTCTACTGATGCACTGTCTAGTAACTATTTTACCCTGTACTTTAATGTGTCAGCCTCACTTCATCTTTCCATCCTAATGACCAATTCCTGAATGCAGAGCCACAAATATACCCTGAGCAAAGCCAGGTGTGTCTGCCAAAAAGAAAACAAAACAAAACAAAAGAACAAGATCTTGCTTGCATGCAAGCTTATTCTCAAGTTACAGATAGGATTCAGCACTCTTTTTTTTTATTATCTTTATTTAAGCACCTTGATTACAGACATGATTGTAGTTGGATATCAGTAATATAAAGAACACCCCATTTCACCAGTGCAACATTTATGTACCAATGTCCCCCATCTCCCTTACTCCCCCCAGCCTGTATTTGAGACGTTTTCTACTTCTCTTACTCATTATTATGAGTAATTATTATGCTAGTTGTCACATTATTATGCTAGTTGTCAGTGTAGTTATTTCTCTAACTGTATTCACCACTCTTTGTGGTGAGCTTCATATATTTTTTTTTTATTGTGGCCAAAGTGAATTGCAATTCTCTCACAGTAATATTTGAGGCACATACTGACAATGAGTGAGGGGCATTCCCACCACTAGTGTTGTCCTCCCTCCACCCCTGTTCCCAGTATGCATCCCACATTTCCTTCCTTTAACTCAGTAATGCTAGTGCAACTGTTACCCCCATGTACAGCTTGTTGTAGATTGGGTATCGATTCTATTGTTGTTGACTTTGGATTTGGTATTCATGTATTTTTTTTTCCAACTGCCTTTTTTTTTAATACCTGGCCTTGATACCATATGGGAGAAGAAGGAAAAAAGAAAAAAGGGGAAAAAAGGCTAACAAAGAGAAAAATTAGGAGATGTCTGTCTAGGTGTTATAAATATCCATTTAGAAGAAGGAAGAAGAAAAAGGTAGTAAAATAAGACAAACCAGAAACAAAAAACAAAAAGGGAGTATCAAGAAGATTACAAAGAGAATAAACACAGAATAAGCCCAAAACCAAAACCATCAGCTATGAAAAAAATAAAAGAGAAAACAAACAAACAAACAAACAAAAACACTCTTGATCATATTCACAGCCCAGGGAAGTCAAAGGACCCCTAACACCAGAGAAAGAAAAGATATAAGATCTGTAGAGAGTGCTGAGAGATCACAGAGGTGTGGTGTGTATTGGGTGGAGGGGGAGGCAGTGACTGTTGAAGATTTTAGTAGCTTAATTTACTGCTAGCAAAAGAGTGTTCCCAAATCCTGATATCCCAAATATATCTAAAAATATATAATGGTTTATAAAGACCCACATAAGAGCATCATTCAAAAAAGTAATAAACATTATTTTCATTTTAAATCTTTATTGCATTTCTTCTTTCTGGAATTTTTTTGTCTTTCTAAACCATAAATTTCATATCTCCTGAACTGTTTTTTTCAACTGTTCCACACAAAGTTAATCATTTATGTAGTTCCTGTAGGCCCAGTTAATAATGTTTTAAAGCATAGAACAACCACCTGATTTAGGCATTTAGGAGAATATGCATTTTACTCAACTTTTCTGGCCCTCCTATTATATATCTCAAAACACTCACTCAATGTGAAAAAGAAAAAGGAAGAAAAATGAAAGAAACATTTCTTTCTTAAGCATAAATTATCTATCAGCCACCATTCTAAGTATTGAGAATTACCAGATCTTTCATTCAACAGTTATTGGCATTTTTATTATTCAGGAACCCCTATTTATGCCTTTCTAAGCTTGAAAATCCTTATGTGGAAAGTTAGAGAAGCACATTATTTGAGTGTCCCTTTTATAGCAAATATATTCATGCTTTACTTTAATATCATAAATTGTCTATACATAAAGCCTCCATGATTTTTAAATAATTTTATTGAGACCAATGTGAATTACAAATCTTTGTAACCTGCTAATTCTCTAAGCCTAAGCAATGACCAAAACTGGCTCTAAGGTTCTCCATTTCCATTCCAGACTCACTCTTTAAATTGCCAGCATAGTCACCAATAGTTATCAACACCCTTTTTCATAAGAGTACTAACTGTTAAGTGCATATTTTTTCACTCTGTATAATCTCCACTTTTTATTATCTTATTTGTTTCCACAATTCTCTTTTTTACCATATAGCTATTTACTTTTATTAATTTAGCAAACACTTTTCTGACAAATTATTCAAATGGCCAGCATCAGGCTTTAAAATGCTGCCTAGTTTATTTCCCAAAATCCTGATAGGCTGAGACAGTCCCTAATAGCACAATCTGCTGTGCTGACCATACTTGTGTCATTGACTGCACCTGGGACACTCGAGAGGTTCTACAGTCACTCATTTCCAAAACCGGTCCAGACACTTTCTTCCTGACACAGACTTAAAGCATTTTATATACATCTCATTCCCTTCTCATGATTGGTTTAGAACTTTTTATATACAATTTCCTCCCTCCCCAGAATTGACTACTTGTTTCCTGTTCACCTACATCCCAGATGAAACTGCATCCTTCCCACCTATGCAGCCCAGACACCAGAGCAAGATCTTAAAAAGCTTACCATGAATGTCCTAAGGAGATGATGTCTCTTAGAAGACCTCCACTCTATATGTCTAACCAGTGTCTCCTCTCTTCTGTCTCTGTCTGTCTCTCTCTCTGGCTCTCTCTCATATTTTTGGACCACAAACAGCAGTGTTCAATGGTCACTCCTGGTGAGTCTCAGGAGTCTATATGAGGTGCCAGGGATTGAACAGAGGTTGATTGCTTGCAAGGCAGGCACCCTATGCATGTTACTTTCTTTCCTGGAAAATTTTTTACCTCCTTACCCCTCAGATTCAGCTCCTGTTCTCCCTTCAATTACTATATATGGAACATGGTTGGGGTATTTGTTTATTGTTTGTTTGTTTTTGTTTTATGTTTGTTTTGGTTTGGGGCCACACTCAGTACTGATCAGGGGTTATTTCTGATTCTACACTCAGGGAAAATCCTAGTAGACTTAAGGAGACTCTGTGGAATACTGGGGACCCAACCCCAGTCAGTTGCATGCTAGGCAAATGCCTTCCCTACTGTGCTATCACTCCAACCCTATTTATATGATAGGCAACAAACACAATTATTATTACATCTAACAATATTTTACTTCAAAAATTGTTGCAACCCTAAATTTTACCCATATTCTATAAAAAATAAATCTGAGATTTAGATGATGTGCAATAATTTTCTCAAAGTCAAAGAGCTGCTAATAGATTAGATGGTTTGAGTCAAATATCTATTCCTGTTATCTGGCTGACCTAATCATTCTTTTGTCCCTGTAAGTCTTGCTTATACTTATATTCAATGTCTCCTTTTGGTCTGATTTATGCAGCTTTGTGAATTTAAACTCAAGAGTTTAATTTTTTTTTTTTTTGTTTTTGATTTTTAGGGCCACACCTGGTGGTGGCACTCAGGGATTTTTCCTTGTTCTGCACTCAGAAATTGCTCCTGGTTTGGGGGACCATATGGAATGCAGGGGATAGAATCCGCATTTGTCCTGGGATTAGCCACATGAAAGGCAAATGCCCCACCACTGTGTTACAACTCAGGCCCTGTGAGTTTAAATATCTTAGGTGCCTAAAAAATAGTTTAGGTATTAAGAGTAATGACTTGAAATTTGATCCCTGACAACATATGGTCATGCCCTTACCTACACCCCAGAACCTGTCAGCATGGCTTCAGTCATCCTCAATAATGCAAAGCCAGAGCCTCACCTCATTCTCTGGCCCTTGCATTGAATTTCCATGTAGACAGGTTGATTTAGTGAGAATTACCAGGAGATCTCCCAAGCCTCCTGAGGCCTTCCTTCCACCAAAAATAAATAAATATATAAATAAATAAAAGTAAAATTGGCATATGTCAGCTTTCCTTTTAATCTAAATTTCTCCATATTCTTCACTTACACTGACTGCTGTGTTAATGACAGTTGGCAAACTTCTCCAGCTCCTCCCAATTTTTATGAAAACTGTGCATCACTGAGATCTCTGTTGAAGGAAATCATGAGTACCAAAGGTTTAACTTTTTAGTCACAGAGAATTTCTCCCTCTTTTACTTAGTAGTCTTTGTCATTTAAAAGCTGCGATGTCCATGAGTGAATGAATTAGTTGCGAGCTTCTGACACTTAGAAATGAGATAACCAAGGGCAGAGTGAGGTCTTAGCAGTCCTGGGGCACAAACCTCTCACCCTAGAAGAAAGAGAAATTGACTAATTAAAACCATCCCCTGAGAGTTTTCCTGAGCTTGGACTTGGTGCTCTGAGTAGAGTAGTTGTGCTTTAGGGGAAGCAAATTCAGCTGTGGTTTAATCCAGAAGAAAAAAATAATAATAAAATCTTAGGCTGCCAAGCTTATAATTGAAATAAAATTTAAGAGGTTGGGGTGGAAAAAGACTTCATGGCTCAAAGTCATGCTCAGAGGGAATCAATCATTTCCTATTCTAAGATACGTCTTATTTCTTGACCTATATTTATCTGGTCAACTAATTAACAAGGAGTTTCATTCTGGCAATTTAAATATTTAAATCAGTCCAACTACTTGCATCTTCTGTGTGTCCTGAAAGGAAGTTTCTAGTGGTTCTGTCCTTTTGAAAACCCTAATTAGAGTTGCTTTATGACAGGAAACACAGGGAGATAATTCACAATTATAGAAAACAAAAATCCTTACTGCCCAGCCCACTCACAAGCCATATTTCCTACCACCAGTGCCCTAGGCTAAAACAGGCCTCAGGGAGGTCTGCATGATTGCTAAGCAGTGAAGCTTCCCAATTGTGACCAGCAGAAAACAAAATAAAACTGGAATGGGAATAATTGGGAGGGGCCCATGACTTGTCCAAGAAGAGAAATAAAACTACAGGAAAACAACAAGACTACTTACACTGGTTTAGCAGGCAGGAGCTGGCCCAAGAATAAAGCGGAGCAGAGCCTCTGAGTTCCTTAGACAAGCAAAAATTCTAAAGACAATTACAATTAAGTGGGCATTCATAACTGCACAACTCACCTCGAAGGAGTCCTGAAGCATTCCTTGTAAACAAACTAATAGGCAGACAAATTGGCTATACAAGAACTATCTCCCTGGAAAGATGCAGAAGCTTCATTTATTTGATGCTCAGGCACTTTGCTGTCCCAGCGATCTCTTGCTAGCCTTTTCCATTTTTATTGTTGTGATTCTGAGAATTCTGGCCTCTCTGTGATTTATGTCCTGTAGTTTCACAACATGGATGTATGGATGTGACTCATATGTCCCAAATGAGATACCAGTGAAAATGAAATGGGTTGAGTATAGAGCTCTCTGAAGAGTCCCAGCCAGTTTGGAAGAACATGGAGAAAAGGACAACTTTTATAAATTCTTGGTTATGGATGAGGAAACAAGCCAAGAGGTGGAGAATAATATATGCTGGATGCCACTAGGAAATGATAAGAGTGAAAGTTTAAACTCGGCAATACAAATTTAAAGTATCTTTTCTAAGCCGGATAGATAGTACAGAAATTATGTAGAATGCCTTGTACTTAACTGACCCTGATAGATTGCCCTCCAATGTACTGGCCGGAATAAGGACTGAGTTCAGAACTAGTAGTAAGACCTGAGCACTGTGGATGAGTCCAAAAATTCTCTGCAAACAAACAAAAATCAAAAACCAAAACCAATAAAGCAATCAAGAAATAATTTTCTTCACATATACCATACATTGAAAGAGTTTGGGATTCATATGAATACACACACACAAGCACACACACACACACACACACACACACACACACACACACACACACACACACATATATATATATAAAACATAGGTATATTAATTTCTCATCCTTTATGAGATAACAATACATAAAAAAATTAAAGAATTTTAGTAGAAAAGTAAAGGGATATTATTTTCTGGTACCAAAAGGGGATATATGTGTGTGTGTGTATATATATATATATATATATATATATATATATATATATGTATATATATATATATGAATATCTAAATTATATTTCCTGAAGCTGGTCACATTTCTAATCTTAGAATTCTTTCCATTATTTATTTACAATATTTACAAAAATTAATCTTTATTTTATTTACTATCTTTCATGGTCTATCTTCTACTTGCCAAAATCATCAGTTTAGAAATAGTCCAAATTTATCCATCATGTCTTACTTCATCACTTCACCTCTGTATCATAAATACAACTCTAATCAACAGGAATAAAACAAAATCCACCATAGTGATACGAACAGTAACAGAATGAATTCGGAACGACATATTGGCTGAAGAGTTTACTGACTGCATAGCACTTTTCTCAACTCTTAGTACATCTGTCTCATGGCTCTATCTAGAATAGACTTGATAGTTCCTATTTCAGATGTGCTCTATGAGATTTAAATGAAATCACACCTAGCACACTCACTGCTAGAAGCAAATTCTGGGCTATTAACCAGCATTTATTACTCTCTTATATTTTTATTATATATTATGCAATCTAGCAATTTAACTCAAAACTTAGATTTATACTTTAAAATTCAATTTCTATTTTAATAACTAAATGTGTGATATAAAATTTTTGATTCCTATTTTGAATAACTAAATACATAATAGAAATATGAAGTAGGTCATCTGATTTCATAAATCTTTTCTGACTATATTCTTTACATTCTTGTTTTAAACCACAATTGTTCATGTCTAATATCTGATAAACACTGTGTCATTAGAGTTATTCATATTTAGTTCATTAGCAAATTTTTAGGATCAATAAAATGATCTGGCCTGTCTAATTCAGGAATGTTTTTAAAAAAGTAGTTTTACTCATTGCACATGAGAGTTTATCATTTTTAAATAATGTTGGCTATTCTGCTAATTTGTATCTCACAACATATATATGGTTGTCTTTGTGCACATATACATAGTGCTTTTATAGAAGATATTTGAACACTGGTATTACCCAGATGCATTTGTGGTAACTACATGCAATAGTTTTAAAAATAAGGGGGAAAGTGCAAAATTAAGTTTCTATTAAATGATAGTAACTGCTAAAGAGTCACCATTTTGTTCTCCCATCAAAACCAAATGAAAGAGTGTGTCTGTGACCCATATTCCAGATTGGATATTGTGATATTGTGAGATATGATATTTAATTTTACTAATTTTAAGTTTTATTCTTGAAATATAAGTCAACAGTTTCATAAGCTCATTTATCAGATTAACTACTTTCAGATAACTGTTTAGGACTTGGTGAATTAGCTTTTTTTTTGGGGGGGGGGGGGTAAGTCACAGCCAGAGCTGTGCACTCAGAAATTGCTCCTGGTTTGGGAACATATGAGAGCCAGGGATCGAACTGAGGTTTGTCGTGGATCGGTTGCGTGCAAGGCAAATGCCTAATGCTGAGCTATCGCTCCAGCCTCAGCATATATTTTCTTAACAATTTGTGACATATGTTGCAGAAATTTGACATGTTTTTTATTCTTTATTTTCATGGGATGGGATTTTTCTCTCCTTTTATTTTAAAAGTAATTCTATTTCAATTTTGTTTCCGTCATCATACTTTTTAACTAAAAATTTTAAATTTTAATTTAAAACCATTTTGTATTAAATGACATTCTTCATTTTGATAGATTAAATATATGCTAGAACACATTCAAGTCATATATAACTAATATATCTTAATTAAATAATATGCAACCATGTGCAACTTTCATGGGAGTCCCCCGACCCGCGGGGGTGTGGAAATGAAAGTTGCTAGTTATTAGTGGGTTCACTCGAGCAGAACCGACCTGTAAAGAAGAACTAGAGAGATTAGTAAAAGAAGCCTTCAAGACAACACATGCTGTTCAAAAAGGGAAGTTTATTGTTGGGGGATCAGCTTTTAAGGGCTGAAACATGTCAGGGGTGTTACAAATTTTACACCAATCACAGTTACAAGCATTCATTAGCATAAATTGGGGCAGGTAGTAGGGAGGGGCAGAGGTAGACCTGAGCACGTTTTACTAAAAGGCATAAGATTCAAACAAAGTTCTTAATAATGTTTGCTAACACAAAGGCAAACTCTATATTTTTCTTTCTGGCTGGATATATTGGGCTGCTCTGAATTACTTTATTTTTGTCTATTTCCTTTGTTCTCAAGGCATGGGCCTTTTGGTCACGTGGGTGGCCAGATTAGGAATTACTGAGGTGTCCTATGTTCCAGGTTTCATCAGCTAGGCTCCCCACAGTTCCCCCTTTACTGTAATAATAAAAGAAGAAGAGCAAAGTGGGTGGAGTCACCTGTCTTAGGTTATTTGGTGGGCTTCCAGTTCTGGACATGGCAACAAGAGACCAAATTAAAAGTTTTTGCGCGCAAAATATTAGGAATGCCATGTTTGCACCCAGACACTGGCACCAAACTATTCCCCGTCATGGGCATCTCCACAGCCAGGAGCAGAGCAAGCAGGGGCGTTTAGCCAGATACTCAAAACTCCTTAAAGCTCAGAGGTATATCCAAGGCTTCAAGTTCTTCGGGGTGCATTTAGGAGAGCCACTGATATTGGACCTATACTGAACATTAGGGCAATCTCAGTAACCGGATTTTTAACAAACTTGTGAGGCGACAGAATGCCTTGGGGCCAAAGGAAAAATTAGCAAAAAGCCAATGAAAGGACCGAATTAGGTAGCAGCTTAGACAGCCAGGATGAGGTAGAGGACCAATTTTTATATCAGGACTCATCTTAATCCCTGTTTATTTCTATCCTCTAGACTTTCTACCATAAGTCTAATGCTATCTCTAGCTAAGTCAAGTTTATTTTAAAAAGCAACATTTTATTCTAAGGATGACACAAATTTCCCCCTCCCTCAAAAAAGGTTAATTTTAAACCACGGCAGTTTTTCTGCTCTAATACTGCTAGGGATTGAACAGTTAAGTAGTGTAAACTTTTTCTAAGTTTGTAAACATTTTTAACAACAGTTATGAGGCATTAACAGATTTTAGAGTATGAACCAATGAATAGATTTTTGTGCTTACACCAGTAACACCCAGGCCTTTCAATAAGGCTGGGGTGGAGGCAATGTTTTTATACTGCAGCGGGAGAGAGACAAAGTTATATTTAAGAGGTAATAAGGCAATTTTTGATTTAACAGTTAATTTTGGCATTAAAACAACCAAAACACAGTAGTTCTAGGACTAAAGAAACAAATGTAAAACAATGGGGGAGATAAACCAGTGAAAACAGGCAAGAAACGTTGCATATTTTATGTTGTGAGATTAAGATCTAATTTTTTGTGTACCCAGTTTTATTTATAGCACTTCATTTCATTTGAAAAACTTATTTATAAATATGTCAGTTTTAATCATTATATTTAATGAAATAACTAAATAAATAATAGGTATTTTCCTTACTCACATGTTTCAAAATTTTATTCACTTTCATTAAATATTTTAAAGTACTATATCTTAATTTTTACTTCAGATTTTGATGAAAGAGTATGCTTTTTAATTTTATTGAGAAAAAAATAAGACATGATATACAAGTAAAATTTCATTATAAATATGTCATTTTCCATAATAACTAAAGTAATAAAATTTTTAAAGAATAACTGAATGAATAAATGAGAAGATTCATTAAGTATTTATGAGAGTCATTGCATAGGATTCACACATTTATGTAAATTTAATTAAAGATAAGCAAAAATTGTTCATCCCTACTGACTAAATTTCTCATACACCAACATTTATATGATGAAATACTCACCCTCTATGTGAATGCGACAGTATTTGAATATAAAGTTTATGACAAGAAAATTAAACCATTATTTTGCGGTGGGTCACTATCTGGCAATGCTCCTGATTGTGAACTCAAGAATTATTCCAGAAGGTATTCAAGGGGCCATATGGGATGCTTTGGATGAAGGCCTCATGTCAGTTGCATTCAAGAAAGGTATACTGCATGCAATACCATTCTCTGGCCCAAGGATTTACAAGAATTCTATCAGAAGCATTGATATCTTAGAGCTTTTTATTTTTTTTTATAAAAACAAACTAGAGAACACTTCTCTTGTTATCACAACTATTTTTGCCAAGAAAGCATCACTCTGTGAGCAGAGTGAAAAATGTTTTTATTATTAAGGTATTTTTAAATTTCAATTTAAAATTATCCATTTCATGAATCAATTGAACAGACATGTCTTGTCTTTACATTTTGTCTAAAGAGATTATTTACATAGAAGTAGAAGGAACAAAAATAACTAACCTAGTGTCTTCATCAAAGAGTAATGCAGAAAAGCAGTTGTAGAATTTTAAATCAATATATTATTTGACCCTGGGGGGAGGGGGTGAGAAATTCCTCCCTATGCATCCAAAAACTACAGAGGCTCGACTGGGCTCAGAACACTCCGCATGCCAGGATTTCTGGTGCCTTTGCCTGGTATATTGGGGGCTTTGGGCAGGACAGCTAGCCATAGGCCCCCTGGGCTGACCACATAGTCCAGGGGAACAAGATACCCCCCACACCAGGCGGGTCTTCAGGGCCACGCCTGGTTAATCGGGCCCTGGGGGGTGGGGGTGAGAAATTCCTCCCTATGCATCCAAAAACTACAGAACCGCGCGGGGGCATGAGGGGCTCATGCCCCTGCGCGTACTTCATTTATTGAGAGTATGTTTGCATATCTAGAATGTTCATTTTTTATTCTGCCCTTTCACACAACCCTACAAAGCTCTTTTTTTACTCCTTAACTCTCTAACCCCTCAAACGTCACTAACCTACATTACTCTTTTTAACTTCAGTTGTGTACAATCCTAATCACAGACCAAAGCCGTGCATTGTGTGTAACAACCCCAAACTGTTTCAAGACACATAAAATGGACACATATTTCTTTAGAATATTTTGTGTTTTTTCTCTGACAACTATAATTCTTACTAAATGTTATCTTATACAACGACGATTCTAACCACTTTTTATCTTTTCTTTTTGAGATGTTTAACAAGGAATTTTGGTGAAAGAGTCCCCCAGTTTAATGCTTATGATTGAACCATATCATGGGAATTGTTGGAATTATTCCTATGGCCCCCATATGCGCCAATAACACCACGTGGCATTGCTCCTTTTTTGCATAGGCACATTAAAATGGAAAAATACTATACATACAAATAAGATCCTATCTAATAGAGATTGGAACACACAAATCTTGTAGTGCAAGGGGACCTTACACCCTGAACATTGACCTGGCACAGACCTCAGAAGAAAGGGCATTTTCCATTCACCCCTGAACCAGGGAAGCTATCCACGAAACATCCAGGCTTGTCTATAACATCACCTGGAAGTAATCATCTATCACGGAAGACCCTACACTGCTCAGACATCGACCTGCTCAAAAGAGACTTCCCTTAACACTGAGAAGACTTAACAACCACAACGACCTGCTTACAGGACAGGGCTCCTTGCATTGCCCTTTGATTGTGAGGTGAAACGAGAGGACGCTCCACATCCTGACTTCAATGTAGGATATGCAGATTCCAGTATCTTTAATACAGAAACATGATACCAACAACAGAGACTGTGTGAAAAATAAAAGTGTATTGGCACTACAGATAATGACCTAAATTGGACAAACTAGTTTGCCTGGAGCCTAGAGTTGGTCTTATGCCAGGAAACTTCAGGGGTTGGGTCTCTTTGTATTTAGGCCAAGGTTATTTCTTTCCATGTCCCTCATATTTTGATGGGCCTATGCAAACAACAATTGCCACTTTAACACCATTTTTACTGTGCTCCTTTGACTCTAATCCTTAAAAAGAACCCACTTAAAATTTGAGGTTAACAAGCTAATATGCATGTATATGGAAATGTAAAAAAATACTATGCCTGTAATGTTTAAGGAGTTACATAAGTTTTATGGCTTTAGATTGCCATGTGTGCTGTTAAGAAATATTATAATGTGTTACAATCTGGGGACTTGAGGGACAAAGTAATTGTACATGGATTCTGTCTTATTTATCTTAATGTTCTTTGGCTGAAATTTCAAAGTTAAGATATCAGCAAGGGGACTTCTGATAATTATGTTATGGGTGATTGTCCTTCCACTGTAACTTTACCTTGTCCTCTTTCTTTGCATCCTTGTTCTCATAATTAAAAATTTAAAAAAAATTAAAAAAATATTATTTGAGCACCAGTTCCATATGTGATCCTGTTAATATCCATTTATCTTCTGCTTGCTTAATATTAAGGAAACACTCTGTGAACTAATAACAAATAAATAAAAAACAGAAAATTAAAATATTATCTTGTTAATATAAATGATCAGGAAATTATTCAAATACTAATACCTGTAGTTTAACATTAAATATAAGCAAAATTATTCATGAAAATGGACATGTAAAATATACACCCCTTTCAGATTAAGTTTCACAAAATGTTACAGATTCCCCAAGTAACCAATATCTAAAACTAACTTACCTTTTCTCTCTTGAATTTCTTTCTTTTATGATCATTAATTACAGAAAACTTTATTTTTTTTTAAATTTATAATGTATAAACTAATAGGCTACATTTTTCTTGGTATTCTCTCTGATTGCTTTAGCAAGTCACCAATATATTTCTTTTAATCAAGCCTTTGATGAGTGCTTTCATTCCATGTGTTTTTGAGGCTAACATTATTTTATCCATTTGTGTGATGATAGGAATTTAGATTATTTCCATTTGAGACATAAGGAGATGTGGCATTGATGATGGGAATGTTGAGCTGGTGAATGGGAGTGTTCTTTTTTTGACTGAAACCCAACTACAATCATGCTTGTAATCAGGGTTTTTAAATACATATTATTTAAAAAAATAAAGCTGCTATAGACAATTATTATGTATATTTCTTATAAATGTATAATGAATACATTTAAAAGTGTATACCTTACTTATGCTCTTACACTTTAAAAGTGTTTAAAACACTTTAAAGTGTTTAAAAGTATATAGCTCAGCATTAGCTCAGCAGTTAAGGCTTCTGTCTTGCTCGTCGCTGACCAGGGTTCAATGCCCATCATCTCATATGTCTCCTGAGCCTGCCAGGAGTAACTTTTGAGTGCAGAGCCAGAGGTAAATTCTGAGATCTGCAGGAGGTGCCTACCAAAAAGTACATACTTTACTTATACCTTAAAAGTTTATAAGAAAAACTTTAAAAATGCCAAACAGTAAAATAGTTGATTATTCTATATACTTCTTACAATTTTATTTAGAAATTTTAATTTTTTTTCCACACTCTTACTAGTATTTGGTATTCTTTCTTTTAAATTTTGGGGCTTTACTGATTTTTTACTTTGATTTTTTAATGGTCATAGCAATGAAAATAATTTAAATCCTCTTATCTGTGTAAGAACATAATGAAATGATAAGAGAATAATGTAAGAGCAGGGAAAGATGAATGGATTAGTTTGCTTTATTTTTGTTTGACAATATGATTATCTTTTGTTTATTTCATTTGGTAAAGCAAGAAAGTCTTTTCTATTCTTCAGAAATCACAATGTAAAAGAAAGGAAACATTATATATTTGACACCACTTAGTACAACTATTGTGTGCTTTGAATACAAGAAATCATTTTGACAGAACAAATTTTTAATCTTAGTACTGAGAAACATTATATTTCTGTGATAAATTATATATTTAAAGTTTTAACTTACCTTGTCTAAAAATATTTTTAGAATTATATATATAAAACCACCTTCTCCTATGGAATATTTATAATGCTTTAAAGAAGAAATTACTCACAGCAATAGTTCAATTAGTTAATCAACTATTAAAATTTATTGTAGAGCAATTGCCTTATTTAATATTGATTATTTTATATTAAAGTAAATATTGTTGTAAGCAGATAGGAAAATGGAACCTAGAAATACACTTCTGGGAAATAATAAAACTTAACCTGAAGTTGCTCAAGATTATGAAAACCCTTTAAATTGCAAATCCTAAACTCTTGGAAGGAGGGAATATGAGGCACCACAGAAACTCTCCTCAGCAAGGCAAGACACTTCCTCAAATGATGGTGGACAAAGTGAATCCAATTGAGAGGTAGAAACTCTCTTGAGTAAAACTACTCAGTTCTCCATTTTATAGAGCCATCACCAACTATTTTATTACATTTCTATAATTCTGCCAAGAGCAAAGCAATAATGATTAAAATCTAAGGGGTTTCTTCACACACACACACACACACACACACACACACACACACACATATACAACTATTTAATTTCTTTGAAATTTGATGCTTTGCATAGAAAAATATAACATGAAAAATTCCAGCATTGCTTCTGAAGTTTATCAGTATGTACATAGACATGTAGATGTGTGTGCAAATAGATATATAATATATACATTAACTAGTATACAGGTAGACAAATGTATGATAAAAACCATAAAATCCCCATGTGTATTATCCAACATATAAGATCTTTTGTTTAATTCTCAGTGGACATTGGCTGCTCTCTTATAAATTCAAAAAATTCAGACATTTCTGGTAATAGCTTCTGATATTTCAAACACAGGTTTACCCTACATCCAAAGCCAATTACCATATCCAGAAAGCTTGAGCTTCTGGTTGGCAGGATATGTAGTGAAGCTTTTTATACCTTGCCTCATGTTTGAGTTTATATTCATGTTAAATTGGGATAAAAACTAAGAACCACTTTGTTAGTACTACCATATTATGATTAAAAATAAACAAAACTACTAGATGAAGAGAAACATAGCATGAAGTCGAGAGGGCCCGAAAGGTCTAAGAATTTCTCAGGTGTGTATGTTGATATCACCTGGAAAGCCATTGACATTGTAGGTTCAGAGATTTTAGGTATATTAAAACTTTTTATTTTCAATAAAAATATCTTTATTTAAGCACCCCGAATACAAACATGATTGTAGTTGGGTTTCAATCGTGAAATGAACACCCGCCTTCACCAGTGCAGCATTCCCATCACCAATGTCCCCAATATCACCCCCAAACGGTATTTGAGACAGGCATTCTACTTCTCTCACTCATTAACTTTGTCACCAGTTGTCAGTATAGTTATTTCTCTAACTGCACTCTCCACTCTTTGTGGTGAGCTTCATATCATGAGCTGGTCTTTCCAGCCCTCATCTTTATAGTCTCTGGGCATTATTACCATAATGTCTTTTAACATTCAAGATACCCTTCAACAGATGAATGTCTAAAGAAACTGTGGTACATATACACACTGCAATATTATGCAGCTGTCAGGAGAGATGAAATTATGAAATTTTCCTATATATGAATGTACATGAAATTTATTATGCTATGTGAAATTAGTCAGAGGGAGAGAAATAGACACAGAATAGTCTCACTAATCTATGGGTTTTAAGAAGAAGAGGTAGCTTAATCCTTACCCTCAGTTCTAGTGGACAGAGGTCAATCAGTAGGATTAAACATGAGAAACTTTTTTTTTTTTTGGTTTTGGGTCACACCCGGCAGCGCTCAGGGGTTACTCCTGGTTACTCCATGCTCAGAAATTGCTCCTGGCAGGCTCCGGGGACCATCTGTGATGCAGGGATTTGAACTAATGACCTTCTGCATGAAAGGCAAATGCCTTACCTCCATGCTATCTCTCCGGTCCCAAAAATGAGAAACTTTTATCTTCCTTTTTGGTGAACCAGATCATCAAGCATTATCAGGAGTAACACCCTAAATTACCTCTTCATCATAAACTTAGTTGTGCTCACAGTAGCAAAGAAACAAGGTCTCATCCTGTGCACCACCTCCTACTGTCCTTAGTAAACTCAGTTCTGTAATCCATTTTCAGATTCTGTTGCCTTTGGTTATTGTTTCTCTTATATTGTTGATGTTATTATTATTAATATTATTTTTCTCTTATCTTTAATTATTTAAATTTAATTATTTATTAATTTAATTATTTATCTTTACTATTGTCTTTTATCTTTGGAATGTTGTATGCATGAAACCCAATCATGAACAGTATTGTAAATCATAACGTTTCAAAGAAAATTATTGAAAAATTTAAATAAATAATAGTGACGCTTTGGCCTCAGTATTGGTGTAATGTTCCGAAAACTCTTGTTCCTTAACTATTCACAGATTCCATTTTCACTTTTGAATAGCCCTTTTTGAAAGTCATTTTCCAAAAATATAAGGATACAAACACATATTAGTGAAGGCCCCTTATGACCATCAAGAGGTTCTCTTCTGCTTTTACCCTTCCTCACCTGAGGGATCAATACCACCAGAACATACTTTAAGGCATGTAAGTGAAGATACTTTGGATTTTCTAGCAATTTTTTTTACTTCCATTCATAGCTTGTGAATTAAAAGATAGTTCAATTTATACACCTATGAATCAATCAAGTTGAATTTGTTTCGTCACTAAATACTGAGTAGATTTTAATGGGGTTATCAATAATGAAAGCAGACCAAACAAATATAAGTGTGTTAGTTTCTCCCTGACCTTTTATTTCTGTATCATTGTTCAACTTTTCAATTTATTTTTCATTATTTCATTTTAATTACATTGCAATCATTATACATTTTAGTATGTTATTGGATATGCTTCATCAGGAGTAGATTATTTTGAGGGGAAGCAGAGTTTTGCTCAGAGCTAAATCCTGGTGGTGTTTGGGGGAACATATGTGATACTAATGCTCAAGAATCTAACTAGAATTGTCTCCACTACTAACCCCTGCTCTACCTCAAGGAGTGAATATTTTGTATATTTTCTTCTTCATGTAAATTTATTTAGTTGAAACACCCAGAAGTTTTATTCTAAAATGTTTTCTAGGGGTTAGAAAATATTAGAAGATTTAAGTTTCTTACTAAATCCAACTAATATTGTTTAAATCACTTGACATGACCTGAGCATCACCAGGAGCAAATCCTGAGCAAAATGCCAGAAGTAATCCATAATTGTCCCCAATCCAATTTCCTCTAAAGAAAAATTAAATCAAGCAAACATCATTTTAATATTATATCTCTAGTTATGTTTGAAGATTGTTGACTATTATTTTGATTTATCTTAAATTTTAGCTTTTAGAAATATTTTCTAATATAATTTTATAGCTATTTTTACAAGTGTTTTTATAGTCTTAGGTTTATACTAATTATTCTATACCTTATATGGTATTTTAATATGTTGTCTTTATTTTAAGTTATTAAAATATATAAATTCAAAACAATATTTTTCTAAATTTATATTGATCATCCTCTAACTCGATGCTTCTTAAGCTTTTCAGACTCTGGATCCTTTCTGACTGTCCTTCCTGTTTTTGTCCCAGTCCCCCATCACCCCAGTTCTATTTGCTTTTCCCCAAGTCTCATGCTGTGCTTCCCCATTTAGCAATTTTCACCCCTACACCTTTTGAAAACTCCTGGTAGTCCACAGGGGCCCCATTAAACTCTTGTTTGAGAAACACTGGTCTGATTTACTATGTTATTTTTAGGTCCTTTGCACTATTTTATGAAGTTAAGTAATTTAAATCATTTATTTTTCTTTCCTTTTCTTGTTTCCTTTATTTCGCCCCAAAGGAGATAAAAAAAATTACTGTTAGTATCATTATGTTAAAAAATTTTTTACAAATAATAAATTTGTATTATTTCTATTATTCAGCTAAAATAAGGAGATAAGCAGCAATGAAAGTCATATATTCCAGAATAGTAGTGTGGAAACCTACTTCAAAGGACATGTGTTTGACCTCAGTGTAGGTTTTATTCACTGTCCATTGAGGTGGTCAACCTGCTCCTGCTCGATTGACTTTTAGTGTTATTTCTTGAGAGAAGCAATATACCGTATATACTTGAGTATAAGCTGACACCCCTAATTTCATCGTAAAAACTGGGGAAACTTAGTGACTCAAGTATAAAACAAGATAGAAAATGCAGCAGCATTTTCAAAAATAAAAATATATACCCAAAACAATTACAATAATTGAGGAATCAGTAGGTTAAGTGATTTTTCAATATTTATTTATTGCTAAAGAAAAACTGTAAACTAGTAACAATAACTTTAAAATTTTAAAGTGCAGAAAACCAGCTGTATCTGACGTAAGGTTATAAGCATAGACATTGTCATCATCACTGAGTTCACAGATATCATCATCACTGCTGTCGGTCTCATATAGAGCACATAATATTGTGTGTTAAATAGTTCAGTGGCATACAGTTCAGTTCAGCCACCTTCCTCTTCAGCTCAGCTACTACTACTACGTGTGGACTGAGCTGAAGCACTTGCCCCCTCCAGCAGACGGCAAAAGACGACTAAAGACTACGTGCATTTGATTTGGTGCACGTTCACAGAATCAAATAACCTGTATGACCCGAGTATGAGCCAAGCTTGTGCTGAAAAAACTCAGCTTATACTCAAGAATATAGGAACAAATGGTTATCTAGAACTATTTTGGAATCTCATAATTGATCCACCCAGATTGTGTGTCTACCTGGATTCTCTAGAAATTTTGTCCAGAAATTTTGTTTAAGAGGCAGTTCAGAGAATCTTTAACAAATGCATAGTTTGAGTCTTTTGTTTGTTTGTTTTGTTTTGGGGTCACACCTAGTGCTTAGCAATTATACTTGGCTCTGTGCTCATGGGTCATTTCAGGTGGTGTTTTATGTCTCTTATAAAATGCTGAAGATCAAACCCAAATTGGTTGCATACAAGGGAAATGCCATGACCTCTGTGCTATTACACTGGGCCCAGTTTGCGTCCTATCTTCTCAACATTGAACTAAAATCTCATGTGTACATATATACTGTACATATAGCTTTTATTGTTGTCCTCTGTTCAATTTGAAATTTTTTGAAAATATATCATAAAGATTTGTTCTTAAAATTTTTATATCTTTATTATATTATTTTGTGGAGGGGGAGGGTCACACCCGACAACACTCAGGGGTTACTCCTGGCTCTATGCTAAGAAATTGCTCCTGGCAGGCTCAGGAGTCATATGGGATGCTGGGATTCAAAGCACCATCCTTCTGCATGCAGAGCAAAAGCCCTACCTCCATGCTATCTCTTCAACTCAGAATTTCTATATCTTTAGAGACCAGGGAGACACTATGATTGGTGAGTGATTGCCTTGAATGAGTCAGAGCTCTTTGTTTTATAAATTAATTTAACCTTTTTAAAAATCTGGTTTTACAAATTAATAAGGCCTTATTTATTAATTTAATCTAACTTTAAAAGTTCCAATAAAAATAAATGGAAATACATACATTGATTTTAATGATGACAACAAGGACCAGAATGATTATACATTGATTAGGGCACTTGCTTTTCATAGCATTGTTTAAGATTCATTCTCTAGCAACACCAAATAATCCTTTGAGCTTTATCCAAGAATGATCTTTGAGTGCAAAGCCAGGAATAAGCCCTGAGCACTGCCAGGTGTGACTCTATAAGCCAAATAAATAAATAAATAAATAATTTAAATGATTACAACTGTATAAAGAATGGAATGCCACCTCTAATCTAAACAATTTACTTAGTTGAATAAGAGTATAAATTGGCTAATGTTGCATTATCTTAGAGATAAGCCTAAGAAAGGGAAGCCAGAGGCATGAATATGTAAATGAATATTTTTCTAAGTTACAGCAAAGAAAGGTGGAAGACATGACATTAATTATAGCAATTAATTTTAAGTTATTTTAATTATTGCATTATTATAGTGACACTGTATAATTACTTGCACGAACTAAGCCAGTCTGCCCTTACTTTACCCTGACACAAACTGAATAGAATTAAAGAACAATATATGTCTCTATGCATTTTTTCCTAAACAAACTTAAAAAGCTTATTTTCAAAAATGTATTACTTTGTATGGAATCAGGGTATATGAAAAACACACAGAAACAACGATGACATTAATCCTTCACATACTACAGAGAATGTGTGTGAGAAGGCATATGCATGCAAACACATGCACATAAAAAATCTGATAAAAGCAACATTTTCTCAAAGGGAAACACAATGAATTGTTGACAGAGAGAAAAATAATAATTATTTTATATAGATTTCCTCAGTCTCCCATGTTAGACAGTGTGCTCTTTTTCTAAAAACATAGAGCAATTCTCACGCTAACTATAAAATATATCGGTATCTGAGATCCATCACTAGGGAAACTGAATCAAATGGTCAGACTGAGACCTGGGAATCAATATTTTGAAATAGCTTTGCTGATGATTCGAGGTAAAGCTGGGATTGAGAATCACTGCAAAGTTGCTCTTTCAAAGACATTTTTTTTGAACTGAACTTTTTTGTGTGTGTATTTGCTGCTACGGTATGTTGCTCCAAAGAGGAAAGGCGGATCATTTTATTTGGTTCACTAACCACACTTTGAAGCTCAAGAAATAAGTCTGAGGCCACTTAGATTTGGCAAATGCTTTCCTGGGTTATTACCACACTGTGGTGGCTTTTTTCTGTAGTAATGAATGAAATTCTTAAGGGCTCAGAAACAGAGTCTCTAAGATTGAGAAATCAGTAACAGTCCTGCTATATTCAAAGTTTGGAGGACTAAATTATAAGACAATTCAAGTGAAATGTCTTAGCAACATAAAAATATGATAGAAAGATTAAGCACTATTGAATTTTCTTTATTTTTACTTTGCCCAGAAAATCATGAAGTAAGGTCACATCTTAGCTTATATGGTATTGGTGGGGTAAAGGAGTTTTGAATGAATCACAGGTTTATAAGTAGGTGAGGCCCAATTTCAAGTCTGTAATAAAAGTCAATTATGTCCAAAATATTTAACTACTTTCATATGACATTTGATAAACTCCATTTATTTGGTTCTTACATTTTATGGCATAGTTTCCTTGAATCCTTTATTGTTACAATGCCCATTTTTAAAATCCACACCACAGCATCAAAGAAAATCAAAGAAGGAAATTAAATATTTGTCAATTTCAAAAGGAAAACTGTAATCACCAAACATACAATGAGAATATAAAAAGTGAGAAGAAATAAGATAAGATTCCCAAACTGAAAGTGATGGGAGGAAAAAGATTTTTTAAAATAATAAGAAGAGGAAAAGGATTGAGTCTATGGCTGAAAGACCTTGCAAGTGTGTATAGAGCCTTGATTTCCATCCTGTTGTTGCCACATGTACTTGTGTGATCCTGATTGCAACTACTCAGCATTACAGATTGTGATCTTTACTCCAGCAAGTGATTTCTACATGTGCAGAAGCTGGATGAGTACACGCACAGCAATGAGAAAGTTGAAAACTCAGAAGCCAGAAAAGTGAGTAGTGAGAAACACTGGAACCCCTTCACAAACATCCAGGTTAACCACTACAACTTTGGCAAGGGCAGTGGGAATGTTGGGTTTAAATGAACCTATTAATTAGAGCGAAACTGGGTTCTAGCTAAATTCTTATGAGAAAAACAAATTTCTTATAGCTTTCTGAGAGGTGGTGGTTTTGCCCTATGGGGTTCAGTTGTCAGTCCATCTACAAAGTTAGACTCCTAATGACAGAAATTGAAAAGTAAAAATACTCTCATCCATGATAGTTACCTCTCTAGTTAATGACTCCTAGGCCTTTGAGAAAAAAAATAAAACAATTCTTGAAAAATTTGAGAAATTATTACTACTATCATGCTGTTGTTTTGGGTCACACAGCAATTGGCAGTACTTGGTCCCAGCAATGCTGCAGGAATACCAGGTCTCTCTCATGGTGTTTGGTAATTCTCGGGGTTATATCCAACAGTGTTGTGTAGGTGAAGGATGGGTGGTAATTTGCGCAATAGCCCAGGCATGAGAAACATCACTCACAGGCCAAATAAGGTCCAGGAAATCCTGTGGTCTGATCCTAGTGTATGAGAGGACAGACACATATGTTTCTTCTCAGTTGCTTATGATCTTATACTCAAGTGGTTCATTGCAGAGACGAGTTTCCATACCCTACTCTCGCTCTTTAGTTCTCTCCCAGTCACTACAGTTTATCTCAATTCAAGGAATTGCTTGAATATTATTTTAATTTTTTGCTTCCTCCAAGATGTTGATGACAAATGTATGACTCTATAAAGTCACATTTCTTTTTAATTTTCAGCATTTTCATGTGAGCCTTGTCTGATCATTAAGTCCAATAAAAGAAAATAACAGAAATATTAAATTTATGTACAGAGAAGAAAATGTATGCAGATATCAAGACACAGTTTTATTTAGTCAGTATAATGGTTTTCTCTGTTTTACACTATTGTTTTTCTTTTTTAAGTTTCATTTATTTATTATCTCTAGGCTGCTTCCATGTTCTCTCAGTGTTTGCAAGCCAGGCCTGTTGGTACTACAGATAGAAAAGACAAAGAGCTAAGAGGTAACTAAGACAATGTATGGGCAATTATACTTTTAGTTAGAAATAGGAAAGATGCAAACACACTTTTGATTTAGAATAAGGGATTTTTTTAAGCTAAAAGACTAAGAAATTAGTTAATACTCTTAGAAAGAGTATATATTACTCTGCTTCAAAACTAGCTTTAGTGAGGAACTGAAGTGATAAAACAGTGGGTAGGGCATTTTCCTTGCATGAGGCCAAACGGGTTTGATCCCCACATCCCATAAAATCCCTCGAGCACCAAGCACCACAATGAGCAAATCGTGAGTGCAGAGCCAATGGTAAACCCTTAAAAATATTTACTAATACACACACTGCCGGCTGTCCCCACAAAAAATAACATTAAAATGGCTTTATTAAGTGATAGAGACAAAGAAGAAGAAGACTGGTTTTGAACACTAGATTGAAAGCGAATTCTTTTATAACTGGTCCTTCTAGACATTTTAGGATGATGGATGAAGGCAAACTGAGGGAGAAAAGCTAATTAAAATTAATTAATTTTAATTAATCAGGGGCCAGAGTGATAGCTCAGAAATAGGGCATTTGCCTTGCACTTTGCCTACCCAGAACAGACCTGAGTTCTGTCCCTGGCATCCCATATATCCCCAGAGCCTGCCAGGAACCATTTAGGAGCAAAGAGTAACCCCTGAAAGCTTCTAGGGGTGGCCTCAAAACAATAACAAAGGGCCGAGACATAGCACAGTAATAGGGCATTTGCCTTGCACACAGCCAATTTAGGACAGATGGTGGTTTGAATCCCTCAAGCCTGCCAGGAGCTATTTCTGAGCATAGAAGCAGGAGTAACCCCTGAGCGCTGCTGGGTGTGACCCAACACCAAAAACTAAAACAAACAAGCCCCCCCCCAAAAAAAAACAACCCAAAACCCTCAAAATGTAATTAATCTTTTATTTTTTTATTATTATTTTTTTTTATTTTTGGGTCACATCCGGCAGTGCTCAGGAGTTACTTCTGGGTCTATGCTCAGGAATCCCTCCTGGCAGGCTCGAGGGACCATATGGGTGCCAGGATTTGAACCACCAACCTTCTGCAGGCAAGGCAAACACCTTACCTCCATGCTATCTCTCTGGCCCCCTTAATAATTTTTTTAAGAAATTTTGTTAATTAGGGGCCGGAGCAGTGGCGAAAGCAGTAAGGCAGATCTGCCTTGTTCACGGTCACTAGAACAGACTGAGGTTTGATACCCCGGTATCCCATATGGTTCCCCAAAGCCAGGAGCGATTTCTGAACGCATAGCCAGGAGTAACCCCTGAGTGTTACCTGATGTGGCCAAAACAAACAAACAAACCAAAAAAAATTGTTAATCATTTTTTTAAAAGGCAAATTCTGAAGTATTATAGGTTTTTTGGTTGTTTTATTTTTGAGCCATGCCTTGTGGTGCCCAAGGTTTCCACCTAATTCAGAAATCCCTCTTGGAGGAGCTTTGGGGGAAACATAAGGGATTCTGGGTATAGAACTTGAGTGACCCTTATGCAAATCAAATGCCCTACAGACTCTACAATAGCTCTGGAGTCGGACATGTTTTTGTAGAAAAGCAAAATTCATACATATAGAGATAGCATGGATTTTAATGAGCCATGAAACAGGTAATATTCCATCTAACAAAAGATAAGACACTGCTAGTTTTGCACAAAATGGAAGGACTTTATAGTGAGGAAAAAGGTAGAATAAGATGATTATTTGTAAAAGAAAAGAAAGATTATTTCCTGCTAAACTGTCTACCATTAGCAGAAAGCTGAGTCTAATCAGGAAAATTGCCTCACTAGTTCTGACCAAGAATCTTTGGATTGATTAGTTTAAGATTCCAATTTTAGGAGAAGTTGCAACTGTAATTAGTTTATGTAATATGCCTGGATATGCCCTGAAGGAGCAGCCTCATGTGGGGACTGTTCCTTCTATTTTTAACAGCTTTAAGAGGGCATGAGCATTTGCAATACAAAAGTGAAGGTGACAATAACCTTGTGAAAACATTTATAATATTTTAAGTTAATCTGGGAATTGGCTAATACATTTCATGTACTTTCTTCTTCTCTAATATAGATTGATTTTTCTGAAATAATATTTATTAATGTTGATATACAATAAACGTATTTTGTTTCAAAGTGAATATTTAGAAAATCTTCATTTCTTATATGACATATAGACCTATTGCACATAACCAAGATTTTTAAAATATTGATACTTTAAAAATGATAATAAATAACCTAACCCATTTGGTTTCATTCCCAAATAAATATCAATTTTTAAAAGTTAAAAAAGTCTTTATAAAATGAAGACAAACATAATAGTGAAGAAGGTTGTTTTGAGAAGTTCTCACCAAGATATTTATTCCTATTTTCCAAGCCTTTTCATTTTTTTGTTTTTATTGCTGTTTCTGGTCACACCCTTACGTTCTCAGAGCTCACTGCTGGCTCTGAGATCATGGTCACTCTTGATGGGTTTGGAAATTGATGATCTAATCTGAATCAGTTGTATGTAAGGCAAGCACCCAACATACTGTACTATCTCACCAGCACCCCCAATCGTTTTATAAAGGCAAACTCTGATCAATATTGATTTCTAAATGAAGACAATATGTTCAACTTAAATATATGATACAATTTTAAAAACCATCACCAAAATTTTTGGTTGTATTTAAGTTGCATACCTCTATGTTCTGCAAGTACCATCTGTCTGAAAGAATCTCATTGACTTATAATTTTTACATACTCAGAGTTCCAGTTTTCTTGAACAAGTCAAAGCTCTACATACAAATACATATGGCAGTAAAGATAGATTTTTAGATTTTTTCTATTATTTTCAATATTGCTTTCTGCACCTCAATGTTGAGAAATATAGGTTTGTCTTGATCAATAAACACAATAAAAAACTAATCAACCTCAAGGACAAGGTGATAAAATTGTGTGTAGGGTACTTTTTTCTTTACTGGAAAAACATCTATATTCCGGGCACCCCATGTGGTTCTCAGAGTATCAGCAGGAGTGACACAATAAAAAAAGAAACAACCATGCAAACAAAAAACATCAGCAATAACAAAAATTCAGTTAACATCTATATTTGGTCTCTTACAATGCCTTTTCACAGTAGTAAGTGTCAAGGCAGTCAATGTACTGGACTGGGACATTCCGTTGTTGGAGCTGCTATGAATACATTGAACATATTTGAAGATAAATATGATGCAGATGGAAGAAATAAGTTCTTTGTTAATTATGCCTCTCCTTCAAATTTAATTCTAATTTCATGTAACCTTTAAAAAATGTATTCCAGTTTTAGAAGTGAACTTGATGGAATATATACCTATGTTGATGTTAAATGACTATACCGGAAACATATGTTAGAACACAATGATATTTAATTATGAAACATAAAGAAATTAATAATCATTAATAAAGTTTATTATAATGCTCTTCAGACAACACATATGTCACTTCTATAAACATGCCATTTTTATAACATGTCTTTGCTTAATGGCTAAAAGGAAAATGGTTTCTACTCCTAAAATATCTCTGCCTTTTATCAACAATATGTTTGAAACTATTTAATTAATGGAACTAAATTTTTACTATTTAAAATGTTACTGAAGTAGGGGCCGGGCGGTGGCGCTGGAGGTAAGGTGCCTGCCTTGCCTGCGCTAGCCTAGGACAGACCGCAGTTCGATCCCCCGGCGTCCCATATGGTCCCCCAAGAAGCCAGGAGCAACTTCTGAGCGCATAGCCAGGAGTAACCCCTGAGCGTCACAGGGTGTGGCCCAAAAACCAAAAACAAACAAACAAACAAAAAAAAATGTTACTGAAGTATCTAAAAAATATATGAAAAATCACTTTGATATTTTAAAAATAAAAATAAATGTATGACAAAATCAAACAAAAGCACAAAAGATTAGTTAAATTTTTATCTATTTGATTTTATGTTCATGGAGAAAGGTTATTGATTTCCCTGGAAATCTATTTCTAGAATAATATGTAACTCTTCATTTGCACATTCCAACAGTGGCTACCTCTAGATAAATTATGAACATTTGAAGGCCAGTACTAAGGATTAGGGTGAAATATTCAGTTGCTCTGGCAAGTGAATTTGTAGAGTCTATCTTCTTAAACTGAATCATTGTTCCCACATGGAGTCTTGTAATTGAATTGGGGTTGAAAAACTGCTGGCAACAGTGAAAATTTTTGAGTGTACAACAGTCAAAAATTACTTCAAAACTCAACACATAAAGAATCATAGATGTTTCTGTCAATAGTCTGGCATGGTGCATTTCAGGTGAAAAGTAATCACAAAGAAAAACAGTAAAAATCTTTAACTAGTATAATCACAATTCATAGTTATTGGCCTAAAATTTAACTTAAAATTTTGAATTTTTATTATTTGTAGAGTCTAGGGTAGGCCCTTAATCACAGCCCCAAATAAAAATAACCCTTCCCTTATTGGTTGTGGATACATTCCAATATAGATGATCAAAAACTAGGATATACAAATCCCTGATATAGTATGTTTTCTTTTTAGCTTCTACCATAATAAAATGTAATTTATAAACTAAATACAAAATGAGGTTAACAATAACAGTTTTAACAATATAGTATAAAAATAAATGGAATACATGGACATAGATACATGGACAAAGTAACAATATAGATAATTTTTTATTGTTTTTTTGGGCCACATCCGGTGATGCTCAGCTGTTACTCCTGGCTATGCTTTCAAAAATCTCTCCTGGTGGACCATATGGGACCCAACTGCTGTGCCATCTTTCTGGCCCAGATATTTTTGAATTTCACTGATAACAAAAATCTTTGAAAGTAAAGCTATCGGCAGTTAATAAACTACTGCAACACCTTTTAAAACTAGATTCTCCCCTTGTATGGGCAAAATCTGGTGTACCATTAGCTAATAGAGATTAGCAAAAATGATAATGATGTTAGTTTTGCAATTCTGTTACATTATGGACAACAGTGACATGGAACACTTTGGTGATAGATTTCATACTTTAAATACATTACTCCCTAGATTTGATTTTTTGACACACAAACAATAAAAGCAATGTTTTGCCTATTGGTTTTCTATAGACTCCTTACTGGTTTGGTAAAATCTGAAGTTTGAATGGGGAATTACAAGTGTCAAAGAACTGCTATGAATTTGTACAAAATGGAACTGATTCTAGGAATCAAATATGCATCTTCTTAGGAGCTGATAGCACCATTGAGTAACAGCCAACAAGGAGCCCAGCTTTCTTTAAAACCTATCTATGAAGAAATGTAGTCAGCCATAAGTCACAGATTCTTCAGCAATCAAGTCTCCAGATGAGAAAGAATCTTTCTCTCTCATCCTCTCCTCATAGTTTTGTAGAGGCTCTGACTCAGTCTATAGTAGCAAATTATAAAAACTGTAATAGAAACAAGATACAAGATTTTACAAAAAGATAAAAGAAAAAATAGAGAAAAGAAATGAAAAGAAATAAAAATAAAATAGACAATAAAACAAACCAAAAAAAAAAGAGAAAGAGGATTTTTAGAGTGATAAAGATGAGAAAAGATTATTAGGAAAAGAAGGGAAAGATAATTCATACAAAATTGCTTGTTTTCAAGGAATAAATAGTATAAAACTTATGTAGTAATGCTGACTTAGTATCCCAGACAGATTAATCTGAGAATTTCACTGGGAAAGAAGCTGAAAGTGATTAGGTTAGCTATAAAGACAAGGTAAATAATAAACTCTTGTGGTTGAGCTTCTTGTGACATTTCTTCATGTACTTTAATAACAATATGAAAGTTATATTTATACTATATGAACTACAATAAAGTATGTTAATGTGTATACTTTTAAAAAAGCACATACTTGAATTAAATGTGACACACAAAATGAACACATGATATTGAAAAAGAAAGCAGTAACAATAAACTTACTTTATGGAGGATTTCTACACTTTTCAAGTTTTAAAATTGTAAAAAATATAAGAAAGTGAAGAATAATATCAAGCATAGCTTTTCTGAGTTTAGGTTAACAAGTTTGTAATAATTTATTACTCAGCACGTAAACTAATGCATGCAATTTCTTAGATTACTTTCTACTTTCTTGCATGATTGCCCTAATGACATTTTATTTCAAAGTCAGAAAATTTAAGTCATAGACTTTTGAGTTTATAAACTTCACTTCTCTGTTGGCGATTTAAATTAAACTATAGGTTATAGACTTTTCTGATACATGTTTGTAGTTATTATTTACTTTTTAGGCCTGTTAAAATGATAGTTGAAAATATATTTTCTCAACATCTCTGATAGCTATCTACATTGACAATTGAAATGAAGTTGATTGAAGTAAGATTTGAGAGATTCTCAAATCCTCAAAAGCCACTAAAAAGATATTATTAATTCAATTTTTTTCAGATTTATAATTAACTTGACATTTAGTAAGACTTCTAAAAGTGCTACCCTTGACTATATATAATATAAATAATAACCTTATTCACATTTTGTATATGCTAACATTTTTACTTTACTTCCACTGCACTATTTCTAAGATAAGAAATTCAAATTCCTATAAATTATAGTAAATGCCATGTGTTTATTTAGTAACACTTTATGTTTCATTGCCATATAATTTTAAAGTCAAAATATTTAAAATGGAATTAATATAGCCTTTGATTTAGAAATATTTTCTGAATAAAAATTTAAAAACATTTATCTTATAAACACAGTTACATTTCTGAAGCAGATTAATACATTTACTGATACATGATACATGGATAATTTGACAATTTTATATCGAAGCATAGAAATATTTAATAATGGTCAGTTATATTGCTATAACTATTTTAAATTTATAGAACATGTTGAAGTCAATGACATTTTGAACCTGATCTAAGTGATATAATATATATTTACTGCTATATTCACTTCAGCTATGTGGATTGAGTAGGATGAAAAAAATATATCATGCTTATATTTAGAAATATAATACATTGTTACACATATGCACTTGACTAAAAATAAAAGTGGAGAGATTAATCTAAATCACATAAAAATTAATTGTCGGGGCCAGAGAGTTAGTACAGTGATAGAAAGTTTGCATTAAATGCAGCAGATCCAGGATGGACCTGGGTTTGATTCCCAGCATTCCATATGGTTCCCTGAGTTTACCAGGAATAATTTCTGAGCTCAGAGCTAGTTGTATCCCCTGAGCACCACCAGTTGTGGCCCAATAACCAAAAACCAAAAAAAATTCTAATTCTAAATAAATCAGTTTAAATCAATGTTTTATCCTCTCCCTTCCATAGGTCTTTCTGGAAATTCTACCTCATGCTTTAATGATTTATTAAGCACAAACATTGTTGGTAATGCATGCAATAAAAAGTTTATTTATACATTGTGGAATGCTATAAAGAAATAAATCCAAAAGACATACTTTTGTTCTAGAAAAAATCTAGAAATATATAACTATACCAAATGATAACCAATAAGCCATTTAGCATTTTAAACTCTAGAATTAAATGTGTAGCCTTCTATCATGATATTGTTCAAAATGTTTCATGCTATATTAAATGTATTCTGTCCTTCTGAATAAGTTTTGGACTTTACTATAGTGATAGAATAAAATTTTACATAATAAAACTATCATTCAGAAACAGTATTAAGAGCATAAGCCATAATGGCATTAAGAAAGTTTAATTAAAAAAGTAAATATGTGATCTCCAGCAAATTGCATTTGATTAATTTAGTTTGATATTAATAGATGTGAGTTATGGGAGTATGGAGGATATAGAATTGAATTCCAAAATGTAAAATTAATGTTAATAGCCTAATTTGCCATCAGGATACAGAGGAAAATCAAATATGAATTTAGTAGTTGGGTAGAAATTAATACTAAACACAGTTTGTATTCTGAAAATATACTAGATGCTTGCTGTGTGTCAACTCTACATCTTCTGTTGACAAAATTAAAGTTAGGGCCTCTGAGCTTGAGTAATTTGTTATTGGATAATATTATTAGGTATTATTATTAGGTATTCACCTTATAGGTTTGAGAAGAGTTTAAAATACTTGTGGACTTTTAGATTTAAAGATACACAAGAATAGGGGTGGGAGAGATAGCACAGCTCTAGGGTGTTTGCCTTGTATACAGCTGATCCAGGACAGAAGTTGGTTTGAATCCCGGCATCCCATATGGTCCCTCATGCCTGCCAGGAGCGATTTCTGAGCACAGAGCCAGAAGTAAACCCTGAGCGCCTTCGGCTGTGACCCAAAAATCAAAAATAAATAAATTAATTAATTAATTAAAGATACACAAGAATCATTCAGGCAAATATGGTAGAAGTAATTCTTGGTAGAGTCAAGAAGAAATCAGCAGAAAAGAAATGAGAAATTAAAATGGAAAATTCTGAGGTATTTAATGATAACATGATTATATTATAGATCAAATAATTATAATTATTGATCAATGTATCTATATAATTTATAATTATTAATTACAATAATTATATAATCAGTAATATATTATTATATGATAATTTAATCTAATCATAGATCAAATAAATTGGAACCATAGAAGACCAGAGAAATTATCCATGTCAGAAATACATTTTATATACTCAATTCTGCTAATAACATGAAGTTCTTGACTGTGGTTAAAAAACTGATATTTTTAAAATATTTTCTTTAATAGCAATTGTTTGGAAAGTATTTAAAATAGGTAAAGTTGGGGCCTGGAGCAGTGTCGCAAGCCATAAGGAGTCTGCCTTGCACACTAACCTAGGATGGACAGTGGTTCGATCCCCCAGCATCCCGCATGATTCCCCAAACCAGGAGAGATTTCTGAGCACATAGCCAGGAATAACCCCTGAGTGTCACCGGGTGTGGCCGAAAAACCAAAAATAAAATAGGCAAACCTAAATCAAAAGAATATCAGTTACCATTCAGGTATTTTTATTTTTAAGTTTTTCTAAAATGAATCTTTACCTTATTTGTTGTCTTGTTATATTTTTAGTTACATAAAGAGAAAATAAGGGCTATATTAATCCAAGATCATTGACACAGTAAAATTGAAGTCCTAAATTATTCTGCCTTTACAGAGCTTTTATTTTAAGTCATTACTACACTATTTCAATAAAATACTTGGAAAATTATACTAATACCCAAAAGAAACTGAAAGAGGTAAAGAAGTTAGAATAACCCCTTTAGCAATGGATGAGCTTCTGGAGGAATTGAAACAAAAATATGTGGAAAAAAAGTTACTCTATCAACATCCCAGAAGTTTGAATTCTAGAGCCTGTGGAGATCATTATGCAAGAACTATCGATTAAAAAGATTTTGAATGACATCAGCCCAAACAAAAAAGTCTCAATCCCTTTGTTAAGGAAAAATTTCAGTGGGAACAGAAGACCCTTTTATATATATAATATAATGTATATTTAACTAACTTATATAATTATTATATTTAACTAAATTAAATTGGGTTTAAATTATATTTAACTAAATATAAATTAATAATAATTATAATATATTTAAATTTTATATATAATTTAAACCAGAAGTTCAAATTCCTTTTTTTACAATAGCTTAACAATGAATTTTCACCTGTAGAGACCCTCAGAAAGGTTATCTTGGAAGAAGATTGTAAAAACAACTTCACCAAAACAAGCATAAGGCTGTATTGCCTTTGTTGCATGTTCTACATCCAACTGGGTGTATAATTACTTTCTTTGACATCAATTGGTTCCTATTTTCTGGAAAAGTTTGCATTCCTTCTTGAAAGACTTTCTTTTTCTCCCATATTCATTTTAAATAAAATGCCTTTTCTTTTTTCCAAAAAATAAGCAGAAAACTGGAGAAGCTTGGCTTTTAGTCTTTTCTCCAATCTAGGTTCACTGTGAGGCTTCAGTTCATCAATGAGGCCTCAGTGATTCCTGAAAGTTACCTACCTCTGTGGGACTGGAAGAGCTTTAGTGTTCAAGTAAGAGCTTGTGTAGACTTTGACTATCCCAGGCATTACAGACACTGTATGTTATTTGTTTGCTTGTTGCTTGTTCTTGCAAGGTCACTATCAAGCAGAGGGCAGCATTATTTGGCAATGTGATTACTTCTTTCCCACCGGTGACAAAATTACAATACCCTGAATATCATTGGGGACTTTATTTGCCTGTTTGTTTATTTGGGGTCATATCCAGCAGTGCTCAGGGTTAAATACTGGTTTTGCACTCAGGAATCACTCTTGGTGGAGCTGAGGGGATCATAAGGAATGCCTGGACTGAACTTGGGTCAGATGTTTACCAGGTAAACACCTTACTCATAACTATAACCAGCCCTGGGGAATTATACTTGCTGCTAATCTAAGTAAGTGGAAAATGCTAAGGAAGAACATAAATTTAAATAACTTATTCTACTCTTAGTGAAGGCTGGTGTGGGTGCTGGGAAGTGCTGAGCTTTACTTGAGTTATTATGAAGCCTACCCAGGGAGAGAGATGAGACAAGCTATAAGACATGACAGATATGCTTCAGTAGAAATAAAGAAAAAATGCCATGTACCTTTATTTTATAATTGAACATTCTTTGACCTCTTGGTCTTGAATGAAACCTAGTTCTATAAAGTTTAAGATGACGTTATTATCTTTCCACCTTCTGTCACTTTATGAAATATTTTTCTGCTATTCTCTTGGGGGCCCTACAATTCTATTATCTCACTACTATTCAATCATAAAAGATATTACATTGTGATTTATTTTCTCCTGTAACCCACCTTTTCCAGGTCTCTTTCATCCTATATAATTTATCTGTTATTTCAATTTTTAAATATTTAAGAATCTAATAAATTCAGAATACTACTGAATATTTTGAAAAACCTCAAGTATGTTAAAATAGCTTTGTTAGAAATTTGAATAAAATAATTTTGAAGACAGAAAGTTAGATTTTTATCTTACATTGGCAGTGATTCAAAAAAATGTTGGAAGCCGTTTAGCTTCTTAAACAGTTGGTTGATATTACATTTCTTTAAGTGTTTTTGCATTTATTTAGTTGCAGTCTCTATTTTGGAAGTATGTGGAGTAAAGAAGTATTCTGAATCAGGAAACAATTCTTTTTAGCATTAAAGGATTTGAACCTGGGTCAGCTTTGTGGAAGGCAAGCATCTTATACAATATACTAGTGCCAAAGCTCCAATAGCCTGTATTCTTTTGAGCAAATGTGTAGGGAGCCCCTTATAACAGACAGAATACTTAAGACCTTGTGACTTTGGACCTTGTAACTTAGCTCAAAGCAGGTAGCCTCGAGAATTAAATGTAAAACATTTAAGGTCACCTTATTTCTATATCCCACCTGCAGGCAGCCTTGAGAATTGAATGTTAATCATTTAAGACGTAAGGGCACAAAACAGAGAGCCATAATCAAAACAGGTAGCCTCAAGAATTAAACATTTAAGCTCACCTTATTTGTATACTCCACCTGCCGGAGATAGGTTTCATTATCAGTTCATCCTGACCTAGTAAAGACAGATCTCATTATCTGCACATTCCATATCATTTGCTAATGGATCCTGTTATGCCTGTTCGAGTAGAACTATGCCCACAAAAATATATATAAGCTGGGCCTTGAGTTTCAATAAATTGGAATTGGGTTCAGTATTGGCTGAAATTCTTTTCCCACTTTTGTCTGTCTCCGTGTCTGCCTTTGTCTGTCTGTCGTCATGTCTGTCTTTGTGTCTTTGTGTTTGCGTCTCCCTCCAAGAAAGAATAACCACATCTTAACTGGGGTGTCCCTACAGGAAGGGCACCCACACAAATGCCCTTAGATAATTAGTCCTTACTTTTAATTTTTATAAAAGAAAACACTATCTTGAGGGAGTTCTAAAAAAATCAGTAAATGGAAAAGAATCTGGACACAAATTTAAAGACCACAATGACTTTTTTCTAAAGTAGTTCATAAGCACTTACAGCAACAAAAGGAAAATTAAAACACAATATATATTTATGAATGATGCAGGAGTCTATTGGCTATATATCAAGTCTTTTAGAAGCCCTTATACTTGGTGATTGGTCACAACTAGAAGATGGTGCTATATCTGCACTTATATATCTTCAGACACAGCCACACATACTGAGCATTCATGGGAGTAGAGAAACTGGATTTCAAATCCTTTCACTAAGATGGATTTAAGAATTCTCTCTGTTTACCAAGCCTGGGAATTTAGAAAAGTTATTTAACCAACTTAATGTGTTGGGAAAGTCTAACTAACAATAAAATTAACAATGAAAAGTGCATGATAAGCATAGCAGAACTTTAATTACTGCTTGAGAAACTAATGAGCAACTGGACAAGGGATTAAAGGGATTAGGAGTCCTCCCTGCAATCATTCAGAGAGCCAGACTGACCAAAGCACTAACTACCATTTTAAAAATGTCTTTTAAAATATGTCTCCCTCGATTTCCTCAGATGTTATGTCCATTCCAGACAAAAGAAAAAATATCACAGGGGAAAGTCTAATTCTAGAGCACTTGCATAACCAAAAGGAGAAATACACATATTGTCTCTAATTTTGATACTAAATTCAACTTAGCCATAAGGACACAATAAACTTTAAACTACGAAATGTAGTAGGAAAAAAAATCAAAATGCAATCAAGCAAAGCAAGCAGACATACAAACAAATGTGAATTTTAGTAAACTGTTTAGTCTTGGTGCAATATTCAGGCTCATTTTTCATACAAGAAAACTAGTAATATTTATTCCTGATAGAAATGTTGGGAGTACTGCTAGCTTTCATTTTTCTAAACATTTAGAATTGTTAAATTGTTATTTTTTTCTTGATTATACAAATGAAAAACCATGGTTTGAGGGATTTCTGCAATGTTTCCCAGCCTCTATATCATAGATGCTGAAAATTCATGATTAAAATCAAATAAACTTGTAACAAAAACATTGACAAAGTAATGTCTCTTTATTATTCACAGATCTCTTATTATTCATAGAAGTACTATTATGCACAGAAAATTTATTAAAATTTGTTCCACAATTTTATGTTTGATTAATAGTAATTTTTGAAATTATATTGGTTCACAAGAGTGCAAATATTTCCTTTTTTTGAGGATATTCTAAACTCACAATTCAAGTGAGTGGAATACAAACAGAACAATTGGTTAAGTTTCTATAGAAAAATATCTGACAAAGCATACTATGGGAAGAATTTATCAGTTGAATGGTCATTCTTCAAAATTTTAGTAGTCTAATTAAGTTTAATTTTATATTTATCTTTGTTTTCAAATTAATTGCTTTGTTTTCAGAAAATTATATAATAGTGTTGTCTATTTTATACATGTTTCATAAATAATAAAGGACTGGTGAAGTCTGATACAGCCAATTGAAAAATATGTCTAGGGGCCAGAGAGATAGCATGGAGGTAAGGCATTTGTCTTTCATGCAGAAGGTCATCAGTTCGAATCCCAGGGTCCCATATGGTCCCCTGAGCCTGCCAGGAGTGATTTCTGAGCATGGAGCCAGGAGTAATCCCTGAGCACTGCCGGGTGTGACCCAAAAACCACAAAAAAAAAATATGTCTTATTATTTCACGAGTTTGGCAGACTTCATATCTACCCAATAGATGAGATACATTCTCTAATAATCACACCAGAAGGAACATTCCTCATGGTTATTCTAAAATATAGCATTGTTATATAGTCAGTTAGAAAATATCTATTATAAAGTGATTAGTGAATATTTATAATATATAAAGTGTAACAAAAACCTTACTAAAGATTAAATAATATAGGATTCACATGGAAAAATAAAATTTCTCTCCAAATTCCACAGAACTGCTAAAAAGTAACATATTATCTTTAAACAAATAAACGTCCTAAAATACTTTGGTTATATATTTTAAAATTGGAAACACTGAGGCTATTTTCTCTTCCCTATTTTTTATCATTCGATTTATGTTTGTGAGAGAGTAATATGAAGGTTTGAGGAAAACATTAAACTTGGTAGGCCAATTTTACAGGATAATTCAAGTTTTTATATTGCGAGAAATACTTGACACACATTTCAATTTGCTTTCGCTCATAATTTGTTCAGACAGCTGTAAAAAGGAGCATTTTCAGGTATATGCGAACCCAAATTAAATTAGAGACCATTGAGCAAATAGACATGCCAGAAATTGATGAAAATCAAGTGAATAAATCATGTTTCATAAAATAATCATTTAGGGATTCAGTTGAGCAAAAATATATTTATGTGATTTCTGTGAAAATGGCATTCCATTTCAAATTGCTGAATATATAACTCTACCTCAATTTAAACCTTATGTACAAATAATGATCATTGCAGTCTGTTTTTATTAGAAAAATAAAAACCAACTAAATATAATAAGGAGGAATCTAATACATAGATTTAGATATAAATATTATTTTGTCAGAGATGAAGAAATTGAATTACCATTGAAATATAACTTATGTATAATATACCTTAACAATCTGTAGTTATCCAGAAGTGTGCAACCATGGTATTGTTCTTTTAAAACAAACAAATCCCTAAATGAATTTAAAGATAATAGGCTCTATGGCACTTTTTGATAATTCTTCAAAACACAAACCAATTTTCTACATATAATTTGTTTCCTTTGAAATATTTGATATGTTTGTTTTGATATGTCAAGTTGTTTTTAAATTGTGCTCTTGTATATATTTATGATCTGCTCCTATTTTTCCATTATCAAGTATACTGTCAGTTGCTTACAAATACTATCAAATATAAGTTGATAAGATTTTAACAAAATTCAAATAAATTAGTTTTAAACATTTTGTCACTATATATAGTTTTTTTAATGGATACTTATTTTATAAAAATTCAAATGAGAAGCTGAAGTTATGGTACAGAAGGTAGGTACTTGCCTTGCACAAGGCAAGTATCAGTTCTATCCCATGTACCCCATATAGTTTCTGAGCCCTTCCAAAAGTAATCCTTTAGTGCAGAACCAAAGGTAAGCACAGAAAGATGTAGCCAATTCCCCTGTAAAGAATAGAATTCATATGATTTATAATGAATGGTTGTTAATTTTAGTAGTTTCTGAATTTAAAATGTATATAGTTATACAATCATATATACTGATGACTATGACATATTATAAACTGCCAGGAGTGATCTCTGAGTGAAGAACCAGGAGTAACCTCTCAATGTACCAGATGTGACACCTCCTAAAATAAACAAAAATTGTATATAAGCCGTAATGGTTTTATTATTTTAAATATATTATAATTTTATTAGATATTTTACAAATTAAATTATCAAAATGTTATTGAAGAAATTAATCATCATAAATCTTAGTTTCAATGCTAAAAACCAAAATATTTCTCAAGAATATTTTTTTAATTCAAATGTTAATTTACAAGAATACTATAGCCACACTGACTTTAAAAGTGGATATATAACTTTCATTTTATGAATAGTTAAGCTTATTTTAGTTACATGGCATTTTTATAAAAAATACATTCTTGAATTTTATTTAATCAAAGAGTTAGATAGCCTTAATTTTAATACAAAAATAATATAAATATATTGTTAATATCATATACAACCTTAAAGAATAACCTTCAATTCAGTTGCAATATCAATACAACTTTGGTAGTTAATTTGATTTGTAATTTAAAGATAGACTTCTCATATCTATGATTTAAACAATATAAAAAATCAAAAATAAGTTAACAGCTATATGCATGCTCTCATAATGCATCATTTTATGATGCATTTGCTAATATTCCAAATATAATTCTGAAGTTACTTACTTGTCATAAAATTAGTTTTACTAAAAAAATTTTCATTTTTAATTACAAAGGAATTTCCCAGGGTTCTGACATTTTCCTGTCATGTTCATGTTCAACACCAAGGTAATCATTAGTTTGTTTTTAATCTATACAATTTTATCATTTTGAGAGTACTATATAAAAGTAATTGTACAAAATATAATATTTTGAGGAGCCAGATCAATAGTACAGAAAGTAGAAGCTCTGCCTTGCATGTGGCTGACTTGCATTCAATTGCCTGCACACGATATGATCCTCCAAGCCCTCCTCAGAGTCCCTGTAGATAAAGCCTGAAGTAAACCTTGAGTATATCCAAACAAACAAACAAAAAATACTATATGTAAAATTGTGAAGTGGTGATTTAGTTATAATGCCTTAAGAAATTCACCTGAAACATTTTATTACATTGTTCAGTATCTCCATATGCACATGAGGTCCTAAAAGGAAAGGAAATAGGGTCACGGAGGACCTTGTAGAACACATGACTTAGGATATGGGTCTCCGAGCTCAATCTTGAGTACCACGCAACTACACAAATAAGATCCAAGAAATTGGCACCATAATTCAATCTAATCTAGGGTATCTCCAAACTGATATATTTTATTTTTAAATATTATCAGCTTTCTTAGAGAAAATTATGTATAACACCTTTATTTAAAAATAGCTCAATATTTAATATCTTTCACATTCTTATAACAAAAATATCTGGATCATAGTCAACCTGTGATATGTCATGGTCCTTATAAATTTTTTTTAAACCACTACTTAAAAAATTACAAAAGCAGATCAGATCTCATAAATATGGTAATTGTTCTAAAGAAGCTATGTTTCATAAGATCTGAAGCCATGCTTTACAGGCCATTACACAAAGCCAGGAGAAAAAAATCAGATTGTATTTAATATTATGTTGACTACCAGTTTAAGTAACCATTGACTCAAAAAAAGTCTTGCAGAAATTTGATTCTAAAAATGTCCTGATTAAGGAAGTGCCCTGAACTTTATTTATTAAAAAGTATTTGGAAACAAACGATCATTAATAAACAAAACAAACCCTTATATTCCATTAAATCTAATGACCCATAAAATGAGTTACTGTATTTTCCGGCGTATAAAACGACTTTTTTTTTTTGGTTTTGGGTCACACCCGGCATTGCTCAGAGGTTACTCCTGGCTGTCTGCTCAGAAATAGCTCCTGGCAGCACCGGGTACCATATGGGACACCGGGATTCGAACCAACCACCTTTGGTCCTGGATTGGCTGCTTGCAGCAAACGCCGCTGTGCATAAGACGACTTTAGAAACAAAAAAAGTTAACCGAATAATAGGGGTCATCTTATACGCCGAGTATATCCCGAAAAATGTTTCAATATGCCGCTAAAGGAAAATTGTCTGAATATCGTCACAAAACGAATTTTCCAACTCGATCCTGCACCAATCACTGCAAGGCTGCTCAGATCGCTCTCTAACTCAGCCAACCCAAGCAGGCTTTTTAAGCATGCAAATTAGACAATGTTCTGGACCCGAATCTACACTGTAAAAAGTCTGCTCAGATTGGCTAGAGTCAGAGAGGAAGTCTATTACAGTATAACCTTTGAACTTTTGTTTGTTGTGATTGGCTCACTGTGGTACATGAGCACAGGAACACATGCAGCACATGCAGCACAGTAACGTTCTGTCTGATACAGCGAATATAGGCCTAAACCTATGATTTAACTGCAAAATTAGGGGGTCGTCTTATATCCTGGTTGTCTTATATGCCAGCAAAAACAGTATTCAACGTTGCAGTTTATTGCTTGTCTCAGTGTGAAAATTTTGCCAAGAGAAATTCTAGGTAATGTCAGCAAATGTCCTGCTCCCAAGTAGACACTTGTATATCAATCAAAACTCTGAGTTTGCTATTCATGATCTTCAGGGTCTTTACTCAGTGAGATCAACAACCTATTGACTGGGTTTTCAAGAATACCACATCTTCCCACTTTCTATCATGTTGTTGGCTGTGTAACAACCAGAGACAATAACGACAGAATATCCTATGGCACTGGGGAGATTAGAGCTTGCAAAACTACATCTTTTTGCCCACTTATCTCAGAAAAATATACTGATCTATCAAGTAGATATTCAGGAACCTTCTACAGAGGCAAGAAACTGAGGTCCCGACTCTAAGAGCCAGAAAGAAATGAAAGTTTGTCAACCATGTGAGTGAGGCTAGAAGTTTTTTGAATGATTGTCTAACTGCTTGAATGAAACATCAGAGTGACCTTATGCCTGAGCTATCTAACAAGGTAGATTCATGTTTATGACTCATAATAACTGTGATATGATTAATGTTTAGAGCTTTAACCTGTTAAATTGAATAACAGAAAACTTGTGAGTAGATAATGCAGTTTGGAGGTGACGGTAGAGAGAGTACAACATTAGGACAATTGCCTTGCATGTAACTGAACATCATGATTGGATCCCTGACATCCCAGATAATTCCCTGAGCCTTATAAGAGTGATTCCTAACTGCAGAGTCAGAAGACTAAAGCCCTAAGAACCACTGGGTGTTGCCATCCAAAAAAATATTTTGTACTGAACGTGTGACTTACTTGTATCAAACCACAGAAGTAAGAGTAACTTTGGGAAAGGTGAGTAGCATATGCAAAAAGGCCATTAACATTCTTAGGAAAAACAATGCTAGTGAATGCTTTCACCTTGTAAACACAATTCATAGAATTTGAGATTTTGAAACTATTGGTGAGACTTTAAAATGCTATGAGAACAAATGGTGTCAGAAACTATTGGAAAAGAACAGAAAAACCATGATAACCAGTGGTAGATAATGATTACTTTCTGAGTCATGTGGAAGATGGAGAATAAACCCAAAGGAGACAGTAGTCTAGCCGAGACTATATCTGACCAGAAAGCCTAAAGTCTGTCTATTTAGCTCTTGTTTCTCATAGCATATTTTAAGAGGACACTGATGAGTTAAAGGAATAGCTATTAAACTATAAATAATTGGATGGCTAATTTTTCAAATTCTCCACCTCTGCAAATAATACTACAATTAAAAAATATTCTCTATGCAAATATCATATCCAGGGTACTCAGAAAAGTATGTTCTAAAGATAAAGTTGAGAATTTGAGAACAAAATTAAGACCTCAGAAATATCAAAAGTATTGCCTCCAGGCACTGCTCAGTCAGACAAAAGGTTCTCTAAAGTGAAATGAGGTAAGTGAAGGAAGCATTTGCCTGAAAGGATTTTTCAACAATTAAAACTGAAACCAGTAAAGTTCTGCTTTGAATAACCAATTAGAGAGTAGCAGGAATATCTTCTGCCTGGTTTCAGAGCCCCTTAGTAACCTAAGTAATCTAATTTTTGTCTGATTTCAACAAAAATTTTCATCAGGAAGTGTTGCAAGTCAGCCCTAGATGGGGTTGACTGATGGAGGGATGGAGGATGAGGTCTTTCCCCTCCAGCTCGGAGCACGCGTCTGCCACCCTGTTCGGCCAGCGGTTTTGAGGTGAAGTGGCGGGTAAACAGCTCGCAGTCAGGCTTGTGAAAATATTAGCTTTATTCGGAGGACAAGACTGAAGCCAAAAGCCTTAGTATCAATTCCAGCCAAAAAGCCCCTCTCCTTCCACAGACCCTTGTTTTTATCCCCCAGAATCAGGTACCACCCAATGGTGGGATCAGGTACCACCCAATGGTGGGAGCAGAATCAGGTACCACCCTAGGGTGGGAACAGAATGCCAGGTCACACCCTAAGGTAGGGCACAATCACGGATCAGGGTAGGGTCAGTAACATAATAATGCCATTAAAATGTTTACATACACAACAAGGAAGCACAAGTATCTAAATAGGGAAAACAATAAAAGGAACAGAGAACAAATAGATCAGAAGACAATGTAGAGGAAATAGTTTAAGATGATGAAAAATAAGGAGTAAAAACACAGTATAAGGATTAAGCTTATAGGCTCATCCCCTGAGTGTGATATGGTCCCTAAGCACCATAAGGAGTGACCCTTGAGTTTAGAGTCAGAAATAATTCCTGAAAACTATTGAATATAAATCTCTAAACCAAAACAAGCAAGAAAGATGACATAAAATACATTAAAAATCAAAGAGGAAGGCCTGAGAGAAGGTGCAGTGGGTAGTTCGTTTGTCTTGCATGCAATGAACTCAGAACCCATCTCCAGCATCACATATATATTCCTTAAGACTGTCAAAAGTAACTCCAGAGCACAAAACAAGCAGTAAACCCAGAAGATTTCTAGCAGGGGCCCAAGGGGGAAAAAATCAAGCTTAAGCCCCAGGATAAAATGAAAGAAAAATAAAAGTAAAATAAAAGGCACAGATATTCAAATATGCTGTTTCAAATGAAAACAAAAATAAGTTTTATCAAACGAAAAAGATGAAAAATTAGAACAGTTAAAAATAGTATCAGCAGATGTAAGATCTGAGAAGAAATATGAGAAGGGAAAATGAATAAAAGTAGAAAAGAAAAAAGGAACACAGGCAATTACCAAATCAAAACATGGGAGGAAAATTCCCAAAATTTTAAAATGTCTTTAAATACAAAAATAACCTAATTACCAGAAAAGCAACTAAAACTAATTGTTGAAATTTAGTCTGTAAAATATCTTAACATGAATCATAGTAAAAATTAACTTATGGGACCGGAGCAATAACACAGCTGTAAGGCAATTGCCTTGGACATGGACAACACAAGACAGACCCTGGTTCAAATCTGGGCATCCCATATGGTTCCCTGAGCCTGCCAGGAGTGACTTTGACTTCTGAGAACAGAACCAGGAGAAACTTCTGAGTGCCGCCAAGGAGTGACGCAAAAATCAAAAAATAAAATAAATAAATAAATATCTTAAAAGAAGCAGAGAATGAACAATGAGTGCCATGACACAGATATCTGAAGAACTCAATAGTTACTCCATTTCAAATCTTACAGATATTTTAACTAGTGAAGCAAAACCTTTATAATTTTAAAGAAAATGTAAGTAAAAAATAGATTCAAAATCAAATCATTTATAATTTGTAAGGTGTTACAGTTAGGACTGAAGAAACATTTCATTGTTTAGACATGACACATGGTTTTGCCTGGCACATATGGTTATCAGCATCACATCCGGTTTCCCAAGCAACACCAGGAAAGATCTCTGAGCACAGAATCAGGAGTAAGCCCTGCACATAGCCAGGTATAGTAAAAAAAATCAAAAAAATATCTAATAATTAGTTTAAAATGACACATGTTAACAAGAGCAATTTGAGAAAAAAATAAAATATAACTCAAGGACTTTTAAAATCAGAACTAAGGAAAGAAGGGTGTAGGGGAATGTCTCAGAACATTTAAATCAGACAAGGAAGATGAAAGAACTCAATAAGAAAGAGAAGTGAGAAATATTTAGTAATAAATAAAAAACTTGTAGAGTATTTTGAAATATATGTACATATATATTACGTACTTAGGGAAATGTATCTATCTACCTGTCTTTATCTGTGCATCATGTTTTTTTTTAAATTAAATAAACAATCTATTTTGTCATGTATCTTTTTTTTATAGTAGATGCTGTACTTGGGAACACTCCTAGAAATGTTGAGGGGACGAGCATATCAGGAACCAACCTTGGGTAAACCACACATAAGAAAAGGGCCTTATGTTATTGTGTGATCTCTTGAGCCCCTAAACAAGTCATTTTTACATAGAAAATATATTTTTTGGGTCACACCTGGCGGTGCTCCTGCTCTAGGCTCAAAATCATCCCTGGCAGGCTTGGGGGATCATATGGGATGCTGGGATTCAAACCACCATTCTTCTGAATGCAAGGCAAACACCTTACCACTGTGCTATCTCTCTGGCCCCAACATAGGAAATACAATATATTTTACAAGTAAAAAAAAATTCTATTTCACTGTTAAGTTTTAAATTGACATGTGGGACCTAGATGGTCAACCAGGAGAAGCTGATGGTAGAAAGAAAGCAGTTTTCATTAAACTGTTTTTCTTGCATGCTATAAACATTAGTTCAAATCCTCAGAACTGCATATAGGTCTCTGAGTACTGCCTGGATGATCCCTAATCCCAGAGCAAAAGTGTCTACTCAACACAGCCTGGTATGGCCTGCAAACTCTTCTCTCCCCAAAATAAAAAAAAATATCTCTGTCCTACCCCTGCCACAGAAAATGTACACCAAAACAATTAAATGTAGAGGAAAAAATAAACTTTAAAACTGGACCAGAAAAATTTCAACAAGAAATGAGAGAACAGGTTCTTGAATGACAGAAATTGCATTCTTAAGAAAATGTCCCTTTGTCAATCTAAACTTTTACTGGAAGGAATATTCAAGGTGTAAACTTTCACCTTCATATGAGACCCTGGTCTAAGGGATGAAAACTATGCCAAAAATCCTGCACACCTAAATCATGATTATTTCCCTATATTACTGCAGAAGTCAATAAACCATAGAGGATGAAAAAAATTTGTAACTGGAAGATGTTGTCTTGACCTCTGATCTTTTACTATGAGTGATGCTGGTAGCCTTCTTATGGAGTCTCACTCTCCACAGTCAGAGTCCCTGAGAAGACCGACCTCCACAATGAGCAAATGGTGAAGCTAACTGTAGCCTGAGAATCAGAAACCAAGAATGTTGTACTCCTAGAAGATTAAAAAAAAATACATATTGCAGAGTTTCCCCTATCAGACAGCTATAAAATGAGTTGCGTTTCAAGAGAGAAACAGTACATCAATATTTCAGAGTAGAGCCCCTTAGCAGAAGGCCTACTATGTCCATTTCTGGTAAGGTCCACAGTCTGCTCACTGTGCCATTGGTTTCTGAGTGAATATTTTGTCATTAGCTAGCATTAAACACTAGCATCTTGTAAAACCTACTGAGTTTTTTAGTTTAGGTCCAGGGGGTGTAGAACAATAAAACCCTGTTGCCACTGGCCCTTTCACATATGGAACACAATGCCATTCAGCATTTGTAACTATATGCTCTGATCACTGCCTAAAATCCACTGTAACCTTTGCATAAATATACAGCAGAATCACTTCTTGCAACTTCTACCTGATGATGTTACCCATCCTTGCTGTGCCCCCTTGCAAGAATTGTTCTCATTCACCAGTTTCGGGGAGTGTGCTCAATCTCTATCTGATAAATGCCCTAGCCTTTATCATACATTCTTCCTTGGGTACTGAAGTGCCTGCCTAGAATACTGTCTTTCATTGCTACCAAATCCTACTTCAAAAAAAGAACTCTAGTTCTTGGAAGCCTGTCCAATCTCTATGAAAATTGCCTGGAAATTTTTCAAAAAATTGAAAATAAACCTAACATTTACACACTTAGAACCTGCACATCTAAGTAATCAGCCAGATAGCACAGAAACACTCATTAAAAAAAGTTACACACACACCTAATTTTATTATAGTGCTATTTACAATGGCTAAGATTTGGAAACATCCCAACTGCTCAAAAACAGATGGGTAGATAAATATGTAGCATCTGTACACAATCTAAGACTATTAAAGTATAAGAAGAGATTTTTTTTTTTTTACAACATGGATGTGACTAGAAAAGGTTACACTAAGTGAACAAGTGAGAAGAAAGACACATGCCAGATGAACTCATCCATACTTGGGATAAGAAGAATTTAGGGAAGAAAACAAAAAATAATATGTACCTTATGTTAAAATATAACTAAAATATAATTAAAATTATTGATAGTGGACTCCTTGAGAACAAATTAAAATATTAAAATGTATAATATGAAATAGTTTTAAATTTATAGAATTTTGTTTTTCTTTGACAATTTAGTCATTTAATTTGTTTTAGTCCAATTGAAAATTAATATTGGGGACTGGAGAATTAGTACAGTAGATGATGAACTTGCCTTGCATGCACCTAATCTCTGGTTTCAATCTATGGCACATCATAGAGCCTTTCTGGAATGATACCTGAGTGCAGAGCCAAGAGAAAGCTATATCTAATATGAACTGAACTAACAACAGAACTAACAAAACTCATAATGAAGAAGCATAATCTTCTCTTCAATAAATTTCACTGGCCATTTGGGTCTCACATTACTTACACCTTTGATGAGTATTAACTCCATGGGAATGAGAGACCCATAACTATAAAGACAAGACAACTATTAAGACAAGATAGAAGACCTAAATGACTTTTGACAGAGCAGTGACTTTTAATATACATTACTGAAGATAAAATCCATGAAAGAATAATTGATAAGTTGAACATAATAAAAATGTAAAAATATGTTCTCTGAAGACAATGTCAAATATTCTAGATAATATTCCACAGGCCAGAAGAAAATATTGACAAAAGATAAATTGATAAATATAGTTATCTAAAACTTCAAAGGCCATTTATAAATCAATGAAGAAAACAACTTTATCTAAAACTGTGCTGAATGATTTTAACAAGTACCAGAAAAAGACTTTCAGGTATAAACTGATGACAAATAAGGAAAATATATATATATATATATATATCAACAGACATATATATTCACATCATATGTCATCAAGAAACTGAAAATTAAAATAATGATATATTATAAAATGCCATTAATATATGGGAAATGGATTGCATAATCAGTATAGAATTTTAGGATAGGTGTCAAATAACTCTTATCAGTTGATAAAGACACAAAAAAGATGCAATCTCTTGGGAAAATGTTTGTTGACTTTTCATAAAACTAAAAATACTCTTATAATACAATGTAGCAAGTGTGTCGATTGTTAATACTCAGTAAAATTAAATCTGTACAAGGGTATTTCTGATAATTATACTGATAATACCAACTCACAGGAATAGGCAAGATGCCCATCACTAATGAGAAGAGACTTTTAATAACCCTAATATGCCCAGACAGTAAATATTCAGTGCTGGGAACAAATGGGCTAGAATGTCGTGAAAAGACATAGAGGAACCATGGGGCTGGAGAGATAGCATGGAGGTAATGCATTTGCCTTGCATGCAGAAGGACAGTGGTTCGAATCCAGACATCCCATATGGTCCCCTTAGCCTGCTAGGAGTGATTTCTCAGCGTAGACCCAGGAGTAACCTCTGAGCACTGCCGGGCATGACCCCACCCACCTCCCCTAAAAAAGACATAGAGGAACCTAAACTCTAATCACCAAAGAAAAAAGCCATCTTAAAAGTGTTATATCTTCTGATTACAATTATATGATCTAACGGACAAGTAAAAATGACAGAGCTGATTAAAAAGATCAATGGTTCCACAGGATGGGATAGGTTGATTCAGATAAATTGATAATTTTTAAGAAATAAAAATGCATGCTACCATAGTATTATACGATGGAAATGCAATCTCTAGAAATTCATAAAGCATACAATTAAGAGTGAACTCTAATGTAAGCTACAGAATTGAGAGCAAATTACTCATTAATTGTAGCAAATGCACCAATGAGATGAGAAATTTTAATACAGTCAGTGCATGTGGGGTTTGGAATGTAAAAAAAAACTCCTTATTGCCTCTCATTTTTTCTGTTAATATAAAATTCCCATAAAAATTAAGGTTTAATAAAATATCTTTAAAAATGTAGAGAATAAATATAACTATATTCAAATATACTTTATATATAAAGATACTACTTATATAAAATAATAAGTTTTCAAAAAGTTACTATTATTACAATATGTAAAATAAATTATATTATTTTATCATATATTTAATATTAAAATATATTATTTTATTGTATATTTAATGATATGCGATCCTATATTATGAATAATTTATAAACTAACTTTCATTTAGTGCTTATAATATTGCAACAAGGCTAAAAAATACTTGACTGTTTTTTGAGGAGTATAACTTCTATTAATCCCATACATTTTATTTTAAATATTAAACAAAATTTAAAGTTATTTAAATAGTAAGATATGGTATAATTGACTCAGCAACACATAAGACCAATAAGAGTACTCAGAAAGAAAATTTGCTACATTATATGTAGATTCTAATGTGTTTTTCAAAAGTAACTAATAGTTTTAGATATTCTATATGAAATTGAGGACAGATTATACAATCACATTAGTTTCAGAGGTTTTATAAAAACTTAAAAATGAAAATAGAAACATTTCTTTATTTGATGCCTTTTTATATCTCTCTGAAATCATTAAAATATACTGTGATTTAAAATATATAATAATACTATAGAAAATCAGATTAAAGCACACATATTTTAACTTTTTATTTAATGCCTATTAAATGTAGGTATGTTAATGATATTCCTTGTAAAATGAGAGCAGTGATGTAATTTCATGAAAGGATTAATTCATGTTTGATAAGTGCCTGATAATAGGAAGATATTACTGAGATATCAACCATCTACTTCTAAGTTCGCAGGAATTTTCTAAGATTGTTTCCAGTTATTTGTGCCCTTAGGATTGATAGGCTCATATCTACAGATTTCAGATGTGCTAAAAAAAGGCCAAAAGTTGCCAGAAAACTTTGTGTAAAAAACTAAATCAGCTTATCAAATTACCTGATGAAATCTCCACTCCAGGCAAATGGTATTAAAGAAAACCTACTGGATGCAAGCTTGGCTGTGTCTCTCAGAGTCCTCCAACGGGTAGAACTATATTGCATGCCCTACTCTGAATAGCCATGTAGAAAGCTATATAGTTTGTCTGCTTTGCGTGTGTCTGTATATACATCACTTTATGTTCTGTTTGCCATACAGATTGATGCTAAAGAATGGTCATTTCAGTTTTATCACACCAACATAGAAGAATGGCTGTAGATGTTGGCTAGAGGCTCACCATATTTGCAGTGAAATCAGCATTGTTTGCAAATACAGTTATCTCGGTATATTTAGGTTGCTATAATAAATACCATAGACCAGAGAGGAGTTTTTCAACTTTTCTCTGACTGGCTTACTTCTAACCTTGTTTACCTCCTACTCCAAAACTAGTCTCACTTTTGTCCTGATTTTCTCCATTTACAAGATTTTAATTTTGGCTCTCTTAGAAAATCATGGAGGCTCATGGGGAGAAGTTTATGGCCCCAAGTTGAGAAACACTGGACTAGAGGACTAAGCAGAAACCTATTTCCTGACCTGCTGGAGAAAGGTCTGAGAACAAGGTGCTCATTGACTGTATAGCAACACAGATCCCTTCTACAGTCATAGATATCGCCTTCAAACTGGTGCTCAAATGATCTTTTTTTGCATATGTGTGTCCTGATGAAAAAAGGGCTCTCTTCATTTCCTTTTTCTAGAATCACCAATTCTAGATTAAGAATTCACTCTAAAACCCTCACCTAAACCATTTAACTATAATAATTTCCAAAATATTTTATCTCCAAACTCAACCATTCTAGGGATTACAAATGTAATTTTAAAACTTTGAGGAGACATGCCAGAGTGATGACGCAGCTGTAGGCGTTTGCCTGCAAGCGACTGACCCAGGACAGATCTCATTCGATCACTAGGCGTCCCATATAGTCCCCCAAGCCAGGTGCAATTTCTGAGCGCATAGCCAGGAATAACCCCTGAGCATCAATGGGTGTGGCCCACAAAGATAAAACAAACAAACAAACAAACAAAAACTTTGAGGAGACAGAGTTCTGTCTACAGGAGAATCCTTAATTTTAATAAAGGAGAGAGGGTATATTTATTTTATTTTATTTTATTTTATTTTATTTTGTTTTGTTTTGTTTTGTTTTGTTTTGGGGCCACACCCGGAGGTGCTCAGGGGTTACTCCTGGCTATCTGCTCAGAAATAGCTCCTGGCAGGCACGGGGGACCATATGGGACACCGGGATTCGAACCAACCACCTTTGGTCCTGGATCGGCTGCTTGCAAGGCAAACGCCGCTGTGCTAGAGAGGGTATATTTTAAATGACAGATACTGCCATGAGTATTTAATCATATGGGTGATGATATTGAGAATGATAGAAGATCCAATGTGTATTGAGTTTTAGAGTTAACTGTCATCTAGCAATTTTCATAAAGCTCTGTAAATGTTGTTAATGTGGGAAGGACTATGATTGTAGTTGGATTATACATTAAATATAATGAAACAAGTTCTCCTAAATATATATATTTTACATATATATATATATATATATATATAAACTATACTTGAAGTGAAGGAAGTGGTAATAATTACCACAGTACATCTAAGGGCAACATATCTTGCTTTTTTCTTCCCATCCTTAAAACAGTCTGATGAAAAAGAAATCTGCTTAAAATTAATATTTGAGAAAGTGTGTTTTTAATAATTCTCCTCTGAGAATTATCTGTTCTGTACTTTGTGATTTGTGCAAACTAATAATATTTTAATGATATGATAGCACAAGTTTCAAATGTACAAGAGACTCGAAGAAAACATTAAACCTTGCTTAACTGAGAAATAAAACATCATTAGGACAATGTGTAAAACACTGTTTTCATAGAAGATAAATGTGTATTTGTTGTGATAGAAAAGATTATAAAATAATTAGTGCAAATTCTTTGGCTAAAGGTGCCTTTAAAATGTAGAAAGTATTGTTGTTTTCATTGACAGAGAACCTAAATATTCAAAGTTAACCAATGTACTTTAACCTATTACTTGCTAGAGGCATAATTTTCTACAAAAAATTCAGGACTTCTTTTTAGATATAATGTGGAGCATGGTTAGAGATAAGATATGTGTAAGATAAGAGCAGTACAAAAATAATAGGAAATATCTGAGAACTATGCAGACAGATGTGAACAACAGGAAATGATTTTATACCTGGGGTGAAAGTGCTGAAAGTTATATCCAATAATGCCCACATCTGGCCTTCATGACCTTTATTAATTTAATTTTTTTAAATAATTTTCTTTTAATCTATAAATATCTCTGTTCAGGAGAAAACTATTTCAATGGTTATATTATAGTACTCTGATTTCTTTCTTGCATCAACGTAATCATAAAGTAATTGTAATTTGGGGCAAGTTTCTGTGATAATCAATAGTTTCTGGATAAAATCCTAAAAGGAACTGAAATAGCCAACTTTTCTTAAATGAACTTGTAAGTAGTTTCTACTCTGTTGTGTGTTCAACTGAGCCAAGTAGACAGACATTGAAGCAGAACTAAGAATCGTGATAGGCAATAGATTACAATTGAGGAATATCTTATGTACAGTAATTATCTGTTGACTCAGTGCTTTTCTACATCAAATTTGATTCAAACTATATTATATTTCTGTAGATAAAGATAGATAAATTAATTATCATTAATTTAATATTTCTTTTTTGCAGATTGAGATAGATAAACTGAATCATATTGAAAACATAGGTAGTGCAATTAAAATATTATATATAATATATTTTTATGTTTAACATTTTTAGTTATTAGTTAAATGCAAATTTAAACCCTAAATTTAATCAATGAGATTAGATAAAAGCAAGGCTTTTGCCTCGCTTGTGGCTGCTTTATTCAGAAACTTGTTTGATCCCCATTACTATATATGGTACTTCTTGACTGCTAGGGGTCTTGCCTGAAAAGAGACAGGAAGAGCTAACTGCTAGTAATTTAAATGTATCAAAGTAAAAATATAAACAATACTATCTATTGAAAAGGCTATAGAGAAACTTTAATTTTCATTTTAATTTCCATCTGCTTTATGCATAATTTAAATTTTTAGTATTATCACAAAATATAAATTTGCTCAACATACTGTTAATACTAATGCACATATCAAAGTAATATATGAAGAGGCTGGATATATGTACTGAGGGTAGTGTGATTGCCTTGAACACAGGTGAATTGTGCTTGCCCCAAAGAACTCCACATGATTCTCAAGCCACAGCAGGCATGGTCTCTAAGTTCAGAGCCAAGTGGAAACCTTGAGCATGGCTGGATATGGTCCAACTTCCCCAATATAAATATTCATAAAATTTTTATAAAGTGCCCCAAACTATACATTAACCTTAATGTTCATCGATAGAACAATGGATAACAATTTATTGTTAATCTGCTGTAAGTGGGTTATTAACCAGAAGGGAGTTATTAATAAATGCAAAATATCTATTAAATTAAAAAGTTAAATGCTGAATGAAGATAGAGAAATCATTATACCTGTCTATTCACATAAAATTCTAGAAACTTTGACCTGTACTTCAGTTACAGAAACTAAACAGAGTTTGCCTCAGGTCAAAGATAGACTGAAGTGTCTCTGTAACTTGGCATAAAGAATCATGAAAAGTTCATGTGGATCTTTCTTTCTCATTGGTGTTACATATACAGACTTACAAATCTACAGAAACATTATATCTTATGTTATAAAATGAATATTACTTATTGGACAGAAATGTAGTTTTCATAATGCTGAAAAAGCAAAAACTCTAAAAGACCTGTTTTACTTCATTGTTTGTATCTTCAGACCAGCATTTGTGGGCAATAATGAAAGATAAACCTATTTCAGAATGGGTTTAAAATATCTATTACCTCTTATATGATTGATCTCTTATTTTTACATGCTACATATAAATCTTTTTTAGCCAATTAATAGTTTTACCAGCAAAGTGAATAGGCAAGATTCCATGCCCTGCATTTTTTTCATTGTGAAAGGTGTTGCCTTTTCAAAAGCAATGCTGCTGCACTGAAAATAGAGTGAATAAAGTATTCCATAAGTCCACAAATAGTGATGCTGCCAGCAATATTTTGGAGAGTAAAGATAAATTTATCTCCTGAGTCCTTGTCTATTCCAGTACAGAAAAATTTCTATCCTTCCATAATGGAAAGGTTCCAATATAATCAACATGACACCAGATGGATGACTCTGCCCCTCAAGAGAATAATATGAGGGAATCAGCCTTGGTTTACACAGATGGACGGAAAATACTTAGCCGTGTTGATGGCTAGGCTAGTTGCAAAGATAATTCATGTTCTTGTGCTAAGTGTAGCTTTTATCTCTAACCCCTGTACTTTTACTCTATAGGCCCCTTGAGCAAGTTGCTGAGAGAGAAAGTTGATCGTAAAATGTCATGTTAACCGCCTGATACTCCCTTGCAGTGAATTTTTATGAGAAATTATATAGAAAGTAGTGTCACTATCTGTTCTCATTATGAGTTTCTTCAGATATTTCTTCTCTAGAACTTATATTTCTTTCCTAATGACTTTTAGCATATAAGGTACAATATTTTTTTCCTTCTGTGTCTTTGGTCATTCAGCAAAATTGTTGGTTACTGACTATGCATTTGAGCAACTCTAACTTCTCATAATATGTAATCTTAGGTAACGTGAACAAACAATTAGACTTCCTGGGTTCTTGGTCCATTGAGAACAATTTCCACAGATGCTTTGTTGCAGGAATGCCACAGATATGTTTATAATATAGAAAATATAGTAACAGAAATCAAATGCAGGCAACAATTAGAAAGCAAAGTTAAAGGTCTCATTGAGAGACCATGATATAATATAACTGAAAAACATAATAAATCAATAGAAAATGTGGAAACATTTGCACAAGATAAAATTAGCATATAAAACTGAACAAACAACCAATTAAAATGTAATAAAAGTACATATAAATTGTAACAGAAGGTCAAACATCTGTGAATGAACTTAAGAAATGTGTAGAATTTTGTAAATAATGGTAGATTACTCAGATTTTTTTCCTGGTCCCTGACAACATGATAGTCTTATCTCCTTAATGGGAGAGACAATTGCTTGCTAACACATATTCAACATTCTGGGACTCATCCATATCTCTGTCTGAGGTGTGCAATTCCTTTCCTTTACTTAATGTCCTGCATTTTCCAGAGAGAGAGAGAGTCCTATACAATTCTGCTTACATGTGTACTTGACTACAACTCTACAGAAACCTGTCTCTCTTGAGCATAAAATGCTCTGTTCTACATAATTCCCAAATAAACTTATTTTCTTTAACTTTTCATCTCTTTCCTAAAGTTCTTTTCTGGAAAGATATGTGACAAGTAGAGAGGTGGAAGAAACCCAAATGAAGGTTTGAACTGATTTTTCATTTTTGTTCAAAGAGCAGTACATCACTCTATCATGAGTGCATGACTCTGAACAATTGTGGGGTGGTAGGGATTCATTCCTGTACTGTGTAGATTAAGTGAGATTCGGGCATGCTTTGACAGCTGAGATGCAAAGTCTACATCTTGTAGGTGTTTTGTTTTGTTTTGTTTTTGCAGACAGTATAACTTTGAACTTCTTCCTTCCTTGGAACTTATCAGACATCCAAAGTATATAAAGAGAAAGGTGAAAGGCTTTCCTTTTGAGGCTGACACAACTGTTATCCTCAGTTCACATAAGTCACCTATAACAACTGAATATATGAGGTCACTTGTCAAAAAAACTAATATTTTATATACCCAAGACTTTGAACTTTAATATACCTGGATATAAATTCCCAAGCATATTTAATCTCTAAAAATATCTCTTATTTCTTGAGCCACCCTCAGGCTCAGGAACTTTTGGAAGTTTGTATTCATGAGCTGGTAGTTTTTGAGAGATTCTATAGTGATGAAACCTGGGTCTCCTGCATGTAAAGCATTTTCCCAGCTCTTAAAGATAATATTAAAAAAAGCTAGAAATAGAATTTACCGGAGCAGTGGTGCAGCAGTAGGGCATTTGCTTTGCATGCAGCTAACCTAGGACGAACCTCGGTTTGATCGCGGTGTCCCATATGGTTCCCCAAGCCAGGAGCGATTTCTGAGTGCACAGCAAGGAGTAACCCCTGAGTGTCACTGGGTGTGGTCCAAAAATAATTTTAAAAAAAGCTTGAAATGGTTTATTGCTCAAGTGTCTACCAATTGGAGTATCAAAGTATTGCTCTTTAATAATCTTAAATTTATGGTATGGTTATTGGTATATCTTAGATATAAGTAGGGAAAGGAAATTCAATCAAGGTTTAAATGATCAGAAGGAGTTAGATACTGACATTCAAGTCAATATCAATGCATTTTTTCAATATTTCTCATAGTCCTCTGGGAACAAATGTTTATTTTCTAAACTATATCCAAAAGGAGCAATGGTTGGAAGCAGTAAAAGCTTTATAATACTGTGTCTACCCTTCCCTCATGAATAGTGATTCCTTACTTGAAACCTACTTAGGCTCATGATGATTTACAATTAGCAACTAGTCAGTTTAGTTTTACAGTTAAGGTAAAAGACCTATATTTGAAAATTTACTCAAATTGTAACCTTATAAGAATTCTTGAACTGTTTGAGCTCTATCTTACTTGTTTTTGCCATAGTTTCTTTTTGTTTTAGGAGTTGGGTGGTCTATTAACCAGATTAATATAAGGTTAACTACAGTCCCATACATATTTCTCATGTAGCATGCTCACTGGAAATTGTTGGAGTTTAAATTCTTTAGAAATTTGAGATTTAAGGGCTGGAGTGTAGCATAGCAGTAAGGCATCTGCCTTGCAAGCCGCTGACCCAGGACAGACCTGGGTTTGATTCCTGGAGTCCCACATGGTCCCTGAGCCAGGAGCTATTTCTGAGCGCAGAGTCAGGAGCTAACCCTGAGCTGCACCAGGTGTGGCCCAAAAAACAAAAATAAAAATAAAATAAAATAAAATAAAATAAAATTGAGGCTTAGGTTTACTAGACTCTATAATAATGTAACTATCTCCTGGACAACAATAGTCTTCAAGAGCATATTCTTAACATTCTAGGGCACAATTGTTTAATCTCTTCCAATAGTCATGTGGTAATAGCTCAGTTCAGAAAAACATTGACATCTCCATTCTCAAGGTACTCGTTTTTGAAACAGTCATGCACACTGACATCCTATAAGTATTGCTCCTTCTTCAAAGGATTTAGCAGTTTTACACTTTAGTAAATGAAAGCTATGCAACAAGGTACAGTCCTATGTATTCTGTTTTCGACTTTTGGGAATGCTCATCAGCTCAGACAGTGGTGCTTCCTAAGGGGCATCTTTTAGTTCCATTGTTGGTATCGATATACCTTCTCTGTGTTGTTTAAAATTTCTGTCTCTCTTTTGTGCCCAAGAAACTCTGTTTGTGTCTTTGGTTTCTAAAGGCCTCAAATACTCCAGAATAAAAATGACTTGTTATGAGCAATCACATTGCTTGACACAGTCTACCATTAAAACAAGCTCCTTTCTTTAAGAAATGATTTTATGATAGTTATAGTCACCAGAAATTAACCTTGAAGGGTTGAGTGCTTATATTTGCACTGTTAAGATCTTCTTAGTTGTCTACTGGAACATTAAGCTCTCAAGCAAGAGAATTCACCCTGATGCTTATGCTTTTATTAAAAACAAGTATTACAATAAGTATAACTTTAGTATTGATTCCTTAAAACAAACAGGTTGGGGCCACATCTGGAAGTGCTCGCTTATACCTGGCTGTGTACATAGGTTCACTAGAGCAGTGATCTGGGGACAAGATGTGTTGACAGTGATCAAATAGGGGGGTACCATGAAAAGGCACAGGGCATACCCCTATCATCTCTTTCTCACACCAGGGACATTTTTAAAAATTAGAAAGAATATTTAAATTAGTAATTTAATATATCTGTTTAAAATAATAGTTATGTGGGGCTTGAGAAAAAGTAGGTGGAAAGGGTGCTTGCATTGCCTGATTCTACTTCAAGCACCTTATAGGGTCCCACAAATCCTGTTAGGAGTGTTCACAATTTACAGAGACAAAAGTAAACCTAATGAGACCCCAAAGCAAAAAAAAAATAAAATACTAATTCAGTCTATTATTATATTTCAGTTAAAAAAATAAGCCACACTTTTGGAAGTAACAAAGCACTCAAATTTCCTGGGTAACAAGGCATTCTGAATTAAGTTTTGATATATACCATCTACATTTTCAAAAAAAAGCATTTGTGTGAGAAATGTTAAAATATATTAAAACAGAATATTTAACAATTAGTGGATGAAAATATTTGTAAGATTAGAAAAAGATGCTTGGCAACCTTTGCTCGATTTATTTTTGAGGACTTTGTTAAAATGTTATAAGACATTAGAAACATTGAAGTGATAAAAGAGTAGAGATAAGAGAACAGAAGGTTCTGAGAGAAAAAGAAATTGTGTAAAATTATGGTAAGAGAAAAGAAATGAGGAATATAAATGAGACTTGGAAAAAGGGAAATGTAAGGAGATGCATGTGGAAATATATAAAATAGTTTCTTTTTATTATAGCATCCTGATAAAGAGATTGGATCCATTATCAACATTTATCCGAAGAGGTTTAAGGCAGCTAATTCTGTTTGCTCCACTTGCTGTTTATTAAGGAGAAAAGAAAGCGGATCACTGTACTGTCAGCAAAAATTTAATTGTTGTAAAGCACTGAAGCTAAGAAACACTCATTTTCCTTGACTAAGTTATGTTCAAACTTGTGAGGGAAATAATCTGAGTTTGTGGGGAGTCTTTGAAAGCCTATAAAGTAGGAGCTATTTGATTTGTCACAGAGACAGTTCTCATCTTGAATATGATTGCATTTCTTTGTGTTTTGATCAGTAAATCTTGAAACCAGTCCATGTTTCAAAGAACTATAAAACTGGGCTTTCAGTAACAATAAATCAGATATGTATAGTGTGGTCCTCATACGAGCATTGTCAGTTTGATTTAAAAATATCTGAAATGTGAGAGTCTACACTTTCCACATGAGTAGAAAACATAGAAAATTGTAATGGAGAATTACAAAAAGAAAAAAATTTAATAAAAAACATATCTTCCTGTCTCTGACTTACATATGGACACAAAACCCATATATAAACAGAGTAAAGCAAACATAGACTTAAACACACACAATTTCTTTCTTTTCAGTTTAATTGAAATTAGTACAGAAATAAGGGGTCAATTTAAGCAATAATAACTGCCTCTTTATTTAGGTGGTTTGGATTTGGATGACATATTGGGTTCTCTTATTTAATTTTCTAGGAAACCTAATTAGTTACCTAAGTTTGTCATTTGATAATATTTTAAAACAACAGAAAAGATTGCTTTTGCAGTTCTCTTTTTAAAAAGTGATTTTATTTAAACCATTGTGATTTACAAAGTACTTCATCGTTGAATTTCAGACATACAATGAATCAGGACCAATTCCACTACCAGTGTCCAATTTCCTCCACCCATGTTCTCCGAGTGCATCCCATACAACCACTCCTGCCTCTCTATCTGCTAGTATAAAAAGTCCCATTTTAAGTTTAGATTGTTAAAATTTGGGTCTGTTGGGGCTGGAGAGATAGCATGGAGGTAAGGCATTTGCCTTTTATGCAAAAGGTCATCAGTTCGAATCCCGGCATCCCATATGGTCCCCCGTGCTTGCCAGGAGCAATTTCTGAGCATGAAGCCAGGAGAAACCCCTGAGCACTGCCGGGTGAGACCCAAAAACCAAAAAAAAAGAAAAAAAAATTGGGTCTGTTGATTACATTGTAGACATTGGCTTGGATATTTAATTCTGTCCTTTTTTTTTTTAACATTATCAATGCACCTGAGACTGCTGGCCCCTGGTCTACATCCTTTCATATTTGTGTTTCTGCTTTGCAGTTCTTAATGCTGGAAGTACAAAATTCAGAAACAGCAGAGGTAAATTCTCTTTGATATTTGAGGTAAAATTTTTACATTTTTTAATTGCTGTCACATTTCTGGTGATGATGTTAATTACCACCAAAAGAATATGTCAGTGAATAGTTATAAATATGTTTGTTATTTCAGGCCAGCATAATAGTATCTAATGTTTAATGGACCTCAAATTTATATAAAAGCCCCTCAAGTTTTTCCAGGAATAATAGGAATCAAGGTGATCATATTGTTTAAAGATAGCAATTAGGGGAAGGTCACCATTATATTACATTATATCATTTATTATGAATCATGATGATTATAAAATATACAAAAATAATGCATTATAATCAACAAATATAGACCACCTTAAATTTATTTCCTTCAAATATTCAATATCACTAAAGTCTATTTCAATTTCTAGACACACAGATTTTAGCAGTCAAGACACCTTTTTTTTTTTTTTGCTTTTTGGGACACACCCTGTGACCCTCAGGGTTACTCCTGGCTATGCCCTCAGAAATAGCTCCTGGGTTGGGCAACCATATGGAACATTGGGGATCGAACCGCGGTTCATCCTAGGTTAGCGCATTGTAAGGCAAAAGCCTACCGTTTGCACCACAGCTCTTGCCTCAGTACACATATAATTTTTCGTGTATTACTGTTTACAAAGATCATTCTGGACTTAAGACAATCTTGCTAAAGATAGACATCAAGTTTTAATACATATATACAATAGCAGAATCATACATCTTTATTTTCTTTTTGTTTATTTCTTTTAAACACTGGGTGTATAGCCATCTCTCTTCATCCCTGTTTCTTTTGCTACCATTTCATGAGCACTTTAAAGATTCTGCACTAAAATTTTTTCCTCATTTCTGAACTTTCTTCATTTCATTTCCTGTTTAGAACTTAACATTATTGGTTTTTTAACTCTCGTTAACACTAAACCATCTGTTTTCCAGATTCCAATAATTTGTTGATGCATAATATGCTCTTCTATCTTCTCTGCTTGCTAACTTTATGATTCACTTTTTTAAATCCAGTTTTCTTTAATCACTTTCAGTAAAGTTTGAGGGAGTAAAACTATATGCACATATTCAACTTGGAATTTTAACCTAGACTGTCTCATTGCTTTTAATCTCTTATAGTAGGTGAAATAAAAGATTTCCCTATAAATGAGAAGACAGTAAATAATTTAGACGTTTTTGCCAATTAGATTCTCTGACTTCTGAGTTCTGCTTTCAGTCTATGAAATCAGTCATAGACACTATATAAATGAATGAACATAGTGTTCCAATAAAACTTAATTACAAAAACAGGGAGTGGGCTCTTGGACACTGGGCTATAAATTGACCTCTATTTATAGCTTAAAGAATTAATCACTATTATCTCAATTTTTCCTTCATCATCCTTATTTAGAGAATTAAAAAATATTTTCTCTCTCCTTTTCTTTTCCTATTTCTCTCTTTCTACACATATATATGCACACACATACACATATACTCTTAATATTTGAAACCAGTAAAATTTAAGAGATATTAAACATATTTTATATTTTCATTCATTCTAGTTTTATGTGAAGTTTATTTCTTTGCTCACTTTGAAAGAAGATTTACTTTTGCAACTGAATTTTTATTTAACATATAGAAAAGACACTCTCAAGGAGAAATACACAATTTCTTTGTCAGGTGGAGCCCTCCTCTCTGTGTTGTTCTAAAAAATCGTCTCCCTACATTGGTGATGGGAATGTTGCACTGGTGATGGGTGGTGTTCTTTACATGACTGAAACCCAAACACAATCATGTATGTAATTAAGGTGTTTAAATAAATTAAAAAAATAAATAAAATTGTTTCAATAAAATAAATTAAAAAAAAAGAATGCAAAAAAAAAATCGTCTCCCTATGGTTGATGCATAGAGATAACTAAGAATAGGAGTAGAACTTTCTTAGGGAAACTTGCTATAAAATAACATAATGCACTCTAGGTGTGACTGGAGCTTAAACTAACCCTTTCCCTGGAAAGTGCTTAAATAATATACTTCACCGAAAGTTCCCCATGGAGTGACAACTCTCACGATTAAAAGGCAATAGTCCCTGGGGACACTTTAGTGTTTAGTTGGTGAACACACAGCTTTTAGCTAGTGAAGATTTATAAGAAAGTGGGTTGTAAGTCAAAATATAAAACTTCTTGGAGTTCATTTTTATTTTTTTATTTTTTTCTCTTTATTTGAATATCTTGATTACATAAATGATGTGATTAGGTTTCAGTCATGTAAAGAACACCCCCCTTCACCAGTGCAACTTTCCCACCACCAATGTCCCCAATCTCCCTCCATCCCACCCCACCCCCACCTGTACTCCAGACAGGCTTTCCAGTTCCCTCATTCATTCACTTGATTATGGTAGTTCTCAGTGTAGTTATTTCTATAACTGTGCTCACCACTCTTTGTGGTGAGCTTCATGGAGTGAGCTGGTGTTCCAGCCCTCCTCTCATTGTCTCTGAGGATTGTTACAGAAATGACTTTTATTTTCCTTAAAACCCATAGATGAGTGAGACTATTCTGCATCTCTCTCTCTCCTTCTGACTTATTTCACTGAGCATGATAGATTCCATGTACATCCATGTATAGGAAAATTTCATGACTTCATCTCTCCTGACGGCTGCATAATATTCAATTGTGTATATGTACCACAGTTTCTTTAGCCATTCGTCTGTTGAAGGGCATCTTGGTTGTTTCCAGAGCCTGGCTATTGTGAATAGTGCTGCAATAAATATAGGTGTGAGGAAGGGGTTCATTTTTAAAGGTTACAACTTTGCCTCATGTTTTATTTTGGATATTTTTTCCTATTGAATTTGTGTATCAAATGAAATTTCCCTTTCACTCCCTCCTGTAGTTATGCTCATGTATGTGAAATGCAATTTTATAGTTTTTTTTCCTTGTTTCAGTACTGTTTGGGACAATTTTGGATTTTTAAATCTTGTTCTTTTATTCTTTTGTCTTCAAGAAGTTTGATCTCATCTGTTCTCTAAATTGAACCTCATATATTTTGTGATTATTCTTCACTTTCCCTCGCATAGGCTTCTATAATCTAAAGATTTGTGAGAGGGAAATGGTGCACTTGTTTTATGTATTCTAATATATGACTCTGCAGGTCAGAACTAAAGAGGGAAAAATAAGAACAAACATAAGATGATTGTATAAATTGCACATCTCTTCACTTGACTCTGGTCATCCTCATAATAGGCAGGGAGATGCTCTATATTTTGCTAGTGATTGAATTTCAAGTGTCACATGCCCCACCAATCATTCCCTGGCAAGGATTTTGCACCTTATTTTCTCCAGTGATTCTCTCTGAGATTCCCCTTATCTCAGAAGATGTCTTAGCCCCATTGAGTTTCAGGTTTGTATTCTTGGCCCAAGAAAAAAATACATATATTTAGCTTGTCAAGCTCTATAAATACAGACTGCTCCTACCTACTGTCACTTCTTTCTCCCACCCCTATAATTTTAAGGTGAGTCAGATAAGAACTCACACATAAGTTTCTTTCGACAGGATGTAGCATTTTATCAGTGTAGGTTAACCCCAGAAAGCTCCTACATCACACAGTTTAACTTTGCAAGAATGATTTTGACACCAGTGAGAAAATTCAGTGTATCCATGACTCAGCAAGTGTCAGCCAGAGAGAAACACCAGTTTTCCAAATATGCCCAAATGCATTTCTTGAATCCTTACTTCCCCTAAAATAACAGAACTAAAAGGCACCTCTGGAGGGAATTTTAAAAGTATTCCTCCCCATATTCATCAAATTCTTCTCAAAGACATAGATATCGTTCTAGTAAAAATTTTTTCTAAAAGTGTGTGGTAGAAATGATTGATATCAGTACAATTTTGTCACCTTGTGAAAAAAGGAAAGTTAATAACATCCAAGAATTCTATTGTCTATTTGTATGTGAAAAAAATGCTAGGATAGAAAGTGAAATTTAGGAATTTAGAAACTCTTTTGTGTCTGATAAGAAGGTTTGCAGGATTCCTTGACCCTTACCTAGAGATTCTAGCAGCATTATTCTCCACCCTGCTTCCAAGATGTGAAAATCAAGTATGTCCCTAATAATTGCTTAAATATTCCCTGAAAGCAAAATTTTATCTTGTCATAATCTCATTGTTTAGAGAGGTGACATTTTTATCTATTTTTCTATTATAAAGTCATTATTTTCCTAACAAGAAAATATGCTCTAAATCTATGTCAAAACAGCAGCCCTATTTTCACTTTCCTTCATCCTATATTTCCTTTTTTTTTTTTTAATTTACACAATAGACTTTTATGATGCTTGACTTGAGAGAATTTTTTTTTTTTTCATTTGTTTTTGGGTCATGCCTGGCAATTTTCAGGAATTATTCCTGGCCTTTGTTCATGCTTTACTCCTGGTGGGGCTAAGGTTATGATACTAAGTAGGGTACCAGGGATAAATATTGCCCAACCCGATGAACCATTCCTCTGATCATACGTGCTCCTTGGTTAATTTAATTAAGCAAGAACTCTGGAGTAATATTCTAACAGGTAGAGAGCCTAATTTGCACATAGTTGATCCAGGCTCAATCTCCAGCTTCCCACATAGTCACCTGATCTTTGCTAGGAGTCATCCTTGAGCACACTAGGTCCACTAGGTGTGGGTCTCCCCCCAGTTTAAATGTAGCTCCTATGACTCTCACATATTCTTTATCTCTCCTCTACATTTCTGACAAAAACTTTCTCTTCAGTACTTTTCTTTATTTGTTTTCTTAAGTTATATTACAGAGGATTTAGCACATAAAATTGTAAAGGACAGATTTAAAGCGATTTATATAATCCCATTCATGTAAGTGCTATTGGCTTAAGGTAATAAAATATGTTATTAGAAAATCAAAAATACACATAAGATATTGTATAGAAGGAAAAGAAACAATACCTGCATGTCTTTTTCACTCCATTGTCTTTAAGCAAGAGAAACTGGATAAAAAACTTAACAAAGCAGAAGTAAAACGATTAAAAATTATACTCATGGGGGAAAGTACAATTGGATTTTCTTTGTTTGAACAAAAACTATTAACACAAACAAGAACAAATGTTTGTTTGTTTATTTTTCCTTTACTCGAACAAGTCCTCAACTATTGCTACGTAATTGTTTGTTCCATTTTCTGATTAAGGCATTTGTGTTTCTCCCAAATGATACAGCAGTCATGTTAACTCTGCAGAAATATACAGAGGACTTAGGAACAAGTTTAAGTCACTTCAGATTCGCTTTGTTTTTTTTTTGAATCATTCTACAACTGGAGTAGTGCATGTTTTCAAGGACTTAGTGGCAGGATGTGTTGTGCTTGTGAGTGGAAAATAATGTCCTTCAGGGCCCGGAGAGATAGCACAGCGGTGTTTGCCTTGCAAGCAGCCGATCCAGGACCAAAGGTGGTTGGTTCGAATCCCGGTGTCCCATATGGTCCCCCGTGCCTGCCAGGAGCTATTTCTGAGCAGACAGCCAGGAGTAACCCCTGAGCACTGCCGGGTGTGACCCAAAAACTAAAAAAAAAAATAAAAAAAAAATAAATGTCCTTCAGATTTCCCTTGTTTGAATTTCTTCAAGGCATGTCTATATTTGTGAAGATTTGGAAATATAGTCTCCTCAGTAGTCATCAGAATCTAATAGAAGTAAATAATAGCTATTTTGATAAGGTAGTAGTTATCTCCAAAAATATCTCAAATATTTTAGAATTTCGATTGTGTTTTTTATTTGTGTATGAAATAGGATCATTAAACTTCTAGAGGTGCCCCTTCCCATCTCAATACTTTAAGTATTTTTGATTTTCACATTCTCCAAATTAGAGTGACAGAGATAACTATTATTCAACTAGTTGGTAGCCTTAATGAGTTCTGTTTTTCACTTCTAACTATAGTGTTTCTTTCACCATGAAGGTAACAAAACTTATATACTGGCACAGAAGAGAACAAACATTATTTAGTTATTTTATTAGTGAAGTAACAACCTTAGTCAACTTGTCCTTCACTAAGGCATAATTATTTGTCATTATCTTAATATTAACACAGGAACTCATTGACAAAAATTTTGAAGTATTATAATGTATTAAAAATATAAATTTTTAAATAAATTGATAGAACACAAAGGGAAACACTGTATTTATGTTGTCTGCTAATTTTGGATCCTAGTAAATAATAGTTTGAATTCTGACCCCTTCTTGGAAGTGTGGCATCCTTTGAAATGGTTAGATAATTAAGGTCACTGATCACTAAATTATGGTGAATACATGGAGTGTTATTTTATTCCAGTGACAAGAAGTTGAAATTGATATTCATGACTGTTGCTATCTTCTGCAACATCTCTATTCCCCTGTTCTATTTGTGAACAGAGATCTTGTATAAACTAAAATTTCCTAAGCATTCCCAGTCAAGAGAAACTCAGTCTTCAAAGGACAATCAAGCATGCTGATATTCTACACATAAATTCAGATGTCAAATATATGCTTAAGAAAAGAACTGTCAAATATTATAAAGAGATGTTTCTTAAAACTAATAACATAGTTCATAACTAAATTCCCAATTCTGTATTATTTTATATACTTTATCCTTGATTGGAGAATATCTGGCTTCTCAGCTTGATTTATCTGGGGTCTATTGTTAGTGTAGGCCCATTGATATAGTAAGACAAAACTGGAGAACAGAATAAAGCATTAGAATATAATAATCAAATAAGCATTAGAATATAATACAATGTGGACTAATTGAGGCTCTTTCTAGATATTCCTCAATATTTTGGTTGCAGTTTTATATTTTTTGCATAAAACTCAAAAGCCTATTGGTGAGTATGTTGTGGCTTCTATCGTATGAATGCTTTGTCTTGAAGTTTATTCAATCCTATATGTGACTTCAGAAGCACGGTAGAGTTTGAACCTTGGTGAATTAATAATATGGAACAAATGAATGAGGAGGCAGAGAATATGAGTTCCTGTTGGTAAAGAGAAATTACTTTCCTGAAAGACCAACTTCATATATAAGAAAATAATAGGGTAACTAGCTCTTTTATTGTTAGAGAGAGCAATTAGTATAAGGAAATGGTAATCCAGAAAGAAAAATAATATTTTCAAAGGATATAATTAGGAAACCAGGAGACTTTTGTGTTTGGATGGTAAAAATTGTATGAATAGAAATTGTCCATTAAACTGAAAGTGCCGGTGTAGATTTGATCTTAGTAGTGTTGAACAATGCTTGTATTTTATTTAGTGGACAATGATTTTGAACAGGACTATACCTGGAATAGAATTGTTATTTAGAGAAATTAATTTGACGAGTATAGTATAGTATTAGAAAATTGAAAAAAGTGAGGCAGGAGTTCCTATTAGGTTATAAAACACTTCTCCTGGTGAGAGATAATGAGGAGTCAACTAAAAGAAATGCAGAAATAGTGGAGAATAATACAAAGCTAACCCAATTTTTCATCTCTTTACTGAATATAGATAATTGCATCTTTTAGAGACTCACCACTAAATACAGGGAATGATGCTTTCCATTAATCTACCTGTATCTCCCAAAATGTTTTATTGAATTTTAATATGTAAATAAAATTAACATTAAATTCATAGACTAAATCAAGATTTCATAGGAATGAATAATGGAGTTATTATTTTTTCTCTGACCTACATGTTTATGAATCAGAGATCATATGAGTTATATGAAAAGGGATTTAGTAAGAACTCAACTTTGTCAGAGACTCAGCATGGCACAGGGTATTTTTGAAATATTGAAGAATTCCTCCCTGAAATTCTTAATTTTTTTGAGTTTTTCAATGCCTCATGCACATTTTTTAACGATTTACATGTATTCTTATTTCTCAAGATGGCACTAACTTAGATCCAGAATTGGCTAATGCAGAGGACTCCTAGTGGGGTATAACACATTTATCAGGGTTTATGGAAATTTATTTTAAGATGATCTGTTTCCACAGGTCTGCTCTGTTTTATTATGTGAGTCTATTTATTAATGCTGACTCTGCTGTTCCTGATTATCACAATAGTTGGACAATGTAAATCTCATTTCTGTGTGCATCTTGATAATCTAGGCCTGAACCTCTGAACTGATAAAATCAACTTCATGAAAAAATGTATTCTTTTTTTTTTTATGAACATCACTGTCTCCTGTAATGTTCTCAAGCTCTTTTAGTTTCCCCTCTTTGACTCTTATTGTATATAATAATATATTGTATATACATTGTATTCCATTATTGAATAACAATATTTTATTTTCTTAACACCACCCATTACCAGTGCAACATTCCCATCACCAATGTCCCAAGTCTCCCTCCTCCCCACCCGACCCCCGCCTGTACTCTAAACAGGTTCTCAATTTCCCTCATACATTCTCATTATTAGGACAGTTCAAAATGTAGTTATTTATCCAACTAAACTCATCACTCTTTGTGATGAGCTTCCTGAGGTGAGCTGGAACTTCCAGCTCTTTTCTCTTTTGTGTCTGAAAATTATTATTGCAAGAATGTCTTTCATTTTTCTTAAAACCCATAAATGTGTGAGACCATTCTGCGTTTTTCTCTCTCTCTCTGACTTATTTCACTCAGCATAATAGATTCCGTGTACATCCATGTATAGGAAAATTTCATGACATCATCTCTCCTGACAGCTGCATAATATTCCATTGTGTATATGTACCACAGTTTCTTTAGCCATTGTCTGTTGAAGGGCATCTTGGTTGTTTCCAGAGTCTTGCTATGGTAAATAGTGCTGCAATGAATATAGGTGTAAGGAAGGGGTTTTTGTATTGTATTTTTTGTTCCTAGGGTATATTCCTAGGAGTGGTATAGCTGGATCGTATGGGAGCTCGATTTCCAGTTTTTGGAGGAATCTCCATATCACTTTCCATAAAGGTTGAACTAGACGGCATTCCCACCAGCAGTGGATAAGAGTTCCTTTCTCCCCACATCCCCGCCAACACTGTTTATTCTCATTCTTTGTGATGTGTGCCATTCTCTGTGGTGTGAGGTGGTATCTCATCGTTGTTTTGATTTGCATCTCCCTGATGATTAGTGATGTGGACCACTTTTTCATGTGTCTTTTGGCCATCTGTATTTCTTCTTTGTCAAAGTGTCTGTTCATTTCTTCTCCCCATTTTTTGATGGGATTAGATGTTTTTTTCTTGTAAAGTTCTGTCAGTGCCTTGTATATTTTGGAGATTAGCCCCTTATCTGATGGGTATTGGGTGAATAGTTTCTCCCACTCAGTGGGTGGCTCTTGTATCTTGGGCACTATTTCCTTTGAGGTGCAGAAGCTTCTCAGCTTAATATATTCCCATCTGTTAATTTCTGCTTTCACTTGCTTGGAGAATGCAGTTTCTTCCTTGAAGATGCCTTTAGCCTCAATGTCCTGGAGTGTTTTACCTACGTATTGTTCTATATATCTTATGGTTTTGGGGCTGATATCGAGGTCTTTAATCCATTTGGATTTTACCTTCGTACATGATGTTAGCTGGGGGTCTAAGTTCAATTTTTTGCAAGTGGCTAGCCAGTTGTGCCAACACCACTTGTTGAAGAGGCTTTCTTTGTTCCATTTAGGATTTTTTGCTCCTTTATAAAAAATTAGGTGATTGTATGTCTGGGGAACATTCTCTGAGTATTCAAGCTTATTCCACTGATCTGAGGGCCTGTCCTTATTCCAATACCATGCTGTTTTGATAACTATTGCTTTGTAGTAAAGTTTAAAGTTGGAGAAAGTAATTCCTCCCATATTCTTTTTCCCAATGATTGCTTTAGCTATTCGAGGGTGTTTATTGTTCCAAATAAATTTCAAAAGTGCCTGGTCCACTTCTTTGAAGAATGTCATGGGTATCTTTAGGGGGATCGCATTAAGTCTGTACAGTGCTTTGGGGAGTATTGCCATTTTAATGATGTTAATCCTGCCAATCCATGAGCAGGGTATGTGCTTCCATTTCCGCGTGTCCTCTCTTATTTCTTGGAGCAGAGTTTTATAGTTTTCTTTGTATAGGTCCTTGGTCCTTCACATTTTTAGTCAAGTTGATTCCAAGATATTTGAGTTTGTGTGACACTATAGTGAATGGAGTTGTTTTCTTAATGTCCATTTCTTCCTTATTAGTATTGGTGTATAGAAAGGCCATTGATTTTTGTGTGTTAATTTTGTAGCCTGCCACCTTGCTATATGAGTCTATTGTTTCTAGAAGCTTTTTGGTAGAGTCTTTGGGGTTTTCTAAGTAGAGTATCATGTCATCTGCAAACAGTGAGAGCTTGACTTCTTCCTTTCCTATCTGGATTCCCTTGATATCCTTTTCTTGCCTAATCGCTATAGCGAGTACTTCCAGTGCTATGTTGAATAGGAGTGGTGAGAGAGGACAGCCTTGTCTTGTGCCAGAATTTAGAGGAAAGGCTTTCAGTTTTTCTCCATTGAGGACAATATTTGCCTCTGGCTTGTGGTAGATGGCCTTAACTATATTGAGAAAGGTTCCTTCCATTCCCATCTTGCTGAGAGTTTTGATCAAGAATGGGTGTTGGACCTTGTCAAATGCTTTCTCTGCGTCGATTGATATGATCATGTGATTTTTATTTTTCTTGCTGTTGATGTTGTGTATTATGTTGATAGATTTACGGATGTTAAACCAGCCTTGCATTCCTGGAATGACACCTACTTGATCGTAGTGGATGATCTTCTTAATGAGGCATTGAATCCTATTTGCCAGGATTTTGTTGAAGATCTTTGCATCTGCATTCATCAGCGATATTGGTCTGTAATTTTCTTTTTTCGTAGCATCTCTGTCTGGTTTAGGTATCAAGGTAATGTTGGCTTCATAAAAGCTATTTGGAAGTTTTCCTGTTTTTTCAATTTCATGAAAGAGTCTTGCCAGGATTGGTAGTAGTTCCTCTTGAAAGGTTTGAAAGAATTCATTAGTAAATCCATCTGGGCCTGGGCTTTTGTTTTTGGGCAGACATTTGATTACTTTCTTAATTTTCTCAATAGTAATGGGTGTGTTTAGTTATGCTACATCCTCTTCATTCAATCGTGGAAGATTATAAGATTCCAAAAATTTATCCATTTCTTCCAGGTTTTCATTTTTAGTGGCATAGAGTTTCTCAAAGTAGTTTCTGATTACCCTTTGAATCTCTACCATATCAGTAGTGATCTCTCCTTTTTCATTCCTAATACGAGTTATCAAGTTTCTCTCTCTTTCTTTCTTTGTTAGTTTTGCCAGTGGTCTATCAATCTTGTTTATTTTTTCAAAGAACCAACTTCTGCTTTCGTTGATCTTTTGGATGGTTTTTCTGGTTTCCACTTCATTGATTTCTGCTCTCAGCTTTGTTATTTCCTTCTGCCTCCCTATTTTTGGATCCTTTTGTTGAGCGCTTTCTAATTCTATGAGCTGCGTCATTAAGCTATTCAGGTATGCCCCTTCTTCTTTCCTGATGTGTGCTTGCAAAGCTATAAATTTTCCTCTCAGTACTGCTTTTGCTGTGTCCCATAGGTTCTGATAATTTGTGTCTCCATTGTCATTTGTTTTCAGGAGGGTTTTGATTTCCTCTTTGATTTCATCTCAGACCCACTGATTATTCAGTATGAGGCTATTTAACTTCCAGGTGTTAAAATTTTTCTTCTGTGTCCCTTTGTAATTTATATATAATTTCAGGGCTTTGTGGTCAGCAAAGGCAGCCTGCAAAATTTCTATCCTCTTGATATTATAGAGGTATGTTTTGTGTGCTAACATGTAGTCTATCCTAGAGAATGTCCCATGAACATTAGAGAAAAATGTGTATCCAGGCTTCTGGGGGTGGAGTGCCCTGTATATATCTACTAGGCCTCTTTCTTCCATTTCTCTCCTCAGGTCTAGTATATTCTTGTTGGGTTTCAGTCTGGTTGACCTGTCTAGTGTTGACAATGCCGTGTTGAGGTCTCCCACAATTATTGTGGTGTTATTGATATTATTTTTCAGATTTGTCAACAGTTGTATTAAATATTTTGCTGGCCCCTCATTCGGTGCATATATGTTTAGAAGGGTGATTTCTTCCTGCTGTACATATCCCTTGATTAATACAAAATGTCCATCTTTGTCCCTTACAACTTTCCTAAGTATAAAGTTTGCATCATCTGATATTAATATGGCCACTCCTGCTTTTTTTTGGGTGTTGTTTGCTTGGATGATTTTTCTCCAGCCTTTTATTTTGAGTCTATGTTTGTTCTGACTATTCAGGTGCGTTTCTTGTATGCAGCAGAAGGTTGGATTGAGTTTTTAGCCACTCTGTGTCTCTTAACTGGTGCATTTAGTCCATTGACATTGAAAGAAAGAATTGTCCTGGGAGTTAGTGCCATCTTTATATTAAAGTTTGGTGTGTCTGTTGGTAAGCCTTGTCTTAAAGTATGCCGTTCAGTTTTTCTTTTAAGAATGGTTTTGAGTCTGTGAAGTTTTTGAGCTGTTGTTTGTCTGTGAAACTATGTATTGTTCCTTCAAACCTGAAAGTGAGTTTTGCTGGGTGCAGTATTCTAGGCGAAGCATTTATTTCATTGAGTTTTGTCACTATGTCCCACCATTGCCTTCTGGCCTTGAGTGTTTCTGGTGACAGGTCTGCAGTAAATCTCAAGGATGTTCCCTTGAATGTAATTTCTCTTTTCGATCTTGCTGCTTTCAGAATTCTGTCTCTATCTATGGGATTCGTCATTGTGACTAGGATGTGTCTTGGGGTGTTTTTTCTGGGGTCTCTTTTAGTTGGCACTCTTCGGGCATGCAGGATTTGATCACATGTATTCATTATCTCTGGTAGTTTCTCTTTAATGATGTTCTTGACTGTTGATTCTTCCTGGAGATTTTCTTCCTGAGTCTCTGGGACTCCAATGATTCTTAAGTTGTTTCTGTTGAGCTTATCATAGACTTCTATTTTCATCTGTTCCCATTCTTTGAGTAATTTTTTCATTGTTTGATCATTTGCTTTGAGGCTTTTTTCCAATTTCTTCTGCTGTATGTAATTGTTATGTATCTCATCTTCCAGTGTACTGATTCTATCCTCAGCTGCTGTTAACCTGTGGGAAATCTCAAACATGTTTTTCTTCAATTCATCTACTGAGTTTCTCAGACCTGTTATTTGATCTGAAATTTCTGTTTGGAGTTTTCTCATTTCTATCTTCATATTCTCCTGATTCTTTTTAGTTTTCTCTTCTATACTTTGTTTGAGTTCTTTGAACATGTTCCATATTGCAACTCTAAACTCCTTATCTGAGAGACTGACTAGGTGGTTGGTCATGTTCAAGTCATCAGAGTTGCCATCTTCATTCTCTATGTCTGGCACTGGCCCATGTTGTTTCCCCATTGTCACACTAGTACTGCGTGTTTTTCTACATGTTGTGATTGTATTCATCGGCTAAATGCTGTGCACCATCGCGAAGGGGAGCGGAGCAACCGTGCTCCTCTGGCTTCTCCCTTTCTGGGCGTGTCGACTCACCTCCACGGAAGGCTCACAGGAAGGCAGGCTGGCAGATGGGCCGCACCCAGGATGAAATCAGGCCAAAAATGCAGGACAGCAGAGTAGAGAGGCAGAAGTGTGCTGGCATTTGAGATCCAGCGAAGTTCAGTGGCTCCTCCCTTTCTGGGTGTGTCAACTCACCTCCATGGAAGGCTCCCGGGAAGGCAGACTCCCCGGAAAGCTCACAGGAAGGCAGGCTGGCTGATGAGCTGCACCAAGGGTGAAATCAGGCCGAAAATGCAGGACAGCAGAGTAGAGAGGCAGAAGGGTGCTGGCATCTGAGATCCAGCGAAGTTCCGAAAAAATGTATTCTTAATCCAATATTCTTCCATTTACTATTGGGAAACTCAAGTTTAAAAAGTAAATACTGATTTTAAATATTTTAGATATTTTAATAACATTAACACTGAAGACTTTCTCAACTGTATTTAATTTAGACAAAAAATAAAAAAGAAATCCTTATTTACCAAGTTTTACCTGTTTAATCTGTCCAGCCTAATGATATTTTGCAAAAGGCTACTTATATGTGTGTTCTTGGTGTGAAAGTGTTTCTTCTTTGTCTCTTTGCCTCTCACACACATTACTTTTAAATTTTATTATATATATATTTGAATAATTAATTCATTTGTGTGGCCTACCAATACTTATTCCAGAATATAAATTATACTTTCAAATTTAAGTATAAATTTTGTCAGTTCAATTTATAACAGAAATGCTTTACTGGAAGAAAGACCAAAAGGTGAAACTATCTTCCATTTTAATTGTAATAAATTAACTTAATTCCTTGCCATTTTTAATTTTTGCTTAGTCTTTTAATACATTATTTTATATAAGCTAGTAATGTTAACCAATGTCAATAGTTAGTAGGAATTAAAAAACATATGCCTTCTTTGACTAGTCAAATATATAACAACATTTAAAGTTAAATTTTTGTTTGTTTTGGGGCCACAACTGGCAGCACTCAGGGGTTACACTGTGCCCTCAGAAATCGCTCCTGGCAGGCTCAATGAACCATAAGGGACAACAGGGATCGAACACGGGTGTATCCTGGGTCAGCAGCATGGAAGGCAAACGCCATACCACTCTGCTATCACTCTGGTTCCTAAATTTGAAATTTTTTATGTGACATAATATCACCAGTTTAGCCAATTTTAGTGTTTTGTATTTGCTTTCATCTAAAACCTCATGTATATAATTACTTTGCCTTAATTTTAAAGAAATTTGAGCTTGGGGCCAGAGCAGTGGTAAACGGTAAGTCCTTGCCCACACTAGCCTAGGACGGACTGTGGTCCGATCCCCTGGCATCACATATGGTCCCCCAAACCAGAAGCCAATTCTAAGTACATAGCCAGGAGTAACCCCTGAGCATCACCAGGTGTGGCCCCCCAAGAAATACCACCCCAAATTTGAGCTTGAAACGCATATTCTAAAACTAGGCCTATATATGTCCATAAAAACTTAAACTTTGTAGACATTCTTTTAGATGTATAATTAATTGTGCTTGGCAGGTGAACACTCCCATATAATTTCTACCACAATGATGTTGTAGAACACATATATAATATTGGCTAATTTTCTTGATTCTTGCTCCATGATTTAAATGGACTATAAGTGTAAATATGGTCATGGGATGAGTTATTCCAATTCTATCTTCTATATCTTAATATTATATTCTCCTTGAATGTGTATACATGTGTTATCAAGTGCAGAATAGTAATTTCAGACTTTTGTGTATTGGCCCACAAGTTATGAGTACTTTATTTCTAGATATTACTGTGAATAAAATAGCTATGAACATTTAAAATATAGAACATTGTGTTTCTTTCTCTAGGGGAATATATAGGTAGCTGGTTTACTGTCCCATTCATTTCCAAGTGCTCAGATGTTAAGACATTTAACCAGAGGTCATTTAAATGAATATCTATTGTGCAAATATGCTCCAGGTGCTTTTGTAGACTCTAATTGAACCATATAAGGTCTGGGACAGGATTCAGTAGTAAAGAAATTCCTTGTAGATATAAGGCCCTTGTTATGTAATATATAATACCCAGCACAGCAGAAAAATAAATTAAAACTATATGTGAAAATTCTTGAAAGAATACAGTAAATCAAGGTTAAGATTCTTTTAAAGAATTAATATCAGGTTATTAGAATAAAAATATAAACTCTGAATGATCCATGTGGAGTTCCAGGTTTGGAAATTTTCACTATTAGTGTAATTTGTTCAGAAAAGAATTATAGAGGATACACATTATAATTGGCTTCAGTACAAGGTGAAAACACCTGTGTCCCAGATCTGCCTAGGGGCTTTTGCTGAGATTATATCTGTTTTCTGACTGCTACTAGACTGCCTCAAAAGCCCTTTAGGACCTTTCACTTAGTTTGTATTTCAGGAAGTAACATTCTTAATGACACTCACTGGAAATAAGACATCAATGGCTGAGCAAATTGAAAACTATAAGCATAGCTATATCTAAAAAAGTTTCAAAAATAATTATGCCAAAGAACAAAACCTTCTTAATTAAAACCACAATAGAGGACTTTAACTTTAGATGTTATATATTCTTTCTTTTTTTATATTTTTAGAGATCACACTCAGTAGTGCTTAGTGGTTACTCCCAGCTCTGCACTCAGAAGTTACTAATGGCAGTTGGAACTATATGAGGAACCATATAAGATGCCAGGAATAGAACCCAGGTCAGCTGAATGCAGGGCAAATGCTCTTCTCACTGTACTATAGCTCCAGCCCATATTTTTATTTCTTAATTTATTTATGTATACCAAACTTCATAGACTTAGTAATAATTTTTACACATCGGTCTACTTTCCAGACTTTTAAGAAAGCATCTGGTAGAATTTTATAAATCCATGATATAAATGCAGATATACATGTAGAAGTAAACATAGACATAGACATAAGTAATAAACAGATATAGTTCTAGATAGTTAGACATAACATAGATATACAGATATAAATATAGAACATAAAACCAGATTTTCTTGTTTGTTTGCTATGGGGGGTTTGTTGTTAGCCATAAATGGTGATGCTCAGGGCTTACACAGGGCTCTGCATTGAGGAACATTGATGGTTGTATTCAATGGAACATATGTGGTACCAGGAATTGAAACTTCATGGAAGGCAGACACAGGCTATCTCTTTAGTCCTAATAAATTAGAAGTGTAAATTGAATTATCTTAATCTTTTTAAAAGAAAAATATAATAAAATATAGTGTCAAAACTAGTATTCTTCAAAAGTTCACATTTTAAACAACAGTTACTTAACATTGTATGCAATCCCAGTTCTATGATTTTCAAGAAAGCCAACATATTTTTCTTGTAATTTTCTTGTAATTTGTCAAAACTTGACAAGATGTACTTTCCTAAAGGCAAAATCATGTGTTGAATGTGTTAAAACTAAAACCAAATTTAAGTGATTTTAAAAAAAATTTTTTTAAAAAGTCCACTAGCCTCTCATGTATTTTGAATAAACCTTTTATCTTTGTAGAATTCTGTAACATTTATGCTTGGTTCCATATAAAATAATGGTTCTTAGCACTATACTTCCAAATCTGATATTTAATTAATCAATGAAAAGTACTTAATAATAATCCTAATATTTTTATATTAGAAAGACATTTAGGAATAAGTGTCTGATAAAAGAGTAAGTATGTTTTCCCTTGAAAGATATAATTTTATTTGATATCAATAGACTGGTGACATCTGTGACTTGAAAAGACAAACATTTCATTCATTTAAAAACACTTTCAAAGATAGGTCAGAGTATCCATACTTTGTAAATCATATGTTCCAGTAAAAATTATGTTACTGGGGAAAAAATCTAATGTAGAATCACAATATTTTAACATTTTTCTTTATCTATATATATTTTTGTTTCCTTTCCTCACTTTTTTGCATTCTTTCCTTCTTTCTTCCTTTCCTTTCTTTTTTATTCTTATTTCCTTCTTTCTTTTTCTTTTGTTTTTTTTTTTATTTCTTTCATTCACTCATTTTCACTTTCACCTTCTCTTTCTTTTTATCATTTTCTCTTCCATATTGCATTAGTATGCATCAGAAGTGTTTTATTACTAGTTTTATTTTGCCTTATTTCTTTTTATTTTCTGGCCACACCCAATAATATTAAAGGATTAGACCTGCTTTGCACTCTATAATTACTCCTTGCAGACTCAGAAGACCACAAGGGATTCTAGAGATTGAACCTAGATCCTTCTTATGCAAGGCAAGTATTCTACCAAACATATTATCATTCCTGTACCTATGAGTAGTTTTTAAATCATGAAATTGGTTCTTTAAAGAATAACAGATTCATAACTTCTCTTATTTTGTGTATTTAAATATTTGGAACCTTTATAGGTATGAAAATTTCCTTTCGGTATTAGTTTACTTGCCTATTAATATTGCTATTTCTATCATTTACCTATTGAATATGTTGTTATTTATTTTATCAATATTTTCAAATTATATACACATTCATATTACTGTATAGTATAAAACTATGTGATAACCCTAAAACTATGTGAGATTGAGAAATTTCAAGAAAAATAAATAAATTATAGACAAATAAAAATAAGCACACGTATTACCATGATCAGAATGATGCAGCAAAAAGGGAACTTGAAATCAATAGAGATCTACATAAAAAAAGAAAAAAAACTCAAAAACTTAAATTTTACACCTAAGGGAACCTGAAAGAAGACAAAATGAAACTTTAAGTTAGTAACAAGAGAAGAAATCATAAAAAAAGGAACCAGAAAGGTTATAAATAAAAAGAATCCCAAAATGCAATACAACAAAGCAATAAAAGCAAGAGTTCTTTCTTTGAAAAGATAAAAAAAGTCAAACTTTAGTTAGTCTCGCAGAGAAAATAAATAAGTTTCTTTCTCCTTAAGCTCTAAAATTATGAGGAAGAAATACTTTGTATTGCCAGTAAATCTCTGATGCCTAAACCAAAGCAAATGATCATACTAAAATAATATTACTTAATATATTCAATAAAAAGATTTGAAATTCATTATAAAATACTGATCAGCCAACTTCAGCAACACATTAAGAAATCATAAGCTATAGCTAATATTACTTCTCAATTTTCAAAATGGTTTGAGAATCCAAGAACCAACAAAACGTAAATCAAATACACATGACCAAATTAAGAGATGTATAGAGGAGGCAGGAGCAATAGTACAGTGGGTAGGGCTTTTTCCTTGCCCTCAGCTTACCCAGGATCAATCCTCAGCATTCTATATGGTCACACTGAGCCTGCAAGCAGATATTTCTGAGTGCAGAGCCAGGAGTAATTCCTGAGTCCCACTGAGTTGGTCCCAAAACAAACAAAACAAAACAAAATATAGAATTGGACAAGGATCAGCATAAATACCTCTGAAAATGCTAACTTAAAAAATGGTGGTGGCAAATAGTATTTGGGGAAAATAATAAAGCATTAGGAAGACGTCAGTATAATGTAAGTAAATGAACTAATAATTTTATAAGATTGTATCATTGTACACTTTTCTACTATGTGAGAGCAGACAGAAAACACAGCATCAATGAACCAGGTAGCAGAAATAAAATCTCAATAGACACTAAGTTCTTGATCTCATACATAAACAATTCTACAATTGTAAAATTAATTCTGCTGTTCTTTTGTAAATATATCATCTGTAATACTTTGTTATAACAGATGAAGACAGGAGTAGATTTTAAGAAATATACTAATGAAAAGGGGGAAAGATCATATTGAGCCCTGTGTGATAACAGAGTAGATATGGATAAGCTTCAAGAGAACATTGTGATCAGAATGGACAATTTGGAAGCTTAATGACATTTCCTTAACACTACAATTAAAATCAATGTTGAACCTATAATTAAGAGATTTAGAAGAATCTAAATCTAGGACTCAGAGGCAAGAATGTATTGAATTAAGATGTGAGTTTTAGATAATGAAGTAGGTTAACTCAATGATAATATTTAAAAGATACAGCCATTAAGCTCAATAAAAGAGCCATCAGAAGATGATCCCAATGTAAATTATCAAAACCTTTTCTTTGTTAGGATTTAATTGGATACATAAAAGGAGAAATAACGGAAGTGAGATAAATTGTGATGCAAGGCAGTGGATAAAATTAAAATTAATCTTGGATAAGATAAAAGTCACTTATTTGTTTCAGACATGTGGTTACCTAAGTGTACTCCAATGCAACATCTCCTTGTTAATTTTTAGGCATGAAAATCTTCAACCTAACCCTAGAACTACCAGATAGGAAAATCTAATATATTAGTCCAATGTTCTGTGTTTTCAAAAAGGTTTCAAATGGCTTTGCTGTCTAGTAAAGTTGAAAACACATAAATATTAATAAGGACAAAACCTGTGAGATTTTAGACTTCAATAGAGATTGAGGGTTATGAGTATAATACACTCATAGTGTTTATGAGTATAATACACTCATAGTGTTTATGAGTATAATTGAGAGTTATATATTTGAAGATGAGGTCAAGCACATAGAAAATATAAAAAATTTGAGACTAGGTCTGGTGTGATAGCACAGTGGTAAGACGTTTGTTTTGCATGCAACCAACACAGGGCAGACTAGGGTTTGAATCCTGTCATCCTGTATGATCCCCCAAGCCTGCCAGGAGTGACTTCTGAGTGCAGAGCCAGGAGAAACCTCTGAGTGCTGTTGGGTGTGACCCAGAAACAAACAAAAATTAAATTGAGACAAGTGAGAAAATTCTCTAGTATACATGCCCTTTAATAAAATATAAATATAATATATAATATATTTATTAATATAAACATATATTGAACATACTGAACTTCACTATGATATTCCTCTTTGCAGGTATATGACTTTCTACCATGACTTTTTATATATGTTGGTGTCAGAGTAAAGTGGGGGATTACCTTGAGAATTATGCAATGATGATCAATACTTTTGTATCACATTAATTACTGATCATATCTTCTCTTCACAATCCTGTAAATTTCAGTATTGTTAAATAAATGACAATTTTATATCCTCCTTTTATGATATGGAATTACTTAACTGAACAGTTAGATTATACGGGGTTTAGATTCTTGTTATAAGGCAGAGTGGTTGTAAAGCATATGATTTCCTTTGGTTAAATTGCTTGCAGCAGTCAGAACTCATGGTGATACTTGTTAATGACACCATGTTATCTCTCCACTCCAGAGTCATTACTGTGTTCCCTCTGAAATTGCAAGCAATAGAATCTTATATACATCATTAAATAATGTTCTTGGTGATATGTTTATTCCTGTTTGAGAATGACTAGGAAGATAAACGCCCCCCCAAGGGAACTCAATCTAGTTTATTAAAAAGATAATATGATTTACAACATGTGAGTCACCTCTACCCCCATTATAACTTTACAGTTTGTTTCTTTTATTTTAGGCACCTTAGTTTACAATATCGTCAATAGTAGGATTTTATGTGTAAAAGAACTTAAAGCACCACATTCTACGTCTCTTTCCACTTCCCTGCAGTAGTGTTCTCACTTCTGATTCCCTCTGTCCTGTCCACTCATGTGCCCTCCAAGGACTAAGAGATAGGCAACATTTTTTTTGTATTTTCTTTATTTGAATCATTGGAATTCCCCCATGCTCAAATTCTTCCTTGAGAAATATCTAAAATGATTCCAATAATGACGTTTCCTTGTCATCTACTGACACTTTGGTTTATTTCACAAGTATGGAAGCTGAGTTTTACATTTTACTAAAGCAAAAAGTGTAAGAAAGTTTGCAAGCAAATGTATAAATTGTTAGAGCTTAACCCTCTGCAGCAGTAGATGGGAAGACTAAGAACATGCATTTTTATTCTATAATTTTATCTATATATAGTTTTAACAATCGATTGCACAAGTTGAGAGAAAATGGAATCATTGAAATACATTAGTTAATAAATTATACATATTCCAGCCATTTTTTTCAGTCAAGAAAATATTTAGTGACAAGCTGATGGATAGTTAGTAGAATGTCACTTCATCTAAAGCAGGTAATGTAAGCAGCATAATTTGGAGTCTGCGTTGCTTTTCTATATTCCCCCCCACTGACATTTGAATGACATTTCCAACATGAAAAATAATGATTTTTATACTAACCATATTATGATGATGATTCAGTGTATTTCAACTTACACATGTGCACTTGAGAATGTCCTAGTCAGTTATAGTCTCTTCACATCTAAGGAAGTTCCAGGGTCTAAATTATTCATTAAGCCTTTATCAGTTAGTGAGACAGTAGGGCTTATTTAAAAGGAACTTTATTTAGATTACTTAGAGATAAAAGCCATTAAAAAGAAAGAGAAATAAAGTTCCATGTAAGCACATACAGATGCTATAGAATATGATTAAGAGAATAACTGATTTTGAAAGAAGAAAGATAAGGAGAAAGCAAAGGAACTGATAGTTTGCTAGTACACTAAGCTGAATACAAAGCAGTGCTTCCAGCTGGTTTTCTTTCCCATGAATCCTTTTTTAAAAAGTTTCCCTAGTTTATTTACTATTTAAATGTCTTTCTTAGATGTTACTTTGAATATAGGCATATAATAAAGTAAAAAAGGCAACATATTGCTAACAGTTTGAGATTTTCAGAGAAGTAAGTTGCTAAATATTTTTACTACAATTCTCATTATCTTAAATCATTCAGTTGTATAGAAAAGACAGTGCTGTCCCAGTACATAAAAGGCTGTTTTATTTTTAATTTCTTAATTTGTTTTCAGTAATAGTTTGCTGAGATGAAAATAATCTGTTAAATCCATCTAATCTGTAAGGTTTTTATTTTGTTTTAAAGTTTTCATTTTAGTCAAAATATTTAATACCTTTGTCGACTTGACAGTTTATTCCTTAAAAGTAGATCAAGAAAGCTATTTGAACTTTAACAACTATTGTGATATGCTTTTACATTAATATACATTGGTAGGTATTATTGGTTGAAAGATAATAGAAAGTCCTGGCATTCTAAGGATTCATAGAAAGAGGGAATTAAGCATGTAAGAAGTTTATGGAGTCAAGTCTAATAGGTTTAGTTAATATAGATAAAAAATATAGAGTTCTATAGAAATATGTAGTTAATTGTGACTAAAATGTTCAAGAGTTTGTAGAGAACAATAAAAATTCCCCTGTTTCTTCAGAATAATTTCTGCATTTTTAAAAAGTTTTATGAAATATTTTAAGTTGGAAATTAAAAACATTGCTGCAAGCTTCCCATCAGTTTTCCAATATACATTAATATGTATAAATGTGGGGCCATAGAGATAGCATGGAGGTAAGGCATTTGCTTTCATGCAGAAGGACAGTGATTTGAATCCCGGCATCCCATTTGGTCCCCAAGCCTGCCAGGAGCGATTTCTGAGTTCATAGCCAGGAGTAAACCCTGAGCACTGCCTGGTGTGACCCCCAAAAATGTATCAATGCATATAATAACTATATGTGTATTTTAGACGTATATTGAGATTTGGGATTTTGTCAGTTTTTTTTCCAATAAACTAAAAATATTATTGAACAAATTACATCTAATTTCTTTTTTTTGGTTTTTGGGTCACATCCAGCAACACTCAGGGGTTACTCCTGGCTATGAGCTCAGAAATCACTCCTGGCAGGCTTAGGGGATCATATGGGATGCCAGGATTTGAACCACCATCCTTATGCATGCAAGGCAAACATCTACCTCCATGCTACTCTCTGGCCCCAAATTACATCTAATTTCTTTCTAGAATATTAATCCATTTAATGGAATTCAGTCTGAATGAATGTCAATCAGGGGACAAGCAGCATATTTAAATATGCAGAAGAAACATTACAATTAATTATTTTGCCATGCATATTTTATTGGGAAGGGGAGAAATCAAGATCATATATTTATAGTAATGTCATCATATTTGATCTAATCTAGGTTATATTGCAGATGACCTTTGCCTTGATTTTATTTGGACAGACTGGACTGGAGGGATTGCACTTCTCGGGTATTTGCCTTGCACACTACTGACCTAAGTTTAATTGTAAACATCTTATAAGATCTGATCTAAGCACTACTAGGAGTGATCAGTGAGTGCAGAGCCACGAATAAGTCCTGAGTGCAGTTGGTTGTGGCCAAAAGAAACAATAATTTAGATAAGTAAAGCTCTACAAGGAAAAGTATGTGTGTATGCTTTTAGTACATATATGCTCAATTACTTTCCCAATTTAAGCTAACATTAAGTGATAAATCAACATACAGTATAGTTAGGAGCCTATAGTTTATTAAACATACTTATAAATACGAAAATTACAGTTTCTTTCCTTTTCCTAGTGTACAAGTAGCCTTGCCTTAGCTCCAGAATTAATATATCTTTAAGATAAAAATACTGTGATTGATTAGGGACTGGAGAGATAGCACAGCTGTAGGGCTTTTGCCTTGCATAGGGCTGATCCAGGATGGACCTCAGTTCTATCCCTAACGTCCCATATAGTCCTCCAAGCCAGGAGCAATTTCTGAGCGCATAGCCAGAAGTAACTCCTGAGTATCACCGGGTGTGGCCACAAAAACAAAAAAAAAAAAAGTAAATGAAAATTTAAAAAATACTGTGATTGGGTTGAAGATACTACAGGGAGAAGAGTACTTGCCTTGAATGCAGAGCTCCCATATAGTCTTCTGAACATCGTAAGAAGTAATCATAAAGCATAGAGCCAGGCTTAATCCCTGAATACTGTCTGGTATAGCTGAAAGCAAACCAATAAATAAAAAACAAAATTATGACTGCATTATAAAAGACTTTTTCAAAGCAAATTTTTTAGCAGAAGAGATGTGAAACACAAGTTTAGACAGCCTCCTGATTTAACTTGTTACTGTCATAAATTGGAATCTAGGCAGATATCAAAATACTAAGTTTAGGCTGTAAAATTATTAGACAACACCTTTGAAAGGAAGTGGGAAAGGCAAAATTGGGGGAGAGAGATGGCCACTCATTTATGTTTTAGTCAATCTTCTCAGTCAATTCCAGCTTCTATCATAAAATACCATAATCTGAGGGGTTTAGTGGAAACCATTTAGAAACTTCTTTCTGAACATGAGAGTTCTTGTAGTTTAAGACTATAAGTAGCCATGTTCTAGTAAAAGCTTCTTTCTTGGTATTCTAGTAAAGGCTCTTTACTTAGGGCATCCTAACATAAAAGAAAGGTCAAGAGAGAGATATCTTAAAAATAAGTAAAAAAATGTAATTTACAAAATCATTGGTAGTTGAGTTTTAGACATATAATCTAGCATGACTCACACCAGTCTCAATGTCCTTCTACCAGTGTTCCTGAATTCCCTCCTCCCATAGCCAACAACTTTGACAGGCACATTATAGTTATACTCTCATATTTTCATTACCATGGAGTCTGTTGTTTGGTTATATGGAGATAAGGCTTTTAAAAGACATGCATTCATTTAAACAGAATTCTACTCTATGATTTAATTAACTTCCAAGATCTCTTAAGTTTCTCAAACCATTATACAGGGAGAAATTTCAACATTTTGGAGAGACGTTAATTTCAGTTCATAGCAACCAACCTCTGTGGGATCTATGGAGTGACTTTCTCATCAGAATTTTTCTGAACCAATCAAAGACATATATTAATATTACAGAGCCACTGGGCTGTCAGATGCAGACATTTTCCTATTTGTTGCTGCTCTGGTGAGGGAGCTGTCTACAACTGAGAATAACCTTTATTCACAGTGGTCATAAATTCATCTTTCTGCAGATGAATAACTTTCTATTGAGTTATAAAATTTATGAATTGACAGAGAATTGAAATATAGTCTCTTCTGGAAGAAGTTTATTGCCCTCATCACTGGAAACAAAGTTGACAATATGATTGAAATCTATGGTATCAAATTATGTGGGATATAAAGAAACATGATGAGGATTAACAAAGAACCAAAGATAACAGAACCTTAGGATTTGTCTATATATCAGCTTATCATAATGTAAAAGGGGTGTTGCATTGAGCCAGGGCTGTGAAGACAGGGGTGGTTACAGTGGTGGAGAAGCTCCACTAAGGAAGAGACTGTGATGTTGGGATGTTGTACACTCTATCACTAACAATATTGCAAATCATGATACCTAAAATTAAAAATATATATTTAGAGATGGGAAAAATAAATAATTAAAGAAACCAATAATAATGGATACAAGAAAAATTACATAGAGAATATAGTCATGTACCAACATAATTCCAAACAGCTCCAACAAACTCCAAGGAGACTTGAACAGTGAACAGTAAGATTAGGAATATAAAATAGCATTAAAGATTCAATTATCTAAATTTCTATTGGCCCACACATCCAGTATGAATTTTAAATAAATGTACAAAGCACATAAGTAGGCAATCAAGCAATATTAAATCAAAAAATATAAATCAATCACAAAAACAAATAAGCAAACAAACACAGATGAAAAGCTTATCTGTTGCTTTTGAGATAATTAAAATCAAAATTGTGGGGAGGGAGAACTGGTATGGGAAAGGGAGAGAAGAGGCCTTTTTTGGGGGGGGCATGGTCACACCCAGCAGCGCTCAGGGGTTACTACTGGCTCTGTGCTCAGAAATAGCTCCTGGCAGGCACGGGGGATCATATGGGATGCTGGGATTCAAACCACTGTGCTTTTGCATTTAAGGCAAATGTCTTACCTCCATACTATCTCTCAGGCCCTGAGAAAGAGACTTTGAGACAATCGTGGAGGAAAATAGACACTTCAAGGTGTGTGAGCAGTGTTTTATTCATTAAAACTTGTCACTGACTATTGTAAAATTGTAAATTAATGTGACTAAACTAAAAGGAAAATAAAACTAAGATAATTACTTCACTACAAATATCTCCTAGCAGTGTTCAGGGTACCATATATACTGCCATAGATGGAACCTTGGCCTGTCACTGAAAAGGTCATCTCTCTAGTCACCATTCTATCTCCTAGTTCAACAAAAATCTGTTTTTTTAAACAATTATTTATTTACTTATTTATTTATTTAAGTTTTGTGGCCGCACCGGATTGCTCAGGGGTTTTCCTGGCTTTGTGCTCAGAAATCTATCAGGGCAGGCTGAGGGGACCATGTGGGCTTCCAGTAATCAAACCAGGGTCTGTTCCAGGTAGGTCATGTGCAAGGCAAATGCCCCACCACTGTGCTATAGCTCTGGCCCCAACAAATTTTTTGGATATTAAAGCCAAACAATGTTTTTGGAGCCGGAGCAGTGGCACAGTGGTAAAATGTTTGTCTTGCACCTGCTGACCTAGGATGGTCTGCGGTTAGATTCCCTGGTGTCCCATATGGTTCCCCAAGCCTGGAGCAATTTCTGAGTGCATAGCCATGAGTAACCCCTGAGCTTCACTGGGGGTGGCCCAAAAACAAAAACAAACCAATGTTTTATCTTTGGGGCCACACACAGCAGTGCCTACTCTTGGCTTTGTACTCAGGGATTGCTCTGCTGACTCTGAGACTATATTGGATGCCTGAGATGGAACCTGAGTTGGCCATGTGCAAAGCAAGCAAACACCCTACCTCACTGTATAATTGCTCCAGTGGCTCCTAAAATCAAATTTTCTAAATATTTTTTTAACAAATTCTTTCTAAACATAATCTTGATCATGTCAATTTTTTCAATAAAACTAAAAATTTGTAGTCCTCGTCCAAATACATTTTTTATTTACATTGAAATTGATGGTCCTCAAATTGCAATGATTTTCATTCCTAGCAATATTTTTCCATCATTTCAGAAATATTGCTTTGTTTTGATTTTAGTTTGTTTCTTTTGTGCCACACTCATCAGTGCTCAGGGCATATTCTTGGCTCTAAGCTCATGGATCACTCTCAGAGATAAGATCAAACTAGGGATCAAACCTGTTTGGCCACTTGCAAGAACCTACCCATTGCAGTATATCCCTAGCCCTGATTTTACTATTTTAAAGTTATGGTGACAGAAATATTATTAATAATAGTCAATACTTCAAATTTATAATACAATAAAGCTTAAATATACATGCACAGAAATTATCTTAAAATAGGGCTAGAGAGATAATGTACAAGTAAGTTACTTTCCTATCATGCAACCAAAACAGGCTTGATCATTGGCACTGCAGATGGTCCCCTGAGCATATCCAGGAGTGATCCCTGGATATAGAGCCAGGATTAAACCCTGACTTCTGCTAGGTGTGTTTTCTCCAGACCCTCAGAATGAATGATAATATGAGATAAAAACTGATAAAACTAGTAATGGAAATAAAGTTGGAGACATCAGCAACTTAAATCTGTAATTTTTAGTGAAACAAGTAGAAAATCATATTAATAATACAAGTTGAAAATTTGTACAAATTTGTGACAAAATTTTATTACTGATATAAACTACTTGATATTTGTAAAGTATTACATTCAATCACCTCAAAATGTGTCTTTATAGGTCTTGTCAAACATCCACCAATATCTTGCAGTCTTGGTCATAGATCATACGTTTTTGAGGAACACAAATGTTATTTACCCTTTAAAGTGGCTCAAAATTTAACAAGAAATAGAGTAAAACTATTTCTAAAATTTTCCAAAAGTATATTTGAAATAATTTTATGACTTTAATTATCATTGATTTAATAGAGATAGGAGTTCTGAAATCTATCTGAAGATGAACATAGATAGCAAACTACTTATAAACTATAGAGGACTAAAAATAACCTAACATCAGTACCTAATATCATAGCAATGTATGGTAATATTATATAAAAAATACAAGTGGTTCATTATTGCTCAATGAAGAAAGGCCACATTTGAAATGTTCATTATTGAAAGTTATTCTTAGTACTAAATTGGGAACACTTAATGAGTAAGTGCTTATGTGTGTGTCAATTTGTATGCGGGCTGTGCTGGACTTTATTTTATTCTCCAATATTCTTTATTTACATTACAAAATGATTGTTTTTATTCCAATAGGTCCTCACTAAATTTTCACTCAGTGTTCAATTCTCTTCAAATATTACAGCTGAAAATAACTTGACTTCTGGAACTACTTTTGGAAACTCATACTGTACCATTAATTCTTTTACATATTTGTTAGTAAATTGTTAACCATCTTATTTCATATTTTCTCTTTGTTTGACTAAATCAACAAGTTATAAGATTAATTTTTAACAATTAATAGTTATTAGAGATATATTTAGTGCAACATTTTAATTTTGCTATTACAATTTTATTACAACCATTTTAAATATTTTTATAAATCTGATTAGCAACTTGTTCTATCAAACTTTTTCACTTTTTATATATATTAATTTTCATTACCTCTCAAGAAAATGAGATTAGTTATTTTAAATTATATTGAGCACATTTTATTATTCAAATATATTTTGAGACAAATTAATAATAATCATATCTCAGTGCCTGATTCTCTTAAAATTCTCTGAAAAACTTCATTAGTGTATTTTCAACCTAAATTTGAATTTTTTCCATTGCTCTGTGTGTGCTTACACCTGCACATGACTAATTCTGTTTAAAACATGAACCCTCTTCAACCTTAATCTCATGCACCTTTTCATGTGAGTGAAATTTTCTAGTCTAAGACCACATATTACAATTGAACTTTTCAATTCTGAGAACAAGAGGACCACTTGGTCTGAGTTACTTTTCCTGTTCCCCTATCCATACTTCCTCCTTTATTATTGAACTGCTTTTATAGAAGTGGCTAGTACAAAAGCTATATAATTTTCTTTATGTTATTGCAGGAAAGGAAATATCTCCATATCTTGATGCAAAAGGAAGGGTCTCATGGAATCCTCCATGACATTCTTCATGAATAATTAATAAAAGATTTATTTCTAGTTATCATAAGGAGTGCAATATTCCATGATGTTTCTTGAAATTCATAATTCCCACATACTCACTATATAACATTGTGAAAATAGTACTTTATATTTGAATACTAGAGTCATTTGTCATTTTTTGAGCAGTCAGGTCTTTTCATATTTATTCAACATGGTACATTTATTTTGGTGCTACAAAAGAAGTGTATTTACTTATCATATTTTTATCAAAATGTAATGTGTGTGCCAGTGTGTGCAAACATGTGAACATTTATATGTGTGTCTGTGTGTTATTTCAGATAACTTTCTTAGCCTATTTTTCCAGATAAGGAATTATATAGTTCTTTTAATTCTCTTCATATTAATGCCACATTTTTATTCTAGATGATTAACATTTTATTGTATTGCTGTTTTCAGTGGTTCTTTGTATTTTAAGCTAAAAATACTGCAAAGGACTGAAAAATATTTTACTAACATATTTACCTGACATAGTAATAAAAGCTATTCTAATTCTGGGGGATTTAAAATGTCCTGAATGTAACATATTTATGTGTTTTATCCTACTCTCCAGAATTGCTCTGCTTATGAAACTCAAGAAATAATACATGTATTTTTCAGTTAGAATCAACACTGTAAGCTAAATTATCTTTCAGTCGAAAAGTTTGCAATTGAAAGACTAATCCCCAAAGATCAGAACTGAATGATTCATGGGTGTACTAGAGATTAACTGAACCTCCTAGAAGACTCTGGTAGCAGTTCGCTGATCAATTGAAAAATACAGAACTTTCACAGTACTGTCTGACTGTATAGGAAGCAGAATTCAGATACAACTAAATATATGCCCTATTTGAAAAACAGAAAAATAGAAAAGTTGACATACTACAAAGCAAAACCCTACCTAAAAATGTTAGATAATACATAATAAGTATCAGAAGCATATTAAAATAAAAGAAACTATATTTTTTAGCATGTAGTCTAGGATTATGCTGAAAAGTTTAAAGTTAAGAAGCCTGATCTTGAAGAATCTTAAATGTTTCAGTGATTTTTTATATCATAGCACAGGCGTGTCCTAGGGACTTGATGTAGGAGGAAAAGGATCTATCAGTGTGTTTCTGTATTTTAGAGAATAGAGGAATACTGGTTTTGCCAAAACAATTATAATGTTGCAATTGACATAAAGATCCAAGTCTTAAAGTTGTCTTTACCTAAGAGTTCTTGTAAGAAATGTAAAATCCAAATATATTTTAATTTTGCATAAAGGTAAAGTATTATTATTTTAAATACCATTCATCTTAATAGGTGGCGACAAGCAATTTATAAACTGAGATGCTATTTTTTATTTCTGTTTTTGGATATTTGTATTTTTTTCAACGTTGAGTTCTTAAATGATAAGTTTGGAAAAATAAACACATTGTTTTTGCTGGTGATATCACTCTTTGGGTACTCTGTGGGAAGACATGTTAAAAGTATCTGATAAGCTTGTTTTTTAACTTTTTTGTTAAAAAGTTTCTAAGTGGGGCCAGAGCGATAACACAATGGTAGGGCTTTTGCCTTTCACGTGGCTGACCTAGGACAGATTTTGGTTTGATCCCTGGCGTCCCATATAATCCCCCAAGCCAGGTGTGATTTCTGAATGTAGAGCCAGAAGTAACCCTTGAGCATCACCCAAAACAAAACAAATAAAACAAAACAAAACAAAAAATTTAATGTGCTTCTTATTTGAAAACATTCTGATCCTATTTTTTGTAGAAAAGCAAATTAGAGATGGGACATTTTACCTAGCATCAGAGCATACAATTCTTTATTCCATAATTTACATGGTAACTACATGTGTAGTCAATTACATGTAGTCACTAACAAAAAATATAAGTGATTATATAATTAAATTCTATCTACTACTCATTTCCACAATTTTTTTTTTTTTTGGTTTTTGGGCCACACCCGGCAGTGCACAGGGCTTACTCCTGGCTGTCTGCTCAGAAATAGCTCCTGGCAGGCACGGAGGACCATATGGGACACCGGGATTCAAACCAACTACCTTTGGTCCTGGATGGGCTGCTTGCAAGGCAAACGCCGCTGTGCTATCTCTCCGGGCCCTCATTTCCACAATTTTCAAATTTCAGTGAAATGTTAGTTCAAAAAGAGTGTTAACTCACAAGTGTGTTATCTTACTATTGTCTATACTTACCTTCAACATGGCTTCTAAATTTTAATAACTATAAAAAGCATTTTATATGTAACTGAGAAGCACAAAAGTTTCTAAAATATATTTAAGGTACAATTATTTTTTACCATAATTTTCAGTTATTAAGTAAATAACCAAATGTATATATATGTATATCAGTAAAGATATTTTAACAGTGACATAACAACTTAGAATATAGGTTTTGATATTATTATTCTCATTTTAAAGACATCAAATCAAAGAAAAATTAATTGACTCATTCAAAATAAGAGATTTAGACTATTTGCTTTGGGACAGAATGATTGTACAGTGGGTTGGGTTGGGTTGGGAAGGAAGGAGAGAAAAATAGAAAGAAAGAAAGAAGAAAGAAAGAAAGAAAGAAAGAAAGAAAGAAAGAAAGAAAGAAAGAAAGAAAGAAAGAAAGAAAGAAAGAAAGAAAGAAAGAAAGAAAGAAAGAAAGAAAGAAAGAAAGAAAGAAAGAAAGAAAGAAAGAAAGAAAAAAGAAAGAAAGAAAGAAGAAAGAAAGAAAGAAAGAAAGAAGAAAGAAAGAAAGAAAGAAAGAGAAAGAAAGAAAGAAAGAAAGAAAGAAAGAAAGAAAGAAAGAAAGAAAGAAAGAAAGAAAGAAAGAAAGAAGGAAGGAAGGAAGGAAGGAAAATGAAGGGAGTGAGGGAGGAAGGAGGAAGGAAGAAAGAAGAAAGGAAGAAAGAAGAAAGAAAGAAAGAAAGAAAGAAAGAAAGAAAGAAAGAAAGAAAGAAGGAAGGAAGGAAGGAAGGAAGGAAGGAAGGAAGGAAGGAAGGAAGGAAGGAAGGAAGGAAGGAAGGAAGGAAGGAAGGAAGGAAGGAAGGAAGGGAGGAAGGAAGGAAGGAAGGAAGGAAGAAAAAGAAAGAGAGAAGAAAGGCTGAGAAATTGTTTTGAGCACTGAACAACAGAATATATAAATTTAATGTTGTTTTCCTTCCCTTAGAAAACATGCTATACATGGGCCAAAATGATAGTGCAGTATGTAGGGAGAGTTTGCCTTGCTCTTGGTCAACTGTAATTTTATCTTTAGCATAGCATCTCAGAGCACTACCATGAATAATTCCTGAGTGTAGAACCAGTAATAATCCCTGAGCATTACCAGGTGTGATCCCAAAACAAACAAAAATTATACTTTATTATGACAAATTTAGATGTAAGATTATTTTTTAAATGCAAATACTTAGTTTTATCATGGGGTTTGCTATGTACCACTTCATCATTTCTTTCCCTGTGGATTCCAAAAACACCCACTGGACTGGTTGTTATCCCACACAGATATGATTAGTTATAAATCTTCAATGGAGGAGTTCATTTCATTGTTATTCTAGTTAATCTTACTAAACTATATCATTGATATTTGTACTAGTTGATTACTTTTTCATGAGCATATATTCTTCAAAACACAAATTACATCATTTTTTCAAGGTTTAGAGCATATTATTTATTAGTAAAATGTTATTAAATGCTATTATTATCTTAGTTTTAATTTAAATTGATTCCAAAATATTTTATTGTATAATTACATATCTTGAGTATTATTTTAAACTGACTGTACTGTATAGTATTGTACATATGTCTTAATTCAGTAGCCCAAGTGTTCTTCATCTCAAGCATATGAAAAATGTCAGTATATATATCCTGTGCATTTATTATGTTTACTGACTACATTGTTTAAATACTTCCAACTAACATATGGTTTTGTCACTTTTTTTATTTTTAGTTGTGGTATACAGCTTGTAACTGTCAGACATGTTTATTCAAATTTATACAAGACAATAGGCTGTTCTCCAAAATTACATTTGGTTTCTGCCTGTTGATGTCCATTTTTAGGCATTTCAGCAATTTTTATTCTTTGACAACAGTATTTTTTAATCTCTTATTCCAAAGTATAACAATGAGGCTTTTTAATAAACACATTTTAAGAGACTGACAATCTTAATCATTTGAAGCATTTGAAGTGTCTTTTTAATGCTTCTAAAAAGTTTTATATAACATTAAATATACTAATTAAAATATATTCATTATAAATAAAATGAATTTTAGTAAAATGTATTTGATATCATTATATAGGTATCGAATCATTCTGGGTATATTTATGATGGGAAATGGTTATGTAGTTATAGTTAAACTTGTTAAATATACATGAGTGAATTGTGATATTTGAAAAATAACTCCTAAGTCAATTAATGATGTATCTGTTTTATTAATTCCAGTCTATACATAAAGTACATAAAATGTCTAATTTAATTTTGCTTTGTTTTGTTTATTGGCATACCCAGCAGTGCTCAGGGTATTAACTCCTGACTTATTCCTGGCTCTGCGCTCAGAAATTACTCCTGACAGACATTAGAGCCCTTTGGGATGTCAGAGTTAAACCCGACTGAGAGGCTTACAAGGCAAACTACCCACAGTGTTTCATTTTTATAGTTAAGTATTTTGTTATTTTGCTATTATTTATTTTTGCTACTCTTTATTTCTATTTAACTCTGTGTTGTCATTTCAATAGTTGATCTTTGTATGTATATTTTGAATCCTGCCACTTGACTGAGTCTTTATCATTTTTTACATATAATATCCTAACTTTTTTAAAAAAGATAACTTTCCAAAATCTTTTCTGATTCTACTGACATTTTTTTCTTGCCTAATTGCCGAGATTACTCTTTCCCATAAGCATTAAATAGAAGAAGCCAGAACAAGAGTCCTTTCCCTATTAGTGATTTTAGAAGAAAATATTTCAGTTTCTAATTGTTGCATATATTACTATTAGATTTGTCACTAATGACATTCAGTATGTGTATATATATGTATATGTGTTGATATATGTTGGTTTATATATTGGTTTTGGGGCCACACACACAGAACAGGGTTTACTCCTGGCTCTGCACTTAGAAGTCGCTCCTGGAAGGCTCAGAGGACTACATGGGATGTCAGAATTGAACCCGGGTCTGTCCCAGGTCGGCCACGTGCAAGGCAAATGCCTTACTGCTGTGCTATTGTTCCAGGCCCAGCATTTAGTATACTGAGATACATTCCTGCTATAACTTTTTGAGCCTTCTTTTCTTTTTTTTTTTTTTTTTTTTGTTTGTTTTGCTTTGGTTTTGGTTTTTGGGCCACACCCGTTTCATGCTCAGGGGTTACTCCTGGCTATGTGCTCAGAAGTCGCTCCTGGCTTGGGGGGACCATATGGGACACGGGAGGATAACTGCAGTCCGTCCTATGTTAGCGCTTGCAAGGCAGACACCTTACCTCTAGCGCCACCTTCCCAACCCCGAGCCTTCTTTTCTTAAAATGCATTTAATTCTGTTGAATTTTTCTCCATCTCTGTGATGATTATGTACTTTGTTCTTTATAATTATATTTTATAATATGTTGTACTTTCAGATTGACTTCTTGAACATATGAATTTTAAGTTCTGCCATGTATTTTATATATATCCCTTTTTTATTTTTTTATTTTTTTGTTCTTGGGCCACACCCGGTAACGCTCAGAAGTTGCTCCTGGCTTGGGGGACCTTATGAGACACCGGGGGATCGCAGGCAAGGCAGGCAGCTTATCTCTAGTGCCACTGCCTGGCCCCAATATATCCCATTTTTAATTGGGAACTTAACATTTTTGCTCTGGTGTTGTAGGAATTGTTATAGTTTTTAAATTTAATTCTATCTGATACATATTTTACAGATAACATTTTACCATGGACTTTGCAGCAACATGGATGGAACCAGAAAATACTATGTTAAATGAAATAAGCCAGAGAAGAATAAATACATAATTTTTTATTGCTTTTTCTTAAATGGAATATTTCTATGGCACTATGGATGCCTTCTAATTTGATGTCGTCTTGCTTGTATCTTTGTTCTTTTATGTAATGTATTTTTGACATATATATAAAATGACTTCAAGACAATGTGAAAAGTATAATTTATCTATGTCTTTATCTCATTTAAACTATTCTTAATAATGGCAGTTCATACATAAACTATGTAGATTGAATGACAAGCATTGTGTGAAGTTCTATAGAAAATTCAAATAATTTTGAAAGCATTTAGAAATTTCACAATACAATTTTCTATATTAGAAACTACAAAACACAATTTGACTGAGTCTAATAATAATGATATTAAGTATTTTATCTGATTTTAGCATATTTTGGAAATATGGTAAAATACCATACTTGCCACCTCACATTTAAACTTTGTAATATTTCTTCTGTGGTTAAGCCTCTATAATAGATGCTTAGAAAGAAATAATAATCAATAACTATGACTCTTATCCAACCACACTTTATTTAAAATAAAATAAGCAGTGGACTAATGTGGACACAAATTATTGTGTGTTGACTCTTTATTTAAATCAATAAATTTTCCACACCTATCATTGTTTGAAAATTTACTGAAGAAGAGACAGTAGGCAGAGTAGATCGATGCCCTATTGTCCTACATGTAGGAAAAAAATTCTTCACTTCCTGTGCTTGTTTGAGCCGTGGTGCCTTTTATGTCAATCTATTCTTTGGTAGAAACTGTTTCTCATTCATCAATTATTTTAAATCATTTTTATACAACCTATATATGAAGTCATATTTCTATAAAGGCGTGAGTTTGTTTCTGTGGGTGTTCATTTCTGCATAGTTATTTGTGAATTACCTATTATTTTCAATTATCCATGCTTCTGTAGCCTTTCATCAGCATGAATAATAAAGTGCTGAGTTCAGTTACCAAATACGAGTATCTGGAAGGCATTAAAAAAACTTACAAAATGCCTCACTATTATTTTTATGTTGAATGAAATTAAACAAAAAGATTAGTGTACATGCTAAAGAAATATGGGGTAAATTGATTATGGCTCCCTGCAGATATGACTTCTTATATGCACGATAACAAATACAATCTTAGTTGAAGTATAATTATAATTTTTATTGCAGTAAGTAGTATATCTTAAATCTGCTACTTGAATTATAATAAAGTTCAAAAGCTGTATTTTATTATAATGAAGATTCATTCATATGATTACTTATCTATGCAAAACTTAAGCTCATCCAACTCAAATAATATGGATATAACTTTTTTTTAAATAAAACTTCTTATGAAAGTTGGAAAGACAATAGAGCTGAAGGGAAATTGTCCCACATGCTTTCAAACACATTTGAACATAGCACTCCATCTAGACCCCAAAATCTGTTAAGAGTAAATGCTGAGCTCAGAGGTAGAGTAAACCCTAAGTACAGCTGGGTGTATCACAAAAAGAAACAAAAATAAGACTCTTATTTGACCTGATTTTTTCCCTCTACCTAATTGTATAAATCAATCATACACATTTTAAAATTTTTAATGTTTTTTAACAAATAGCTTAAATATTACACTAACAATTATAAAAAAATCCAATTCAGTAATAAATGTATAATTTCATTCTTAGATATATAAGTATATCTATAGATAGATGACAGATATAATGGGTTGGGAAATGTCATCACATCCTTCATCAGAGCATTTTCATGTCTTCCTGTGGTGAACACCTGTGGCTTGTTGGAAATGTGTTTTCTTCTTAGGACTATTAAACACTATATTTTTAGAGTGGATCAGTTCAGAATTATTTAAACAGGTGTTTCTATAATTATGATGCATTGGGAAATCTACAATGTTCAATGACTTTTAGCTTCATTTCTGCTTAAATGATAAAAATCTTGCCCCTTATGTAATACAGTTTTACGAATGATTTGATAGGTTAAGCATACATTTGCAAAAGTGACTTTTAATAAACCAGACAGATTTTTCTCTTTTAAATTTTCGAAAGTAAGTAGTACAGTTAATCATTTTATAACTTGGTTATTTTATAGAGTATATAAAGCTATCGCAAAGGTTCAGAAAAAAATTCAGATGCTATTTTTAGAGAATATTAAATTGTGTTAGAGTATCTTACAATATTTGAAGTCCATTTATACATATATGTATATTCACTATGGCATACTCAGAGTCAACCCTAAATACATTTATACATGGTATACATATTGAGCCTTAAAGTATAAAAAAGGGTACTTTTATATTCCTTATTATATAAAATAAAATGACAATTGAGTGTGATTTAAAATTGTATAAAATACCTATTACACTCAGACAAATAATTTATTTAACATATAAAAGTACCCTATGTAGCTCCATCCCCCCATTCTTGGTGTAACCTTACCTACAAGAAAGAACCTCCCATTTCTGGGAGGAGTCTTGGGGAAGTTACAAAAGGTTTGGCCTCAGAGGCAAATAGGGATTTGCATGGATGGAGAAAGTAGCAAGAGGAAAGATGGCTGAAAGACAAGTTAGAATGCAGTGCTGACTAAGGATCCAGCGTAATCCAGGTTATGATCTAGGCAACACATGTTGGACAGGGCCTGGAATAAAGATGATCTACCTTGATGATCTGCCTGTGAATTTTCTACCCGCTGCTCTCCTGAACTTGCAGACCCACCAGCTAAGCCCCTCCATTCATTCCATCACCATCCAGCTCCGTCCAAAGGGCCTCTTTATTATTTTATTCAACACCCTCTCAGCCTTAGTGATAGCATAGTGAGTAGAGCATTTGCCTTGCACTTGGCTGACCCAAATTCAATCCCAGGCATCGCATATAGTTCCCCTGAACTAATCCCCAGAATCCCATATGGTTCCATGTACTGCAGTTCGACTTGGAAACTCCCCTTGGGTACCCCCCCTTGGCCTTTGGACTTGAATACGCCCCTTGAATGCCCACACTATAATAAATGTTGAACCTATACAAGCCCCCTGTTTTTCTGGGTATAAAAGGAAAAACTTAGACTGTCGTGGAGGAGCCTAGGATAGTGAGCAGTACAGTGCTGGGGGGACATGAAACAGAGATAAAACATCAGAGAGATGCTACCTGCTTTCTATCTACTCTCTTTCTTTTCTTCTTTCAACCAGGCCCTCCCCTTCCATCTCTTTCCTGTGAGTTTATGTCTCTCCCTCTCTCTTAAACCCTTGGCCAGTGACAACAGGCCTCAGATTCCAGGAGGAATAAAAAAATACCTGTTTTCTCTTTCTCTCCTCTTCTCTCTCTCTATCCTGGGCAGGTTATTTCTTTATGTCACTCGGTGGGCTCTTGGCCCCACCTGACAGCTGGGCCCCATGGGCCTTGCAACATCAGGCACTGGCAGCCTTGTGCTTCTGCAGTTCCCTAAACCTATAAGGAGTAATTTCTGAGCTCAGAGTTAGGAGTAATTCCTGAATACCCCAGGGTTTACCAATAAATAAATAAATAAATACAATGAAATAAAATTGGGTAGATAAATAAATAAAATTATCTGTAAATGAGTTTACCTATTCTAAAACTATGCTTTGAAGCCATTTAAAATCTATGTTGGTATATTCTTAGTTTTAGATTAATGCCAACAGGAATTACTTGGGTGTACTCTCACCTCTGAAACACAGATCTAAAGGAAACCTATTTTTATTTAACATGCTTATGTCATCTTCACTTTCATAACTAGCACTGTTACATTCCACTTTCTCAGACTACTTGCTAACTAAAATGGAGAATAATCTCCAGGTATGGTCTCAGCAACCTGAAGTATGTGCATGTATTTACTTCATAGTAGAACTATGGTAGTATGTTAGGTGAGTAGTTATGAAATATCTGTTCATTCATGCTCTCATTCCCTTGCAGTAAGAATTCTGTAACTATTGTCTAACCCATGCCTTGGTATTTAGTACCTGAAGAAAGAAGCTGCAACTAACTTCCTGAGACTTTTAAATCCTCTTTCTTCAAGACATTAAGAGGACTCCAGCTGCTATTGTCTTCACTACTGACAGATTTATTTGTATTAGATGAAAACACAATTCATAGAAAATAACTAAGAACTTATATTGTTAATATGGGACAGTGTGTACAATGAAAATGAGTAGGAAGCACAATAACTTCTTATACATTTGATGGACAAATAGCATAAAATAGAAAACTTAAGAACATAAAATAATAATAAGGTAGTCCTGTCTTTCTCCTCATCTTCCACAAAATATCCAAGTGTCAATGAATAGCGAATGTGTCTATATTCCTAATGATATAATAGTAAGTTAAGATATTCTCAACATTTGTGTGCTAACATGATTCTGAAAGGAGAATACCATTTATTGGAGCTGCAATTTTTTGTTGTCTTTCTGTCATAACTTTGCATGACATTTAACTTTATTTTTAAAAAGATCTAGCATTGGGCCCGGAGAGATAGCACAGCTGTGTTTGCCTTGCAAGCAGCCGATCCAAGACCAAAGGTGGTTGGTTCGAATCCCGGTGTCCCATATGCCCCCCCCCCCCCCCCCGTGCCTGCCAGGAGCCATTTCTGAGCAGACAGCCAGGAGTAACCCCTGAGCACCGCTGGGTGTGGCCCAAAAACCAAAAAAAAAAAAAAATCTAGCATTTGTCACAGAGTTGGTATGAATGAAATGTTTATATAACTAGAAGTACACATTAAAGAAACTACATTGTGAGACTTATATTTTAGAAATTGAAATGCAGAATTAACAGAGATCATATGGCTTGCATCCCTGATAGGCTTGCATCCATGGTGTCACAAAAGCCCAGCCAGAAATGATCCCTTGACTGCCAAGAATAAGCCAGGAATAATCCCTGAGCACTGCAGGTATGGTCCCCAAAACAAACATACACAAAAAAATATATTGTCTTTTACAAAGAGGACTCCAATTGATTACCTGGACAGGAAATTATTGAAATGTTTTAAAGAAATATTTTACTTCAGAAAGTAGAACAACAAGTTTAAAAAAAATCATAGCCTGAGCATACTGATGTCCTTTTGTATGAAATGTTAAAACTATGCATATTTTTCTTTTTATTAGCTTCTGCTGTTTAAACTCCATAAAGTATATTGTCTATTCACTTCATATTATTATCATACCTCAAATATAATTGCAGATTTTTAAAACATTTTCCTACTATTTTCTCCATATATTGCTATGTATTCTGAAAGTCTAGTGGCACTACTGTGCATAATTATATTTTAGTGCATGATTGGGAAGAGAGTAGAGGAGGAAAGGTGTTTGTCTTGCATGCTATCCCATCCTCTGACTACAGATGGTCTCCCGAGTTGTTCCAAAGTGTTATCATACATCTGTAAAATCATTTATTTTATAAATTTATAAAATAAATTCCATTTATTTTGAGTTAATTAGCACAAGTACCCTTAAGTATTTCAACCCCAACCCTCAGGTGATTTATGTTAAACTCTGACTAATATAAGTAGTAGTGAAATCAGCAAAAAAGAAGAAGCTTGGCTGACCCCGAAAGATTACCCCTTGGCTGAAATGAACCTTTTCCTGTGACTCTGTCTGATTTCTTGTGCAAGCTGAGACCCTCATATATTACAAAAAGGTGTCTGAACAAGAACGAGAGGCAATTCAGAAGGAGTGTGTGTAAGCTAATACTCTAATAAAGAGTATAGCACATTTAGTGCAACAAGACATGGCTGACATGGTGATACCAGTCTTGTTATTCAGTACTCTGAGAAATTTGTTACCCTCTCACTGTTTTGAAATTTTCGAGTCCCTGTTCAGGCACTATTCCATGGGAACTAACCTTGCAGTTTTGCAAGGCTTTCCAAAGCCTTCCAGTAGTGATCTCTAAGCACAAATTAATTACAAATAAGGTGATTTGGGTTGACAATGAGATCTAGGGGTCAGAAGATATAATACAGTATATTGGGTACTTGCCTTATACACAGAACAAGCCCAGCAATCTCAAAGCCAGAGCTCTGCCAGATGTGGCCCCAAAACAAACAACAAACAAACAAACAAAAGATAAACTAACTTGGGGCCTGAGCAATAACACAGCTGTAGGGTACTTGCCATGCATACCTCTGACCCAGGCGGGACCTCGGTTTGAGCCCCAGCGTTCTATATGGTCCCCCAAGCCAGGAGCAATTTCTGAGTTCATAGCCAGGAGTAACCCCTGAGCGTCACCAGGTGTGGCCAATACAAACAAACAAACAAAAAGATAATCTCACTTTCTTATGCTATCATTCCTGGTTTGCTTTAGAGTTAAAATTTAAAGCCCAATAACTAACCTCCTGAGTTCCAGCTTTGAAATGAAATACTATACATCCTCCAAAAGTATACAATTGTGTGATCCTGAATATACATTTGTAGTCATCTTAATTTTTGTTAGCAGATAGGCAACATCATCTTAAATGATTTCTTATATAGCTTTTAATGATGAACTTAATGAATTTAGCAGATTGTGCCAAAAGAGAATTGACAGTCAAAATTTCTGTTATTGTGTTCTTTTTAACTGATTTAACTCATGAAACAATTAAAGCACCTTTTCTTTTTCTCTTTACAGATACTATAGAGTGATTTATTGCCACACACAATTTTTAGTGTAAACATTTTCAAATGTGTTTGATGAATTGGGCTTATAAAGAAGCATTTTCAATCTTAAACTACTATTTTTTTTAAATCAACTGAGTATGATGTAAGGTTTTGAGAGAAGCATTGTGTCTACTGGGACCACATATCTCTTTGATTTGAGTGATCTTACCCTATACCCTGAGCAGTTCACTCACAGGATGAATTATGAGGTAAAAGAGTTTGTATTAGAAAACAAAAACAGACAGGAAGAAACAGTTACACAGAAATATATTTTAAGCCAAAACAGTTACCATTTTCTTTATGCATTCCCCGGTTGCATAATTTTTTTCACATGAGAAATAAACTAAATTTTCTTTAAAATAGAACATAAATTTAGTATATATCATTCATTGGTAGAATGCAAATTGGGCTTTACACTCAGTAAATATGGCAAACTAACTGTCCACTGTCACATAGTGATTAATACACTATAACAATTGAATTCTATCAAGTCAAAAACCCTTATTGTTTGTTTATTTTTCAAGTTTTCCACTTCATTGAACTTTGTCAAACCTCAGTTTCTTCTTATAACAATTAGGTGATAATTAGATTAATACAATAAGACTTTTAAGGCATACATGTAATCTTTATCTTAAAATAGAATTTCATATCATGGAATATAGATGATTAAAAAATGATAAAGTTATATACAATATAACTACATGCAAAAACACAATATGTAATTATAAAAATAAATTCTGAGTTTTAGATTCTATTAACTGAAGCTTAGTTTTAATGATCAGAGTCATCCTTTAATAGAATTAATCATAGTGTCCATTTTTTGTCCAGAAGACTATGATAAATTATCAATACATTTAAAATAAAATCAAGATATGATTGTGTAAATCATTGAGTTACCTCCCTTATATTCCTGTCTTTTTAGTGATAGCCATGAATTTCTGCTATATTGACAATTCAGAGGAAAAATAAATGTATAGCAAGATGACAAAACCAAAGATTGTAGTTTTCCAAGGCTGAAGACAAAGTACATGGTTTCCACCATGTACTCAGGAGCAATATTTGTTTTACAGATTCATCTCAGCATTGACTTTCCATTCAAATCTACTAAAAAAACTTCCTTGAGAGATTATTCTTATAAAATCTTAAAAACATTCAAATTACAGAATATAGGAGAAGATAATAATATGAAAATAACATCCAGACACAATAGAGAAGAGGGTCAGTAGGGCCATCTTTTGGTAGGAAGCTTGTCGCAAATAGTAGAGCAGTGCAGTTAGGGTAGAGATGGGACCACTATGACAATGACCTTTGAAACTTACCTGGCACTATGGACAGAGCCTGAGTGCTTAAAGGAGAAAAAGTGATATGTATGATACCATTTCATTAAAAGTAGTGAAAATTATAGTGTCTAAAAAGGAAAAAAATGAAGAGAGATAAAGAGGAGAGGAGAGAGAAATGTTTGTCCCAGAAGCAAGCAAGAGTGATGGTGGGAAGAAAACTAGGGACATGGTGGAGAAAAATGGGCACCAGTGAACAGGCCATGCATTGTATGATGGAAGCTCAATCATAAATAATTCTGTAACTAAAATGTTTAAATAAAGTATTTAATTAATTAAAAATCCAGGAAGGGTAAAGGTTGTTGAGGAGAACTCTTAAATGGTTTCTGCAATTATTAAAGTCCAATTTATCTCAGCTTAGAATAAGTGTCATATTTTTAAGATATCCTTCTTTATTCTTAGCTATAACATAGGATACATGTGTATAAACACAGACACACACAGACACACACCAAGCATATTTGTTAGAAATGAAAAATCAATTTAATAATCCAGGATTATTTCCCCCATGCATCTACTCTTTGCTAACACCCTGACTTTGTCACCTGTTGCTATCACTAGTTACTCAGCCCAACTCAGAGTACCCTTTTATATCTATTAACACACTGACAAACAACTTGTAAATTAGGACTTTGTAGTTAATATTCCTATATCTGGAAATCTGGTTCTTGGAATATTCACATAAAATTCAAAAGTCACTTTATCCAAGAGAACTACTCTGTCAGATCTATTAAAATAGCAAAATTCTGTTGCTATTTATTGTTTCTCCTATCTGTATATATTTGTATATATGTATATATCCCAGTATATAATAATATATACTTAGTATAGCTTGGGGTATATTGGAATGTGTATCTGATTAGTTTTGTCTAATTTCCCTAAATATATATATATATATTTCTAAAATCATCCTTGTGCTTTTCTATTACATTATAAAGAAATATGTATGTGTTGTGTGCTGAATCCTCTGTTCTAGAAACAGATGTAATGGAATAATGAAGCAGAGCAATAACAAAGAGAGTCTGAGATTAAAGTTTTCAAAATGTTTTACGTTGGGACCAAATTGATCTAAATATGGCAAAAAAAACACAGTGAAAGATCTATTGTAAATGTGACTCAAAATATTATCTGACCAAATGCACAATCAGCAAAGTATTTGAAGCACAAATTACAAGGACAGAGAAAGATGCTGATAAAGACCTTTAATGGCTTTATAGAAAAACAAGGTGACCTTGGATTTATTGAGAGGAAATATATTAGTCTCAAATATTTTTAATGCTGTAAATTACAGCATTTTACTCTCCTCATTTTGTTTGTCAGTAAATCAATATTTTCATTAAAAGGTATAGGAAATTACAGGAAAGTACATTGGGGGGGGGGACACATTCCATGGTAATTAGGGACTACATCTGATTCTGTCTCAAGACTAGTTCCTGGAAGTGGCAAAGATCAAATGCAGCTAACTCTCTTACAAAGAAAGCATGCTCTCCAGCCCACTGAGCTATTTCCATGGTCCTCTAGAACATCATCTTTGCAAATAACATGTTTAACCATGAATGTAGAGAAGTAAAGGATCTACAAAGGAATCAGATATTAAAACAAAAAGAGGGCAGTGTAAATCATGTGTATTCACAGGAATGATATGTGCTTTTTCAGAGAATGTGCTTGACATTCTTTTTTTTTTTTTTTTTTTGGTTTTTGGGCCACACCCGGTGACGCTCAGGGGTTACTCCTGGCTATGCGCTCAGAAGTCGCTCCTGGCTTGGGGGACCATATGGGACGCCTGGGGATCGAACCGCGGTCCGTCTCCTAGGCTAGCGCAGGTAAGGCAGGCACCTTACCTCGAGCGCCACCGCCCGGCCCCGTGCTTGACATTCTTATTACATGTCTGTATTATGATGAAATAACCATTGGTTACTCCTGTGTTACCTAAGTTTTTGAATAATATAAACAAAAGTCTAACTTTTATAAAGAATATAGCAAGAAATAAAATCCATGCAAATTATTTCATATGCTTTCTACTATAGCTAGTATCATAGAAAATGCTTACTTATTTTTATAAGGTTAAAACACATTAAAATGTTCTGACTATAATTCATTGTTTGATCCTTGCTTACTCATGCAACTAAAATATTTTTTTTCAAATTTCCATATCAATTATAAATGTCTGTGACCTAATATCTATTTAGCAGATCAGTTAATTGCATATTAAGATATATATCAGCTGTAAAGTATTATATAATGGGACTTGTTTTGATCTAGCAATACCATGAATTTATGATGATTTTAACAGAATTTTCACTTAACTTTCTTGCTGACAGATTTCATAATGTTAGCTAAAAATATGGGGAAATCTGTACAGTATGGAAAATCAGCTTTCATGACCATAAAATGTATTTTGGTGAATTCAAAGATAAATCTGCATGTCAACTCATATGACCTGCTGTTTTGTTCTTACATATACATTATCTATGTGTTTATTAAACAATTATATCCCAGAAAACACAAAATAAAAATATTACCAGTACATTGCCATATAACTGATATACCTTTGTTGTAAAATTAAGTAAACTTTATGACATGTAGCTAAATGTTTAAGTTACTTACATAATATATTATAACAACATCTAGAAGCTATAATTAATTTTAAAGGACTATTTGGCCAATAGGTACCTCAAAAGTTACTTTACAAAACGCAATATGAACACAGTAGAACTAGCTCATTAATGAATGACCAATAATACAGAAAGTTGTTTAGTTGCTGACAGCTGTTGCTAAAAATAGCATTAATATACATTAAAAGTTGCACATTTTTCTGGTTGGAGAGATAGTATATTGAGTATGTATTTATCTTGCAATTACATGGGTTGACATTGACCCTTTACCTTTATTAGAGAGCAATTCTTGAATGAAGAACCAGGAGTAAGCCCTGAGCACAACTGGATGTGGCCCCCAAACTAACCAAAAGTTATACAGTTTATCACATGCTATTATAAGAAATATTTCTTGAGGACATAATAGTGGATAGGATGTTTGCCTTGCCTGCAGCCAACCGGAGTTCAATCCCTGCATTCACTATGGTTCCCCAATCCTGCCAGGAGTGATTTCTGAATGCAAAATCAGGAATAACCCCCTGAATATCGATGGGTGTGACCCCAAAACCAAAAGAAATTTTTTTTATTATTTTTTATTTTTGGACAACACTGAAGATGCTTAATGTTCACTCTTAATTCTGCACCAGAAATAACTCCTGCTGTGTTCTGGGCAACATATGGTAGGACAGAGAAGAAACCTGCGTCAGCTGTGTAGAAGGCATGTGCTCTACCTGCTCCACCATCTCTTCAGTCTCGAAAGTGTCCTTATTGTGGGGATACGTGAAGGTGGGTGTATGTCCAATGAAAACAGAAATGCAGATAAAAACCTAGATTATATATATTTTAATAATAACTTTTATCTTGACCAAAGTGGATTACAAATCTTTCAAGGTAATTTTTTAGGTACATAGTCACATTGAATCAGGGGCATTCCCACCACCAATGTTGTCCTCCCTCCACCCCTGTTCCCAGCATGCATCCCATATCCTCTTCCTTTATCACACCCCCCCCCCCCCCGGGCTGCTGCTAGTATAATTGGTCCCCTCTGTGTCTAGCTTGTTGTAGATTGGGTATTGATTCTGTTGTTGTTGGCTTTGGGTTGGTGCTTAAATCTGATCATTTTTTATTTCTACTTAATGTTCATATGACTGGTTTTGTTACCCTCCATTATTTCCCCCTCAATTTGTGAGGCGAAACATGTTGGTTCAAGTTATGCGGTTCTGTTTGAAGGAAAGAAAAAAAATAAAATGAGGAAAAAAATCAAAGAAGCAAAAATGGGAGGAGTCCTTCTCGAGGCTATAAATATCAATTTAAGAGAAGAAAGGGAAAATGGAAGAAAAACATAACAACAATACAAAAAAAATTAAACAAAAAACGAAAAGCACCACAGCAATAAATACAACAACCACAAAATAACCATGGTCCTGAGATAGAAACAAAACAAAACACACACAAACACACACACACACACAAAATAGAAAAAAAGCCAAACAACAACAATAACAAAACCAAAAAAAAGTAATTTGTGCTTTTTTATTTTTTTTGCATAGATACAGTAAATATTGGGGATACAGTAAATATTTGAAAGGGAATTCCCTTGGCCTAAGAGAGATAGGGTTTCTCTTGAAGTATACTGACGTTTACCTTAAAGTATACTGTCATGGGAATAACTACAAGCTCTGTACATGTTCTTTTACTCTCCTAGGTCCTTTTGTGGTGTCTGGAAATTTTCCACTCGGTCATGGATGATAAAAAGCCTAGAATATGTTTTTATTCTTTATTTTTTGAATTCATCTTTGTTTACAAATATATTCATTACAGACTTGTTTCAGGAATAAAATGTACCTTTACTAGTGTGATCTTTCCTCTTCCAATGTCCTTAAGTTTCTTTATGCCTCCTGCTTCTCTCCTCAGCAATCACATAACATGTTTATTTTCATATACATCTATTAAAACAATATTATTGCCAACTGTAGACAAAGTACGCAGGTGTTAATATAAAACATAAAGTAGAGTATCTGAAATGAAATTATAAACAAAATTCAATTAGAAGCAACAGGCTCAAATAAGCTTGGAAGGGGCCGGGCGGTGGCGCTGGAGGTAAGGTGCCTGCCTTACCTGCGCTAGCCTAGGAGACGGACCGCGGTTCGATCCCCCGGCGTCCCATATGGTCCCCCAAGCCAGGAGCGACTTCTGAGCGCATAGCCAGGAGTAACCCCTGAGCGTTACCGGGTGTGGCCCAAAAACCAAAAAAAAAAAAAAAAAAAAAAAAAAAAAAAAAAAAAAAAAATAAGCTTGGAAAAGTATTCCAAAGGTTCTCTTCTTCAAGCAGTGTATAAAGTTACACAATTTGCCAGGCCACTTAAATATAACTACATCTCACCATGAAAGATAGCCTCAAATCCAATTAAAGAGAATATAAGACTTAACCTTAGACAGTCGCTGTTAGAAGAGGAAAGAGGAGAGAAATATTGCTTCTCCCCTGACCTCAGCTAAAAATGAGCATCTGTATAATGTGTCAAAATTATGCCATAAATTGACAATAGGCATCTCACAGATGACAGAGCTAAACATTGCTGCCTACATTATAACATAATCTAGAGAAATGATTTATATTACAGTATAAATTAAATTTTGATGTGTCTTTTAACATGTTTACAAGTTAAGCAATGGTGATAATAAAAAGTTTTTAAAATGTTTAAATATATTAGTGTTTTCTAGATAGATAATTTGTGTTTTTTAGATATACTGGCCTTCTTAATTAGCTCTGGTCTAGGCATAGTCCTTGCAAATTTAAATCAGAAGAAGAAGAAAAAAAAGAAGTTAAAGTTTACATGGCCTAGTCATAGATCTGAGCCCATAATATTAACAGCATAGAATGACAAAATGAATTCCCTTGTGGCATTTTCTCATTTTTTATGTAACTATGATGCTGATGGAAATTTATTATTGCCATTCATTGATCCTACAAAATATTCTGAGTATGGTAACTTACCAACTTTTTTCTCACTAGTAGATATCCCACCCAGGAATCCTTAAAATTGTTATTACAGAAAATTTAGTAATTAGAATGTTTACATGTCACAACCCTAAATTTGGATTTAAAGTAGTAGTACTTTGCAATGACACCAACCTGTTTTATTCTGGAAGCCTTCAGGATTAAAATCGGGTAGAGTTGGCTTTTCTTTACACATAAACTTCTGTTATAAATAGGTGTTTTTTTTCCCCCTTTTTTAGTTTTTCAAGAATATATGATCCTTTTGACAATCATTCAGTTCTAGGAGCATGAGATATTTGAGGAAGTCTTTTTTTTACTCTTGACTTCTCCTGAGGTTGCCTGCTTGTCCTTGCTCTTTCACTCTGCTGTGGATTATGGCAAATCAACCTCTAGCTCAGATTGACCTTTACCAATCTCCAATATATACCTCCATATCTTGCTGCTGTTTTCCCTCCATGACTCCAGGTGGCACTATTGGACAGAAATCTGGATGGTTTGTTCTGCACAACACACAGCCACTAGAAGAGACCTGAACCTCCAAGCAAATTTTATCAACTTGACCCATAATATGAGTTTTGAGTTTTATCTTTTATTGCTAGAAATAAAAAATAGGAGTGAGATACTAATTGACATTATATTATATTTTGCCTAAAAATATTGTATCACAATTATCTTTCCCCCACTCTTCTCTCTCTCTCCTTTTCTATTCTATCTCTCCTTTCTTTCACTTTCCTCTCTATGTAATTGGGGTTAAATTACTTAAGGCACGAAAATCAATTCACTTTCTATTAATTATTTTAGATATAGAAAATAGTGATTGTCCTTAGAATTATTTATATTTGCATATAACCTAATACAATGATATATAGAGGAAATAAACACTTAATATGTTATACCTATGAAACCTTAATTATTTTGTAGAGAAGTAATGTTAGCTTCACAAGTTATCCTGAATACTCAAATGTATCCAAAGGCACTAAGAGAAAGCATTTGAGTAAGAAAACACTAAGAAATATAAACGAGAAATGAAAGAATCAAGCGTAAACCAGAAGACACAATCAGAACCTGATACTTAGGATTTTGGAATAAATCTTCTGTCTAAAAAGCTTGTTACTAAATCTATAAAATAGATTCCAGCAGTATTTAGTCATTCGTGTGATTTATCACTTTGAGTCATCAATTTATAAAAATTAACAAAAGCATCATATATGTAGCACTGTAGAAAATGAGATGGAGGGTTGGACAAAACTGCCAATCTTTAGGCTTATTTTACAGAAATAATTGTAATATATTTCCAATGACAAGAATATACATATAGTGTATGAAAGAGTTCTTTTAGAAAAGTAAAAGGCAACTATGTAAAATGTTTAAAGTACATTATTTTATTAACTTTTAAGCAATATTAATCATTTCATTGTAGTAAATGTTATTTTAATGGTGATACATATTTATTCTATTAATTGTGACTCAGATTTTCAAAGAAAAGTGAAATTCTATATTGCTCTTAAAGTTGCTTGACCATTAAGTAATTTGATGGTCTCACTATCTATATTTCACAAACATAGGAAAAAAATGAACTGTTTTAGTGAAACTAATTGTTATAAAATGATTAAAGTATGCAAAAAACATGAAACTACTAATAAACTTTTCATTACACAACTTAAATGACAACAAAAAAACAAAAATTCTACTTAGCTATGAATTATATTCAAGTATTATATAAGATGTTAAGTAAATACAATGTGGCAGATAATATTCTGTTGAAACTAAAGCACTACTTCAAAACGAAAAGCTTAACAAACAATATATTTCCTTTAGTTTTATATTTTTCTATATATTTAAGTTTCTGGTACTTTTCTATATGCATGAGCAATTTTAGTGGTATTATGCAAGATATTCTAAATTTTTTTTTCATCAAGTGTGCTGTGAGGTCCCAGGGCCTTGGCTTAGCAAGAACAGTTTGTTTACGTTGTCACTGACCTCCATTCTCTTCTCATTAACCTGAAACCATTAAAAAGGAAAATGATTTGTTGGCTCAACGAGTCATAAGCATAGAAGTAAATCCATTTGCTGAACTCATTGTATAATGTTGCCATTAGAACTGTAATTAACTCTGTGGTCTTTAAGTGAGCTTTGAAAATATGGAGGATGTGTTATAAATTGTTTAAACTAATAACTGAAGTAAATGCATGGCAAGGACAAAAGAAAAGGGATAACCAGGAAAAGCAAAGCTGAAGAGAATATTTTAGGATTTTCAGGATTGTCTCCCTAAGAGATATTCATTTAGACCTTGAATTTTCTGACCTAGGTGGGAAATCCTAGTCAGAAAGAAAAGAAACCCAACATCATGATTGCTTTTGGGGTGAAACAAGTTTAGACATGAGGACAGCAAATGTAAGCCAGGGCCAGAAAAGAATAGGAAATTGACCTGACTTGTCTCTATATGTTAAGGATGCCTGCCAATTGACTATGTGAGGTACCCAAGCCACTGCTCTTAATGCATCTGTTCAATTTTGATATGTCTACAAACTATGCTAAATATATCTGTCAATTGAAATAATGGCTCGTGAGTTGGAGGCCAGGGTGGAAGAGTGATATTGACTAAATAAAAGTTCAGCCTATGAACTCACTCCTGGATGCTCAGTCCTGTTTGGATAGTCTTTGTGTGTTTGCTTGTCTCATTCCCTATAACTAGCAGGCTTGAAACACAAAACGTTATTTCTAAGAGTTTTTTTATTTTTTAAGACTTATTTCACTATAGCTATTATTTTGTTAGACACAACAACAGCAAAAATGTAATTTGTTAATTTTTTTTAGCCCTTAGAGACTTCTGGAGTCCTTTCATGTAATCAGCTCATTATGAATAATAAACATTCATGAAAAATATTTTAATGCAGTCTTCAGAAAATGAACATGAGAAATTAAATATACCCACTTACGTATTAAGAAACTTGGTAAGAATGTTGGGAGGATGTTGACTGGTAGTGGAACTGATGCAAGAATGTTATATGTAAAAAAATAATGATCAATAACTGTAAATGCTTCTTTAATAAATATTTTAAAACATAAAAAATAAGGACCTAAAGATTAAAGGTCTAGTAGGAGAATAAAGCTAGGAATTTTTGTTGTTGTTGTTATTATTGTTTTGATACCTCGCTCATAATTCTTAGGATTTCTCCTGGTTCTACTCTGAAGGATCACTCCCTGATGGACATTGGGGACCATACATACTTTTTTTCGTTTTTTCTATATGTATTTCTCAAGAATAAACCAGAATTAGCAATGTTCACAGCAAATTCCTTATTGACTGTACTATATCTATTACTCAAAGCTAGTGTTTTGTCTTTAGATTTTATTTTATTTTATTTTGGTACCACCGTTGACAATACTGTTAAAGTCAGTGTTAATTAAGTACATAAAACCTACCATCAATGACTCTCAACTAGAGTACTGAATTCCTCAATCATTTTAGCTTTGCTCACCCACTCCCATCTCTTTCCCTCCTCCTACCAAGTTTATACCAGCTACTGAAAACCAATTTTTGGTTTCTGTTGTCTTTGGGCTTTTGCTGTTTCCCTACTATGTTTCTTGATACCCCACATATGAGAGGTCATTCTGTGTTTGTTCCTTTCTTTCTGTGTAAGTTTGTTAAGTATGATATTCCCAGGTTCATCCACTTATCAGTAAATCACATGATTTAATCTTTACCTGCAGTAGAGTAATATTCCATTTTGTGTATGAACCTAGTTTTATTATCCAGGAATGTTCTTAGATATTTACTTCATTTCCAGATTTTGACTACTGTGGATAATATGGCAATTAACATAGAAAAGCAAATGTCTCTTCTAAATAGTTTTTTGACCTTTGGGTTAGATGTCCAAAAGTGGTATTGTTGAATAATTTAGAAGCTCAGTTCTTAGTTTTTTTGAGAAGTGTACATAGTTAACACAAAAGATTAGATCAATCTGATACTCCAACCAGCATTTGTTATATATTTGTAAAATTTATTTTATTAAATGAAAGTTACTTAGAAAGAAAGAGGAATTAGGAAAAGATTCTATGTTCAAGAGAAAACATTGGTTTCTCCAGTGTGGGTAAAGCCACAAGTAGACAATGAAAAATCAAGTGAGGTACATGTTCAAGGGAAAACATGGCCATGAAGAAGCAAGACTCTGACCAACATTCCTCTGAGTGTGTGTGTGTGTGTGTGTGTGTGTGTGTGTCTGTCTGTCTGTCTGTCTGTCTGTCTGTCTGTCTGTTATATTTGAATCACACCAGGAAATGTTCAGATAAAACTTCTATCTCTTCACTCAAAGATGACTCCTTCTTGTGCTCAGTGAATGTAAGGGTTGTTCAGGACAGAACTCAAATCAGCCTCATGGAAGGCAAATATTTGATATATTAGGTCTCCAATAGCATTTTCACCCATGTATCTTAGCTCCACAATCTTGAGCTATGAAGAAGACTCTCCTGCTTTCTAATTGAAGTAATATAACATTTTTTTTCTCTTAAATGCTTAAGCAATTTATAACTTTAAGAGGTACTAACTAGAAAAAATAGAGACAAAATATTTAGGTAATTCATTTTATAATATTAGATGATTTATAGATTTACATTTAATTTTTCAAAAGAACTATTTTATATACTATTGCATATATAATAAAATCCTTAAATAATATACATTATTCAACTACCAAATTTTCAGTCTTCAAATATTGTTTTCATGCCTTTTAAATACATACCCAATATAATTTCCAAAGTTGAGAGAGATCGAAAGTTGGTTGAGATTGGCTTAGCATTGTCTGAATTTATCTTAGATGTGCATATTTATCATCATTCTTAGTTAAATATTCTGTAGAGGATAGATCAATATGACCCTATATTAATTTCCTTTTACCTTATCATAAATTACCATAAAATTTACAATGTAAAACATTATTTACTGTGGTCAGGATTTCCAGACTCAGATTACCTACGTCCTCTACTCAAGGTGAAACCAAGGTGTTGTCAGTGATTAAAATCCCTCTCTATACTACTAGTCATTCACAAGTTCACTACTTACTGGAGAATCCATTTATCTCCCATGAGGTCCTGAGCTCCAAAAAAGCCATCAACCCTTTGCTTTCTTGTGTCTATCACAAATGCCATCTTCCTCCTCAAGCTTCTATGAGATGGCTCACTTTCTTTAAAGTGGTTTACTTTACTAAATACACTAATACTATTCACTTTCTTGCTTAGGATACAATGAACTTATAAGTTATCTAATAATAAGAATTACAGTTCCTCATACTCATTGTTCACCTACATCCAGGTGCACTATCAACAGAAAACAAGAAACTCAAGGTATATGAGAATACCATTTACCACAGATAATTTCCTCAAATTAGATGCAAATTTTGATAGAACTCCCTTCATCCAAGTGACCAGATCAGAAAAGATACATTCTTTATAAATCAGAAATGTAATGGGTATAGTCTTAATATTCGGATAAATGTTTTCAGTATGCATTTCAATTATAAAATACTTAGTATACTTTGATCTACTTGATTTGATCTTTAGCTCTACTGATGTATACACACTAAATTTTCCATTCCTATTCTATGCTAAATCTTGCTTGAAATCTCAAGCATGCTAGTAAATAACTTGTTTGCATTTATTTTAAAGTTTTAGCAAGTATTTAACACTTTTTGCATGCCATAGTTTAATATTTAATTTGTTGAAAATAATTGAGAATTTTTTATTGAATAAAGACCTATTTTAATAAAATAGACTACAAGATTTTTAATGCACTATATAGTTTATATAGCAGGGTTGATGTTATTCCCTCTACTGACCCTTCTGACCCCGCTTGAGAACCTCAGTTCTGTTGTAAAAGTCCAAATGTTTGTTTCATTTTCTGTTTTCCATTCTGTTATATATATTTTGGTTTTTTTCTATACTACATATGAGAAAGAGTATATATACCTTTTGTCCTTTTTCTCTGAATTATTTTGCTTAACCTGGCCCTGAAGTTCCATACCAATAAATTCACATTCTAAGTGTAACATAATGCTTCTAAGATTTTAAGAAATTACAAGTATTGTATAAATAAAAATTTTATGCCAAATTTAGTTTAAAATTGAGCTTATAATAATAATAAAATAAATACTAATAAAATAAAAATAAATTTATAACAAATATAAAATAAAATATAATAAATAAAAATAAATTGAAAGAAATTTAAAAAAATAAATTGAAAGAGTTTAAAATAAAAAGTTAACAAATAAATTGAGTTTATAAATAGAAAAATAAAAAGAATTCATTGGAAGTGAAAGGATTATTTTTTTAATCATTTAACTTTAGTTTAATAGATTTAAACTTTAGTTTAATAGATTTAAAGTAAATGAATCTTTCTTTTTTAGCCTTATACTCACTTTCTAGATGCCACTGGGAGATCTGAAATAGCTAGAAGTATTTTTGAGCTTCATGGCAGGAACTAAAATAATATTAGCTGAAATGTGGAATTGTCACCCCTATGGGGGAGTAGGAGGCCAACCAGGGGAAAGCCCTTCTGTACCAGAGCATCTCCTGTGATCATTTTCAGAATTTGGAATGTCACATTACAAATTTCATCTGGTGGTAATACACAGAGGTGACATATGGTCACAGCAGATGCTCAGCTACCACATCACCTGGAACTAAGAGTTCACTATAAAGATAAGCAAGTTTTGAAATTCTTCATAAAATAGATAATTAGATATATAAATATATCTACTTATTATTGATTATAAATCCAAATTTTAAATGTATAGTTTTGACAGAAAAACTAAATACTTTATATTGTTCATATAAAATACCTGATACCTATGAAACAAAATTGATTCTGTCATTTAATTATCTGTTGGAACCTAGTTGGTTCTGTCATATTCAGAACTATTGTATTGTCTCGAAAACAATACCATAGTCTACATATTCCAGCTTGTCTGGTCTCTTTAGTCAATTTATAAATTATCATAATGATTGTTAATAATAATATAATTAAGTATGCAATAGCTATTATTGTAAGTTAATTGCTGTAAAGTAATAATTAGTAAAAGGTATTTAGTACATTGAAGTGAATTAGATTATTGCAAGAACTTTTGACTATTGATTTGATGTCCTCATATAAATGATAATAAGTTGATTAAACATTGCTTCAAGTCATGTGCTTTGAATTCTTTATGAGGTAAATGTAAGCACAATTTTCATTCACTAATGTCTCAATTTGGGTCAGTTTACAAATGTAAGCAAAACCTTTTGATTCCATTGCTTACATGCACTACATACAAAGAGTTCCTGCTACTTAATAGACAGTTATTAATGTTCAGCTGATATTATTTTCTTTTTCTATGAAGAAGTTTCTTAATTTATGCAACCATAATTACTTGCTTTTCCTTACATTTCTCTTGATGTTGGGATTAGATATGCAAAATAATTTCTTATCCTGATTCTGATATCCTAAAATTTATCTAAGGTGATTTACTTATATGTTTGACCATTTCATTGTCTAACACCCCAGTTTAAAAAAAATTGGAGAGAAGAGGGCATACCTGGTGATGCTCAGAGATTTTATTGACTTTATGCTAAGAGGACCAAATGAGTTGCCATGGATTGAACCTACATTGGTCCTATGCAACAAAAGCACACTATCTTCTATGATATGTATCCTGTGTACTCTGTACCCTGTGTGATCTGTATTCTCTGTATTCTGTACCCTCTTTGCTTCGTATCCAGTGAGCTCTGTACCCCCTTTTATTTTTTTGTTTTCTGTACCTTCTGTAACTCTGTCCCTCCATTTTAAATTTTATCTAACTTTTAGTATAGTATTAAAGGGACTGCAGATTCATTTTCTTTTCTTTATTTTTTTAATTGAGGTAAAAAGTTTTATTTTTAAAAATTACTTAGAAAAATGTTGAGGGGAGGGAGAGAGACAGAGGGAGAGAGAGAGGGAGAGCCATGCTGAAGAGAGAACATGGACATCTCCAGAACAAAAAATCACAAGATCTCCAGTACTATATTTTGGAGCAATTTCTATTCTCTATTGTATAGTCTTGGTTTCATCATTATAGAAGAAGCCTAAACAAATGTGTATATATCTTTCTTAGATAGCTCTTAATTATTATTTAATTTGTGTTTATTTTATTCCAGTCCTATACTGCTTTAATTCAAGTCTCTTTGTAATATAGTTTTAAGTTAATAACATGTTTTTTTCTTTTTTATTTTTGTTTGTTTTTTTTGGGGGGGATATCATACCCAGGTTACTCCTGGCTCTGTGCTCAGAAATGGCTCCTGGCAGGCATGGGGGACCATAGGGGATGTTGGGATTAGAACCAAGGTCTGTCCTGGGTCAGCCGCTTTCAAGGCAAAACCCCCACTGCTGTGCTATCGCTCCATCTTCATGTTTTTCTTTCTCAATAGTCCTACTTTAGGGGATACTTTGTCATTCCATGTAAGTTTTTGTATATTTTTATTCTGTACCATTGGTAAGGATTGCATTAAATTTGTGTTTTTGTAAAATGACCATTTTGGCCATATTAACAATCCTTATATATTTACATGGAATAATTTCTTTCTAGCTCGTTGTGTCTCATTTCATATATTTTGGCATTATACATCAAAGGACACCAACTGTGCTCCTATCTTACTCCTGATTCTATGACCAAGGTGTACTCTTGTTATTGTTCAAGGGAATCACTTACAGTGGTAGGAAAAAAAAAACAGGGTTGGCCACATGCAAGACTGGTGTTTGAATCCTGTATTATATCTCCTGTCCTTTACTCTTCGTCTTTTGTTATTTTATTTTTTATTAATTTTTATATTTAATTATGAAAACAAAGATGCAAAGAAAGAGGACAAGGTAAAGTTACAGTGGAAGGACAATCACCCATAAACAGAATTCTCAGTAGTCCTAGTGCTGATATCTTTTTCAGCCAAAGAACATTAAAAAAATAAACAGAACCTACGTACAATTGCTTTGTCCCTCAAGACCCCAGATTATAATGTTTCTTCACAGCACACAAGGCAATCTAAAGACATAACACTTATGTAACTCCTTAAACATTGAAGGCAAAGTACTTTTTTACATTTCAATGCACATGCATATTAGTTTAAGTTAACCTCAAAAGTTTAAGTGGTTTGTTTCTCTTAAGAATTAGAGTCAGGAAAGGGGCTGGGCGGGGTATAAAAAAAAAAAAGAATTAGAGTCAGAAGAGCACAGTAAAAACAGTGTTAGAGTGGCAATTATTGTTTGCATAGGCCCACCAAAATATGAGGGACATGGAATGGAAAAGCTTTGGCTAAAATACAAGGGGACCCTATCCCTGAACTTTTCTGGCATAAGACCAACTCTAGGCTCCAGTCAAACTAGCTTGTCCAATTCAGATCATTGTCTGTAATGCCAATACACTTTTCTTTTTCACACAGTCTCTGTTGTTGGTATCATGTTTCTGTATTAAATATCCTGGAATCTGCATATCCTATATTTCAGTCAGGATGGTGCAGAGAGTCTTCTCGTTTCATCTCACAATTAAAGGGCAATGCAGAGAACCTTGTCCTATAAGCAGGTCGTTGTTGTTGTCAAGTCTTCTTAGTGTTAAGGGAAGTCTCTTTTGAGAAGGTCGATGTCAGAGCCATGGTAGTGTCTTCCTGGTAGAGGATTGCTTTCAGGTGTTGTTATAAAAAGCCTTGGATGTTTTGTAGATACCTTCCCTGGTTCAGGGGTGAATGAAGGATGCCCATTCCTCTGAGGCCTCTGCCAGGTCATTATATCAATGTTCAGGGTGTAAGGCCCCATTGCACTTTGAGATTTGTGTGTTCCTACTCTCCGTCTTTTAAAAAAGTTTTTTGCCACCTTGATTCAGGCTTTCTCAATCTATTTGCAATCTAGGTATTTAGGTTTTATGTAATTAATAAATGAGACTGTTTTCACAACTTTTTGTCTACTTGATTATTTTATATATGAACAGTATATACTGTACAGAGGAATTGTATATAGGAACTGTATTTTTTCATGAATTTATTTTGTAACTTATAAATTTATTTATGTTACATTAATTTTTTTTGTTTTTTTTTTTAATTTTTATTGTGATTGAAGTTCATTCACAGAATTATTTACGGTACATAATGACAATGAATGAAGGGCATTCCCACCACCAATGTTGTCCTCCCTCCACTCCTGTTCTCAGCATGTCTCCCATATCTCCCTCCCTTACCCTTCACCCCAGAATACTAGTGTAACTGGTCTCCACTTTACAGCTTGTTGTAGGTTGAGTATCTATTCTGTTTGGTGTTCCAATCTGGTCATTTTTTATTTACACTACGTGTTCATATGACTGGTCCTGTTATCATCCTTTCCCCCCCTCAATTTATCAGGCTGAATGATTCAATTTACACTATTCCTTTGGAGATAAAAACAAAGGTTAAGGAAAAGAGAAGAAAAAAATTGGTATCAACTACTAAAAAAAAGAAAAGAAAAGAAAAGAAAAGATCACTGAATAATATCCATAAGAGTGAAGAAAAAAAAGTGGAAGATAAAAGAGAAGGAAAATAATATCAAAAACAGACAAAACAAAAAAAACAAAACCAGAAAAAGGAATGCTTGAGTGGCAGGGTTTGGTGTTACCCCACTTTTTTTTGTATAGGCATAGTACTTATTGGGGAAGGAAGGAATTTCCATGGCCTAAGAGATTCAGGGTTTCTCCACTCCTGAAGCATTTTGTCATGGGAACAACCACTGGCTCCATACCTTCTTATTGCCATATTCCAGGTTTTTTGGTTTTTTTCTTTTATTTTTTTTTTTGTGGTGTCAGGAATCTTTCCTCTCGGTTGTGGATGAGAAAATCAGGCCACTGTAACAAGCAATCTTGGTATTTGCTCAGGTCCTAGGACAAGGCTTAGGATAGAGTCTTTAAGGTTCTAGAGGTTCTGTTCCAACATTGTTGGTGTGTTCAGATTTCTGTATCATGTGCTCCATGATTTTGCTAGTTACCTAAGCTAAAGTCTAGGAAATTATAGTTCCAAAGGTTCTGCTCAGTCTCTATGTCAGAATTGGGCCTCTGTACTAAGAAATCTTGATTTTTGTAAGAGACCTGGGCTATAGCCTAGGGTAATGTTTTCCTTAATGGTCTCAAGGTAAGTTCTGCCCAGTCACAGTTGTCAAAGTCAGTTTTCTGTAGTTAGTGCTCTTATTTTTCATAGTTCAAAGGATGATACATCTTCCGATTTCCATTTAGTGTTAGGTGATGTGATAGGACCTCCTGGTCCTAGGTCAAGTTGTCATTTCCTCGCTGTCCTCTTTGTCATATTAACACTAGCACAAGTATATCTCCCAGCGGAGCTTAGTTCCTGGTGTTGTTGGAGGGAGTTGTTTCAGTTCTACATCTGGTATGTGCGATTAGAGAATGAAGAACAGTGTCCGATCTCGTGGAGACTGAGTTGTATCCACATGACACATGTTCAGGATGGGGGCACTCTTGTGTAAAAAGTGTGAGTTCTTATCCTTAGAAGATAAGATCTTGTGTCTGAGTCCATGATTTCCCCTTATTTACTGTGCCTATACAAAAACTTATGGTGTCCTTTTGTATTGCTGGTGCTATTTCGGGTAAGGATGACATGCTACACACACAGTATCTGTGGTGTCATCTGAGCTTTTATCCCAAGCAATACGTTTTCTTGGTTTTTGTACCAAAACTGGTGAGGATAAAGAAAATATGCATATATAAAAAATAAAGCATATAGATAAAACTGAGATAAAAAAAGGTAAATTGATAAAAAAAAAGAAAAAAAGGTATTTGGAAAAAAAAGTGATGTTTAGGAATACATATCTTAAGATGCATTATTATAAAGGTATTAAGCTTACATAAGCAATATAGGCCTCCCAATTAGGTCTTCTGAAATATTCTTGTGGGGAGTGAAAGCCAAGGCACAAGCCAAGATCTTCCCCCTATGCATTCAAACTGCAGAGGCAAGACCTGGGCTCAGAGACCCCACATGCCAGGAGTTCTGTCTGTCTTGCACTGGTATGTGGTGGGTACTGGATTGGACAGCTAGCCAAAGACCCCCGGACTGCCAATTAGTCCGGGGGGCCAGATTCCCCCATGCCAGAATGGTCTTCACAGCCAGATCTGGTAACGTGGGCCCTGGGCCTGGGATGGGGTAGAGAAAAACTCCTCCCCTTATTCATTCACAAAGTGCAGAGGCGAGAGCTGGGCTCAGAGACCCCACATGCCAGTTCTGTCTGTCTTGCACTGGTATGTGGTAGGCACTGGGTTGGACAGCTAGCCAACCCAAAATGCCAGTTAGTCCAAGGGCCCAGATTTTTCAACTCCAGAATGGTCTTCAAGGCCAGATCTGGTAACCTGGGCCCTGGGGCCTGGGATGGGGTGGACGAAAACTCCTCCCCCTATGCATTCACAAACTGCAGAGGCGAAAGCTTGGCTCAGAGACTCCACATGCCAGGAGTTCTGTCTGTCTTGCACTGGTATGTGGTGGGCACTGATTTGGACAGCTAGCCAAAGAACCCGTTGGACTGCCAATTAGTCCAGGTGGGCAGATTCCTCAAGCCAGAATGGTCTTCACGGCCAGATCTGGTAACCTGGGCCCTTGGGCCTAGGATGGGGTGGAGGAAAACTACTTCCCCTATGCATTCACAAACTGCAGAGGCGAGAGCTGGGCTCAGAGACCCTAATGCCAGGAGTTCTGTCTGTCTTGCACTGGTATGTGGTGGGTACTGGACTGGACAGCTAGCCATAGACCCTCCAGACTGCCAATTAGTCCAGGGGGCCAGATTCCCCCACACCAGAATGGTCTTCACGGCCAGATCTGGTAACCTGGGCCCTGGGGCCTGGGATTGGGTGGAGGAAAACTCCTCGCCCTATGTATTTACATACTGCACAGGCGAGAGCTGGGCTCAGAGACCCCACATGCCAGGAGTTCTATCTGTCTTGCACTGGTATATGATGGGCACTGGGCTGGACAGCTAGCCAAAGACCCCCAGATTGTCAATTAATCCAGGTGGGCAGATTCCTCAAGCCAGAATGGTCTTCAAGGCCAGATCTGGTAACCTGGGGCCTGGGATGAGGAGGAGGAAAACTCCTCCTTCTATGTATTCACAACCTGCAGAGGCGAGAGCTGGGCTCAGAGACCCCACATGCCAGGAGTTCTGTCTGTCTTTCACTGTTATGTAGTGGGCACTGGTTTGGACAGCTAGTCAAAGAACCCCCCCCCCCCAGACTGCTTATTATTCCAGGCGGCCAGATTGCCCCATGCCAGAATGGTCTTCATGGCCAGATCTAGTAACCTGGGCCCTGGGGCCTGGGATGGGGTGGACGAAAACTCCTCCCCCTATGCATTCACAAACTGCAGAGGCGAGAGCTGGGCTCAGAGACCCCACATTCCAGGACAGCTAGTCAAAAGACAGTTTCCTTATCCATAGCAGACCCCCTGCAGCAGTGTCTTTTCTTACTGATAACCATTTTCAAAATGGGCAAATACCCTTTTTAACATCGTCCAAAAATACTCCAATTCTTGACTATTTATAGGAAATGAAATGGAATACCCTATATATGGAGGATAGAACTCAAATAGATCTCTGAAATCAATGTCTATGTGAATGTTACTTTCTATACAGTTGTCCTCTCTGATTGCCAAGCCTTAACCTTAAACTATTCATCTATACAATGTAGATAGCCTCTCTTATACATTGCCCTTCCACACTTAGAGACTCTTCTACTCCCCCATATCCCAACCCGGATTTGTTATCTCCCCCTTATTTAACCCTCTTTTCCTTCAGTTCTTAACTCGTTAGGTGCCAAGACCGAACTCCTTCTCCAACAAACCACCATCAGCTCCTCAATGAAAGACACCCTCTCGATCCCCCATCTCATGCCTCAGCAAGAAACCAAAACCAACGCGCCTGCTGACTCAAGCTTGTGACCCTTCTCACCCACATCAAATCGTGGACTGATGCATGATACCAGAATCAGCTGCAGCAAAACTTCCATCTCAAGGACATTACAGGACTCTGAAATGCCGCAAATCATATCTTAAACTCTAGACCAAAGTCTGTCATACAAAAAAAATTAAACAATTTTGTAAATATGATTTCAAACATTTATTTGTGTAGAAGCCTCACTGTACTCACCCAAGAGTTTAAGTGTCATCACACTTGTCTGAATTATGTATATATTTTATAAACTAAATATATAACAAATGATGTTCAAATACATTATTTGAAATACAACATACATTTTTTGGTTCATTAATATTTTTAAGCAACAACATTTTGATTATTAAATTTTTGTTTTGGGATCACATACATGGGTACCTAAGGGATATTCATTGTTCTGTTCTCAAGGATCATTCCTAAACAGTGTTCAGGAGACCATTCATAGTGGCAGGGATATAACTAATGTTTGCCATGTGAAAGGTAAGAACATTGCTTGACCTCTGCACTATCTTTTTAATCCTAAATACAAATATATCTTTCCATCTCATTTAGTCCATTTGTTTCTGTTACTAGTGGATTTCAGCCTCCAAATACATCTCTGAACATTATGTGAAAGGTGTAATTATTCTATACATCATTTTGGTCTCAAAGTTCATGTTTTATACATTTAAATGAATTGTTGTGAAGAATCAAGAAAGACTATCAAAATGAGAGAAAATGGGGAAAATAATCTTAAACAAGCATAATCATGTTGATTCTTTTTATTGCATAAGCATAATCATGTTTATTATTATTTTTTTATTTTCATGTTATTCATTTCACAAAGTGAAAACTTGAATGAAACTTCTACATAAACTTTGGACCTGTTTTTCTATAATAAAGTTTATTTACTCTCCTGTTCTCTTTTACAGATAGATCTCAGTCAATCTTTCAGTCATAGGCTTCTATCACCCTCAACTATTTAAGACTTTCGTACTTAACTTCAGCAACTTTTCTCATGCACCACACAGAGTTAATATCACTTGAGTTTACTTTCAGTAACTTAAAATAACTTTTGTGTTTCAGCTATTTTTTAGTATGCAGGAAGTAAACTGGAGAATGAATCTGATTATTTGATAATAGAAATTAAAATATAGCACTGGGGTAAACTCAGTGACAATTTGATTCAATTCTGTAATTTCTATTTGAAAAGTCAGTTTTAGAAAATGTAAATAAAGGGGCCAATGCTGAGGAGTGAGGTGTAAGCCTTGCCTTTGCTAGCCTAGGATGGACCGCAATTTGATCCCCAGCATCCCATATGGTCCCCCCAGCCAGGAATGATTTCTGAGTGCATATTCAGGAGTAACTCCTAAGCATCACCAGGTGTGGCCCAAAAACCAAACAAACAAAAAAAAAGAAAATATAATAATATTTTCTAAAATTACATATTCATTAAGGGAGAGCAGAATCATATGAGTGGTTCTATTGCTGAAGTTAAACTTTAGTAGAATATGCTTCTGTTTTAACGAGGTGAATTTATGTTGGTTTTCTAAAATCTTAACAAAAATCACTACTATTACAATATGTGATTTTAAACATACTGTATTATGACCTAGAGAACTGAATATGAAGGACATATGGGGTATCCTAGTAACAAAACATATTGTTTGGAATTTATACATTTATAAAATTTTAGATTCCTGTTTACAATAAAATACCTTTTTAGATTAAATATATATTTCACTCTAACACCTCTGATTATAGTATCTTATCTATATGCAGAGTGTTATGAGCATGATTTAATAAGCAGGGGAAAGAGAAAAGATACAATAGGCTCAAATATGTCAGATTAAACCTATTAGATTATGAATCACATCTCTTTTCATTATTATAGAAGTCATTAAATCTTTTAGATGGGGAAGGAATTGAAAAATGGAGTAAGTCAAAGTAGTATTCTGAGATTGAACAATGATATATGTAGACACATTAGATGCATAACAGAGTAGATTGCTAGATAGAGAAAATGATAAATAATAAGCAGACCGACAAATGGAATCTGTCTAACAGGTATGTCAACTCAAGTTCTACATGAGTGACAAATTAAGTAGATCAAGTATGTATATCTGATGTTCATTTAAATTAAAATCTTAAACACAAACTCCTTGATCTCATCATATGTATTATTACCATATATAGTATTTGTTTATTCATAAAGATCTTATATGTCTTAAATATGAAAAGAAAGGTCAATTCATTCAGTTTATCATAGGGTCCTGCTTCACCAGGAAAAGGTAGGAATGAAAGACTGCAGGCAAAGCTGAATTTATACTTGATTTTTTTTTTAATTTTTATTTTTTTATTTAAACACCTTGATTACATACATGATTGTTTTTGGGTTTCAGTCATGTAAAGAACACCACCCATCACCAGTGCAACATTCCCATCACCAATGTCCAAGTCTCCCTCCTACCCACCCAACCCCTGCCTGTACTCTAAACAGGCTCTCCATTTCCCTCATACATTCTCATTATAAGGAAAATTCAAAATGTAGTTATTTCTCTAACTAAACTCATCACTCTTTGTGGTGAGCTTCCTATGGTGAGCTGGAACATCCAGCTCTTTTCACTTTTGTGTATGGAAATTATTATTGCAAGAATGTCTTTCATTTCTCTTAAAACCCATAGATGAGTGAGACCATTCTGCGTTTTTCTCTCTCTCTCTGACTTATTTCACTCAGCATAATAGATTCCGTATACATCCATGTATAGGAAAATTTCATGACTTCATCTCTCCTGACAGCTGCATAATATTCCATTGTGTATATGTACCACAGTTTCTTTAGCCATTCATCTGTTGAAGGGCATCTTGGTTGTTTCCAGAGTCTTGCTATGGTAAATAGTGCTGCAATGAATATAGGTGTAAGGAAGGGGTTTTTGTACTGTATTTTTGTGTTCCTAGGGTATATTCCTAGGAGTGGTATAGCTGGATCATATGGGAGCTCGATTTCCAGTTTTTGAAGGAATCTCCATATCGCTTTCCATAAAGGTTGAACTAGACGGCATTCCCACCAGCAGTGGATAAGAGTTCCTTTCTCTCCACATCCCCGCCAACACTGTTTGTTCTCATTCTTTGTGATGTGTGCCATTCTCTGTGGTGTGAGGTGGTATCTCATCGTTGTTTTGATTTGCATCTCCCTGATGATTAGTGATGTGGAGCATTTTTTCATGTGTCTTTTGGCCATTTGTATTTCTTCTTTGTCAAAGTGTCTGTTCATTTCTTCTCCCCATTTTTTGATGGGATTAGATGTTTTTTTCTTGTAAAGTTCTGTCAGTGCCTTGTATATTTTGGAGATTAGCCCCTTATCTGATGGGTATTGGGTGAATAGTTTCTCCCACTCAGTGGGTGTCTCTTGTATCCTGGGCACTATTTCCTTTGAGGTGCAGAAACTTCTCAGCTTAATATATTCCCATCTGTTAATCTCTGCTTTCACTTGCTTGGAGAGTGCAGTTTCCTCCTTGACGATGCCTGTAATGTCCTGGAGTGTCTTGCCTATGTGCTGTTCTATATATCTTATGGTTTTGGGGCTGATATCGAGGTCTTTAATCCATTTGGATTTCACCTTCGTGCATGATGATAGCTGGGGGTCTACGTTCAATTTTTTGCAAGCGGCTATCCAATTGTGCCAACACCACTTGTTGAAGAGGCTTTCCCTGCTCCATTTAGGGTTTCCTGCTCCTTTATCAAAAATTAGGTGGTTGTATGTCTGGGGAACATTTTCTGAGTATTCAAGTCTATTCCACTGGTCTGAGGGCCTGTCCTTATTCCAATACCATGCTGTTTTGATAACTATTGCTTTGTAGTACAGTTTAAAGTTGGGGAAAGTAATTCCTCCCATATTCTTTTTCCCAATGATTGCTTTAGCTATTCGAGGGTGTTTATTGTTCCAAATGAATTTCAAAAGTGCCTGATCCACTTCTTTGAAGAATGTCATGGGTATCTTTAGAGGGATAGCATTAAATCTGTATAATGCCTTGGGGAGTATTGCCATTTTGATGATGTTAATCCAGCCAATCCACGAGCAGGGTATGCGTTTCCATTTCTGCGTGTCCTCTCTTATTTCTTGGAGCAGAGTTTTATAGTTTTCTTTGTATAGGTCCTTCACATTTTTAGTCAAGTTGATTCCAAGATATTTGAGTTTGTGTGGCACTATTGTGAATGGGATTGTTTTCTTAATGTCCATTTCTTCCTTATTGCTATTGGTGTATAGAAAGGCCATTGATTTTTGTGTGTTAATTTTGTAGCCTGCCACCTTGCTATATGAGTCTATTGTTTCTAGAAGCTTTTTGGTAGAGTCTTTAGGGTTTTCTAAGTAGAGTATCATGTCATCTGCAAACAGTGAGAGCTTGACTTCTTCCTTTCCTATCTGAATTCCCTTGATATCTTTTTCTTGCCTAATCGCTATAGCAAGTACTTCCAGTGCTATGTTGAATAGGAGTGGTGAGAGAGGACAGCCTTGTCTTTTACCAGAATTTAGAGGGAAGGCTTTTAGTTTTTCTCCGTTGAGGATAATATTTGCCATTGGCTTGTGGTAGATGGCTTCAACTAGATTGAGAAAGGTTCCTTCCATTCCCATCTTGCTGAGAGTTTTGATCAAGAATGGGTGTTGGACCATATCAAATGCTTTCTCTGCATCTATTGATATGATCATGTGGTTTTTATTTTTCTTGTTATTGATGTTGTGTATGATGTTGATGGATTTACGGATGTTAAACCAGCCTTGCATTCCTGGGATGAAACCTACTTGATCGTAGTGGATGATCTTCTTAATGAGGCATTGAATCCTATTTGCCAGGATTTTGTTGAAGATCTTTGCATCGGCATTCATCAGCGATATTGGTCTGTAATTTTCTTTTTTTGTAGCATCTCTGTCTGGTTTAGGTATCAAGGTGATGTTGGCTTCATAAAAGCTATTTGGAAGTGTTTCCGTTTGTTCAATTTCATGAAAGAGTCTTGCCAGGATTGGTAGTAGTTCCTCTTGGAAAGTTTGAAAGAATTCATTAGTGAATCCATCTGGGCCTGGGCTTTTGTTTTTCGGCAGACCTTTGATTACCGTTTTGATTTCATCAATGGTGATGGGGGTGTTTAGATATGCTACATCCTCTTCCTTCAACCGTGGAAGATTATAAGAGTCCAAGAATTTATCCATTTCTTCCAGGTTCTCATTTTTAGTGGCGTAGAGTTTCTCAAAGTAGTTTCTGATTACCCTTTGAATCTCTGTCACATCAGTAGTGATCTCTCCTTTTTCATTCCTAATACGAGTTATCAAGTTTCTCTCTCTCTCTTTCTTTGTTAGGTTTGCCAGTGGTCTATCAATCTTGTTTATTTTTTCAAAGAACCAACTTCTGCTTTCGTTGATCTTTCGGATTGTTTTTTGGGTTTCCACTTCATTGATTTCTGCTCTCAGCTTTGTTATTTCCTTCTGTCTTCCTATTTTTGGGTCCTTTTGTTGAGCACTTTCTAGTTCTATTAGCTGTGTCATTAAGCTACTCAGGTAAGCTCCTTCTTTCTTCCTGATGTGTGCTTGCAAAGCTATAAATTTTCCTCTCAGTACTGCTTTTGCTGTGTCCCATAAGTTCTGAGAGTTTGTGTCTTTATTGTCATTTGTTTCCAGGAACCTTTTGATTTCCTCCTTGCTTTCATCTCGGACCCACTGGTTATTGAGTATGAGGCTGTTTAACTTCCAGGTGTTAATGTTTTTCTTCTGAGTCCCTTTGGAATTCACAAATAATTTCAGAGCCTTGTGGTCAGCAAAGGTAGTCTGCAAAACTTCTATCCTCTTGATATTATGGAGATATGTTTTATGTGCCAGCATGTAGTCTATCCTGGAGAATGTCCCATGTACATTGGAGAAGAATGTGTATCCAGGTTTCTGGGGGTGGAGTGTCCTATATATATCCACTAGGCCTCTTTCTTCCATTTCTCTCCTCAGGTCTAGTATATTCTTGTTGGGTTTCAGTCTGGTTGACCTATCCAGTGTTGACAAAGCCGTGTTAAGGTCCCCCACAATTATTGTGTTGTTATTGATATTATTTTTCAGATTTGTCAACAGTTGTATTAAATATTTTGCTGGCCCCTCATTTGGTGCGTATATGTTTAGGAGAGTGAATTCTTCCTGCTCTATATACCCCTTGATTAATATAAAATGTCCATCTTTGTCCCTTACAACCTTCCTGAGTATAAAGTTTGCATTATCTGATATTAGTATGGCCACTCCAGCTTTTTTATGGGTGTTGTTTGCTTGGATGATTTTTCTCCAGCCTTTTATTTTGAGTCTATGTTTGTTCTGACTATTCAGGTGTGTTTCTTGTAGGCAGCAGAAGGTTGGATTGAGTTTTTTGATCCATTTAGCCACTCTGTGTCTCTTGACTGGTGCATTTAGACCATTGACATTGAGAGAAAGAATTGTCCTGGGATTTAATGCCATCTTTATATCGAAATTTGGTGTCTTTTGGTTAGTCTTGTCTTAAATTAGGTCTTTCAGTTTTTCTTTTAAGACTGGTTTTGTGTCTGTAAAGTTTCTGAGCTGCTTTTTGTCAGTGAAACCATGTATTCTTCCATCAAACCGGAAAGTGAGTTTTGCTGGGTATAGTATTCTGGGTGAAGCATTCATTTCATTCAGTCTTGTCACAATATCCCACCACTGCTTTCTGGCATTGAGTGTTTCTGGTGACAGGTCTGCTGTAAATCTCAAGGATGCTTGCTTGAGTGTAATTTCCCCTTTTGATCTTGCTGTTTTCAGAATTCTGTCTCTATCTGTGGGATTTGTCATTGTGACTAGGATGTGTCTTGGGGTGGTTTTTCTGGGGTCTCTTTTGGTTGGTACTCTTCGAGCATGCAGGATTTGATCACCTATATTCTTTAGCTCTGGAAGTTTCTCTTTAATGATGTTCTTGACCATTGATTCTTCCTGGGAATTTTCTTCCTGGGTCTCTGGGACGCCAATGATTCTTAAGTTGTTTCTGTTGATCTTATCATAGACTTCTATTTTCATCTGTTCCCATTCTTTGACTAATTTTTCCGTTGTCTGCTCATTTGCTTTAAGTTTTTTGTCCAATCTCTCCTGCTGTATGGAATTGTTATGTATCTCATCTTCCACAGCACCAAGTCTATTCTCAGCTTCTGATACCCTGTCCCAGAGCTTATCCATTTTGTCATTCACTTCGTTTACTGACTTTTTCAGTCCTGTTAGTTGACATGTTATTTCAGTTTGGAGTTTTGTCATTTCTGCCTTCATATTTTCTTGGTTCTTATTAGTGTTCTGTTCAACTCGATCCATGGTTTCTTGGAGTCTGTTGAGCACCTTCCATATTGCTAGTCTAAAGTCCTTATCTGAGAGGTTGATTAGTTGTTCAGTCATTATCTGGTCCTCAGAATTGTCATCTTCATTCTCTATGTCTGATGCTGGCCTGCGTTGTTTCCCCATTGTCACACTTGTATTGTGGGTTTTTCTACGTGTTGTGGTGGTATTCATTGTCTATATGATGTAGGCAGCACACTCCTCTGGCTCCTCCCTTTCTGGATGGGTTGACTTGCCTCTAAGGGAGGGGAGTCCTCCGTGGATGAAGCCTCACACTGGGTCAAATCTTAGGCCCGAGCATGCAACAGAGAAGACAGTCCAGAGAGAAATGCTTGCTTCTCTGATATAGCACAGTTCTTATTGTGATTTTTTCTTATTGTTGCAATGGTGTTCTTTTCTTAGAAGGAGCGCACGGCCGCGTAGCGAAGCGGAGTGGCCGTGCTCTGATGGAGCCTCTTTTGCCCCACTCCCAAGAGTTTCACACAAGAGGACAGTAGACAGATATTTACAGTTCACACTCACAGTTGGGCCCCTCTGCGCAGGCTTAGATTCGTGTCTTTTCCCCGCCTGATGTCCCAAGCAGGGAATCCAGCTTCTGCAGCAGTCTGCCGGCCGGTTTTTATGTTCTGAATCCCGCCCTGGAAATGGCCTCCGGGGTAGGGAGAGCAGATTTCTGGATCTCTTTTGCCCCACTCCCAAGAGTTTCACACAAGAGGACAGTAGACAGATATTTACAGTTCACACTCACAGTTGGGCCCCTCTGCGCAGGCTTAGATTCGTGTCTTTTCCCCGCCTGATGTCCCAAGCAGGGAATCCAGCTTCTGCAGCAGTCTGCCGGCCGGTTTTTATGTTCTGAATCCCGCCCTGGAAATCTATACTTGATTTTTTACTTTCAATCATGGATCTATTTTCTTTTTATTTTGAAATAGTTTACTATTTACTTGCTACCTCTAAGAGTCTCATTTACAAATCATTACTACAAAATTAAAATTAATTTTATGTAACAGCTATGCAAAATACTTAGAAAGTATGAAGTGGGATAATAATCTTTTGTGAAAATATGCATTTTGTGAAATGCCTATTTGATGAACATATCATATTTCCTACTATCAATCATCTATATTACCATGTTGAAACACTTCCTTTTGGGGAATAACTATTCAATAAATTTGATACAGTTTTAGACCTTCTCTTTATGTGCTAATATTTATTATTTTGGCTATTTCAATTTCAGTGAAGACAATTGTGGTGGTCTCCACTTTCTGTAGAGTTTTCTCTGCTAAGAGAAAAAACAATCCTTCTATTTAAATTTCTAAGTTTATAGACCTAATATGATTCAGGGAGGGGAAGAAGAAGAATATTCCATAGCCCTCCAAATTCTGAAGAACCATTTCTCTTTAGACTAAAATGCAACTATAGAAGGAAATAATAAATATGTATATTATGAAAAAAAACTTAAATGGTCTCCTATATTCAACATTACCATGAATTGCAGGGAGTTGGAGCAAAAGCTTTGCATGTGGGAGCCCTACATAGATGAGTGAAGTGCTGAGACAGAAGTAGCCCTGCGTATGTGTAGTGGAAACTTGTCTGAATATAACTTTCTCCTTTTACATGAAGTATCTCTAACCATTGATTTTCTATCTTCTCAAGTTTTACAGTGAGCATAGAGGAAAAATGGTGAACTGAAAGTTGTAAATGAGAACTATTTCAGCATATATATACATATATAACAACATTTAAAATATAAAAACTTGGGGCCAGAGAGATATCATAGAGGTAAGGTGTTTGCCATTCATGCAGGAGGTCATTGGTTCAAATCTCGGCACCCCATATGGTCCCCTGAGCCTGCCAGGTGTGATTTCTGAGCACACAGCCAGGAGTAACCCCTGAACGCTGCCAGGTGTGACCCAAAAACCAATAAAATAAAATAAAATATAAAAACTTACTTAATGTAAGTGAGCATTTAAGTGCATATAGATTCATTCCATAATTACTTTTAGTTTGATAACTAATTTATAAATGGTGGCTTAAACTTAGAGTGAACAAGGAAAGGAGTGAGAGACATTTTCATATAAATAGAAAATGTAGTTCTAAGATTCTTTGATAGCTGTACATAATCAAAACAACATCACTTAAATAGGCGACAAATACAAAAGCAAGTAGCTGATACTGACTTAGTACCTATATTGAAAATCCTACAGTGAAATTATTTGGGGGAAGGACCTGAATAAAGTTTGAAAGCAGCAAATTCTAGTTTAAAAAAGTAGGACATTGGCTGGCAGTAAGGTATAGGCAGGAACTATATATAACACAGCAAGTAGGGCATTTACCTTGCACATGACAGACCTGGGTTCCATCTCCAGAATTCCATATGGTCTTTCAGTCTGCCAGAAATGATTTCTGAGCACAGAGCCAGGAGTAATACCTGAGCACTTTCAGGTGTGGTCCAACAATCCCCTCTAAAAGGCAGAGGATTGTTTAATTTGTGTACAACCACACATAGCACAAATATCAAAACTTGTCTGTTCAGTTGGGATAATAATAAATGACCTAAACATTGTTGTTGTTTTTTTATATTTTGGCAGACAGGTAAATAAATTCCCTGAAAAGTAATAATGTACAAAAATGAGATGGACATTTCAGAGGAGAAAAATATCTCAAATTGAGAATGAATTCCAAACGTTTTATTAAGGACAGCTTTGATGAGTCAACTGTACTTCTATGGAAACTATTTATTTGGCTGAGCTCCAATTATCAAGATTATTTTCAATAGTCCTTCTATGACATAGAATAAATAGATTTCATTTACTAAATGCACTAAGAAAATGAATAAAAATATGTGGATGACAAGACCAAAGTGGTTTCTTCTTCAAATATAAAGCCACTGGTGAAGGCTTGTGTTATTTGCTTTCTGAGAATTACAGGTTAAAAGAATCATACAGTTAATGGAATCTCAATTCTCCAGAGATATACTTCTAGAGGGAACCTTAACCGAAGGAAAAAAAAATTCAACTCCAGAATCTATTAAAATAGCTTAACCTAAATTATTATCCTTCAAACTTGTAAAAAGCAGTTTTGTACAAAGTCAGATAAGATTAAGCCATTCACTAATTCAGGCTATATCCTTGAGGAAAACTTTCTTTACCTAGCTAATGTCAAGGATTTGACTCTAGGTCTACAATAAGCCTGGGAATCAATATCACATTAACTACACCTATAAATAAGTGATTGTTTATTTACAAAGCATACTTAAAGTCTGTGTAATTAATCCTTACTCTTCTAATGGTAAAGCTACTCTAATTATAGTGTAAGTATGAGCAAAGATAGCCAGGTGCCATATAATGCCACAGTGATAGCATTGGCATTAATAGCCTGAATTCCTAATCAATCTATTGAATTTTTATTTGACCTTTTTGGCTGGTACATATTAAGAATATAATAACCTATTTAGGGATTTTCTAATAATCTATCTCTAAATAACTATAATTAATGAATATTTTTCAAATAAATTATCAGACTTAATCAGTTTCCTTAGTATTTGTCAGGGTCTTAGCAATCTCAAAGATCTACTTATGACTCATTTAAGCAAAAGTACACAGAAGCACAAAATATTTTAAAGATATTTTTCTTAAAGAACAATATGAAATTACTATCTAACTGAATTTTCTAAGCATTCCATTTCACAACCAGTAACAGGCAACTTTTGTACCACCTTGCAAGACTGGATTGCTGTAAGTCTTTTTTCTTTCTTCTTTTTCTTTTTTAAATTTTTGTATTTCCAGTCATTTATTTTTTATTAATTTTTATTTTTAATTATGGGAACAAAAATGCAAAGAAAGAGGACAAGGTAAATTACAGTGGAAGGACAAGCACCCATAAACAGAATTCTAAGTATTCCCATTGCTGGTATCTTAATTTTGAACTTTCAGCCAAAAAACATAAAAATAAAACAGAGCCCATGTATAATTACTTTGTCCCTCAAGTCCCCAGATTGTAGTACATAATATTTCTTAGCAGCACACAAAGCAATCTAAAGACATAAAACTTATGTAACTCCTTAAACATTGAAGGCAAAGTTTTTTTTTACATTTCCATGCACATGCATATTAGTTTAAGTTAACCTCAAAAGTTTAAGTGGGTTGTTTTCTTTAAGGATTAGAGTCAAAGAAGCACAGTAAAAACGGTGTTAGAGTGGCAATTATTGATTGCATAGGCCCACCAAAATATGAGGGACATGGAAAGAAAAAGCCTTGGCCTAATACAAGGAGACCCTACCCCTGAAGTTTCCTGGCATAAGACCAACTCTAGGCTCCAGGCAAACTAGTTTGTCCAATTTAGGTCATTATCTGTAGTGCCAATACACTTTTATTTTTCACACAGTCTCTGTTGTTGGTATCATGTTTCTGTATTAAAGATCCTGGAATCTGCATATCCTACATTGCAGTCAGGATGGTGCAAGTGTCCTCTTGTTTCACCTCACAGTTAAAGGGCAATGCAGAGAACCCTGTCCTGTAAGCAGGTCGTTGTTGTTGTCAAGTCTTCTTAGAGTTAAGGGAAGTCTTTTTGAGCAGGTCAATGTCAGAGCCATGGTAGGGTCTTCCCTGGTAGAGGATTGCTTCCAGGTGTTGTTATAAAAAACCTTGGATGTTTCATAGATAGCTTCCTTGGTTCAGGGGTGAATGGAGGATGCCCATTCATATGCTGTAAATCTTTTGTTAGCATATATGAGAATAAACTTTTAAGTGGAGCTGATGAGATGAATGAAAAAATTAAATAAATTTAAAATTAAATTTAAATAAAAATTATTTCAAGCACAGTGAATTTTTAGAAGGAAGTTGTATTTCAAATATGAGTTGTTAGAGAAGGTAATCTAACAATTTTCAGCTTCCTTGCTTTATTTTACATCTCAGAATGAATGTTTCTCATTTCTAGTGCAAGACTTGGACAGTTCTGGTAAGTAGTTAGCTTCTCACTTTTGACTTAAAGAGATTTGATCAAACAATTAAAAAATCAACAAGTTAAAGATCTAAAAAGAAAAATAGATGTTCCCAGGGTTATCTTTCTGAGTCATAGTCAGTATCAAAATCATTTTAATACTATATTGAGATGAAATGTGTAAGTTTGGAAAGCTAAACTAAAATACATATAGGTAATATTTAAACATAATGCAACTTATCACACCACCCCTTAATTTTTATTATGAAAATACTGTGTAGGAATCAGAAATATAGCACAATTGTTATGGCACTTGCCTTGCATTAGCTGATATTTCTTTTGTTGTTGTTGTTTTGCTTTGTTTGTTTGTTTGTTTGTTTGGGCCACACCAAAGGTGCTTAGGGGTTTCTCCTGACTCTGAGCTCAGAAATCGCTCCTGAGAGACTCTGGGAAACATATGGGATGCCAGGAATCGAACCTGACTCTGTTCTGGGTTGGCTGTGTGCAAAGCTAATGCCCTACTGCTGTGCTATCACTCTGGCCCCCATCTCTTATATTTTATATGTCCCCCCCAAGTATTGCAGGAGTGATCCTTGAACACAGAGCAAGGAATAAGTTGTGACTATCCCTGGTGTGATCTATTCTCCTAACTCTACCCTAACACTCTGAAGTAATTTGTGAAAATAAAATGACAACAATACCAGAAATCCTTTGGAGGAATTATTCTCGACTCAGGAATTATTCCTAGCAGTGCTTAGAGATCCTTATTGGATGATAGGAATACAACCCAAACTCACAGCATACAAGGCAAAACCCTACTCCTGTACTATCTTTCAACCCCCAGTTGTAGATTTGCGGTTAAAGATAAAGAAAAGAGTTTGTCTATTTTTTTTTTTAATCCACACTTGGCTGTATACAGTCTTTAATCCAGACTATATTCGGTAATCATTCCTGGTTGGCTCAGGGGGACATTTTGAGGTACCAGTGACTAAAGTGGGTTGGCCACATGCAAAATAAATATCCTACTCACTGTACTATCTTTGGTCCTGATTCCTTTTTTAGAACTGCATTTGATCATTTGGTCTTACTTCCTTAGAGAACTCCTCTACATATACAACCAATTTAGACTTAAAGGTTTCAACATGTAAACTTGAAAGTGTTTTTGGAAAAGAAAATTTCAGTGTGGAGGAGGAACTATGTGTTTTTAATGGAATGGGAGCTTTGTACCTGTTGAGATGGGAGAAGATAGTTTGTCTTTAATTTTGTCTTTAAACAACCTGAAATATGTGTTTGTATTCCACCAATTAAAACTAGGTACTTTAAAAATACTTTCCATATATAGCATCTTCTCATTTGGAACTACATTGAAATTAGATAATTATTACTCACTATATCTCTCCTATGTTTATTAAGAAATTTCTGAAGTACAACCCTTCCATTTTAACTTTTTGTACTTTTATAAGACTTTAGATCACTGAAATTGTTCCCATATTGTGAGATAGACAATGAGTCACTGAATTAAACCAAATCAATTTAATATGTGACTAGGGATTCTAATAAGGTATATGCATAAAAATGTAAATTATTATCAAAAAGTGAACCATAGTCCTTACTTCTTTCTTGCATAAAGACTTCAAGGCATTCATGAAGGTTCATGTGAAACTGAATGCTTTCACCTGTATTCCAGCTTAGGAAAACAACCTAGAGAGTGAAGTAGAATAGTCATTTTTAAGAGAGTAGTACAAGATTGTCTATTAATGACAAAAATAGAGTAGAACTAAAACTAAAATCTCACAAAGTACTTTGTGATATCTTCAAGTTAATTGTGAAATTTTGTAACTCTGAACACTATATACTTTCTTTGATTACAACACTGGATCCTAAAAATAAAAAATAGAGGCAACATTAATATGCAAATAGTCCCATGTCTGTCATATGCAGCCAAATGATGATAACATGCTCCATTACATCCACAAAAAGCACATAGCAATTCAAAAGAAAATTGTTAAGAAACTGTTGAATAATCTCCTGGCACATGATAATATTTAGGAGTCATTTCCATTCATTTGTTGTTTGATTAATTATATTCAAAGAACAGATGTATGCCTAGTATCTTTTCTACATGAATTTGTGTATTATTCACAATAAAATAGTATTTAACCCTAAAAAAGTAATAAGAAATATTTTACTTAGTTGAAGGGAGCAATTTAATGGTAAATGTAAGAGTTCAACAATAAAAGAACTACTTGGCAAGGAAGCTATCTTCACCTGCTGCATCTTAACAGAGAACAAAATAAATGCTTCCCCCAAAATTTGTGCACTCAGCTTTTCATGAGAGGGTATTTTGAGGGTGGTTTTGTTCATTCTAAGCAAAGAGCTTAGCATCTTCATTTCTAGCAAACACTTTTTAAAAGAAGGCAAATACAATCATATACATGGCATTACCATGATAATACGAATTCTATATTCAGGTTCAGTATTTATTTACAGCAACAAAAGACAGTGACTTTTATTTCAGGTTCACAATATCCTTTTTTTTTATTTTTTTATTTCTGGCTAATGCATAGCTCTCTAATTTAGTTCTCTAATTCTACGTTCTCTGCTTAGAATATATCTGTCCTCATAATAAAAGCACTGATCGTTAGTGGGCCTTAAGTTACTTTTTTTTTTACTAATAAAAGAAATAAACATGTCTTAAAAGTCTAGGAAGACTCATATTTTACAGAAAAACTTAGTATCTTAATATTAATCATAATATATTATATTATGACCACTTTAGATATTGATATGATAATATGACCACTCTAGATTTTAACAAAAGAAAGTGAAAATAGGAAATTTGCACACACAATAAAGATAATATTAACACATAATTCATGTTTAAAGGACTGTTTAATGTGAATTTAAGAAAATCTTTAAGTGTTAGTATTTTTAATTCAAGGAAAATAACTCAAAGATTAGAGATAGATTGTAGTTTTGTTTCCTATCTGTTCCCAAAAATATATACTAGTTTCCTATCTATACCAAAAAAACATACACCTAGTCTTGGATACTATACATTCATCCCCCTTAAGGCTCATCAGATACTAAGTTAATTAAAGTAAACATTATTCTATTCTTCCTTGTAAATGCCTAGTATACTATTGAAACTTAATAAATATTTAATAGTATTCAGAACAGAGTGACAAAGTCATTTTCTTTTTCTCTATACAGCTTTAAAACTAAAAGAACTTTATCTACAAAGGCCAAATGTTCTATAACTCGAGTTTTCAGAACCCATAATCTTTAAGAGACGTCCATGGAAATATCTCCATTAGCATTTAAATGGAGCAATATTTTTGAAACCAATACCTCAGTTGAAATAATATGGTAGATTAACACAAAACAATTTATTGAAATACAATGTGACATTTTTCAATAACATACATAAACTGCCTCTAAAAATTCCCCACAATAAATCTGATCTATTCCTTTTATTTAATTTTAATTTCAACTAAACTTTCTATTTGTTATTTCTAAGAAAATTCTTTCAAATATATTCTCAAATAGAACAAATAAAATTGAAATGCATATGTGCTTCTCTGTAAGACTATCTTTATGGATAGGCATATATAAATATACATTTCTTTTTTTATTTTTTGCTAGAGGAAGAAAGAATTATGACTAAAATTAGAGGTGATTTTGACAGCAAGCTTCAAGTTTTCTTAAAAGCTTGAAAGAAAACTAAAGTACCTTTTGAAATTTATTTTTATTTGGTATTTTTCCTACATATGTTATTCCAAAAGCCCATTGAAGAATCTCTTCTTAAGTGATTCTAGTCAGCTAGAATCACATTTATTTACCTCAAGATATTATCTAGAGTTTTATGTCTTTATTTGTTGGGATATTTTTTATTGTTGTTTTTTGTTTCATACTAAGGGGGAGACCCAATTCTGTTAGGTCACATTTTATTTTATTCAATACAAAGGCTTCTCCCTTCCTCCCTCTACCTTCACCTAAGGCTTTTGAAATGTAAAACCCATCTAGATTGCATTAGCTTCATATAGGTTCTTTACTGCTGGATTTTTCCCAGGTCTGGATTGAATGGGAAAAAAGGTTGTTGATTTTGATGCTCCAAACTAGAGGTTGGAACATTCTGATCCTATAAATTTCACCCATGTGACTGGCTTTGATTATTAATTCTTCACCAATACCCTGCTTCAGACCTTTTATACCCCAAGGTTGAATAATGGTTTGTGGAGACCAACAAAATTCTATATGCTGACTCTCCAGTTGTTTCCATTGACATTTGCTATTTTCTTACTATGTGGTTTTACATTTCGTATATGAGAGAGTTGACTCTGTATCTGTCCTTCACCTTCTAATTAGTATTTTCCATAAGATACCTTCTAGTTCCATTCATGTGTTGGTGAATTGCATGTTTTTATATTTTATGGGTTACAATATTGTGTATATATACTACAGAATGTAGCAAGTCAGCCCCTGAAGAGGTTGACTGATGGTGGGATGGAGAATGAGGCCCTTTTCTTCCAGTTCGGAGTACGCGTCTGCCACCCTGTCTAGCCCACGGTTCTGAGGTGAAACGGCGGGTAAACAGCTCGCAGACAATCAGGCTCGTGGAAATATTTGCTTTATTCGGATGGACAAAACTGAAGTCCAAAGACTCAGATTCAGTTCCAGCCAGCCAAAAGCTCCCGGCCTTCCACAGACTCCTGTTTTTATACTCCAGAATCAGGTCCCACCCAATGGTGGGATCAGATACCAACCAATGGTGAAAGCAGAATCAGGTCCTACCCTAGGGTGGGGGCAGAATGCCAGGTCACACCCTAGGGTAGGGCACAATCACCTAATCAGTTTAGGGTGAGCAACATAGTAATCCCCCAAAATATTTACATACACAACACAGAACATATATGCATCTATTCTACGGTAATTGGGTTGTTTGTAGTGCATAGCCACGGAGCAACCCTAGAGTATCACCAGGTGTGGTCCAAAAACCAAAACCAAACAAACAAAAAAAAAAGAGTAATGAAGACTAGAATAAAAAGATACCTACAGACTGGGAGAAAACATTTGCTCATCACATATCATATAAATATATGTATGGTTTATGCAAAGATATGATTTATGCAAAGATTTATGAAAGATAAATAAAACACTGATAAAACTTAACAAAAGTAAAATAGAATTATCAAATAAAATAAACATAAGGAGTCCCTCTCAAAGAAGACATAATGATGGTCAATAGATATGTGGTAAAGTACTCTGTCAATTATAGTTAGTAGATGTAATAAAAACAAGTATAAGATATTGCAATATGTCACTGAGACTGGAACATATCAAAGAGAAAAGGAAAAAAAAGTGCTGGCAGGTATGTGGGGAGAGAGAACCTTCACTCACTTTTTGGAATGACCACTGCTTTAGCCTATATGTAAAACTGTACATAAAACTCATAAAATTGTTAATTGATTTTACATATACTCAAGCTATTCAAATTGGACTTTTAGTTATACTCTGAATAATACTGATATTTATAAGTAATTAACAGATTAAATATGTAGGAATATGTATAAATATGTGTTGAATTTTTTAGCAAAAATGAAAAACAGTCCTAAGTATAAAATATACCATTATTTTAGGTGACACATATTTTAAGATGAATAGTGATTTCAAGATCATAACAACCAATGGAGGGTCAAAATTATTCTTCATCCTTTTTGTGCCCAATTTATTAGTACCAAATAATTCTTCAAAATATAATTTATTTAGGGTTGGTAATGGCTGCTGTTGGTTATCAAGATGAGGAATTTAAGCACTGCAACACTGAATTGGGTATTTATTTTTTATATTACCTTGTATATTATTTAACTTTCTGAGTAATATATCATATAGAAGTTTAATTAATCTGGTGTTTTGAAAGTAAAAGAGTGCTTTAATTTAAAGCAATGAGGACAATTTTAGTAAATTTTAGTGTAGCATAAAAATATTTAGATCAAATTAAAAGAAAGCCCAATTTTAGTCTTGTGTTAGACAACATTATAATCTCAAATTATGTTTACAATTTGTAAATGCTTAATACTGGCATTTACTCTCCACATCAAAAATGGGGCACATACTTAATAGATAAGAGCTTATAGTGAACAAAGTTTGACATTACATAATCACCCCTGGTCATGTTGTTTTGGTATCTATTATTATGGGTTTGAAAAAATATACTTATTTAAGTTCATATGTTAACAAAGAGAATATATATTTTAGGCTATCATAATTACTTAAAAGTATTAGAATCTATAGATGACATATGATTACACACTATTGAGACTGTATCCCAAAAATAAAGTGCTTAGATAAAAGCAAGTATTTAACTAAACAGATGTTATTAGGTTGAGGTAGCACTAATGTCTTAGTAGCTTACAATAATCAGTCTGAACCTAGGTCATAGTCAATTGATGTTAAAACACACAGATACAAGAAAATAAAATTTAATAAGAGCAGACTAATTCTCCCTATTATGGCTGTCATTAAAGCTCAAACCAATTAGATAATTACCTCGCTTTGTTTCTCCTTTTTCAATATGAAATGTTTTCTCCAAATTTCTGTTGATATTTCTGAACATGTTCACTGTGGTAATAAGTAATATAAATCTATGTATTTTAGTAATTCTAAAAAATTAATATGTTCCAGTTTATATTTTAACAAATGATTGAAAGAGGTTACAGTAAACTAGAGCAAATTATTCATCTTATATTTTGGTGAAAATGGTAGATCTTGTTTCTCATAAAATACATACAACTCTGGGTTAAAGATATTCTTATGGTATGAAAATATCTTAATCTGATAAATATAAAATATGTCATATATTACATATCTTATATAAGATATATATGATAAATCTATGTCTAAGGGATAGGGTAAGGTTACAGGACCAGAGTGATACATTATATGAATGAATCTCTATATTTCATCCCTCGTACCAAGTATGACCATTGCAATTCAGAAACCCTCTGACCCAACCAAAGTTGAATTCAGGGAAATTTGGATTTGCACTTTCAGGCATCACCTGCTGAGAGTGGCCATGAACAATCAAATACTGCTACTTCTAAAAGGACGTCATGTCTAGCCAGTTGTTTCATAGATAATGGTAGTCAAATTACAAACTTTGAAATAACAAAGCTATTTTGACTATAGTCAAAGAGGATATTAATGGCATTATAAAATTATCATGTTACTGTTCTATGCAAGATTAATTTGCAGATTAGTTTTAATCATAAGGTATTACTCTAGCAATAAAGGGATATTTTAAATATTTAATTTTCCTCTTAATAAGGATGGTAAAATATATTTGTGATAATAAGTTTATTTCACATTATGATTTGATTGATAGAGCAAAACCTTAAAGCTCTTAGAGAAGAAATGCAGGACATTTTGGTGGAAAAAAATCTAATCTCATTTTCCTCAGATCAATTAATTTTCCCTATCATATAAGGAGACTAAATGATCATCAGTCTTCCATGGTTTGCCTTTGTTTTGGCTAAATGGACAGCTAAATCTTAGGTTTCAATGTTGTCTGATTTCCTTTATAATGTAGAAGAATTGGGTAAATTGTAAAATGATAAAGCAAATAATAGAAAAAGTCAGACATTGTAAGTCTAGATTCTTTGGGTTCCAAGAATCATATGCTCTAAGAATCATGAAGGGACATGAATCTCATTCATCCCTTTTTCAAATAAGATGCTTTTATACCAGCTATGTTTTTAATCTAGCTCCATTCTTGTATAATTCAAACATGTTTGTGTGAGTAAAAGTTTATATACACTTGTCCAGGGATGCATATGTAGCATCTGTAATTACTCATAGGTAATCACTATGAAGAGATAATTATCTACATTTAAAGAAAAAAACAATACTAAACTGGAGGCTTTGGTTTTAATTTGCATGGAGTTTCAGTAATGTAATGTACTGTTTGTTACTCTTGAGACAAGAGTGAGGATAATTGATGTAAAGAAAGTAAATGAAATGCAGTAGTTGGTAACTAGACTATAGAAGCTGCCTTGGAAGTCACCTGACCCTCACTTAACCATGGTTTTAACAAGAAATGATTTTCAATCATTGAGCTTTGAGGTTGAGTTAATAGAGCAATTATCATAAATTGTCCCTATTAGCACACACATGCAAAGACACATCAGTACTGACAGCAGTATTTTAAAAATGGTGTTTAGATAAAATACCCCCTTTGAAAAGTACAAGAGAAAAAAATATGTAATTATTGTAAACTTTGAAAATTTAGAGACTTTGAATACTCTGTACATAGTATTAGTGTTCCTAATTGAAGGTTATTCAGCCAAGAGCAGGATGATTTAGACATGGATAACATGAATTAGGCACAAAAAGTTTAGTAACAGAAGGAGAGAAATGAAGAACAAAAGAGAAATTTAGCATGGACCTTTAAAGTATCTTAGGAGAAAATACTAAAAAAAGAGGAGAACTACAATCTATTACTTATATCTTGTGCATTTATAATTTATTGATTAATAAAATAAGTCTGTCATTATAATTAGTTAAATTTCCTCAATATATGGACAATTCACATAGTATCCTATGGTAAAACTTGCATTGTTCTCTTTTTTAACATTTTAGTTAACTTCAATTTTTTTGCTCTGTTTTGGAGATCAAAACTAGATTAGTGCTCATGGGTCATTCATTTTAGGCAGGCTCAATATGCAGTTTCAGGGATAAAACACATAAATTCTACATTCAAAACATCCTCTCCAGCCCACTGAGTGAACTCTTAGGCTCGACATTCACTTCTTTATTAACAACTCAAAAATATTTTTATTAGTACCTCCTCTACCACACCTGGTGATATAATTGGTATGAAATTTCCAAATTGTATAAATTACTTATAAAAATAATATGCAAAACAAATTGAATAAATCAGTTATAAAATTAATGTGCACAGTCTTCAGAAATAAAGACTATTGTTGACTGTACATATACATAAAAAGATACTTATATCTAAAAAAGATTTTTAAGGAAACATATAATATTATTGATAAAGATCGTATTTATGATTAACACTAAACTTTCATTTGATATATCTGAACACCTCTTAAATGGATACATATTAGAACTCATTATATCATGGATATAAGTAATTTTATCAGAAGTAATTTCTTAATACATTGGTTGTGTTATTTCCTTTAACAAAACATTAAAAGAATGCTTTACGTAATGTTAAATAAATCAGAACACATGAAATAACTTGTTAAAAGAAAGTAAAAATAAACCCACCCACAGTTTAATGATTATTCTTCCACTTGATTTTCTAATAGTCCCACTAATTCTGAAAATTATTGGGTCTATTTTTTCTATGATAATAAGATAATTCTTTGACGTTGCCACATTCACAAACTCTCATTATCATTCAAACTGTTGTAAAACATAAATGTTTCCCTTTGAAAGATTTCGAATACCCTATTTTATTGTTGGAGAAACTGAACACAAGAAGAAATTGCAAAGCTACAAACAGTATCAGAAACAAAGTCACTATCGCTCAGATAATATTATGAGAAAGAGGAAGTTATTTCAGGTTTCAGGTCCTTCCTTTTTAGAAATAAGCTGTTCCTTAGAATTTTGAATCTTTGTTCCCATATGTTTGTAGTGAGAACAGAGTGGGATTGAGTAGAGAAGGATTCATCATAATTAACTTTATACAAAAAAAGAAAACAGAACATTAAGTTAAATATTAAAGTAATTAAGAACAAAATTATTGCTTTTAACTCTGAGATCATTCTTTCTGCGTAATCTGAGTGCTTATAAAACAAAATTGCCTGACTGAAAATGCAGCGTTGGGGGATTTTGATTCTGTTTGATTCAGTGAGCACATTTTCATTGTTTGGAGCCCAAAAATTTGTTTCCACCACCATAATTTGGGAAGTATAAAATGGACACATGCTTTTCTTTTATTTATTATTTTTTCTCAAGCAATGTAACTTTTCCCCAAAGATGTTAACGTCCATTAATTGTCATTTTGCCTTCTATGTAGAAGACTCATATATTCAATGGGGAGAAATTAAAATTTTTGTAAAGTCAGTATTTATTATTTGACTACCATGTTGATTTTAATAGTAGTTTGATTGTGAGAAAATATTGGAATTACCGGGGCCAGAGTGGTGGTGCAGTGGGAGGGTGTTTGCCATGCATGTAGCTGACCCAGACGGACCTTGATTCGATCCCTGGAGTCCCATATGGTCCCCCAAGCCAGGAGCGATTTCTGAGCACATAGGCAGAAGTAACCCTTGAGTCTCACCGGGTATTGACTTAAAACTAAAAATCGAAAGGAAAAAAAAAAAAGGAAATATTGGATTTATTTAAGAAATAGAAGTTGCGAGGAGGACCAGAATGATAGTGCAATGGGTAAAGTGCTTGTCTGGCATGCAGCCAACCAGAGTTCAATATCCAGAGTTCCTCTCGGAGTGACCCCTGAACTAGGATTAAGCATAACCTCCACCATTATTCCCCCAAATAGATGTTGTTAGAATTTGTAATAGGATATAATAGCATGACTTAATTTTAGGATATATTTTTTCAGTAGGTTCATGATTAGAAAAAAAATACATAAATGAGTTTCTGACTATTTATGATTGTATGCATATCTGGTGAAAGAAACATGAATTCCTATTTTAAATTTATGAAATTAATACAACACTTTGCCTAAAGTAACTCTATACATTCTGATTAGTGTACCATCCATTAACTTACATTAAAGTTAGGGACATAGACTTTTATGACTGTTATACATATATAGCCAAATGAAAATACGTGCCAAAAATATTGAATATTCATATTAACAATTTCCAATGAGAGTTTACATGGTTTTTTTTTTTTTTTTTTTTTTTGGTTTTTGGGTCACACCTGGCGGTGCTCAGGGGTTACTCCTGGCTGTCTGCTCAGAAATAGCTCCTGGCAGGCATGGGGGACCATATTGGACACCGGGATTCGAACCAACCACCTTTGGTCCTGGATTGGCTGCTTGCAAGGCAAACACTGCTGTGCTATCTCTCCGGGCCCAGAGAGTTTACATGTTTTAAAAGATAGTATGAAAGAAAAATATATTGTCTTCATAAATTCAGTTAGATTCTACATTTCACAAAGTTAGGTAAAACTTTTCTTCTCTGTACATCAGTGTTTTTATAAAATGAAGGATTCTACTGTATGATTTATATACATCTTTAACTAAACAAGTTAAGTCTGATTTCATCTTCAAGACTGCAACTATGATTGAAAATATATCTTGGATGATCTTTCTCCATTTGTCCTAACACCTGGTTGTAAATGCACTTTATGATATCACCTGAAGACTCTCAAGCAGGCCCACCTTTCCTCCATATATGAAGAGAGAGTGACAATTTACTTTTCACTCTCTGAATTTTAAAAGTACTTATTAAAAAGCAGTTATAATTTTTTCTAATTTACACAACTATTCCAAATAAATAGGAATTAGTATGTAAATGATGTGAGACAAAATAAAATATATAGGCTTTTAAGATAAGATAAAAAACAAATTTTGCTTGAAGGAAACACATTCATCCAATTAATGTCGAATTTATATATCCATACTTCTGTTCCTTGTTAATTTTGAGTTTACATTTGCTACCTTTATAGCAAACTAAATTTCTTTATTTTATAACATTATACTTAAATAAAAGTTATTATTTAGTAAAAAACATTCATTCTAAAGTAATTCTTTTTGCAGCATTGTTACATGTGCTAAGAAGGAGGCCATGTTACATAAGAATACTATATTTAGAAATTATAGTCTTCATCTGGTTGATAAATATACACATATTCAGGGAAAGGGGAAATAAAAAAATAAAAAACACATATTCTGTAAAGTATTTGATAAGTCAATAAATATTTCACATATCACACTTTTTAATTTTTATTTTGATCATAGTGGCTTACATATCTTTCACATTAGTATTTTAGGTACATATTAACATTGAATCAGGGAAATACCCACGAACAAATTTGTCCTCCCCCCTTCCCCATTCCCTTTCTACAACCCATATTCCCCACCCCCTGGGATGCTAGAGTAGGCGGTCTCCTCTTTATCTAGCTTACTATCAGTGATCATACATTTGTTTGGTCCTGGTGCCCTCCCTTGTTTCTCCCTTTATTTGAGAGGCTAAGCTAGATAAATCTAGTTATGTGGTTTTGTTTGAGGGAAAGAAAAGCAATAGATTGGGGTAAAGATTAAGCAAAAAAAAATCTAAAAAAAAAATTCTGAAAATGGGAGGAGACCTTCTAGTGGGTATCAGCCTCAGTTTGAGATAGGACTTGAAAAAGGTAATTGAAACAACATAACAATACAAAGTTAAATGTCAAGTTAAATATCCAGTCAGTCCTACAGCAATAAAAAGAAGCACCACACATTAGTCTCGGTTCTGAATTCAAATCATGCCAGAGTGCAAAAAGAAAGAGAAAGATAAGATAAAATAATATAAAATAAAAAAGAGACATCAACTTCAATATCTACACCAAAAAGGATGTTATAAAAACAATAAACCTATATATATATATATGTGTGTGTGTGTGTGTGTGTGTGTGTGTGTGTGTGTGTGTGTGTGTGTGTGTGTAAAATGATTATTTTGTGCTTCCTCCCCTTTTTTCTTTCTTTTTCCCCTGCATAGACACAGTAACTATTGGGGATATTATAGAGGGAATTCCCTTGGCCTAGGAGATACAGGGTATCTCCATCCCTGAAGTATACTGTCATGAGATTAACTATAGACTCCTTGCATAATCATTTACTCTCCCCTTGGTGCTTTTGTGGTGTATGGAAGACTTCTGCTTTGTCATGGATGATAAAATCAGTCCTCTTTATCTAGAGATTTTGGTGACTATGCAGCTCAAGGAATGGAGATAATGATGAAGGCTTTCTTTGAGGTTCTAGCAGTTCTGTTTCTTCAGTGTCCTTTTAATTCATCTTCTATAGTAGGTGTTCTTGGTCATTATGTTACTCCTAGGATGGAGCCTGGGACAGAGTCTTTTGTTGTTTCTGGAAGACCCATTCACTTGCAGTTGTCTCAGTCAGACCTCTGGAATTGGAGATCTTGTTTGTTGAACAGATTGTAAACCAAAAGCTAGGTTAGAGCTTTTTGTTGTTGTTGTTGTTGTTGGTCCTGGGATGCATACAGTCTAGTCCTGGTTGTAACAACCAGACATCTGTATATAGCAATCTTGGTTTTTGCACAGATGAAAGGGTGACATGTCTTCTGATTTTGTTTTATCATTGGCTTGTGAGGGAGAATAACTTCCTCTTAGATCTAGTTGTTCCCATTTTCTCGTTGTCAGGTTATCAATTTAGACCTAGCATATGTTGACATCAGAGCAGCATTATGAATGCCCTGGAGGGGACTTGTTTTCTGGAGCTTTGTGGAGAACCCTGTCGTTTCTATGTCTGGGATCCAGGAGTCAAGGCTGGATGGTCGTTGCCTATTTCCCTGGAGTCTAGTTTGGTTCCCCATGGCATACATTCACGGTGGGAGATGTCCCTCTGTTGTAAAAATGTATAAGTTCTTATCCCTAATAGATAAGAGCTTGTTTTTACATGTAAAACTTTCCCATTTTTAATATGTCTTTGCAGAAAGAAGTGGTGCTACATTATATTGCTGGTGGAGTTGGGGGTGGAGAGAGAAAAAACAAACCCATGACAGAAACTAAAAATATATATGCTCAGACATATCTAAAGAAAAAAGAGTTTCTTAAAAGAAAATAAAAGGATTAAATAAAGGACACATTTAAAGGAATAAAGTGGGGCCAGGAGGAATATCATGGAGGCAAGGTGTCTGTCTTTCCTGTAGTAGGACAGTGGTTCACATCCCATCATCCCACATGGTCCCCAATGCTCACCAGGGTCAACTTTTGAGCACAGAGCCAGGAGCACCCTCCGAGCACCACCAGCTGTGACCCAAAAGAAGCAAAAAAAAATCAAATCAAAACATAAAAAGTAGAACAAAACAAATAATTAAAAAAAAATGAACAAGAGGGGAAAAATAAAAAAAAAGAAAAAAGAAAAATGAGGAAAGTGATACAGGAGATTACATTTGGGGGGAAACAGTATAAGAAGTAGTGTTATATAGGTCTATACTTATGATGATAGTATAGGATTCCCCATTGTCTTTTAAGATTTCCTTGTGAGGTGTGGGCTCCACGCAGGGAGGTCTTGGGTAGAGTTCTTGCAATGGGAGTCCTTTTGGAGCTAATCTCGTATTAAGCCACAGTCCACAATAGGGAGAGGTGATTAGGAGGGCCACACTGCATGAGTCAGTTGGGGTGTTGGTTGTATTTTCTTGCGGGGAATGAGGTGTGAGTTTGAGTGGGTGTCTCTTCACTTGGGAACTGGGTACTGGTTCGTTGGTGTAGGAGGTTGGTCTTGATGCCTAATGAGTCAAGAACTGAGGGTGAAGAGTTATAACATGGTGGGCATAACTGGGATTGGATTAAGGGGTGAAGGGATAGTCAGGTTTCTCAAGGGGAGAGGGGATAGTACATGGTGGGGTTATATAGGGTATAGTTATGGATTGTTTGTGGTTTAGGATTGTCTCTTAAGGAGGATTCCTATCTCTGTGTGGTCCTGCCCCCATATAAACATATAGAAGTTAGCTTAGGTATATATTAATGTAGAGAGGTGGGGAGGGCAAGAGATACGTTGAGTACAGAAAGATAGGTAGATATGGTATTTGTAAGGAAAGGAAACTTATAGATCAACCTTTGGATATGTATAGGTTTCGTGTCTCGAGTACTAACCATTGTGTAGTGAGGTCTATCTACATAGGTGTTTACACTTTGCAGTATTTTCTGCAGCACTCTATATATCAGCTTTCTTTCCTTTCCTATAGAATACGTAACATGTGGTTTTTATTTGACATGCATTGAATTGATGGCAATGAGGAGAAGGTGGAAGAAGGAGACAAGAAGAGAGAAAAGAGAAAACAGAACAGAACAAAACATATCAACAATTAAACAACAACACTAACAAAAATATGAAGTAATGAGAAGAGAGGGGAAAAGAGGATGGCCATGTTACTTTGCTTGAACATGTTCGATATTTAGGCCCTGTAGTAAAAATCTGTAGGTCACAGTTGTTGCTTTGGTGGTCTGGCTGGTCATGCACTTCAGGTCCTAAAAGAAGACATAATCTAGAGATAAAGGGTACATTAAAGAGTTATATTCGGACATTTTCATGATGCAAGCTGAGTATGGTGTCTCCTGTGACTCAGCACTGAGGCACCACCATGGGATGTTCACCATTCGTCTCCAGGAACCCCTATGAGCTGAAAAACTAAGAGGTTATTTTAAATGTGGTAAGGATAAGGCATTCAGCCATAATGTTTTGAAAAGTTTCCATTGAAGTCAATAATTTCCCATCATAATCATTACCTGTATTCCTGTATAAGATCCCTAGTAAATTATTATGGGCCTTTGTAGTAAAATGATAATTACATACCTGTTCTCTCTATGCTGCTGTTTCTGCTGTTGCTGGCTTCTTTATGATAAAATGTGTAGTCGGGCTTCGTGTAGTTTCTCTTCCCTTTGTTTTGGGCTCTACTTCCCACTATATGGTGATTATTATAGTGTTTGAGGTTTCTAATTTGTTACACCCTGTTATTTAATCGTGGGGTTTTGGTTATATATCTGGTGCCTATTCTAGGTACTTTAGAATAGTGCTATCATTCTGTGTTTATCTTTTGTCTTCTGGCTTGATTCGTTTAACATGATATGTTCTAGGTCCATCCACATTGCTACAAAAATCTGTGATTGTATCATTTCTGACTGCCATGTAGTATTCCATTGTGTATAGATACCACATCTTAATGATCCACTCATCTGTTGTTGGACATTGAGGTTGGTTCCAAGACTTGGCTATTATACTGAGTGCTGCAATAAATAGTGGGGTGCATACATACTTTGGGATGAATGTTCTTTCGACTTGGGGGTAGAAACCTAGGAGAGGAATTGCTGGATAAAATGACAGCTCAATTCTGAGTTTCTTTAGCATTCTCCAGACTGTTCTCCATAGGTGTTGGGATAGAGGCCATTTCCACCAGCAGTGGATGAGAGTGCCTTTCATACCACAACCCAGCCAACAAAGATTGTTCCCATTATTTTTAATGTGAGCCATCCTCACTGGTGTAAGGTGGTACCTCATTGTTGTCTTGATTTGGATTTCCCTAATGATGAGTGAAGGTGAGCATGTTTTCATGTGTATGTTGGCCATCCTTTGGTCTTCCTCAGAGATTTTTCTATTCATTTCATATCCCCATTTTTTATGGCTTTATTTGTTTTTGGGAGGCTCAGCTGTCTGAGTGCTTTGTGTATTATAGATGTCAGACTTTATCTGACATGTTGAGTGCAAAGATTTTTTTCCTATTTAGTTAACTGTCTTCTTATGTTAAGTAGGGTTTCTTTTGCCATGCAAAAGCTTTTTAGTTTGATGTAGTCACATTTTTTATGTTCGATGCTAAAGTTTTGCCATTGGTGCTCCATCCTCGAAGACCTTTTGGATATATAGATCTTCAAGTGTTCTGCCTATTTTATTCTCAATAAACTTTATAGATTCAGGTCTGATTTCAAGGTCTTTGACCCATTTTGAGTTGACATTTGTATAAGGAGTGAGGAATGGGTCAATTTTTAATTTCTTACATGCGGTTTTCCAGTTGTACCAACACCATATCTTGAAGAGATTTTCTTTGTTTCATTTCAAGTTCCAGGCTCTTTTGTCAAATATTACTTGGCTGTATATCTGGGGTTTTATGTCTGGGAATTCTGTTCTGACCCATTGGTCTGAGGTTGTGTCTTTGTTCTAGTACCATGCTGTTTTTATCACTATGGCTTCATAGTATTGTTGAAGGTTAGGTAAAGAGATGCCACCCAGCTTTTTGTTTTTTAATATGTGTTTGGCTATCCTGGGTCTTTTGTGGTTCCAGATGAATTTTGTGATTGATTGCTCTAATTCTTTAAAGAATGATCCCTGAATTTGGATAGGGAGTTCATTAAATCTATATAGTAGTTTGGGTAGGACAGTCATTTTGACTATTTTGTATTTACCTACCCATGAGCATGGTATGTTCTTCCATTTGCTTAGCTCCTCTACAATTTCTTTCTGAAGTATTTTGAAGTTTTCCTGGTATAGGTCCTTCCCTATTGATTCCTAGGTACCTAATATTTTTTGATACTATTTTAAATGGAATTGTATTTTTAATCTCTTTTCAGCTTTGTTATTTGTATAGAGAAACACTATTGTCTTTTGTGTATTGACTTTGTAGCCAGCCACTTTGCTGTATTGGTTAATTGTTTCTAGGAGTTTTACTGTGGAGTCTTTAGGCTTTTTTATGTATATCATCATATAGTCTGCTAAAAGAGGTAGTTTTAGTTCCTCTTTCTCAATTTGGATTCATTTGATTCCCGTCTCTTGTTGGATTGCTATTGCTAGGACTTCTAATATTATATTTAATAAGAGTGGAGAGAGTGGACAGCCTTGCCTAGTTTCTGACCTTAATGGAAGTGCTTCTAGTTTTTCTCCATTAAGGATAATGTTGGCTGTGGGCTTTTCATATATAGCTGTAACTATCTTGAGGAAGGTTCCTTCTAACCCTATTTTTCTGAGTGTGTTCAACATGAAGGAGTATTGAATTTTGTCAAATGCCTTCTCTGCATCAATTGATATGATCATGTGGTTTTGTCTTTCTTTTTGCTGATGTGATGTATGATGTTGTTTGATTTGCGTATGTTGAACCAACCTTGCATTCCTGGGATAAACCTCACTTGGTCATGGTGTATGATCTTTTTGATGAAATGCTGAATTCGGTTTGCTAAGATTTTATCGAGTATCTTTGTATTTATGTTTATTAGTGAGATTGGTCTGTAGTTTTCTTTTTTGCTGGTATCTTTGCCATCTTTGGGAATGAGTGTGATATTAGCCTCATAAAAGGAGTTGGGGGGATTCCTGTTTTTTTGATGGTTTGGAAGAGCCTGTGGAAAAATGTTAATAAGTCTTCTCAGAATGTTTGATAGAATTCACCTGTAAATCCATCTGGGCCTGGACTTTTATTGTTAGGGAGTTTCTTAACTACATCTTTAATTTTCTCTGAAGTTATTGGTTTATTTAGGCTTTCTAAGTCTTCCTTTTCCAGTCTCAGAAGATGGTATTTTTACAGGAATCTGTCAAATTCTACTGGGTTATCCAGCCTAACTGAGTATAGTTGTTCATAATATGATCTCATAATATGTTGTATTTCTTGAGGTTCTCTTGTAATCTCTCACCTTTCCTTTGTGATCCTACTAATTTGGGTGTTTTCCCTTTTTTTTTTTTTTTTTGGTGAGTTTTGCCAGTGGTTTGTCTATCTTGTTTATATTTTCAAAAAACCAACTCCTGGTCTCATTGATTTTTTGTATTGTTTTCTTAGTTTCTATGTTGTTTATTTCTGCTCTGGTTTTTATTATTTCTTGCTTTCTGGTTGTGGTTGGAATTCTTTGCTGCTGTTGTTCGAATTCCTTGAGGTGATCCTTTACCAGGGGTCCTCAAACTTTTTAAACAGGGGGCCAGTTCACTGTCCTTCAGACTGTTGGAGGGCAGATTATAGTAAAAACAAAAATTATGAACAAATTTCTATGCACACTGCATATATCTTATTTAGAAGTGAAGAAACAAAATGGGAATAAATACAATATGTGGCTCGTGGGCCATAGTTTGAAGACCCCTGCTTTAAACAGTTGATTTTGTCATTTTCCTCTTTCTTGATATGGGCCTGTATTGCTATGATTTCCCCCCTAATTACTGCTTTCGTTGTGCCCCACAAATTTTGACAAGTTGTCTCTTCATTATCGTTTGTCTCAAGGAATCTTTTTATTTCTTCTTTCAGCTGCTCTTTGATCCAGCTGTTATTGAGCAGCATGTTGTTTAATCTCCAAGTACTAGTTTTTCTCCATTGTTTCTTCTTGCAGTCAATTTTCACCTCTGTTGCATAGTGATCTGATAGGGTGCTTCTAATGATCCTTACACTTGTGGTCTTACTTAGGTTAGATTTGTATCCTAAGACATGGTCTATTCTGGAGAAGGTTCCATGAGGGCTTGAGAAGAATGTGTATTCTGTTTTCTGGGGGTGTATGCCCCTATATAAGTCTATTAACCATAGATTTTCTAATTTTTTAATAAGAGTTCTTATTTGTTTGCTATTTTTCTGTTTGGTGGGTCTGTCCAGTGGTGATAGTGGAGTGTTAAGGTCTCCTACTATTATCACATTTCCCTTCATGTGTTTCTCCAGGTTTGTGAGCAACTGCCTCACATATTTTGCTGACTCTACATTAGGTGCATAAATATTGATCAAGGTTAGTACCTTTTGATCAATTGTACCCCTGATTAATATGTAATGACCCTCTTTGTCTCTGATCACTTCTTGAGGTTGAATGGAATTTGTTCTGATATAAGAATGGCTGTCCCTGCTATTTTTTCTTTTTCATTGGCCTGAAAGATTGATTTCCATCCTTTTTTTCTAAGCTTATGCCTGTCCTGTACGTGGACGTGTGTTTCTTGCAGACAGCAGAAGTCCAGTTTATGTTTTCTAATCCAGTTCTCTACTATGTGTCTTTTAATGGGAGAGTTTAGTCCATTAACATTTAGGGAGATTATCAACAAAGAGAGCTGTTGTGCAGTTGTGTTCTCTAGGGAGTTTGTTGTTACAATCGGGGATTGAGATTGTGTAGTTCGTCTCTGAGTATGTCATTTAGAATCAGTTTTTTTTTGCACAAATAATGCAAGATTGTTTTTGTTTGAGAATGTTTTTAGGCTACCATCCCATATGAATGATAGTTTTTCTGAGTATTGTACCCTAGGCTGGAAATTTCTTTCATTCATTCGTTTAAATATTTCATTCCACTAATTTCTTGCTTGAATTGTTTCAAATGGGAGATATGGTTAGATTCTTATGTCCCTTCTGCTACACTTGAGGCTTATTTTCTCTTATTGCTTTAAGGAGTTTATCTTTCTCTTTGATTTTTGCCATTTGAATTACTATATGTCTTGGTGTTGCTTTATTAGGGTCTATTTTATTGGGGACTCTTCATTTCCTGGATTTGCACTGAAGCTGCTTTCCAGAGGGTGGGAAAGTTTTCTGCTATTACTCCCCTGACTACTTGTTCTTCCCCTTTCCTTATTTTCTCCCCTTCTGGTATACCTACATTTCTTAGATTATTTATTTTGTCTTTGTTCATTAAGTACTGGATTTGTCCTTCTGGTACCTTGCCTCTTACTTCCTTGTAGGTTTTCTGGTCGTTTTTGGTTTGCAGTTTTCCTTCGAGTACTTCGATGTACTTCTCCAACTCTGTGATTCTGCTCGTATAGCTTTTAACTGTGATTCTGCTCATATAGCTTTTAACTGTGTCTTTTAATTCCTTTATTTCCTTTTGTATGAAGTCTCTTATTTTTTGTATCAGATCTTCTTTAATTTGGCTAATTTGTTCCTCCATGGAATTCTTTAACTCTGTGGCTAGCGATTCTCTCATTTCCTTCACCATGGCTTGTATTTCCTTTCTCATGGCTGCTCTTAAATCTTCATCTCTTGGATCTGTGCATTTTGGTGGACTTGGGAACTTACTTGGGCTTCTCTCAGTATCTTCAGCTGTTAGGGTCCTCCTCAGTCTACCCATGTTTTTTTGCATTTATTAGTGTAGCTTGGAGAGCACTGCCTTCTGATTTCGGACTGTTTTTGCTCTCTGTTGTGTGGGGCTGGGTTCCTTCTCTGGATTGCAGCTCTGGGTGGGACTGTTGGGTGGGCTGGCTGAGGTTTTTGGCCTCTGGAGTTCCCTCTAGCGGAGCCTGATTAGCTCTTTTTGCCAGCCAGTGCAGTACCGCACCTGGCCACAATGGTTGGGGGTGTTGTTGAGCCTGGCTCCCTTGTCCTCCTCCCCTATAGGTCCCCTATGTCAAGAGACACCAGAAGCCTCAGGGACACGGTCAGGGGAGGGGCAGAGACAGGGGAAAGTCCCCTACTGTCAGCAGACTCCAGAAGCCTCAGGGACGTGGTCGGGGGATGTGTGGGGACGGGCCACATGTCACACACTTTTAAATTAACTACGATTGTTAAACATATTTTCTCATATATCTGTATTAAAATGGTTTTCTTTTACAAATGTGAAAAATAAAGTTAAATTTTGGGACTGGAGGGATAGTGCAAAAGAAGAACATTTGCCTTGAACGTGGCTGACCCAGGACAGACCTTGTTTAGATCCCCAACATCCCATATGGTCCCCAAAGCAAGGAATGATTTCTGAATGCATAGCATAGGACACATCACCGGGTGTGCCCCCCAAAGCCTTCTAGTCTTTTAATCTAATCTATAATAAAATCATTCTAACATAAATTTAGCTTCTATATACATTTCAAACTATCTCAAAAATTCCAATTTATTTTTCTTTTTATTTTGGCTTTCTCCAGATTTTATAATAATAACCATATTAGAAGATTAGAACAATTAATTATAATACAATTTTTATCAAGTAACTTTTGTCTTATTATATGATTTCATCTTCTTGCATTATAAAATTACGAACCACAATTGTATCTCAAAGGCTGTATTTGATTAAAATATTTAACAAAATGAGGGCCAGAGCAGTGGCACAGCGGTAAGGCATTTTCCTTGTCCATGCTAGCCTAGGACAGACCACTGTTCAATCCCCTGGCATCCCATATAGTTCCCCAAGCCAGGAGCAATTTCTGAGCGCATAGACAGGAGTAACCCCTGAGCATCACCAGGTGTGGCCCCAACCCCCATCCGGGAAAAAAAAAACTAAGTTTTTTTCTTATATTTACTGTGCTTTAGATCCACTGCTAGGATAGAAAATATCAATGAGAATGTAAAATGAATAATATTTTTCATTATTTCTTATAATATGCACATATATAATGCACACATTCAACAATGAATAAATATACAGATTCTGGATTAAATATAGATATAACCAACCATCTGAAAGGTAAATTGAGTTAGAAATGCATTTTATGGGAATATTTATATTATATTCAAAACAATGTTAAAGAAATTCTTGTTTTAATTGAAATCTATGGTACACACTTCTTAGCTTTCTTAAATATCTAACAAGGCTTTTGGCCTTGACTTTTGAATTTGGTAATAATTCATAATGAGAAATTTGAGTTTGTTTGATCTCTTTGAGGAAAGCAATTGTCATGAAACTGAATCAAACTCATTATCACTTTGGCAGACAATATTTGATTATCTATGTCAGACTGTAGATTTTTAGGTCAGTAACATGGAATGTAAGAATCTTGCTTCAGCTGGGAGATTTAAAAAAAAACTATACAAAGAATCTATTTTTACCTAGAAAATCACATCAGTAATCGTTTGTGAATGTTATTATTTATAAAAATATAAAAATAAAGTTAGCTTTAAATTATTTTAAGAATACATTTCTATAATTCATCTAAACACCAGAAAATACATTCTCTTGGTTAACTTCAAATTATTAGTATACACAATATATGTATAAATGAATAATGAATATATACAATGAATATATATACATATATAAGTATATATCAATATATTCATTTTTAATTTTAGCATATATCAATATATAAGCATATATTACATGTATATGAATTAGGTATATATAAATTTTCTACTAAATATAATATAAAATAGATTAAGATTTATACTTTTTCAAAGCTATGATTTGTAACATTTATTTTCTTTTTACTTTTATTATTCATAGATATTTCACTAAGTGCATTTTATTAGCCTCTCACTAGTCACTAAAACATTTTTTTCTAGTTAAGTACATTTTTATTTTTTGGAGTTATAGAAAGCCAAGTTTTTCCTCATAGAATGTCTTGTATTAGATTTACATCATAATAGACACTTAGTATGAAGACTAAAAAGAAATAGAGAAAATTGCATTAATTTATTTTGAGTAGTGCTCCTGAGTTTATCCCAAATTATTTTTAATCATCGAAATATGGTAAATATCAACAATTTGTAGTACTAGTCTTTCCATTAACCATTACATATTTCCAGTAAAAGCATACAGACTTCTTAGAATAGAACTCTTCACTCACTCTCCAGATAATGTTGGAGCTCCAACTAGAATTAGACTTGACAATACCCCATGAATGCATTAGTTTCAGATATGTAATCTGATTAAATCTGACAAGATCTTTCTAGGAATCTAAAGTGTGATGTCTCACACAAGTATTGCTTAACAATCATACAAAAGGTTCAGAAGCAACAGAAAATTCATGTTTTGGGACACCAGCGGTGTATCGTCAGCAATATTTTTAACAAAAGACATCATTAGTTTGCCAAAAATTTTAATGAATTCATGATTAATAAACACCTCTCAAAGATCTACATCAAAGTCAAGGCACTTGGGTGATAAATGGAAGCAAGCTGACCCTGCTTTGCCAAAAGTTGTGTGTTTCACTTTCACAGTTCCAGATTGATCTGTCCATTATTCTGATACATAATGTGCCACATCAAGGGGGGCAATTTGTTGTGTGCAGAGTGTAAGCAGGGAGTTTTAAACAGTTAACAGTTTGCCTAAGTATAAAATTATTGTTCATTAAAAACACTAATAATAAGAGCATGTGCCAAGCAATCTAACAGCTTATAATTTTAATTTACTTAAGAGCATTTTACACGTTTTCATTGCCCTTACTGTTTTCTTTCCTTTTGAAGGAGTTCATGCGCTGTCACACTTCAATTAATCAGACATGGATGGAGTTCCAAATCCTGTCAAACAAAAATATGTAGCTGGATATTTTGAATCATTAACAACAGGTACCATTACTTTAAAGTTCATTGAATTAAATTATAGATTATGGCATACTGCTCTTTATATAAAACATGAGATTAGATATTACAGCACATTTGGTTTCAAATCATTCATTCTATAATGTAGTAATCAGCACTACTATACTGTGATGTAATCTAGATCCTAATAAATAAATGTACAGACACCACAAATATCTTATTAGGAAAAACGTGTGCTTTTGTTGAAGATAAAAAACTGCAATGATGGATGGTATATTCTTTTGGCTTTTCTATGTATACTTAGTTTTCGGAAAGCCAAATATTTGAATATAACCTTCAGATAAACAGAGACAGCAGTGCTTAAAAAATGCCTTTATAATTTAGAGGTAGGATGTGAACAGATTGACACACTGATTAGTTGATGTACCAAGTTTTACAGCCTCCAGAGCTTAACTTCACTGTCTTTCTTCCTCATTATCAGGATAATAAATACACCCAAAGCCAAAGTTCTTTATTGTTAATATATGAAAAAGCAATTAAAAAGTGCTTAGCTACAAGTTATACTTTTAAAATATATTCTATCATATCTTAGTTAAACTCTTTTAATATAAACTTCAGAAAAATGAATCAATTTATAGGATTAAATAAAAGGGCTTTTACCTAGCACATAACCAATCAAGGTTTTATTCCTGACAGCCAATTTGATCCCTTAAACACAACTTGGAATAATTATTGAGTGATGCAATAATCAGCATAAGCCTAGACTGACCAGACTCCAGAAGTGTGAAAAATATTGTTTTTTTTTATCATAAATCATCCAATTTATTGTGTTTATAAAAACAGAAAAGGCAATGTCAACAACAAAATATCAATTTGATCTGATGAGAAAATAAGAAAATAAAAGTGTTCTAATTAAAAATGTCTTTGTCCATTTTGTTTTATTTCTCATTGTTGTAGTTGGTTTATTTTTGGTCTCCAATGCTCTTGCATAGAAATACAATAGCTCTTTAGAGTAATTGATAATATTGCATCTTTTTGTTTATTTATTGGCTCTAATAAATTTGTAGAAAATACAATCGCACTTACTATATGGTAGTCAATACTATTTTAAATACATTAACTATAATTCTTTTTAATTTAAATGCATTATAATTATTTTATCCAAATGCCCTGGGTAGAAGCAGAACAATACTGAACAGAAGTGGCAGTAACAGGTATCTTCGCTTTATTTTTGACCTCAGAGGAAAGGTATCCAGTTTCTCAATATTGAATTGGAGATCATATTTTTTTATTTTTATAGATACCATTTATCTGACTGATAATAGTTCCTTCAGTTTTTAGTTGAATGTTTTAATCATAAAATAATGCTACATGTTGAAGCTGGAGTGATAATACAGTGGGTTAGACCCTTGACTTGCACATGGGTGACCTGAGTTTATTTCTTGGCATCCCATATAGTCCCCTGAGCCTGCCAGGTGTGATTTCTGAGCACAGATTCAAGAGTAACTCTGAACATTGCCAGGTCTAGCTCCACCCAACCTTAAAAAAAGAAAGAAAAAAGAGACATAAAGCAATATGCTGTTCATCATTACCTTTCCTGCACCCTTTTGAAAGGGGTCCTCATTTTTCTGTCTACTTTAAATCAACAAATATTTTCAATTTTAAATAATTAATTATGTATTAAATATTTTTGCAAATGTCAAAATTTGTTGAATTAAGACTTTTATAAAATTGAAGATTGTTTGATGGAATGAAATGGCTGTAAAGAAATGTAAAATTTCTAAACTAAAGCTTTTTCTTTTTCTCTTTGCTGCTTTGAATAAGACCAACTCTTTAACTCTAACATATAATAAAGTGAGAGGGTAAGTTCAACCACTTCTTTCCCAAAATAACTATTTTAAAAATGTTTGCTCAGGGGCTGGTGAGGTGGCGCTAGAGATAAGGTGTCTGCCTTGCAAGCACTAGCCAAGGAAGGACAGCAGTTTGATCCCTCAGCATCCCATATGGTCCCCCCCCCAAAGCCAGGGGCAATTTCTGAGCGCTTAAACAGAAGTAACCCCTAAGCATCAAACGGATGTGTCCCCCCCCAAAAAAAAGTTTGATCTATGAAGGAAAACATTGACTAACAGCCCTCAAGTCATAATTGAAGATATGGGTCTACATAGAAGATGCAGAGAATATTTGTCTTTACTTTCACTAAGAGCTAAAATACAATTGTGAAAATAAATAGAACAAATTAAAGACTAGAAATAGTTTCTTCTTTCTCCTTACAGTGCGAACAATAACTAGAAAGCAATGAGGACACTTGATAAGAGAATCTTATTGATTTTTTCCCTCCAATTACTTTAGGCAAATTCTGTTCATCCACTCTTAAGTGGATATGAATATGAATTCCCAGATGCATTTTTAACAAGATTTCAGGGAAAGGTTTCCATATCACTGCACTAACAGGATTTGCATGTAGTTGACAGCTGAGGCACATAAATTAAATAACATTTTATTGATGTGTTAAAAACATGCCATTTACACAAAATCTAACAAAGTTAATGTTTGTATTAGATAAAATATAAAATAAAAAAAGAACATTTGCCCTGAACTAAATGTTAGTATTTTCTCCCAGAATCCTGGTTTGTTTGCTAGATTTTATTTTATTTTGGGGAGTATAATGTCTTGTAAAAGCAATAAGCAACTGCATAAAATGTGCTATTTCAGTCAATATGAAATGAAATAGGCAGTCTTATATTGACTGATACCAAACATATGTCTCTGAAATAGATTAGTTTGGATGGTTCGCTTTAAATTTTAAGCAGGAAAGTGAACAGAACATGAGAAGACATGCATAATTGTCCTGAGTGTTTATTAATTAACAGTATTTTATGTGAAATGCAAATTTTTTTCCTTACCATTGGGTACAGTATTATGATTAAAAATTAGATTTTTCAAAGGACCTGGCAACTACAAAATACTATAGTATCATTATAATTTAACACAGAACAGAAAGAATATCACTGCCAATGAAGAATAATTTACATAAGAAATAGCTTAACATAGGGAGCATCTTGTTCACAAAATGTTCATGCATTTGTTGCCATCTCTCAATTGCTTTTCAGCACGTTAGTCAAACATGATTCATGCTCATATCTAAAATGTTATGATCAGCACATTTTCTAAAACAAAACAATAGCAGTGACACCATATAAAAGCTCCTCAATAAATTGTCTATGAAAACAAATCAGAAGTTGACTTCTGATAGACCAATGAATGGGGTGCTAAATTCACACATTGGATGAGCACTTTCAGAAAATGAGCTTAACAAGCTGCCCAGTTGCCAATGACACTTCTCAAGCAAAACCAAGGGAATGTATAAAGGTTTACATGAAAAGAAAATGCACTTCTAAAACATAGAAAAATAATTTGATATTGGCATTGTTATCCTATAAAACCAAAGGTCAGTCTTCAGCATATGCTTGAAAAAGACCTAAGAGTTGCTTGAAAAAGTCCTAAGAATTGATAATAAAGTAGCATGCAGTAAACTGGTGATAAAAGTAAATGATATTTTGTTGAAGGATTTTAATCGTGTTCTAATGTAAAATGTTCCAATTGAAATAATTTAGAAATAGTAATGCAGAGAATTTTCTCTTCTACCCAGAATTCAAAGCAGCACAGATAGGTTGGGGTAAATATGTTAATTTAAAAAAAAAGTTCACTTAAGTTTTCGATTGCAACTTGGTATATGTCTCTGCATGGATAATTGTAAATTTACAAATGTTATATTTAAATAAAATAGATGTTTTGTTTTGTTTGTTCTGAGAGACATACCCTGTGGTGCTCAGGGATGACTCCTGGCTCTGCACTTTGGGATCAATTCTAGAAGGTTCAGAATTCCATTTGGAATACCAAAGATCAAACCCAGCTTGGCTCTAGACAGTTTATTATTTCTCTGGATCTCTAAATAAAACTAGTTCTAATACATACAATGTTTTATTTTTCTTTACTTAATATGGTGACTTAGGAGAAAGAAAAAATGACATTTACTTTAATACAAATGGGTAAGAGATCTTAATATTTTCTAGTAAATTCATATGCATCAAAGTGAAATCGATATGTTTATTTAATATATATTTATTTTATATTTATCATATTTATATTATATATGAATATATATTAATAATATTAAGATAGAGGATTACATTAGGAAGACTTTTGTTCCAGAGTTCAAAATGAGGAAAATATTATAGTACTGATTTTTTCTATATTATAAATGTGTCTATCAATTATTATAAGGCAAAATTCAGAAAGAAAATGTAAATTCTAAAACATAAAATATTTAGAATGAACTTTGCTGGAACTCAGATGCCACCACCCCTATCTGCCTGTCTTCTGTGCTGTGCTGCATTTTCGGCCTGATTTCATCCTGTGTGTGGCTCATCTGCGGATGGCTCGCCTTCCTTGGAGCCTTCCCTTGAGGTGAGTCTAAACTCCCAGGAAGAGAGAAGCCAGAGGAGCGCGACCGCTCCGCTTCACGGCCCAGAACATCATTTAACCAATGAATAAAACCACAACACGTAGAAAAAACCACAATAAAAGTGTGACAATGGGGAAACATGCAGGCCAGTGACAGACATAGAGAATGACGATGGCAACTCTGATGACTTGAACATGACCAACCAACTAGTCAGTCTCTCAGATAAAGATTTTAGAGTCACAATATGGAAGATGTTCAAAGAACTCAAAGAAAGTATAGAAGAGAACACTAATAAGAATCAAGAAATATGAAGATAGAAATCAGAAAACTCCAAACTGAAATTTCAGGTCAAATAACAGGTCTGAAAAACTCAGTAGATGAATTGAAGAAAAACATGGTTGAGCTTTCCCACAGTTTAACAGCAGCTGAGGATAGAATCAGTACACTAGAAAATGAGATGAATAACAATTCCATACAGCAGAAGAAATTGGAAAAAAGCCTTAAAGCAAATGATCAAACAATGGAAAAATTACTCAAAGAATGAGAACAGATGAAAATAGAAGTCTATGACAAGCTCAACAAAAACAACTTAAGAACTATTGGAGTACCAGAGACCATGGAAGAAAACCTCCAGGAAGAATCAACAGTCAAGAGCATCATTAATGAGAAACTACCAGAGCTAAAGAATACATGCAATCAAATCCTGTATGCCCGAAGAGTACCAAGTCAAAGAGATCCCAGAAAAAAAACACCCAAAGACACATCCTAGTCACAATGATGAATCCCACAGATAAAGACAAAATTTTGAAAGCAGGAAGATCTAAAAGAGAAATTACATTCAAGGGAACATCCTTGAGATTTACTGCAGACTTGTCACAAGAAACACTCAAGGCCAAAAGGCAGTGGTGGGACATAGTGACAAAATCAATAATATAAATGCTTCGCCAAGAGTATTGCACCAGCAAAACTCACTTTCATGTTTGAGGGAAAAATACATGGTTTCACAGACAAACAATAGCTCAGAAACTTTACAGACTCAAAACCATTCTTAAAAGAAAAACTGAAAGGCCTACTTTAAGACAAGACTGACCAACAGACACACCAAACTTTGATATAAAGATGGCACTAACTCCCAGGATAATTTTTTCTCTCAATGTCAATGGACTAAATGCACCAGTTAAGAGACACAGAGTGGCTAAATGGGTCAAAAAACTCAATCCAATCTTCTGCTGCCTACAAGAAAAGCACCTGAATAGTCAGAACAAACATAGACTCAAAATAAAAGGCTGGAGGAAAATCATCCAAGCAAACAACACCCATGAAAAAACTGGAGTGGCCATACTAATATCAGATGATGCAAACTTTATACTTAGGAAAGTTGAAAGGGAAAAAGATGAATATTTTGTATTAATCAAGGGATATGTACAGCAGGAATAAATCACTCTCCTAAACATATATGCACCAAATTAGGGACCAGCAAAATATTTAATAAAATTGTTTACAAATCTGAAAAATAATATCAATAACAACACAATAATTGTGGGAGACCTCAACAAGGCATTGTCAACACTTGACAGGTCAACCAGACTGAAACCCAACAAGAATATACCAGACCTGAAAACAGTAATGGAAGAAAGATACCTAGTAGATATATACAGGACACTCCACCCCCAGAAGCCTGGATACACATTCTTCTCTAATGTACATGGGACATTCTCCAGGATAGACTACATGCTAGCACATAAAACATACGTCCATAATATCAAGAAGATAGAAATTTTGCAGGATACCTTTGCTGATCACAAGGCCCTGAAATTATATGTGAACTACAGAGGGACACAGAAGAAAAACTTTAATACCTGGAAGTTAAACAGCCTAATACTGAATAACCAGTGAATCCAAGATGAAATCAAAGAGGAAATCAAAACCTTCCTGAAAAATAATGACAATGGAGACACAACTGCCAGAATCTATGGGAAACAGCAAAAGTGGTACTAATAGGAAAGTGTATAGCTTTGCAAGCACACATCAGGAAAGAAGAAGGGGCATACCTGAATAGCTTAATGTCGCAGCTCATAGAATTAGAAAGTGCTCAACAAAAGGACCAAAAAATAGGGAGGCAGAAGGAAATAACAAAGCTGAGAGCAGAAATCAATGAAGTGGAAACCCGAAAAACAATCCAAAAGATCAACGAAAGCAGAAGTTGGTTCTTTGAAAAAATAAACAAGATTGATAGAACACTGGTAAAACAAACAAAGAAAGAAAGAGAGAAACTTGATAACTTATATAAGGAATGAAAAAGGAGAGATCACTACTGATAGGTTGAGATTCAAAGGGTAATCAGAAATTACTTTAGAAATTCTATGCCACTGAAAATGAAAACCTGGAAGAAATTAATAGATTCTTGGACTTTTATAATCTTCAACTGTTGAATGAAGAGGATGTAGCATTTCTAAACATATCTCAGTATTGAGAAAATTAAGACAGTAATCAAATGTCTGCCCAAAAACAAAAGCCCAGGCCCAGTTGGATTTACAAATAAATTCTTTCAAACCTTTAAAGAGGAACTACTACCAATCCCAGCAAGACTCTTTCATGAAATCAAAAAAACAGGAACACTTCCAAATAGCTTTTAGGAAGCCAACATCACCTTGATACCTAAACCAGATAGAGATGCTACCAAAAATGAAAATTACAGTCCAATATCGCTGATGAGTACAGATGCAAAGATCCTCAACAAAATCCTGGCAAATAGGATTCAATGCCTCATTAAGAAGATCATCCTGGGCCGGGCAGTGGCGCTCGAGGTAAGGTGCCTGCCTTACCTGCGCTAGCCTAGGAGACGGACCGCGGTTCGATCCCCCGGCGTCCCATATGGTCCCCCAAGCCAGGAGCGACTTCTGAGCGCATAGCCAGGAGTAACCCCTGAGCGTCACCGGGTGTGGCCCAAAAACAAAAACAAAAAAAAAAAAAGAAGATCATCCACTACAATCAAGTAGGTTTCATCCCAGGAACGCAAGGATGGTTTAATATCCATAAATCTATCAACAAAATACAGAACACCAACAAAAAATAATAGAAATCACATGATCATATCAATAGATGCATAGAAAGCATTTGATAAGGTCCAACACCCACGCTTGATCAAAACTCTCAGCAAGATGGGGATGGAGGAACCTTTCTCAATATACTTAAGGCCATCTACCAAAAGCCAGAGGCAAATATTGTCCTCAATGAGGGAAAAATTGAAAGCAATAGTTATCAAAACAGCATGGTATTGGAATAAATACAGGCCTTCAGATCATTGGAATAGGCTTGAATACTCAGAGAATGTTCCCTAGACATACAATCACCTAATTTTTGACAAAGGAGCAAAAAATCCTAAATGGAGCCAAGAAAGCCTCTTCAACAAGTGGTGTTGGCTCAACTGGCTAGCCACTTGCAAAAAATTGAACTTAGACCCCCAGCTAACATCATGTACAATGGTAAAATCCAAATGGATTAAAGACCTCAATATTAGACCCAATACCATAATATATATAGAATAACACATAGGTAAAACTCTCTAGGACATTGAGACTAAAGGCATCTTCAAAGAGGAAACTGCACTCTCCAAGCAATTGAAAGCAGAGATTAACAGATGAGATTATATTAAACTGAGAAGCTTCTGCACCTCAAAAGAAATAGTGCCCAGGATACAAGAACCCCCCCCCCACTGAGTGGGAGAAACTATTCACCCAATACCCAGCAGATAAGGTGCTAATCTCAAAACATACAAGGCACTGACAGAACTTTACAAGAAAAAAACATCTAATCCCATCAAAATATGGGGAGAAGAAATGGACAGACACTTTAACAAAGAAGAAATACAAATGGCCAAAAGACACATGAAAAAATGAACCACATCACTAATCTTCAGGGAGATGCAAATCCAAACAACTATGATGTACCACCTCACACCTCAGAGATTGGCACACATCACAAAGAACAAGAACAAGCAGTGTTGGCGGTGATGTGGATAGAAAGGAACTCTTATCCACTGCTGGTGGGAATGCCATCTAGTTCAACCTTTATGGAAAGCAATATGGAGATTCCTCCAAAAACTGGAAATAGAGCTCCCATACGACCCAGCTATATCACTCCTAGGAATATACCCTAGGAACACAAAAATACAATACAAAAATTCCTTCCTTACACCTATATTCATTGCAGTACTATTTACCATAGCAAGACTCTGGAAACAACCAAGATGCCCTTCAACAGACGAATGGCTAAAGAAACTGTGGTACATATACACAATGGAATATTATGCAGCTGTCAGGAGAGATGAAGTCATGAAATTTTCCTATACATGGATGTACATGGAATCTATTATGCTGAGTGAAATAAGTCAGAAAAAGAGAGAAAGACGCAGAATGGTGTCACTCATCTATGAATTTTAAGAAAAATGAAAGATATTCTTGCAATAATAATTTTCAGACACAAAAGAGAAAAGAGCTGGAACTTACAGCTCACCTCATGATGCTCAACGCAAACAGAGATGAGTTTAGTTAGAGAAATAACTACGTTTTGAACTATCCTAATAATGAGAACGTACGAGGGAAATAGAAAGCCTGTCTAGAGTACAGGCGGGGTATGAGTGGGGAGGAGGGAGATTTGGGACATTAGTGATGGGAAAGTTGCACTGGTGATGGGTGGTCTTTACATGACTGAAATCCAAACACAATTATGTATGTAATAAAGTTGGTTAAATAAAAGAAATAAATTAAAAAATATTTAAGTGGTTCTTTTTAAAAGAAAATCTTCCCCTTTAAGTATTTTTGCAAATTTCTCCATTGCATTCTACTTGTCAATCATTCACAAAAACAAGTGTATGTATGTGACAACCAATACCACATTGACTTTTTCAGTTTCATTTGGAATTTTCCATATCTAGACAAAGCAATTTTAAAACATAAATACCAAGCAAATTTATTGCATGTTTATGTGCCTATTACTTACTTAAACTTTATTTTATGCCATAGCTTCATACTTGCAAGAAAAATGTAGTGCGCAGCGTAATGCACAAGGAAAAGAATTCAAAAGTATGTGTACACTAGGATTTACTATTATATGCATATTAAAGTAGTAGTGTCATATGACGAACAGAGTTGACACTCTCCATGTTCCTATGTGTCATTGATCTTCTTACCAGCATTTCTGAATGTTCTACCTTGTGGCTTTACCGAGAAAATGGAGAAATATATGTATTTTATATTAAAACACTGAGAAACATGCAAGTAAAACATTTAACTTCCATATTTGTGTGAATTTGTGAAATGTGTTTTAACTACTTTAATTTTTGTCAGAAATGAAATGACAAAGTTAATTTTTATTGTCTTCACTTAAAAACATGTTTTACATATCTGACTTAATATCTGTGAATTATTAGATAATTATTTATACCTAAGGATCTATGAACTCTTCCAACATATGAGTACATTCAAATTATCTGGATGCTTTGCATATGATGCACATTTTTCTAGAATAATTATATCAGAATCTCTGAAGGTGAGGCTAGAGATTATGTTTTATTTAAAAATCTAGAGATAATGCTTATATTAAGAATAGGATTTAGAGTCTTTGGTTTATACCAATTGCTCAAATTTCAAAGTAGTTTTCTTTTTCTTCTTTCATAATGCCTTTGGCAAACATCATCCAAGCATATAATAAGTTTTAGTACAGGAGAAAGATGGCAGTGGGCAAAATGCTTTACCTGCACTCAGTTAACCTGAATTCAAACTCTGACTCCATGCTTGGTTCTCCCAGCCATGTGATGTGTGATCTCAGTGCAGAACCCGGAGTAAACCTCGAATATAGCAAAACTTGTCCGACCTCAAAATTAAAAAGAAAATAAACAACTGAAAACCAAAAACTGAATGAGTTTTTACTGGAACATTGAAAACGTAAGAGATATTTTTATGCAAGAAAGCCTCCCATAAAGTGTTAGTTCTCATACATTTGCTGACCCTATGTCGATTTCCAACTTGCTTCTGTGCTGTGGGCTCCCTCTGCAGGGAGAGAGGGAGGGAAGAAGAGAGGAAGGAAAGAAAAAAAGAAAAGAAGGGAGGGAGGGAGGAAAGGAAAGAAGGAAGGAAGGAGTGAAGGAAGGAAGGAGAGATGTAAGTAGAGGAAGGAAGGAAGAAAGGAAGGAAGGAAGGAAGGAAGGAAGGAAGGAAGGAAGGAAGGAAGGAAGGAAGGAAGGAAGGAAGGAAGGAAGGAGGAAAAAAGAAGGGAATGAAGGAAGGAGAAAGAAAGGAGGGAAGGAAGGAAAGAGGGAAGGAGGGAAGGAAGAAGGGAGGAATGAGGGAAAAATAGAAGAAAGGAAGGAAAGAATGAGGGAAGGAAGGAGGGAAGGAAGGAGGAAAGAAGTGTACTGAATGACAGAGGGAAGGAAGGAGGGAAGAAAGGAGGGAAGGAAAGAAGAAAGGAAGGTAGAAAGGAAGGAAGGAGGGAGGGAAGAAAGGATGCAGAGAAGGAAGAAAGGAAGAGGGAAGGATGGAAGGAAAAAGAGAAGGATGGAATGAGAGAAAGGAGGAAAGGAAGAAAGAGTAGGAAGGATGAAGGGAAGGAAGGAGGGACGGAGATTAACAAAGGTAGGAGGGAAGGAATGAAGGAAGGAGGAGGAAAGGAAGGAGGGAAGGAGAGATGGAAGGAAGAGGGAGGGAAGGAAAGAAGGAAGGAAAGAGGAAAGGAAGGAAGGAGAGAGGGAAGGAGAGAAGGAAGGAGGGTAGGAAGAAGGGAAGAAAAGAAGGAAGAAAGGAAGCAGGGAAGGAAGGGCGAAGGAGGGAAAGAAGGAAGGAGAGGAAGGAAGGTGTGAGGGAAAGAAGAAAGACAGGAAGGAAGGAAGAAATGTAGGAAGGAGGGAAGGAAGAAAGGATGGAGGAAAGGAGGGAAGAGAGAGAAGTAAGAAAGGAGGGAAAGAAGAAAGGAAGGAAAAAGGGAAGCAAGACAAGAGAAGGAAGGAAGGAGGGAGGGAGGGAAGGTAGGATGCATGGGAAAGGAAGAGAGGGAAGGAAGGAGGGAAGGTAGAAAGGAGGGAAAGAAGAAAGAAAAGAAGGAAGGTGGGAGGGAAAGAAGGAGGGAGGAAGGAAAGAGATAGAACAAAGAAAGAAAGGAAAGAAGGAAGGAAGCAAGGAAAAGGGTGAGAGGAAGGAAAGAGAAGAAATGAAGAAAGAATGCAAGGTGAAGAAGAGATAGAAAGAAAAAGATGAAAAAGAAAGAAAGAAAAAAGAAAAAAAGAAGAAAGAAAGAAAAAGAGAAAGAAAGAAAGAGAGAGAGAGAAAGAAGAAAGAAGAAAGAAAGAAAGAGAAGAAAGAAAGAAAGAAAGAAAAAAGAAAGAAAGAAGAAAGAAAGAAAGAAAGAAAGAAAGAAAGAAAGAAAGAAAGAAAAGAAACAAAGAAAGAAGAAAGAAACAAAGAAAGAAGAAAGAGAGAGAAAGAGAAAGAAAGAAAGAAAGAAAGAAAGAAAGAAAGAAAGAAAGAAAGAAGGAAGGAAGGAAGGAAGGAAGGAAGGAAGGAAGGAAGGAAGGAAGGAAGGAAGGAAGGAAGGAAGGAAGGAAGGAAGGAAGGAAAGAAAGAAAGAAAGAAAGAAAGAAAGAAAGAAAGAAAGAAAGAAAGAAAGAAAGAAAGAAAGAAAGAAAGAAAGAAAGAAAGAAAGAAAGAAAGAAAGAAAGAAAGAAAGAAAGAAAGAAAGAAAGAAAGAAAGAAAGAAAGAAAGAAAGAAAGAAAGAAAGAAAGAAAGAAAGAAAGAAAGAAAGAAAGAAAGAAAGAAAGAAAGAAAGAAAGAAACTAATGCCAGTAGGACATTTTATGGTGGGCCTAGAGAGGAACACGATTTTGAGCTTAAGTAAGGGGTTGTTTAGTGGTTGAAGTATGCTATCAGGTGTGGCAGTGGGTTTTGGAAAGCTTTACATAAAATTATAATATTGAAGTATTACATTAAAAAGAGTTATACCACATTGCTTCAAAACTTAAAGACTACTCATTCCTGACTTAGAGTTTGAAGCTCCAATTTAAGAGAGGGCTTGTGGCTGACTTCCCTCAGTAGACATTTCCAAAGGAAGACAGATAAAACTAAGTAAATAGAACAAAGTCCCTAGAGAGGCTTGTTTGTGGTCTCTGTGCTCTTTTCTGCAGAGAGAGCCTGGGGCTAAGGCAGCAAGGCACAAAGTTGTTTTTGCAGGAAGAATGGTACAAAATAACTTCTGAGGCTACTAGGGCTGTTGAAATTGCAATCCTCCACACCTCTTAATTTGGAGGATGCTATTTTTTTTTTCCTTTATAGTAGCATTTCTCTATTAGAGGCCATCAGGTTTCCTTGGGGAATCTCAGGATATTCCAATGGGACCATACCAAAAATCAAATAGGGTCATGATATGAGACTAGGGGCAAGAAGTTAAGAGCGGGCCGGGCGGTGGCGCTGGAGGTAAGGTGCCTGCCTTACCTGCGCTAGCCTAGGAGACGATCCCCCGGCGTCCCATATGGTCCCCCAAGCCAGGAGCGACTTCTGAGCGCATAGCCAGGAGTAACCCCTGAGCGTTACCGGGTGTGGCCCAAAAACCAAAAAAAAAAAAAAAAAAAAGAAGTTAAGAGCCAGGGCCCACAGCATGGAAGCAAGTTGGAAAGGGAAACAAGGTCAGCAAAATATGATAACTATTGCTTTATGGGAGGCTTTCTTGCATGAAAATATCTCTTATCAAAATTTGTTCTATACAAAATGTTGTTCTATACAAACTAGATAGAAACCAATAGCTTTTATAGCTTCACAAAGAAAACTGAATAGTCAAAGTAATCTTGAGATAAAAAAAATACTAGAGCCATAACATGTCCTGATATTAAAGCCTATTACAAAGTGAAAGTAATTCAAACACTATAGCATGAGCATAAAAACAGAAACATAGGCCAATAAAACAGAATTGAAATCTTAGAAATAAACCCATCGTATACATTCAGCTAATAAATGATCAGTAACCCAGGAGCATAAAAAAGAGAATATGGACAAAGGATAGTCTCTTTAAGAAATGAAATTGAGAAAACTGTCCAATAAGCACTATCTATATATCTACCATAAAAAATAAAAATAAAAATCAACTAAATAAATTGAACAGTTAAGTTTTACATCTGAAAACCTTTGAACAATATTTTGGCATCAGAATCAGCAGTACTTTTTGTATTTGAGAAAAATAAAATAAAATAAATGGCAACACATGAATCAAAATGAAATTATCCCTTATGGAGTACATGTAAATATTTAAAAATATTTGGGCTAATCTCCAAAATACATAAAAATTTAAACAACACAAATATAATATTTGCATGTACTCAATAACAAGCAGAAAAAGTAGCAGAGAAAAATTGAGAAAAATAAAAACAGGTACAAGATGTTGACATCACTGATTTTTAGGATGAACATCAAAACCACAATAAGCTGTCATACACAGCTGACAGATGACTATGAACAAACATAAATTGCATATGCTGTGTGAAAGGAATGAATAAAAGGAAACACACAGTTGATAAGTAAGCAAAGTGGTTCTACTCCTTTGTAAAGGAATAGCTAGGAGTACTCTCTAAAGGTATCACTACCAGGTGTAATACCTCAATATGCTGACATAACTGAAGGATATAAAAATTAATTTCAAAAAGATATTTTACTCCCATATTCTTTACAACATAGTTTGCAATATTTAACAGAAGGAACAATCTAAGTTCTATCAAAGTATAAATGGATATAAAATATGTAGTATGTATGCACTGTATTATTGACTTGCTCTAGTAATAATATATTGAATTATTCCGTCATGAAAGTGAAGTAAATCATGCCATTTGTGGTAACATTTATTGCATAGTATCACTAAGTTGTGGAATCTAAAGGAAGGATATATTGTTGAGGAAAAAATGGTGAAAAAGAAAATGGGTGAAAAAAAATAGGGACAGGTTTGTAAAAAGGAATGAACTTTTAGTTACTAGACAAATGAGGCAGAGACTTGTATAATGGTAATGTATCATGCTTTAATAAAAACACTGAAAATTTAAATCAAATATTTATTTTTATATATTTAAACTTAAAATTTCAAGAACATAAAAAGAATTTCTTCAGGAATTTGTATAAATATAATATCTTAATTTTCACAATATTAATGCATAATCAGTTGTCTTGTATCTCCTAAGTACATAGGAATATTTCACAAAATTTGAAAGATAGTCTAGTCATGTGATAAGTTTAGTTTAAGAATTAAAGCAAATTAAATTGTTTTCAATCACAGCAGAATCTTAATATTTCTGCAAAGAAGTGTAATGAAAAACTCCAAATAAAAAATACACAAGTGCCAGAAAGAGAGTTAGTGAGAGAGAGAGAGAGAGAGAGAGAGAGAGAGAGAGAGAGAGAGAGAGAGGAGTGCAATAGTATATGACTGACCTTAATCCATCTCTGACACTGCCCATGAACCATCGTTAGTGATCCCACACAGAGCCAGAATTATTGCCCTAAGTATAACTTGCTGTGACTCCTACCCTCCCTTAAATACACAATTTAAATATTAAAAGTAAATTGTATTAACTTCCATTAGATATGTTCAATAGTTGATAAGCAAATGTATAGATAACATTGAGTAGTTCAGCAGGATTTTATATCAGTATAAATTATGTACTGGTACAAATGTGTATAAAGGAGACCTATGAAAGCTGGAGCAGAGGATCCAATAATCAAGTTACAAAATTTTAGGAAATGAGATAAAACTTGGCAGGCAAAATTGATATTGATACTTTGCTAATGACATGATGTCATAAAATTATATCCCTACAGCACATACATAATTATATTCCTATTAGCTATTATTATTCAATTCAAAATAAGTTTTAAATACTTAAAAAGAATTATGTTTGGGTTATAAAGATACAAGTCTTTTGATAAAATAAATTTTATTAAATTTTAATTAAAGTCATAATTAAGAAAACTCTTACCTACAGAAATTCTAATTAAACTTAAAAATATTAAACAAAAAAAAAGGATATAATATACAGGGACCAGAGTGTTAGGACAGTGGGCAGGGTACTTGCATTACATGTTGCTGACCTGGATTCTATCACCAGCACTACACATAGTCCCATGAGCCTCTTAGGAGTGATCCCTGAGCACAGAGTAAACCCTGAGCACCAGCAAGTGTGGTCCAAAAGAGAAATATATACATAGAGGACATCATCTCCAAGTTAATCATCTCCATAACTAACCTCAAAGAAATAAGAATGGGAGAACATTAAGTGATGTAAGGAAACAGTAAATACAGATTTTTACAATAAGGTGGTCTACTTTCCATCTGACTTTAAAATATATAAAATGATAAACTTTAGTATTCTCACAGAAAAAGTTATGAAAAAATGTACTTTGACTAGAATAAAAGTAAACCAAGAGCATATTGACTAAATATATCTATGTCTATATCTAATTATAGTGCTTATTATAACTGTGTACAGGAAAAGATGAAGCTGCCATTGTTTTGGTGAGACAAAGGTGAGTAGGTAACTAACATTATTAATATATACCAAGGTCGACATACAGCAAATGCTACACTCGTCACAGTAAGAACCTGGGGATGGGAGAGAAAACAGAGTGGTATAGTGTTGGCTTCACACACACACACACAGCTGAAACATGATTGATCTCCAGTACCATATATGATCTCTTTGGCACTGCCAATAGTGTTCACGAAGCATAGAATCTGGAGTAACTCTGAGCTCAGCTGGATGTGAACTACTCACCCATCCACTTAAAAAGATATGAATATTAAGGGGATGTACATTTGACGATTACAATAAGGGGCCAGAGTGGTAGCATAGTACTAAGATGTTTGTCTTGCATGGCTGACCCAGAATGGACCGGGTTTGATCCCAAGGCATTCCATATGGTCTCACGAGCCCGGATAGATTTCTGAACACAGGAGTAACTCCTGAGAGCCACTAGGTGTGGTCCCAAAACAAACAAAAACTATTAAATTTATGTGTAAAAGTGAAACAAAACCAGATTTAAGATTTATGTATTCATTCATTTATTTTTGGGCCACACCCAGTGACACTCAGGGGTTACTCCTGACTATGCACTCAGAAATTGCTCCTGGCTCATCTGGGAGGCCTGGGGATCAAACTTTGGTCCATCCTAGGTCAGCCACGTGCAAGGCAAATGCCTCACAGCTGCGTCACTGCTCCAGCCCCCAGATTCAAGATTTTTATTCTTTACATAGTTTGCTAACTAAACTATTTACCCCATTCACTTTTTAATATGTTTTACTTTGATTTTTAATAGATTTGACTTTTAGTGCATTTCACTGTCCTAAGCAAGTAATATCTTGCATTAATAAAACATAATTTCAGTGAAAAAAACTTATTGAACTGTGGAGTAAAAATATTTCCCTTTCAGATGTCAGGTATAATAGTCAAAAAAGCACCGTTTGTTTTTATAAGTGTTTAATTTTGAGCAGAAAATTTTCAGTTTGACTTTGAAAAACTCTGTAAAAAATGAAAGCAAAATGACTAAACTAAGGAATTGATCTTAACCATACATGTGCATAACCTTCATTTGATTATTTGGAAATATTTAGCATCCATAAGGAATGACTTTGCTATTAAAAAACAGCAACAATAATAACAAAACTTTGATTTTGATGTGTTAACTTTGTTGATGAGTTGTTGGGTATATTATACTCAAAATGTTAAGTTCAGTACATTACATACATATGATTAATGTGAATGAACAAAGATACTGTAGCTAAATATATATACATATATAGCTTCCAAGGCTTTTGATCATTCATATGAGATATGATTGATTAGCTGAGAAGGAAATGAAATTAAAAATATTTTCCTGGGGAAAACAGAAGAAAAACTGTGCATTTCTCAACAATAAAAATAACTAGGGGCAAACATATTCAAGGAATATAGTACACAAAAGCAATAATGTTATTTATAACATCAATTTTTTAAGTCAGGCAAATTAAATATTTGACCTCTAACCCCATTCCTAGTATTTTTGTATATATTTGAGTTAAATAGTTGTGCTGCCAAAGGTGAAACTGTTGAGAGTGGTTGGCACAGTTAATGTGCTAACACTTAATTTCTAGAAAGCATCACAAGACATGAGTTAAGTGTTTAGCCCATTTAAATTGGAGTTATAAAAAGTTGTATAGATGAGCGAGAGAATCAATGTATGTTATGTTGGAGAGAGGAAGATGAGAGGAGAGAGGGAAGGAAAATAGGGGTCAGGCTTCTCCTCTCCCTCCTTACTCTGGGGGGGAGGTGCATGGGAAGAAGGGCGGGCAGATATCTGGCTTCTGGTTTCCCCTTTGATTCTGGAGGCCAGCTCTTGCCAGGTATGGGATTTGGGGAGGCCCCATGCCAGAGGCCTTCTCCCTAGCCTGAGGAGTGCTGGGAGGCTTGGCAGACCCACAGTCATTCCCTTTTTTCTCCCCTGGACTCCAGGACTTCCCTGGGCACCGGTCCAGGTGGACTCTATAGGGGTCATCAGGCTTTCCATCTACCTCTCCCTACATTAATGGGAATGTGCTTTGGGAGGAGGGTGGGCCATTTTAGCACTGGTTTATGTTGGGACAGTCACTGGAAATTTTTTCTCCTTGGTCTCCATTTCAAAAACTATGTGGGGGCTAGTGCCCCTACGCGTACAATATATATTGATAGTATTATATGCATATAGTTTATATATGCATAATATCTATGTTGTATTGTGACCTTGATACTGCCCTACAAAGCTCATTTCTAATCTTTTACTGCCTCAGTCCCAACCATTATTTCCTCCCATTTACCCATGTAGGTGCAGCTCATGACATGAAGCTCCCCACATAGAGTGATGAGTGCAATTAGAGAAATAACTACACTGAAAACTATCATAACAATGTGAATGAATGAGGGAAAAAGAAAGCCTGTCTTGAGTACAGGTGTGGGTGGGGTGTGGAGGAGGGAGATCTGGGAAATTGGTGGTGGGAATCTTACACTGGTGAAGGGGGGTGTTCTTTACATGACTGTAATCATACAACTACATATTTGTTTAAATAAAGATAATTAAAAAGAGTGAGAAAGAAGGAGCAGGCACAATAAGTCTGAAAATATTAAAGGAGCAGTAAGGTATTATTGGAAGAATTTATAAATATGTGAATTTGTTTCTTACATCTATTAGATCAATATCACCAAATAACTGACCCTTTTCAAGTAGCTAGAAGTAAATTCTCTGGGGCCTGGGAACTTTACTAGAATTCCTTGATCATTCTTACTGTGTTTTGTTTTGTTAACTCATTTCTGGATATATGCATTAGCTTCTTGTCACTATGAAAAAAATTACAAACTTAGACTCACAAACAGCATAAATTTATTTTTCTAAAGTTCTAAAGGTCAGAAGTTTGAAATCATTTTTGCTGGGCAATGCTAAAGGTGTCAGTATGATTAGCTTCTTGAGTTTCTGTGCCCCGATATTTTTCTATTTTTAGGACCTTTCTGTAGCTTTGATCTAGGGTTGCTGTGTAAATCTTCAAAGAATAATTCCACTCTATTTACCTCACCACATCCCTTCTGCCCTAACTGTTCCCCTGTTTTCTTAGAAGAACTTCTGTAATGATAGCAGATTTGCTAACCCAGTATAATCTCCCCATTTCAAGATTCGTAAGAGAATGTCATCCTCAGTGTTTATATATATATTAAAAGTAGCATATTTAGATGTGGAAAAGCTTGTGTGCTTATTTTTCCTTCCTAGAATCACCAAGCATAAAAGATCTGAAAGTGTGTATGTGATCTGCTGGGTGTGTAGACTAAATAAATAGATATAAATAAATAATTAAGTAAATAAAAGTATGCATAAGCATTTCTACAAAAAATGTTGTTTTCTTCAGAATATGACTGCAATGATTAATTTAGGGGAATGAAAGAAAATAATTTTCAAATATACTATGATGCAGGAACATTGATGCTTAAAATAAAATTTTAAATTAAGTGCAATCCAGATATGCATGTATATATGTTTGGAGTCACACCTCTTCGTGGTCTAGACTTAATCCTGGCTCTGTATTCAGGGATCTTTTCTGGTGGAGCTGCTGAACTACACAAAGTGTTTAAGACAAACTCAGATCAGTCACATGGAAGGCAAATACCTTAACCCCTGTACTATCTCTTGTCCTTAAATTCTAATATGTTTTAAAAGAAATATTTCCTTTATTCTTTTTGATGTTTGTCCTCAACAGCAAAGAACTTTAAATATGGACCTAGAGTAATAGCACAGTGGTAGGGTGTCTGCCTTTGCACACAGCCAAACCAGGAGAGACCCGGGTTCAATCCCCCATCATTCCAGATTTCTAAGTGCAAAGCCAGGAATAACCCCTGAGCATTTCAGGGTGTGGTCTAAAAAATAAACAAACAAAAACTTTAAGTATGACCTTTACTAAAAATTTTTTTAAAACAGGATATTTGTATGATTTTGCAAGTCAATTATAAAGTGACTTTAACCTTGAAAGATTTAGAGAACATGGTCATTAAAATATATGTGCCTTTACTTCAAAAACTTTCTGTTCCTGTAGCAAAATTGTGTAAATGTTTGTGTGTGTATTTGAACAGGATTACATCTATCTTGCTGATAGATTCAATGAATTACTAATAGTTTTAAATGTCTTAATTCACAGACTAAGGAAGGATTTTATGATTTCTTTTGGTAAATAGTCAAATGTATTTTTTCACATATCCATACAAAATTATCAATGGTTAATCATTACATTTTGTCTATTTTGGTTTTTGATTAGGGACCATACCTGGCAGCTCACAGGGCTTACTCCTGGCTCTGTGCTCAGTGACCACTCCTGGCAGTGCTTGGGAGATGCTATATGGTGCTACGTATCTAAGCCTGCTCAGCCACATGCAAGGCAAGCACCTTACCAACTGTACTATCTCTCCAGAATCAAAGTTAATTATTGCATTAATCTTTTTCTTTAATTAATTCAAAAGATCTTGTTAATGTGGGAGAAAATGTGTGTATATGTGGTGTGTATTTATGTATGTAATATGTCTAAACTTTGGAACATGACACAATTTAATGTTTTCCTTTTCTACTATGTAAGCAAAGGTGTAATATGAATAAAAATAAGAAATACATTTTAAAAGTATATGGCAGCATTATTTCTTGAAAGGATCACAGAAGCCAGGTTATTTGAAAGCTATATATATATATATGGCAGCTTTGTGCCAGAGTGGAGACAGATACAGTCACTACTTATTTTCCAATATTGTTTCCTATGAATGTAAAAAATAAAGAGGATTTCTGATCTTAAAATAATATTGAACTATGATTTATTCCTCTCAGTATGAGCCAACAACATCTGTAGTTCTATTCTTTTTTTAAAAATAATATTCTCAGTTGATTATATAATACACTACATTCTAAAGAAGCAAATTTATCTTTGGAGATCTCAGAGAGCTAGAAACTTTTTTCTGAATCCTGAACCTCATTATTCTTTGTCTTTCATTCCCATATCTATGCTACATTTGAAAAGAAAAAGGAAAAAAAAGAAACATCTAACCTTTTTGTGACTTGGTGTCCAAAGCAATTTATCATCTTGATAACTGTCCTCAGAAGGTTTTCCAAAGTGTCCATATCTATACAAAAGTTAAAGAGAAATAGTAGGTGTATGGTATATGCCATAAAGTCTAAGGGTGAGTTATTATCTAAGGAAACAATTATGCATACCATAAAATTATTTTTAAATTACTTCATTTTGGGGGCTGGCGAGGTGGCAATAGAGGTAAGGTGTCTGTCTTGCAAGCACTAGCTAAGGAAGGACCGCAGTTCGATCCCCCAGGCGTCCCATATGTACCCCCAAGCCAGGGCCGATTGCTGAGCGCTTAGCCAGGAGAAACCTCTGAGCATCAAACGGGTGTGGCCTGAAAAAACAAACAAAAAAAATTACTTCATTTTGGAAATTGTGCTCTTAAAGTATGATACTGGGATTATAAATTATCTATGGTTTTGTTAGTTTTACAGACTTGTATAATAATAAATTATCTACAATTTTTCTTTTATTTAGGAACAGTGTATATATGTATGAAACTACATCTTTATAATTTAATTAATGATGCACTTTCATGCATTTGATGTTCCAACACCACCAAAGAGTCTTCCATCAATCTACTCCTTTACATCTTCCACTCTGCTATCCACTTTCCTCAACCTCCATGGTGAGTTCAGTTTTGTAGACCAGTCTCAGGCTCTGCCTTTGTTTCTTTGCTGTTTCATTCCTAACTTTCTTTATATCAGACATATAAGAAATGTCATTCTGTATCTGTCTCTCTGCTTCTTACTTTATAATAATCTCTATGTAAATTTATTTAGCATAAAATTGCCTGGTTTTGTCTATTGTTATAGCTGAGTATAAACATACTACTCTCTGTGTGTAACAGCATTTTGGATTTCTTTTACAGTTATCTGTTCCTGACACTTGGTTTATTGACTTATTTGGCTATTGTAAATAGCCCTGCAATGAACTAAGTAGAATCAATGTTCTTCTGAATAAACTTTATGGACACTTGAAGTGGATGCCAAGAAGTGAAATTATAATAACAGTAAGTTAACTCTTTAAATGTTTGTTCTGTTTTCCAAAAAGGATAAGTAAGCTGATATTCCCACCAGAAATTAATGGGGGTTCCATTATCCCTACAATCATACCAACACTGGTTGTTTCTGTATTTTTGATGAGAGCCAATCTCCAAAGCTCTATGCAGGTTCAACACAGGCCAATAAAATTAAGCATTGATAAAACTTATATAAAATGACAAATTCTCTATCCCTAATTATAATTTAGCCAAAGCAATCTGAAGAAAAAAAGAAGATTGGATGCTTGTCTTTCATCAACCTTAAATTATGCTATAAAGCCATAGTAACCAAAACTGTTTGGTTCTGGAATAGACAGAATCTCAGAAAATTGAAATAGAACTGAGAGTTCTGAGAAAGATCAACAGATATATAGATAGCTAATCATTGACAAAAGATCAGAGTATGAAGTGAACCAAGGAAAACATTTTCAACAACCTTTTCGACAAACAGTACTGGGAAATTGGCCAGATATTTGTAAATATCACATAGAGCCTTATCTCACACAGTGTACAAACATCAATTCAAAATAGATTAAAGAATTCGGTATCAATCTGACTCCATACATTATATTGGAGAAAACATAGAAAAATACTTCATGTCTTTCTATCTATAGGCATAATGATTCATTTTATTGGCCAAGAAAATACATAATTGGGCCTGGAGAGATAGCACAGCGGCATTTGCCTTGCAAGCAGCCGATCCAGGACCAAAGGTGGTTGGTTCGAATCCCGGTGTCCCATATGGTCCCCTGTGCCTGCCAGGAGCTATTTCTGAGCAGACATCCAGGAGTAACCCTTGAGCACCTCCAGGTGTGGCCCAAAAAACAAAACAAACAAACAAACAAAAAACAAAACCCACAAAAAATACATAATTGAAGAAAAACAGATGGCATTGCATCAAAGACGCTTCTTCACTGCAAAAGAAGCAATGAATATGAGACCAGACCAGTAGTTCACTGGGTAGGTATTTATGTGGATGTGGATGAACTGAGTTTGATTGCTGGCACAATATATGATTCCCCAGGTCTATCAAAACTATTCCCTGAGCACAGCTAGGATGAAACTCTGAACACCATGGGGTATGATCTCAAATATAAACATGAATAATTATTATAATGATAAAAAGAAGAAAGCAGCACATAGAATACAAGTACAACTCAAAGTCTGGGAGAAAATATTTGCCCATAACTCATATAAAGAGTTAATATTTAAGATTATATAAAGCAGTTGTATAACTGAACAAAAAATATAACCTCATAAAAAATGTAGAGATAAACAGAAATTTACTCAGAAAAGACAGAAATGATCAATAGGTATGTATAACCCATAGAAGTATGGTGTTGGTATAGGCCTTTGGATTAGTCCTCAAATTATTTTCTAATTAGATGTCTCTTGATTGGTTCTTTTGGTTTACATGTTAAAAAGATGTTTCTCCATTGCCTCCTTATCTGTTTTTTTTCCACTCCCATTTGAAGTGGGCTTTGTTTATCCAAAGGCTGGTTTGGAGGCCTGGAGAGGAAGCTGGGCTGGTGGTTTCACACAGTGGAACGAGTGGCTTGTCCGTGAACGGCTTGTGTGTGAACAGCTTGCAGTGTGATTTTTCTGGCTTGCTATACCTTCCGAACTGTGTGTAGACTATTTCCTGCGTCAGAAATGCTGCTGGACCTGTGTCTTTTGTCCTACCTGAACTTGCATGGGGATCTCTTTCCGTTTCTGGGGGCTGTGGAACACACAAACACCATTTCACAGTAGGAAATAATTTTGGGAAATGAAAATTTTAAAAATGAAATCTCACCTCCATAATATTTTTAATAAATGTTTCATACAATGACATATATATTTTTTTGGTTTTTGGGTCACACCCGGCAGCGCTCAGGGGTTACTCCTGGCTCTATGCTCAGAAATTGCTCCTGGCAGGCTTGGGGGACCGTATGGGATGCTGGGATTCGACCCAATGACCTTCTGCATGAAAAACAAACGCCTTACCTCCATGCTGTCTCTCCGGCACCACAATGACATATTTTCATGCTTTCTTCATTATACTCACTGTGAAATAGTTTATACTTAATATTCATAAGATAATTAATATCTATAGACAAATTTAAAATATATATAATATAAAAACTAGTTAAATACATGAAATACATTTTAAATAGCAAAGCTTATTAATATAATATTTGAAAATCACTCAAAATTTTACTATGCTAAAAATAATCGGCTAGTTTTTTTTTTGTTTGTTTGTTTTTTTATTTAACCAACTTTATTACATACATGATTGTATTTTGGTTTCAATCAGGTAAAGAACACCACCCATCACCAGTGCAACATTCCCATCACCAATGTCCCAAATACTTTAAAATAAAACAACAGAAACTTTTTGTTTTTTTGAGACCACATGTGGTGGTGCTAAGGAGTTATTCCTAGATTTGCAATAAGAAGTTACTCCTGGCTTTCCACAAGGGATCATATGGGATGATAGGAATTAAACCTAGATCATCTATCTGCATGTAATCCTATACTGTTGTTTCAATCCCAGTAGAAACTTTTTAAGTTAACGCATTTGTTGAATGCTACCTATCATGGAAATAATATATTTATTTATATTTATAAAATTATATTTATAAATATTATTATTAAAGATTTCGTTTGAAAAATGCATCTTTTTAACCTTCAATTCTGTTTGAGTTTTTCATAGTTCTTATATTTTTAACAGGTAAAATCGGTAGCTATTTTAACAGATAAAATGATACACAGAAAAGACATTGCTTAAAGATATAACAACTGCTTAATGCTTTCATATATTATTTTTCTTTATCATATTTAATTGTGATTTATGTATATAACTTCCAACAATACTTTACTCTTCTTTTCTCAAACTTTAAGAGTTTGTTAATATCGAACTCCAGTTAGGAATGAAAAGTTGAGGGAAAAAAGATAAAAATCTTGGTGTGACCAGTTTTACAAAACACTGTGGATTAATTCTGACTTTCACACCATAAACTTTATATCTGGGCAGAGGAATTCATTGTGTTGTAGGTTAAGCAACATTAAATTTTAAAACACCACCATGATTTCATCCTCTGAGCATTTGGGAAACTTTTATATTTTAGTCCAGTTGCATATTTAATGGGTTATACTCTACTAGGCAGCAGCAGTATTATGAAACTTCTGAATAATTGAGGTCTATGGGAATGACATATAGGAATGTTATTAGGATTTTTTTATTTTTATTATAGTCAATTAGACACTGATATGCTAATAACTTTTGAGATTGTGCATTTATCTGCTGAAGAGAGCAGGCATGGAAAAATTATCTGTGTTCTAACTCATACACTATAACAACATAGAAATATTCACAACCAAAATTTCAAATATTTTGTTTACTCAGCAGAGTAAGGGAACTCTGGTGACAAGAAGGACAAATGCTCTTAGCTATTATTCACGAAGCCTCTTAAATAACATTAATGGATACAGCATTTAAATTACTCTACCCACTAAATCTGTATCTTTCTATTAATTTATGCTTGTTCAGGCAAAACAAACATGTTATTTCATTGCACTTATGCTCAGTTCTTGGGTTTCATTCCATTCAACCATTCCACATGACTAAAATTGTTTTCTAATACTTTGCAGCAGTATGGACAATATGCTAAAGACTGTGATAAACCTATATAATGATGAAAGTCTATGGAAACAATTTGTTTTTAACCATTTGAGTCTATCCATCAAGTCATATTACGATTTAGATTTCTTCAAACGCTTTTTCTCACCCGCTCAGAAAATCATTTCTGAATGATTTAGATACCTGAATTCCACTTTGGGTTTTCTTACTTTTTGTCTCTTGTTCTCCTTTCAACCCTCACTTTATTAGATGGGTCTATTTAGTCATTTATCATATCCTTGTCAGCCCACAAAAGTCATGCCCTAATAAAGGTTTTAGAAAAAAAAAGCTGTGACCATGGCAACAAAAAAGTAACATAGAAATAGATCAAATAAATATTTATGTGTTCTATATGAATCATATCTCTTTTAACAATAAAAAGAAAGTCTACATATGCTAGTTATCAAAGTTGTCTCTCAGACACTCATTTTACACTCCCCATCCCCACCAGTTTTGTATCACTTCTCCATTTTCCAGCTACATTTCACACATTGGTCCCAAGAATAATTTTGCCTGTGTACCTAATGGACCCACTCTGTTCACAGTGACACAGGTGGACCCATGTGCTCTCAAATCTCCAATTTCATAGAATTTTTATGAGAGCAAAATAAATACTAATGAATATTTATCTTATACATTTTACTGAACTAAAATGCTTTCACTCCATTGAAAAACATACAGTGACAAGAAGTGTTTGTTCTCCTGAGAATGTAAAAATATGTGTGAGAGAAAATAAGAGAAATATAGAAAGGGGAGAGAGGGTGAAAAGAGAAACAAAGAGAGACAGAGACAAAAGAAAAAAAGAGATATTAGCTAAGAAGTGAACTAAAAAAAACACAACCATTCTACTTCCTCACTCATTGATATTTTTAGTTCTCAGTGTAGTTATTTCTCTTACTGCATTCACCACTCTTTGTGGTGAGCTTCATATCATGAACCAATCATTCTGTCCCTCATCTCTGTGAATTATTTCAATAATGTCTTTTAAAAGCCTGTCTCGAACACAGGCTGGAGGGAGGAGGGAGATTGGGACATTGGTGGTGGGAATATTGCACTGGTGAAAGGGAGGTTGTTCTTTTTATGACTGAAACCCAACTACAATTGTGTTTGTAATCATGGTGTTTAAATAAAGATAATATTAAAATATAAAGAAGTGGACATATTACTATGTGAATATAATCTTTATTTACTCTTAAAATATGTACTAAATGGTACTTAATCTTTCCCTTCCTTTTTCTTTCCTTCCTTTTTTCTTTCTTCTTTCCTGCCTTCCTTCCTTCTCCTTCCTTCCCTTCTTCCTTCCCTTCCCTTCTTCCTTCCTTTCTTCCTTTCTTCCTTTCTTTCTTTCTTTCTTTCTTTCTTTCTTTCTTTCTTTCTTTCTTTCTTTCTTTTTTTCTTTCTTTCTTTCTCTTCCTTCCTTTCTTCCTTCCTTTTTCCTTCCTTCCTTCCTTCCTTCCTTCCTTCCTTCCTTCCTTTCTTTCTTTCTTTCTTTCTTTCTTTCTTTCTTTCTTTCTTTCTTTCTTTCTTTCTTTCTTTCTTTCTTTCTTTCTTTCTTTCTTTCTTTCTTTCTTCTTCTTCCTTCCTTCCTTCCTTCCTTCCTTCCTTCCTTCCTTCCTTCCTTCCTTCCTTCCTTCCTTCCTTCCTTCCTTTCTTTCTTTCTTTCTTTCTTTCTTTCTTTCTTTCTTTCTTTCTTTCTTTCTTTCTTTCTTTCTCTTTCTTTTTTTTCTTCCCTATCCTATATTAAAAAAACCCATTCATTTATTTACTGATAACATATTTTTATCTGGAAGGTGACCTTTTACAGTAATCCAAAAAAATGACTTATTGTTCAGGTATTAGTTTAGAAACTTTTGATTCATAAAAATGTATTTATCTTGCATAATCCTAACATCTCTCCTAAAATTAGAAATAGTTATTGCTTAGAGGATGCTATTTATTCGAATTTAAAGCAATAATGACTTACTCTTTGTATTTTTAAAAGTTTATGACTATTTTCAACCATAAATTTAAGAGTTTTTCCATTTTAAATAATACTTTATATGGTCTCTTTATTTAGAAATCAATTGAGTAGAAAGAAAGCAACAGATCTCAGAGTTCCCCCTAACAAAGAGCTACTTAACAATGCAAATCTACACTGAACCGAAGTGTGAAAAATAAACATTATTTTTAAATGTATCACACAATTTAATTATTCTAGTAAGATTAATCAGCTATAAAAATGCCCCTGATGATTAGATTACTTTTTAATCATAGATAGATTGAAATTACATGAAAATACTTTGTGCCTCTTAGACAAACACATGAATTATTTTTGTGTTAACAAGTTAGTGAATTACATTATTTAATTTTCTAATGTTAAGTCAGCCTTGCTTTCCTGGAATGAATCCAATTTAACTCCTGATTCATGATTCAGATTTTAAGTATAATATTCAAGAGTTTTAAATTCAAAACCATGTATGAGATTCACATGTTATTTTCTATATATCTCATCTTTCCAAAAGTTTTTCGGTCAAGACTACACTTATAAATTAAGATAAAAATTCTGGATTAGTTTTGCTTAATCTTGAAATCATGTAATTTTAAAAGCTGGATACTCACAGCATACATAAATCAGACCTTTAAATTCATTGCAAACTTATAAATAAGAATATAATCTTATCAAAGATGTATATCAGTTACTGTGTTATTTTTGAGTCATTAACTCAATAAATAAAAGGAAGTTTATGGGGCTAGAGAAATAGTACAGCTGTAGTGCATTTTCCCTGTGTGTGGCCAACCTGGGATGGATCCCTGTCATCCCATATGGTCCCCTGAACCTGCCAGGATCATGTTGGAGCACATAGCCAGGAGTAACACCTGAGTGTCACTGGGTGTGACCCAAATACAAAAAAAAAAAAAAAAAGAAATTTTATAACTAATAAAATTTTTTGTTATTTTATTTTATATTTACCCTGAGACTGTATCATTTTGCCCTATTTTTTTTAAATTTCACTTTTATTTGAGTTTGTTAATCATTGAAGACTTTGGAATTTTTATATCTTGTCATTTTTATTTAATAATATCCACTTTATATTTTAATTTATATTATGTGCACAATAAGACATTCATTTTATTAGCACTATCTAGCTGATTATTGATTTTTTTGTTTTGGTTTTTGGGTCACACTAGCAGTGCTCAGGGGTTACTCCTGGCTCTATGATCTGAAATCACTCCTGGCAGACTCAGGGTACCATATGGGATGCTTGGATTCAAATCACCATCTTTCTGCATGCAAGGCAAATGCCTTATCTCCATGCTATCTGTCTGGCCCCTGTATATTGCTTTTTATGTAATTTTTTGCTTATATTTCACTTACATTATTTTTAAATGTTCATTATTTTCTCTTTGCAAAGCCAATTTTTGTTTGTTTGTTTGTTTTTGTTTTTTGGGCCACACCTGGTGACTCTCAGGAGTTACTCCTGGCTATGCTTTCAGAAATTTCTCCTGGCTTGGGGGACCATACAGGACATGGGGATCGAACCATAGTCCGTCATAGGCTAGTGCAAGCAAGGCAGATGCTTTAACCCTTGCACCACCGCTCCAGCCCAACCAATTTATTTTTCATGATTAATGTGTAGAATTTTCTGAATATCCTTTTATCATTTATTTCTAACATCACTGTGTTAAAAGATATTATGAGAATATGTTAAGTTATGTTTAATCTGGTTGATCAATTATTTAAAAAATTATTTTAACTGTCCCATAGCTTTTTGAAAATAAAAATATTCTTCAATGTATCTCAACAGCATTTATGTATCAGGTTATTATTGTTTTACTTACTTACACTTTTAATATTGTATTTAAAAAATGTGTCTGCCTGTCTGCGGACATATATATCTGTCACTGACAGAGGCATATTTGACAAATCTGCAATTAAAAAAGATATTTTTATTTTTCTTTGTAGTCTCAGTTGCTATTTTAAATACATATACACACAAAATCACCCTAAATGATGACAGGTTGCCAAGTAATTTTTATCAACTCTTTAAATACAAAAGTCAATCAATATCTGACAGATTTCTCATCTAATCTTGTTTTAGATAAATTTTGTTTTCTAGCTGCTTTATTAATATACTCTTCCTTTTATATTAGACACTTAAGTTCTTATATATCTCGTGTTTTTTTTCTCTTTGTGTCTGTGATACATGTACGCAAATATAGATTGTTATTCATGCACATTTATAAATCTGAATTTCAGATTTTATTATTACCAGAAAATTGCTATTTAAAATTCGCCATTTTAACCCTTAAATTTACCACAATTTTCCATTCTGGAGCTTCTTTATGTGAATATGTTCTGGATTTTCTTACTAATTTTCTATAATCTTTAAACTGAATTAAAGTTTTAAATTTTATCTTGTGAATCTATAATTTTACCTCCAAACTCATTGTATCTCTCTTTGACTCTAATATATAATTTACATTGCTTTACATTGAGTTTTCTAAAACAACATTATTATTTTTATTTCTGAAAGTTGCATACTGTTCATTTTCAGGTTGATTGGGTCATTGTATAATGTCTTGCTTCTTTATCACAATTTCAATACTGCCTTATCTTTAAAGATCATTAAAATACTAATTTAACATACTTCCCAGGGACTCTAATTCTAAATTATTTGTTTCTTATTTTCTTATGTATTGAATCTTCTATTATATGTTTTAATTCTAATAGAAAAACATATTTTACTGTAGGTAGATTGCATAGAAAATATTTTATTTTTAAAAGCTTATGCTATCTTAAAGAAATTGGTATGTCAGGTATTAGTGATATTGCTATTGCCTTTTTCTCACTTTCCTTTCCTTTACCTGTCTTTTTCTTCCCTTGTTCATTTCCTTTCCTTTTCTTTCTTATTCCCTTATTCTTCCTCCCTGCCTTTCTTTCTTTCTTTCTTTCTTTCTTTCTTTCTTTCTTTCTTTCTTTCTTTCTTTCTTTCTTTCTTTCTTTCTTTCTTTCTTTCTTTCTTTCTTTCTTTCTTTCTTTCTTTCTTTCTTTCTTTCTTTCTTTCTGCCTTTCTTCTTTCTTTCTTTCTTTCTTTCTTTCTTTCTTTCTGCCTTTCTTCTTTCTTTCTTTCTTTCTTTCTTTCTTTCTTTCTTTCTTTCTTTCTTTCTCTCTTTCTCTTTCTTTCTTTCTTTTTCTTTCTTCTTTTTCTTTCTTTCTTTCTTTCTTTCTTTCTTTCTTTCTTTCTTTCTTTCTTTCCTTCTTTCTTTCTTTCTTTCTTTCTTTCTTTCTTTCTTTCTTTCTTTCTTCTTTCTCTTTCTTTCTCTTTCTTTTTTTCTCTTTCTTTCTTTCTTCTTTCTTTTTTCCTTTACCTTTCTTTTCTTTCCTTGTTCATTTCCTTTCTCTTTTCCTTTTCTCTTTCTTTCCTTCCTTTTTCTTTCTTTCTTTTTTATTTTTCTTCCTTTCTATCTTTGTTTCTTTCTTTGTTTTCATCATTGTTTCTTTCTTTCTCTTTCTTTCTTTCTTTCTTTCTTTCTTTCTTTCTTTCTTTCTTTCTTTCTTTCTTTCTTTCTTTCTTTCTTTCTTTCTTTCTTTCTTCCTTCCTTCCTTCCTTCCTTTCTTTCTTTCTTCCTTCCTTCCTTCCTTCCTTCCTTCCTTCCTTCCTTCCTTCCGTCCTTCCTTCCTTCCTTCCTTCCTTCCTTCCTTTCTTTCTTTCTTTCTTTCTTTCTTTCTTTCTTTCTTTCTTTCTTTCTTTCTTTCTTTCTTTCTTTCTTTCTTTCTTTCTTTCTTTCTTTCTTTCTTTCTTTCTTTCTTTTCTTTCTTTCTTTGTCTTTCATCTTTCTTTCTCCTTCCTCCCCTTTTTTCCTCTTTTCTTATTCTTTACTTTTTTTTAGTTCTCTTTCTTCTAATAGTTTACGAAGTTCAGAAATGCAACAATTGCTCTGATAACAATCTCACCTGGGGCCAGTGAGGTGGCGCTAGAGGTAAGGTGTCTGCCTCGCAAGCTCTAGCCAAGAAAGGACCGTGGTTCAATCCCCCGGCATCCCATATGGTCCCCCCAAGCCAGGGGCGATTGCTGAGCGCTTAGCCAGGAGTAACCCCTAAGCATCAAACGGATGTGCCCCCCCCCCCAAAAAAAAAGAAAGAAAACAATCTCACCTGCCTAAATTTATGTGACAGACTAGATGTTGTAGTTTATGCTTTACCAATGGACCAGGTCTGATAGGCATATCTTGATCAATGAGAGATATGCTCTATTTCGGGTAGGTGGTTTTTGTCAAGCTAAGACTAGAAAACCTGGGGTATCTCCTGTATATTCTATACCAGTCAAGTCTTAAGTCAACACAAGTATCTAGGAAATGCTATGCTGTCTCTGCTCGGTGGAGCTGGCATTACCACACCATCCTGGCAGTACTCTGCAACATTACATGATGCCAAAAATAAAAAAATAATAGGAATTTACTACATGTAAAGCATGTGCCTTGCTTGCTATCATATCTTTCACATTCTCACACAATTTTTTTATTTCTGAGATTTGCTTATTTTTACTGTACTTTCATATTGCCTGGAAATACTTCTTATTATAAAACTCAATGAGAAAGTTTATCTAAGAATATTAGGACATGTATGTAAAACATTTTAAAAGTCACTATTATAACAGTCATTATTATAATTATTATAACAACATTAAACATTGCTAGACAATATATATTCAGGAGGCAATTGATGTAGCTTTCTAATTCCTTGGACATTTTATTTCTTAGTGATAAGATCATTTTATAGACTCATATTCAAGGAAATATTTGATGACATAATGATAAATAACCCTGAAAACAAACAGCTCTCACTTTTTGACAGTTGAAGTCAGAGCAACATTGCCTTAGATCAATTATATATTTGGGATTGCCTGATATCCAAGTAGTGTCCATTTAATGTGCAAACTATGAAGTTGACTTACAGTCAGTTATAAATCCTAAAGTAAAATAAAAAAACTGTTTCTTAAGAGGAAAGGTTTATAAAGACAATTTTTCTTGTAGTTTTAAATACTGTGTACTCTGAATCAAGGCAGGTCTTAAAGATACAGCTAAGTATTATGGTAAAAATCAAGACTTCTCAGACCCCAGTTTAACAAAGCAAGAATCTCTTGTGAGTATCTGCGCATATCAATAAGCTTTGGTCTTATCCACAGAACCTCAAACTTAACAAAGTTCATAAAATATCTTCAAGACCAAAAGATGCTTCAATACCCTACTGACCTCCTTGAATCCATTTGCTTCTGATTTTCAGCTTTAGAATATTCTGTAGCTCTCTTCTACTTCAATAATTAATTGAAACAAACTTGATCCACAATCCTTCAGTTGTTTTCCAAATAAATCTATTAAGTACAGATAAATGATTTGGGGATGTATTTAAGATGAAGAAAAGTGTGTATAATTAATCAGAAAATTGTTGATCAAAGGATATCACCACATTTCATGATTGTAAGCCAGTAAAAGAGTTGACTCCCCATGAAGCAGGGTTCTCCAGGAGACTTATATAGAGACATATATATATATATATATATATATATATATATATATATATATATATATATACGTACAGAGAGAGAGAGAATCTTGAAAAGGGGATCTAGTGCTTTTCTTTACACAAGAGGGGAAATGCCTGGGTAAGTTTAGGACTAAAGGGATTCTTCTCTGGGCACCTGCATAGTTACAGACCTCATGCCTCGCAGTCTCAGTTGGCCATCAAGTCACACCAAGTTCCTCTTGGTCTATCCATCATGAACAAAATCCCTACCACCTAATTTTTCAAGGAGCTTAGGGACTCAGACTTGACCAAGGAATTTTTCTTTGCACAAAAGAAAATTTAATCTTAACCCTCTCCTGGACATTTCCAGGCTCCTACTTTTTGTTCCTAGAAAAGGACTTCAGGAGACAGATTGTATTAAAAGGAGTTTATTTGGGAATGAGGAATGAGGGGAAAAAGAGAGAAAGAGAGAGATGTGTACAAAATGCAGCATGGGATTCTCTAGAAGGAAATAAGACAAAGCATGTATCTCAGACACATCCAAGCCACATCCCCATAGTGAGGTAATGCACAATAGAATAATAAAGTACACAGTAGAAGAGATGCAGGTGAATACATATCTTTACTCTACCATGATAGTTTATATATAAAAAATTATACACTTTGTATATAGTTTATATAGTCCCTTGCTAGGTTGATTGTGAAAGAGGAGAGTTTAGAGCCTATTATAGTATTTTAGTATTTTTTATAGGATTAGCATGGCAGTTTTTTTTCCAGCCACGGAATCCCTTACATCTAGTGTTCTAGGCTTGTTCTGGGCCTAGAATTCAACATTTTTAATATTTTTCCAGGATCCAGACCTTGTCTATAAGTCTCAAAGGTCTCTTATCTTTGGATAAATATAAATTCTAAACAGTGTTTCCAGAACACATTATCAGGTTCCCTGAATCTTTTTGTCAGCAAATATAGTAAAAATAATCAAAAGTATCCATTTCAATACTGTATATAGTAGTTTATCCTCTAGATATTAGAGAATTATTTTACTCTGAAACAGAAATACTTATTTTAACAAGACAACAACAAAAAAGTATATATATACAATATTATATACAATATATATTCAATATATACAATATATACAGTATATATACTATATAGATAGATAGATAGGCAGGCATTCTCTAATGTAAAAAAAAGTATCTTAACTTTACTTTTGCACTTTACACAATGCTACTGTTTGAAGTAAATGAAATCTCTGTCTTCAATTCAGAAATTTTGTTTGAAAAGTATTGATAGCAGACAAAAAGAATTGTCAAACTGCAATCTTAGGGAGTGATTTTTTCTTTTAGTTTTTGGTTTTTGGGTCACACCCTGCAGCGCTAAGGTGTCACTCCTGGCTCTATGCTCAGATATCACTCCTGGCAGGCTCGGGGGACCATATGGGATGCTGGAATTCCAACCATTGTCCTTCTGTGTCCAAGGCAAATGCCTTACCTCTGTGCTATCTCTCCAGCCCCAGGGAGTGTATTTACCCCACTAATTCTACTCAGCTATTTGAGAATATATGGTTGATGGATGAATAGGAATATTTTCCATTTGAATGTAGATGAATTTGAATTTATATAAAGTATTACAATTTAGGTAAATATACTGAAATACATTATGGATTAAGACCAAAAAATATCCACTATAAGAAGCACAAGATAGAAAATTTCTAGAGTTGGATATTTTAATCTTTGTTCATTAATTGCTTGATTGTCCTTAACTTCTCAAGTAACTTCATCTCATCTAACATTTCTAAGATAATTTTTTTTCTAATTTTAAATACTTCATACAATAATGCTAATATTTGAAGTAGAAAGATATTCTCAAAGATATCAAAATGACTCTTTTTGGGAATAAGAACATTTTCTCAGTACTTAGCAGAGGGCTTGCTCTTTGCTATCATTGTCAGACTTATGAATGAATCTTTTATCACATTAACATTGTGAATTTAAATCATTATAACTTGTACCTTGGCTTCAAATAAAACATTGTACTGAGAAGTGGAAACCTTGATCACATCCAAGTTATTAAATCTGAATGCAAAATGCTTGCAAAAGGTAGGAGGGAAGGAGGGAAGGAGGGAAGGAAGGAAGGAAGGAGGGAAGGAGGGAAGGAGGGAAGGAGGGAAGGAGGGAAGGAAGGAAGGAAGGAGGGAAGGAGGGAAGGAAGGAGGGAAGGAGGGAAGGAAGGAAGAAGGGAAGAAGGGAAGGAGGGAAGGAAGGAAGGAAGGAGGGAAGGAGGGAAGGAGGGAAGGAAGGAAGGAAGGAGGGAAGGAAGGAAGGAGGGAAGGAGGGAAGGAGGGAAGGAGGGAAGGAAGGAAGGAGGGAAGGAGGGAAGGAAGGAGGGAAGGAGGGAAGGAGGGAAGGAAGGAAGGAGGGAAGGAGGGAAGGAGGGAAGGAAGGAAGGAAGGAGGGAAGGAGGGAAGGAGGGAAGGAGGGAAGGAAGGAAGGAGGGAAGGAAGGAAGGAAGGAAGGAAGGAAGGAAGGAAGGGAGGGGGGAGGGAGGGAAAGAGAACAAAATAATGAAGAAAGAAGGAAGGAAGGTAGGGAGGGAAAGAGAACAAATGAATGAAGAGAGAAAATGATAGCGAAGAGACAGAAAGAAAAATGAAAAAATCAATAATCATCCTTCTTAATTAAGTTAAGATACAAATTACAGAACCTGTTATATTGTAGCAGATTTTGCATTTAGAAAGGTGTTCTTTAGAAACTTCCTAACTTGAAACGCTGCCTTCATCTGAATTTTTGATGGAAAATATAGAAAAAAAACATGAACTATAATGTATCTGTGTTTTCTTTTGTACATCCCTAATATTTCCTTGTAAAAAATTGAAAGTAAAGGGGCCAGATTGATAGTACATCGGGTTGGTTGTTTACCTTGCACTTGGTACACCCAGGTTTGATGGTTTGATCTCCAGCATTACATATGATCCCTCGAAGCCCAGGTGTTGTTCTAGAGTGCAAAGTCAGTTGTAATCCTTAAACACTACTGAGTGTGGCCCCCAAACAAAAACAACACAAAAAATGATATTGAAGGTATTGCATAAAATCTAAATGGAACATACCTGAGAAAGATAAAGAAGAAAGAGAACTGAAACCAATTGACTTAACTGTTTTGGAAGGAGGATCTTGATTACTCAAGTTTCACAATGTCTGGGCTTTCCCATTTCCCTCTGTAGACGACACAATTATGCTTGTCTGTTTTTTTTTGCTTAGGAATAACTAAAAAGATTTTGTGGATATTTTTATTTTTTGTACTGTCTTAAGCTTTAAGATTGTAAGTATACTGTCTTAAGCTTTTATTCGGTTCTTCATATTAATCAATGAGGTTCTGCAACTTAAATGATCAATTAGCAATATTTTTCATAAATTATACATTAAAATCAGAAAGACTATTTTACAAATGACCATAGAAGAAAATACATAGATTCAACGCTTTTCTTCTGAGTTCCATCATGCATATCAACTGTTAAATCTCCTTTAGTTTAGTTTGATTTGTGTTCAATAGCATTCAGAATGAAAACTCCCCTTGGCTTCTTATGTGTGATTTATAACAAACATTAAGTTTAAAATTAGTTTGTTGTTGGAATTTTCCTCAGAGTGGAGTCCCCTTAGGAAATTACCACCCTGACTTGAACTTGCATGGTCTGTAGCAGATGAATTATTACTCAAAGAAAGACATTCATTAAGAGAAAGTTGAGAAGGATTGAGGAAATCAGGGAGGTGGAAAGAGCAAAATTTGAAATTTTTTTTTCAGGCAATGCTAAAAGGATATATTTTCAGAAAATTTTGGAAAGGAATTTTACATTCTAAACCAGTAAACAAAATTATTTTGAAAAAAACTTAAAGACGAGCTCTTAATTAAAAACAGGTATGTCATTGGCATTTTTTCATCTTGAGAGAAAGTGAACAGACTGGGGCCAGAGCAATGATACAGTGGTTAGTGTGCTTATCTTACATACAGCAAATCCAAGATCATTTCTCAGCATCCAATATGATCCACTGAATGTGATATTGATTAACTTAGGTCAAAGATTGTGTGATATGGCTAATATACAGTTTAATTTTTTTATTTTATTTAGCTAATGAAAATCCTATACAATCTGAAGAAACATACTCTCCTCAAAATATTTTCCTTTGCACATAATCGAATATAAATGAGAAAAAACATTTACCACTCTCTAAACAATGTTTTTACATAGTTCTCTTTGAGATATATTTAGTTTTTTCATTGAATAGATATTTCTTTTACATACAAATTTTCACAACAACTTAACCCCACAACATTTTGGATCATAAAAATATATGACTTAATATAAATATCCTGCTAAAGAGAAATTAAATTATTTTCTTTATTACCTTGGAAAAAGTATGTAGAGAGAGAAATGTAAGATCCCCATTGTTATAAAACTGGGCATCACTTTCTTTTCTTCATTTTACTATTTCAAATGGAAAGCCAAAGCTTAACATCAAGTATGGTTTATATAATAATAAATTGTGCTTCTCTTGGCATTTGAACACAAACGTGAAATGATTGTGTTGTATATATGTGAAGGGTAAGAGATAGACAGACTAGAAATAGCATAAAGATGGTGGTGGGAGGGTCTGGATCTTTTGTGATGGTGAAGTCATAGTGATCTTGTACAATGAAGATAATATAAAGTATCACTACACTTTAAAAATTTTAAAACATGAAGAAATACAGTGGGAATGGTGTTTTCCTGAACACGGTTGGTCTGGGTTTGATCGCTGGTAATCATATAAAGTTCCTAGAGAACCACCAAATATAATCATGAGCAAAGATTCATGTGTATGGCCTCCAGAAATAAAGCTACAAGCATTTTCACAGATACATATAAGTCACTAAAATTAGTAAAACTATCTGTCACACACACACAAACACACACACTCCACATATACACAGTTATAAGTAATCACCCATCTTTATAGTATGAGAGGAAATTTCATTATCTCTTTAGTAATTAACACTATGTCAAACTATAGTATATATTCATCAAATGGGGAAACGTTTATGTAGAAGAGGCCCTGCTTATTCCTTAGCTAACAGGGATAGGAAGGAAGAAAATTCTCATGCAAGTAAGAAAAATTATTAAAATAGGGGACTGAATTAAATAAAGGAGACAGAAACCATATATATAAGGATGACCAGTGAAGACACAGTGAGAAGTCTGAAGTCCTGGAAAGAAGGTTAAAATAATCACTTTTCATTTGACTCTAAGACATCACCATTCTGCCATAGTTTTTTCTTGAATTTCTTATCTCCAGAATCATTGAAAAATTACATTTCTGAAACCATGCACTTTTTTAAATTTTGCTTTTATATCACATCTTGTGCTGCTGAGGGCTTATTCCTGGCTCTGAGCTCAGTGATCACTCCTGACAGGTTCAGAGAACTATAATGGGATTCTGGAGATCAAGGGTCAGCCATAGGCAAGGCAAAAGCCCTGAACAATTTTATGTTCTTTATTATAGAAGCCCTGTCCGAGCAGTGTCAAAGTTAGTGTGTAGTTCCATATATATAAACATATATATAGGCAGATATTTGCAGACAGCATTTAGTTGGTCTAGGGAACAAAATCATATCTGTGAAACCTATATTTTAAGGAACAAAAGTCTAGGTCTTATAGTGAGAACTAGTATAGAGTTCAAATTTAAACTAGAAGCATAATCCTACATAGGAAAAAAAAAAGAAAAACCCTAGTAGTTTTCATCTCCATCGAGATGTAAATGAAATTAGCATGAAACTATGTTTGTTTGCAGTAGAGTTCGATGTTTGAACAAGTCGATCAATTTTTGAAAACACAGAAAAGAGAGATGCTTTGTTTATTTTTATTTCCACATTAATTTTAGTGCTGACAGAGGATGACAAAGTGGTAGCCTTAGAGAGCAGTAAAATCATTTCATTCACAAAATGGGTGTTTTACGAGTAAGTTTTCTGCAGATTGCTCCTCTGGCAGGGGGAGTGCTTTGAGCGCAGCAGATGGCCACTGGAATTTGAAAACATCTGTTCACTTTTTCTCTTTTCGTCATACCAGAGCACAGAACAATAAAGATTTTCACATAGTTCTGCTACCTGCTCATCAAAATAGGGAATGCAAAGAAAATTGCTAAAAATGTAATTAAAATAGTGCCAAGATGTAAAAACATTTAGATTTAAAAAAAAAAAAGGTATATTTTGGGGCTGGAGCAATAGCGTAGATGTAGGGTGCTTGCTTTACATGCGGCTGACCCAGGACAGACCTCGGTTAGATCCCGGCGTCCCATATGGTCCCCCAAGCCAGGAGCTATTTCTGAGTGCATAGCCTGGAGTAACCTCTAAGCATCACTGGGTATGGCTCAAAAGCAAATAAACAAGCAAAGAGGCTATATTCTACAGAGAGAACAGCATAGAAGTCAATGACATTGTGACTTACTGACTCACAAGTATGACTCTGTACTTAAAGAATGAATTGGGGCCAGAGAGATCATACAGTGGGTAGAGTACTTGCCTTGCATGCTGCCAATCAAATATTTCTACAGGCAGCAGAGAGGATGCCCTGAACACTGACAGAAGTGATTCCTGAACACAGAGTGGGAGGAAGCCCTGAGCATTACTGGTTGTGGCCCCAAAAGAACCTAGAAGAAATTGATCTGTATTTCAAAAGATTTACTGCATCATTCAAACCCTACAGATACTGAACTTTCTATTATAAGTTTGACGTGTACACATCAGTTTTAAAACAGTGGCATAATAACACAAATAGAATCAAGTATGTTTGAAAGTAAAGCTATCATGGGCATGCTTTTTTTCAAATCCAAATTAATGAGCTGAATTAATACATCAAATTGCTTGGTTCTATCATTAGGCACTAGCATTTTTGAGTAGTTGTAATATTTTTTACTTTGAGGGTTGAGAAAATATTAAAACGAAAAGAAAGCACAAGTGATGTATATAAATTACATCTAAGAGGGCCTCCTAGCCAAGTGTAAAGGGAGTGGTCAAAGCACTTTTTTTTTTGAAGATATTAACGACATTGCAATGACTAATCTCCACAGGAAATGTGAATTACAGCTCACTATTTTTTTATAAAAAGTATTATTTATTCTTTTATTAAAGAATAGGGTCAATATTCAAAAGTGTGCTTATATGTTTAAAAGTCCAGTAACTTTATACATGTATAAATATAAAAATATACATATATATAAAACACACCTATCTGTAGTTGGGTTTACTCCTGATTTTAAGCTCAAGAATCATTGCTGGTGATGCTCATGGACCATGTGTTGCCCTGGGGATTTGAACCAGGATCAGCTACTTGCAAAGATTTTGACTCCTGAGTTGTCTCTCGATTCCTAAAATATATGTTGTTTTATTTATTCTACTTTACTTTACACTGACAGAATAATTAAAAATACTGTTCTATATCCTCTCAATGTTTTTCTCACAGCCTAGTAAATACCAGTTGTTGACAATTTTCTACTTTGACAATCTCCTCTATTCATATTTCTCTTTGTACATAGTTTCTCTTTGCCTGAATTCTGACATACCCCATGGTTGTTAGAACACTTATTTAATATATAGGACAAGATGTTTCAGACTGATTATCATTTTTTATGACTCAGTCCTCTTACAAAATATATCCCTATTTTATAAAAGTTATTGGAAAACAAGCCTGGCACAAGTTACTTCTTGGCATCCAAGTTGAGTGATATGGATCTAGAAGAACATATCAGCAGGTAAGGTTCTTAGCTTGCACACCACCAAACCATTTTCGATCCCCGACACCCCTATTGGACATGAGTCCTTCCAAGAGGGATTCCTAAGTATAGCTGAGTGTGTCCCAATCCCCACCACCACCCAAAAGTACAATATCTTCCCATTAAGATTGTGAGGTCAAGTTGATGCCTCTAATATCATCTATTAGTTTAGGGTACCATAAATACATACCTCTTTTATTAAAAAAATAGCTTGATTCCCTACCCTAGCAACGAGAGACGATGAGCTTACTAGATTCAATATATTTATATATTTGTTCAAGTTTGGTGACATAGAATATGGTTTTATTAAACTACTATGAAGCTCTAGAATTTTCATCAGAACTTGTGACTTTTTTGTTGAACATTTTTTTTAAGTCTTTCTCCTTCCAATTACACCACGATCACACTAGCCTGGTTAAGTAGCTTTGAGTTCTGATGTGAGTTTTCTCATAAATGCACTTTTTTCAATATTGTTTTTATAAAATATATATTTCCAGTCAATGTCTTTCTCTCCTCCATTGTAATGAAATACTCTTCATAATCATGGATTACTTTTGAAATATATCTTAATTTTTTTCTATTGTAATTTTAAGATTTTTCTCCTCAACTTCTTGTTTACTTTAACCATATGCTTTGAGTTTTTATTAATATATTTATTTATGTACTATAGTTATTATATGTTTATTTAAGCACTATATACAAACTACATGTTTATAGTTGGGTTTTAATAATAAAAAGGTTTTTCTTCTATGTCTCTTTTTGAAGTTTATTAAACTGCATTGAAGTTTTCTGCTACATTCTGTGAATTATTAACATTTAATTTTCATTTTTTTCTATCACTGTCTAGGTCATCTGCATTTGAAAGATGGATATGCTAGATTGATTTATCATTGCAAAGCTGTTTGATTCTCCAACTTTTATCTGTCTCTAAGTTTCTGTCTGTCTCTGTGCCTCTGCACACATACACGCAGACTTTTGCATTTTGGGGATCATTTTTCTTGCTGCTTCTAATATAAGAAACATATGTCATGTTTAACAATTTAAAATTTTTCCGTCCTGGGTCAGCCTAAATTTTTCCTTTGTAAAATGTTTTTATGCCAAATATAGTCTAAATTTGAAGAGTGTTTCATATAAGACAACAAATACTAGAATAATAGAGTGCTAGTACACTCAGTGTACTATTGTGATGTCAGAGTAATAGTACAGCATCTTACCTTGAGTGCAATCAATCCAGGTTTATATACTAAACATCCCATTTGATACTTCAAGTAAGCCAGAGTGATCCCTGAGCACAGAGACTGAGAACATTTGGTTGTGTCCCCAAGCCAAAAATAGTTATGTTAACTGATTAATTAAAATCTGCAAGAATTGGGGCCGAGAGCAATAGCACAGCAGGTACAGAGTTTGCCTTGCATGAGGCTGACCTGGGACCTACCCTGGTTCACTCCCTGGTATCCCATATGGTCTTTTGAGCCTGGCAGGATCGATTTCTGAACACAGAGCCAGGAGTAGCCAGAGTGCCACCAGGTCTGGCCCAAGTCCTCCCCCCAAAATCTACTGCAAGGATCTATGTCAGAGCTCAGACTGAGGCTGGAACTCATCAGTTACAGCTACTCACCAAAAGAACTACCCAGGAGCAGAGGAGGCAGGGACCTTCTTGTACCATGTATCATGTTGATGTGCCAAAGTTGGTACTTGATGTACCAATGATGTACCAATAATAATAATTATGATTGAAGTCTTTTATTTTGGTTAATTCATTGAAGTCAAGTTTTCTCTTTACAAGGAATGCTTATAGAATCTTAAAGAAATCACAAGATCTAGTAAAGCCATAATTTCCTTTGATAATCTTTTAGACATTTTTGGCTCTACTTCCAGTCTGTTTTAAAACATTTCTACTTTTCTTGGTTTTGTAGTCACTTATCAAAACCTAACAAATTAATCTAACATGTTTATTGAGAAATCAAAGCAATCTGAAATCATCTGTCCTCATATTCTAGTTTCCTAGTTTTCTCTACTTCTCCAGCCTCAGGCTAAAGGCATTTGTATTATTGCCAAAAGGCATTTTCTTCATTTAGTTTTCAGACACAGCCAATCTAACTCATAAGCATTTGAGCTAGTATAATTTTGTAAATTTTAATCAAACAGGCACACAACCAACAAAAAAGATCGCCTCTTCTTCTTTACAATATCTTAACATTTAAAAACTATTGTTCAAACATTTTTTTCTAGCAATGTCTTTCTATTGAACTCCTATTTTATATTTTTTCTTTAACTCTCCACTCCAACTTTATTTTACCTTCAACTATCAGGGACACCTAGGATTCTCAATTCACAAAACTGACAAATCAATTCGCCCTTTTTGTTTCCCCTTGACTTCCTTAAAGCAGATTTTGTTTCCTTTACATATTCATTAAACATCTGAATTACTAATTTTATTTCTCAGTCTTTATTTTTACTATCTATGTTCTAGAGTAGATGTAATTGTATAGGGCACGTTTCACTCTCTAAAATAATTTTGGTAAAAGCTGAACAATATGTGATTTAAAACCAGATTTCTATGGGTATGTTTTCCATTAAATTCAGTTTCCAGTTACTTATTTGCTACATTGAACACCAAAATATATTTTCAACATTCAAAGTCAGTATTTAATACACTCATATCTAAATGCAGAACTAGAAATTTAAATGCTTTCATTGATTTCTGTACTTATCAATTACATAATTAAAAGACAGAATTTAATTTTTATAATGTTTTGATTTTCTTTTCTTACTTTTCCAAGCTAAGAAAACTATATTATACTTATACTTCTTTGTATTTCCCTTAGTCCCCCAAAGGTTATATAGATTTTTACTCACTTGTAATAAACAAAATTAGAATATCTCTTGCTTTTTTGGTGCTAAGAATAAGAAACTTGCTAAGTCTTTTGTTTGTCTCATTTGTTGTTGTTGCTTTATTTTAAACAAATATATATGGTAATAAGGTCTTACTGCTTTTTAAGCTTTATGTATTGGAAACTCAGCAAGTACAGAGGTTCTTAAGAACCTCAATGACCCAAAATGCCCCAGTCCCCCTGAGGGAGGAACTCAGGCTAGTGAACTTGTGCCTTTGAAGGGACAAAGATACCCAACAAGTCCCAAAGGGGACAGTGCAACTTGAAACTGAGAAGTTAGGTGGGTTGAACAAATACTGTAATTCCTCTACACATCATTTTGTCAGAACTGCATGTATGATCAAAGCAGTTAAATATGCTCAAATGTTTTTAAGAAAAAAAGAGTAGAAACTCAAATGTCCCCTTGCTGCTTCTGCTTGCCCTTTACCTTGAAACATTCCTCATGAATCCAGATTAAGAAAAATTAAGAATCTTGCCAACAGAGCTACAAAAAAATCCAGAACTACGTGCCAAAAATGGTTTATGAGATCTATTGAAAGCAGGAGTCTTAGCAAAGGTGTCTTAGAAATAATTACTATTCATTCAAAATAATCACTTAAAAATCCAATACCGAGTGCAGAGAAGAGAAACCATGGGATACTTGCGCAGATCTTAAAACACTGGTGTGGTGCCTCTGTAAATTTAAAATGACTTTAATAGAATTGTAAACTATCATAGCTTTATAAAAAGTTAATCAGAATTTTAACTAATAAAATGTTACCTACGATAGCAGAAAACTTCTAGAGGCAAAAATAAGATGAAATAAGATAAATTGGGACTGGAGCGATAGAACAGTAGTAGGGTGTTTGCCTTGCATATGGCTGGACCAGGAATGACTTAAGTTTGATCCCTGGCATCCTATATGAGCCTGTCAGGAGTGATGTCTGTGCACAGAGCTAGGAATAACCCCTGAGTGCTGCTGGTTGTGGCCCAAACACCAAACAAATAAATTAATAAATTAAATTCTTTAAAAATAAATAACTGCTGCCTGCCATTATTTACCATGGTTCTGATAGTAAAATTTTATAGGAATTGACATATGCACATGCCAAGACCCACCTGATAATGTGTTGCTCCTATAAAAACAAAATATTATAAAAGAAAAGGATGGGAGGTAAAAAAATTCTTACTGGGATTTATTTAGGTGCTTTGCCTAAATATGGCCAACTTTAGTCACATTCTCCTCAGCAACACATATAGTCTCCTGAGTAATATTGGAAATATTCCTAAATTAAGAGTAAGCACTGAGGGACAAGGTGACATTACAGCAGACAGAGCATTTGCATTGCACACAGCTGACTCAGGTTAGATTCCTGGCATCCCATATGGTCCCTTGAGCCTGCCATGAGTTTTTCTGATAGAGAGCCAAGAGTAGCCCTGGAGCACCCCACATGTGCCCCCCCCAAAAAAAAAAAAACAGAACCCTAACAAACAAACAAAGAAGTAAGCCCTGAGCACCACTGGGTTTGGCTCAAATACAAAAGACAATTTTAAAAAATAAAAGAAAACAAAAATAAAATTAAAGCATGGGTTTGTATGATTAAATTTTAACATATTATCTAGATTCAATATATTAAATCTATTTAACTTATTAGATTTAAAAATAAAGTAAATACACTGACAGATTTAAAAGCTAAAATATAAAGAGGGAGTACCAGAGAATACTGATTCTATGTACATCTATAGATATACTGAACAATATGTAGAGATAAAATGCTCTACCCAACAATATAGGTATACATGAATAAAATAACACTTGAAATCAATTCTTCAGAATTCAAGTAAAAGTGTTTTAAACGGCTATTTGAGAGAACACTAACCTTGATTTTATTTCTTGTATTAGACCACACAAATAATTCCTGGAATGGTTTTTAGTTTAATGTGTGGAAATTCCTTTGTTTTCTTTTGAATGTATAAGACTAAATAAATAAAAAGACTTCTCTTCTATTTAAGAAAGCACTGCATGGTCCTCCATTGTATAGTAATAAGCCATGTGCATTATATAACAACCCTCTATTCCTTGAGAATAAAGAACTAACTATTTACTTAAAAAATGAAGTTAGGGGGTTGAAATAGTGGAGCAAGTGGTAGGGTGTTTGCCTTGCACATGCTAACCTAGAATGGTCTGCAGTTCGATCCCACGGTTGGATCCCAGTGTCCCATATGGGCCCAAAGCCAAGAGAAATTTCCGAGCACATAGCCCTGAGTATCACAGGGTGTGGCCAAAAAAATGAAGTTAGTAAAAATCTTTAGCTTTGGGGGTAAAAATACACACCTAATGTTACTGTTGACATTTCTTCAAGATAACTGTTAAAATCTTTTTTTTTTTTTTTTTTTTTTTTGGTTTTTGGTTTACACCCAGTGGTGCTCAGGGGTTACTCCTGGGTGTCTGCTCAGAAATAGCTCCTGGCAGGTACGGGGGACCATACGGGACACCGGGATTCGAACCAACCACCTTAAGTTCTGGATCGGCTGCTTGCAAGGCAAGCACCACTGTGCTATCTCTCCGGGCCCTAAAACTCTTAATCTCCTGCGAATTCAATGAAAAACTCAGGTCTTGAATGTACATATATATGCTAATATTAACTAACAAAATTTATAGTGTCATTTTAAAAATTGTAATATTTCTTTCACCTTTCCTATACTATTTTCTTTATCCTAATATTTTATTTCTAAACTATATTTCCCTTATGTAAATTATTGTTAATTTTTATATTTGTTTCCTTTTTCTCTTTGCGCCACTGTCCTCCTTTTCCCATCTATTATTTCATCCTTTTAGCTGTCTTCCTCCCTGCTTCTTCTGCTTCCATTCCAAATCACTAAGAAAAGCATAAATTTAGAGAGATAGTAGTTTCAGTATTGTGACTGTGACTGCCCACTACATCAGTGAATGCTTGAGAAGATGCTCTTCCTTTATTTTCTTCATTTCTTCTTTCTGCTTTTTCTTGTTTGTTTGTTTGTTTGTTTTTGGTTGTTGTTGTTGTTGTTTTTTGAGGGGTGAGGCACACTCAGTGCTATTCAGGAGTTACTCTTGGCTATGCTCTCAGAAATCACTCTTGGCTTCGGGAACCATATGGGACTCTGGGGGATGGAACCATGGTCTGTCCTAGGCTAGCTTGAACAAGGCAGACAGATGCTTTACCACTTGTGCCACCACTCTGGTCCCTTTTCTGCTGTTTTTTTTTTAAGGCTGATTATTGACCCCCTCATCTTTTGATATTGCCTCTATTTTGTATTTTAATAAAAGTTTTTTTATCAAATTTTTGACAAATTTTGACTTAAATTTTTTTAAGGGTGTGGCAAATATGTACTGCTCAAGGTTTAATCCTGACTTTGTGCTCAAGGTTCACATCTGGAAATGCTCAGTGGATCATATGTGTATTAGAGTTCAAATCAGATTTGACCATATGCAAGATAAATTCTTAAACCCATGTTTTTTCTCTCTGTCCTCGTTTTGGCAATGGAGACATGAACAGCTGATTAAGAATTGCATTCATTACACATTCACAAAATCAAATGCTAATACATTCTATTGTCTTGCTTTCTAGAAAGCAATACATTTATCATGGTTTCTTTCATAGCATATGTTTCTCTCTTTACTTTCTTTTCTTTTCTTTTCTTTTTTTTTTTTGGCTTTTGAACCACATCCGGTGACGCTCAGGGGTTACTACTGGCTATGCGCTCAGAAATTCCTCCTGGCTTGGGTGACCATATGGGATGACGGGGCATCAAACCACAGTCTGTCCTAAGTTATTATAGGTAAGGCAGACGCATTACCACTTGTGCCCCACTCCAGCCCCTCTCTTTGCTTTCTAAATATTGAACAGAACACTAGGTGTGAGTATCAAACCTATTAACATCAAATTATCTTAGTTATTGGATTTATGAAATTGGGAATTAGATTGGGGCCAGAGTGATAGCACAGCAGGAGGGCATTTGCCTTGAATGCAGCTGACTCAGGACAGAGCAGCATCTGCTATGGTCCCCCAAGCCAGGAGCAATTTCTGAGAGCAAAGCCAGGAGTAACCCCTGAATGTCACCAGGTGTGGCCTCAAAAAAACCCTATGGGCAGAAAAACTGAGAGGTTATTTTAAATGTGGTTAGGTTATGGCATTCAACCATAATCTTTTGAAATGTTTACATTGGACTCAGTAATTTTCCATCTTAATCTTTACCTGTAATCCTGTATAAGATCTCTAGGAAGTTATTATGGGCCTTTGTAGTAAAACGATAATTACATACCTGTTTTCTCTATGCTGCTGTTTCTGCTGTTGCTGTTTTTTTTTTATTATATAATGTGTAGTCGGGCTTTTTGTTGTTTCTCTTCTCTTTGTTTTGGGCTCTACTTGCCAGTATATGGTGATTATTACAGTGTTTCAGGATTCTAACCTGTTACACTGTGATTTAATCGTGGGGTTTTGATTATAGATCTGGTGCTATTCTAGGTACTTCAGAATAGTGCTATCATTCTGTGTTTACCTTTCATTTTCTGGCTTGCTTCGTTTAACATAATATGTTCTGGGTACATCCATAATGCTGTAAATTCTGTGATTGTATTATTTCTGACTGCCATGTAGTATTCCATTGTGTATAGATACCACATCTTAATGATCCACTCATCTGTTGTTGGACATTGAGGTTGGTTCCAAGACTTGGCTATTCTACAGAGTGCTGCAATAAATAGTGGAGTGCACACATACTTTGGGATGAATGTCCTTCCGACTTGGTGGTAGATACTTAGGAAAGCATCAAATGGCAGCTCAATTCTCAGTTCCTTGAGCACTCTCCAGATTGTTCTCCATAGGTGTTGGACTAGGGGGCATTTCCACCAGCAGTGGATGAAAGTGCCTTTCATACCACGACCCCACCAACAGAGATTGAACAGAACAACAGAACAACAGAGATTGTTCCCATTATTTTTTTATGTGAGCCATACTCACTGGTATAAGGTGGTACCTCATTGTTGTCTTGATTTGAATTTCCCTAATGATGAGTGAAGGTGAGCAAGTTTTCATGTGTTTGTTGGCCATCCTTCGGTCTTCCTCAGAGAAGTTTCTATTTACTTCATATTACCATTTTTATGGCTTTATTTGGTTTTGGAGGGCTCAGCTTTCTGAGTGCTTTGTATATTATAGATATCAGCACTTTATCTGACATGTTGAGTGCAAAGATTTTTTCCCATTCAGTTAACTATCTTCTTATGTTAAGTAGGGTTTCTTTTGCCATGCAGAAGCTTTTTAGTTTGATGTAGTCCCATTTGTTTATTTTTGATGCTAAAGTTCTTGCCATTGGTGCTCCATCCTCAAAAACCTTTTGATAAATAGGTCTTCAAGTGTTCTGCTTATTTTATTCTCAGTAAACTTTATAGATTCAAGTCTGATTTCAAAGTCTTTGATCCATTTTGAATTGACTTTTGTATATAGAGTGAGGTATGGGTCAATTTTCAATTTCTTACATGTGGTTTTCCAGTTTTACCAACACCATTTCTTGAAGAGCCTTTTTTTGTTCCATTTCAAGTTATTGGCTCTTTTGTCAAATATTAGTTGGCTGTATATCTGTGGGTTTATCTGGGAATTCTTTTCTGACCCATTGGCCTGAGGTCATGTCTTTGTTCCAGTACCATGCTGTTTTGATCACTATGGCTTTATATTATAGTTGCAGGTTAGGTAAAGAGATGCCACCCAGCTTCTTGTTTTTCAATATGTGTTTGGCTATCCTGGGTCTTTTGTGGTTCCAGATAAATTTTGTGATTGATTGCTCTAATTCTTTAAAGAATGATGTCTGAATTTGGATAGGGATTGCATTAAATTTATATAGTAGTTTGGGTAGGATAGTCATTTTGACTATGTTGATTTTACCTACTCATGAGCATGGAATGTTCTTCCATTTGCTTAGATCCTCTTCAATTTCTTTCTGAAGTGTTTTGTAGTTCCCCTGGTATAGGTTTATGTTTTCTAATCCAGTTCTCTACTATGTGTCTTTTAATGGGAAGTTTACTCTGTTAACATTTAGGGAGATTATCGACAGAGAGTGCTGTTGTGAAGTTGTGTTCTATAGGGTGGTTGTTGTTACAATTGGGGGTTTGGATTGTATAGTTCATCTCTGAGTATGTCATTTAGAATCGGTTTTGTTTGCACAAATAATGCAAGATTGTTTTTGTTTGAGAATGTTTTTAGGCTACCATCCCATATGAATGATAGTTTTGCTGGGAATTGTACCCTAGGCTGGAAATTTCTTTTATTCAGTCATTTAAATATTTCAATCCACTGCCTTCTTGCTTGAATTATTTCAAATGGAAGATCTGGCTTGATTCTTATGTCCCTTCCTTTGTACTTGAGGATTTTTTTTCTCTTATTGCTTTAAGAAGTTCATCTTTCTCTTTGTTTTTTTTTTTTTTTTTCCATTTGGATTACTATATGTCTTGGTGTAGGTTTATTAGGGTCTATTTTATTGGGGACTCTTTTCACTTCCTGGATTTGCATGAAGTCCTTTTTCCAAAGGGTGGGAAAGTTTTCAGCTATTAGTTTTCTAACTACTTGTTCTTCCCCTTTCCCTGTTTCCTCCCCTTCTGGTATACCTACAATTCTTAGATTATTCCTTTTGTCTTTGTTCATTATGTACTGGACTTTTCGTTCTAGTACCTTGCCGCTTATTTCCTTGTAGGTTTCGTGGTCATTTTTGATTTGCAGTTTTCCTTCGAGTACTTCTACGTGCTTCTCCAACTCTATGATTCTGCTCATATAGCTTTTAACAGTGTCTTTTAATTTCTTTAATTCCTTTGTATGGAGTCTCTCATGTTTTATATCAGATCTTCTTTAATTTGGCTAATTTGTTCCTCCATGTATTTCTTGTACTCAGTGTACTCTCATTTACTTTACCATCACTTGCATTTCCTTTCTCATGACAGCTTTTAAATCTTCATCACTTGGATCTGTGCGTTTTTGTGGACTTGGAAATTTACTAGGGCTTCTCTTAGTATCTCCAGCTGTTAGGGTCCTCCTCAGTCTACCCATGTTTTTTTGCATTTATTAGTGTGGCTTGGAGAGCAGTGCCTTCTGATTTCAGCCTGCTCTTGCTCCTTGTGGTGTGGGGCTGGGTACCTTCTCTGGATTGCAGCTCTGCGTAGGACTGTTGGTTGGTTGGCTGGCTGAGGTTTGGCCTCTAAATTGCCCTCTAGCAGAGCCTGATTAGTTGCTGCCCCCTCTTGCTGCCAGCCAGTGCAGTACCGCAACTGGCCACAATAGTTGGGGGTGCTGTTGAGCCTGGCTCTCTTGTCCTCCTCCCCTATATGAAAGTCAGCAGAGCTCAGCTCCCTGCAGGCCTCTGCCGGAAGCCCCTCCCGCCTGAAATTCCTAGCCCATCCCAGCGGCACCAAGACACAGTGGGGCAGGGGTGGAGACAGAGGAACGTCGCCTACTTTGGGAAAGTCCCCTACCATGTGCACACGCTGGAGGACTCAGGGACTGGTTGGGGGAGGGGTGGAGACAGGGGATGGTTCCCTATTGTCAGCAGGCTCCAGAAACCTAGGAGGCATGATCAGGGGAAGTGGGGAGGCTGGGGAAGGTCACCTACAGTCAGAAGATGCCGGAAGCCAGAGGGACACGATGGGGGAGGTGCAGAGGCGGGGAAGGTCCCCTAGCATCTGCACATGCCGGATGCCTCAGGGATTGTTGTGTATGTAAATATTTTGGGGGATTACTATGTTGCTCACCCTAATCTGATTAGGTGATTGTGCCCTACCCTAGGGTGTGACCTGGCATTCTGCCCCCACCCTAGGGTAGGACCTGATTCTGCTTCCACCATTGGTTGGTATCTGATCCCACCATTGGGTGGGACCTGACTCTGGACTATAAGAGCAAGGGTCTGTGGAAGGCGAGAAGCTTTTGGCTGGCTGGAACTGAATCGGAGTCTTTGGACTTCAGTTTTGTCCATCCAAATAAAGCAAATATTTCCACGAGCCTGATTGTCTGCGAGCTGTTTACCCGCCGTTTCACCTCAGAACCGTGGGCTAGACAGGGTGGCAGACACGTGCTACGAGCTGGAAGAAAAGGGCCTCATTCTCCATCCCACCATCAGTCAACCTCTTCAGGGGCTGACTTGCTACAAGGGATGCAATCGGGGGAGGGGCAGAGATGGGGAAGGTCCCCTACCATCAGTAGGCACTGGAAGCCTCGGAGACACTGAGGCCTCTTTTCTTGTATATTGCTACCTTCTTTATTCCAACAGTTAAAATAAAAAATTCTAATAGAGTAATTTATCCATTGGTTATTCTGGTAGTGATTCTTCTTATTATAATTTGTATGTAACGAGAAATGCAAAATTCGAGCTAAAATTTCTGAAATGCTTTCAACTGTTTCTGAATCACCCCCTGATGTTTCTGAAAAGTATCCAACTCTGGAAAACAAATCATTCCAATCATTACATGTGGTCAAGCCAAAAGCCCTGAGGATGGTCATTCACCTCCTCCCAATGGCACTAGGCAACAGGAGATGCCAGCCACTTCATTCTCTGATACTGACTTATTAAATGAAACACATATCAAAAATAAGATAGTGACAACCAATTAGATGTTTATTCAGAACTATTTGTAAGATTACCACTGAATCCACCTCACTACATCTGCCAATTCTCAGAGATAATGGCACCAGCACAGACCCAGAACTAACTGCCTTCCATTAGAAAAATAATACAATTTAAGCTATGTGGGTTTAAATATGGAATATTGCAGCTGAATTAAGAAAGCATGTTCAGAACATGGTCCACTATCTTTATTTTATGTTAAGTTCTTTGGTACCTGTAGTGATGATGGGTGCTGGACTCATCAGGACTTTAATACTGTGGTTAAAACTTGCCTGAGTGCTTCACCACTTTTCCAGTAGAAGATTTGGTTTTATGAAGAAGCTAAGACTAAGCTTAATAGCCTAGATTACTCTGGCAGGGTAGTTGCAGGAGTCCTATTGTCTTATGAGTTACTGATACAAGTAGATTAGTTATCAGAAATAAATAAGCATGAAAAATTACCCCTTGCTGTTTGGGTGCTTGTCAGAGAGCTCACATTGAAGGCTTGGAAAATGTCTACTGATATCAAATTTAAAAGTAGCTATACAATATTTTTGGGAGCTTCCAATCTATATGCAAAATCTCTAGGAAGACTTAAAGAGGCTATTTAAGGCAAATTAAAATACAAATTAAAGACATGATAGCAAAACATGTCTTAATAAAAACGTTAGCTTTTGACAATGCCAGTAAAAGTTGTCAAGCTCTTTACATCCTATGAGGAATAGAGATGTCATGGGAATTCTACATGTTTCTAGGAATGATGGTATATACAGTTCTTCCTCCTGGTCATCAATCAACTTATGCTATTTTAATGCAAACTCAGAGTAACCAGAATAGATACAAATATCTGGTTAGTGGACATTGTGCACTCTGCCCAAGGAGACCAGCTGGACTCCAGAGGTGTGGCAAAGGATTCTATTGGGCTAGAGATTGTTGTCATCTTCTTATTATATCTCCAGAAACCAGTGACAATCCAAAAATCAGGCCTGTGATTTCAGGTTAGATGCTTTAACTGTGGCAAAATGCACATTTATATAGAGACTGCAGGATATAGACTTTTGATGCTCCAGCTCCTGGACCTCTCCCCTGAAGATCAAGACTTAATCATACTGTCTTGGGAAACTGGTCCTGGGGCCAATCCGAGGCCCCACAAAATCAGGGAACATTTCATTAATAATTCAGCCCCAGAGAACTCCACAGCATAAAATTATTAAAACCTACCAATTCAGGAACCTATGTCCTTGTTATTTTCTTGGTATGCCCTGCTCTGAAGAATTAATCATAATATCAGCTCGGTGCCTTTACAAGGTAAGATATGGCATAAAAGGGCCAATTTCTTTTGAAATTGTGGGTTAATAATGGGGAAAAGAAGTCTGACTCTTATAGGTGTTTCTATTTATCTGGGAATTATATATTCAAACGCCAACCATGCTGTAGAAATATTAGTCCTTGTTTTCATGCCCACAGTTTGCCTTTTATAAAAGGTGAAAACATAGTTCAAATTTTCTTTTTTCTTATGTTATGCCGGGAAAGTCAGAACACATCAAAGAAGGGTATTGAGAAAGTACAAACTCTGCTGATTCTGCTAATCCATTACCAGCTTTTACTGCTAACATTGAAGGAAATAGAGGGGCCATAGCAGTGGCGCTAAAGGTAAAGCATCTGCCTTGCAAGTGCTAGCCTAGGATGGACTGCGGTTCTATTCCCTGGTGTCCCATATGGTCCCACCAAGACAGGAGCGATTTCTGAGCTCATAGCCAGGAGTAACCCCTGAGCGTCAAAGGTTGTGGCCCCAGAAAACAACAACAGAAGAGAAGAAGAAAAGAAGAAGGAGGAGGAGGAGGAAGAGGAGGAGGAGGATGGAGGAAGGAGGAAGGAGGAGGAGAAGAAGCAGGAGGAGAAGGAGAAAAAGAAGAAGAAGAGGAAGAGGAGGAGGAGGAGAGGAGGAGTATGAGGAGGAGAGGAGGAGGAGGAGGAAGAAGGAGAAGGAGAAAGAAGAAGAAGAAGAAGAAGAAGAAGAAGAAGAAGAAGAAGAAAGAAGAAGAAGAAGAAGAAGAAGAAGAAGAAGAAGAAGAAGAAGAAGAAGAAGAAGAAGAAGAAGAAGAAGAAGAAGAAGAAGAAGAAGAAGAAAATACAATATTAAACCTTGAATTTCAGAACAGGAAGTTAGAAGGAATATTTTGCTCTGGTGCTGAAGTTTTTGTGATTGTTTTAAAACACAGGAAAGCTAAATGACCTGTTTGCAGGGCACAATAAAGAAGATCTGCATGAATTACTTCTATTCCTAAGGGTCTTCATTAGGATTTGAACGAAGATGATAGGCAGAAAAGACATAAAGATGAAAATAGTGATCATCTTGTTGACTCAAAAGTCAGAGACAAGAGCAGTTTATTGAGTCTGTTATTGCTAGACTTTTCCAAGGTCAGCTAAAATGAACAGCTCAATGTTTCACCTGTCACCAAGAATCTCAGATATTTGAGAGCTTTATTCAATTATCCTATCTTTGACATCTATAGATAGATACACATTGCAAGATTGCTTAAGTTATTTTGAAAATAAGAAAAATGAAAGACAATAATAGGTTTTATAACATACAGCAGGATTCTCTAAAAAGGACAGAAATTTGAAAATTACCACCTGTACTCATAATATATCTGAAATTATTTTCCATTGATTGGAATTGGTTGAAAATGTACAGGCCCACATAGATTTTTCTTTAGAAAACCTTGACTTGTCACTCTGTACTTTATGAATTCTAAGGACAACCATAAAGATTACAACTTATTCTCTGTTTCAAATCATTATGATGAAATGGAAAATGGTCATTTCACAGCCTATTGAAAAATCATGGCAAGGCAATAGTGGTTTAAATTTAATGATGAAGAGGTTTCATAAATCTTCACCTCTTTTGTGAAATTTTCAACAGTTTATATTCTTTTCTATTCTTCAAAGAGACCTGCAGCAATGAATACAGTTGTTTAGATGAAGCAGATATTCTTAGACAAGGAATCTGAATGCCATAACCATTTGCTACAGTTTTCAGTCATTGAGTATGTTTTTGCACTTTATTTAAAATTTTTTTGGGGTTCACACTCAGCGGTGCCCAGGGGTTATTCCTGGCTCTATGCTCAGAAATCACTCCTGTCAGGCCCGGGGGACCATATGGAAGGCCAGGATTCAAACCACCGTCCTTCCACATGCAAGGCAAATGCCTTGCCTCCATGCTGCCTCTCTGGCCTTTATTTTAAATTTATGCTAGTTTTTCTACTACATAATATACCTTTGTTTTCAGTTTGCCTTAGGAAAGGTACCTGGATGTTTGAGCCATGTGATAGTCCAGTGTGTAGTCTCCTTTTACAATGCTCATCACCATATTACTTAGTATTCTAGTCTTTAATATTATGATTGTTTTAAAAATATTCTATGCTCATTCTAAATCATAAAAGATTTTTCTGCAAAGTTCTCCATCAACTGATTACTCCAAGGAATTGGAAAACTTTTCTACTTGATATTCTGACTTTATATTTTGAAGCTATTTAAGCAATTCTACCTGGGTCAATTTTCTAAATGCAATCTATAAATTAATTGGATTAATCTTTTTTTGTTTTGTTTTTGGGCCAGTGACAGTCAGGGATTACTCTTGGCTATGCGCTCAGAAATCACTCCTGGCTTGGGGACTATGTGGGACGCCAGGGGATTGAACCCACAGTCAGTTCTAGGCAGATGCCTTACCACTTGTGCCACCACTTCGGCATCTGAATTAGTCTTTTTGTCTGTCTGTCTGTCTGTGTGTGTGTGAGAGAGAGAGAGAAAGAGAGAGAGAGTGAGTGAGAACAAGAATCTTTGACATTTGAAATCTTTACTCACTCATCTTTGTGTTTGACATTCACAAATAAATACCTGTTGCAAGATTGCCTTCAGTTATTTTTCAAATGATCAGTTATATTAAGTTGCTTAGACATTGGCTGATCATCCCTGAAATATTGGGTCCCATATTTGGATCTGGCATGGTTTTCTGCACCTACATGAGGAATTCACCTTCTATCAGGTCTAGACCTGTGCTGTTTAGGTCTAGACCTGTGTTTCTACCAGTACAGACACCAGGAGATTCTATAAGACACTCAGATTTCAAATTAAGATCTGTGCAAAAACCAAGATCTCTAATTACAAAGTTAGGCTGTGGCAACCATGAATGAGGAGAACCTTTCCTGGAACCATGAAGAAATACTTTGAGATTAGACAAATTAGTATGCTGGAAAACAACTATAGTGGGCTTTTGGTAGGATGCTTCCAGGGTATGGAAGCCCTGTTTTTAGGCCAAAAGTTTTTTTTTTTTATTTTCATAACTTTTTATGTGCCTATGCAAAAAAACTGCCACCCTTTTATCTTTTAGATAGAAAAATTTACCTTTCTCTTAGAACATATGGGGCATGATTTACTTTGTTCTACCTCATATTTCTGCATTTTTTTTAAAGTTAAGAAGGGGGAAATGTAGTTAATTACCTTAAGCACACACTCTGTTTTAATATCCAGAGCACACACTCTACTTTCCCTAAAACCTTTGCCTTCTCTTTCCTAAACACAGAGACATACAATCTATTGTGACCCCTCATACATCCTACCCAATATCCTAACAAAGAATGAATACCTTAATCTTCACCTTACTCTCCCTAATATAAATATCCACTTTCCACCTACAGTAAATTGAGTTACTTTCTTGAAGTGCTGGTAGATGCATCTTTGTGAGTGCTCTACTCATTTGAAAACTGATCTCATCAGAGACTTCTACATCCAGTAACTCTAATCTCAACAGCAACTCTAACTTTATCAGTGACTTCTCCATCTTGGGATATGACATAACAAGTTTTATTCACATGAGAGCAGAGATGTGCAGAACATTTGCTTTGCAAGTGGCTAACCTGGGTTTGTTTTTGATATCCACAATGGTTGACACACCCCTTCAGGAGACATCTCTGAGAATATAACCAGAATAAGTCACCCTAAGATCTCCTGGTATGACCCATAAACAAAAAGTTAGCAATATGAATTCCTGGGATGGACCAGGTGCTTGAGAAATGTCATTGCTGGAGGAATCTAGTGATTTTCAGTATGACTGTACTTGTGTCTATACAAGACTTGTGATGTTTATGATACTGTCATTATTTAACATCCCAAGAATATAGTTCTAGGTATCTGTGCTATATAGTTCTGATATGCTCCTTGGTGACCTATTCCCTTGATGATCTTGTTTTATTCATAATATCCAGGAGTTCTTTTCACCAGTAAGCTCTGTGCTCAGAGGTCTACTGATGTACTGAATTCTAGTCCGTGATACTGGCTTATACTTCTTTGTCTTTTAACTTTTCTTTCTTTCTTTCTTTCTTTCTTTCTTTCTTTTCTTTCTTTTTCTTTCTTTCTTTCTTTCTTTCTTTCTTTCTTTCTTTTTCTTTCTTTCTTTCTTTCTTTCTTTCTTTCTTTTCTTTCTTTCCTTCTTTCCTTCTTTCTTTCTTTCTTTCTTTCTTTCTTTCTTCTTTCTTTCTTTCTTTCTTTCTTTCTTCTTTCTTTCTTTCTTTCTTTCTTTCTTTCTTTCTTTCTTTCTTTCTTTCTTTCTTTCTTTCTTTCTTTCTTTCTTTCTTTCTTCTTTCTTTCTTTCTTTCTCTCTCTCTCCTCTCCTCTCCTCTCCTCTCTTCTTTTCTTCTTTCTTCTTTCTTTTCTTTCTTTCTTTCTTCTTTCTTTTCTCTTCTTTCTTTCTTCTTTCTTTCTTTCTTTTCTTTCTTTCTTTCTTTCTTTCTTTCTTTCTTTCTTTCTTTCTTTCTTTCTTTCTTTCTTCTCCTTCCTTCCTTCCTTCCTTCCTTGCTTCCTTCCTTGCTTCCTTCCTTCCTTCCTTTCTTCCTTCCTTTCCTCCTTCCTTCCTTCCTTTCTTTTTCTTTCTTTTTTGATTTTTGGACCACACCTAGTGATGCTCAGGGGTTACTCCTGGTTATGCGCTCAGAAATTGCTCCTGGCTTAGCAGACCATATAGGACACCAGGGGATAGATCTTCAGTCAATCGTAGGTCAGCACATGCAAGGCTAATGCCCTACTGCTTGTGCCACCTCTCCATCCCTGTCCTTTCACTTTTCTGTTGTACACAGGGACACAGAGAGGCTGCCATCAACTGTACATGTGAGCAACATCAAAGAGGAAATTTCTTGGTTGATGTTTTATTTTTTTGTCCACTATGTCTACACAGCATTATCCATTATCTCTTTGACTCACTCCCCATAATGTAGGTCAGATTGTGAATTACCAACAGATTTTAAATAGATTACCTGGCACCCTTCCCTCCCTTCTACTTTTTAAAAAAAATTAAAAATAAAAAATCACAAATGGGGCCCGGAGAGATAGTACAGCGGTGTTTGCCATGCAAGCAGCCGATCCAGGACCCAAGGTGGTTGGTTCGAATCCCGGTGTCCCATATGGTCCCCCGTGCCTGCCAGGAGCTATTTCTGAGCAGACAGCCAGGAGTGACCCCTGAGCACTGCCGGGTGTGGCCCCAAAAAAAAAAAATCACAAATGGCATATTTTATTTGTTTATGATACTAGAATGTTTTGCTGTTTTCTCTGCTTGTGGTAGATACAATGCAAATTTAGAGCTAATAGGTTAACTAAATTAATAAACATTTATATGCATACGTGAATAAAGGGAGGAGAAATATTTTTGTATAGACAAAAATTTTATTCTCTTTGTATGAGTTCATATTTCAGGCTATTAAAATAAGCTGTTCCACTCAATATTTCCAATACCCTTTCACCTGTATGAAACTGAAGAACTCTGAGGATCAGAAATGGATTTCTCTAGAAGACCCCTCTAATTTACATTATCATCTCTGAGTTCAGTTCAAGATCAATGCTTTTATTACTGGAGACACTCTCTCGCTTTCTGGAAGCAGTTGTTCCTGGAAGGTTAAACCATTTCACATCTTATATTGGTGGTAAACTAGAATTTATGGCCCGGCCGACTTGGCTCTGAAAGTTTTACTTTCCTTTTCCAGTCTCATATTGTCCTGACCAGAGAGAATAAGTTTTTACCATTTAGCCAAGTAACATTTGAAATGGTTGTCAGGTTTTAGGAAGCACTTAGACAGCCTTCTTCAGCTTCACACATGAAGAATGAGTGGGTAACATTTACTATGAATAAATCAATAAGACTTATGCACTCGAAATGCAGTATGAAAAGGGCATCAGCCTTCTGAAAGCTTTGGAAGCTAACTTTTAACTTCAAGAGATGGTAAAAAGTTGAAATTCACAGAGTGGGGATATTGCCATTATCTTTTTTTCGTGTATAAAGAAAAATTTATAACTTACTGGGATTTGAGGCAATGGGAAGACCTTTCCCAGGAGATGAAGAAACATTACGCTTGCTCTTTAGGGTTTCAAGAGATTGTGTTTATTTCTTTTAAGGCATTTTATTTTATGGACTGTTCATGTATTGATCTAAAATTGGAACAAATCTTATTATATGAGAATGATTGCAATAGAACTACAGGAACAGAAACATTCTTTAGTTTAAAATGTGATTCTGTACAGAATCTACTAACTTTAATAAAATAGAACAATAAATGAAAGATAGTACCAATTTAGTAGAATATATTTTGATTAAATAATAAGCACTATAAACATTTTGGCGTGGACATTTATGGAGCAATAATTTTTGGCACTTATGATATATTTTTTGAATACTGTTTTTATTGGGTAATTCTAGAATTGGAATTTGCAAGATGTTTAATGTTAAATATAATATTTGTTGCAAGAAATAGCTATGTGGAATATTCTGAATGTGTTTTACAGAAAAATAATAATCTATTATAAAGTACATGCAATAAAGATGCTAGAAAAAAATTGAAATATTTGGTTCAAAAAATAATATTAAGGGCCTGGAGAGATAGCACAGCGGTGTTTGCCTTGCAAGCAGCTGATCCAGGACCAAAGGTGGTTGGTTCAAATCCCGGTGTCCCATATGGTCCTCCGTGCCTGCCAGGAGCTATTTCTGAGCAGACAGCCAGGAGTAACCCCTGAGCACTGCCGGGTGTGGCCCAAAAACCAAAATAAATAAATAAATAAATAATATTAAAATTCTTGCTGCTAATGTTGGAAATGACACCACACATTGTGAATCTAAATTCCATGTATTTGTTTGTTCTTTGGGAAACAGTCACAGTGCTTCAGAGTTATTACTGGCTCCATACTATTGAATCATTCTTGACAGGCTCAGGGGTCCAGAGTATTGAACCTAGATTTAATGTGTATCAGGCAAGTATCATACCTACTATTGTATGCCTCTGTCTCAAAGTTCATTCTTTTATGTGAAAATTCAAAAATTAGAGACTAGAGGGGTTGTAAAGTACAGAGGATAGGGTGCTACTCTTGCATGTGGCTGATCTGAGTTTGATCCTGGTATCCTATATAGAACTTTGAACACCATCTGGAATAATTTCAGAGTGCAGAGACAGAATGACGTGGAGCATGACTGAGTATTGCCCTAAAACAAACAATAACAACAAAAAATTTAGAGGCTGGAAATATAGTACAATGTGGAGGGTACTTTTCTTGCATGTGATAACTGGGTTTCATTCCAGATACCACATATATCCCTCAAGCCCTGATGATTGATTGGAATGAATCCTGAGCACAGACCCAGAAATAAACCTTGACCACAGCCAATGTAGCTTCGTGCATTTTTTTCTAAAAGAATTTCTTATAAACTAGGAAAATTGCATTTGATTTCACTCTGTTTCATTTCTAAGAACATAAAATATCTATTTGAAATATTTTCATTTACCTTAGTGAAAATTAACTTTGAGACACAGAGTAATTCTAAAGATTTTTCTTAAATTTTTTGTATGTTTTTACTTTTAATTTTTGAAATTTCTGGTAGAGACCATAGTAGCAAAGTTATTAGAGAGGATTATGATATTTGAATTCCCTAATTATTTTAAAATATTGGTGAACTAAATTTATTATCTACATTTATTCTCAAATTTTATTTTACATTGGGGATAAGACACACAAGGTATTGTTCAATGGTCATTTCTAACTGAACACAATGATAGTGCTTAGGGGACCACATGCAGTGCTAGGGATTAGAACCAGGGTCAGTCTCATGCCAGGAAACACCTTAACTCCTATTCTATCCTTTCAGCCCAAGTTACTAATTTAAAATATGTTTAAGATTGTGTAAGGAGGATCAATTGTTGATAAAATGATACAAGATAATGTTATAATGTCTTCTAAGAATCTTATAACTGAAGAATTCTACATAAAGAAGAAAGTAAAATAGAGACCACACTGTTGTGAATAAAGAATAAGAAAAGGTAGAGGTTTTAAAAATAAGTTTTATTTAATTAAAGAAAGAAGCATGATTAAATTAAAGAAGCAAGACAATGTTATTATAATTGAGTTTTAGGCATATAATATTTCAACACTAGTTTCATCAGTGTCAACTTCCCACCACCAGAGTCCTATATTCTCTTCAAAGGCTGCCACCTCAATAGACACATTACAAAGTTTGGAGGTAGGAGCTTAATTCTGCTTAGACCAGCTCAGATCTCAGTGATGATGAGTCTTTATTTTGGATACATATTACTGTATATCTCCCCCCATCTAGCTAGTAAACACTGAAGCCTAATCTCCGAGGTCATGGATAATCTAGGTGTCCCCCCCTTTACTTCCATTACTTGAAAGAAAGGTAGGTTTATGGCTGTGTTGGGGCTTTTGGACTTATTGCTATAGTACATGTGTTTCTCCCTTTGTAATTCATGATAAAGCACTTACCTCACACATTGATGTCCAGGATCATATTCTAGGATCTCTTGTACATGCTTATAGAATGCATAAAAATAGCTAGATGGATCAAATAGAAGGAAACAGTATTTATGCTATATCAACCACTATTTGCTTGAAGAGAACAGGAGGTGTGTCTGTGATAAAACGCTTCTAAGCTTTGTACTTTACTTATATCTGAAAAACCATGACATTTCCAAATTAAGCATCTCTTTTATTACCCTGCAGTTCTTTTATATACTACATAATTTATCTTGTTTTTTTTCTACACTTAAAATAAACTGCCCTTTTATTTTCCATGTTCTCTTAAAGCATTTCAATTTTCCGTTAGAACTGGTAAACTTAGCTTAGAAAACAGACATCTAGTGATGAATAGAACACCAAACATTTTCTAAGGTATGCTTATCAAAACTTTGTGACCTCAAAAATATATACAAATAATATTACTAATATATTAATTCCAAAAAATAAACTCCATTGGATACACATTTACTATCATTCTAAAGAATTTTTTTTCCATTATCGTTATAGTTATCAAATGAAAACTCTGTCATTAAAATTGTGAGGAGAGGAAGTTTTCACTTGTAAGAAAGTCCCTAGAATTTTTCTATATTTCCAAAGTGAAATATAAAGACAATGTTAAATCTCTATTTCCTCTTTTTCCCTTTAAATATCTCTTTAAATCAAAAAAATAAAAATAGCCAAGTATTCTGGCTTTGAAAATCATTCTTCTAAATCCAAAATCAAACAACATTAACTACAAGGAATTCTTAGTGAACATTAAATAGGGACAGAGAGGTGAAAGAAGTATGGTACGTAATCTGACCACCCTTCCAAATATCCAGAATTAACTACTTGGATAAGTATTGAGGATTTGGTGAGATATTGTCTTATTTACAATGAGAACATAGAGTTTCCTCTTTTGGTTTATTGGCACAGGAATGTCTAAGAAACTGAGTTAGATTATCCAGACAATGAATAAGTTAATTATTAGAAAAACTAATAGTTTTATTTTTTAATTAAAAGTTTATACTTCACTTTGGTCATCAATAAATTAATTAAAAAAAGAAAATAATCCAAGTACAGTTATTAGCAAAAAAAATTCTTCTCATTGTACCCCCAAAAAGTTTCTTTAAAAGCTTTTAAACTAACATAGCTATTCTCTATAGTAATGTTGCATCCTGGCCTTCCAACCCTTCTATAACTTGCTTAGCTCTTAATAAAACCATCTGTTTGTCTGTCTATCTCACCACAAAACACTAACATCAGTAAAATTAGTTTTCTGTAATGCTTTCTCTATGTTTCTCTCTCTCTCACACACACAGACACAAACAGAAACACACACACAACACACACACACAAAACACTTACGGCCATAAAGTGTTTCTCTTCATCTGGAGGGTAACAGTCTTTGTAAAATACTAATTTTACAAGTACTACAGTTAATATATGTCACACTTGTTACATTTCTGTTTATATGTTAGTGTGCTTATTACAAAATTTCTGAGTTTGTTCTAATTTGTGATTATGGACATTGCTTCTATGATGCTTCACAAAAATGCATATTATAATAGACGCCATGATCAAGTTGTAGTAGAAATGACCATTCTTTTCTATTAATATTTAGACTACTTAAATATTTAATAATTTAATAAAAAACTGATTTTGATATCATTATAATGCCATTAATAGAGAGATATCTGTATATTCAAATCTTTCGTATTTTTCTTTTCATCTTACATTAAAAGTCACACAGATGGAAAATTGAGGGGTTATAAAAGATTTTATATACAAACATCAGCTAAAAGAAAATAGAATGGGGCCAAAGTGATAATTCTACAGTTAGGGTGTGTTGCATTCATGCAGCTGACCTGGATTCAATAACTTGTACACCATATGGTCATCTAATTCAGGAGGAAATAAACTGTGAATGCAGAGCTCTAGCAGTGGTCTCAAACTAAGGCCCCATGTGCCCACATATCTGTATTTGTATCTGTTTTGTTTCTTCATTACAAAATAAGATATATGCAGTGTGCATAAGAATTCATCTCATAAGTTTTTGTTCTTTACTATAGTCAGACCCTCCAATGGTCTGAGGGACAGTGAACTGGCCCCCTGTTTAAAAAGTTTGAGAACCCCTGGTAGAGTAACCCTGAGCAGTGCTATATGTGATCCTAAAGACAATAACAAAAAGAAATCTTTATGATTTTGATTTCAATCTGGAGAATATAATTATGTTCAAGATTTATTGACTGAATCCTAAACACTAATGTTTATAGCCTCCTTTCAACCAAAGACCCCTCTCTTAACACAGGGATAAGTGTCACCCTTTGATTTGCTCTAAATGACTAGTATTAAGAATATTTAACATAGTTGATAATGACAGTGTTCATATCTACACAAAATTTTTGCTCTAATGTTTTTGTGATCAGTCCATAATTGGGTGCTTGGGGATTAACTCTAAGCAGTGACAAAATTTAGAAAACTCTTATTAAAAATGTGAAATTAATCTTTTATTTTAGCAACAACAATAACAACAAAGATGTTTCAAGTGAATAGGATATCTAATCAAAAAATACTATGACACCTTTGTAAAATTATAATGTCTGCCATTGTCATTGGTATTTTTTAAATGGACATGAGTACAAATAGTAGTGTTCAGAGGCCCACTCAGAGCTCAATGATCAGGGGTCAGCCAAGGCAGTTGTGTTGTGTGTGTGTGTGTAGTGTGTGTGTGTGTGTGTGTGTGTGTTTGTGTGTGTGTGTGTGTGTGTAGAAACAGAAAGCAGCATTGCTAAGGATCAAACCCCAAACTCCTGCATAGAAAAGTATTATGCTCCAAACTACTAGCCTTATTGAAGTTCTTGAAAGTACAGGGACATATGCTTCGTATATCTTGTGATGGAAACTAAGTAAAATACACAAAAATCCCTCCAAGTTGAAGAGTTCAATCAAATTTTACATGTGTATATGATTTTGCTGATCTCTAGAAAATGAAAAGTATCTTGCAAAAATGTTAGATGAAAATAAAATTCCTTCCTTAGTAGGGATTCTAACTTTTGGCTTGAAATCTTAATTCTTATAGACATTTTGACTAAGGCATGGTAAATAAAAAAAGATAGAATAATTTACTGTTAAATCAAAATTAAATCTTCTCTAAGTTTTTTAAAGAACAAATATATAAAAACATATTTTGTACAAATATGCATTGGTTATAGGAATAAATTAATTAATTTATTTTTAAGTAAACCAGAAATAGAAATAATAAGTGAAATACACATTTTAGAGATTTCTTTTAGAATTCTAGAAATCCATCATCAAAGGTTGTTAACAGATCTTTTTAAGTACTTCATGGTAAATAACAAATGAAATATTTGACTTTTAACAAAGATTTATTTATTGAGGAAGATGCGAATTAACAATCTCTTATTTCTACATTTCACAAAGTCTTGGTTAAATTCAGTCTTAACTACATATTTTTTAAAACATTAAATCATGGTCCAGAGAGATAGTCAGTGCTTGTCTTGCACAATGCAGACCTGGATTACATTCCGGGCATCCCATATGGTCCCCTGAATGCTACCAGAAGTCATTCCTCAACAAAGACAAGTAGTAAGCCAGTAGAGCACTGTCAAGTGTGGCAAAAATATTAATTTAAAGGACTCCTCCAATCACTGAATCATACTTGCTGAATATTTTGCTCCCAGACTTTATTATAGATTGTAGCTGAATATATCCTACCTTTTTCTCATGGAACTTAAATTCTAAAAGAAGAAAACTAAGTATCAGAACTGTGAATAGAAAGCAAGGCTTTAATAGGAAGTAATTTTTAGACTTATAATAAATGACAAAAATAGCTTATTTTATGAAACTTAATGGAAACAAAATCTCAGTGAGAAGACATCACATTATTTCTGAATAACAGTTTTTTAGGAAAGAAAAATAAAAATTGTATAATGATTTTCTGAATTTACAGTAAAACCAGAGGAAGTGAATCATAGCAGAAGAATATGTACTGTCGACAAAGACTATAATTTTGAGCATAAATTTAGTTCAAATCTTTGCTGGTTAATCAAAGTGAAACTCTCTCTTGAATAATGTATATTATGGTGAAATCTTAATAAAACTTTTCATATTCTGCTTGAAACATCTGGTATACTGAACATACAATATTTTCCCCTTTACTCTGGTATTATTTACATTGTACTGAAGCAAAGTTGTTACCAGGTCACAGCACACATTATAGAGATGATTCACAAGTATTTTGCCAGCAATCAAAAGTAATATTCCTCTGATTAGGAGTCACTTTTTAGGTGCCTAATTTTCCTGTCTCAACCTATTTAGTCAAAATGAGTCAAAGTTAATTTCTTATTGATTTCAATATTTATACACCATTCTCTTTTGCAGTAAATCTAATGAGATCTATCAGAATATCTGAATAATAATTTTGAAATTTTTATTTGTACAAGATACATAAATCAAAGACAAGAGATATAGTTAGACTTTTGGAAAAAAATATTAATACTGGTGATTTAAGAAGGTAAAATTTATTTACTATTCAAAAGGATCATTTTAGTAAGGTATTTATAGATTTTTGAGCTTAAGCAAACAGATTTTATATTACAATATATATGAAAAATATATTTTACATATTGGATACATTCAAATGAATTTATGTGTCTTTCACCAATCTTATCTATTTTTAAATTTTGTCTACTAAAACTATAATGTACAAAATGAGAGGACTTAAATAGATAAATCTTTGTTTGTTTGTTTTTGGGTCACATTGGCAGTGCTCAGGGGATACTCCTGGTTTTATGCTCAAAAATCGCTCCTGACAAGCTCGGGGACATATGGGAATGCCCACAATTGTAAACTATAGTCTTTCTGCATGCAAGGTAAATGCCCTACCTCCATGACATCTCTCCAGCACTTTTAAATAGATAATTTTGTTGACCATCTAATAGCTTAATTTGTCTCACTCTAAAATAGTTGTAAAAATGAATAAATATTAAATTCTTCATGGATTAGTTTTTAAATGTTTTATGTTTTGATAATTTACCATTTATTATCTCTTTAAAATGAATTAAAATACAGAAATTTTTGCCCCTTTCTCTTGGCATGCTTGCAATAAATATTTAGAACATCTGTGAAAAATAGCCATATTAGATATACTGTGAATAATCTGTGTTGGCAAAAATGTTATAAAAAGAAAATCTCATTCACTGCTCGGTGGATTTTTTTCTTCTTGTACATCCTCTGAAAAACAGCATGGAGGATCTCAGTAAACTCAAAATTGAGCTGCCAATATGACCCAGCAATTCCATTTTGGGTTATTTATCCTCAGGACAGAAAAGCATGCATTCAAAAGTATATACATATACATTTATTCATTTCAGTACAATAGCTAAGATTTGGAATCAACCTAGATGTCCAAAACAGATGATATGGATAGTGATATTGAGTGATTATGCAATGCTGGAAAGCTATAAGCAATCTTGTACTCATGCAACTCACTGCAACATGGATGTAACTAGAAGATGTCATTGTTAAATAAAGTAATGCAGAAAATAAATAAATAAGAAATGAAAGAAATTAAAAATTATAATTTAATTTAATTAGAATATAAATTAAATAATAAATAAAATATTCGAGAGAAGAGGGAATGAACACAGGATGGCATAACTTATATGTGATAGTTGTAATAACTGCATGATGGAATGTAGTGGTATAAATAGGATATGCTTATTATCACCTATGGCTCCAGAGTATAGGGGCAAGAAGGAAATAAATGGAATGAAAAGAGATAAAAACAGATGGGAAATAATGTTAGACAGGGGTTAAGGTATTCAGATACATCAATGGTGTTAAGTAGGGACAGCTAAATATCTGAACCACGATGTCAACAACATTGGATTCATAAAATCATGAGACAGAAACTTAAAATAATGTCAACATGGTAGGATAAAGGGGGTATTATGGAAACACGTGTGGAAGGAAGTTACCACTGGTGGTAGAATAAGTATTGGAATAATGTATGTTTAAAACTCTACTATCAATACAATTTTAAACCATGGCCTTCTAATTAAAAATGTTTAAAAATAGAAACTGTGGTATATATACACAATGGAATATTATGCAGCTGTCAGGAGAGATGAAGACATGAAATTTTCCTATACATGGATGTACATGGAATCTATTATGCTGAGTGAAATAAGTGAGAGAGAGAGATACAGAATGGTTTCACTCATCTATGGGTTTTAAGAAAAATGAAAGACATTCTTGTAATAATAATTTTCAGACACAAAAGAGAAAAGAGTTGGAATTTACAGCTCACCTCATGAAGCTCACCACAAACAGGGATGGATTTATTTATAGAAATAACTACGTTTTGAACTATCCTAATAATGAGAATGTACGAGGGAAATAGAAATCCTATCTAGAGTACAGGTGGGGGTTGGGTGGGGAGGAGGGAGATTTGGGACATTGGTGATGGGAATGTTGCACTGGTGATGGGTGGTGTTCTTTACATGACTGAAACCCGAACACAATCATGTATGTAATAAAGTTGATTAAATAAAAAATAGAAATATATAGTGAGATAAAAATTTAAAAAAGAACAGTCATCTCTAAGGGCAATAATTAAATAAATGTAGTTGAAGGTTCCCACAACTTTAGGTCACCTTAAATTAGTTATATAAGTATATAATTGAAATGAGATTAAATCTGTGTTCCTTTTCCTCATAGCTAACAATGCTTCATGAAGTTTGAGCACATCATCTAAACAAACTCTTCCGAACATTTTTCTATGAATATTTAGCTCACAAATTTTGGCATTATATGTGAAATCACAGGAACATTTTCATAAAATAAAAATATTTCATAATTTAGAAAAAACATTTATCTCTAGATATGTACTATTGGATCACAAAACCATTTATTACAAAAATAATTCAAAAGAAAATCTAGCAATGAACAGGAGCACAAGGTAGCTTCTCATTAATGTGAAATGCTGGTTCATTGTATGCCAGGATAGGTATCAGGGAAGTCATTATAGAGCCAGGGAGGGAGTTAGTGTTTCATAATCTAATACCTGTCAATTGGGATAGGCAGGGAGATAGAATTGTACACATAGTTATCTCTGAAATCAAACAGACATATGTCAGATTGATGTTACATTGAACCACTAAGGGATCTTAAGTGATCTGGACAATGTTACTGGGTATTGCTGCTGGAAAAAAAATAATTGAGGCAGATAAAATTATGAAAAAAATTTATTTTTCTTTTTGATTTTTTGAACATTTTTTTTGCCAAACATTTCTGTACTTTGGGCTTATTCCAGACTGTGTTTAAGTGTCTTTTCTGGTGGGCTCAGTTATCTTATTGGATGCCAGGTATTGAACCCGGATCATCAGCTTGTAAAGAAAGCACTTCACTATACAAACTGGACCATCTTTTCAGCCACAAGAATTTTTCTTTAATTGCATTACAGTGATAGCCATGAGGTTCTTTGATGCCATAATATGAATAATTCTGAATTACTATAATAAAGAATCATGATTTAATGATGGCAATCAATGTATAGTGATGACCCATCATTACAAAGGCAAAGGTCTGGAGAAATGGTGGAATCAATAAATTATTATTTAAAAGGAGATTGGGTCCAATATAAAAACAATTTTAACATGACTTGCTTTATGACTTACATTCATAAAGCAAGCATGTATTAATGTAAGAGGTTTTATAGGTATTAATTTTCAATTTTGGAGAGGATAATTAGGATCTAGAAAATTAAAGAGTTTAAGTTTATATTTATTGACTAAGCTTAGAATTCAGACTTTTGGGGCTAAGATTTAACTTTTCAACATTATTTTAGATTTTTTCTATGATACTAGTGACAGTGACTAAGACTATGATTCCTATGATTGGTGACGACCTTAGCTCGTTTCAGGATTTATTCCTGGCTCTGTGCTTAAGGGTCTCTCCTAGTGAGGTTTCAATGAACCATATGTAGTTTTCTAGGCTGAGCCAGGTAAGTTTCAGGCAAAGCAGTTTCCTTAACTCATATACCATCTCTCTGAACCCTATTTTAAAGATTCATTAAAATTCTACATTCAATTGTCTACTATCCCATATTTCATAGAAAAAAATTAATAAACTGAAGTTAAATCTCAAAACAAACTATTTTAGAATTTGGACACATCTTTAACAATGTAGACCGAATTATTTCTAGGTTTTTAAATGTAAATAATAATTACCAAATTAAAAATACAACTTTTCTATTTGATAAGAACTGGCATTTTAGTCTTAAGAATTACAAATTTAATTGACCAATATGAATCTGAATTTTGGGGAGTATGGGGAAGGGGGTAGTACAAAGTTATTGTCTGTTGAAGTTAATCCACATGGATCTTCAAGCATCAGTCACTATATGTGGGAGCATGTAAGAATCCCATAGAGTGAACTCACTGTCATAGAGAAGACATTTACCTTGATGCAGGTGATGCAAATTAGTGTATTAATGGATTTTTCAGTGTTGTCAGCAACATTTTGAAGACAGCTAAAAAGTGAAAGATTTAGGAATGCATTTTTCTAGTCTTTCTGCAAAGTAATGAGAGGCACAACATATGTGTCCAAATAGTAGAATTGAGAAACATAACATGAAAGCATTTTTAAAAAAAGGACAGTGCCATAGCGTCCCAGGGATTCTGGAATATGTAGTCTTTATCACTAATATGAATATTCTGGCGGCTGTTTACTATGATCATTGGAGCAAATTCTCGTACACAGATTGGAATATATCAATAGAAGGACATTTTTTATTAAAACAGTACACGTTCAGACTCAAGCTGCCAGTAAGTCACCTTCTAAATGCTTTAGGAACAACCTTACATCTTACAAGGTTGCTGTCAGTTCTTATTGTTCCAGGGTCTGAAATGCATCACTTAACCTCTGCTTTTATCTTCTGTGATTCTTTGGCTTTACATGGTCACCACTAATCATACAAGGGGATACCTTGTTCCATTATGACTTTATACAAACACTTTGCATATGAAACAATTGGATTTTCAAGTAAGAGCACCTTTTAAGTGTTGGCCATTAATATACCACCAAATATTTTGTTATAGAGGAAGACACAGATTCAATCTAATAGAAAAGAGGAAGATGGGAAAAAGGCATGAAAATTATATTATTTCCCACCATCTTAATTAAACTGTAATAAACATGAATTGTTTTCATTTTTTTCTTTGTACAGTTTAAAAATAAATTAAAGTCTTGAAGGACCAGAAGAAAAATATATGATCGAAAATGATACAAGTAAAATAATCAAAAGACTAATTTTTTATTTTTCTTTGGGGGGGGCACTCTTGATTGTGCTGAGGGGTTACTTTGGCTGTCTGCTTTGGGTACAGGCAATATTCATAGATCATGGGGTCCTGAAAATCATATCTATATCTCCTGAGTGTAAAGAGTTCCAGTTATTTGAGTCATTCCACTGTGCTCAACTCTTTCTTTTTGTTTTTTTTTTTTTTTGTTTTTGAGTCACACCCGGCAGCACTCAGGGGTTACTCTCCTGGCTCTATGCTCAGAAATTGCTTCTGGCAGGCTCGAGGGACCATATGGGATGCCAGGATTAGAACCACTGACCTATTGTATGCAAGGCGAATGCTTATCTCCATGCTATCTCTCCAGCCCTGCTCAACTCTTTTAAATGGTGATATGAGAGTCCAATTTTTTGTTGTAAAATAATACAAAAACATATTGTAATTTGGATTCTGGAAACAATTTGTCATATTTTATTCTCATACTCCATCTGTTAAAAGTCAATACATGTCTATTAAATTATAATTTATACATTTGCAAGGAATAATTGCATATTTATGTTGTAATAGCTTCTCTTTAGATTTAATATATTGTATTTATATTAGGGCAATCTGATAAAAATAAATTGATTAACCAAAAATTTACTATAAAGATAGTCATCAATTTTTCTTTTGCCCAATTTAGAAAATAATTGTCATACCAAACTTTTGCTAAAACTTTTTCCTCTTTTAGGAGGATATTTTAAAATTTTGATCTAGAAAGCTCTTTTTGAAAACAGTTGTGACTTGTCAAATGCTTTTTTTAAAGTTACAATATGACTCATTTTAATACAGTAATACCAGTGACAATGAGTTCTTAAGGGTTTTATTTTTATAGTAAAACTAAGTCAAGAAGTAAGTGTGGAAAAATTGAAACCCCATGGACTTGTAAAGCACACTGCTGTAATTATCTGTATCTTATTCTTTTTAAACAAATGAAACCACTTCAAACAGAACTATTTTAAAAGAGACAAAACCTCCCACTTAAATCCCAAGAAAAGTCACTTATTTTAATGAATACAATACAAAGTCTAAGTGAAATGACTGACAGTGGTATGAGCATAATTTACATTTTTACCTACCTTTAGGAAAATTTTTTATGCTTCACTTTTTAAAAATAATCATCTCTTGTGAGGCTGGAGAGATAGCACAGTGGGTAGTGTGTTTAAACAGCCTTGCATGTGGCCGATCAGGTTTGATCCTTGGCATCCTATATCATCCCTCAAGCCTGCCAGGAGTGATTTCTGAGTGCAGAGCCAGGAGTAACTCCTGAGTTTTGCCAAATATGTACACCCCAACAAATTTCTTGAGACTGGAGATATAGCATAAGGAATAAGGCATTTGCACTGCATGTGGCATATCCTGATTCATACATACTATCACCTATGGTTCCTTAAACAGTGTCAGAAGTGATACCTGAACACAGAATTATAGAAAGAGTAAACTTTAAGCACAGCCAGAGAATGAGTAAGCCCTGTGAAAGCATCCTTTTCATTTTATATATGTATATATGTTTATTTTGTATGTTTGTGTTATGCGTATAATTAAACATTTATGTTTGATCATATTATATTTAATTAAATACTTAGATATATTTAATCAAATAATTACAAAATTAATTTACTATATTAATTATATTTAATTATAGCATTTATATTAAAACATTTAATATGTCCATATATATCGCTTATATCACAAATAAATATATACATAATGCTTATGAATACATGGGCAATGATATTATGATAATATATAAATATATAAAGTAAAATATAAAGTAAAAAGTAACTTATATTATAAAATATAAAGTAAATATATAAACATGAAATCTAGATAAAACTATTAATATAAAATATAAAACAATCTTAAAACTAAATTTATTGTAAAAATTGGTTGCTTGTACATTGCAGACTTTTATTCCCACACAAGGAATTTTTACTTTTCTATAAAAGAAATATTTTTGTTTCAGTAATGAAATATAATGCAATATAACCTTTACATTCAACATTTTACTTGTAATTATTCTGTTGTTAACTTAAGAGTAGCTCAAACAGTGTTAAAGTCACTCTATTTTACAACCATAATAATTTATTTTAGTAATTATCATTTATTCTTAGAAAATATTTATTCTACAATTTTTTGAAAGAAGAAAGTATTTCATCAAGTAAAGCAAATAAAGTGGACTTATACAAGCAGGTGCTAATTATTAAATTATATATTTAAAGCAACTTATTTGTTGCATGTGTTAAAATTCACAGGGTATAGGAGCTGGAGCCATAGCAGAGCTGCCTTGTATGTGCCCAATATGAATTTCATCCTGGCATCCTATATGTTTCCTGAGCCTGTCAGGAATGATTTCTGAGTGCAGAGCCAGGAGTAACATTTCCAAGTGCAGATAGAGGAGTAACCTCTGAATGCCTCTGGGTATGATACCCAAACAAAACAAAACAAAATCCATAGGTTATATGTTGCAAAACAGTCCCTGATGAGGTTGACTGAAGGAGGGATGGAGGATGAGGCCATTCTCCTCCAGATAGGACCACACGTCTGTTCATCCGGTGGTTCTGAAATGAATGCGGCGGGAAGAAAGACAACAGGCAGTCAGGCTTTCGAAGAAAACAAGTCTTTATTCTTTAACCTTCCACAGACCCTTGCTTTTATGCCCCAGAATCAGGTACCACCCAATGGTGGGATCAGATACCACCCAATGGTGGGAGCAGAATCAGGTACCACCCTAGGGTGGGAGCAGAATGCCAGGTCACACCCTAGGGTAGGGCACAATCACCGATGAGGGTAGGGTCAGTAACATAATAATCCCATAAAAATGTTTACATACACAACAGTTATAGTTTTGTGTTTCATGGTCTTTTACATATATATGTATAAATAATAAATATAAATATTACATATTTATAAAATAATTTATAAAAATATAAAAATTAAAAACCATAAAATTACAAATATATAAAAATATTTATTAACATTATAATATATTTAATATAAAATAATTATAAAATATTTTATAAAATAAAGATATATACATATGTGTGTATATATACATTTTCATATATATATTTTTATTTGTTCAGAGGCTGGGATCACATTAGGTAGTATAGGTCTCTATTTCAGGCATTGTGCTTATGGTTTTACTCCTAGTGATTCTCAGAGGACTATGGTGCTAAGGATCAAACCAGAGTCAGCCTCATATGGTTTTATGTTTTGATATCACAGTAGCCAGGTAATTATCTCAGCAATCAATACACAAATATATTCATTAGCCTCAGGCCATATTTTCATCCTAATATTTTGTTATTGTTTTTCTTTTGTTACTCTAATCTTACGACACAACTAGCAGCTCCTTTACAGCGTACATTTTTTTATGATGTGTCATGTACATGGAGGTAAGAGGGATGCAGTTTTTTTTTTCTAAATTAATAAGGCCACATTCCTGTGAGATTCTTCCACATTTGCTATCTTATACTTTATGGTCTTCTTGTTTATTTTCACTGTCATTCAATATTTAATTAACATTATTCCACAGTAATGTATCTCTTTTAATCTACTCCCCATATGAAGGGCATTTAAATTGGTCCCAGTTTGAAGTGATAAGGAATAAAACCATTTCAAAAATAAAATGCATGTTTGCATGAGAAAATGTGAATTTGTCTTTGTATAGTCTATCTCCTTTGGAAGAAAAACGGCAAGAAATCAGTTATTTAAAAGGTGCTACTTGGTTGAACATAAGAAAGAATATTTAGAAAAATTACTTGTGCTCTTTACACATTATGACTAGACCTTTCTAGAATACAATTTTACATATATATATATATATCTACAGTCTCAATTATTTATAGTAACTAGCAATTCAAAATATTTTATAGTGGTCTGAATTTTGTTATGTATTTCACAAATTCCAGGTCAGTGGATAACAATACTGTCTAAACTAATTCACTGTCTAATTATAAATATAATAAGGCATTCACTTTATTATATAACATTAATTAGTATTCTTATTAAGTGAAAAATTGAGAATTAAAACATTTTTTGAATTGGACTTTTATATGCAAGTTCAATAGAATTTAATTAATAAGACATTTATAACACACAGATTTCTCAAGCATTATAATATTTTGTTACCACTGATAAGGTGTTAGCCTTGCACACTGCTGACCTGTGGTATTTAGCACTTCATATGTAATCCAAAGCACAGCCAAGAACAAGCCATAAGAAATGCTGGGTGTGACCCCGTAAAAAACAAACAAAATCAAGGAAAATATTTAGAGCAAGAATTATATAATCATATTTATAAGGTAAGTTTTGAGTTATACATATATTACATTTCAAATTTCATTGGCCATTTTATTTAAATTTGATAAGTGGAAGCAGAAGAGATAGTACAGCAGGTAAGATGATTTCTTGCATGGGGCAGACTGAGCATCCCACATAGTCCCCAATCCCCATAAGTACTGATCCCAGAACACAGAGCCAGGAGCAAGCCCTAGGCACTGCCAGGTAGGGACCCCCGAAAAAAAAACACAAAACAAAATTCAATAAGCAGACAGCACTAGTTCTGAAAATAATTGTCTATTTCTAACTTTCAGGAAAATGTCATCACTGTAGTCTCACCAGTGTAAAAGTCACTTTATGTCATTATTTTCTCCACTTGGCAGATAGTCCACAAATGTAACTTGTATCAATCAAGGCAGTAGCGTCAGCAATTAGTTGTTGGCAAGCTATTTTGTCAAGGACATTTCAGAAATTCAAATATTGGATATTTTGCACAATTCCTCCCCAAATGTGCTCATTCTATTTTCACATAATTATATTTTATAAGCATGCTAAAACATTTTAAAAATGGAATAAAGAGAAATAGTGTACAAAGTTGGGTAAAGTATTTGGTAAAGAGTTTTAATTAGTCTCATTGGTTTTTCTTGTGACTGATAGCTAGGAGGAATCTAAAATTGTGTGAAAACTTTATACAAACAAAAAATAAAACTTATTGAATAAAAATAATAATAAAACCTATATTTTGGGGGTTGATTGCACTCCTGGGAATACTTTTTCTGGGAGTTAGAACATGCAAAGAAGCATTTTAAATAAAGAGCTTCCAAGATACAAAGCATGAGCTCCTCCAGGAGGTATACTCCAATTCAAAACCAATTCAGTGTTTTTGTTTGTTTGTTTGTTTTGGTTTTTGGGCCACACCCATTTGACGCTCAGGGGTTACTCCTGGCTATGTGCTCAGAAATCGCCCCTGGCTTGGGGGGACCATATGGGACGCCAGGGGATCGAACCACAGTCCGTCCTACGCTAGCTCTTGCAAGGCAGACACCTTACCTCTAGCGCCACCTTCCCGGTATAAAAGAGGTTCATGGGCAAGACTCAAGTGTTCAAGGGTTACTTCTTGCTCTATGCTTAGGAATCACTCCTGGCAGTGCTCAGAAGAACATATTAGATGCCTGGGATCAAACTGGGGGGTGATAATATACAAGCAAATGACTTATCCACTGTGCTGTCTTTCCTATTTAGAACCTATTTAACATTTTAAGGACAGTTACATTTAATAGTTTCTAAAGTTAATTTACACATTGTTCACAATAATGTTTGATTAAATAATTAAAATAACTGAAATATCTAAAATTTGAAAAGCATTTTAATTTGTTTCCAGATTTGATACTTCATAGTATGCCAAATATCCAAAAGTATTTCTTACTGAATATATTACACTTTAAGTCATTATATTCACACCATGTCTATGTACAAAGATACATGTTAGAAATTTTCTTCTTTCTTGCTTTTTTTGCATTGCATAATCATAAGATAAAAGTATATAATGTCATTATACTAAGATCATTAGAAAATATTTTCTTGAAAGTTACTGACTAGTTTGCTCATGCAAAAATCTTCAAAGGAAATTTGGTTAAATTTCCATATTTTTATCCTCTAAGAATTGTCTTCTTAATGAAAGAGATTGTGCCTGTCATTTCCATGCTCCAGAGAGGCTTGAGTTTACCGGAGATATGGTAGAAATATTTTATGTTTTAAGACTAAATTTAATGTGCCAGAATATAATAAGGGCACAAAGAAAAGTGAAGCTGATACCTGTCAAACTCAACCAAGCTAATTAGGATAAACTGACATGCAAGAAACTAATTGTGGCAGATAAAATATTGCACTTCAATTATGCATTTAAAGATGTGATACTAACTTCACTCCAATCACTTATGATTGTGAAAGTTTTAGTTACTTCCCTATGTGGAATCTAAACCCATTCCTTTTATTTTGATGATTTCAAAAAGAGGTCTAAAATTCAGAAATCCTATTCTGAGACAGAAGACAGTAGGCTAATGTGCTTCCTCATAACCTAGGTAAGTTAATGAAACAAGAGATTCACTCTTAGAAATAAACCTTTACCTCAAGAATTTCTCTACATGGATAGAATACAAATGAAACATTGATTTGAGCTAACAAAAGACAAATTAAAATTCATTAGCATCCCAGAATAACAGCTATTTTTGCCTTTGGTTATACAATAAAATTGATTTCAATGAAATTCAATAGTTTTGTGTTGAAATTTTTTAAGTTATTTCCTTATTACTCCTGCACAGAAACACATACTCAGAGATTTAGTTTTCAGGAATTGAGACAGAATGCAAAGTTGTATCTACTGAGAGGTCTTCATCTAAAAATTAACTGTCAGACCTATATTTCCACAGAAAAGTTCTTTGACAAGTAGAAATGACTTAGTTTGACTTATTTTTCATAAATAAATCTAATATGAAATGGAGAGATGGTGAAAGTGCAAAAAGAGTTAGCTTAAAATGAATATATTTTTCACCCTTTTTTCAAGTAGTCACCAACTTTTGGCTATTAGTAAATCAAGTCTGAATATTTATTGTTTTAGAAAAATGGACATTTGCTTTAGCTAGATTTGCCCCTATAACATGCTCTACCAATCTTTGTATTTGTGACATTGAACAAAATCACATCTTATATTAAGAGTATGGGTTTTGTATGTCTCTAAAATTATTATGTATCCTCAGCATCATGGGCTGTGGCCCGAAAGTAAAAACAATAAAATAATTATTATGTAGAAAATGTGTTACAGAACAAGTCTATCCCAGAAAAACCAAAAAGGATAATCTTGCTTTTAACATCTTGGTTGTATTTTCTTCATGTGATAGTATAATTGTTTACTTATCAACTAAGAGAAAACAAATGTTTGTAAATTAGTGCTACTTCCAGAAGTTGAACTGGATTTCAACCACCTGTAGCAGAGACTTGCTATAATTGGAAATGATCTTTTATTTTTTATTTTTAAAATAGAGTAAATGGTCTGCAGGAATATCACTAAAAGAAAATAGTGTCCACTGATCAATCTGAAAGCTAATCAGTAAAATTTTTTATATTTTAATATTTTTTTATTATAAGATCAAAGATTCAAAGAAAGAGGACAAGGTAAAGTTACAGTGGGAAGACAATCACCTATAAACAGAATTCTCAGAAGAAATCCCCTTGCTGACTCCTTAATTTTAAAATTTCAGCCAAAGTTCATTAAGAAAAATAAAACAAGATCCATGCACAATTACTTTGTCCCTCAAGTCCCCAGATTGTAGTACATTATAACATTTCTTAGCAGTACACAAAGCAATCTAAAGCCACAAAATTTATGTAATTCCTTTAACATTGAAGGCATAGTATTCTTTTCTACAATTCCATGCACATGCATATTAGTTTAAATTTAACTCAAAAGTTTAAGTGGTTTTTTAAGGATTAGAGTCAAAGGACCACAGCTAAAATGGTGTTAGAGTGGCAATTGTTGTTTGCATAGGCCCAGCAAAATATAGGGGCATGGAAAGGAAAAGCCTTGGCCTAAGTACAAGGAGACCTTACCCCTGAAGTTCTCTGGCATAAGATCAACTCTAGGCTCCAGGCATACTAGGTTGTCAAACCCAAGTCATTGTCTGTAGTGCCAATACACTTGTATTTTTCACACAGTAGATGTAGTTGGTGTCAGATTTCTGTAGATAAAGATCTTGGAATCTGTGCATATCCTACATCTAAGTCAGGATGTTGTGGAGTGTCCTCTAGCTTCACCTCACAATTAGAGGGCAATGAAGAGAACCCTGTCCTGAAAGCAAGTTGTTGTTGTAGTTAAGTCTTCTGGGTGTTAAGGGAAGTCTCTTTTGAGTAGGCAGCAGTAATGTCTTCCCTGGTAGAGGATTGCTTCCAGGTGATGTTATAGACAACCTTGGTTGTTTTGTAGATAGCATCCCTAGTTCAAGGGTAAATGGAGAATGCCCATTCTTCTGAGGCCTGAGCCAAGTCATTATGACAATGTTCAGGGTGGAAGGTCCCATTGCATTACAAGATTTGTGTGATACTATCTCTATTAGATAAGAACTTGTTTGTATGTATAGTATTTACTCATTTTAATGTGCTTATGCAAAAGAGAAATATTTGGTAGACAAGTACAAAAAAAAGCACTTTCTAACTGTGGACATATTGAGGACCTTAATTAGATTGTCATAAACCTTTGCACTTCTGAAAAGTCTGAAAATGCAGATATTCCACAATCAGCATGCTCTTTAGAAATAGTGATAGCTTTGAGAAGTTCAAGTTATAATTAGGGAGATGGAGTCCTCTTCTCATTCTCACATAATTCTAGCTATAAGAATTTTATTGAGTTGCTTCTGTGCTTTATCATGGATTTAGCATGAAAAAATGTTTTTGTTTTTCATGTTATCCTTGTCGCATTTTTTATTTTAGAAAATATTTAAAATTGCACTGTCAACTTGTCATATGTGTCATGATTCACCTGACAAGACTCTTCTGTAGTTGGATGAATCCTTAAACCATGGGTGTCAACTGACAGAGAAGCTGGAGTGAGACCTCCTTGGTCACTCAAATGCAGCGATGATTTTATACAATTATATTTGAGGACATCACCTAGTGTGTCTGTAATACTTGTCTCTTAATGACTATAAAATTGTCACCCCTTTATTTAAAACTGCTAGTGCATGGTTAGCAGAAGGAGATAGCTAGGTAGTATAGTTCTGACATAACTTTTCTCTTCTTTCCCTCAATAAAAATGCATAACATTGGGCCAGGAGATTGTGTTTGGTGCAGACATTACATACACTATCTATGCTGTGTGTAGCCATAACATAACATTAGCTACATTGATCTACACATGCTGTCTTTTTTCCCTTTTGTTTAAGTACAAATTCTGACAGGTGTTGATAGTGTGGTAACACTGTACTCAAAAACCTTAGACATTTACACTCCAGTAAACCAATATTACCTCAAGTACAACAACAAACATTTTTTAGGTGTTCTGTTTTCTCAAGATCAGGGTTTGAACTTGAACCGAATAACATTTCAAGTGTGCATTTTCAAGGTCTTCACATCTCATTTCCACATCATTAATTTATCACTGACAATGAGAAAATAACTATACTGGCACAGATCTATCATCTCTATGTCTTAGTGGCACTCGTTTCAATTTTTTTCCCTTACCTCTAAATTTTCTTACATTTTCTCTTGTCCTCTTTAGCATTTCTCTCAAGGTTTGTTTTGCAGGTGCTATTTTTTTTACTAGCCTTTATTTTCCAACACCCTCAATATTTATCACCTTAAATATATTTTTGTTGCAATTCATAGTTTGTTCCTTCAACCTTAAATGAGTTTTACATTAACTAACTAGGGTACTTAAAAAGTTTTAACCAGGGACCAGAGGGAAAGTACAGTGAGAAGAGCATTTCCCTTGCATGTAACCAACTTGGTTCAATCCCCATCATACCATATGGTCCTCTGAACAATGGCACAAGTGAGTACTGAGTGCAAAGTTAGGAGTGACCCTTGTGCACTTCTGGGTGTAGCCCAATTGCAACCCTCCCAAAATAGCACCCAAAACAAAGCCATACTATTTCTTCACTCTTTATCTTTCTACTATTACAAGGATACTCAAAAGTATCTTTGAAATTCGTCTGCATCATTTTCTTCCTTCCTCATAATATCCAAGTGTATGGATATACCTTCACCCCACCTCATGAAAACACCACACATTCTAATTGAAAAATATTTCATTTACTGGGGCAGAAGATATACTACCCCTGGTGTGATGTTCAAATGCAATGTGGTTAACTTAGGTTCTATATCCAGAGCTACAAATGGCCTCTACACCACTAGAATCCATCCTTAGTACAGAGCTAGGAATGAGACCTGATATAGCCAGATGTAGTCAAACTTCCCACCACAAGAAGGAAGCAGCATTTTATTCCCTCTTAAGACTTGTCCACATATTTTGGCACTTTTTGTTTGCTGTTCAGGTCTATTTTTTATTGTTTAAAATTGTAGCTCAATTGTTAAGGAAAAAAATGTGAGTTTACAGTTGTCAATTAATATTTGTTTGAAGAATAAAATGTCAGAGTAAATATTACATAATTACATTAATATCACTTCTGAAAAAAATCTAATTTAGTACCTTTATGCAAAATGAAACATTGGGTAAAAATCACCATCTAATCTGCTGAAGCCTGTAGATAAAACAGGTGATTTTTTTCCTAAAAAAAAAATCTTCTTCATAATACAACATCTCCTAGGATATTTTTATTTATAAAAAATATACATAAATAATTCATTAAAAAGCCACAATTCCATATCAATGAATATACCTTGGCTTTTATTTTGGATACATACTGACAAATTTATTCATCTAATACCACATAACTTAGTTTTTTGTTGTAAAGTGGAATATGTTTTGGAAAAGAGAGACTTGTTCCCAGATGAAAAATAGTACAGCTAAACTTCCTTGGCTAAAGACATTTGTGATTATTTTTCAAAACCATGGATAAATGATAAATTAAACAAATTAAGCTGTAGGACACAAGAATGAATATTTGAAAATTCACTCACTCTTTCACTAAGGGCTGTCTCATGTATCTGCAAATGTCCCAATGCTGAGAGAAAGAAGAAACACTCTCATCTCAAGTTGAAAAGCAAATCAGTGTCAGCCCTAACATTTGGGGGAAAGTTAATTGAGATTGAATTTAGGAAGTTGATCACAGCACAGGAGTTCCAATGCCTGAAGTTAGCCATTTGGAATCACACTGAAAACAAACACAAACTTAATGACTGTTAAATAGCTAGTTTCACAGGGAGAGAGAAATATATTATCAAACAACAACAGCTTTCAACAGAGGATAATTTATAATAAAACATGTCAGTGTGTTATTTCAAAGGCCCAAAGATGAATGAATTATTACTTATTAAATATATTTCCATTGTTAAAGCACCTAGAGAATATAATTTAAAATTTTGAACATGGAAGTTGCAAAAGTATGAACTAATCTAAAACAATTTATTTAACGTATTGCTTCTTTTGCTATATAGTATTGTCATATAATATGGAAAAATAAAGACAAAGAAATTGCTGAATATAATTTAATGTTCAATAGATACAAGGTTAACTTAATTTTGTCTTACTCATAACATATGTTAGCAAATATGCTCTGCAAGTATCAAATAATTGGCAAATGGAAAAGTTTCAGTTAACTGTTTCCTAGAAAGAATGCCTTGTTGTCACCATACTATCTTTTATTTTTCTTATAGACCATAAATGAATGAGATTATTCTATGTCTATCTCTCTCCTCTGATTCCTTTGACTCAGCATAATACTCTTTATGTATAAACAAATTTCATGACTTTATTTTCCTAATGGATGCATAGTAGTCCATTGTGTAGATGCACCACAGTTTTTAATATCCAGAGGCAATAGAGAAAAGGGTTAGGAGAACCTGTACATGATAGGAATCATGACACAAATAGTTAGGGTAGAAAAGAGATCAAAATGACAATCATATTGTTCAAATCAAACACTTGGGACCATAATTGGGTATTGTAGAGATAAAATGATATGCATGGTATCACTTCATTAGAAATAGTGCAAACCACAGTGTCTAAAATAATAAAAAGAAAGCATGAGACTGTAGGGATAGATACAGAGACAGAGAGATAGAAAGAGAGAGACAGAGAGAGAAAGGGGGAAGAGGGGAGGGAAACTGGGGACATTGGTAGAGGAAAACATTCATGGGTGAAGTGTGGTGTACATTGTAAGATTGAAAATCAATCACTAACAATCACTAACTAATCAATCACACTGTTGCTATGTATATATGTATATATTTGTCTCTATATATACATATACATATGTACATATACACTAATGAAAGAATAACCTTTTATTTATTTATAGTAAACATATATTTGAATTTAGTGGGAAAGCATTATCCATGTAGGTCTCTACCATATAATTCTAGTTATACATTTGTCTCTATAAAGGGGGGGACTGATCTCCTGTACTGATATTTATTAAAGCAATCCTTAGTAGGCAGGCATTCATGGAAAATGATGCCTAACAAAAGCATATCCAGCTTTCTTAAAGATCATGTTTTAAGTTCTTCAACATTAAAGGACTTTGTTTTCCTTTGCTCACAGAAAGAAAAAGGAAGAGAGGAATATTCAATGGGGTGGCCACTGTGTCCTGGTTATCTTGTAAGATGTTGGTCTTTTCTTTACAACCAAGTGCATGATATTGTATGCACATTTCATGGTTGATAAGGAGAAATGAAAAATTCTGCCTAACTTGTCCGAAGTCACCCACTAGTTAAAAGCACCAATTGTTTTCTAGGTTGTTCCGATGAGGTGGAAATTATACAATACAATGAATACACAAACTGGAGGTTGCACTCTAGGGTGGGAGATGAAGTCATTATCTAATGGGGCCAGGTAGCTAGTGATTTCAAATGGGAAGCTTCTTTTTGAAATATTTTTTTATTCAAATCATTAGATGAGTTGCCTCTACTGCATAACGCTCTCTAAAGCGAATTACACAGGCACCCTACATTTCAAATGGCCTGATAATGATCTTCATAATGCCTGTTCTAAGCAAAGAACAAGATCTCCCATGAGAGACAATTTATTTAAAGAGAAATTTAAATGAATTCTTTTAAAATGTCACTCTTCCAAGAGTTTTGCTAGTTGTTCCTCAATTGTCTTTAAAATTTGCTAAGGAGAGACTATTGCTTTCATTAGTTAACAGTCTGGCACCCTGTTCCTTAGTTAGAGTCTTTTTTTCCTTAAGTGAACTGAGAAAAGTACAGGTATAACCTGTTAGAAAGTATATATATATATATATATATATATATATATATATATATATATAAATATATATATATTAATTTGTTTGATCTAATAAATTATTTTAAAGATCTATTTTTCTCTATATATTGATTAAATTATAATTTTGAATTATAAATTTAAATATATATTTATTTTAAATTTTAGATATATATCTCTAAATATATTTAATTGTTACACATTACATTATAAATTTATTTATAATTATAAATTAAAATTTTGAAACGCCCAAATAATCTAATGATCTAATAATTTAATGAAGCAAATAAAATAAAGCACACTACTTTAGATAGTAGGGACACTCTAGATAGTTCTCAAAGAGGTTTTGGAGGGCCAAAGTGTGGCCCATATCACATGCCTATGAATAATTTTTGCACAGGAAAAGTCGTAACTTTCTCTTCTTCAATTAAGTCAGCTTATATATGTCAGTGCAAATATATAGCTACTATCTTCTCAGTGTATTACAAATCTCTTTGGTAATAAAGATGCCATTTGTATAATTCTTTGAGTTACTTTTGACCTCAGATATAGACTCAGTAGAGTAGGTTGGTTGCACTTCATCTAAAGACTTCATCTGCATTTTTAACAAAAACAAGACTTTTCATTACCAAATAGCTTCATGAAGATGCAATTAGCATCAGAGACTTTGCATTGAACTAAACTACTGAAGAGCAAACATAAATCACAACCTGACTACTTAGGGCTTTTAAGGAAGACATTTATATATCCCATTAACAAGCCTTGATGAAAATGGCTATGCAGATGGATAAAAAAACATGTTGCTATAGAAAACTATTAGTCTAGTACCCTATTGACTTTTACTTTTACTGTTACACATATAGTAGCTTTGATGAGTAGCTCACTAGATTATTAATAAACATGCATTGACTGACTTCAGATTCCATTACTATGTAAAATATGTGCCAAGATAATAAGGAACTATTTAAATAAATGTGTGTTTCTCTTTTCTTTCACACTTTTTGGGAAGATTTTCTAGTGATACTACTCTTGATGATGGCAGACTGTTTTTAAATAATTTTATGATGAACAGTAAAACTACTGCTGTTTAAGTTGCCTTCTGACAGAAACAAAGAAGAGCTTATTATTATCTAAGGATATAATTTCAGCTTATGAATCTTTTCTTTGGAGATTTGATTGACTTCATGTGCTCCAGTTCTGCTCATAGAACAGCAAATATTGACAGTATGAATTAACTATGTGGTTATACTTTGCATTTTTTTTCAATTTTTTATGATATTTTTAAATATATGTTACAAACATAATTGTAGTTGAGTTGAGTTATTTTCTGGGATTAAATACTTAACGAGGTATTTTATCATTATTTTGTAAATGTGTAACAATAAAATATATTTAAATAAACTTTTTTTGTAATGGTCATTTAGAACCTGGGCATACATCTAAATTACATTCTCAAGGAGTATTTTTTAACTTTGCACTGGAATTGTTCATTTTAATCACACCTTACTACCATACATACACTTATTAACTCACTGTTCCTTTCTTATTTTATACATATCATGATCCTACACCCTTCTGCGGTGTTTCTCTTTAGTTATTTGTATAGTGATTGTACTAGCAATCATTTATTTCCTTCAAGTTAGGGTTCTATTTTGTGACTTTTCCTGGTTGTTATATTTGTATCTTACCGTCTTCTGTCTGAGACAAACATTTCAATATAAAAATTGGAAGCTTTTTTGTTGTTTGTTTTGGGACCACACCTCATGACATCCACAGGTTACTCCCGGCTATACACTCAGAAATTGCTCCTGTCTTGAAGGACCATATGGGATGCTGGGGGATGGAACCACTTGCACCACTGCTCTGGCCCCTAAAATTTGGAATTCTTAAAAATGTATATTTATGAAAACACATTGTTTGAATGATGTATTTGACTCTTCATTGACAGTTTTGCAAAATAAGATAATAAAAATCAAGATAATTATTTTGAACATAATTTAAAGCACTACCATTTTTAAGAAGGGAGCTTTATTTTTAAAAAAGTGAATTAATTTAGGAACACAATATAACAAAAATATAAACACTAATGTTGTGAAACATATAAATTATTTTCTACAAACGTTTTTTTTATATTTAAGGGTAATGATTAATGTGCACTTTATTTACACTCTGCAGTTAAGGTTGGTTCACCTATATGGTCACCCTGTACTCTCTTACCTTTATTCAATCTTCAAAGAAATAAGGAAACTCATTTTAATGTAAATAAATTTCTTAGTTTATCTGATATACATATATACACATGTGTACATGTATACATGTGTATAGTTTATTTATAGAGCATAGATAAAAATAATATTACTTCAATTGTTTTAGCTATAATTTCTATCTATTCTCATTTTCAATTACAGCATTTTTCACTCTATAAGACGCACCTGACCTTTTAAGATGCACATAGTTGGTAGATACTTTCCTCCCCTGCACTCAGTTTTCAGCTCCAGGCTTTATTTGCTCCATAAGATGCACTGGGGGGTGGTATGTGTTTCTTATGGTATGAAATATATAATAACTAGAAAATATAGTCAATTGGAAACAACAAAATAGGTTAACCATTAATAAAGTTTGAAGTGGAGTGGAATACAGAAATGGAAAAAGTGAAGGTGAATATATTTTTTCCAAAAAACTTTACCATATTTTCTGGTGTATAAGATGACTTGGGCGTATAAAATGGCCCTCTTAATTTTACAGTTAAAACATAGGTTTAGGCCTATATTCACTGTTTAAGACAGAACGTTCCTGTGCTGCAACTGTATGTACCACAGTGAGCCAATCACAACAAGCAAAGGTTCAAAGGTTCTACTGCAATAAACTTCCTCTCTGACTCTGGCCAACTGAGCAGGCTTTTGACAGTGTAGATTCGGGTCCAGAACATTGTCTAATTTGCATGCATCAAAAGCCTGCTTGGATTGGCTGAGTTAGAGAGGCGGTCCGAGCAGCCTTGCAGTGATTGATGCAGGATTGAGTTGGAAAATTCGTTTTGTGGCAATATCCAGATGATTTTCGTTTAGGGGCATATCAAAACTTTTTCCGGGATATACTCGGCGTATAAGGCAACCCCCAATTTTCGGTTGACTTTTTTCGATTCAAAAGTCGTTTTATACGCTGGAAAATACGGTACCTAAAGAAAATGAGACATCAGTTTGTGATGGTTTACTTGAAGTGCATTGTCTATTAATGATATAAGAGGATGTTTTAAAATATAACTTATTTGTTCATTTAATTCTTGCAATTATTATACTTGAGATGTTTAAAAACAATTCTACTTCTATAGACATAAAATAAGTAACTTAATTGTTTGAGGGACTGTCCTTTATCATTCCTCCTATCTCTGACCTCTGTGATATTTCTTGTGATAAGGACTATGAAAAGTAGTTAATTATTTGATAATTTATTTTAAACATAAATAAATTACATTAAAATATTACATAAACTACAAAATGTGTTTATGTAAAATATTTAAGATTATTTCAAAATGCAGTATTTTGAAATATTTTGAGAATTCTTAGTAATATGTTGTTATTCCACAAATATAATATAAAATTTAAGCAAGGTTATTTCAAAGTACTATTAATTTTAATTAATTTTATGTTAACATGGTTTATATATAATAGAATATGCCCACTTATTAAGATTTAATGTCTTTTGGGGGCCGGAGAGATGGCATGGAGGTAAGGCGTTTACCTTTCATGCAGAAGGTCATCGGTTCGAATCCCGGCGTCCCATATGGTCCCCCGTGCCTGCCAGGAGCAGTTTCTGAGCACAGAGCCAGGAAAAACCCCTGAGCACAGCCGGGTGTGACCCAAAAATCACAAAAAAAAAAAAAAAAAAGATTTAATGTCTTTTGGAAAATATTCACATGTTAATCCCTATGGTAATTAAGTATTAAATATTACTTACACTCCAAGATACTATATTTTTCTTTTTTTCCTAATCACCAGAATAGGTCTGTATTTAGGTGATCTAAGTCTAATTTTAGTCTTGACAGTTTAATTTTTCATTTATGATTTCATATTAATGGAAGACTACTTCGTTTTCTTTCTGGCTTCTTTTTTAGTTTGTTTGTTTCTGTTTTTGTTTTAGGGTCACATCCGGCAGCGCTCAGGGATTACTCCTGGCTTTATGCTCAGAAATTGCTCCTGGCAGGCTCAGGGGACCATATGGGATGCCAAGATTTGAACTACTGACCTTCTGCATGCAAGGCAAACGCCTTACCTCCATGCTATCTCTCTGGCCTCATCTTTCTGGCTTCTTTTTCTACTCTAAGATATGTTCAATTTTCCTTGTGTATATCAATACTTTGATATCCTTATTGTTCAATGATATGTCATTCTACTTATGAGCTATAATTTATCATTTAATTCACTGTTGATTGACACATTATTGGTCATAATTCAAGGCTATTTAGTAATGAAGAAGATTTAAATACTCTGTGCATATGATTTCTGTTCTTCCTATAGACAAATATTTAAAGAATGAATTGTATGTTATAGAAAATGCAAACTGTTTTATAATGTGATGAATTAATTGGTGTTTCTACAAGCAAAGTCTAAATGAATGTCATTCAAAAATATTCCACTATATTTTTATTTATTTATTTATTTTCATTTGTTTGTTTTTGGGCCATACCATACTCATGGATTACTCCTGGCTATGTGCTCAGAAATCTCCCCTGGCTTGGTGGGATCATATGGGATGCCAGGGGATCAAACTGTGGTCTGTCCTAGGTTAGTGCTTGCAAGGCAGAAGCCTTACCTCTAGCACCACCTCTCTGACCCCTCCACTACTTACTTTTAATATTTTTTTTACTTTTTAGTTCCATGGCTTACTGATATTTTTCCATTATTAATAAAATTGTTAATATTTTATGTGCGTATTAATACATTATATAAAATATATAATGCATATTTTTTATATTTTTATATTTTTGACTATTTTTATTTCATTCAGATCATTGTTATTTTACAATTAATGATTTTTTTTGTTATTTTTCTGGTAGAAGCCACACCTGGTAGTGCTCAGGGGTTTCTTGATTGTACTCGGGAGAACTTTTGTTGTGCTTGGGATCAAACCAGTGTCAATTGTATGCAAGGCAAGCGCCTTCTTCTCTATATGACCTCTCTGAATCCTTTTTTTTTTTTTTTATGCCTAAGTAATATTTGCTATTGTCCGGTTTAGAAACTTCTTCATTTTAGTCACTGTGATTTAAAATACGTTTAATAATAGGATTCTATGCACGCAATGATTGGGCTCCCTTGCTTCCATCAAAGTGACTGCTTTTTCCACCACTATTTCAGTACTTTCCAGCCCCCAAAACATGCACTTCCTCTCCATCCAACCTCACCATGTCTCTTGCACAGAAGAGCGTTCTGGAGAGTAGTTTTCAGGTTCTGTTATTTCCTGACTGTGCTTCTTTACACTCCGCATGTGAAAGAGATCATTTGGTATCTGCTCTACTCCTGCTGATTGACCTGATTTAAGATGATACCTCCCAGTTACAATTTGCAAATTGCATGGCTTCATTTTTCTTTTTCTGAGGGTTAAGTGTTAATCCGTTGTGTATGTATAGCATAATTTCATTACTCAGTGTTATGTTATTGGACATTGAGTTATTTCCTGATTTTGCCTATTCTGAATAGTGATGCAACAAACAAAAAAACGCAAACATATTTTTGATACATTTTTGGACCCTTGGGGGTACAGCCCAGATTGTAAATCTGGGTATTATAGAATTTTAAAAAGTTAGGTTTTAAGTTCAGGTCATGTCATATTACAAAACAGAATATTCTGAAGTATTAGGTAAAAGTAGAGAGATGTACTTCATTTAGATTCATATCAAATCCTTAGGTTAATTACATCTATTAAAACACTTTTCCCCAAATAAACTCATAATCACTGGTTAATGGGGTTAAACCACTGAAATTTTCTTCAGAGATAAATAGCTCAATCCACTGCAACATTTTTCTGCTTATATTTGCTCAGTGTGCTTCAACTCAAATAGTTTCTAATTTATATATTGTTCTTTTTCCCTAAGTAGAATTTAATATTCTTTAATTTTCACTTATGATATTTTTCTTTTAAATTTGTATTTTTTCTGTAAAAATCTTTCTTTTTTTTTTTTTTTTTTTTTTTGGTTTTTGGGCCACACCGGTAACGCTCAGGGGTTACTCCTGGCTATGTGCTCAGAAGTTGCTCCTGGCTTGAGGGACCATATGGGACACTGGGGGATCGAACCGTGGTCCGTCCAAGGCTAGCGCAGGCAAGGCAGGCACCTTACCTTTAGCGCCACCGCCCGGCCCCTTTTCTTGTTTTTTAATGTTATATTCTATTTATCTTTTTAGTATGTGTCAATTACTTCAAATTTTTAAGCCCATTTTATGATGGTTTCCATTGAACTCCTGAATTAAAATTTTTCTGTATTGTCAGTCGCCCTTTCAATAGAAGTTTCTGGGTATATAAAACTCATATATTATTTTCTTTTTCTTAGAAATAACTATTCTGCATTATTTGTTATGTAATGTCTGCAAACTTCTATTCAAGATTTCCACCATGGTTCTAATATTATTTATAGCATAAAACTTATCTGAATTACATATTTAAGCAAATATATCAATTTTTCTATCTACCTACCTATCCATCTATTCTATTGATTTATTGAATATATAACAACAGATATATCAATGGATGGAATTATTTCTAATTTTCCAATTTTATACTAAAGAGGTTTATAGTAAATAGGTTTAGAGTAAAGAGGTTGCTTACTAGATGATTATGAAAGTTCCTTTTTGAGGAAATATCTATATTTTAATATATATTTAAGAATTCAAATAATTAAAGATATCTAAGAGTCTCATTCAAAAACATTACCATATTACTATATTCATATGCACTATTATAATTTTACTGTATTACAGTTTGTATTTTTTTATTTTGGCGGGAAAACACACCTGGCTGAGCTTATGTGATAAATTTTTATGAGCTCACTCTAATATTCATATTTAGAAACTAGTATAATTAAAAATAAATTATAAGAAATACTAAGTATGATGGGCAAGAAAACTAGTAGTCTCTTCACTGAGTTCAGAAATTTTATTAAAGAGCATATTTAGGCAAACAGTCAATGTGTATGTATATATATATATATATATATATATATATATATATATATATCATGTTCTTATATAGAGACTTGAGAGACAGTACAGGGATTTTGGCACTTAGCTTGTTATTAATATCAATTAGATCAATGGCACTAAATTGTCCCTCCTTCAAGTGAGCCAGATGCAGATGCAGCTCTGAAGATTCCCAAGCACTATGGATATGACTAGAATCTCCCTAAGACGCATCAGTTTAACCCCAATAATTTCTAGCACCACATGACCAAAACACCACAGATTTTAGGAAATACAAAGAATATTAATATGTACCTGTGGTTACTATATTTGTGCCATTTCACAAATACTGTGCCCAAACTGATGTCCAATAACTGTCAGGGTCTCTCAAGGCCTCTTGAGTTGTTTAAGAAAACTTACACAGGATGGAATTTTATGCCAGAGTGATAGTATAATGGGTAGGATGCTTATCTTACATATGACTAATGTGGGTTTTATTCTCATATCTCATGTGGTACTGAATCCCACCCAATGTAATTCCTAAGTTCGAAGCCAGGGTTAAGCCCTGAGTACTGATGGGTGTGGCACCCCACATAAAAGAATTAAAACTATTCAGAAGTGTACACTGTGGGTGTATAATTTATACAGAGTGAAACCTCATCTTTCAATCTTTATTAGTTGTGCTTATTCCAAGGAAAATATGTGGTAGAAACAAGAATAAGTGAGTCTTAAAAAGTGAATTTGCTTCTTGGATATTATAATTGATTATTATATTATTGATTATAGATATTATAGATTGGTCTTTTCAATCATTCTCAAGTAAGCCTCAGGGTTCTGAATGGCTACTAGAATATAGTCACCCCTAGAGACCTCTAAAAATCAGAGTGAAAAATAATTTCTACTGTAATGATTTCCCAAAAGTCCTTCAAATTGCATGACTTTTTCAATGTTTCATTGCTAAGGTATTAGCATATAATCACACGAGCCTTATAAGATGCTGGAAAATATATTTTATGCTGGCAAAGAATAAGCTAGGTTAAAATCTGGACATCTACAAACAGTAGAAATACAATGAATATTAATATTTATCTGTGATTTCTGTAAATATGTAGAAACTTAGTTTATATACTTTGGTGTATTAGGTTTTATAGAAACAATTTATTAGAAAAATATATGCTAGCATATGATTTGCATAGCATAGGTTAGAAATATTAACAAGGTTAGTATGTATTTTTATTATTTTAATTTGTGAATACAACTGGCTCTACTCTGATGCTACATCTAATTTTATGCTCCGTGGTTGGTCCTGGTAGTGTTTGTGTGATAATATGGCACTGGACATCCAACATGGGCCTTATATGCAGAACATGTGCTGTTTGACCCTTTGAGCTCTCTCTGGTTCCAGTGCTATACCACAGTCTGAAGAAACTTAGAGAAGTTTACTAAAGTAAATATAAATTTAGCTGGGTGATGAAAAAATTTATGACCTAATAATTTAGGTACAGCAGAATGAAATCTAATAAAATGAGCAGTTAGCTAATTAATAACAAAATAGTATTAAATCAGGTAATCAATAGATTTGAAAAATATCTATATGATTATTATAGCATGGCTACCCTAAACTTACCTGAGCAAACATGCTTTTTTTAAAAAATAAAAATGAGAGGCCAGAGAGATAGCATGGAAGTAGGGTGTTTGCCTTGCATGCAGAAGGACGATGGTTTGAATCCCGGCATCTCATATGGTCCCTGAGCCTGTCCGGGTACGATTTCTGAGTGTAGAACCAGGAGTAGCCCCTGAGCACTGCAGGGTGTGACCCCTCCAAAAAATACTAGTTTTATATGTGACCATGTATTCCCCTCTATAGAAAATTACAAATAAATGAATATAATTTTTGTGATTCATTTCTCAAATTTTACTTAGAGTACATACCTGCTCTGAAATTAGATGTAAAAGAAATAGAAGAATACAAGTTTTTAGCTTTGGTTTACATTGTGCCATTTTGGGGGTCTATGCAGACATATGAATAAGGGAATGCCTCTAATTCCAAGTTTGATAGAAAGCTTATGACAGTTATTTCTAAAAACAATAAACTATCAGAGTATAATAAGTCCAAGAATAACATTAAGCCTTTGTATTCAACCTGCTCCTTTAAATCCTGCATTCTGTTGCTATCACGGAGGTTTGTCTTTCATCTCAGGAGCTCACCTACCAATGTCACACGCAGTAAGAACATGTTGATGCACTTGACATCCAATTTAGTTAATGCTAGGTCAGCTGGGAGGCACAGAAATACTACTCAGTATGCAGCTGAGAAGGCTCTATGCCACTACTGAGGAATACCCTCTAATTCCCAGGATACTTGTTAAACAATTCTAATATCACAATACCAGTGAGGGAACTCTAACGATCATGTCACAATAAAATACATTGGTAGCATATTATTTTGAGAGCTTATTAATGCTTAGCATGTTTTCCTCTCTTCCTATCTCTGTCTTCTCCTTTCTCCTCTCTTGTTTTACTTATTTCTTATTCTTTTATATATTTATTTAAATATATGTGTCTTTCAACATTTACGTAAAGTTATGTTTTCAGTTAAATGTTGTTATGATTATTCTTGAACTGTTTAAGTTACAATCCTTTCATCATTGAATATCAAAAATATTATACCTTAGCACAGAATGGTTTGTTTTAAACTGTGAATTTATAGTAAGTATTTCTGAACTTAAAACATTTTAAATTGCAACACTAAGCCAGGAAATGTACTAGTGATAAGACTAGAATAATAACTACAAATATAATGGGACCAAATTATATTACTGACAGCTAATGAGATTTTGAGTTAAAATTCAATCCTTGAAAGTGCCTTGATACTGACAAAGATTAAGAGAAATATTTCACTTTAAGGCTGGTGATAGTACATCAAAAACACTAAAATGTAGTTTAAATATACTTTTAGAATAATTTTAGATTTGCCAAAAATTGCAAGGATTGTCAAAAAATTCTTACTGCATGCAATTCCTCAATACTATTCTTTATTGGTAGGATATATATTTTGCAAGTACTACTAATTGGCTTAGGGGTGACACTAATAGTGCTCAGTGGATCTATGCTTGGGGTCATTCCTATTGGTTCTTGGGGACCAGGTAGCATTGGCATCTAAACTGAATATGTTCATTTAGTGTATTACTAATTTCAATAATGAGACTATTTAATCTTATGATCAAATAAGATAATAACTTATATGACCTGTAGCTTTTACCAATTTTTTATTCTAAATTGTCATCCAGAATTACACAATATATTTAGTTATATTTTTTCTCTATATGAAAGTTCCTCAATATTCCTTGTTTTTTTTTTAAGATTTTATTTATCTATTTATTTATTTATTTTATTTTTTTTTTTTTTGGTTTTTCGAGCCACACCAGTTTGATGCTCAGGGGTTACTCCTGGCTAAGCACTCAGAAATTGCCCCTGTTTTGGGGGGACCATATGGGACGCCGGGGTCCTTCTTTGGCTAGCGCTTGCAAGGCAGACACCTTACCTCTAGCGCACCTCGCTAGCCCCAATATTCCTTGTTTTTGTTGACCAACACTTTTAAAAAGTATTAGTCAGGTAGTTAGTATAATATCCTACTATTTACTCTTTCCTGATATATTCTCATAAGTAGATTGAGGAGGCAATATGACTATTTATAATATGCTATTAGACTTGACCAATAGGAATACCAAGTAAGAAATTTGGAAGGTATAAAATGTGTTGAAATGTAGATGGTTATCTTAATGTGACAAACTTGGGCAGGCAGATTTTTTGGATTACAGTATAAAACTCTAATAAAAAAATCTCTATCAAATTTATATTCTTGTAACCACTATATTTTCTTATTATTTCTATTATTAAAAACATTTAGCTTTCTGCTCTGCCTACTCCTATGGCTCACACAAACATTTTTATTTATTTATTTATTTTTATTTTTTTGGTTTTTGGGTCACACCCGGCGGTGCTCAGGGGATACTCCTGGCTATCCGCTCAGAAATAGCTCCTGGCAGGTACGGGGGACACTGGGATTCGAACCAAACACCTTTGGTCCTGGATCGGCTCCTTGCAAGGCAAACGCCGCTGTTTTCTTTGAACCATCCTGATGAAGTTGTGATACCCTGAACCCTGACTTAAGTAAGATTGAGTCAAATTTAACATCTTAAAATAATAAGGTCAGACATTTTAAAATGCATCTTTATAGTACTATGGTAACTCAGATAAGCAATCACTTGTCCATAATTGTTACAATTCTTAGGTTAGTACTTTTATTTCCATAAAGTACTTCAAAATATGAAAAAAATTCCCATTATGTGCTTTACTACTTTTATTCCATCTAAATCCATTTGACCATAATATATTCCCATGTTCATTATGGTTAGTTAAACTTTACCTCCTATTTATTTATAATGTAAATATTTATGGGGCCAGAGCAATAGCATAGCAGTAAGGAGTTTGCCTTGCACTTGGCTGACCTGTGATGAACCCAGGTTTCGGCTCTGGCATCCCATATGGTTCACTGAGCCTTTGAGTAGTGATTTTTGAGAGCAGAGCCAGGAGTAACCCTTGAGCACTGCCAGGTTTGGCCCCCAAAACAATAAATAAATACAATAAGTAAAATATCTATCTATATTATTTTTTGTTAATATATAATGATGTTATTTTATTATTTCAACAAAAAAGGCATGGCTTTTCGTTTATTTGGGCAATACTAAGTTTCTGTAAATTGAAATACCTTTTCCCTTTCACATCTTTTCTTTGTCTTTCTAGTTAAGTTCAATTTCATTATGTCGCTTTGATGTACAAATCAGCAACTATAATTATCAAAGATTTTAATTATGCATTAAATATAAACAATGCATTCCTCTCTTGCTCTACACTTTCTAGAGCTAGTAATCAGAGTTGTTAATTGTAATATAATTAGGGATTTTACATTGTAGTAATCACTGAAGATTTTTATGTTCTAGCATTTAAGTGCAATTGTAGGCCAGATTCTTAGATGTGAGAGAAACAAATGTGCTTGAAATTATATTAGCTTTTCTAATAGTAAGACAGTATCTAAATCAATCTTCAACATGTTAAATATAACTGAAATCTTCTCAAGTAATCAACATGTTTACTGAATGATAAAAGCAGTGTTGAGATACTAGTAAAACCCAGTTATTGGAGGACACCATGTGGGCCACGGGATTCACCAATTTGAACTTTACCCCCATTAGTCAGATCTTATGATATATGCACGAGAAACAAATGCAGAATCTTTTATTTGTTCAATGCATAAGAAAGAGAAAAATAGTTAATCTCATGAGTTGATTCTAGAGGACAAAAATAAACTGATGAAATTGGGTAAGTACAACAGATGGCATGTCTTTCATTGATGAATTTATTTGTCTGATTTGGGGGAAGTAATATTTTAGCAGCTAAATTAAACTATGGAAATCACTTCAAAATAACAAATAGATGTTATCTAATTGAATGTTTTTTTTCCAGGATGTTGACTCTTTTCTTTATCTGCAAACTTATTCACACTGAAAAATACATCAGGCATATATTATTAAGGATGAGCTTCAGCCATCATTCAGCAGAATTAGATAATTTATGCTTCTCTCATTTTTTATAGTGGTCCCAGTAATCGTTACTTAAATTGTGAAAAATAGATATCAGGCTCAGAAAAGAGGGAAGCCTTGAAGAAATGTCCTTGATGCTGAATAAGGCTTATACAAATGGCAAGCTATTGAGTGAAGAATAAATTACGTAATTACCATTCAGTTTTACAGATGGAAAAGCTGAGTCACCAGGAGGTTAAGCATCTTGCCCAAGGTCATACAAGAGGCCATTAGCATTGTATGAACAACCCCTTATTCGCTTTTAGTTCTTTTCTTATATTTATCTCACACAGCAAGAAACATTCAAAGGTAAGTATATTCGCAAATTCATTCTTGTAATTTGGTATTGACACCAAAATGATGCAAACAAGGTTGAGTTCTTTTTGTGTGTTTTGCTTTGCTACCCTCGCACATAAGAATTATATTTCACTCTTTGTTTGTCCTTGTCACTCCTGAAATTGGCTCATTTTCTTAATGTCCCTAACATACTACCTATCAGCTATAACAGGGGAGTTTTAAAAATGAGTTAGAAAATGAGAATATGGCAATGCAAACCTGTCTCTAAAGAAGACCACTTTGCAGTTACCCATAAGAAAGCAAATAAAGGGACTTAGTACAGCACTAGGGCGTTTGTATGACATCTAGGGGGTCTGGATTTGATGCCAAGCACCAGATAAGATCAACTGAACCCTGCCAGGTGTGATTCCTAAAGGCAAAGTAAAGAGTCACCTAAGTGACTATTGTGTGTTATCCTCCTCCCCTCAAAAAATAAAGCAAGTAAATTAAAAATAATTTATAAATAATATTGCATAGTGTAAATCTATAGCAAAGATATATTTAAGTACCCAGGATTTTGACATAAGGTAGATTGAGTTCTAACAAATATATTAACTTAGTGTGGCATCTTTGGAGCATATAACATTCACATGCTATTTCTTATGTAATATGAAAGTGACTGTGTATTTTAGATTGATGTAAAATATAGCTACACATAATTATGTATTTATGCCTACTGAAGGAACCAGTCTGTTCTGTCATATGAGTTCATTTTATGTGAAAGCATGAAACTGTAGCTTGTAACAAAAGCTGTTTCCTTCTATCTTCAGTGATATCAAAACATGTCCATACACCTAGTCTCACCTGGTGTTTAGAATTTGCTAAAATGCATTATTTTACCATATTTTTATAAATAAGTTATCACATAACTCTGTAAATGAAGTAACAACTGTGAAGATAACAAGTATGCACATTTGTAACTATATACTCACTGGACCTGGGAATAAAGATATTGTTTATCTTTAAATTAAGATCTACTATATATGTATGTATATATGTATTGATGGCTGTATAATATGTATATATAATCCACATTTTTCCATAAATTTAACACTCTCTTCTTTCTTGAGGCAGATGGTTTCTTCTCTGAGACATGTCGAGATATGCCTAGAGGCTTTAGCTATTTATGTCAAAATCACACTCACCATCAGACTCTGAAGACAGCTAGGGTGTGGGAAGAAGCCGACTGTTATCCACTAAATGGATCATTCAATTGACTGGATAATTAAAATCATAAGGGACACCAATACTTTGACTTTTGGTGCCCATTCATAAGATTTTTGTTCACATAATTCTTCCCCCAAATGCCTTTATTATCAAATGTCCAACCGTGATGCCTTCAAGTTCTGAGCCATCCAACCAAATCACAACCCACAGATTATGAGTCATTTTGTAATGAAACATCTGGCCTTTCTCTGAAAAAAAAAAATTGCTCACAGTTCTTCCCACCAGGAAGACTTTCCTTGATCCTTTCCTATGACATCTCAAAAAGGGATGTAGGTGTCAGCTTTAGGGTGATTTCTGCAACAAACTAGCCTGGCTTTTCTCTGTTTCTGACAGCTGCTAATAAAGAACTTCCAGAGAACCTGAGAAAAAAGTACAGAAATAGTAGAGCCATGAACCTAACAACAGTTTTATTCTTTTTTTTTACCCTTGTTTTACACAATAAGATTTTGTGTTAAAGTCTGCACACTGTGCACTGTGAGAAACAGCTCATCTTTACTCCATGTGAGTTAATGTGACTGGTGATGAACAATCCATTTCCAAGATTGCCTTTCTCATAGGTAATGTAGGTTGGTCTGGTCTGATGGATACATACATTTTAGCTAGGAATCTTGATTTATTTCCATTTGGTCTATTTAAATCACGAGGTTAAACTTATCACAATAAGGTAGTTTCAGAGTGACTTCTTTCTTCAAGGCCTTCTTGATTCCTACCTCATTCATACTATTTTCATTGCATAAAGGAGTTAAATGTTAAGTCTATATATAGTTCAACATCATTATAAACACACACCATTTTATGACTCAGTAGTTCAAATAATATTCATCAAGATGTATTGTTTCTTTTCCCTCTCTTCAATCATCAACATATAAGAATTTATTGATTTAATTCAAACAATATTTTAGTAATAATAACTCCTTATCATATCTTTCAACACAGTATGTCAAGGAAAAGAGTAATCATCATTTATTCATGGTAAGCATTGTGGTAATTTAATTAAGCATTTATTTCTTAGGCACAATATTATAACCACTTTTATTACTCAAAAGAAAAAATTTGAAGCAGGAAAGATGGCACAGAGGATAGGGTACTTGTCTTGCATCCAGCCTCCCAAGGTTCAATTACAGTGTTCTGTCTGGTCCACTGAGCCTTGCCAAGAGTGATCCCTGAACTGCCATGGCCCTAAAGCAATGCAAACAAAAATAATAGTATTTTTATGCATAAAATGTAAGATTTTGCTGCCAAATTTTAAAGTTCTAAACTGCATTTTAATTGGGCCAACTAAAGCCTCTAAATAACATTTCTGACTTCCATCAATACTTCAGACTTCATTGGATATATGCAACATAGAAACACAAAGAAGAGAGAAACTCAAGTAAGGGCTGTTTGCATATATATAACTTATATTAATACAAATTATATCATTTGTGTATATTTCACAAGTTAATATATTGTATATTCAATGCCATATATTTAAATATAATTTATAATGCATATCCTACTCCTATTCTGATTCTATCCAAAATGTGTAGCCTTTTCTTTTTGGAGGAGGCAATTATGGCTTTTGTCCAGTGCAGTGGAGTTCAGGGCTTACTCTGACTTTGTACTCAGGGATGAATTCTGGCAGTGTTTAGGAAATCTGAAAATGGTGCTGAAGATTGGAATGGGTCAGGATGCAAGGAAATTGTTTTGCTCTTGTTCCATGTCTTCCTTCCCAAACTGGTCAAATTATGCCTCAGTGAGGAACTATTGTGTCCAAAATGCAAAGAAAACATAGATGTGCCCCTTTGTACTTTTTGTAAGGATTTCAGGTTGAAAAAATAATTTTTATATTTATTTCTTGCTGTGATCTGAAATTGTCTTGAAAATAAATCTAAAGTAATTACTATTCTTTGTTCCTTATGTCCTGTCAGCAAAGTGCCATTAAAGTTTAGAGCTTTATGATATCTTGTGGAAGGCAAAGATAATCAGATACCTAGAAAGTCATTTGATCTGGAGATTGAACACATCACTGGTGAAATACAGTGCAGATATATTGTTTTCCTTTCCAGATGAATGAAAACTGATTTTGATGAATGTTACTAAAGTATACACAATTAAAAATAACTTATCAGCTGAATACCTGTCCATCAAGTCTTTGTATTTATACAATTAATGGCTGTCTACAGGCACTTGCATTTGTTAGATTAATAATACAATTCTTGACATCATATATACTTTTTAGTAAATGAAATTACCTTTGGTATATTGGCTACAAAGGGACTCAACACCTAGTTACTTTCATAATAATCTACTGTTCTTACAAGCTTACTTATTTTTCCCACAACCCCCCAAAATGAGTTGAATAGGATTGTGGTGGAAATCACAACTTTTGCATTGTTCAAATCTCTGATAATGGTGTAGTCTATGAATTTCCACTGCTACTCAATAATTCAATATTAGTTTTGGCTTGATATTTTTTTAGGTAGAGGTAGTTTATACCTTCCATTTTTGTTTTCCCAAAGTTAATAGCTCTTACTTCAAACATCCATAAATAAATGTGAAGATTTGCCAATCACTGAATTACCTCTCTTAATATGCATTCTGAATCTTGGAAAACAGCCACACCCCACAATATACTTCAAGACCCATTGAACCTACAGAGAATTTAGCTGGAGTTGAAATGCCCTCTCCCTTTGGTCTTTATGAACTCCTACTTTTCTGGACCATTATTTTTTTTTTTTTTTGGTTTTTGGGCCACACCCGGTGACGCTCAGGGGTTACTCCTGGCTATGCGCTCAGAAGTCGCTCCTGGCTTGGGGGACCATATGGGACGCCGGGGGATCGAACCGTGGTCCGTCCTAGGGTAGCGCAGGTAAGGCAGGCACCTTACCTTTAGCGCCACCGCCCGGCCCCTCTGGACCATTATTTTATTTTGAGAATTAGTATATTTTCAGGGGCAATGTCAGTGACTTTTAAAATAAATCTTCATTTTCTTATTTCAAGACATTATTACCCTGGTAAAGGGTTCCTTTCAAGGGAAAGTTGATAAGGTGATAAAGTTGATGTCCTTAAATAAATGCATTAGTCAAAATGACAAAACAATTGGCAATCAATAAAGACAGGAACAAAATAGCTAAAGAAAATAATGATATCAGAAAACTCATAGTAAAACAATTGCTCACCTAACTGATTAAGATTAATTAGTTTAAATTGATTAATAAGAGTAAAGTTGATAAAGTTGAAAAGTGATATATAACATATATTCTGGTATTGTAAATATATATTCTCTTATGGAAAGATAGAACTTTCCTCAATAAGAAATTCTGGCTCTATAGACAGTCTAAATGTGAAAGTTGATAATAAGTTGTAAATCTCTAAGAAATCATTACTTTTTATTATTATTTTATTGAATAACTTGATTGTTTTTGCTGAGATTTGTTTGATATATGGAATTTTATTCTTTTCAGATAAATCTTTTATGTCTATTTAATAAAAGATATTTCTTCACTTTACCTAAAATTCTTTTGCCTACACAGGTAAACATATAATAGTAGGATTTCCAATCATTTTGAGAACACCATGATCAACTAGTCCAAACATAAGTTATCTGAAGATAGATTTTTCTGATTATTGTTTTAATTATCCTGCTCATTGAGTTAACTGCACTCCCCTAAACTTGGTGATGGGTGAGTAAACCTTAAAGAATTAACTTACTCTAACATTCAAGTACTCTTTTTTGTTTGTTTGTTTATTTGGATTTTTTTTGTGACAAACTGGTGAGGCTCAGGGGTTACTCCTGGCTATGTGCTCAGAAATTACTCCTGGCATGGGGGACCATATGGGATACTGGGGTATCGAATAGTTAGGCTAGCGCGGCAAAGAGAACACTTCACCACTTGTGCCACTGCTCTAACCCCAGTTCTAGTACTCTTAACCTTTAATTCCATCCCTTGATAATATTCAAGTTGATCTTGTAAAGAGTAAATTTATGTATGTTACATATAAAATATATGACTTATATTAATACAAATTATATCATTTGTGTATATTTCATAAGTTAATATATTGTATAATCAATGCCATATATTTAAATATAATTTTATATAAAATATTCAATATCTATTACCAACTAATATTCATATTTTTTGTTCTATAACTTTGTAATTAGTTCTTTCACCAAATCTGTGAATTAGCAGAAAAAGTGACACAAGAGAAACAGAGAGGTGGAAAAAAATAGGTATGAGAGAATGGACAATTATGCTCTGTAAGGTGTACTTGAAATCAATCACTATTAATCTTAATCAGTTAGGTGAGCAATTGTTTAACTACATGACTTTTCTGAACTCACATTTGATTTAGATATTTTTCCTGTCTTTATTGATTGCCAATTGGTTTGTCATTTTGACTAATGCATTTATTTAAGGACATCAAGTAATAATGATCTTGTTTCTTTGGCTTGTGGGAAAATAATGCCCCTCTGGATATTAGAGGAAATAAACAAGTGAAACATACATTTAAAAGAAAAATATTAGACTAGGGATATAATATGAAAGACAGAAAAAGATAAAACGGAAATAGGAAAATTATGAAGATACAGAACTAATGTTGTCTTCTATATTTTAAGACATATTTATTATTTACTTAATAATAAAATAGCTTAAATTTAATAATACTCATAAAATTTTCTTAATTTAAATACATTTGTAAACATATTCAAGGTTTCAACTAGAAAATTAAAGGAAAGGACTAGGCTATAATAAAAAAAGTTATATAATTGGATCACTCTTGACCTATAGTTGGAACTTTACTCCCCTGTGTTATTTAATACTTTATCAAGATGATTCATTGTGATGCAATAGGAATATTTTTAAGATTTATTTTTGTGTGGAAAGTAAAGATACATAAAATATATTTGATATGTAATACATTTGATGAAAATATTTTTCAGTAAGATGCTAGAAGAAAAAGTAATAGGGGCTGGAGCGGTGGTGCTAGAAGTAAGGTGTCCCATATGGTTCCCCAACCCAGGAGTGATTTCTGAGTGCCTAGCCAAGAGTAACCCCTGAGCATGAACAGGTTTGGCCCCAAAACAAAACAAAACAAAAAAAAAGAAGATAAATGAATAACATTTTAACTGCCTACTGCTGTAATTTCTTGGGAGTCCTTCCATGATGTCCATCTTTGAGATATATTCATACTGGTCTATTATTGGCCACGATAGCTATAATCTAGCTATGATGAGCTATACTTCTAATTAGCTGAGAATCAGTATGATAGAAAGTGAGAGTTATCAATATATTTATTTCACAGTTAAGGAGATTAAAAATGCTTAATTACAAGGATAAAGAGCTTTATTATATATCATAGAAAGGTCATATAAATAGTTTATGAGTCAGTAATTGAAGATAATTTGTATGAAAACCTCTTATCATGCTAAGATTTGGAATTTCAAATTTAGTATCACAGTGAAAATATAGTCTGTATAAATGTCAGAATAAGCAAAGTTTGATTCTACAAAAGAAGACTGTGACACTTCTTAGACATCATGCCAACATAAATGTGTGTATTTTATTTGACATGTTGATAAAAATATTCATTAAGAGAAAAAACATAAAGACATGTTTATTTTGTTAGTAACTATGATGTATTGAGCAACCCCTGAAGCTTATCCTCATCCTTCTACAAGGAATTCCCTTTCTTAAAGGTCTCTCAACACCAATTCTCAGATTTTTTTTGCATGATTAAACAGTCCAGAAGTTTATGAAACTTCTCATATTTAATTCAGAGCTCTATTTTCTCCTAGTGAAGGTGGACCATGCATTTTGATACTTGAACTAGAAAAGTTCTGTAGCCAGCTTTTCTCTTGAAGTAAGTATCCTTCCTTTCTTTCTTTCTTCTTCCTTCCTTTGTTCTTTTTTCTTCTTCCTTCCCTCCTTTCTCAGTTCTATTCTCCTTCTTTCAGTTCTTTTTTCTTTTTCTTTCTTTTTTCCTTTATCTTTCTTTTCTTTGCTTTTTCTTCTTCCTTTCTTTTATTCTTTTTTCTTCTCTTCCTTCTTTCTTTCCACCTTCCTCTTTATTTTCTTCCTCATTTCTCCTACCTTCTTTAATTTCTTTACTTTCATCTTTTCTCCTTCCTTCCCCCCTTTTGTCCTTTCTCCTTTCTTCCTTTTCTGCCTTTCTTTCCTTTTACCTTTCTTTTACCCCTCCCTCCTTTCCCCCTTCCCATCTCCCTTCTTTCCTTCCTTCTTTTTTATTCTTTCTCTTTTCACTCACATGAGTCTTTACATGAAAGGGTAATAAAAATTCTTCACTTGGCAATAACTCTATACTATATTCAGAATAAACACTTAAAAATAGATGGGGTAAAATCAGGTATATGGTGTGTAGCTCTTAACCTAGAACTACCTTTATCTTTCAACAGTGTTCTTCTAAAATTTATTGTCTGCTGGGATATATTTTTATTTTGACTAGGACTGGACATTTAAGAATCAGGTGCCAGCTAAAGGTGTAGGTCAACTGAATGAAGCACATAACACAGGTGCTATAAATTTAATCCTCAGCACCACATAGTCCAAAGAGAACCACTTTGAGCAACCTGCTGCACAGGCATAGCAGTGGGTCCTCAGAACTACTGATGTGATTTTCTCCTAAAAACAGTATCAAGCAAACAATATATTGTGAACAGAATTAAAGATTGAATGGTGGTATTTAGTGAATAGTGATACTAAATATTTTCTTGGAACATTGTTATCCCTCATTTACAAAATATCTCCGAATATATATATAAATATATATATAAAATATATATATATATATATATATAAAAGAAGAGCTGAACAAATAAACTACAAAGAGTAAAGAAAATGTGAAAAATGCGTATCACCTACTGCCAGAAAAATAAAACTGAAATGACAATAAAGTGTGAGCTCAATCAGTGAGAACAGTCTGTAAAAATATATAAATTAGTGATAGCATTGAGACTATAAAAGGTACATTAATTTTGGTAAAAATGTGCATTGGAGAGACCTGAGCAGTGGCAGAAGCTGTAAGGTGTCTGCCTTGTGTCCACTAGCCTAGGATGAACCGTGGTTTGATTCCCGGCGTCCCATATGGTCCTCGAAGCCAGGAGCGATTTTTTGAGCACATAGCCAGGAGTAACACCTGAGCATCACCAGGTGTGACCAAAAAACAACAATAAAAAAATGTGCATTGGTTCAGTTTCTATAACAGCATACAGATTTTCCAAGATAGTTAAACGTGAAGTAATAAAAATAATTCAACAATCATATGTCCATCCAAAGAACACAAAAACACTAACTCCAAAGATATATAAATATAAATGTATATATGCACTTATATATAAAGCACAGGCTAACAATTGTATTTATCATAGCAATATTCACAGCGCCCAGTATCTAGAAGCAACTAAAATAACCCCTAAACATTAAGGAAATAAAAAAATGACATACAGTAACACATGTCTGTCACAATTTTTAATCCTAAATATTTCTTTTCCTTCCTTGCATTCCTTGCATTCCTTCCTTCCTTCCTTCCTTCCTTCCTTCCTTCCTTCCTTCCTTCCTTCCTTCCTTCCTTCCTTCCTTCCTTCTTTCCTTCCTTTCCTCCCTCCCTCCCTCCTTCCTTCCTTCCCTCCTTCCTTTTTTCTTTTATTCTTTCATCTCCCTCTACATACTTATATATGTCTCCCTGTATCTGTTACAAAGATGAAATAAAAATTTACTTTGTTGATAACAAAAAAATTTTACCTTTGTTGAAAACATGGAGAGAACTTGTGGGTGTGGGTGTCATACTATATAAAATATTTCAGAAGGAGGAAGACAAATCTAAGTCGATCACACTCATTATGTTTTACTGAATCCAGTCTCTGGCCATCTGCCTTCATTCTTCATAACCTAAGGACAAGATCTTGAGCATATTCCAATTTTATGTGGGACATAGGAAAGAAAGGAAACAAAGCAAATGAAAACAAATCTTTGAACTTTGACCGCAAAACTGAGGTGTGTGTGTGTCTGTGTGTGTGTATATGTGTGTGTGTGTGTCTAAGAGAGAGAATGATAAAGAGAATGATATAGATCCCAATGGACCATGAGGGAGAAAATCATTGTTACTTCAGCACTATCTATGGGTGTGGCAGCGTATTTTAAGAGGTGAGGAATTGTACACATAAAACATGTTTAACCTCTTAAAACAGTATTACATATTTAAAAAGTTATTGCATTGTGTTATGACTCTTGGTACACACAACTAATCCCACTTTGTGCATTACCTTATGCTAAAAAGTACTTATAAAACTAGATGACAAAATATCAGAGATATGATGATAAAATTTTAATTGCCCAATTAATGTTTGTCTGAATTAGTCTGAGATTTGATAAAGTTTTCCGTATCTTCAAAGGTACTACTGCAGAAAGCAAGATTTATCATTGAAAAATACAAAGTGAGTTGACAATTAAAAGAAAGTACTTTAAGTTATTAAATCCATCATAAATTAGGAAGCAAATAAAAATGTTAAATATGTATAATAAAATAATATTTATTTTATTTATGAAACAGTATATTCCTGTATTTGCTTATTATTATTAAATGTAAGTATCATAGTCTAATTTATATAATTGGATTTGAACAAAAATATATAAATAATGGGAAAATATGTTTTTATTATATTATTTTAAAAATAAAATGTTTACTTTAATGTATAATTTATGATCATGTTCTAATTTTATATAGTATAAAATATTCTAAAGTGAACAATAAATTTACTTAATTAGATGTTAGCCATAGAAAAATTGTGGCCTATAGAAACATTTAAAGTGATATTTTTCTGATTCACTGAGGAATGATATGTTAATTGGATTTATTAGTCTATTCATTTGAGAAATGAATTCCAAGGTAGCAGAAAGAAACTAATAACAAAATAATTTATTTTTCAATTTTCTTAATGCTAGAGTATAAACATTTCTTGGAGAATAAAATCACCTTATTTATCAATTTGACTATAACTTATCATCGTGTATACTTCTCCCTCAACCCGATATTAAGGGAAAATCATGTGAAGCACAGACACATTAGGATAATTTACAAACTTGCTAGGTGAGGGAATAAGTAATTTCTTTTAATTTCACTTCCATGAGTATAAAATAAGCATTCATATAAATATTAGATGCTTTTCATTTACAGAGTTTCTGACTTGAGATCATGATAAAAACAATAAGCAATATTTTTCTAGATATAACATAAATCCTTTTAAAATTCACGGACTTAATTACTTATATAAATCTATAAAAGCTATTTCATACAGATATGATGTTATTCAAAATCACAGTGAACAAAAACAAACAAGTTTTTATTAGAATCTGTAGAGTTAGAGAAAGTAGCCATATTGCCTAGGGAGACAAACTGATGTGTTAATTTGGAAATTCTTTCTATCAAGAGCAGAAACATAAAAACTGAGGTCCAAAGTCTAGGCATACAGAAAATATCTGATGGGGAGTATATTTGAATGAGATGGAAACTTGGAATAACTGATAAGATATTCAGTTCTTCATAAAATGCCATAGGATAAATGTGAAAACGTTCTACTTGTTTATGTAATAAGGCTTCATAAAAAAGATGTTCTTTTAATTTTTCACAATAAAGGAAGACGGTAGACATGATAAATAAGAAAAAAGTTTTGACTTTAAGTAGCCCAGGTTGTATTTTTTGTTATTGTAATGCATCTATATATTAGTTAAATATATGTAACCCTAACTCAGGATTCAGAATAAAAATTTATCTGAAAAATTTCTTGTGATAAATTATAATCAATTAGATAGAAATATCATTTGCTTGCATTGTTGACTAAATTATATACTGCAAATTTACATCTAGAAAGACATTAAAAATAAATTATGCAATATTAATGTTGCAATGCTGAAGTAGTTTGACAGTATTATATAAATATATTCATAATTAAAGTCACATAAACATTGTTGAACTATAAACAGCCACTGATCTGAAATAATTTATCATATTCAATTTATAATTCAATTTATAATACACAATATTTTGTACTACCACATGTTCATACTTAAGGCTACTACATGACTTTTATTTTTTAAGTTATGATATAATACTTATGAGGGAATATTAAGAAAATAAGGAAACATAGGGATTAGTTTGATTCACTCATAATTTGCACAAACTTCTAAAATAATACTATATATCTCTTCTGAAAATGGTAATTTTAACACTTTCAATTTATTTTATGAAAGTCACATTTATTGTTATTAAGAAATTAATTAATACATGGTAATGGTAATGTGTTTTTCTTATATTTTTTTTACAAATGATAAAATAAATTTTAATTCCTTGAAATTTTTTATGTTATGGAAATACAGTTTTTGAGATTTCTGGTATTAAATATGGGTTTTCATTCAAAGTTTCTAGTATACATCTCCGAAATGTTTTAAAATGTACTAATCCTTGATGGTAATAAAGGTGTCCCTGCTTATGTTATGAGAAGAATGAGAAGAATTTGGGAAGATTCTATGAATGGGACTGGTTTATAGGAGATACAGACATATAATTTTATGGTAGAGATTTCAGTGTCATTTGTTTCTTGACTTCTAGGTAAGAGAGTGGGGCTGGAGCTGAGATCTTTTGCCAATCATAGTTCCTCTGTACAGAAGCCTCCAGAAGTTGCTCTCTTCAAAAGAGTCTTCAGCAATTTTATGATTTGATGATAGGTTGAAAGAAATTCTTAGAAAGAATAGTGGTCCTGGAAAGGACATGGAAATTCTACATTGTCCTCCACTTTGCTTGATAAATCTTTCATCTGGTTGTCTTTGTAATAAATCAATGAGGGTCTTTGCGATAGTCTCATTTTTAGATACTTGGTTTGATTTGAAAATAGGTTTCAAACTAAAATTGATAAGTTACGGTCTAATGATCAGTTCTGAATCTATGGAACCAGTCTCTATTCCTGGGTAGAAAGTTTCAGGTCTGAATTGAATTATCAGACATCATGCTGATTGTGTGGCAATCATTTGCTGACAGGAGGAAGTCAGCAGCACTCAGTCACATCAAAATGGGGTCCAGTAAATTCACCAACACTTTTCCAGGGAGATAAAATAAATTTTATTTCTAACTATATATTTAAATAATATCTATGATAAAAATTAGCTTATGATTTCTATTAGTACAAAAGAGTGCTTATAATTTAAAAATAGTTACTTTAAATTTTCAAATTCTGACCCATATGGTGAGACAGTATTTGAAATTAAAAGAAAACTTTTCAGGTACATTAGGGGAGGGAGGGCACATACATGCAGCTAAACAATTTGATTCCAAGATCTCTGATGCTTGTTAAGAATGATTCCTGAGCACAGAATCAGGAATAAGTCCTAAACACTGCTGGTTGTGGATGACCCCCAAACAAAACAAAAATAAATAATTTCCTCCATGGCATATTACATTCTGCATTTCATAGGCTTTGAATATTCATTACAAATAAAACATCTTCTGAGTCTATTGTTTATGCGACTACTTATGAACAGATCATTTTTATACTATCTGGTTATAAGTGAGTTTTTCATTTTTCATTTATTGTTAAATCATGGTTTAGAAATATTTTTCTGACCAGATTTCATAAATGTATGACTAAATGTTTTTAACAATATTTTTGATAATTTGCCTTTAACTCATATTTATCTTTCCCATTAGGGATTAAGCCTGTATGTATTGTGATATTGGAAATGTATTTAACGTGTTTCTGCATATTCACACATTTATTCACATATGAATGGCACAATGAAAGATAACTTAAAACACTTTTTACTCAAAATAAATATGTCTGGGTTGAGATATAGTGAAACTAATGAAATTTAAGCACTAACATGTTATCTAATTTAATTTAATTGCAATGAGTTTAAAAGAATAGCATGGGTGATGATGGAACTCAAATAATCCTTAAAAGTAATTTAGAACTAAATTCAAAAATATTTTAAGATGGCAAACTGTTCTTTATCCTTTATTGTCTGCCTCCCCAAAATATCCTCAAAATATTTTACTTAGTAAGATAATGTGCAAGTTGAATCCTTTTCCAGAAATCTTTGACTTGATCCACAGATACATATAGAATAATGTACTGAACATATTGGCACCCAATGATCTACAACTTACTCCCTCCAAAATTATATGAGTCTGTTCCTTCACTGTGAAACTACTTCAGTGGTACATGGGCAAAGCCCTTTGGTGAGTCTGCCATCTTCCAACCTGCTAGCCTATTGCAGAAAAAGCTCTATCTTGACTTCTGTCTTGCCTTTTGATTGATTAACCCTCTCTACAAGTATTACTGCATCTGAACCTTCATGATTACAAAAGATTATTAAGAAAGAATTAAAATTTTTAATAATGGTCAAATCTTATTGTCTGACTGCTGAATGGGAGTAATATAAGTATATGACAGAAAGTGAAGAAAATAATTTGGCAAAGATATAGATCAGAATTCATATTTGATCATTTAATGCTACTGCTCGGATTAAATAATCACTTTTGTAAAGATCTGTATCCTGTGTAAACATATTGATGTCTTGATTCATAAAAAGCATAATGTCATTGTCCAGGAAATGCTTTTGTAATGCAAAACTGAATAAAAGCAGTAGTCCACAGGACAATATCAATATTGAAAACATATCATGTGCCAGGTTTTACTATTTTGAGAAAGGAAAGTCTTAATTATCATTAGATATCACCACTTGTCCAGAGCAAAGAAGATAGTTCTTAGTTTAGAAGTCTAGAATATCAACCCTACTTCATGATAAAAGATAACATTTGAATTTCTCTGTATGTAATAATTTTTTGAGTTCTTCATTAATATATATGTTTTTGTCTAATCCACATCATTCTTGCTGAATCTGAGACATTTTTATTCTCACCCAATATTTGTTGTCAGAAGGTAGTGGATAGCGATAGGTTAAGTATTGATTCTAATGCAAAGAACATGGAAAATTGTGTATATGATACAAAAGGCAAAGACTCAAATAGAAATATTGATAGGCTTCCAAGTTCTTTTTCTTATTGATATAAACACAGGCAGACATCTAAGTTAATAGGATTTAAAATTCTTAGTATTTTGCATAACTTTTAGAACAATCCACATCATTCTATTAAAAATACAAGAAAAGTTAAATTGCATTCTCTTACTCTTTAATCCAAGCTAGGCGAATGCTGTAATGATAGTTACTATTTGTTAATTATATGCTATAGTCAATAACCTATTCTATTCTCCAAGTAACCTGATAAAGTAGAGTTGATTACTTAACTCACAGGAAATGGAAAATAAGAGGTTAAGTGAGTTTCCCCAGATCATTCAAGAAGAAAATGGTAGAAGCAGGAATTCAAATTTATATCTACCTGTCCCTAAACCCATGATTTTTATTTCTAAACTATTTTGCTTTCCCGCCTGGCAAAGCAACTACAGAGAATACAATTTCTGAGAAGCAGAAAAAGGATTTGCTCACAGAAAACACCCCTGCTTGCCAAGTGATGCTTAAAATCCCCTTAACAGGGTGTTAAATTCTTTGCTTTCAAGACTGTGATAAGGTTTAAAATGCAAATAAACTTTAGAGAGATAACATTTGACGTAAATTCACACACATATACATATACACACTTTCTATATATGAATATATATATGTGTGTGTGTATATATATATGTATATATATATATATATATATATATATATATATATATATATATATATATAAAACCTATATATAATCTTTGGTGAGCATACCTTTGAGTGGGTCTGACTATGTGGTACATGGCTTCTGAAGGAGGGGGACAGCTGGGGCAAAGAAAAGAGAAGGGGACTGGGACCATGAGCCAGATAACTGGCTACATTACTGTTAATTTTGCATGAGAGTCCTTTCTGCATTCTCTCCAAGCCTGACATAAACTCTTTATGAAAATAATACTAGCAGATAAACCAAAACAAAACCAGACTGTTGTTGATAACTTTTCACATTATTTAAACTCCAAGAAGGGAAGCAAAGCAGTAATACTTTATACATTTAATCCCTGCTTTTGATTTCCTAGAAACTACTACCATACCATAAAGCTGCCTCTGCTTCTTTCTTCTATAGTTTTCTTTAAAAAAAAAAAAAAAAAAAAAAAAAAAAAAATTTTGCATTCAGCTGTGCTAAAGAGCCATTTCCACCTGCCAATGTTGTCCCTGAGAAAATAGGAAAGTTAAAAAAGATCAATTTTTTCCTGTAAATATGAAAATGTGTGTAACTAGATCAAATGTGCTCCAAAGTGAGTATCTGGAAAAAGAATTTCCCATTAATTAAAGCATTGTCATTTAGTGCAGATATGTAGTTTATGTGTGTGTAAGCTTACACACACACACATATATATATATGTGGGTATATAAGATATATATATATATATATCTTATATACCCACATTTTAGATATACCCACATTTCTTTCAAATTCAGAATTTTCCTAAAGTGTTCTGGGCTTCAAGAAAAGATAAAAAGTAAACTGAAATGCACTCTTTAAAGCCAGGAGCCCTCGATAAATCTCTACTTTATCGTGCCCCCCCCCAAAATCACCAAGAGAAATACCAAAACCAAAACCACCAAAAGAATAGATTTGAGTAATACCAGAAGAAACTTCTTCCCCATACCAGTTTGAAATTAGATTGCATTAAAGAATGTTTAATACCAAAATTGAAGTTGTTTTGATAAATGATCACAGCACTTTCTTTCAATTAAATAAGTAACTACATGTCTACATATGTAGCATGTTTAACAATTGAAAAAAAAACACTAGGAAATATCCACTTGAAAAGTTTTAAAATTTTATGTGAACAATAAATGCATAGAAAAAATAATTATTAAATGTGAATTTAAAGGAATTTTAGTTAGGAGTAATAAAAACAAATATTTTAAATCAAGTTATTCTAGGAATTTCTAGTTGTCTTTCTTGACTTTTTATTTGCTTTACTTTTTTTCCCTAAACAAATGCATCTTGTCAATTAGAACTAGGAAGAAAACTTTAATAAAAATTTGCATCTGTGGAATTTTAAGACTATTGGCTTCTTACATAAAATCTTTAAGCATGATTGCAAGCATGATTGTAATTGGGTTTCAGCATAAACAAAACACCCCCCTTCACTAGTGCAACCTTCCCACTACCAATGCCCCCCACCCTCCTTCCCAATCCCTGCTTGTATTCAAGATAGGCATTTTACTTCTCTTACTCATTAAGATAGTCATGATAGTTGTTAGTATAGTTATTTCCCTAACTGCACTCACTATTCTTTGTGGTGAGCTTCATATTGTGAGCCGGTTCTTCCAACCCTTAATCTCTATTGTCTCTGGGCATTATTGCAATAATGTCCTTAATTTTTCTTAAAACCTATATATGAGTGAGACTATTCTGTGTCTATTTCTTTCCCTCTGACTTATTTCACTTAGCATATTAAATTCCATGTACATCCATGCATAGGAAAATTTTATGACTTCATCTCTCCAGACAGATGCATAATATTCCATTGTGTATTGTTGAAGAATATTGTTAATCAACAGAAAGAGCCTTCAAATGCAATTTTTAACTCCCATTTTAAATTATTTCATATCATAAGTAACCAAGTTTAATATAGTTGTAATTATAAATGATAGCAAGATGAAGTAGAAACAAAGCTAGACAGTTATATTCCAAAGTGAATTGTCTCTCACAAACTATAAGATAAAAGACATATTAAACGAATGCTATATTAAATTTAAATAAATAAATAAATAAGTCAAAGAACCCAACTTTCACCAGAATATTTCATAATCACTGTGTAATTTAAGATGTCAAAATATAATAATGTGGGGCTGGAGCAGTGGGGCAAGCGGTAGGGCATTTGCCTTTCATGAGCTAACCTAGGACAGATTGATCCCCCGGTATCCCATATAGTCCTCCAAGCCAGGACCAATTTCTGGGCACATATCCAGGAGTAACTCCTGAGTGTCACCAGATATAGCCCCAAATCCATAATAATTATAATTATAATAATAATGTACAGAATATTATTCAACTGCAGATAATTATGGAACTTCTTTTCAAAAAAGTCTTAATACTGCCATTTATTAAATATTTATTATTTGCCAAACACTAAATCAAAAATTTTATGTATCTCATTTGATCCTAAATAACAATATTTTTATGAGAAATTTATTTTTATTATTTAGTTTGCATAAATGAAATCAGGTTCTAAGTGATTAGGTAATTAGCCCAAAAAGTAGAATACTGAAACCATTATAACACCAAATAACTGGGGTATTTCCAGATACTTATTCCCACACTTTACTACTGAGATCAGATGACATGAATATTAGATGAATATAACATATTGTTGTCAGCCAACCATGACAGAAGGTTGGCTAATATTTCTAATTATTTCCATAAGTAATGACATCATATGAATTACTTACAGATCTTAGATGCCACTCAGCATGTATAGTTTAATGGCATATGAGAAATGTTATGATATCCAGGTGAATAAATTGTTATGTACACAATGATCCTAAAGTCTGGTGGAAAAATCCATTAATCATTTTAAGTACGCACAGCTTTCTATAGTAGGAGAAAATGGACACAGAAAAAATGAATTTCTAGAAGTTTTAAAGTGAGCCTTTAAATGCAAAACAAAAAAATCCTTCCCCTTTCTGCCACTGGGAAGTTCTAAGACCCCATTCAAACATTTTTCAATCTTCTAGAGAAACTACAAAAACATCAGAGATGACTGTTGCTTTTCATATCAGTACTAAAAACACATCTACTAAAAATACTGTTTGGGTTCCCGAAAGACATACAGGTACCAAGATGCTTGCCTTACCTACAGCCAGTCCAATCCTTTGCAGGGCATATAGCTTTGGATCACCTCCAAGAATGATTCCTGGGCTAGAGCAATAGCACAAGGGGAGGGCGTTTGCCTGCATGAGGGCCCACTCATGTTCTATCCTCAGTTTCACATATCAGCCACTCCACAGCCTGCAGGATTGATTCCAGAGCGCCGAGCCAGGAGTAACCCCTGAGAGTGAGAATGATCTGACTCCTGAGCAATGTCAGAAGCACAGCCTGGCATGGCTCAAAAACAAAACAAAGGTTTTGTTTTATTTACACCAGAATTATATCTTAATTAAACAATCATTAAAAATTAATTACCAAAGTATTAATTTATGTTGCCAAATAATTTAAACATTATACCAGACTGTGGCTAGATCAACTCTGATTCAGTTAACAGAATCTGATAGCACAAGAATCTCTATTCTTTTGGATCTATTTTGGAATGTTTATTGCCACTGGACTAAGATTTTGAGGAATGGTATATTTTATACAACAGAGTACCTCATTGTGAGACTAACATAATGACTGTTTTACATGTAAGAATACTTTAACTAGCATAGCAGTTCATTTTTGCCAAGTAGTCTAATTATTTCTCTAAGAATAACCCATATGTTTGTTATTATTTAAATTTTATGACTTCTGCAACTGAAATGTTTTAAAAGCTTAACTTTTTTCCAGGCTTCTGTGATTCAGTTTAACAGAAATTGAAAAAAAAAATAGGATAAAGAAATTCAGTTGTAACATTAGTTTATACATTTCAGAGAGGAATTTCTTACAACTTTTGCAAAATGTTCAGAGAGACTTGGCATTTTATTTCAGTAAAACGATTCCTTTCTTACTCAATTTTCTGCTTTTTGTGTTAGACTCATGTTTTATTCTTTTCTTTATACAGCCTAATTCAAGCTGATTTTCTCCAAAAGTTAGTTGCTTTCACAAAATATTATGAAACAACATCCATAAAATTAAAGATTATTACACATCAGATTGCTATAAATTAGTGAAGAAAGAAAAAGCCATAGGAGCTGGTAGCTTTCACATAGTATTCATATTTTGCACTTAAATTAACACATGAGATTATATTTGTATATTATAAACATTGGATCTTATGTGATTTATGAAATAGCAATGTAAAATATATCCTATGAACCTGATATGACTGGCACTGTGAAGTGTGGTCAGAAAGCCTAAAGGCCCCACTGGTGATTCTTGGCAAACAAATCTAGAGGTTCAATGCAATGACCTAAAATTTCAGTGCTGCTCCAGTCATTCAGTCATACCTGGGTCACCCCAGAAATTCTAGCTCCTTCAGGACCTCATAAAGAAATGCTAGGGGACTAAGAAGTGCAAAAAATCAGAGTCAGATGCACTCAAATCATGCATGTTAATTTCCGTGCTTTCTCTCCAACCTCAGAAATGTGACTTCTTTAAGCAATTGTTGAGAGAGTATAAAAGGTAAATCTGCAATTCCAATAATAATTTTTGAGTAACAATGATTTATAATGTTATATAGGTTTTAGGAATATAGCCGCATGAATCAGCATTCATTTATATTACTTCATGTGGTCCACCAAAAGGCTAATTTTCATCCTTCATGAACTAATTGAGGCCTTCATTACATGCATTGTGGCCAGAGAGATAATAGGTAAGATATCACCTTACATGCAGCCAATCTGTTTAAATCCCTGTCACCTATATGGTCCACCTGGTCCTTCCCCTCCTACGTGAACACAGAGCCAGGAGTTATTCCACAGCACAGAGACAGTGAGCACTGAGCATACCTGAGCACTACAGGCTATGGCCCACAACCAAAACAAGACACAAATAAAGAATTAACATACATTTTTAGCTATCTTACCCACTTTGCTCTCTTCAGTTCTGATAGACTAGCTTGAATTTTATTTTATTTTATTTATACTTCACATAAGATATATGATACAAAATTCATCTTTCCCCATATTCTTGGCTATTGTTGAAAATGGCAATATTTCTTTTATTTTTACCTTTTTAAAAGCAGTTTGCATTTTCATTTTGCACCTAAATCTTTAAAGCTAATTTCCTTTGCATATTAAGCCCTTATTAGATAATTTCAAATTTCATTAGTCTTATTACCATCCTTAAAATATTGACTTCATGACAAAGGAAAATAGAAAGAAGCAAAAAGTAAAACTACAGAAAATAAAAAATGTGGTATTCTCATAGTGTAAATAACTATAAAAACTGAAAAGCATGTGCAGGATAACACATTTTTCATACATGTGGATTTTTTCTTTGTTTTTGGATTTGTTTTGGGTGGGGGGGTTGTCACACAGGTGCCACTCAGGGGTTACTCTTTACTCTGTGCTCAGAAATAGCTCCAAGCAGGCATGGGGAACCATGTGGAATGCCAGGATTCGAACCACAGTCTGTCCTGGGTCAGCCACACATAAGGTAAATGCCCAAACGCTGTGCTATCTCTCTGGCCCCACATGTGGAATTTTTCTTAATGATGTGAGCTTGAAAGCTATAATGTGATGTATTTTTAAGAAAAATCACTGAATGTAAGTAAATGAGATATTTGAGATAACAGAGGAGTGTATGCAGAGAGGAGTGTAACCAACATCTGGAGGTGTAATAAAGTAATTATTTGGTACTTTATTATTTATGATGTTTTTATCTTTGTAATAAAATTTTAGAGCTTTATACAACTACCTGCTCTGATTTCAAAAGACACAAGCAACGGTTTAAAATCAAGATGTCACTAAATGTCTATGATTTAAGAAGTTGAGAAAAATAGGCATTAAGTTAATTATATTGTTATTGCTATCTCTCAAATATAAAATGAATCTTGAAAATTAAAACCAAGGACTAGAGAGATAGAACAGCAATAGGGCGTTTGCCTTGCATGCTGCCAACCCAGGAAAGACCTGGGTTCGATCTCAGGTATCCATAGGTACCCTGAGCCTTTCAGGAGTAATTTCTGAGTGCAGATCCAGGAATAACTTTATCCCTGTGTGCCGCCGCCAGTGTGACTCAAAAACGAATAAAATAAAATAAAATATAAATTAAATAAAAATGAAATAAAATCCAAACGTATGCCTTCTCTAGATATCGTTCAAGTGAGATTGCATGTATTGCTATATAATGTCCTATGTTTAATGTCTGTTCTGCATCACCTCTAGAATACTATGTGGGTGTGTGACACTCACCACAATAACATCCATTAAATGATAACAACAAAATATAATGACCACCTCTAAATTCAATATGCAATCTTTCTAAAATAATTTCTTTTTCAGAGTAAAGTAGAATAATAAGAATTGTCTGAATTTAAAGTTTAGTGCTTTGGACATTTTTTATTTTATTTATTCTCTTCACTGGCAAATAGAAATGACACTAAGAGGTTAGAAACTCATGGTTCTAAATACCATGGTGAATGGGAACATATTTACTTAAAATTCATTATAGTGAGGCTGGGGAGAGAGTACAATTGGGAAGGCACTTGCCTTGCAAGCAGCTTAATTGGGTTCAGTCCCCTTCATCTCATATAGTCACTTTACCACTACCAGGAGTTTATTCCTGAGTGCATAGTCAAGAGTAACTCTGACTAGGTGTCTTCAAAAAATAATATTATATCATATTGGTAATAAATTAGAAGCAATATAGCCATATATATGTATATTTACATATATAATTTTTGTTGATGTACTTAGGGGACAGTAGGAGAACAAATAAGAAAATTTTCTATGTAAAATATAAATTGACTTAGGGTAAGTCCATAAACAAATTTGCTATAATAAAGAATTATGAATAAGATGAATACAGAAAGTATTATTATTGTTATTATTATTATTGTTTTGTTTTCTGGGCCACACCCAGTGATGCTCTGGGGTTACTCCTGGCTATGCAACTCAGAAATTGTTCCTGGTTTGGGAGACCTATGGGACGCCAGGGATCAAACCGTGGTTTGTCCTGGGTCAGTCAGATGTATCACTGTGTCATCGCTCCGGCTGGCCCCTTTAATTGTATTTTATTATAATTACCTTCTTTTTTTTTTTTTTTTTTTTGGTTTTTGGGTCACACCCATCAGCGCTCGGGGTCACTCCTGGCTCCAGGCTCAGAAATCGCTCCTGGCAGGTGCAGAGGACCATATGGGATGCTGGGATTCAAACCAATGACCTTCTACATGAAAGGCAAACACTTTACCTACATGCTATCTCTCCGGCCCCTATAATTACCTTCTATGCATACTTATCTTCTATGTATATTATCTATTATGCAAAACATTCATAATATTTATTTAAACATTCTTAATATTAAGAATATTAAAATAAAATAAACAAAATATTCTTAATATTCTTAAACTTAAACCATTGAATAAAGGTTTTCTTTACAAATGTATTTATTGAGCAGGCAATTTAAAGAAATTATGAAGTGCAAATGGATAGAAAGTAGCTACAAAGATCCACCATGCATTTTTAAAAAGCATTTTTAAAAGTTGGGGAAAAAGAAAATGCAGACCCTATATAGGGGGAAACATTGAAGTACTGAAAACTCATAGTGTTTTCAAAGTTTAGGCAGTGATTTATTATAATAAGAATGTTAATTTTCCTGGGGGTATAAGAAATAGGTCAGATTTCTTAGGAATAAAAAATAAAAATAAACAATAGTATAGTGAATCAATACAGTATGCCATATTTGGAATTGTATAGGATATACTGAAAATAATAAATTTTTGTAGTTTGGGAACAGTAGCTACTTCTGGCTTTGTGCTTGAGTAACCATGAGATGACAGAGATTGAACTTGGGTTTTCCTCGTGAAAAAATAACTATGCAGGTGCTTAGGGCATCGAGCTATCTTTATGGCCCCATAATGGATATTTTCAGTGGAGGAGGAATGTAATTAAATGTACTGCATTTATAAAATTTCTTGGCAAGTAAATAAGCAATTGAATGTAGAAAGGTATGACATGTTAAAGATGCCAAGATCAATCCAAATAGTGTATTATGGCAACAGACCAAGGAAGGTATAAGTGACTGACCGGCACTGTTAGCACAGAGAATAGAGAGAGTAATAAATAAAGACAAAATTATGGAAGTAAAAATGGTTAAGTTTAAGTGGCTGATGGGACAAAAGCCTAAAGTAGAAGAGGAAATCTGAATGTGTTCCAGGTTTCTGATTTAGATGTCTGTTTAAATAAGTTTTTGTTGTACATAAATTTTTGTGTTTATTTTTACTGTAACGAAAAAGGAACAAAAAAAGGTTTCTTGAACAAAAAAAAGGTATTCCTTAGACTGTGTGCCTAGAACACTTTTAAATCTTAGAACTGGGAAGCAAAGTTGTTGATATTGTGATATCATCTAGGACAGGGGTCTCAAACTCAGTTTACCTGAGGGCCGCAGGAGGCAAAGTCAGGGTGAGGCAGGGTCGCATAAGGGATTTCGCTTACCGAATATTCGCAATAAAAAATAGCATTAGTAAGAAAAAAAATCGCAAAAAATCGCATTAAACATTTGCTTACCCCGAACGGAACTGCTCGGGGTATGCAAATGTTTAATGCGATTTTTTTCTTACTAATGTGATTTTTATTGCGATTATTCGGTAAGCAAATAATCGCGAATACTGCGATATTTGAAGGCCGGCCATGGGCCACAAAATGTTGTAGGGAGGGCTGCAAACGGCCCACATGCCGCGAGTTTGAGACCCCTGATCTAGGATATAATTATAATGCCCAACTTACACTAAGTTTTCAGTGGTCAAATAATGGACTTAAAAGACAGGAATTTGAATTTTTCCTCCACCTGAATTTTAAACTAATAGTTTTTCCATAATTATAACATTTATAAATTCAAGTATGTCAGAAAAGAATGAGAGGGGCTGCTTGCTTTGCATAAGGATGACCCAGATTTAATCCCTGGCACCCTATGTGGTCCCTTGAACACTGCCAGGAAGGTTCTCTGTGTGCAAAATTAGGAGTAAGTTTTGAACATAGACAGGTGTGGCTCAAAACAAATAAATTTAAAAATGAGATATTTAGGATATTTGCTATTTAGATATTTGCTAACATTATGTTTAGGCAAAATGAGTTTTGGACATCTGCATGGAATTCACTATGCAAATTTCTAATAAAAATAGAAGAGGAATTATATCTGATAACAATCAGATTTAGTAATCTTACTAATTAACCTGTATTAGAAAAAGCATATATATTCAGTAGGAAACTCTAAAAAGTTAGAGATTAAGTACCTAAGAAATTCATAAGTAGAAAAGAATGTTTAACCTTTCAATAATAGGTAGAATTGGTAAAAGACATACTCCAGTGGGAAAAGCAGAGGATAATATATATATATATATATATATATAAATGTATTTTTATATATTACATATTTTATTAATATATTTATATTTTATATATATTTAAATATATACATAAATTGTTAAAGATATTTAAAATGAAGAATGTTTAACACTGAAACAGAAAACTACTTTAAAAAATGGTCTTGAAATGGAAGGATAATGCAGTGGATACAATGCTTGCCTTGCATGCTGTCAACCCAGTTTTGATTCCAGTACCACATATAGACCCTGAGCAATAATGCCAGTGTATAGAACCTGGAGTAACCCTGGAGCATCTCCAGGTGTGTTAATAAAAAATAAATAAAAAAGGACATTGGATGTGTCATGTCATGTATAGAGAGTCTGCCAAATTCACAAAGAACAGCTTTTTAATTAGTTAGGAAGGAAGATCATTTTGTGTCAATGATTGTTTTTAGAAAGTAAGAAAGTGGTGGTTACTTTATTAATATTTTTGTTTGCAAATGGGAAGAAAAGAGAGTTAAAGAATACCTTTGTATTTAATGTTAAAAGTGTGTCTTCAGAGCAAGAGAAAAACACTAGTAGAAAGGTAAGACTCACTATACAAAAAACAAAGGAGTTCAGTGATAGAGACTTTGAGGAAAATTGAGAGCACATATACAATGTGATCATTGTTACTCAAGACACAGAATAATGAAGGCGTGACAATGCTGAGTAGTTGGTTTTAGGTGAGGGTAACAAATCTAAATTATTTGATATGGATTACTAGTCAATAATATTTACTTATGTGTAAAATATAAGGTGAAGTTTCTCTCAGAGAGAACACAGAGATAAAAATATGGAATAGTATCGAGTTGAAAGAAGAAAGTTTTATGACTTTGTTCAGTAATGAGGCTTATTACAGGAACCAATGAGGGAAATGCCAATTTACTTTATAACTGACTAAAGTTTGGACCTGCAGGTAGCACTATTTGATAAAATCAACTGCATTCACAATAAATTTAATGATCAGTATATATTTTTTCTGGTATGGAATGCAAATAAATAGAGTGTCACATGACTGAAGACAGTTTTATCTTAGGACATTTTTCAGTGTGTAGGTTGGGAGTGAATTTCTGAGGGGTGGAACAGTTGGTAAATATGCTCAAGCCTGGACCATAAAGGGCATTGATGATCACTTGGCAGAAGTCAAACTCAAATGATGATGAAATTCTCTGAGAATATAACTTGAAAATGTGGTTACCAAAGATGCTAGTAAAACCCAGCTTGCTTGTGAAAGCTGCAAATGAAGATTTGATAAAGTAAAGAAGAGCATTTTTGCATGAAAGTGGAAAAGTCATAGTTTTTAAAATGATGTTTTACCTCCATTGCATTGCATCACCGAGTGACTATTTTAGAGAATAATCATTATTTTTAGAGATATTATTATTATTTTAGAAATTTTAGAGAAAAATCATTATTTTTGAAACATTATTGAAATGAGGTGTAGCATTTAAAAATTTAAGATTAAAAATTAAGAAATAAATCATAAATCAAAAACACCAGCAATGCAAAGGGCTATGCCACAGAGTTATGCCAGAGATAACATCCAATATGTATAGCTACAATAACAAATATTTCACAGAAAAGGTTAACTTAATGGAAACATCTTTACTAAAAACATTTTTGTGAAATTTTGTCATAATATAGGTACATATAGAATTTTATAAATGCTCTATTCAAAATAGTTTTACATGGGATTTTTATCATGGGGCCAGAAAGAAAGTACAGGGAATATGAAGCTTGCCTTGCATGTGGCTGACTGGGTTCAACCCTGGAACCTTGTTTGTTCCTTTGAGTCCATCAAGAATGATTACTGAGTGCAGAGCCAGGAGTAAGTTCTGAGCACCACAGGTCAGAACCCCAAAAATAAAAATAAGAAAAGAAAAAGTCACCAGGCTTTGTTTCTCACTATTTAAATTTCAATTTGTGGAAAAGTCTTACCTCAGCAACTTGAAAAATACAGCCCATGTTATAATTTAGACTACAAAAGACCATGCAGCTATTTATTTGAAAATAAAATCTAATAGTTGTAAAAATTAACAAAAGAAAAAAGCAATCAAGCAAGAAAATTTACAGGATAGGAGATGATTGTAAATTATATATTTGACTTAAGTTGGATAAACATGCTATTCCATCAGCAAAACTTACAGCATTTATAGATCAGTAAAACATCTCTGAGAGTGTTTATATATCTGACTTAGCAGAAACTTCCAAAAGCACTTAGTCATGTATTTTTGGAATGGATAGTAAAGCCTATGAATACTTCACAAGGCAAATTTTATCTTCATTATTCTATGCCACTTATGCCATTCTCCATGCATGCTGAATATGCAGAAAATATTACAATTTTAAAATCAGACATTTATTTGAAAGGAGATTATAGAATCTCATGTTGACAAGAGACTTCAAAGGTCAAGCCTCGGTCATACAACTGAGTAGAATTTTCTCTGTTCAGAGTGTGGCCACTATTAGAATAGTTAAAAGCACAACAGCCACCCTAATGTCCAAAACAAACAATCAAACAATCAAACAAACACAAATGAAAGAAGCAATAGTGAAAATTCTCCTTGTGTATCCTCACTTTTAGCCATGGATGAAGTTGTTTATGAATCATTTCTGGAGTAACGATGAAGGTCATGGGGTATGGTTGGCTTAACTTAGTTACCTCAAAAATTCATATATTAAGATCCAAAAACCCATGTCTCAGAGGTGACTATATTTTCAGATAAGACTTATACAGGTAGTTTTATTAAAATGAGCTTACCTTGAAGGGTCTATATCCAATAAGACAGGTGTCCTTATAAAGAGAGAAAATTAAGGCACAAACACATAATAAAAGAAAAGAGGGAGGGAAAGAAAGCCAAAGAGTGGATGTCCTTGGAGGAAACACTCTAGTCACACTTTGATCTAAGCCTGCCAGCCTTGTATGGTTCTTGATTATATCACAGAAAGTAATCCTAGGGGAATTACAAACTTGTTGAAGATCTGATGTTTAGGTCTCCTTCTGACTGGCCAATCAGTTACAACCAAGCTCTTCTTACACAGAAGATTGTTATAAGTTCAAATAGAGTGATCCAGGCAGTGAAAGGATCTCTGTGTGTCTTTGAATCCTGACTTTTGTACTAATTTTACCCCTCATATTTCAGAAGGAGGGTTTGAAAAACAAGCTTAGCATTCCCTGGGGTGAAAGGGTGGAAAGAAGAAAGAATTTAAATTACCTGCTAATGAGTAAAACTCCTTGGTGTATAAAGCTAAACTTTAAGTTACTAATTCAAAGATTTTCTGTTTAATGTATGATTTCAGAATACACTTCAATTTGGTGTTTAGGGCATTAGGAAAACTCAGAAGCACAGCTTGAATGCATTCTAATTATAAAATTAAAAATGGGATATTGAACTACTTAGTATGCCACTAACATACTTTCAAACAATAATGAGTGTTTCAAAATAAGCAGCAGTCTTATAAAATTCAAATGGATGATAGTTGGGTTCTAGTAAATGGGAAAAAGAATTTGATTTCCTTATCTGAAAAGCAGTACATAGAATGAGAGCATACCAAATATTTGTCTGCAAATGTCAACAATAGAGTAAATCTCAGCAATCTTTTGAGGGATTATGAAAGAGACCAAAAAATGACTCAGTAGTAAAACAGTTTATATTAGTAAAATTTTTAATGGAACAAGTATTTCCTGTAACCCACTCTATTCCTAGCACTCCACTAATGCAGGATTTGTTGAAAGTTGCTCAATTAAAATATGGTAGGTAAAGATGGAGGAGAGGAGGACACCAGGTAATCTGGTCTATAGAGTTTCTCATTTTCTTTATTTTTAAATTATTAATAATTTGAATACTATAATTTACAATGTTATTGACAGTTGAGTTTTAGGCATATAATGTTAAAGCACCAGTCCCACGATCAACGTAAATGTCCCTCCACCAATATTACCATGTTATCTCCTGTACTAAGGTCTACTATTTTGACTGGCAGAGCTGGCTGTAGCTTAGATCTCATGCTATGGAATCTGTGCTTTGAATGTATAGCTATGCAGCATTACCAACAGATCCCGACCCTTGGCTCCCTATTAATTCCCTTTCTAATCTTCCCTCTCCCTTTGGTTTCTTCTCCTCTCTGTCTGTCTCTGCCTTGTACTCTGATGTAGAGCTATTATACTCACCCATCAATTCTCTTTGGGTATTCTTCCTCATTGGATAATTTTAAATCCAGCCATCATGAGGTCAAAGACATAACAGAAATGGTTAAGGAACGCACCTAAGAAGGGGAGATGATGCCAGGTAGCTTCTTTGACCTTGATAAAGGACAATGCATTTTCAATGTTCTGTTCTTCATGTTTTTGAGAAAAGTGTAAATTTCCAGATTAGATGATAGAATGCAATGGTACTCTCATGTGATTGAAAACAAAGGCAAGAAAAGGAGTCAGGAGCACCAAGTAGCAGTAATAGAGGCAGATTTCATAGCATTGAAAACAGAGCAGCTTGTATATTGTCACCCAGGGCCAGAATCAACAGAAAAGCTGCATGAACATGATCAAGAAACTAGGAGAAGACCTAGATAAAAGACCTAGAAGTATACATATACCTTCTTAAAGTTGGTAATTAAATAAATATGATTCCAAAAATATCAAGAGGTGTGTATATTAATTTTACAAGTAGAACTGAAGAACATATACTTAGGATTTTTCCATTCCTGAAATCTGTGATACCATCAAAATGTCAAAGAAGGTGATCACTGGTCAGAAGACATAGATTAAAATAAATTGTTACTAAAAATTTTTGTTATTAGTAAATTGCAAATAATATCAATTAAATTAACCTTTCTATTGGAAAACTTAAATATGATGTTCACTAGTGCTTCTACCTCACAATGTATCCCTAAATTAAAGTAAAATAGGTAGTTGGTACAGTTGAATATCAATGAAGAAAGAAGATACAGTCTATAACAAAAGGAAGGAAAAAATGTAAAAATAAGGAGAATTTTACTTCAATTATCAGTCTAAAAACCATTTGCAAAATTTGTTTGCAAAATGTAGTCTATCTTATAAACCTCTAAATTCATATTTTGGATAAATAAATTTAGAATGGTTTGCAGACATATTTTAAAGAGTACTTTCCTATCAAAAGCATTATGCAGAGTCAATGCAGTTTCCATCAAAATGATGGGATTTTTCATGTAATTAGGAAAAAATGGCACAAAATTTTGTATGGAGGGGCTGGAGCTGTGGAGCAGCTGTAGGGCATTTGCCTTGCATGTGACTAACCTAGGACAAACTGCAGTTCGATCCTGGCATCCCATATAATCCCCCCAAGCCAGGAATGATTTCTGAGCACATAGACAGGAGTGACCCTGAGCGTCACAGGGTGTAGCCCCCCACAAAAATTTTTTGTATGAAATAATAAGTTTTATTCAGTAAAAACAAAACAAGTATGCTCTGCCCAAAATTCAGTATAGCCATGTACTGTATTCATAAGGTCAACTTGGTTTCAATCCCAAGCAGTCAACATGGTTCCCTGGTGATCAACTCTGCATGCAGTTCCCAAAATAAAGAAATCTTTGAGAAAGATTGGAGTATTGCAATTTTTATTTTAAATGATACAGTAAAGTTACAGTAATCAAAATTGGCTGGTATGTGAATTAAAAGAGACTCTCAAATGAATGGAACTGAATTGAGTTTCCTGAGATGAACTCTAAGATAAATGGTCAGTAAATTCATGAAAAAGAACTGGGTCCATGATGTGGAGTAAAATATGTCTTTTTGGGGGCCGGGCGGTGGCGCTGGAGATAAGGTGCCTGCCTTGCCTGCACTAGCCTAGGACGGACCGCGGTTCGATCCCCCGGCTCCCATATGGTCCCCCAAGAAGCCAGGAGCAACTTCTGAGCGCATAGCCAGGAGTAACCCCTGAGCGTCACAGGGTGTGGCCCAAAAAGCCAAAAAAAAAAAATATGTCTTTTTACCAAATGGTGTTGGGAAAACTGGATAACCACATGCAAATAAATTAAATAGTATCAGTATCTCAAACAATACACAAAACTTAATTCAATAGATTATAGACTTCAAGATTACACTAGAATTTAGAAAATGCATTGGGAACAGACAGAACTCTCCAAGATAATAACTGAGGACAGACAATATCCAAGATAAATCACCAAAGTCAATGGGGGTCTGGATGATTTAACATCATCATTATAGGAAAAATAATCAAATGGAACTTCATCAAATTAAAAAAAAGTTTTTCTTAGCAAATTAAACACAAAGTAAAATAAAAATATGCCTTAGTGTATGGGATATAATATTTATTTGCACATCATACCTGTTTAAGGGTTAATGTTCAGGATACTTTGAAAAGTTAAAAAAAACTCTAACAAAAACAGAGGAGTGATCACCACACACTTCTCTGAAGAAGACAGACATAGGCCCAGTGGGAACATATAAAAGTCGCCAGCATGTTATCTATTATCAGGGAAATGCAAATCAAAAAGTCAATGACAGACATATCACTGTACTCCATGATAAAAACATATGTCATACTAGAGACCACTAGAAGTAATGTCAGGATGTGGTTAAAAAAAAAAAAGAAATTCTCATCAACTCTTCTTGGTGAGAATGTTGTCAGGATCCTCCACTGTGAAAACATACTCTGGAAATTTATCAGCTTTAATATGAGCCCACAAATTCATTACCCAAACACAAAACAATAACTTTTAAAGCTATATGCACACTGATGTTCATTGCAGGTGCAAAATAGACAGCATACAAATGAAACTCCTTGAGTTCAACAACAGATAAATTGACAAATAAGGTGGGATAGAAATGCAAGATGAAATATTGTATAACTGAAATACATGAATGAAATTAGAGAATTCACTAAATCACAGCTACTGTAAAACAAGTCACAGGGAGGACAAATGTGGTATGATCTCATTTGTATGTGGTAAATAGTGAAATAAATAAAACAAATCAAAAGGCTGCATTGATTGAAGACAAACAGTCTTTTAATATAAAACTGAGATCTTGAATCATTGGAGAAAGGGAAATATTAGACTAGACGTGTGTCACTTAAGGAAAGTAGTAAAGGGTCTTAGATATATTGGTTCTGGTGAAGACATTGTGACTTTGTACTCAAAAACCATTTACACCATCAAGGGGCCAGAGCAGTAGCGGAGCCATAGGGAGTTTGCCTTGCACGTGGCTGACCCAGGACAGACCGCGGTTCGATGGTTCGATCCCCTGGGGTCCCATATGGTACCCGAAGACAAAAGCAATTTTTTTAAATCTTTTTTAAGCACCATGATTACAAGCATGTTTATAGTTGGGTTTCAGTAATAAACAGAATATCCCCCTTCACCAATACAACATTCCCACCACCAACTTCTGAGCGCATAGCCAAAAGTAACCCTTGATAGTCACTGGATGTGGCCCAACCCCCCCTACAAAATTCACTCCTATAAAAACGTGTAATTTATACTCCAATGAATATTAAAAATAAAATTACGCAACCAAACAAATTATTAGATGACTAATATATCATGTTTATATTTTAGAAAGCACAGATTACTAAGGTGATATAAGTGCCCTAGGTAAAAGACAATTGCTAAAACAATAAATAAATATTGATTTTATATCATAATCAAAGTGGCCAAAAATTAAATTAGGCAAGTGGAAATCTTAAATGGAAAATATAATAAAGAAAACTTGTGGAATTAATCCTGTCTGTATTTTCCTCATATTGTCAATTGTAGTAAAATGATTTATTAATTATTAACTTCAGGTCCTGAGTCTAGGCAGTTTTCTTAGCACATTATTATGAAAAGGATTATAGCACTACTTCCAGATAAAAATTTAGATGCTTAGAAGTACTAATAATTATCTTCAGATCATTCAATTAAGATATGAAATTACCAGTCTTCATCTCAGTAAATTAATATATATAAAGATTTGATTCTTTTAGCCTGGATTAGAAGATTGTGGTGGTCTAGGATGCAAATGACCAGCAAAAGTTTCAAATAAGTATGCAATTTACAAGAAAATGCAGTATTTTAATACACTATAATGATGTATTTTCAACTCAGAAATGAAAAACACTAATATATATATCAAAATGAATTAAAATTCTGGTTTTATTATTTTAATAATATTTTGATGTTTATTGTAACTATATTTCAAAGCTAGAAATATAATAAATGTATAAATAAGTTAGCATCTATTGTTGATTTCCTATTGTTGATACTGTAATTTCTATTATCATTGTTAATCATTTCAGAGTCATACCTTTCTTATGAAAAATTGTTTTAAAGCTTCTTTACAATATTTAACATAGTTTTGGGTTTGACAATAGTAATATTTCTTTTGTTTTTTTTTAAAAGTTACAACTTTTTTTAGTTTCTTGACCAAAAGTATGGCAAAACTAATATATTTTATATATTAAAATGTTGGCGGGTTATTTATGAGAGAGTATACCTTGTTGTACTCAGAAATTACTCCTGACATTACATTTAACTATTCTTCTGGAAGTCTCAGGGAACCATATGGGATGCAAGCATCTAACCCTAGTTAGTTGCCTCTGAGGCAAGTGCTTTATTCACTGTACTATCTCTCTGGTTTAAAGATTTTTAATGCAAATTTTGTTCTATTCTTAACATCTCATTGACTCTCTTTCATTATACTACTAAACAACAAGAAGTTACCTTTAGGGTAAGATTTTACTCTTGGAATAAAGAAGAGAATTAAAAAGTTAGATTACAGAGAGCCAACATAGTTTAATTACTAATGAAATGTCTAATTTTTTCTCTAAACAGTCAATCATTCTTAGCTTATCTACAAAATAAGGAAAGTCAGAGCAGAAAAAAGATGCATTGCTGTCTAGATGTTTCTCTTATCAGTCAAGATTGATTTTTTTAAGTACAAAAGAGAATTTTTTAAGAAAAACTAGAAAACTAGAGAATAAAATATCCAAAAATGGAGGGAATTATGAAAATTTCACAAAAGAATAGTTTATTTATTTAGAGCCTTTATTTTGTGAATAATTATGTTTACTTTAAACAATGGTGACATTGATTCCCCCTATTAAAAATTTGAAAGTATAAACTTTTTTAAAAAGAATTTGAAATATTGAAGAAGAGTTTAAATTAAATTGTCACATTTATACTACCCAAAGGAGAAGAAGAATGAAACAAATTTTAATAGTGTGTGCCTGACAGTCAGGCTTGTAAATCTTTACAGATAAAGAAAATACAGTGAACCAACCAAGTGATTAATGCAATGTTCAAGTACTTCAGAACTCATGAACTTCCAACACACTGTAAATAACTTGAAAATGTTTTTGTTTGATTATTGGAAACTGTGCTAGAAATTTCTTGGGGGGGGGGTAAATAAACAAATTTAATTACAAATAGTGGTTTATTTAAACTTTATGTAGATTGGGCGAATGAATCTCTCTTGTACAATCAGACCCTGTCAATCAGCTTCGCTGCAGCCCAGGTTTAACAGGTCTTAAGTGCCAGAGCAGATAAAGAGAGTAGAACAACTATTGGCAATTTTAACAAGCACTGATCAATTGATTTATGTAGAAAATCCAATTACATCCGGCCTGACCATGGTTAGGTTGACATCAGGTAAAGTCTGATTGTGAATAGAGGTTGTTAGGATCCCCCCTGGCTAACTGTATTGATCAAGTACTTAAACTCCGTTGGTTTGGATCTAAAAATAAAGATGAGACTATTGGGTTAAAGCTGTAACTCAGAGGTAGTGGACATGGTTTACAGGAACAAGGTCTCTGAATTAAAACCTTAGCCCAATGAATAAAGAGACAAACAAGGCAGTAGATCCACAAAATCTCCTAAGCTTGACTTCCTTAAACAAAACAGACACTACTATTTATTTACTTTATTTAAAGAAAATGTAGTACATAGTTACCATAGTTGACCATAATAAATTTGTTTATAGATAAGTGAGAATAAAGTTATTAATAAAAGTGTAAAATGAATAAAGAAAAAAATAAATAAAAGTTAAAAAGTAAAAAAGAAAGAAAAATTTAAAAATAAAAGAGAAAAAAGAAGTATAGTTGTAACTACTATTGTGAAAATTATTGTATCTCCAATGAAGTCATTAATTCAATGGCAGAAGGTTTAGTAACCTCATTTTAACTGTTTATGAAAATTAGTTTGTGTTTCTATAGGAATGACAGCATCCAAAAAATAAATTGTATAAAAATTTAAAGCAATATTATAGTTTCTGTGAATTTTGGGGGTGTTTTCTGTTTCCAGGCCTCCTGGAAGAAGAGTAATATAGGGGAATGATGCCTACACTTGGTCCAAAAAGCCCTGGTGATATCAGCCTAATAATAATATACCTGAAGTTTGGTCAGATTGGTGTCCTCAAAGAGAATCATAGAAGGGAGTGAAAGATTTGTAATCTATTTTAGTCAAAATAAAAATTATTAATTAATAAAAAATCAATAAAAAAGAAGGGAGTGAAGCTAAGCCATAGGCAAAACAGTGGATCTGGCTTATGGATCCAGCAAGGCAAGTCATCAGCAGTGTGGGGGCTTGGACCACTATCTCCTCCCTAGATCAACAGCTTTCTACTGTGTGTTTGGTGTACTCATGATTTTTTATAGCTTGGTTTATATCTCCTTTGAGAAAAGAGTATGAAGCTAGTCTAGTGCAAACACGGTGAATTGTTTTTAGACATTGTTTGTTTGTTGTTTATACACATTAAAGGAAGGACCAAAGAAATAAAATATGATTAGTAAAAACTAAGCATGTGTTAGTGTTGACATTCAGAAATTAAACTCAGTAATGTTATTTTTCTAAAATAAGTCCACATTCAATCTGTACAAAATACCGCCTCAATTTTTAAAAGGACATCATTCTGCCTTATTTATTATTCTGCTACTGGAATTTCATAAATTTTCCTAATTTAAAATATATTGTACATTAAAATGCATGTTGTTTTGTCTCTGGCAACTAGATATCTCAATATTTCTTAAGAATACTTCCCTCCCAATGAATTATAGTAGTAAAATTACTTATCAAAATAGTTAAAATATTTGTTTTTAAAAGTTAAATTGAATACAAAATAAGTCAATTGTGTTGATTGGGTGAGGTTTGTTGGACAATAATCTTCAATGCTGAGAGGTCTGTGTTCAAGGGTTAGTCTTTGCTGTGCTGGAGTAACAATTGCAATGCTAGGAATTTAGAGCCAGCAGTAGCTGCTCTTTGTCCTTCTTTGTCCTTGTTCTAGTCTTCACATCTCATTGACTTTCATTATACAACTAAACAACAAGAAATTACCTTTGTCTTCTTTGTCATCTACACTATCTTTACAGTTCCTTATAAGTTTAAGTTTAATAATGTTTTAGATATGTTATTTTTACATAAAATATATCAATTTCCATGTAACAAATCCCAAAGTTGATACACTAAGTGAACAGATGAATAAAGTAATCTCTAACTCTTCATTGATTTAACTGCCATTTTGCTTTATTACTCCTTAGGCTGAATTTTCACTTTGTAAAAAAAAATGTCATTCAGCTCTGTATTCCACTGTAGGCTCAGAAAAAATCTTTCTAAATTAGGCTTTTATAAAAAAATTCAGGTGATTCATTTACAATAAATAGGGTTGATCAAACAAAAACTCACCAATAAAATTTGCATGGAACATTTAAGACACATATTCTGATACTATTGCAAAAGATTCCATAAGGCACATGAGGTTAAATTACTGAACTGAACAATTAAACACAGTAAGCCACTTTGAAGGGAGTGTCCCTAAAATTAATATTTTTTTGTTTTGTTTGTTTGTTTGTTTGTTGTGGCCACACCCTGTGACACTCAGGGATTTACTCCTGGCTATGCACTCAGAAATAGCTAATGGCTTTGGGCACCCTATAGGATGCCTGGGATTAAACCAATGTTCTTCCTGGGTCAGCCGTGTGCAAGGCTGCCCTACTGCTGTGCTATCCCTCAGGACCCAAGTTAACCCTTTTTTGAAATAAATTTAAAGAAGCTTTTTTTTTGTTACAGTAAAATGGAACTTTCTACTGGTGCAAAGTATTTCAGAAAGACTAACAAAACAAAATATATAGAAAAAAATCAAAGCACTATTCTCTTCATAAATGAATAAAATAAAATAAGAAATCTTATTTTATACAAATGATGGAAAAGTAACTGTATAATAATAAACAATAAAAGTAACTGTATAATCATGGCATTGACTTGCAGCTTACTGGAAAAACCATAAAAGTAGTATGTTTAGGGGGATAATATTATTCCCCTAATAACTTCACATCATGAGTTCTTTCAGAACTAGTGTAAATACGCAATGGAAAATGGGAAATTTAACTTCTGCGGACTGTGAAATTTAAGTGGATTTGAACATCCCAGAAAAACATCTACTAGATCTTTAATATAAATTAAAACATGAAACACAACCAGAGATATAGACAAAAATCTAAATGTTAAGGGGCCAGAGTGGTAGCACAAGCCTTGAGAATGATCTTGGTTCGATTGCTCAGTGTCCCATATGGTCCCCAAGCTAGGAGTGATTCCTGAGTGAATAGGCAGGAGTAGTAACTTCTGAGAGTCAACAATTGTGAAAATAAAATAAAATCTGAATATTAAACAGATGCCTTTGGAATAAAAGACTTAAACAATAAAATAATACACATTCGTGTTTCAGGAAACTTTTTTTTCAATATATCTTTACATATTGTTTGCAAGTATATAGTTTATGATAGTCGCATGTTTTGAACATTACCCATGTTCCCAATATATGGCCTGTGGCATATATATAGCAAAATTATTAAAATAAAATAGTATAGTTGTTTTATCTTTTTAAAAAATCATTCCAGTTTAATGTTAAATATGTGTAGAAATGATTGTTTTTAACTGAATTTTTGTTATGTTTGTTATTGTTTCCCTGATTGTCAAATTTAGACACAAATGTTGTACCTAGTACAACTTCTAGAAGTAGGCCACTATAAGAAGTAGGCCACAATAAGATGGCATATGTGTATTCAGTAGTAACACAAAAATAGTAAATAAAATATCAAATATAAAGTATATTTAGTATACTATATTGTACCTTGTATAATTATATTATTGGGCACTGCTTTACTGGTAATTTAATACTGGAAAATATATCATTTTAAAAAAGCATATAGAATTACTTTCATTACTTTAGCAACCACAAAATTTTTAAAGGTAATGTCTGTCATAAGAAAAGGTGTGCATCAATGAAAAAGTCATTTCTGAAATGATGTGCTTCTGAAAGGTGTTTGATTACCCTTTCCATTGATAAAATCTAGCTTTGTGATCAAGTATGACTTTGAAATAAAATATCTGAATTCATCGAGGCTGTCTTAAATAGTTTTGTATAAAATGAGCAATAAAATCAACTGGAAACCTAAAACTTTGGGGTCACATAAAGTAGTTGAAACAATCTGCCCTCTTTCCCAGCTGGGAGAATTCCAAAGTACCCTTCTGTCAATATGTTCATATCCCAGCTGGACAGCTTGAGATATGAGATGTGGCTAAATGAAGTGGACTTTCTCCAGAGGAAGACCTGACAGCTGGCAGGGTCACTGTGCCTTTGACAGACAAACTCAAGAAGACCTCTCCTTTCTTGATATTCTATGTACGTATGTTTTGAACTGACCATTACATGAAGAAAACCACATTGTATATTATAAAAGCTGGACAAGCTAATAATAATAATAAAGTAAATGAATGGTCCTTCTTAATAAACTAGAATGTCTACCTTGTTAGATTCATTCAAACACTTTGCTGTGAAAGAAGACTGCAACCGTACTCTGGTCTGTTCAAAACTTTTTAAATGTTTTCAGTAATTGCATCACTTTTCTGTAAGGCTGTGATAACAAAAAATCAATAGTATTTTTTTAAAAAAGCATTCAGAATTTTGTAGTTACTGAAAATTACTGCCTTATTTTATTTTATTATAAATAAATAGCTTTATTTAGGAAATATGAGAGAGGAGAGAGTCCCATAAAATAAAAGCTTTACACATTCCTAGTTAGGTTATATGGAGGACTCCAGAATTGAATTCTCAAATGCAGAATTTTTCTAACAGTAGATATAAAGCATGAAGAAGCTTCTAGACTATTCAGAATAGAAAAAGACATCAGGGGGCAGAGTGATGGCACAGCGGTAGGGCATTTGCCTTGCAGGCAACTGATCTAGGACGGACAGCCATTAGATTCCCCAGAGTCCCATATGGTCCTCCAAGCCAGGAGTGACTTCATACCCAGAAGTAACCCCTGAGTGTCACTGAGTGTGGCCCAAAAATAAAAAAAAAGACATCAGCATTATGTATCTAATTTTGCATCTCTTAAATACATTCTTTTCTAATTATTTTAAATAAACACCATGTACTAGATAGTATCATGTGATTTTTATGCACACATGTCCCACATTTAATCCTAGAACTCCATAGGTTCCCTCGAGTGTGCCAGGAATGATTTTTGAATGTGGAGACAGGAATAAGCTATGAATGAAACATGTTATGGTCCACAAACAGTAAAATAAATAAATAAAGAAAATTATTGACATATATGAAATTCCTTTTATTTCAGAGAAATCTGATAGCTTTCAAAAACAAACACCAAATTCACACATGGGCATAAATGGTAATAATCTATGTAACATTTTGAATATAATTTGTGGTTGCTATCAATGGTGGTTTTTTTTTTTGTTCTTTCTTTGGGACAGTTATTCTTAGTTTTATTGTCTTGTTGGTTTGTTTTGTTTGTTTCATTTTTTTTAAGTTAAGATTTTTAAATGATGAGAAATCCGAGGCTTAAGAGCTAGCATAGCTTGTAGTGGGTTTGCCTTTCATATGGCCTAAGTCAATTTACTACCCAGTACATCACATCCAGGAGTCCTGAGCACCACTGGTTTGTCCCCAAAACAAAAACAAACAAATAAGAAAAGAGAAGATTTTGAGGAATTGTATATCTTTTCCAGATTTGTATAATAAAAATAATCAGGTTTCATATACTAAAAGAGAGATTTTAATACATTCAATATACCATAAACATAATATAAAAAGAAAAATTAATTTTAGTATAACATTTCAAATCATAAAGGCTTAAATTTTCTATATCAGTTTTCTCATATCTCCGGTGTTTATGGAAAACTTCCGCATAAGTTGGCACATTTCCACAGCTATATGTTTGACAGCCACAATTTTAACTTATCCTATGGTCACTCATAACTATTTAATGGCTCATAACTATTTTTTTATTTACCTCTTTGATGGTATTTTCTTTCTTTATTATTTTTGGGACATTGGTGATGGGAATGTTGCACTGGTGAATGGGGTGTTCTTTGCATGACTGAAATCCAACTACAATCATATTTGTAATCAAAGTGTTTGAATAAATATATTAATACAAAAGAAAAAATCATACCTATTTTTAACCATATACATATACTATCAACTCTTATTGGATATTCTGATAAGGGTTCAAGGGAGGACAACACTTGTGGTAAGAATACCCCTTATTCAATGTCACTATGTACTTTAAATATTACTGTGAAAGACTTCTAATTCACGTTGATCACAATAAAAATTATTTTTAAAAAAGCTATTACCATTATGTGTGTTACAACTTTCAGAAAAGTAAGCAAGCATTTAATAGATTTTATGTGGTGAGATTTTGATTTTATATAATATTCTGTTTAAGAGGATTAATATGAATTTAATGAAATTATACAGTAGCTGCTCTTAATGATTCATTAGGTAGTTAAATCCAAGGAAAAAATATTGGAGATTTGCAATTTATAACAAGATTTAGAAATGAAGATAATAATATAAAGAAAGTGCTTCATTAAGAAGACTCATTAAGAAGAGATGTTCAAATATTGACCTTTCCCATAACCTATGAAAATATATTTATATTTGTTATTATTTTATTAGTAATATTTTATTGCATGTGAAATAAAAATTTGTCAGATATTTTATATGTGAACATTTCTTGTACTAAGATACTGTGCATCTCCCTATATTTTAATTATTGAAAATAATTAGGTATTTTTCATCAGTACCTAGATAATAATTCACTATATCTTTTAAGCATTTCATAAAGCTTAGTAAGGTTTAAAATTTTAATGTTATGTATTTTACACAAATCAATAACAATTTGATATTACTACAGTACTTAATAGCATATATAGGCAGTTTAGTTTTCACACCAAAATCTTCATAAAAATTTTTACTTGTCAATCTATAAGAATATTTTATAATACTAAATTTTATGAGAAAAACTAAGTAGACTTCCAGTTTGCCTGTAACTTAAAGTGAAAAACAATTACTCACTAAACACTCCCTGGTATTTTCCATAAATTCTACTATATATATGCTGGAAATAGCTTTGTAGTTACTGCCAGCAAAAATGATTAGTTACAGACATACTGCATTAAAATGAATAGACATATCTAAGACAAGTTATGACATTCAAATGTTTAAAAGTCTATAGCATTTAGGTTAATAATTATACATGTATTAGAACATGAGTTCAATTAACACATGTCATGTATAATAAAATATTTCATACCACTGCCTTAGAAAACATATCATAGCATTCTATCTACTATAACTTGTTAGAATTATAGCTTATTGTTTATAAATTTGGAGACTGAGTCTGATTTGTGAAATAGGGAACCTATTTCATAATATTTTAGCAAATCTTACATTAAATACCATTCTTATTTTTTGTTTGTTTTTGGGCCACACCCAGTGATAAACAGGGCTTACTCCTGGCTATGCACTCAGAAATCATTCCTGGCTTGGGGGACCATATAGGATGCTGGGGAATAGAACTGCTGTTCGTCTTAGGTCAGTGCAAGGCAAATGCTATACTGCTGCGCCACTGCTCCAGTCCAAAAATGCCAAATATTAGTGCCATTCTTCAACTCTTTTGTACAAATACAATTTTATAATTTCTTTCCTAATTACATATACTATCATAATATAAACAGCATAATAAATTAGTATAATGCTAAATTAATATATTATTAATTATATTATATAATTAGCAAAGAAATTATACACATACTATAAAATCATATTTCATTATATATAATATTATATTTTATTTTGTTTGTTTTGTTTTTGGATCACAACCTGTGACTCTCAGGGCTTACTCCTGGCTATACACTCAGAAATCGCTCCTGGCTTGGGGGACCATATGGGACACCAGGGGATGTGTCCGTGGTTCATCCTAGGTAAGACGAGTGCAAGGCAAATGCCTTACCGCTGCGCCACAGTTCCAGCTCCTAAATGCTAATATTACATTTTATATATTACTCATTATATATTATATAATTAGCAAAGAGATTATAAAATTATATTCATACAAAAATAATACAAGGATGATATTGAAAACAAGGAAGAGGAAAATGATCCTCAATGAAAGGAGAATGAGTAATATAAATGATAAATAATGTAAACTAATTTCTGTGTGAAGCTTGACTCTGTCAGCACATTATAAAAATAAAATATCAAACTCAGGCATAAAACATGAGTACAGCTTGTAGGACATTTATTTGTCTTACACATGGTTGACCCAGGGTCAATCCCATGAACCCCAGATTAACATCTGAGGATGGCCAGAAGTGAACTCTTAGTGCAGAGCCAGGAGTAAGCCCTGAACAACACTGGGTGAGGCTCCCAAACAAAAACAAACAAAAACAATAATACTCAAAGTATGTTCAATTCAATAATAGTTTATTATACTATTTTTAATATGAAATAAATTTTATTATATCTACTGGTATTATTATTTCTCAATATAATTGAAAAAATTTGCTATGATAAAGAGAAATTTAAATAATTTGAGTGATGTTAATTTCCAGGATTAAAAATATTTTAGATAGATATACTTATAAATGCAATGATTCATATCATGCATGTGTATTAAATATTTCTAGTTATGCCTTATTTGATATTTATTATTGTAGAACTTTTGAATATCACTTAATTATCTATATCAAACGTTTTTTGTCATTTAAATAACACCCCCTTCTCCTGTGCAACAATCCCACCACTAATGTCTTGAATCTCTCTTCTCCCCACCCCACCCCTGCCTCAACTCTAGACAGGCTTTCTACTTCCCCCATTCATTCACTTTGTTATGATAGATCTCAATGTAGTTATTTTACTAACTACACTCATCAATCTTTGTGCTCAGCTTCATGTCACGAGCTGGACCTTCCAGCCCACCTCTCTTTTGTCTCTGAGAATTATTGCAAAAATGTCTTTTATTATACCAAACTTTCAAGGCATAACTAAAATCTATTATGGTCACACACAATGTTAATTTATATTCATTCTGTTATTATTACTCTTGGGGAATATCTCATTGTTTGAATATAATTTTCCTAGAATTTTGTTTTGTTTTGTTTTGTTTGGAGGCCAGAGCCAGTGAGGCTAGGGCCTATTTCTGTTTTTGAAGGAATTACTACTGGAAGTACTTGGGGGAACATTTGGGACACCAGAATGAAACCTGAGTTGTCCTTATGCAAGGCAAAAATGCCCTAACCATTGAATCGTCACTCTTTTCTTTCTTATTTTCTTTATTTAAACATCTTGATTACATATATGATTGTGATTAGGTTTCAGTCATGTAAAGAACACCCCCTACACCAGTGCAACATTCCCACCACCAATGTCCCAAATCTCCCTTCATCCCATTCTACCCCCACCTGTACTCCAGACAGGCTTTCCAATTCACTCATTCACTCACATGATTATGGTAGTTCTCTGTGTAGTTATTTCTATAACTGCACTCACCACTCTTTGTAGTGAGCTTCATGAAGTGAGCTGAAAGTTCCAGACCTCCTCTCATTGTCTCTGAAGATTGTTGCAAAAATGACATTTATTTTTCTTAAAACCCATAGGTGAGTGAGACAATTCTGCTTCTCTCTCTCTCCCTCAGACTTATTTCACTCAACATGATAGATTCCATGTACATCAGGGGTTGCAAACTCGCGGTCCACGGGCCCTTTTGTGGCCCTCCATACAACATTTTGTGGCCCGCAGACGGCATTCAAATATCTCAGTATTCGCTATTATTCGCTTACTGCATAATTGCAATAAAAATCGCATTAGTAAAAAAAAATCGCATTAAATATTTGCATAACCCGAGCAGTTCCATTCGGGTATGCAAATGTTTAATGCAATTTTTTGCAATTTTTTTTTCTTACTAATGCGATTTTTATTGCGAATATTTGCTAAGTAAAATCCCTTATGCGGCCCTGCCTCACCCTGACTTTGCCTCCTGCGGCCCCCAGGTAAATTGAATTTGAGACCCCTGATGTACATCCATATATAGGAAAATTTCATGACTTCATCTCTCCTGATGGCTGCATAATATTCCATTGTGTATATGTACCACTGTTTCTTTAGCCATATGTCTGTTAAAGGCATCTTGGTTGTTTCCAGAGTCTGGCTATTGTGAATAGTACTGCAATAAATATAGGTATGAGAAAGGGGTTTTTGTATTGTATTCTTGTGTTCTTAGGGTATATCCCTAGGAGTGGAATAGCTGGGTCAAATGGGAGCTCAATTTCCAGATTTTGGAGGAATCTCCATATCGCTTTCCATAGAGGTTGGACTAGACGGCATTTCCACCAGCAGTGGATAAGAGTTCCTTTCTCTCCACATCGCCGCCAGCACTGATTGTTCTCATTCTTTGTGATGTATGCCAATCTCTGTGGTGTGAGATGGTATCTCATTGTTGTTTTGATTAGCATCTCCCTGATGATTAGTGAAGAGGAACATTTTTTCATGTGCCTTTTGGCCATTTGTATTTCTTTTTTATCAAAGCGTCTGTTCATTTCTTCTCCCCATTTTTTGATGGGATTAGATGTTTTTTTCTTGTAAAGTTCTGTCAGTGCCCTGTATCAAAACAGGAATAAAGACAGACCCTCAGATCAGTGGAATAGGCTTGAGTTCTCAGACAATGTTTCCCAGGCATACAAGCACCTAATTTTTGTCAGAGGAGCACAAGAAATCCTAAGTGAAGCAGGGAAAACCGTTAGCCACTTGCAAAAACAAGTGAACATAAGCCCCCCAGTTACATAATATATGAACGTTAAAAATCCCAAATGCGCTAAAGACCTTGATATCAAGTCCCCCATACCCTAAGTATATAGAACAACACGTCAGTAAAACACTCCATGACATTGAGACTAAAGGCATCTTCAAGGAGGAAACTGCACTTTCCAAACAAGTGGAAGCAGATATCAACAGATCAGAATACATTAATCTGAGAAGCTTCTGCACCTCCAAAGAAATAGTGCCCAGGATACAAGAGCCACCCATCGAGTGGGAGAAACTATTCACCCAACACCCATCAGATAAGGGGCTAATATGCAAACGAACTGTTACTCTTGAAAAGATTCACATTTTATGGACAAAATAGTTGACACGTGGAAGAACTTGGTTAGATTTTCTCCTTCTATAATCTAATTAAATGATATCTGAAAAACTTCTTAAATCTTTCAGCTCTTGGAATCTTCATGTGCTAATGAGCCATTTATTGCTGGAGACACAGACCAATGCAGGTGCTGTGCAATGTTTGCATCTAGCTGCAAATAGGCTTGATTTAAGATAATTGTGCACAATTTTGCAGAGTCTCCTGCACATCTCCAATGGAAAGCCCTGAGCACAAGGCTAGGAGTGTCCTTTGAATGACTACCAAATGTGTACCCCAAACTCTAAAACACAACATACAAAAATGATGAGGCATTTTGCATCCTCTCATAGATATGTAATTATTTAATATGATGACACTTCAAGTTACACACACAGTTTCTTACACCTACAAACCTTGCCACAAGTATTCATAACTTATTCTTACAATCATAGCTGTTTTCTAAAAGGTAATGTGGGATTAGTCTTTCTTAATAAACTAGAGGTAGCTACAATAGTGTTGTTACAGAGATAATGCCTTATATTCTGATCTGATGAAAATCACACCCGTATACCTGATAGTTGAAGAAACTGATTTTTGGTGTTCTGACACTCAGATTCTGAAAAGAAGGGTTCTACCATAGTTGAAATTTGAAAGTTTGTTAAGGATTTTGGGTTTATGGCTTATTCTTCAAGTCAATGTTCTTACTTAAAAATAAATGTCTCTTGCTTTTCTATATCTATTTCTCTTACCTTTTTCACTCTGGAAAAATCTATTCTTTTTCTCTCTTCTTGTATTTTATCTGATTAAGATGTGTATTTTCCGGGCCTGGAAGGTGGCGCTAGAGGTGAGGTGTCTGCCTTGCAAGCACTAGTGTAGGATGGACTGTGGTTCGATCCCACAGCGGCCCATATGGTCCCCTTAAGCCCCAGTGGTGATTTCTGAGCGCATAGCCAGGAGTAACCCCTGAGCGTCAAACGGGTGTGGCCCCCCCCCAAAAAAAGATGTGTATTTTGTCTTTTTCTCTCCCCTCACATATTTGTGAGATAGTTTTAATTAAAGCTGTCTTGCTTTATAAAGAAAAGGAAGGAAGGAAGGAAGGAAGGAAGGAAGGAAGGAAGGAAGGAAGGAAGGAAGGAAGGAAGGAGGGAAGGAGGGAGGGGAGGGGGAGGGGAGGGGAGGAGGGAGGGAGGGGAGGGAGGGAGGGAGGAAGGAAGGAAGGAAGGAAGGAAGGGAGGAAGGAGGGAAGGGAGGGAGGGACGGAGGGAGGGAGGGAGGGAGGGAGGGGAAGGAAGGAAGGAAGGAAGGAAGAAGGAAGGGAAGGAAGGAAGGAAGGAAGGAAGGAAGCGAAGGAAGAAGGAAGGAAGGAAGGAAGGAAGGAGGCGAGCAATAGTACAGCTGTAGGGTGTTTGCACCTTGCCAGCAGCCAAACATAGGCCAAATCCTGGTTCAATTCCTGGCAGCCAATATGGCCCCCAAGTCTGCCAGGAGTGATTTCTGAGTGTAGAGCCTGAGTTTGAGTTGACATCAAACACCCGCACCCCCCCCCCCCCAATAAAAGAAAATAAAGAAAGGAAAGGAGAAAAAGTATTGGGGTTGGATAGCTAAAACAGCAGTTAGGTATTTGCTTTGCATTTGGCCAATAAAAGGTTCAATTCCGGGGGCCAGCGAGGTGGCGCTAGAGGTAAGGTGTCTGCCTTGCAAGCGCTAGCCAAGGATCAGGACCGTGGTTCGATCCCCCGGCGTCCCATATGGTCCCTCCAAGCCAGGGGCAATTTCTGAGCCTTAGCCAGGAGTAACCCCTGAGCATTAAATGTGTGTGGCCCGAAAAACCAAAAAAAAAAAAAAAAAAAAAGGTTCAATTCCAGGTACCGCACAGCATTACCAAGAATAATGCCTGAGTGCAGCTTTTTGAACACTGCTGGGTTTTGTCCCAAAACAAAGACATACGAAATAATGTAAGGTTTTCTACAAATACTGGAAAGAAATATGAGGTTTATTTTCATATGCCACAGAAAATATCTAGAATGTCTTATCCTAATGTGGCACTAAGATGCAAAAACAAACAAACAAAGCAAAAAAAAAAGTTCTCCATTGCTTTGTGTTTATTGTTAGAATTACAAGGAGTTTCCTCTGCTGAGAAACCGAGAATGGGGGTCTTTGGAGAATTTAGGAAAGAGAAAATAATATAAAATGCCATTTTAGAAAATATAGGAAGAAAAATTAAATATAGAACTTTATACGTGTGTCTACATTTGTTTACAGGCATGCAACAGAGACCTAAAATCAATGTTTTCAGTATGGAATGAAGACTTTATATGTTTAATATCTCGGTTCTTTAATATATAAAGTTGGAAAAAGATAATGTCTATACTGTATGGTATTCTGAGCATTTAATTAGCTGCCACACACATATTCAACAGGACTTATATTTCTGGTATTTATGTTCAGTAGTCGATATTACAGTTGTTGGGTATTAGTTTTAATGATACCTACTAGATATATTTATTTTTCAGTGTTTATAAGAACTTCCAAATAAACTAATTTGGCTTAAATACATGGGGATAAAAATGGAAATAAAATTAATCAATGTTCTCAGACACTCAGGGGAGCTGATGGTGCAGTTTCAAATAGACAATCTCAACTGATGTCACAATTCTTCCTTAGGAGACCATCCCTTTCTGGTGAAGAAATTAAGCTGATTGGATATGGTCTGCTTACATTCTGAAAGGTAATTTATTTATTCAATCATCTATAGATTAGAAGGTCAATAAAAATATTACCTTTGAAAACGATTGTTACTCACTTTCATAACCATGTTTTCCCACATGTGAGCATTAGTCTATCTCTGAGCTACACCTTTGGAGCTTCCACTCACTTTTGTTGTTATTAATAATAATGGGGTCACATGTAGGCACTCAATTGCTAAGTCACATGTTCAAACCCTTATCTAACTGGTGCTTGCTTAAAACCTGAGTAACCACAGTTTACTTAAATTGATGCTTGAAAAATTAATCATGAATTGATATAAGTAGATCAGAGACCAGCCTATATCCTACCATTTTACTCAGTTTTCTGTTCACTACTTTGTTCTCTAGAAATCAAATGAGTAATTTCCACCAAATTTTGCAAACATACACTTCTTTATTTTTCAGGGCCAGTGATTGAATCCAGAGCCTTATGCACATAAAGTAAAGAAAAACTCTGGTCCACAAATACATATTTAGGAAACTTTTGTTTTGACAAGTTTTAAGAGAACTATCATAAAGCAACTTAAAATGAAAAGGATATGGAAATTAACACAAAGGAAATACAAGTGACTATTACAAAGGCAACATTACTTCGTGTTAATCTGCATCTCAGAGTTTGAAACTTTAGCAATATTGGTTCTGCATTATAGATAAGAAAATATTTATGATATGCTCTAGAGCACATGAGAGGAACCTGGAATTCCAAAATGCAGACATCTAACTCCAGAAGATGTTCTTCCTTTTAAAACATTCTTCACCTCCAATAGAAACTGAAAACACTTTACAGGTTGAAAGTCAGGCTTTTTCACTGGCTGAAAATATTGCTTGGAATATCCCTTAATAAAAATAAAATGCATTTATTTTACCTATAAAACATAAAAATAACATATGCATGTTACATTGGAGAATAAATGAGAAAATTTATGGAAACTTATTTTAAACTTTATAAATTGTCATCCTATAAGGATTATTTATATTGTCATGAGGAAAGATAGTATATCCCCTAATACACATATTTCTGATTAATTATTTTTAAGTGGTATTACATCCCATTTTTGATCTTGGAAAGACATACAAGTTAAAAAAATGCAATTTATATTCTTTAAAAATGCAATTTATACATTTGAAAAATATTTTCAGTATAAGACAGAAATATTAACTTGTAGAAATTTGAATATGAGCTTGGCAAATTGCAATATTGTTTTTAAACATATACTTAATATCAAAAGATTAATTTTAATTCAATTTTTTTGGTTTTGGGGTCACACCAGGCACTGCTCAAGGGTTACTCCTGCCTCCATGATCATAAATCGATCAGGGAAGGCTCGGGTACCTTATGGGACAGTAGGATTCAAACCTTCTGCATGAAAGGCAAACGCCTTACCTCCATGTTATCTCTCTGGCCCCTTAATTCAATTTTTAAAGACATCCTTGTATCTAGATACTTTTATGTTAGCTTTTATTTTACAATTCATATATTTTCCTAATTAACATTTTTGTTACTATTGGATGGGCTTAAAAGAGGACAGTCATTTGGAATTTATTTAATATTAGTCCCATGAGAAACAGCACAAAATAAAAAAGATAACATTAAAAGTGCTAAAAATAATTCTAATAATATACTTTGAGAATTAATTAATTGATTGCTTTTATTTTGTAGAGACCATGTATCAGTGGTCAGGGGACCATGTGAGTTCATGACAAATCCCCAGAGCTCATATATGTAAAATAACTCCTCTAATAATTTTGTTCCAATCCCTCCCAAGAGAATTTTTAAAGTAACTTTTACTTTTTCCAAATACAAAGTATCTGAGATTATCTTTAAATTTGATTCCAATAATGGAATGCATAAAGTACTAAATTAATGAAGTCATTTGGCAGCAGAAATTACAAGAAGATTCCATTATCTGTAGTTAATGATACTTTCAGGGGCCAAAACTTTTTGTCTATGTGAAGAAAATTAATTATTAAATATAAAATCTTCTTATTTTAATTATCTCCTTAAAATATAGTCATTTTGATATAGTATTTTTATGGCTATAAAAATGAAAAGTTGGCAATATATGATGGAATCTTTATACTTTTCATTAATAACTTTTACATATAAAAATTGGATTTTGTACTCTCGGGTGATGTATTAAACAGAATAATAAACTGCATTTAGTTTATATATACAGACATATACTACAAAATACTGAAACTGAAATACAATTTAAATCAATCAACTGAGTGGCTTCCAATCCTATGACTAATTCAGACTACTTTAAATTCTGAATTATCAAAACATTTGAATCTATTCTTGACTAGAAAATGATTCAATTAAATACATCTCCTAAGAATGTGGGCTGAATGAAGAGGGGGAGAATATGCAAGGGGTAGAGGTATCCTCAGCTTTGTTAGGTAAAGTGCTCACAGCCTTGAATATCCTGGGTGAAACTGGAACTCCCAAGCACCAAAGAACCCTAGTATTGAATCACTGGTTATTCAGGATTCTTGAGCTCTATGGAGGCTGTTGTGATAGCACAGCTATTCCCAAACAGATGTGATGGCCACTGTGGTCCATGGAAAAACAATCCCCAGTCACTGTCCTTCCTCAGCCTTGTATTAATAAATTTTCAGGTGTTTGAGCTTAATATTACTATAGTGGTGTGAACCCATGAGCGCTGTTTAGCATTAAAATATCTTTTAAATTTTTTCACTTAATCTATAAAAGAGCATTAAATACTTTGGCAATGTCTAGCATTTAAGTAAAATATAGCATTATTATATAATATAGGTAATTCAATCAAATATATAATGATAAATTTATTAATTTTATAGTATAATGGCTTATTTTCATACAGTGAAAAATATGTGTAAATAACTCAATGAGATGAAAAATATAGGTGTGGGTTCAACAGAAAATAAAGAAGAAAATATCAAGTTAGTTTCTTAATTATGTGGTGAAAAAATTGAAAGAAGTAAATTAAATGAAGTGATATTTTTTATTTAATCATGGAGATAATAAATAACAAATAATTTGTTCTGGGAAAAGTTCTTGAATTTCAAGCCCATTTTGTTTGTAGATGTGTGAACCTCAGCATGTTACATAAACAGATTTATTGTTCAGTGTGCGAAGAATAGTGTTCCCTTTCTGGTTGTTATAAAAAATAATATAAATAAATAAAGTGAAATATTGACAAATTTAATGACTCAATCAAGAACTCCTTAAGGGCACAGGAATAATAAAAATGTTAATCAAGAAAAAAATTTGATCTTTTCACCTTCAACAATTCTAAAGTACTTAAAAATTAACTTAGTATAACACAAAATATTTTTGCAAAAATATGTTTCATTTCACTCTTTTAATCTAGATTGCTTCATTAAAATAGACAAAGCAATTTTTGGTCAATATATCATTAATCATTATACTTTAATTTAAAAATTTCTTAGACTCACTTTTTGGCAACTCGTAGCTTTTATGTTGAATTCAACATATTCTCAACTTCTCATAGAAGTCTTTCTGGAGAGGTCTCACAATTGTCAAAGATGCATTTTTTCCATGTTGTTCTGATGCAGTCCCCTTGACATTCTTTTTTAAAATATTCTTAAATGTGATTCCATTCCAATCTTTGTCTAAAGAAATAATTCCCCATTATCACTACTCTATATATAATCGACTCATCAGGTCAACTAAATTTTGTGCTTACTTGATTTATTTTTTCTCTTTTTATGAGGCATTGTGTTTTACAATAATTTTAATGATAACAATTTATATTTTGTTCCAAAAGCATACCCCCTACAAGAGTGTGTGCTTCTCTCCAGCATTATTCATTTGTATCTTCCTTTTGGCTAAAACAAACCTCTCAGTCTTTGTTATTGTTGTATGACACAGAACAATATAAATTTTTATCCCTTTCATTATAAGATTTAATTTTATTTTTAAAACAAGAGTAGTATTTCCTGAGTATATATGCAATATGTTCTGCCTACTCATTTGTCATTGTCATTAAAGTTTAGTAAGTGTCTTGCTTATTGGAAATAGTGATGTAATGCACATTTATTGCTGATGGGAAAGTTATCTGGATCAACTCATGTAGAAAAATATATGAGGATGTCTCAAAAAAGTAAGAATAAATTTACTGTATGACCAAGCAATTCCACTGCTTGGTGTATATCCCCAAAACACACAAACACACATTCCAAAGGACATATACACACCAATATTTATTGCAAACTTATCACCTTAGCTAGTATATGGAATCAACTTATTTGTCCAATAATAGATGTGTGGATAATGAAGTTGCTGTATATAGAATAGAATACTATGTACCTGCAAGAAAAGATTAAATTAATTAATTTTCTGCAACTTGGATGGAATTGGAGGATGTCATGTTGAGTTAAATAATTCAAAAAAAGAAAGAAATATTGGATGGATTCAATAATTTATAGTAAGTGACAAGGTAAAGCAGAGCATCAAAGGGGGTTTTCTAGATTACCCTGGAAAATGGACTATTGAATTAATTGTATGAAAGAAAGAAACTTATGGGAGAAAACCAGTAGTGACATGTGAAGCATAATGGCCCAGAGAAGAGACCTCAGTATTATATAAGTATGTCTTTGAAAAATGGCACCAACCAATCTAAAAGCAGGAGATCAAAACTATGATAACCATACTTTAAAAATGTGCCTGCCTGTGAGACTGAATGAGGAGTGAAAGGGTGAAGGGTGGCATTGAGGGAGGGAAGTTGAGACCTATAACAGAAAAGGTGTTGGAAAATTGTATAACAGAAACTCAACTTTGAATAACTTTGTAAATCACTATGCTTAAATTAACATAAATTAATAAAAGTTTTTAAAAGAAAATATAACTGAACTGTCACCTTTTATTCCCTGTCATATTTCCTTATCAGAACTACATGAATTAACTCAATGAAATAAGAATCATTTCATTCAGTGAAGATGTTTTTACTTCAAATTTATTAATGATTTTTATATTTTATTTATCCACATGAATATAAATAAACTGTGTGTTCCCTCTATAGTTCATGTGGCCTTTTTTAATTTTGTAAATTTATTTCATGATATTCTCTGTTCTATATTGCAAGCATGTCTTGCATGAAAAGAAACTTATTATTTCTAAGAATGGGTCTTCATTATTATTAAGTCTAAGCTCAGATGAAGCTTTCTCAAAATTAGTTTTCCTAAACATTTGTAGGGTTAATTTTGTATGCAAGTATTCAAGCCTAAATGAAGTCAAGAAATACACAAATAAACTAACTACACTCTCACCTATTGTGACAATGTTAATGAGTAAGAGAAGCAGAATGCTTCTCTCAATTACAGGCAGGGGATGGGGAAAGAGAGAAATGAAGGGCATTGGTGGTGGGAATGTTGCACTGGTGAAGGGGGGTGTTCTTTTTATGACTAAACACCAACTACAAACATGTTTGTAATAATAGTGTTTAAATAAATATATTATTTAAAAAAATAAAGAACTTATTCACATAATAGAATTAGACAGCATAAGGTTGAAATGGTGGTTAATTCTATTCTGTTACTCAATTATCTCTGAGAAAGAGAAAGAGTTTGACTTTAAAGGTTACCTCAGAGTAAACAGGGCACATTTTCTAGTTGAATTATCTCTCTTAAGGCAGCTTTTACAGAAATTCAATACAAAATTTCCAGTTACTTATCCTTGGCTTAAATTTAGTCTCATAACAAAGAAAATTGATAAATATTTAAACCTTAAAAATTAAATCAGGATGTTTTAAGGAAAGAGAAAATTTAATATATATGATGGACAGCATTTGGCAGTCTTGACAATATACTATATGAATTATCACCATTTTCTCCCCTGGGTATTATTGATAGTAAATGTTCTTTTATTTCCTCTTCTTCTAGAAATAGACTCAGGACAATTTTTCAAGGAACAGAATTTCTTCCCAACACTTTGTTCCTCTTCTCCTCGCTGTTTCTCAGACATCTCCTCTTGCTAGGCATCTAAATTCAAACTTTAAATACTAGAGTGGTAACAATATTTTATCGAGGAAAGAAAGTGATTTCATTTCCTTAAATTCTAATTGATGAAGACATTTCAAATCTCATTTGGCAAGAGAGCACAGTTAGCAAATAATAAGTTGGAGGAGGTTCTCTAGAGCATACTTGTATATGCCAACTGGAGGTTGGATTTAAATAATTAGTGGAATCACCATTTATCTGTTAGAAATGTGATATTTCTACTCTGCACATTACTGCCTCGAAGATTAAATCCAGAAAGCTTGTGTTCCAGGGACTCTAAGATCTACTTCTTAGATTGAGCCATAGGGAAAATTTACCTTCAGTAGAAAGTCAGAAGTAGTGTTGGTAAAATGGAATCATTATCTGAGGAAAAAAACACAATTAACAACCTCCTAGTGGAAAAGCAAGACTTACTAATGAGCACAAAACATTAGTCAGAACATTTTTTTCTGGTTTCACTCACAAAATGTGGCACATGTTTTTAAAAAATATATTTCCACGGTGGTTATCTCCGCCCTGTTCTAATTCGAATAGGAGCAATCAGTAATGATGGATCCTGGGGGAATTAGACACACCACAGTTTATTTCATCTAAAAGTTCTGCAGTGGGAGTAAGGAGTTATTCTTTTCTAACTAAACAGAACTTGAGACATAGGCTGTATAAGACAAGATAGAAAGAAAGGAAAATTTATTATGTCTTGCTGCACCACCTGCCTGAAATCTGATTATATGCAGAATTTTCTAAACTGAAAACACAATGATTGGCTATTAAATTAATGCCCAAAGTTGTTTCATATTACTTTTTCTTTTATTATTTTGGCACGGTGGAAACAAATATTAAGCTTTCTTCTTTGATAAGCTGATATTTTTATCATTACTTATTTGTTCCTTTATAAAAATTTACTTTTTGTTTTGTGGCCACACCCTGTGATGCTCAGGGGTTACTCCTGGCTATGCACTCAGAAATTGCTCCTGACTTGGGGGACCATATGGGACACTGAGGGATTGAACTACGGTCAGTCCTAGGCTAGCAAGGGCAAGGCAGAAACTTTACCGCTTGTGCCACAGCTCCAGTTCCTAAACAATCTATTTTATATGTTCCACTTACATTTTTACCTACATGTATTATTTAAACCCCCAATTAAAATGTACAAAGTGTAATGAAACAAAGTTAACTATTAAAACCATCCAGATGTTACCTTATTGATTTTGTATCTGTCACTAAGAACTGGAAGTTTTATAGAACTTTTCAAAAAAAAAAAAAAGATTTACTCTTTTGGCCCAGATCATTCTATTTTTGTGCCATGAATATAATTTTAGCATTCTTCTTTATGACAGCTTCTGACATGGGTCACTCAATACAAGACTCATCACCACTTCCGTGTTTGCTGACATCTTTCAGACAATTGAACTGCACAATTGTATTGATCCATAAATAAATGGCAGATTGTTTGACTGACAGATTTTGGTCATGTTAAAATTACAAAATGAACCCAACAATACTATTACTAACAGAAAGGTAAATGGAATAGATGGTAAGTTTTGCTGGAAAAAATAAAAAGGAACAGCAAGATTAAGATGTCATGTAATAATTGCATTCATAAATCTGTATGTTATGATTTGGTAAAAAGCAGATTTTTTTTTTTACTTTTAAAGGATGATATTTGTAAATTTTGGAAAATCTAATATTGAGGAGAATAAGAATCACAAAGAGGATAATTAAAAGCCTCTGGGCTATTTACTACTTTAACAGTTGATTATGAAAAAGAAGATACAATATACACTCTAAAATATCTAAATAAAGTTTGGAGAGATAGTATTAGGATACTGTTAGTAAAAAGGTGAATTCCGGGACTAGTACAGAGGTTATCCTTCCTTTTGTCTAACCTGAATTCACTCCCTGGCATCATCTGGCTTTTGGAGTATCCATGTGCATAGCCCCAAAGTAACTTGAGCCCTTCTTGGTAGTATTTGAAAAAAGGAAAAGAAAAAGAAAGAAAAAAGAAAGGAAAAAGGAAAAGAAGGAAGAACGAAGAAAGAAAGAAGAAAGGAAGGAAGAAATAAATAGAAAGATGAAACAAAGATAAAGAAGAAAGATGATAGATGACTATGATAGATGATAGATAGATTGATAGATGATAGATGATAGAAAGATAGACAGATGATAGATAGATAGATAGATGATAGATAGATAGATAGATAGATAGATAGATAGATAGATAGATAGATAGATAGATAGATAGATAGATAGATGATAGAAAAATTTCTAAGTAAAAAAATAGCATAGAAAGTAGAAAATTGTGATACATTAAGAATTAAAGTCAGGGCTGGAGAGATAGCATAGCGGTAGGGTTTTTGCCTTGCATGCAGCAGATTTACAATGGACGATGGTTCGAATCCAGCATCCCATATGGTCCCTGGGCCTTCCAGGAGCAATTTCTGAGCACAGAGCCAGGAGTAACTCAAGAGCCACATGGCGTGACCCCCCAAAAAACAAACAATAAAGTATTAAAGTGAAAGTTCACAAAAAGATTAATTGAGGGGCTAGAGAAGTAGCAGGTGGTGCTCATGCTTTAGCTCATGGAGGGTCTAACCCAATCCACACATCAAAGCTATTGCCTAGTACAGAGCCAGGAATCACCTAGAAGTTCTCTACCAGACAGAGCATAATGAACCATAAGATTCAGAGTAGAACTAAAGCACCTGACATAATAACCCAGACCCCACTCAAACTATCAATTTGTTATGTAAGAAATGGAATGTGTCTGAGGAATTTTTCTAGCTTTCTAAGTTAAAGAAGCTTGATATGTGTGAGTATGAGAGAGTGAGAGGAAGAATAGAGAAAAAGAGATTAGATTGGTGTATAATTACAAGAATTCCTAGATTTTATAGGGCACTGTCAAAATTTTCTTGGTCAAGACAAAATTTTGTATTAATTTGCATATAAACCAAAGTCATGCAAAAAAAGTAACGTTATAAAATTCAGATTTCAAGGGGCCGGAGAGATAGCATGGAGGTAAGGTGTTTGCCTTGCAGGCAGAAGGATGGCATTCAAATCCTGACATCCCCAATGGTCCCCCCTGAGCCTGCCAGGAGAGATTTCTGAGCGTAGAGCCAGGAGTAACCCCTGAGCACTACCAGGTGTGACCCCAGAAAAAACAAAACAACAAAACAAACAAACAAACAAAAACAAAAATCAGATTTGTGAATATCAGAAATTTCTATAAACAGTTCAATATCCTTATACTTATTTGACTTGGATTTTTCAGTGAAGGATCATATTTTATTCTGAACCTTCTTTAACTTAGCAGACTATGAGGTACCAAAATGCAGAATAAGTTATAACACAACCAGAGTCATTCAATCAGATCATAAAAAGAGCTGGAACTCTATGTGAAAATGAGACGTTTTTATCTATTCAAGAAGTTATTATTGTCTTTATGTTTTTCTCTTTTCAAAAAGTTATAAATCTTAGTGAAGAATTCTTACCCTGAGATTCTATTTTGTTGTTAAGGATTAATCATGACTAAAAAAGCCTAGCTGGTAAAATTTTAAGTATGATATATTCATTAACTTCTGTGTTTAAATCAAGTATCATTGTTTATCTTTGGTTTTACTTGCAAATTTAAATTTATATAATTCAACCTGGAAGTGACAAATCCATGAAATGGGAATAAATTAATTTTATATCTATTCTCACACTTTCATTTCCTTTCACATGGAAAGTATTTAAAATTTACTGTAATTTCAGTTCAGAGAATTCCCACATACTTATAAGTGTTATGCACCTTATCTTTTCTGGCACTTTTGACCCAAAACAATGTCATCTTTCTAGCTTTCAAAAAAAATAAAAAATGTGTATGCTTTATTCTACTGAGTTTATATATGTGTGTTGTTGCTGGCATTATCATTTTCTTGTCAATAGTATTCTAGCTCTATTCTTGAGTCTGTCATTTTATTCCTCTATATTTCTGTTGAAATTTGAATGGAGAAGTTTCTCAGGTATCATTCAAACATATATGTATTCTAGATATTATATTTTAATGTGATAAGAAACTGTATGCTTATAATAATATTAGCAGATTTAGAAGTTATTTATAAACTATTTACCTCAACTTCCAAGCAATCATAAAAAAGATTATGTGAGGGACGAGAATGGTAGTATAGCCCGTAGGTCATTTGCCTTATATAAGATTGACCAAAGTTGAATCCCAGGTACTCCAGATGGTACCAAAAACTCACCATAAAGATTATCTTAAATAACATGGAACTATCTCAAGAACTTGGAACTAATAGTTTATTCACTGATTCATATCTAGACATACTTTCTCCTTGTCATTACATTTTAAAATTTCATCTGAATTCTAATTTCATCAACTTAAAACTAACATTTTAATGTTCATCATTTGGAGTTTGTATGTTGTAGTCTCTTTGCTTCTTCAGTAGAGACCACATTTCCTCCACAGCAATGGCCAAGAAACTCCAATCCATGGGTTAATTCATCATTGCTCACAAAATATGTCTTTGATCTTATGTGTATATGCATAGTACACATATTCACAGTATTTATGAACCAGATGCCAGAGTATCAATCACAACTGCAGAATCAGTCAGGTCTCCATAAGAGAAAGTTGTCATACCCAGGCTTTTAGGGTCAAGCAAACTTGAGGGATTCTATTAGAAAAAGCACATGATGTTTGAATTCAAAGTCGAGCCTGGAGAGATAGCACAGTGGCGTTTGCCTTGCAAGCAGCTGATCCAGGACCAAAGGTGGTTGGTTCGAATCCTGGTGTCCCATATGGTCCCCCATGCCTGCCAGGAGCTATTTCTGAGCAGACAGTTAGGAGTAACCCCTGAGCAACGCTGGGTGTGGCCCAACCCCCCCCCCCAAAATTTAATTCAAAGTTAAAGTACCATCTCTTTCAATCTAGTAAACAAACTCAATACAGTAAGTTGACAACACTCAACAAATAACAGTACTTTATTGTAAATTGCACCATTAATTACCAAAGGAGTCAGTAGTTATTTATTTTAATTATAATACCCTGTTTATTAAAATAAAAACTAATTTAACTTTGTTTCATTGAAAATCCTTAATATCTAACTTATAACATTATAACAAATATAATCTTAACATTATAACAAATAAGACATGTCTGAGAAAATTTTTAAAAGCCTTTTGGTGTTTAAAATAAAAAGCTTTATGCAAAGAATCTGTGGCCTTTGAATAATTAACAGTATTTTTTTAAAGTCTATTCTAGGTTCCAGGTGATTATTTTTATATATACTCCCTGAACTTTTTAAATAATCAAAAATGTCAGTTATGGTAAAAAAAGAAATGACTCGAAAAGTTCTCAGACAAGTAACATACATTGGGGCTGGAAAGATAGCACAGCAGTAGGGCATTTGCCTTGTACGTTCGGACCCAGTACAAACCTAGTTTGAATTCCCGGCATTCCATATAGTCTTCCGAGCTAGGAATGATTTCTGAGCTCAAAGCCAGGAGTAACCCCTGAGAACAGGTTGGCGTGGCCCCAAAAACAAACAAACAAAAAACCCAAAAGAACAAAAACAGGGGCCGGAGAGATAGCATGGAGGTACTAAGCGTTTACCTTGCATGCAGAAGGTCTGTGGTTCAAATCCCGGCATCCCATATGGTTCCCTGAGCCTGCCAGGAGCGATTTCTGAGCATAGAGTCAGGAGTAACCCCTGAGCACTGCCAGGTGTGACCCAAAAACCAAAACAAAACAAAAAACAAAGACAAACAAAAAGAACAAAAACAAACAAGAAAAAGAACATACCTTGGGGCTGGAGCAGCGGAACAAGCTACAAGCTGTAAGGCTTCTGCCTTGCAAGAGGTAGCCTAGGATGGATTGAACTTCGATCGCCTAAGGTACAATTTGGTCCCCCAAGCCAGGAGTGATTCTGAGTGCATAGCCAGGAGTAACCCCGGAGCGTCAACGAGTGTTGAAATACACCTTAAGCAAACAAACAAAAAACAGGAGTAATGAAAATGTCAAACTATAGTGTCTTATAAAATTTACTCCATAATTTCCATGACAGTTGACTTCCTAGAGCAACAATAACCTACCTTTGACTTACATACAGTAATCAGTAAACATAACAGAATCTTATTTCAAGATTGTAGACATATTGATCTTACTATGTTGAAGAACTTTCATTGCTCAGTACTTAAAACTCCACTAAATTCAGTAGTGATGTCAATGCCAAATGCTACTGTTTTAATTCACCCATCTGCAATCCTTTGTACTTCATTGGATTCTTTCCAAATTTTGCATTACAAATGTCATTCATACAAAATCAGAGCAGTGATATTTTAGGATGATAGTGCTCAGTTCTTTTATTTTCTGACTTTTTATAACTTGAGACACTGATATTTACATTGGTGTTTACAATAGGCTATCAAACATCAATGTTTGCATGCCCAAACATGCAATGACCAATCCTATGACCTTATTCCTCACCTAGATACCCTCTAACAGTAGAGTCAAGTTTTTGCTTTTTGCTTAAATAGTAAGTAAAGAAGTTAAATTAGATTTACAAAGTTGTTGTAAAAAAATTACCACAAACATGGTGAATTAATATAACAGGAATTTATTTTCGTAGATGACTGTAGGCAACCATCAAGGTTGGCGTTATCAGCCAGCTTCCTAGAATTGCAGGTGGGTATGTTTCTTGCTTCTTCCAGCTTTAGGTGACTATTAGTCTTACTTAATTCATGGTTTGTGAATACTTGGCCTTCACCCTTATATAATCTTTGCTTTCTGTGTGTGTGGAGAATATTGGCATTAACTTAAGATGATCACTTCATCGAAGAAAAATATTAAAGTATTTCATCTGGAAAGACTTTCTCCAAGTCATTTTACATGCATTAATTCTAGAAATCAGGAAGTAGGCGTGCTTTTTGCATCATGTGATCCACTTGGTACAGAAAGTAATGAAACATGTTTTTGGAGTTATACATCTTAGATGCACATATGAAAAAATAATAGTCTTAAAGCTTTAAAAAATTCTGGGTTTTTTTTGCCTCAATGTTGAGGAATGCTGTGATATCTTCACTCAGAATTCAGTGTCAGATTGCTTAATGTTATTTGAACACTACATTGTGAATTTTTCCCATATTTTAAGCAGGAATATTAATCTCAGGACTTCAAAATTAAATCAATAAAGCTTATACATTTTGAGTTATTATATGTTTTAGTGGTAATATTTTAGCTTTTTGTTTGTTTTGGAGACACACCCAGCAGCACTCAGAGGTTACTCCTGGCTCTGCACTCAGAAATAACTCCTGGCAGGCTCAGGAGACCATATAGGATGCCGGGAATCAAACCCGGGTCTGTCCCTGGTTGGCTGTGTGCAAGACAAAAGCCCTACCACTGTGCTATTTCTATGGCCCCCAGTAATATTTTAGTTTTTTAAAATCCTTCTGAAGTGATTTGAGAAATAATATAAAATACTTTGACCAAGGTCCCACCAAGAGTGATCCCTAAGCTCAAAGCTAGGAGTAGAATCTAAACACAGTAGGGTGTGGTTCAAAAACCAGTAAATAAATATATCTGTGTGTATTTATCCTGTTTAATTTTATTTCTAAATATATTTTAATGTTTCTGAAATAATTATAACTTTCTTAAAAAGTGAATTGTACCTATATATTTATACACTTTAAAATTGTAGCAAAATTTGAAACAATTAGAAAAATATATTTAACCCAGAATATATTTACATGTACAATTTAGAAAATTATGTTCTGTCCATATTGTTTTCAATAAAACTTTTAGTAAATATTTGCCAAAGTTTAATTTCATTAACAACATAAATGAGAAAAATACAACAATTATAACTTTAGTTTTATAGTTTAAGAAAAATAAGTGGTAGGGTCATATAAAATTGAAAATTTATTAATAATAATTAAATACTAATACATTTGAGGAATGGATAATTTTTTTGTTTGTTTCTTTGGTATTTGGGCCGATATTTGATGGTTCTCTGGGATCACTCCTGCTGGTTCTAGTGTAGTAGTAGTGGTAGTGGTTCATAAGTAGTCACGAATCAAGTCAGGAATCAAGCCGTTTTGTTTTGTTTTGTTTTGTTTTGTTTTGTGCCACATCCTCAGGATATTTTATGCTCAGAAGTTACTCCTGGCTATATGCTCAGAAATCGCTTCTGGCTTGGGGGAACCAGATGGGACACCAGAGGATCCAACCATGGTCCGTCTTAGGCTAGCCCTTGCAAGGCAGATGCCTTACTTATAGCGCCACCTTTCTGGCTCCAGAATCAAGCCTTGATTGGTTGAGGTCAGGTGCCTTAACCACTAGAGTATTTTTCCATCCATAAAATTAGATATTTTAAATTTAAATTAATTGCGGATATTATTTTTTCAAGTCAAGACAGAAAGTGTTTACCAAGTAACTAAAGGAAGATTTTATTGTATATTTAAGTATAAAGCAGATTATAAAATACAAATGATACATTTTTAGACAAATACCTTAGTCAGTCAGGAAGATAATTTAGACTTTATTTTTCAAGAAATATATACATAATAATCCTATTATAAGAACTTTTTTCATTTATTTTTAATTTATATTTCAAAAATCATAATTTTGTTAAAAATTAAGCAATGTTCATGAAGCTTTGGAGGGCCCTTCACAGTGAATTTCAGTACACTGCCTCAATGCCGGAGTCCAAGAATGTATTGCTACTCAGACTCATGCTTGCTGGAAAGTTTAGGGCCTCTAGCACTACTCCTATTGATACCTGGAGGACCAAGTAGAACCAGGGACTGAAATCAGATCAGTTGCATGTGCCTTAACCCTGTGCTATTTCTCTGGTACCTGTTATTTATTTCTAATAATAAATAACTTAGTTTTTATTCATAGAAGGTATAAAAATTATACATAGATGTCATAAGACTTGATCAGTATATTCAATACTGCATTATCAACAATAATTTTATTCATTTTATCTTATCAAATAATGTTCAAGATGGTAGGTCCCTTCAGAGATTACTGGACTACTGAACTAGTAGTTAAATCCAAGAACCTAAGGATCTGATGCTCCAGTTCTCAAGGATCAGAACTCCAGTTCTGCACTTCAGAAATTAGTTGGACCACCTGGATGGTATTAGGTACCTCCATGGTCACCCTTAGGTGCTTGTAGCAATAAGAGTGTTGGAAGTGAGCCTAGGTTGAGAATATTAAAGGCTTGTACTCTACCTGCTATACTGTCTTTTGGACCCTCAAGTAGTTTTTTTTCACTTCGTGAACCACATCTAGTTGTGCTCCAGATTTATTTCTTCCCTATGCTCAGGGACACATCTGGGAAGACTTGGGGGCCCATGTGCAATGCCACAAAGGAACCTGTGTTAGCTACTTGCAAGGCATAGCCCTTATCTGTCCTCCACTTATGGATTTATCTTTTGGTTTGGAGCCACACCCAGCAACACTCAGGAGTTACTCCTGGTTCTATGCTCAGAAATTACTCCTTGTAGTTACCTTATGGGATGCTTGGGGATCAAACTATGATGGGCCAAGTTCAAGGCAAATGTCCTACCAGTTCTGCTATTGTTCTGGCTCCCCATACTGCTTTATAAACATTCATATCAAGGATAAAGAACTAACACATATTCATGAAATTCAAAATAAAATAAAGTTAAATGAACTAAAGGCAACATTCACTCCCTGATAAATGGTTAAAATTTATATTAAATATAAGTTGTTCAACAAGTACATTATGTTGACATTTAAATGAAAGCAGAAAAAAAATGTCCCTACTTTTTTTTTTTTGTGACTGAAGTTCATTACACAGAATTATTTACGATACATAGTGACAATGAATGAAGGACAGTCCCACAACCAATGCTATCCTCCCTCTACTCTTGCTCCCAGCATGTCTCCCACATCTCCTTCCTTTACCCCCCAGAATCCTAGTGCAAATGGTCTCTGCCTTACAGCTTGTTATAGGTTGGGTATATATTCTGTTTGATGTTCCAGTCTGGTCTTTTTTTTTTTTATTTACACTACATGTTCATATGACTGGTCCTGGTATCATTCTTTTTCCCCCTCAATTTATGAGGCTGAATGATTCAAATTATGCTATTCTGTTGGAGGTAAAAAGGTTAAGGAAAAGAGGAGAAAAAAATTGGTATCAACTACTAAAAAAATAAATAAATCACCGAATAATATCCACAAAAGTGAAAAAGAAAGAAAAAAGTGGAAGAAAAAGGAGAAGGAAAATAATATCAAGAAAAAACAAACAAAAAATAAAACAAAACACCAGAAAAAGTGCTGCAGTGGCAGGGTTTGTGTTATCCCACCTTTTTTTCTTTTTGTATAGGCACAGCAAGTATTGGGGAAGGAAGGAAATTCCCGTGGCCTAAGAGACTCAGGGTTTCTCCACTCTTGAAGCATATTGTCATGGGAACAACCACTGGCTCCATACCTTCTCATTGCCATTGCCATATCCAAAGGTTTTTTTCTTTTTTTGTGGTGTCAGGAATTTTTCTTCTCTGTTGTGGATGAGAAAATAAGGCCACTATAGCAAGCAATCTTGGTATTTGCGCAGGTCCTAGGACAGGGCCTAGGATAGAGTCTTTAAGGTTCTAAGGTACTGTTCCACCATTGTTGGTGTGTTCAGTTTTCTGTATCATGTACTTCATGTTTTCGCTCGTTCCCTAAGCTGAAGTCTAGAAAATTATGGTTCCAATGGTTCTACTCAGTCTCTGATGTCAGAATTGAGCCTCTGTACTAAGAAGTCTTGATTTTTGTAAAAGACCTGGGCTATAGCCTAGGGTAGGGTTTTCCTTAATAGTCTCAAGGTATGTTCTGTTCAGTCACAGTTGTCAAAGTCAGTCTTCTGTAGTTAGTGCTCTTATTTTTCATAGTTCAAAGGACGATACATCTTCTGATTTCCACTTAGTGTTAGGTTATTTGATAGGACTTCCTGGTCTTAGGTCAAGTTCGCAGTTCCTCGCTGTCCTCGTTGTCATATTAACACTGGCACAAGTATATCTCCCAATGCAGCTTAGTTCCTGGTGTTGTTGCATGGATTTGTTTCAGTTCTAAGTCTGGGATCTGGGATTTGAGAATGAACTAACACTGTCCAATCTCGTGGAGACTGAGTTGTATCCACATGACATATGTCCAGGATGGGAGGCACCCTTGTATAAATAAAGTGTTAGTTCTTATCCTAGAAGATAAGATCTGTGTCTGAGTCTATGATTTCCCCTTATTTACTGTGCCTATACAAAAATGTATGGTGTTCTTTTGTATTGCTGGTGCTATTCCAGGTAAGGGTGACAGGCTAGGCTACACGTACAGTATCTGTGGTGTGGTCTGAGCTTTTATTCCAGGCAAGACATTTTCTTGGTTTTTGACCAAGCAGCACCAAAACTGGTGAGGGTAGAGAAAATATGTATATATAAAAAATAGAATATATAGATAAAATTGAGATATATAAAAAGGAAATTGAGAAAAAATAGGTAAAAAGATATTTGAAAAAAGAAAGTGATTGGGAAGGCTATCTGTATGTTTAGGAATACATATCTTAAGATACATTATTATAAAAGTATTAAGCTAACCTAGGCAATATAGACCTCCCAATTAGGTCTTCTGAGATATTCTTGTGGGGAGCGAAAGCCAAGGTAATTTTTTGTATCACAGACTTTGGTCTAGAGTTTAAGATATGATTTGTGGCATTTCAGAGTCCTATAGTGTCCTTGAGCTGGGGGTTTTGCTGTAGCTGAATCCGGTATCATGCAACCGTCCACGATTTGAAGGGGGTGAGAGGGGTCACAAGCTTGACTCAGGAGGCTTATTGGTTGTGGTTTCTTGCTGAGACACAAGATGAGGGATCAAGAGTGTGTTGTTCATTGAGAAGCTGGATGGTGGTCTGTTGGGAAGGAGGTCAGTCTTGGTGCATAACTAGTTAAAAACTGACGGTAAACAGGGTTAAATAAGGGGGAGATAACAAATCCAGGTTGGGATATGGGGGGTAGAAAGGTCTCTGGGTATGGAAAGGCAATATAGAAGAAGGGCTCTATACATTGTATAGATAAAATGTTTAAGGCTAAGGCTAGGTAGTCAGAGAGGACAACTGTATAGAAAGTAACGTTTACTTAGACACTGATTTTAGAGATCTATTTGAGTGCTATCCTCCATACATAGGATATTCCATTTCCTTACCTACAAATATTCAAGAATTAGAATATTTTTGGACTATGTTAAAAAAGGGTATATGTTGCGCGAGCGCATCTGCACCAGCGCGATTTAGAAAAAGGTTGAGATAAATCTGCTTTGGCTAGCTGTCTGGGGGTTCTTTGGCTAGCTGTCCAGCCCAGTGCCCACCACATACCAGTGCAAGGGACCAACTCCTGGCATATGGCTTCTCCAGACCCAGCTCTGCCTCTGTAGCTTGGGAATGAATGGATAGGGGCGGAGTTTTGCTCCACCCCATCCCATCCCCCAAGGCCCAGGTTACCAGATCAGGCCTGAAGATCCTCTGGCGTGGGGGGAATCTGGGTTCCAGGGTCCCTAATTTTAATTAACAAAGTTAAGAATAGATAATAGAACAATTGAGTGTAAATTTGTTCTACAACTGGGTTAGCTTCAGAAAGAAACAGAACAGAGAGCCAACTGTAACCAATAATAGGGAAGCACATATGACTCTGAAAAAGAGAAAAGCAGAGAAATATTCAATACCCCACCTCCACACCAAATCCGTTCAGTGCCATCTCCTAGGATTTATGAAGAATGTTCTATGGTGTTCTGATACTGCAGATATATTTCAAATTTTAAGTCACACTTAATGGTTTGCTCAGTTTGAAAGTTCAATGTAACATAAAAGCAATCATAGACCATGTGTCGGTAAATGAACACTGCAGTATTCTGATACAGCTTTATGATGAGCCTTGACATTAAAAATTATGTAATTGCTACACATCCTAAAACATTGTCCTTTTGACTTTTTATTTGGCCAACATGAAATAATATATATATATAAAAGACTGGTGAAGACCTATGAATTGGATAAGCAGGACAAAGTTTATTAGTTCCTGAAACTACTCTCTTTCTATCCACATTTAGTTAAAATAAATGTCCAAAAAAAAAAAAAAAACACATATCATTATCTTGAGTCATAAAGGCAGATTGAGAAAGAAAGGAATGTTTGTCATACCTTTATGTTTGTCATACTTAATATATTTGTTGTATCTTCTTATTGCTGAGATAGCAAACTGTCCAGAATTTCAGTGTCACTATAACTACAAAGTTTATTTCTCATTTATGTCACACATCAGCTGCTATTCTGCAGGACATGCCCTCTGCTCAGAAGCCCTGTCAGAAAGAGCTACACTTACCTTGATTTTTTTTTTTACTGAGCAAGAATAAAAACATGCAGTGAATGTCACTTAAAGTTTCAGCTTAGAGAGAGCAAGTCATTTAACCAGCCAAAGGAGGAAAAGAAAGGTTTAGGGAAGCTCTTCAAATCACATGGAGACAGAAATGGACATGAAATTGGATAGAAGCAAGGACTGTGGATCTCTAGAAATATACACATCTTTCACACTAGACACAGTAGATAAGTTAAAAAAAAAAAGAATCCAAACCAAATGTAATATACAGTTATAGATGTGTTTTCTAAAATTTAGAAAGCTACTGAGTAAAACATAATATGCTAAATTTTAATTTGAAGTTGAAAAGAAAGTGAACCCGGAAAGTGTAATAAGATAAATTGTAGCTTTATTAGTTATGGAAATTTCTAAAATGGACTAACTAATATGGACTTAGTAATAACTAATGGAATAAATGATTAAATTTATATTATTTGTAAGGGTACATTATATGGGTTATTTTTACTCTGCTTTTGAAATCAATAAGTAATGCAATTTAAAGTGAGAAAAATCAAGGTTATTTTCTACTTTCACATGGTCTAGCAAAATATTAACTATATTATCAATTTTACTCTTACATTTTCTACAAATTAAAATTTTCTTCCTACCAAAATAATTTACATTGTTCCAGAAATTAAAACAACTTAAATTCTACTAGAAGTAAAAGACATCTACCAATTTATCTCAATAGATGGGTCTGTGATGTCTTATCTTACATTTTTGCCCTAAAATAGTTTGTAATTTCCGGGGTCGGAGAGATAGCATGGAGGTAAGGTGTTTGCCTTTCATGCAGAAGGTCATCGGTTCAAATGCCGGCATCCATATGGTCCCCCGTGCCTGCCAGGAGTAATTTCTGAGCATGGAACCAGGAGTAACCCCTGAGCACTGCCGGGTGTGACCCAAAAAACACCAAAAAAAAAAAAAATAGTTTGTAATTTCCAAGAATTAGAAGCAGAAACAAAGGTTTAATATAAGGTTCTGTTTTGTGATTAGTATGGAGGACTTTACTGCTTTTAATTTGTATTCTGTATCCACTATGCCATTTATTTTAACGGGCCACACTGAGAACTTAAATGGACTTTTCCATATTACCTTGAAATATGTGTAAATAAAGTAGTGATGTCCTACCAATGCTACGTAAGCATTTTTTTTCTAATAGACAATTTAAATTAATGATAAAATATTGAAGCTTATTACCAACTATACTGTCTTCTGCATATTTAAAAATGCAATGTCTTCTATAATTACTTTTGAAGTAGGGTATTCTTTAAAGTTCTTTGAGAAAACTGATTATTCCAGAAGGAAGAATAAATCTGCTCTTCAAGATGTTGGAAGAAATTATTTCTTGTATGATTAACTCTGGAGATGATAGTTTATGATACTATGTTCCATACAACATTAATTTTAACATTGATGCCTTGGAAATAGAAGACTATTCTCTCCCCTTCACTTTCACTCCTTCCCCTTCTTCCCCTCCCCTTACTTTGCTCTCTCCTCTCTTTCTCCTCTTCTCACCTGCCCTTATACTGCCTATTTGTCCTATGGTATTAACAATTTATTTCCTTTTAGAAAACAGGTCTCTCTGTTTCCTCATACAATTGAAGAAATCAAAGTCCATTCTTAAGATGAACATTTTCCTTAATCTGCTCATCTACAAGTTATTTTAATAAACTCAATGCACAAGTTGACCCAGGATTGATGGTAGTTTGAAGCCCGGCATCACATATGGTGTCTGCCATGCCTGCCAGGAGCAATTTTTGAGCTCAGAGCCAGGAGTAACTCCTGTGTGCCACCGATGTGACCCAAAAATAAAAATAAAAAAAAAATCTCAATGCCTTATTATCCTATGTGCAGCTGGGATCTAATCAAATTTGCATTTGTTTTTATTCTCTCCATATACTCGAACACACAATGGTAATTGGAATATTAAAGAAACCAAAATATATTATAAAATTGTAGGGATAAATGTATAAAACACTGTTCCTTTTAGTTTAGAACTCTCAACAAAACTATGATTAAAAAATTATTTTGGTAGCCTGCAATATTTCTATCCTCTTGATTTTATGGAGGTATGTTTTATATGTCAGCATGTAGTCTATCCTGGAGAATAATCCATGTACATTAGAGAAGAATGTGTGTCCAGGTTTCTTGGGATGGAGGGTCCTATATATATCTACAAGTCCTCTTTCTTCCATTACTCTTTTTAGGGCTAGTATGTTTGTGTGTGTGTGTGTGTGTGTTTTGTTTTTTGGGTCACACCTGGCAGTGCTCAGGGATTACTCCTGGCTGTCTGCTCAGAAATAGCTCCTGGCAGGCACGGGGGACCATATGGGACACCGGGATTCGAACCAACCACTTTTGGTCCTGGATCAGCTGCTTGCAAGGCAAATGCCACTGTGCTATCTCTCTGGGCCCGTGGGCTAGTATGTTTTTGTTGGGTTTCAGTCTGGTTGACCTATCAAGTGTTGATAGGGCCGTGTTGGGGTCTCCCACAATTATTGTGTTATTATTGATTTCTCCTTTCAGATTTGTCAGTAACTGTATTAGATAATTTGCTGGTCTCTCATTGGGTGCATATATGTTTAATAATCTGATTTCTTCTTGTTGCAAATATCCCTTGATTAGTACATAGTGTCCATCTTTGTCCCTTACCAATTTTCTAAGTATAAAGTTGGTGTTATCAGATATTAATATGGCCACCCCAGCTTTTTTGAGGGTGTTGTTTGCTTGGATAATTTTCCTTCAGCCTATGATTTTGAGTGTATGTTTGTTCTGACTATTCAGATGTGTTTCTTGTAGGCAGCAGAAGGTTGGATTCATCCTTTGACCCATTTTACCACTCTGTGACCACAAGGCTCTGAAATTAGATGTGAACTACAAAGGCACACAGAAGAAAAACTTTAACAATTGGAAATTAAACACCCTGCTACTGAACAACCAGTGGGTCCGAGATGAAATCAAAAAGGAAATCAAAACTTTTCTAAAAACAAATGATAATGAAGACACAAACTGCCAGAATTTATGGGACACAGCAAAAGCGGTCCTGAGAGGAAAATTTATAGCTCTAAAAACACACATCAGGAAGGAAGAAGGGGCATACCTGAATAACTTAATGACGCAGCTCAAAAAATTGGAAAATGACCAACAAAAGAAACCAAAAATAGGGAGACAGAAGGAAATATCAAAGTTGAAAGCAGAAATCAATGAAGTGGAAAACCAAAAAAACAATCCGAAAGATCAACAAAAGCAGAAGTTGGTTCTTTGAAAAAATAAACAAGATTGATAGACCATTGACAATACTCACAAAGAAGGAGAGAGAGGGAAATTTGATAACCCGTATTAGAAATGAAAAGGGGAAGATCACGACAGATATTGCAGAGATCCAAAGGGTAATCAGAAACTACATTGAAAATCTTTCTGCCACCAAGCATGAAACTGGAAGAAATGAATAAATTCATGGACTATTATGACCTTCCACAATTAAGTAAGGAGGATGTAGCATATCTAAACACCCCCATCACTACTGAGAAAATTGAAACTGTAATCAAACATCTGCCCAAAAAAAAAAAGCCCATGCCCAGATGGATTTCCTAATGAATTTTTTCAAATCTTTCATGATGAGCTACTACCAATCCTAGCCAGGCTCTTCCATGAAATTGAAAAAACTGGAACATGCCCAAACAGCTTTTATGAAGCCAACATCACCTTGATACCAAAACCAGACATAGATGCTGCCAAAAAAGAAAATTACAGACCAATATCCCTGATGAATGCTGATGCAAAGATCTTCAACAAAATCTTGGCAAATAGGATCCAATGCATCATCAAGAAGATCATACTCTACGACCAAGTAGGTTTTCATCCCAGGAATGCACGGATGGTTTAACATCTGTAAATCTATCAACATCATACACAACATCAACCACAAGAAAAATAGAAATCACATGATCATATCAATAGACTCAGAGAAATCATTTAATAAGGTCCAACACCCATTCTTGATCAAAATTCTCAGCAAGATGGAAATGAAAGGAACCTTTCTCAATCTAGTTGAAGCCATCTAACACAATGGCAAATATTATCCTCTATGGAGAAAAACTAAAAGCCTTTCCTCTAAATTCTGGTACAAGACAAGGCTGTCTACTCTCACCACTCATCTTCAACATAGGACTGGAAGTGCTTGCTATAGCGATCAGGTGAAAAAAAAATATATCAAGGGAATCCAGATAGGGAAGGAAGAAGTCAAGCTCAAACTGATTGCATATGACATAAACTCTACTTAGAAAACCCTAAAGACTCTACCAAAAAGCTTCTAGAAACAATACACTCATATAGCAAGGTGGCATGCTACAAAATTAACACACAGAAATCAATGGCCTTTTTATACACCAATAATGATAGGGAGAGAAGGAAGTCAAGAAGGCAATCCCATTCACAATAGTGCCACACAAACTCAAATATCTTGGAGTCAACTTGACCAAAGACATGAAGGACCTATACAAAGAAAACTATAAAGCCCTGCTCCAAGAAATAAGAGAGGACACACGAAAATGGAAACACATACCCTGCTCATGGATTGTCAGGATTAACATTATTAAAATGACAATACTCCCCAAAGCATTATACAGATTTAATGTGATCTCTTTAAAAATACCCATGACATTCTTCAAAGAAGTGGATCAAACACATATGAAGTTCATCTGGAACAATAAACACCTTCGAATAGCTTAAGCACTCCTAGGGAAAAGGAAAATGGGAGGCATTACTTTCCCCAATTTTAAACTGTACTACAAAGCAATAGTTATCAAAACTGCATGGTATTGGATTAAAGACAGGCCATCAGATCAGTGGAATAGGCTTGAGTTCTCAGGCAATGTTCCCCAGACATACAATTATCTAATTTTTGACAAAGAAGCAAGAAATCCTAAGTGGAGCAGGGAAAACCTCTTCAACAAGTGGTGCTAACAGAACTGGTTAGCCACTTGCAAAAAAGCGAATATAGACCCCCAGTTAACATCATGTACAAAGGTAAAATCCAAATGGATTAAAGACCTTGATATCAGTCATGATACCATAAGGTATATAGAACAACACATCAGTAAAATCACTCCATGACATTGAGACTAAAGGCATCTTCAAGGAGGAAACTGCACTTTCCAAACAAGTGGAAGCAGAGATCAACAGATGGGAATACATTAAACTGAGAAGCTTCTGCACTTCAAAAGAAATAGTGCCCAGGATACAAGAGCCACCCACCAAGTGGGAGAAACTATTCACCCAACACCCATCAGATAAGGGGCTAATATCTAAAATATACAGGGCACTGACAGAACTTTACAAGAAAGAAGCATCTAATCCCATCAAAAATGGGGAGAAGAAATGAACAGACACTTTGATAAAAAAATAAATACAAATGGCCAAAAGGCACATGAAAAAATACTCCTTGTCACTAATCATCAGGGAGATGCAAATCAAAACAACGATGAGATACCACCTCACATCACAGAGATTGGCATACATCACAAAGAATGAGAACAACCAGTGCTGGTGGGATGTGGAGAGAAAGAAACTCTTATCCACTGCTGGTAGGAATGCGGTCTAGTAAAACCTCCATAGATATTGACAAGGAGATTCCTCCAAAGTCTGGAAATTGAACTCCCATTCTACCCAACTATTCACTTCTAAGGATATACCCTAGAACACAAGAACATAATACAAAAACCCCTTCCTCACACCTATATTTATTGCAGCACTATTCACAATAGCCAGGCTCTGGAAACAACCAAGATGCCCTTCAACAGATGAATGGCTAAAGAAACTGTGGTATGGGCCCGGAGAGATAGCACAGCGGCGTTTGCCTTGCAAGCAGCCGATCCAGGACCAAGGTGGTTGGTTCGAATCCCGGTGTCCCATATGGTCCCCCGTGCCTGCCAGGAGTTATTTCTGAGCAGAGAGCCAGGAGAAACCTCTGAGCACCGACGGGTGTGGCCCAAAAACAAACAAACAAACAAACAAACAAAATATTTGGCAGATCGCTTCCACTTTCATCCTTGTGTTTCTGCTGCCACTGCCTTATCTCTCCCTTTTGGGGCCGGGCGGTGACGCTAGAGGTAAGGTGCCTGCCTTGCCTGCGCTAGCCTTGGATGGACCGCGGTTCGATCCCCCGGCATCCCATATGATCCCCCAAGCCAGGAGCGACTTCTGAGCGCATAGCCAGGAGTAACCCCTGAGCGTCACCGGGTGTGGCCCAAAAACCAAAAAATAAATAAAAAAAAAAAAGAAACTGTGGTACATATACACAATGGAATATTATGCAGCCGTCGGGAGAGATGAGGTCATGAAATTTTCCTATACATGGATGTACATGGAATCTATCATGCTGAGTGAAATAAGTCAGAGGGAGAGAGAGAGAGAGAGAGAGAGAGAGAGAGAGAGAGAGAGAGAGAGAGAGAGAGAGAGAGAGAGAGAGAGAGAGAGAGAGAGAGAGAGAGAGAGAGAGAACTACCATAATCATGTGAATGAGTGAGAGAACAGGAAAGCCTGTCTGGAGTACAGGTGGGGGTGCGGTGGGATGGAGGGAGATTTGGAACATTGGTAGTGGGAATGTTGCAATGGTGAAGGCGGTGTTCTTTACATGACTGAAACCTCACTATCATATATGTAATCAAGATGTTTAAATAAAGGAAAAAAATTAAAAAATAAAAAAATTGAAAAAAAAGAAAATTATTTTGGGAATCATTAACAACTTCATTTCACCAATAACTAAAATTCATTTAAAACAGAGTATGGGGACAGTCTAAATATGATTTAATTTTAGGATTGCTATCACTTATTTAATCATTGTATAAATAAATTAGCTTAAAATTGGAAAATAGTTATGTTATCTTGATTTAATTTTATATTTATGTATTTTGGGCTAGTGTCAAAAATCATTTCTCACAAATGCAGCGTGATGTGCCTTCTCTCTTTGTCTCTCTCTCAATTTGTTTTATTTTAAGGTCACTCCTCATGTGGTACTCTGCAAAGCATATGGTATCCACAAGGAATTTAGGATTCCTGCATTTCATCCTTTTGACCTATTTCTTCAGCCTGCTAAATACATCAGTAAATAAACCGTACCTTTAAGACAAATATTTCTTCTGAAACATAGTAAGAAGAGTATTTACCAAATAATACTTCCCAAAAAGTTAACTTTTTTATTTATGAGTTGTTTGTTTGTTTGTTTGTTTAGTTGGTTGGTTGGTTTGGTTTGGTTTGGTTTTGGTTTTTGGGCCACACCCGATGACGCTCAGGGGTTATTTCTGGCTATACGCTCAGAAGTCGCTCCTGGCATGGGGGACCATATAGGACTCTGGGGGATCCAACCGTGGTCTCTACTAGGTCAGCCACTTCCAAAGCAAAAGCCCTACTGCTACGCCACTGCTCTGTCCCCTTTATGTTTAATTTTCATTTTATTTTATTTAGGGTACCTTGGTTTCCAAAATATTAAGAGTATTTTACACATGAACTAATCGAGAACCTCACCCTCCTCCAACCTACACTTCCCTCCACCATGGTCCTAAGGTCCCTCATCCACCCACTACACTGCCATTACAAGCCTCATAGTAAACACGTTTCAGTTCTGTTGCTTTTGGTCCTTTTTTATTCCCTTCTTCTGTTTATTTATAACCTTAGTATGAAAAAATAGTTTGGGTTCTGTCCCTCTCTTGTGACTGACTTAAATCAGCATTATACCCTTCAATTCAATTCACATGAGAGCGATTTTAGAATTTCATCTAATTAATAGTTGAGTCATATTCCACTTTGTTTATGTACCACCATTTATTTATTTAGTTATCTGATACTGATGTTTGCAAATTACATTTATTGTGAATGTATGGAACAGTGCAGGTGCCGTTTCTGAGCTCTTGAAACCTATGGATATGAATGGCTGGTAATATGGAAGTTCAATTCCTTATATTCTCTGGAGTATCCATATATATTTCTGAAAAGGTTGGACCAGTTGATGTGATATTCTCACAAGAAGTTAATGAATGCCCAAATTTCCCATATCCTCTCCAACATTCATTGTTTTAGTTCTTTGCAAAGCGTATCAGACATTTACTCATACTCAGCAGGAAAATAGAAGCAGTATATTTATTTTGTCTTCCTAGATTTGACGTCTACAATACTGATTGTATGTTGTATATGAAAGTTGCATTTCTTTATGAAACAATTACTTTTGGAACACAACAGCTATTTAATAACAAAATTTGATTTCCTTCTTAAAGTGGCATAAGATCAAAATTATTTCTCCATTGAAAAGTTCAAACTAATCTACAATACCAGCTTAAAATATGCTCCTTTGAAATATACATACTTTATAGATATCAATAATTTAGTTGAAAAACAATAGTGTTACATAACTTAGCATTTGATAAACTATTTATTGGAGGTTTCTAAAGTTTTCCTGATAAATAATTTTTAAAACAAAACAGTGATATTACAAAGTAATCTCAGGGGACACTCTGATGGAGTGTGTATTGTTGGAGCTGTATATGCAAGAAACCCTATTATTAACAATACTGTAAATTACAGTGCCAAACATAAAAAGTAACTACTTTTAAAATAGATCAAACAATATTGTGTTAAGCATCAGCAAATAAAATTAAGAGCAGATAATGCTCAGAATAAGTTTGCTTATTCTTATGAATAAATATGGAAGTGACCATCCTAAAATATTCTCTTTTAATTTTTTATTTGGGATTCACCTATGGCTGTATTCAGTGCTTAATCCTTAATCCTTATAGCCATACTCCTGGCAGGGCTTGGAATGTCAAAGATTGAATTCAGGCAACTGTGAGGAAGGCAAGTACCTTACCTGGTGGACTATCACTCCAGTCATCTATAATATTCTTTAGAATGCATTCCCCACTAACTGTGAGCTTGATAAAGTTGCTAATCAATTATATAGAGTGAGTCATTCGGTGTTACTGAATACGCCTCAGAAGTCAATTCAAAAAAAAAGAACATGAACTTAGAAAAATATTTTCATTGAGTGAAGGGTATGAATTAATGCATAATTCAATAATATATTGATAACTTTAATGTGTGTCTCAATAATTAATGCAAAATGTTTCCAATTATAGTTAAATGTTGTGACAATTGTTAAAATTTTTATAAGTAGTTGTGGCATAAATGACTGTATCTTCATTATATCAGAATGACATTTTGCATAATAATGCACTCATTAATCAGTGATTTTTCTTTCTCACAATCAATTTGAGAAAATAACCTGCTTACTTCTGATGCAAAATAAACAAGCTTTTTATTTGTATATACTACAAATTTTTTAATTTTAATTAATAATCAATATAAACATCTGAGAAGTTAACCAAGCCTTTTTTTTTTGTTATTCTTATTTAGGTAGCATTAATTTCAGAGAGATTTAGATGTTTACATAACGCAGAGACAATATCACTACATATGTGCACCACCAAAATGCTAATATCTTACCTACTTGTCTATAAGCTCTGTTCACAATTCTTCTCAGTCTTAGGTAACCTCAAGTGTGAGGTCAGAATCTGGAGGGTTTCTTTTCACTGGATATTGTCTATTGCTATATTTTATTACTTTCTATATCTTATATGAGTAAGATCATCTAATATTTGTATTTTTCATCCTGAATTATAATCCTTTCTGAATAAATCAACTCATAGCATGATGACTTCTAGTTCTGTTATTGATGCAAATACAAAGACTTCATCTTTTCCAATGGCAGAGTATACCACTGTAGTTTGCTAGCTTTATACTATTAATTTTCTATATATGTTTTTTATGCATGTTTGGTTTCACGGAGACCATACCCACAGATTTTATAGATACAAGGAATGTGATCTACCATCAGGACATCCCTGATCCAGTTTTAAACTTTGACAGCATCTTTTGGAGAGCACACATGTTATAAAAAACAAAATTAATCCAATGACTTATTACTTCATATCATTTTTCTTTAAAAAACACAATTTCTGACCCTTGTTTTTCAATAAAGTTTGTTATAGTGATTTAATAAAATCTTGTTTCTGACTTAAAATACTACATATAATACATTTGCTTTTTAAAACGTATTATATTATTTAAATAAATCTAAGAATTATGTTGGAAAATTCTCAGCAAGAAAATAAAGCTAATTATTTTAAATTAACCACAGATTTTAGTATTAGCTATTTTATAATTTCATATACAAAGATGCTAGCAAACCCTGAAAAACAACAATCTATATAATTAATATAAAAGTATGTTCTCATCAGCTTGCTTTACCTCCTTCTGTACAAGTCTCACTGCATGCTCCATCCAAGCTGAAGTACCATCAAATTATTAAATGGTTCCATTTACTTTTATCTTCCCAACTTGCCCTTTTTCTTTGTTAAATACATATTTTAATAGAATATGACTTTACTGAAAGGTATTTCAGATTTATTGCTATTTACATTCTGGAATTAGACATCTTTGTAAAGGACAATGATTAATTTTAGTGGAGGATGATTAATAGAACTTAGGATATGGATATTCAATACAACTTGTGCTTCTAGACCTTTTTATCAAGCAAGCCAGAATTATACATTATTCACAGATATTATCATAATCATATTTAAAAGTATTCCTAAATCTTTTTGTACATGCAAGTCAAAAAGTAATATGAAAGGAATAAAAAGGAAGCGTAAGAGATATAGAAATGAGGAATTTAAAGGAAAGGAAGAAAGGACAATAAAAACGAAAGAGAACAACTGATCGGCTACTATTTTTATGCATCTCATTGAGATAGAGCGAGCTTAAATAGAATGGTTTCTATTTTCTAGTCTTACATAAAAAGTGACCAAGTTAAATGCTAAAGTTAAATCTCTAAATACACATATAAGTTCTGACTCTCTTGCCACCACCTCCAGGATTCATATTCTATCCCCATCTATAGTAATAACATGTCAGTAATCAGTGATTATCTATGGCTCTGTGTTCAGAGATCACTTCTTGCAGAGCTTGAGGCATCAAGTCTGGGTGACAGGAGTGGAACCCAGGTGAGCCATGTGTAAGAAAAAAATACTTTACATGAAATTATGTGCACAATCTCTCCAGCTCTGGATATATAACTGTTGTGGAATATATAATATGTGAAAATTATCTTCTATTAAACTGAATATTATTTTCACATATTTATTTATTTGGTTCATTCAGGGGTGTCCACATGGTGTTTGAGACACAGGAACCACTACTTACTATTATTATTCTTTTAAATAAAATTGTTCATGAACCTATGATTTTTAGGTAGATTAATATACTCTTTTATTGTATTCACATATCAATTTTACAAGAAATTTAGCAATGTGTATATCATTTCCACTTTGGATTTCTTCAAGAATCTAACTTATCTGAATAATATATCTAAGATTATAGAGATATCCTTTTTATATTCCTAATCTTCGAGAATGTAGCTTTCTTTCTTTTTTTGCGGGGAGGTGGGGTCACACCCAGCAGTGCTCAGGGGTTACTCCTGGCTCAATGCTCAGAAATCGCTCCCGGCAGGCTTGGGGACCACATGGGATGCCGGGGTTCGAACCACCATCCTTCTGCATGCAAGGCAAATGCCCCACCTCCATGCTATCTCTCTGGCCCCAAAAACATAGTTTTCCTTGGTAAGTATCAGTTCAACAGTAGGGATGCCATGTAAGGCTTTCATATGTTGAACTATCTTTAAGTTGTTGTAAATTTGTATCATATAAATAATGTGATAACATATTTTATTTTTATTTTAGTTGCTATATTTCATGTTTATTGATTTGCATCTTTATATAATTAATTAATTATTAATTATATATTATTTATGAAAATATATATTAATTTATATTAGTGATTAAACAAGCTAAATATATATTGTTCAATTAAATTTCAAGAATTTTATTGACTCTGCATATTTTGTTTTTATTTTTTGTTTTTGTGCCACATACGGTGATGCTCAGGGATTAGTTACTCCTGGCTATGTGCTCAGAAATCACTCCTGGCTTGGGGAACCATATGAAATGCCAGGGGATCTAACCGCCGTCTGTCCTAGGCTAGTGCACAATGCAGACTCCTTACCGCTTGCACCACTGCTCTGGTCCCTCTTCATATATTTTATCGGAGACTTTTTTTGCAATGTCTTTCTTATTTTGGTACCAGTGAATTACAAACTTATTAAACATATTTGAAATATTAATTTCAATTTTGAAGAAAGAGTTTGAGAAAGGTAATAAATTGTGATGCAGATTTGATAGAATTTATTTGTAAAACTTTCTACTTCTTAATTTTTGTTTGGGGAATATGTTTGAATAATATATTAATTTTTATGATTATAATTATTCTATTAGATTTATTTAGGAAATTATAGGATTCTAAGAATATGTTCATTTCTTCTAGCTTACTGATTTAATGATATAAAGATATTAAAAGTAACTTAATAGTTTTGCATTTATGTAGTGTATATTTTTTCTTTCCTTTAATTCTGATTCTATTAGAATTGTTTTCTTTGCTATCCTGATGTAAACCTGAGTGTTAAACTTCCCTTATGTTATATAACTGCTTTTTCTGAATCTTATAGGCTTTCATAGATTGTGTCAAATTTTATTGTTTTGAACATTTTTTGTTTGTTTTGGGGCCACATCCGGTGACACTCAGGAATTACTCCTGGCTATGCATTCAAAAATCGCTCCTGGCTTGGAGGGACCATATAGCACACTGGGAAATTGAACCACAGTCCTTCCTAAGTTAGTGCATGCAAGGCAAACACCTTACCATTTGTGCCATTGCTCCAGCCCCACATTTTTTAATATTTTAAAATGTTCTCATTGAACCAATATTTATTAACATCATGTTACTTTATCCTCATAGATTTAGATATGTTGGTATATTCTTGTGACATTCTAGGTTTCTATTATTATTATTAGATAAGATGATATAACCTCAATAATCACAGATATGCAGGTGCTTATAAGTTTCAATGAAATTGTCTTTTCTTATAAAAATTCCATATGTACTTTTAAAGAATATAAACTCAACTTGGGGGCTGTAGTATACTCTTTAATCTCATTTGATCTAAATTTTAATTTAAGGCTATAAGAAATAGAAGTTATTTTTTGTCTTTAGTCTATTGATCAGCCTACCAACCAATTAGTAGATAAAATTCATTTCAATAGTCATTTTGATCTCAATAACTCTTTTTACTTGTGTAATAACTCCTTATAATAAATTTATGTTTCTTAGTTTGGTACATATATAATAATGAGTGTTGTTTCTTTGAATTATTCATCACTTATTAGTAACTCTACAATTTAAAATTTATAACTAATTGAGATCAACAGATGTATCCCTCTGAAACTCCTATCGCAGCATGACAGTCAGAGCCTCCTTCATAAAGTCTATCTCATTCCATTCGTCCTGTATTCTACTACTATTAAACTATAGAAATTAATATAGCTATACCTAAAATACCCTCTTCTATTTACATATAGGTTTCTATTTGCCCCAGATAACATAAGATTCCTTTAAATATTTTTCTCAGTATCTTTCTTAATTATAACTAGTATCTTAAGTATTCCTGCATTATTAATTATCAAAAACACACAATGCATTTATTGTAAATACATTTTCCCAAGTGGCCAGAGTAATAGCTTAGTGGTAGGGAGTTTGCCTTGCATGTAGATGACCTAGAACCCAGGTTCAGTCCCTGACATCCCATATGGTCTTCCAAGCCTTCCAGGCGCGATTTCTGGATACAAAGCCAGAAGTAACACTGAGGACCACTGGGTATGGCCCAAAAAACAAACAAATTATCACAACCTTTCAGAAATAACAAACATCTTTCTTTCTTTAGAAATATATTGAATATATATTTTTCTCTAAATGTGAGGTGTTATACACATTTTGGTATGTAGACACACATGTATAAAAATCACATTGGCACATGTACATAACAGGGATCTTATTATTAAAAATTATATCACCTAGGGCTGAAGAGGTAGTAGCTGTGTTTGCTATGCTTCAATCGACCTAGGTTCACTCCCTGGCTCTAGCACCCTATCTGGTCTCCTGAATTACACCAGGAGGAATTGTGTGTGTGTGTGTGTGTGTGTGTGTGTGTGTGTGTTTTGTTTTGTTTCAGGGGCTATTTCCTATTATGTTCTGGGGTTACTCCTGATTCTGCATGCAGAAATCACTCCTCGTAGGGATCAGGAATCTAAATAGGATGTAAGGGATTGAAATCAGGTTGGCCATGTACAAGGTAGGTGTCCTACCTACTGTATTATTTCTTCAGTCCTAGAAATGAAAAGTTAGGAATAACCCTACACACAGTAGTATATAACTCCCCCAAAATAAATTCAAAGTATGGAGCTATTTCAAACATTAATATATTTTATTCACTTACTAAAAATTATATTAAAATATGTTCTTAACTGTTCATGGAAATACTGATTCTATGAAAAATAAGTTATTTGAGCAATACCTATTTTTGAAACTAAAAGTTATACATTCCCAAGGTTTGGTTAGATTTAATAAAAAGAAATGATTTATCTATACCCTGAAATAAGGGATACAACTCTTGATTCTATCAACTTCACCACTTACTTTTTAACTTAGATTAGATGTTTTGTTTATTAACTGGACTATAAAATATTTTGTGATATTATGAAAATGAATTGCTATTCCTAAAAGTTCTGAATGGCAATTAGGACTGTCCTCAAACCAATATCTCACAAATTACTATTGTGATGACATTAAACAAATGCTTAATGTATCCTTGCTATATCAATAAAATGAAATATTGATTGATAGAAAGATTAACATATGGGAAATTAATGTGACAGTTTCAAGGAAAGAAGTGAAATTAAAAACCTGGACATGAACATGGATACTATTTTCATGTCCTTTTCTGAATTGCACTTGTAGTCCTCTCTTGGTTCCCTTTCCCTAACTTCTGATCTCTAGATTAGATAAATTCCTTCATTTGATTTGTTCCATATCTTGTCTGGTATTTACTTATTGCAGGTAGAACCTTTAGTTCTATGCTTACAGTTTTATAGTAACACATCTTCTGATTTTTAAAAGAAATATAACCACTCAAAGACCCTATTTTGAGTCTATGTTGCTGAGTCATTTGACTAAGCCTTATCAGAGAGATTTAAGTCAAAATATCGAATTTGGTTCACTAAAAGACATTTGGAAAGTGCATTTGTCCCCCTTTATGTTTGCTGATAAAAGAGAACAGCAGCTATTTGAAATTTGGAACATTCCTTCCAAAATCATCAGCATTGAGGTACATGGAGAATGCCAGATATGAGGTAGTGATGAAGAAAAGAAAATTACTTCTCTTGGGAAATTTTAAAGTGGAGAAATAATAATAATAGTAACCTTTTATGTAGAAAAGTCAAATATTTTTCTTCTTTACCCATCAGTACTTGAATTTCTCTTACTTTTAGTCAAACCTAATCATGCTAATACATTCTTAAGAGCTATCAACATAATCATCTTAAGGCAATTACTTCATCGAAATTTTCCTTCTAATTTGATCTATCCATGCTTTCAGCATTCTTGTTCCTAGATTAAGATGAAAATGTATTCTTTAAAGTGATTCTTGTTCAAATAATGAGTCTATTATTTACAGAAAATGATTATTTGTTATAATAATGAGTCTATTGTGTTATTTATATAACATTAATTCTTGTATTTTTTTCTGGGTGTTTGTTGTATTTCTTTTTTTTTCTTTCTATTTATTTTCAGCACAGTGCATTTTCCAGTCTTTCAAAAATGTCTTATAGAAATAACTTTGCTAAATATTTTATTTAGAATATTACTCAATGCTCAAATTTGAGGTATGAAATAATACATTTGGAAATAAAACTTAAAAATAAAATTACTTTTAGTTATTTCTTTTAAGAATCTTCATTTTTTCCCCCAGAGACTGATGAAATCAGTTAGAGACTTAGTCTGATTTCTATTGCTCTAGACAACTATAATCCTCTCTTATACTTGTAGGATTTCCTTAGTATCACCAAATAATAATGCCAATGTTTTGAAATTTGTATTTTTTCTTATAAAGTGATTGAGACCAAATGAAGTTATGTAATATGAATATTCCATCTACCTCTCACTGTGCAAAACTGTCAGCTTTTATGTCTTCAATGATTGCACCTTTATTTTTATATCTATTCTGAAACTGCTAAAGGTTGTCACCTCTGTATATAATTGCTATTTTCCTGGCCTATTCACTCCTATTACTTTCTATTTTACCCCATATAAAGGATGCTAGAAAAATTATCCTCTAATTTTCCACATCATTAATTTTCATTCATTTCTATGCATTCTAATACTTAAGCTAACTATTGACCTACATATATTTTTATTTTAGTAATTATATTTTCACTTTCAAGATCTTCAGTAAATGTTTTCCTTAGAGTTCAGTTCTGTTTTAATAAAAGATTGCACCGAAACAAATTTGAGCAAATTTGAACAAATTTGAGAGCATATACAAATATCCACATTTCTGTGGGTCCCCAGTGGTGCCCTGATGGCCCTAGCATATACCACAATATCTTGGTAGTTATTGACAAAAAGTTTATTTTTGCAGTTGAGAATAACTGCTAGGGTGCAGGCTGTTGTTACTTGGGGATTCTGCTTCAGTGAACTGGAATAAACACTTTTGGTTTTTGTGTTCAGTTTTGAGAGAATAAGGAATAGATGTCTGATAGGATTTAATCTCAAAAGCTATTCTTTAACTATAGAACACATACTCAGATATTTTGGGAAAGAAAAATATAATCTTTCTTGTTTACTTATGACTCAAGTTCAAGCAATCATTCTCTCAATTAAATAGAGCTTTCACATATTTACATATTACTATTTATGATATTTAAGATTATTTTTATTAAGTGTCACTGAAATTATTAGATTAAATGATGTGGAGTGACTACTGTTTAAAGGAAGGTTGGTTAAATTCATTGCTGAACTGGTTTATTTGGGTAATAGAGTTACTAGAATAATTTATTATTTATTTTAATGATCAACTCTAAAATTTCAAGCAAACTTAAAAATTATTGTTAACTAAACAATCATTATATCTCTAAATGATGTAAAATACATTAAAACCTGAAAAAATGTACTCACATCACTAATATAGAAAAATTCCACAACAAAGAAAAATAAAATGTCACATGTAAATGTCACCAATTTTTCTTACTTTGAACAAAAAACACTGAGTTTTTGTAATTTTAATCAGTATAATAATTGGTCTAAATTTTTGAACAATTTTATATAAAAGTATATTAAATTCTACATATATAATACATGTAAACTTATAATGTGTTTTATAATCATCTTTTTGGGGGGTTTGAGCCACACCAGTGATGCTCAGGGGTTACTCTTGGTTATGTGCTCAGAAATAGTTCCTGGCTTGGGGGACCATAAGGGACTCTGGAGGATGGAATCTCTGTCCACTCTAGGTCAGCTGTGCCATTGCTCCAGCCCCAGTTTTTTTTATAATAATCTTATAATTTTCACTGCATATCTTTATTCTTTATGGTGAATTAGTAATAATAAACATCATTTTTAATGTTTTCACTTAAATAACAAATTAAAATGTATATTTCTGATATAGAACATAGTACCTGAGAGATAGTGAGAGATAGTATGTGTGATAGTATGAGAGATAGGGTGCATGTGTCCAGTCTACCTACATGCTATGCCCTACAACTCCATATGGTCCACTAGAAGTGATTCCTGAGGGCAGTGGCAAAATTAAGCCATGAGTACTTTTAGAGGTGGCCTCAAAATAAACAAAATTATTAATATTCTTGATATAGAGTTTTATAAGATTTAACAGATATAAAAAATGCAACTCATTACACTTAAGAAATATCACATTAACTTAATTCTATCAGAATCTCTTATACTATTTTAATTGAGAGTTAGCTTTGGGTTGCTATGATTTCAAAATTGGATTTTTATAGAGAGAAACAAAGTGTTATATGATTGTTATATAAATCTTATATTACTGTTATTTATGCTCTATGAATAATGGCTAATTCTAAGCTTTATTATATTAATTTTGCTTTACTATGTCATTGACGAAAGTGTGGAGCATAAAGTCCACTAAATGTTATTGTTATGAACATCTGCATCTACTTCTGGACTTTAAGGCAATAATGTTCAATAATTCACCGCTTCATAGAATGTGTGATGTAGATTTTTTAGAAATGACTTTTAAAGAATCAGTTAGTCAAGGTTTTGTAATTACTAGTGTATCACATGTTGTATTTTAAAATGCTGTTGACTTTTATAAACACATTTTTATAACCTTCTATCATATTTTTCTATTAACATGCTAAATAATATTGATTATTAAACCTTAAAAATAAAGATTGCCTTTGTTTATACCACAACTGTGTCATTTTTATTTTATATTTCTAGATTATATACATTGCTAAATTCAAATTGCTAATATTTTTAGGTTTATGTCATCAGGTAATAAGAAATACCAGTGTATAATTAGTCTGTTCTGTTCCTTGTAATGTTGTAATGTCCTTGTCAATTTTTAGTATTAGAGACATGCTAGCCTTATAAATTAATTTAAGAACTTATTTTCCTTTTTTCTTTCATGAAAGAACTTACATTAGCCTGACATCATTTTCTAATTAAATGTTTGGTAACTTCAACCAGGGAAATAAACTTTGCCTGAGGTATTTTTTCTGGAAAGAATTTTGAAAATGTGTTCATTTTTTATAACTATATGACTGTTTAAATGTTCTAATTATCTCAGCCACCTTTGTAAGTTGTACCATCAAGGAATTAGTCTATTTTGTCTAAGTTGTTAAAGTTTTGCCATTAGCAATATTTCAAATCACCTCGTGATATCAAATACCTGGAGAGTATATAATGATATTCCTCTCTACAATTCCTGATAGTGATTTATGGTATTATCTACTTATTGATTAACAGGGATAAAGATTAGTTCATTTTATAATTGTTCAAAATAACTATTTTTTAGTTTTCAATTTAGCTGATAATTTTTTTTCAAAATATTTTGGTTCAGTTTCATTTCTCTTTCTATTTTGGGGTAGAATTTCAGTCAATTCATTCTTAGGATTTGTTTGTTTAGTGGCCATACCAGTTGTTACTCGGGTGTTTTTCCTGGCTCTGCACTCAGGAATTGCTATTGATGGCCTTAGGGGACCACCTGAAGTGCCAGGGATAGAATCAGGGTTGACTGCTTGCAAGGGAAGTGTCTTATGTTCCCTTGACCCCATTCTATTCATTTTATTTTTATTAGAGTAACCCTCAGAGGTGTTCAGGAAAAGCTCCTGAGAGGCTTTTTTTTTCCCAGTGGGTGAGTAACCCTCAGAGGTGTTCAGGAAAAGCTCCTGAGAGGCATTTTTTTTTCCCAGTGGGTATGGATCTATGGATCTACTCTCAGAGCAGCAGAGCTCAGAAACTACCAGGATTGAAACTGCTGGAGCCTGAGTGAGAGGCAGGACATACGTGGTTTCAGAAATGAGAATTGGTAGAACACATGTGCTCTACCACTTGAGCTATAATCCTAACTTTTAGAATATTACTTTCAAATGTTTTCTCTATTCTGTTTTGTTTTGTTTAGAGGGCACATCAGATAGGGCTCAGGACTTATTCTTGACTCTGTCTACAGGGATCTTATGGGGGTATAAATAAGGTTATAAGAATAAAACCCAGCAACTCTCCTTAGGCAGTCTCCCGATCCCCTCATGCACCTGAGGACTGGGGAACCTACGCTGGCCAGACGGCAAGAGGACTATGGACCAAATGCCCTCAAGGGAGTTTAAGCAATAGACTGGGCACCCTCCCCACGCCAGCGTGCCCCCTGGGGGATTGGACCACCAGAGTGGTGGGGCCAATATAGTGGTGGGGGAGGGAACTTAACCCCTTCTATCAAACAGAAGTGAGGCTGTTCTTGGCTCTCCCCCAGCAGCTTTCCATTCTTCCAATTAGTCCTCATTTTCCAAACCAAATATTGTAGGTAGTTTCAGATGATACCATAATGCTCATGATTTTAGATTTCTTTTAAGGAAGGAAACGGGATGTTCAAGACATGCTGGACAATATTTCAGGATATATACTCCCTATACAATGCTCAATACCATATCACTTAATTTTCTGTAGGCACTATACACAATCTAAGCCATGAAGCTTTATGCCAGTGAAGTTTACCAATCAGGGATGGTCCAGAAAATGGAAAATCTTATAAAGATTTTCGTGCCAGCTGCAATTTTTTAATTAATTTATTTTTTTAAAAAAAAGCATTCTTTCCCATTTCACTGGGGTTAGCTTTTCCATTATAACCCTTGGATCTATACTTAGAGTCTGTTGATATATACACATGATTGTATGTGTTGTCTATACTAAGGTCTAACATTCAACAGTAATGTATATAATTTCAATTTCATGATATAGACTCCCCAGTCAGTGCTCATTACCATATCACTTGGTTTTTTGAAAATGCGCTATGCACAACTTAATCTATGAAGCCTTTTTTCAATTAAGTTCACCCTCGCCAACCATGATTGTCCCCCCCCAAAATAAAAAGAAAAAAGAAAAACCTTTACATCAGACTTGCCAGCTTTACCTATTTTTAAAATGTTTTCCCCCATATCACCTGGGTTAGCTATTCAGAAGTAACCCATGGATCGATCCTCTGTGTCTGCCAATGTACACGCATGAGTTTATATGTTCGCCATACCAATGTCAATCTATTCTGCCTGTAATATATATATAATTTCTATGTTGTATAGTGTTTCCCCCATCATAGATAACTCCTCTCCCCTTTGCTTACCACCTTACATATACCCTTTTCTAGCCCTTCACTTTATTTCTCCACATTTAACCTTTTTTTTGTTTGTTTTTACCACCAGTCCTTAACTACCTACTAAGCAGAACATTATCCCCACCCCAGCTAGATGCCAACTAGCTCCCAAATCAAAAAGATAGATTCTCAGCATGAGAAGAAACTGACACTCTGCTGCTATTGATTTACTATTGGTGGCCCCTCTTCCTTCACCCCTTTCACTGTGGACTTTTGCTTGCTACCAGATTTGGTAGTTGAGATGTCACTTGCTTGAGGATATTTTCTTATATGTGACTGCTGGGAGCCATTTTCCTTAGACTCCACAAAGCCAAATCACAGGCTGAAGCTGGTTAAGATACATTCCTTTAATAGACATAACCATTATCAAATATCTTATGTAGCAGAAATTTTTCCCATCCTTGGGATCTATTTAGTAAGGAATGCTAGTAGATAAATTTCTGTTTAGAGTTCATGTAAGAAAAGGGTTATGGGGATTGTTGGTCTTGATACCTCGGCCCCCAAATGAAACAGTAATACCTTGTGGCATTCTTCCTTTTTGTGTAAACATGTTAAAATTGGAATGTTTGTGCTCACTTCGGCAGCACATATACTAAAACTGGAATGATATGGAGAAGATTAGCATGGCCCCTGCTCAAGGATGACACGCAAATTCGTGAAACGTCCCATATTTTTTAAAAAGAAAAAAAAATTGGAATGTCTACATATGCAAACAGGTTCTTATCTAACAGGATGGGAACACACAAATTTTACAATGAAGTGGGACCTTATACCCTGAACACTTGTCATAGTGACTTGGCTTAGACTTTAGTAGTTAGGAGCCATGAATACCATCTACGTCTATAAAAACAAACATGGCTTTCTACACCATCACCAGGAATAAAAATTCAACCAAGGAAGTCCCCACTACTGTCATGGCACTGACTTACTCCAAAGACAGTTCTTATGACACCTTAACAACCTGGTAACAGCAACAGTCTACTTTTAGGGCAGGAGTCTCTGCAATACTACCGAATAGAGAGAAGAAACCAGAAGATGCTACACATCACAGGACATCGGCACAGGACCTGTACAGAAACCAGGTTCTATAACTACAGAAACCTAACAGCAACAACAGTAAAGGTGAAGAGCCCTTAATGGGATCATAGAGAACAACTATGGGATAGGACAACCTAGTATGCCTGGAGCCTGGTGTTGGTCTTAAACCAGAATAACTTAAGGGTAAGGTCCCCCTGTTTTTAGGCCAAAGGTTTTTCCTTTTGATTTCTTCTATATTTTGCTGTGCCTATGCAAGAGCAACAACTGCCACACACAAATATATTTTATTTAGTGTATCTCCTATCTAAAAAAAAAGGAACTTACTTAACCTGCTATTGTATTCATTACTTTGTGATACAATAATTTTTATGAATTTACCTGCTAATGAACCTTTTTTTTCCTTTCTTTTCTTTGATTTTATATTTTCTTTCTAATTTTTAAAAACTTTGCCTTCTGTCATCCTAAAACAAATGTACTATAATCAGCTATGTCAACTATGTGATACATTTTCTTTAAACAAATTAAAAAAAATAAAATCCAAATAAACTGAATGCATGGTAAGCAACTTTCTCTGATATCTAATTTTTAATTTTAATTTTATTTATGGTTGTATTTGCTTGTTTGTTTTTTAGTCTTCAAAAATCACCCGTAGTTATTCCTAACTCTTTGCTCAAGGGTCACTCATGGCAGTATTGAGGGACCATATTGCGGTGCAAAGGTTTAAACCACAATTGGCCACATTTAAGGCAAATACCTGAATTTATATATTATCGTTCTGACCCTCATTTCTACTTTAAGGACACAATCTGTGAGGAATGTGTTATTTACAATCCACAACTTAGATATGTTGTTTGCACACATTCTTGTGGTGAAAAATATTTTATTTGGGGTCTGGGGAGATAGTCTGAGTTTATATTCTACAGACAAGCCCCTAAAATCTCAGTACTGCCAGCTGAACATTAAACTGTTCTGTCCTGTTGGCTTAATGACACTGGAAGTGGCCTGAGATCCCTGAACATTGGCAGGGGTCTCAAACTCAATTTACCTGGGGGCCGCAGGAGGCAAAGTCGGGGTGAGGCAGGGCCACATAAGGGATTTCGTTTACCGAATATTCGCAATAAAAAATCGCATTAGTAAGAAAAAAAACGCAAAAAATCGCATTAAACATTTGCATACCCCGAACAGAACTCAGGGTATGCGGATGTTTAATGCGATTTTTTTCTTACTAATGCGATTTTTATTGCGATTATTCGGTAAGCGGATACTCGTGAATACTGCGACATTTGAAGGCCGGCTGCTGGCCACAAAAATGTACAGAGGGCCGCAAAGGGCCCGTGGGCCGCTAGTTTGAGACCCCTGGCTTAGGAGGACCCCTTGAAAACTTTATGGCTTTTAATGCCCAAGTTTTATCTAAATATTTTGTGTTGATTGGACCAGAATTGGTGGGATTTAGGGATTATTCATGGCTCTGTGATTGGGTATCATTCCTGGTGGGACTCAGAGAGCCTTATATATAGCCTCAGGTTAAACCAGGTATAGGCAGTGGAGAGCCTTCCTGTCTGTATTATCTCTCTGGCCTTTAAAAGTTTTCAGATATTTGATTTTGTAATGAGTTATTCAGTTCTATTTTAACTCCATTATAGAAACAAAATGTATTTTATTGAATTACAAGCTTTCTAAAATGCTTGAGTTTTTTTTTTTCATGACTCACTATTTGGTAAATCCTTAGAATAGGCTTTTCTATGCTTCTTTAATTCAGGAGAGGGGGACTTCATTCTGTAATCCACTGAACTGGTCGGGCTTATAAATTTACTCTTTGCTTTTTCAGCACTGTGATTATTTTCTTCTTAACAATTCTTTGAAGAGTGCTCACTCATGACCAATTCTTGATTGGCTATGGATATAAGAATTCATAAAAAAGTTATGGAGACTGTCCCTCCATAATTTTCTCCACTCTGATGCTATCTCCTTAATTTGCAAATTAGTGTTGCCAAAAATTCTCCTTCCAATCTTTTCTCCTTTATTTTCATGCACTGTTGATGATAAAAGTCTACTTGATTTTTTTTTCACAGAAACCATAGAACACACTTTCAAACTTTTTATAAACAGAAGTCTTACTCTACTTTCAAAGTTCTAATTTTATTTTGTCTGTACTTGAAACTTCCTTTTTTTCTTGTATTAAAAGACTCTGATAGATTTTGAAAATGTTTTTTTCATTTAATTTGGAGCTTACAGTGGTTATTTGAGAACAGATTAGTTTGATAAATGCTACTCTGCCATTAGGGAAACAAGAGTTTCTAGATTAAAAATATCTTTTACCTAAATAACATGCTAATCACTTTCAAATTTTGAGCAATTATAATTTTTTGTCAAAATTTCATACATATCAAAACTAAACTAGTGGCTGGAGTGATAGTACTGTAGGTAGGTAGAGTCCTCGTCTTGCACATATCCAATCTGTGTTTGATTCCTGGCATACCCTATAGTCTCCTGAGCACCAGTAGGAATGATTCTAGAGTTAGAGACATACAGGATTAACCCCAAAGCAGCACTATGTATGATACCCCAAAAAAATTAAAGTCAAAAGCAAAAATAATCATTAGAAGAATACAGATGAAACTAGTACAATTTCATATCCTAGTTAAAAGTAAAAAACACTTGTTTCATTAATTGACCAGCAATTAAGTGAAAAAAAAAGCCTTGACTTGACTGATGCTTCATAAGGCACATTGCTGATCATAAAACACATTTTATATTTCTATTTTAAATCTAGTATCCAACTATCCCTTTTCCCCTGCAAACAATTTGTTCCAATTGCTTTTCTGTACAATTCTTATGCTTTCTGTAAAATTGACCTTTAAAGATATAAAATGATTCCGTTGCCTCTGACAATCTTCTTTACCTCCACTCTTTCCTCTTACCACTATTACATGTCATATTTATATTTGTTTTTATTGTTTGTTTTATCCAAGTTTCAACACACTTGATTTTAATGGCTTAATTCACTGAGCTTGTGCCAAGCAAAAACAGGGCTCTGGGAACACAGTGATGAACAAAATAGTTTCTGCTATCTTACATTTAAATTATACAGAAAGGAGCTTCCAATTAATAAATGCACTATGCTTTCTGAAATTGCATAAGCATGGTTTTATAAAGGTAAACTAGCAGAAGGGATAGCGGTTCCATTCTACAACTTGTAATTTAGAATTCTCCTGTAACTTGCTAGCACATTGTTAACTAAAGGTGAATTTCGCATAAAACTGAGAGTTTATAAGATTGATCCACCCTCACATCCCTTGCCCTCTTCCAGGTACTTGAATGACTCACTGTCTTCAAATAACCATTAAATTCTGTGCAACTTTAAAATTTGTTATTCTATTTTCAATAGATTTAGACTATGGACTTTAACTAGTTTGACCTTTCAATTCCTCATGCATTCCCTTAGGTTGGTGTTAGAGAGGCTGCAGAATATTTTAGAAGCTCAGCTTAAAGGGTTGTTGAGTAGAGAATATGGTTACTTTAGAAAAGAATGTACAAATCACTCTTTGTATTGGAATAGCTGGCACAATGTTTCTAGGTAGTACTGTGCTATTTATCCAGGACCATAGTGAAAACTTTCTTGTAGAGTATCATTTATTTCTTATCAATACTTAGTTATAATAGAAGCTTTCCCTTATGAGGAAAGCTCCTGATAATAAACTATAAATAAATAATTAATATTTTTTGGATTTATGATAAAAGTGTCCAAAAATGTCTACTAAATCAGGTAGATAGACATACAATATAATTAAAATTATCAATAATAAAATGCAATTCTCTATCATACAAAACTAATGAATTTTATTTTGATTATTTTTAGAGAAAATGATAAAATAAATTAAAGTTGTATAAACGAAAAATAATAATTGAACTGTGTGTGAATAAACTAATTTATATTAATTTTTCATTAATAAAAGTGTAAACATACTTAGATTTTTCAGACATAATTATATAGCAATGTTGTAATAAACTTGTATTTTCTCTTAAAATTAATTCTTGCTTTTATAAGTTTATGCTATATTTCTTACCTCTTTGCTTTGGGTATTGGTCACATTTAGCTGTGTGCAGTGCTTACTATTGGTTCTGTGCTCAAGAATCAATTGCTCTGGGGACCATATTGGGTGCCGGGATCAGAACCAAATTGACTATGTGCAAAGCAAGCATTTTACTTTCAATATTTTCTCTCCAGCTCTACATCTTTATTTTTAATACATGAAGTTTTAAGTCAGAACATTCCCTTCATCATTCACCTCTATAGAATTTTTTGTTACATTCACCAGTTCATGTTGGCATTTGGATCTATTTTTATGTTCCAAAGTTTTATGCTGAAAAATAAGTATACTTGGGGCCAGAGTGGTAACACAGCAGTAGGTGTTTGCCTTGCACAGAGCTGACCCAGAATGAAAGCACGTTCGATTCCCAGCATTCCAGAGCCAAGAGTGATTTCTGAGTGCAGTTAGGATTAACCCCTGAGCACCACAGGGTGTGGCCAAAAACAAAACAAAACAAAACAAAAAGAAAATAAAAATGGGTATAGCAAACATTTATATGTTTAAAACAGTACACACACTAATCAACTATGAACAGGATAATTTTTATATTTTAATAGATGAAATCATAGTCATATATTGCAATAAAAAGCATAGAAATCTTTTTACTTCAGATTTCATCATACTGGAAAAAGCAAGAATGCTTAAATGTTGTTAAAAGTATAAATAAACCATTTGATCATGTTTTCTATATCATGATGAATGTCATGGTCAGGATAACTTATCTGATTCTTTTCAATAAATTTACTTGGAGGAATGATCAAAATTATTTTTGTGTGGTTTTAAATGATCACAAAATTATAGAAATATAATCCTAATAATATCTATAAAGTGATCTTTAGACTAGACACAAGTCATATTAAAAGAAATTTAGATCTTCATGCTGATGATCACTTTCTAGAAATAAAGTAGAAAGAACTAAAGTAGCCAGCTAAAGTTTTTCCGAAGGAAAAAAAATAGCAGAAACTATATTTTAGAAGACATGTCCAAGTCTAAACAGGAGAGAGTATCATGTTTTTATCAGCTAGATAATTCAGTTTGGAAAGTTTCATCACAAAGAGTAAGTACTCAGGTCAGCAAAGCATATGAAGTATGACAGAAATCAAAGTAATGTGTCTATTTTTGAGATATCATGGATATTGAGAAATCAAGGCAACCTTCACAAACATCTAGCTCAGTGTTTAATTTGACAGACTTAACAGAGACTGAAATACAGAGCCTTTGTCCTCAAACCACTTTTTTATTAAAAAAAAAAATCTCTTTAAAATGTTTGGAAATAGGGGGTGGTGCTAGAGCGCTAGCCAAGGAAGGACCACGGTTCGATCCCCCAGCGACCCATATGGTTCCCCCAAGCCAGGGGCAATTTCTGAGTGCTTAGCCAAAAGTAACCTCTGAGCATCAAATGGGTGTGGCCCTAAAAACCAAAAAAAAAAAATGTTTGAAAATATCATTTTATATGTAAGAATCAAATTTCAACTAAATACCTTTAAATTACAAATAATTTCTGAAAATAATAATTGTTTTTACAGTGTTTGTTGGCCTGTTGATAGAGCTCAGTGGTATAGAATTTGTCTTTGTGTGTGCGGCCTTAAGTTTGCTTCTTGTCCTTTGTTTCTATTTTCATTTTGTTTGTTTTTTTTTTGTTTCATAATTCTCAAATGCAAACTTTGAAAGAGCAAAAGACATTTAGTCTTAAAAATTACGCTTGCTGCTTTACTAATTGTGTTATTTAGACATATTTACTTATCTGAAATTTTCCTCTTATTCAAAGAAGAGATATAGTTCTTTGTAGTTCTGCATCACTCTCAAGTGAAATTATTTATATGTTAAAATAATTAAATATACTTTAAACATCTACATGTTTGATATATATTATATATTTTTATCTTACAGAAAGGATGGTATTACATACATTTCTTAGGCTAACCAGAGGTAGATGATACAATTATAAATATTATGATATTATAAATGATATAATATCACATTTATATAATAATAGCATTTAGTGACACTATTTACTGACACTAGTTATTCAATAATAACAGTACTTAATTTTTTCACTGTAATCATATTCAAGGAAGTAAAGAATAGTTCAGTTGAAATGCCATCAGCTGGTAGTTGGGTGAATTTAAAACTTATGCCATTTGGTATTAATTATTAAGGATTAATATCCTTGATCTTACTATGATTATCATAAATATTGGTAGATATTTGCAATTTTACTTCTGCACATTTTCTATAGTAGTTGCAACTTCTAGAGATTAAAATGGGGCCTACAGAAGTGGCAAAGCTCTATTTTGAACTTAAAATTTTATTGGGAAACTTAGATTTTTCTTTTTTTTTTGTTAAATGGGTCAGTTAAGGCAATTCACCTTTTAATAGACGTAAGTGCTGGAACTGTTCCCAGTTAGGACCTTAAAGACATTAACATTATATTCTATGGACGTGATAATTAGATCTGTGTTCTATCCTGAGGTCCAACATCTGGTAAATTATTTTCTTGATGGAGTTAGACTCCAATGTCAGAAAGGAGAGCATAAGGTATTTCTTGCCTCAGGCCATCTCATCTGGCCACTTCTCACTGACCTATGAACTTCTACAGAGATGATCCTGTACTTTTCCCAAACTACAGAGCAGTGTGAAAAAACCATAAACTGAAGCTCTCATATCTAGTATACTGAAAATGCACTGCATATATCATTTGTTCATGTATCCCTCAAACTATCTTTGGCCTTAATCTCACTGCCAGACATAAAAAGCTACCACGTGATTATTAATAGTGAGCACTATTTAAAGACTCAGTTCTCTATCACTGAGAAATATAAAAATAAGCTAGTTACATAAAATCTAGTATAGTTCTCTTATCATCCAATGCTCTAGCGGTCTGTCAATATTCTAAAGCAATTTCAAGGGAATATATTATTTTTCTTCAGTTTGGCAAAGTCCTCAAGGAAATCAAATGAGCACATCCCCTGAGATCACTCAGTAATTCTGAAAGACTAAACTTAAAATAGAAAATGATTAGATATTATCTGTCTCTTTACCTTTTGTCTTTAACTATCTATTGCATATGTTGCTGAGAATACTGATGGTTTTTTTTTTTTTTTGGCCACAACCAGTGACTCTCAGGGGTTACTCCTGGCTATGTGCTCAGAAATGGCTCCTGGCTTGGGGGACCAAATGGTAGTCCATCCTAGGCTAGCGCGCATGCAAGGCAGACTTCTTACTGCTTAAGCCACCACTCTGGCCCTGAGAATACTGACTTTTTGAAAACTCTTGTTTCCAGAATTCTCAGTGGTCTTTTAAGCATGATGATTTTCATAGACACATCAAGATTAACTCAGTAATTCATACTCAAGAAACTCACTTAACACAAAGACCACCACCAGCAGGGCCCATGATAAAGTATAAAATAGAAATTCTAACATAGCTGGCTAAATACAGTTCCTTGGGAAAATGAACATTGGAAAAATTCTCTTTCAAAGATATTAAAGATGTTTTCAAAAAGAGGTATCATATTGGACTAAATGAAATGTATTCATCTTCTCCACAATCATGCTTAGAACCTGGAATAAGATATAGGTATCTGTACATACTTAAAGTCATGTCTAGAAAATAGAGATTTTAAGTTTTTGGGGGGAAATTTTTCTATAATAAAAAAGATTAGTAAAATATAAGTTATAAAGAACTAATAAAGCCAGAGAAATAGTAGAGTTGAGAGGGTCAGAGTGATAGAACAGCAGGCAGGGTGTTTGCCTCACATGAAGCCTACCAGAGTTCAACCTCAGTATACCATATGGTCCCCTTTTTACCACCAAGAATTACCCCTTATGGCAGATCCAAGAGTATAGTAAGTCGGTAAGGCCTATGCCTTGAAATAAGATTATCTGGGTTCAATTCCCAGCATTTCAAATAATTGCTAAATCTGCCAGAAACAATTTCTTATTTTACTACCAGGATAATCCCAGTCCACCGCAGGGTGTGTCCAATTTCCACTGCTACCATAAATAATATACACATTTTTAAGACCTCATCTTCAAGGTGAAGATGAATATGGGACTGGAGCAATGGCACAACAAGTAGGGCGTGTGCCTTGCACACATCCTAACTGGGTTTGTTTCCTCAATATCCCATATGGTCACCTGAGCCTGCCAGGAGTGAGTTCTGAGTGCAAGGCTAGGAGTAATTTGAGTGTCACCAGGTATGGTCCAAAAACCACAAAAAAACAAACAAAACAAACAAACAAACAAAAAACACTTAACATATGTTCAAGGGCAATAGAAAAGTGAAGCATAGGATGAATGTTTCCACCAAGCACCCAACTGGAGAATCAGGCCTAGGTTATGGAATGTCGTTATGTCAGGGACTTTGACTTCATGAACAGACCACACTTCTTGGGAGCCAGGAGCACACTGTCCAGTTTTTGTTACCCCAGAGAGTCCCCAACACCAATGTGAGAGTAGAGACCCAATGTCTTAGATGCACTCCCTTGAGACTTTTGAAAATACAGACAGCTTCAAGTAAAAGAAATAATACAGGGCTGGAGGGATAGCACTGTGGGTAGCAAATGTGCCTTGCATGCAACCGAATTGGACTCTATCCTGGGCATCCCATATGGTCCCCCGAGCATACCAGGAGTGCAAAATCAGGAGTAACCCCCCAACACTGCTGGGTATAGCCCCAAAACAAAAGATGAAAATAATTCACTAAGACAGATCAGTGAATTAGAATAAATAAAAATAAAATCTATGTTTTCAAAGGTAACTGTGTCATTCTTCTAAAGAAGAGGTCACTCTGTGATATCAATTCTAAATTTTTTTTTTTTTTTGGTTTTTGGGTCACACCTGGCAGTGCTCAGGGGTTATTCCTGGCTCCAGGCTCAGAAATTGCTCCTGGCAGGCACAGGGGATCATATGGGGCGCCGGAATTCGAACCGATGACCTCCTGCATGAAAGGCAAACGCCTTACCTCCATGCTATCTCTCCGGCCCCAAATTCTAAATTTATTAAGAAGCAAATTTTAAGCATATATTGTGAGCTGACATTCTCCTTGTGAATACTGAAAAATGATCATAAAATAATTGCCAAAGGGCCCAGAGAGATAGCACAGTGGCGTTTGCCTTGCAAGCAGCCGATCCAGGACCAAAGGTGGTTGGTTCGAATCCCAGTGTCCCATATGGTCCCCCGTGCCTGCCAGGAGCTATTTCCGAACAGACAGCCAGGACTAATCCCTGAGCAACGCTGGGTGTGGCCCAAAAACAAACAAAAAAAAAATTACCAAAATCATATAAAATCATAAGTTATGCCAAAATCACCATTGGGCACATGGAAAACTTGGAAAAATATCAAATTGATCAACATAGAGTCAAAATTATTTTTTAAAGAGTAGCTAGCTGAGGCTGGGGATGTGACCCAGTAGTAGAGCACCTGTCCCTCAGGAGTGAGGATGCAAGTTCTATCTATAGCAGAGCTCTATGTGCTGGGCACTACTAGGAAGTCACTCTCATTCAAATGGAATCCCTAGTATACCACAAACAAGTGTGTTCAAGCACCACAAAGAAATTGTACAAACCTTGGCAAACATTACTACCAAAAGTGTTACCTTATCTCCACTCTTTTCAAGTTCCACCACACCACCACCATCACAGAAAAGAAAGGACTGCTTCAAGAAATAAGAGAGGACACTAGGAAATGGAAACACATACCCAGTTCATGGATCGTCAGAATTAACATCATTAAAATGGCAATACTACCCAAAGCATTGTACAGATTTAATGCAATTCCTCTTAAGATACCCATGACATTCTTCAAAGAAGTGGTTCAAAGACTTCTGAAATTCATCTGGAAAATAGACACCCTCAAATAGATAAAACAATCCTTGGGAAAAGAAATATGGGAGGCATCACTTTCCCCAATCTTAAACTGTATTACAAAGCAATAGTTATCAAAACAGCATGGCATTGAAATAAAGACAGACCCTCAGATCAGTGGTATAGGATTGAGTACTCAGAAAATGTTCCCCGAACATACAATCACCTAATTTTTGATAAAGGAGCAAGAAATCCTAAGTGGAGCAGGGAAAGCCTCTTCAACAAATGGTGTTGGCACAACTTGGTTGGCCACTTGCAAAAAAGTGAACTTAGATCTCCAACTAACATTAAGTACAAAGGTAAAATCCAAATGGATTAAAAAACCTTGATATCAGACCTGTAACCATAAGGTATATAGAACAACATGTAGGTAAAACACTCCATGACATTGAGACTAAAGGCATCTTCAAGGAGGAAACTGCACTCTTCAAACAAGTGGAAGCAGAGATAAACAGATGGGAATATATTAATTTGAGAAGCTTCTGCACCTCAAAAGAAACAGTGCCCAGGATACAAGAGCCATCCACTGAGTGAGATAAATTATTCATCCAATACCCATCAGATAAGGGGCTAATATCCAAAATATACAAGGCACTGAGAGAACGTTACAAGAAAAAAAAAACATCTATACCCATCAAAAAATGGGGAGAAGAAATAAACAGACATTTTGATACAAAAGAAATACAAAAAGCCGAAAGGCACATAAAAAAATGCTCCACATCACTAATCATCAGGAAATGAAAATCAAAACAACTATGAGATACCATCTCACCCCACAGAGATTGGTGCACATCACAAACAATGAGAACAAGCAGTGCTGGCAGAGATGTGGAGAGAAAGGAAATTTTATCCACTGCTGGTGGGAATGCAGTCTAGTCCAAACTTTATGGAAAGTGATATGGAGATTCCTCCAAAAACTGGAAATTGAGCTTCCATACAATCCAGCTATACCACTCCTAGGGATATACCCTAGGAACACAAAAATACAATACAACAATCCCTTCCTCACACCTATATTCATTGCTTTGCTATTTAAAATAGCCAGACTCTGGAAACAACCAAGATGCCCTTCAACAAATGAACGGCTAAAAGAACTGTGGTACATATACACAACAAAATATTATGCAACCGTCAGAAGAGATGAAGTTATAAAATTTTTCTATACATGAATGTACATGGAATCTAATATGCTGAGTGAAATAAGTCAGAGGGAGAAAGACACAGAATAGTTTCACTCATCTATGAGTTTTAAGAAATATAAAAGACATTATTGCAGTAATTCTCAGAGACAAAAGAGAGGAGGGCTGGAAGATCCAGCTCACAACATGAAGCTCACCACAAAGAGTGGTGAGTGCAGTTAGAGAAATAACTACACTGAGAACTATTATAACTACACTTAGAACTGTCGTAACAATGTGAATAAATGAGGAAAGTGGAAAGCCTCTTTAGAATACAGGCAGGGCGGGGGCGGGTGGGGAGGAGGGAGATTTGGGACATTGGTGGTGGGAATGTTGCGCTAGTGAAGGAGGGGGGTGTTCTTTACATGACTGAAACCCAACTACAATGATATTTGTAATCAAGGTGTTTAAATAAGGATATTAATAAAAAATCCTTCTGCTATTGTTTTAATGAGTTAAATAGTATTCACAAATATACTTGCTACTGAACTTCTTTTTTTTCTTCCATTTTTAGTTTTTCTTTCTATATTTTAGTAACTTTGCCTTTCTGTCATCTTGAAACAAATGTATTATGATCAGTCATATCAATTATGTGATTCATTTTCTTTAAATAAATTTTAGAAAAAAGAGATTTGCATAGTTCAAAGATAAAAAAGAAAGGACTTAAAAATAAGTAGCTAGAAAGGTGATAAAATTGTATGAATGATACCCCTTCAATGTTGCAATAACAATAGTGCAAAGTAAAATAAAAGTGGAGGAGGAGAAGGAGTGGAGGAATAGATAGAAAGAAGAAAAGAGAAATTTGAGGAGTGTGAAGGAAGGAAGAAAGAGAAGCAAAAGAAGAAAAAAGGAGTAGCAGCAGCAGCTTCAGAAAAGAAGAAGAAGAAGAAGAAGAAGAAGAAGAAGAAGAAGAAGAAGAAGAAGAAGAAGAAGAAGAAGAAGAAGAAGAAGAAGAGGAAGGAGGAGGAGGAGGAGGAGGAGGAGGAGGAGGGGGAGGAGGGGGAGGAGGAGGAGGGGGAGGAGGAGGAGGGGGGGAGGAGGGGGAGGGGGAGGAGGGGGAGGAGGAAGAGGGGGAGGAGGGGGAGGAGGAGGAGGGGGGGAGGAGGAGGAGGGGGGGGAGGAGGAGGAGGGGGGGGAGGAGGAGGAGGGGGAGGAGGAGTAAAAGGAGGAAGAGTAAAAGGAGGAAGAGTAAAAGGAGAAGGAGGAAAAGGAGAAGAAGGAGGAGAAGTAGAGTCAAGGCAGGGGAGATGGTAGAGAGTGGGAGGGTGAAAGAGATACTGGAGCATTGGTGGAAGGAAATGTGCACTGATGAAGGGTGGTTCACGTTTTATGACTGAAAATCATAAACAACTTTGTAACTTTGATAATACTGAAAAAAATAAAAAGAAGGAGCTCGCAAAGGTACAGAATTGGATCATAGGCTAAAATTTTATGCCCATTTATTAAATTTCCCTTTTGAAATCAAAAAAATTTCTAAATGACTGCTGAAATAGTTGTCTATTGGCCAAATTTTTGTACTTGGTTCTTTTCAATAAATGAGTTTCCCGACTTCTGACAAGAATATCAAATTGTATGATTACTCCAAAGTAATGATTAGGTACATCAGGCAAAAGAAAACAGAAAATACTCCAGCACAATTTACAATGGCTTTTCTTCTTTGTTGTCCTACTTTGTTGTTTATAGACATGGACTTCAGAGATTTCCTGGAGGGAATGCCTTTTATATGCATGAACTTTCAGGTTCTGGGGCTGGAGGATGTAAGTTGAAAACTTTTATAGATATAATTTGATGATTAATAATTTAAACGTGTTTGCATCATCTTTTAGCAATTGAAAAATTACTTTTACACAGCTACTGCATTAATATTAGATAAGATTCAGAAAGGATCTTTATAATCATTGAAGTTCTTTTTTTTCCTCTAGCATACATCAACAAACAAGTCTAAATAGTTTTGTTCCTAGTATATTGGATGAAGTCTAGTAAGTCTGGCCAAACATTTTCTGAAACAGGACAAGGAAAGGGTTTTTTTATTCTTGTTTAATTTTAATTATCCACTTACTGAAGTATGTTGCAATGAATACCCAAGTATATTAGAGAGACTATTAGAATTAGTCAACTATCCATAATAATTGTATTCACTTTTCTTTAATCTTTTGGTAGTCTCTATACTAGTGGTGTGGAAGTCATAAACAATTTGAATGATAATGCTTAAATCAGGTAATAAATTTTCTAGTCTAGTAAATCAGGACATGATAATTCAATCTCTTAAAAATAATATTTTAACATGGGAAATTTTATGTAAAGAAACAAACTCTTATCTACTAGGGATAAGAACTCATATATTTTATAATACAGGGCCCCTCCCCCCTGAACATATGTTATGTGGACCCAACCTAGACTCTATGTGATCAGACAGTGACCGTTCAATCCTGAACCCTAGACACAGTTCTCTGCAACAACACCGGGAACCAAACTCCCCCTGGGAAATTCAATACTGCTCTGACATAATCATGCACCAGTTTTGATATGACATTCTGACAAGGAAATGGCAACAACTCGATCTAAGATCAGATTGTCATCTCATCATCAAACAATAGGATGAAATCAGAAGACCCATCATCCTTTGATCTGTGCTAACTACAGAAGATCTGTAGACAATCTGCTAACTACAGAAGATCGCTAACTACAAAAGATTAACAGAAGATTGACTTTGACAACCACTACTGGGCAGAATTTATCCCGGGGCCAATAAGGAAGACTCTAGCCTAGGCTTTGGCCTAAGATCTGTACAACAACCAAAAGCTCTAATTCCAGTGGTTTTACTGTGACAACTGTGACTGAGCACAACTTCTAAAAACATAATGAAAGACTATATCCTAGGCTTCATCCTAGGATTTGTGCAAAAATCAAGACCACCAATTACAGAAGACTGATTAAAACAACAGTGATGAAACAGAACTTTAGAACCGTAGTGTAAGACTATATCCTAGGCTTCATCCTATGACCCGTGTAGATACCAAGACCTCTACTTACAGAGTCCTGATTTTATCATCCACGACTAAATGGAAAATATCCTGGCACCATAAAAAGACCTGGGGGAGTAAAAAAGAACATGTGCAGAGCCTGTAATTATTCCCATGACAGTATACTTCAAGGATGGAGAAACACTGTATCTCTTAGGCCAAGGGAACTCCCTTTCTAATCTCACCAATAGGGCCAGAGAAATAGCATGGAGGTAGTGTGTTTGCCTTGCATGCAGAAGGACGGTGGTTTGAATCCGGCATCCCATATGGTCCCCCGAGCCTGCCAGGAGCGATTTCTGAGCATAGAGCCAAGAATAAACCCTGAGCACTGCCGTTGTGACCCAAAAACAAAAACAAAAATTAATCTCCCCAATATTTAATGTGCCTGTGCAAAAAAAAAAAAAGCACAATTTTTTTTCTATTTATTTTGTGCTAGAGATTATTGTTTGGTTGTTGTCTATATTGTTGTGGTGCTTTTTTGTAGTCACTGGTTTTGGGTTTTATTTTTGTTTGTTTGAATTTGTTGTTGTTATTGTCATTATAGTTTTATTTTGTTTTTATGTTTATTTTTTTGTATTTTTTGTCTTTTGCTATGTTTTTCTTTTTTCTCTTTCTTCTTTTAAATTGATATTTATAAACTCTAGATGGACTCCTCCCAGGTTTTGTTTTGGTTTTTTTTTTTTTGCATTTTGGTTTTTTGGGGGGTTGTTTGTTTTTGTTTTCATTTCTTTTCTTTTCTTTTTTCTTTTTTATCTTTCTATTGTTTCCTTTTCTTTTCAAACAGAATGACATAACCTGAATTATCATTCTGCCTTATAAATTGAGGAAGAAAAAAATGGATGGTACCAAGACCAAGCAGTAATATGAACGTTGAGTAGAAATAAAAAAAATTGATCAGATTTAAATACTAAATCTAAATCCAATGACAACAGAATCTATAACTAATCTACAACAAGCTAGACACAAAGGGGACCACTTATACTAGCAGCCCAGGGGGTGCAGGAGGGGGATATTAGATGCATTCTGGGAACGGAGCTGGAGGGAGGAAAACAATGGTGATGGCAATGCTCCTGATTCAATGTCATATGTACCTAAAATATTTCTGTGAAATATTTGTAATCCACTTTGGTCACAATAAAAATTATTGAAGAAAATTATATTTTAATAATATATTTATTTAAGCACCATAATTACAAATACATTTGTAGATGTTATAGTTATAGTTATAGTAAAGAATACTCCCCTTCAACAGTGTAACCTTCCCACCATCAATGCCCCCATCTTCCAAATCATTTTGTTTATGGGCTGGAGCAACAGCATAGCAGGTTGGATGCTTGCCTTGCATGCATCAATTCCAGGTTTATTCTTTGGCTTCCCATCTAGTCCTCAAAGCACTGCTAAGAGTAGCCCATGAACATAGAACCAGGAGTAAACCCTGAGCACCACTGAGTGTGGCCTATAAAACAACCTAAAAGATCATTTAGGATAAATTTGGTCCAAAGTTCACTGAACATTGTATTACAAGCACCTACCACCTATAAAAATTTAATATGTCATTAAATATGAGTGTAGACAAGAGCTGAAGAAATAATACAGAGGGTATATCTTGTGTGAAATCTCTATTCTGGGGCACAACCACAGAGAAAGTTATATAAGACAATTTTAAATAAAAAGCTAACATATATTCCTATTCATGTGTCCAAAATGTTTAATGGAAAGAATATATGAATTTGTAGCTGATCGCTGCACCTTGAGAAAATATATAAGCCACAGAAAAATGTATAACAGAACTACTGCTAGCAAGATAAAGACTGAGCCTGTTAGGGAGGCTTCGAAGAAGGAATTAAACTGGGGAGGGGGGCTGTTAGCATATTTATCTGAACTCCTATGGAGGCTTGACTTCATGTGACTCTCTAGCTGCCACTTCTCAGCTCCACACTACCCTATTTTCTATTCTGTTCCAGAATTAAATTGTTATCATCAAAACATGCATATTGGCATTACTTTATCGAACAACACACATCATAATATTCTGGGTAAACAGCTTAAAATTACCATCTGCAACTTTAATTTTAATCCAACACATCAAGTTAAGGGGAAAATAACATTCTAGCTCAAGCCATAATAACTATTAGGTAGTTCCAAACAAAAAAAGAGACAGGAATATGCTACAATTAATAAAACAAAAACATTGGGAGAAACATTAAATATAATTGCATTCATGAGTTTATCTCAAGAAGAGATCAAGTAATAGTACTAACATCTCTTAACCAATTACAGAAACTGAGATTGACAAGAACAGAAAATATAAAGAGCATTTTAACTGTAATAACCAATGTAAAGAATGCAGTAAACAAACTAAAAATATGTAATAGATGGGCTCAAGAGCAAAGATATGTGGCATGGAAGTGAACTGCAATAACGACAGTGGAAAAACCAAAGAAAAGAAGGAAATTCAAAGGTCATAGATGTTAAATGTAGAAGAACATAAGTTTTATTTATTTTTCAAAACATTTAAATCAGGACTAAGAATTAGTATATGTGTTATGGAACTTGTCTTGCATGCAGGAAATCTTGGTTCTATCCCTCATATCAAATATGGTCCTTTGAGTACTTTGTATCGTGAGCACAAAGGTAGGAATAACCCTTGCACTCTAACCAAGTATTGCTCCAAAGCCCCACAACAATAGTGACAACAATAAACCAAAATGTAAGGATTTTTTCTTATGAGAGGATACACTGCTCTAATTCAATTCATTGGTTTTATTTTCTGTATTTTGTAATTCGGTGCTATAAGAATACCTAAAGAATAGCAAAAGTAGTCATCCTTCAGTCTTTTCTAGCCCCATAGAAAGTGCTTCCTTTATTTAATTAAATGAAGACAAGAGAAGAATGTAGGAGTGTATGAAAAAGTCTTTTGACTTTCCATCTCTATGAAAGTGATGCTTCACTGTATTGATTCATCTGCATGGGTGTTTCTGATGAATTCCAAAGCAAAAATTAATGAGTATTGAATTATCTGTCAGAGGGGGAAGATCATACTGACGATTTCACATAACCTAAAACTATCAAACTTAAGCTGAAAATAATATAATTACATAATTCTCTGCTGAGGATTACTCAACTTATTTTGCATTTCAATCAACTACAAAGTTGAAGGGAATCTTCCTTTATTCTTTAATATAAGAAAGATGTTCTATTCTTGAGAAAAATGTATAAAATGATTCATATAAAGGGTCCTTCAGATTGCAGCCTGCTACTCCCTAGCCTGGCCAGAATCTCAATACTATTTACTATCTAATAATTCTAAAATTGATTTCTCTTATTACATACTGTGGTCATTCTAATTCTTGAACCATCTCTACTTTCATAATAAAAGCAAAATGCAATTGTTCCCCTGACTCATTTCCAATTTGAATACATCATAAATATACAAGAAAAAATGTGAATATATTCAAAAGGTTACTTAAGTTTTTACTGTTCTCTTTTGTTAACTTTTTTATTGTGGTGGGAACCAAAATTCTTTAGTGCTCAGAGAAAAATGACATGTTAGGGATCAAACCCAAGTTCTAGGCTTTTGCTCTATCACATAAGCCACATCCAAGGCTCATATTTATTTCTTGTTAGATAACAGTTTACCAATATTTTTTGTTAAAATCTTAGATGGCAGTAGCCTACATAAATTGCTGCAAAACTATTTTATGTTTCTAATTTTAAATATTTTGTTGAAATAATATTGACATTATTACAGTCTTCAGTTAGACTGAATATAATCAACATCTCAATGCAATATTAGTTTTATTTTAAATTAATAGAACCATCTGATGGCTATTATGTATTTTTTAAATTCTGAAATTTGAAAACGGAAAAAGTAAACTGACAAATCACTGCGCCTAGATGTGAGCCCAGGTGTCCTGAATCCCTCCTAATTAAATTGTATCAATTTGACTTTATCTAAGGTTAGAAAATGTATTAATATCACACTTGACTATATTAGAATATATTTTCAATTGCCAATTTATTTTATAATTTACCTATAGTTTTAGGTGCCAGGTTTGCATTTTATTAAAATACAGTTTGATTGTGATTAATACTTCTTGGGTGCTTGCTATGTAAATGATGATATTTAAAACTTGACATCTGTTCTTCCTCAACCCTTCAGATATGGCGATTCCACTAATATGACCTTTTTCTTTGTTCTTTTTGTTTTTGGTTTTGGTTTTTAGTTTTGGGGTCACACCCGGCAGCGTTCAGGGGTTACTCCTGGCTCGATGCTGAGAAATCGCTCCTGGCAGGCTCGGAGGACCATATGGGATGATGGGATTCGAACTACTGTCCTCCCTGCAAGGCAAATGCCCTATCTCCATGCTATCTCTCCAGCTCCAAATAATATGACCATTTTCTATAATAGGAATTAAGTGCACTCACAATATAGTACAACAATATTAGTACCAAGGCACTATAAGTGAATATAAAGCTGTTACTAAGTTCTAGTGCTACTTTCCAAAGACTAGTGCTATAATTTGTAGACCACTCCGAAAACTAAAAATCATTTTTCTAACTTAAATAATATAAAATATGCATTAGTTTGTATTTATTACAAGTTAGAATGCATGTTATTTAGTTCTTTACATAAAATAAGATATTTATTATATTCCTTAGCTAGTATTTATTAAAATATTTAGAACCAAGGTCAATGCCTTTAAATATAAATGCTTGCCAGGGAAGCATTTTAGTTTCTCAATTCACAAGTTCCCCTCTGCATAAAACAATGTATATTTCCTGAGATAAAAAAATTAAATTCTCTATCTTTATAATATTTTCTAGTAGAAACTATAGCCAATCTAAAATAGAGTAAATAAGCAAAATTAGACATTCTAAGTGTGACATTTTTGTTGCCAGGACTGGAAAGGTATGTCAAATTAACTTGAAAAAGAATAATTAGGAGAGTCACCAAATTCTCTCTGTGCCATATTCTTAAGGGATTTATAGTTCAATTTTCTCCATCTTCTCTTATCTCTTATTTTTAGAAAATATTCCATGTATATATCAATTTCTTTATTTAAATGGTTAGATACATTTACTTAGAGATAAATAATACATATTATTATATTTATTCTTGAAAATTTGTTACATTAGCAAACTTGGTTCTTACAAGGCTATAATACCTGAGACTCTTTAAATGAAAATTAATGTGCAGTATCAAATATAATAACTGTCTTCACAATATGTGTAGTATAATTATTTCAAATTAGAAGAATTATAAGTTGGGTACATTGGTTTTCAGTTGAGCAAGAATATTCTTTTCTTCTGCACTCAAGCACATAATATGCCATAATTAAATAATGTAATAGCAGAAATATTTAAATTTCCAAACAGTGGGAAAGACAATGAAATATAAAAATTGACTGCCAATCAAATGAGCATTTAGATTCCAAGAAAATCTTATATATTATTCATATCATTGGTAAGAATAAGGCCTTATCTCTTTTCTTCTAAGGGGTAGATTAAACAGAAAAGCAATTATAATTCTCTTTGAATTTTACGTATTTTCATTTGATTCTTTGGTTTTTCCTCCAAAAATAGCAGAGGTTATAGTCAATGAAGTCATTCTATTAAATCTTATTATATATAGAAAAGTGCATTTATTGTCAATACTAGTTATTAGTATGTTTGATTTCATAAATCATGTTTCAAGAAATATGTTTCTAGAATAAACATAATGTAATAAGTTTCCATTAGCATGAAGTTAATAAGTTTTTTAAAGGTCCTAGTAATCAGAATAGCTTAGATGTTGTCATACTGAGTCTATATCTGTTAATCTAGTCCATTCAGAATCTCTTAACTATTCAGTACCAGATTTTTTGGTTATCACCACACTGGAAAATATTTGATTAATCAAAGAAGCTGAGTGGGTACAATATTTGTTTTTAATCATTTTATTTTGTTTGAGATATTATTGGAATTCTAATTCCTTATGTGATGGTATCGAGAATTGAAGCCTTTGGGAAGTGAGTAAATATATATGAATTGAAGACAGAGTATATGTGAAAGGAATTGGTGTTCTGTAAAAGAGGGCTAAAGAATCTCATCTCTTTCCTGCCTTAAAAAAGTAAAAAAAGAGGAGTATTTTTGTCCTAGGGAAAAAAAAATCCTCATCAGTATTTGCATGGTTCTTGGGTTTCCCTGTTTCCATAAATAAAGTAGAAAGAAACATCTGTTGTTAAGTCATCCAGACTAATATTTTTAACAACACAGTATAGATAGATTAAGAAGTCTTGTTTCAACCAGACCTCAATAATGTTCTGTCTTCATCTTAGGTTCTGAGTTATGAATCAGTCTTGGAGAATTCCAAGACTTTTTTATGATTAAACATTCCTCTCAGTCAATTCACTCATATTTGTTCAATATAACTTTTATTGAGGCACCAACAATGTGCTGTATCTAGAATCATGAAACTCTAAATTGTAATTTCTCTAACAATGTAGATTTTCTATTACCTATTTTTTGTTTGGTTTGGTTTGGTTTGGTTTTTAGGGCCATACTTAGTGACGCTCAGGGGTTTCTGGCTATGCACTCAGAAATCACTCCTGGCTTGGGGTACAATATGGGATATCAGGGGGATCGAACCAAGATCCATCCAAGGTCAGCACATGCAAGACAAACACCCTGCCACTTGTGCTACCTTCCTGGCCCTGTCTCTTAGCTATTTAAACTAATAAACAGTACAGGTAGGTTTCTAGATGGTTGTGAAAGATTATTAATATGAAATTCCCTTTAAATAATATTAAAGAAGAGTGGTTGCATGGGTCAAAAACTGTGGAAAGTCTAGAAAACTTTCCCACTAAAGCAGTTTCTAGAGGATTGATTTCTTGGATCTTTGGGGATCATGGCTTATAGAAATAATGATGAAATGTTAACAGTCCTTAAAATGTCATATACCTAAAGACTTCAGTAGATTGTCACTTGGAAATAATGTCAATTACTGAAAATACAAGAAACTATATCTGAAACCAGTGAGCAACTTCAATTAAGTTATAAAATGAAAGTATTTCTATTTTTATAGTTAAGCATTTGAAAGAAACTTTATTCTGATGGACTCCTGAAATAATGTGTAACAAATAAATTTAACTATAAATTGTGAATCCCCAACACCACATATGTTTTCCTTAAAACTAGCAGAAGTGATCACTAAAGACAAAATCAAAAGTAAAGTAAGTCTTTTCTCCTCAAAAACAAACAAACAAACAAAACCAGAGAAATAAAAAAAATCAAACCTGAAATTGAGTTATGTCAAGTATTTAAGTTTTTCTGAATATAAACTGTATTTGCATTAAACTACATTTCTGTATAAAAGACCTGTTTTTCTAAAGGGATATTTATTATTTTTCTTTAATCAAGGAACTCTATTAGTAATTAGACATTCCCCCTCTGTATCTCTCTCTGTATCTAATTCTGAGAACATATAAGATTAAGGAAGAGCTCCTGTCACATCAGAAGTTGATATAATGACTAATATGCTGCAGCCAACTGACAAGTGAAGCATAGAGGAAGTTATTATAGAGAACCAATAGAACTACTAGCTGATTTTACTCCCAGAATCATCTGAAAAATACAAGAAAGATCTTTGCCCCCAATTTAGACTGAGCCAGTCAAGACTGGTCATACTAGTCAGCCAATACTGAGAAAACATGGCATGACTTCAACATAGTCTATATCTCTTCCAAAAGTCTACACATTAAGAATTTTATATTTAAAATGCATTGTTAATCTGTTCATCTTCTATTCATATTTTTCCATGAACCTATTAAATAGGCCCAAGCAAATCTAAAAGTACATTGTATTAGTTTAAGGAACAATTTGAAATTAAAAAGTAATAATAAAATATGTCAGAAAATACCTAACTTGGATGATAGCCACACAGCAGAGAAAATGAGCCATCCAATTTAAAGGGAGCTATTGATATTTTGGTTTTATTATTGATGAGTTAAAATTTTTACTAAAAGTGAAAAAAATTAAAAATCTTATTTTAGATGAAAGTTAATCCAACTCTTCATTTCAATGATAGAACTATACATTTGGTAATACATAAAAGTTTCATACTTTATATTTGTAGTATCCTGCTTTATATAAAATATTATATTAACTCAGTCAAAAGGTAAAATCCCTGGTACAGTATAAGACATTATTAAAGTAATGTAATTTTTAGTATGATATATTTTCATCAAATATAGTCTTATGGTTTATATACCTCATTGAGATTATTACAAAAGTCAAGAACTTGAGGCAAAAAATTTGTCTTCCACTTACAAGTGAAATTATTTAACAACTCTCTTTTACTTCCCTACTTATTTACTTAGCATAGACATCTTAAGTATCAGAAATTTTTTTATCAGAAATAACTACATGTTTTTCCAGACTCTGTGATACACTTTATTACCAAAAGGAAAGGAAAAGAGATACAAGATTTGAGGACAGAAATCTTTTTAGTGGTGGGGAAGAAGCCAATTATATATTACATACCTCTAGAGGTGAAAAGCTAAAGCTTTAGATTTGTGAACCAAGATGTCACTGAGGAAAAAAAAACAACCTAAAAAGTACTTTAAAAATAAACAGCAAATCATAACAAATTGAAATAGAAACATTAATTTAAAAATTATCTTTTTTCAGGAAGTGAGGGTCCTTGAATAATCTATCTCAAAGATAAGTTATGACCAAGAATTTTAGTAAATATAAGAAAATTTAGCTAACTTAAGATGTGTTTTGAAGTGTTTAGGGAAAAAAAAAGCAATTATCTTCCTAAGGTTATCTTTATCCTGGTGAGACTTTTCACTAAAATCTACAGTCAAATTCTCAACTAGATATTTCTTTGCTCTCAGACATTGAGTTATACGTCTTAATTATTTTTATTTTTAACTATAAATGGACAAATTGATTCATTTCTCAAATGTCTTAAAAGACATTTTACTATTATATGAGATAATAAATCAAGTTTAGCACTTTTTCGGATATGTGCTACAATTAAATGAGTGAATGCCTATTAAAATGCATTCATTGGGTGCTGGGGAAGGGGGAGAATTCAGAATAGTTTTGTTATTGTTTATCTGAAGTTGTATTTTTATAGTGATTTATACAATGCCTCATTAATGATATTTTAAATATAGAAGTGAATGGCATAGAGAAAGACACATAGAGTGATATGAAAGAAACATTAAAGAGAGATACGAGAGGAAAGTAAATCAATATTGAAACCAAAATGAAATTAGTTAGTTACTGATAAATATCCAAAACATCATAACCCTGGCTAAGAGAAAAATACATGGATATTTTATTGGACATAATTTCATTTACTAAATAACTGCTAATTCAGTTTTCTTTTAATCATAAAAGCATAAGTTTTCTGCTTAAAATAATCATAATATCAGAAGATGATTACTATTAATCATAATATTAATAAGTGCAAGTTTGGAGGGTTACTAACAGTCACTACTAGTAATTGAAATCAATAAGGGGCTACACAAAATTTCATTACTAGAAAATATTAGTTTTAAAAGGAGTATAAGGTTGTTGTATTTTTTTGTTTGGTTGTTTGGTTGGTTGGTTTTTGGGTTATACTCGGTGACACTCAGGGGTTACTCCTGGCTATGTGCTCAGAAATTGCTCCTGGCTTGGGGGACCATATGGGAAGCTGAGGATAGAACCCAGGTTCATCCTGAGTCTGTTGCATAAAAGGAAAATGCCCTACCACTGCGCTATTGCTCTGGCCCTGAGGATTATAAGGTTTTAATAATTGCTTGTGGAACACACTTGTCAGACTGTTAGAGTTCAAGTTGATTTTATATTATTCCAAATCCAAACAAAATATTTTAATAAAATGTCTATTTAAGCACCATATTACAAGCATGATAGTAGTTGGGTTTCAGTCATAAACAGAAAACCCTCCTTCACCAGTGCAGTATGGCCCACCACAAATGCCACCCCCTTCCTTCCAAACCGTTGCCTGTATTTGATACAGGCATTCTACTTCTCTCACTCATTAAGATTGTCATGATGGTTGTTGTAGTTATTCCCTAACTGCACTTAACACTCTGGTGAGCTTCAAAGTATTTTAACATGAAAATCATTTCATTATAAAAATAGTTTTTTTATTGTTTTAAATTATTTTTATTTTTATACACACAAGATTTTGAACTATTTTTTAAAAGTGTGAATCCAATTTATTTATAAGATATCATGCAATAATATTTTAATTACTGAATATTGATTAATCATTAACAGTATGACATGAATCATTTTAAAATATTTTAGATAAACATAATCAAATAGACTAGCCATACATAGATACTTATATGTATATATATATATACATATTTTTAATTTTTATTTTGACAAAAGTGGATTACAAATCTTTCACAGTAATTTTCTAGGTACATAGTGACATTGAATCAGGGGCATTTCCACCACCAATGTTCCTCCCTCCACCCCTTTTCCCAGCATGCATCCCATATCCCCCTTCTTTACCCCCCGAGTTGCTAGTATAAGTGGTCCACTCTATGTCTAGCATGTTATAGATTGGATGTCGATTCTGTTGTGATTGGCTTTGGATTTGGGGCTTAAGTATGTTCATTTTTTTATTTCTACTTAATGTTCATATGACTGTCTGGCCTTGGTAACCTCCATTATTTCCCTTTCCGTTTGTGAGGTAAAACAAGATGGTTCAAATTATGTGGTTCTATTTGAAGGAAAGAAAAAAAAATGTGGCAAAATCAAAAAAGCAAAAAATGGGAGGAGTCCTTCGAGAGGCTATAAATATTAATATAAAAGAAAGGGAAAAGGGAAGAAAAATGTAACAATACTAAAAAAAATTTTAAAAAATCAAACAAAAACTCGAAAAGCACCACAACAATAAAGAAAGCAACCACACAATAACCACAGTCCTAAAATCAAAACAAAACAAAGCACAAAAAAAATAAATAAATAAAATAAAACCTATGGGTGGGGGAAAACAAACAACAAACAACAACAATAACAAAACCAAAAAACAAAAAGGAAAAAGAAGGTTAATTTGTGCTTCTCTTTTATTTTTCTTGCATAGGGACAGTAAATATTGGGGAAATTAGAGAGTTCCCTTGGCCTAAGAAATATAGGGTTTCTCTATCCTTGAATTATACTGTCATGGGAATAACTACAAGTTCCATACATGTTCCTTTACTCTTGTCTTGGTCCTTTGGTGATGTCTGGAAACTCTGCTCCATTGTGGATGAAATATCAAGCTTTTTGATCAACCTTTAAATTTTACAGATTTGTACATTTGACAATACACAAATATTCAAATAATGAATGAATCAATATCCAGTACTATTAAACAGAAATTATTAGTTAGTAGACTTTTTGTTCTGTGCATGAAGTAATTATTAAAATATAAATTCTAGCAGTGATGTGTCTTTCCTTTTCTTTTTTTGGTTACACCCAGAGGCAGCACTCAGTGGTTACTACTGGCTCTGCCTTTAGAAATCTTCCAGGCAGGCTCTAGGGACCATATGGGAGGCCTGGATTCCAACAAACATCGGTCCTGGTTAGGCCACATGGAAGGAAAAAACCCAATCGCTGTGCTTTCTCTCTAGCCCCAAAGATGTGACCATCTTTAAATTTATGTGTTTACTTGAAAAAAATGTATTGATATTTTCTTATCTACTATGAGATTCTATCTCACAGTACAAATACCTTTAAAGTATGTACATGTAACAATTTAAATTATACTTTTTATTTAAAAATAATTTTATTTTTAATTTAATTTTAAATTAAGTTGATTCATTGGAATGATTCAATTTTGGAACTGAATGATAAGCATTTAAATATTTTGTTTTGTTTGTTTTTTCTCTTTTTTTTTACACTATATCTCTCTACAGTTTTTAGTTTCACTTATAGAGAATTTTGAAAAGTATAAAACCTACTGAAAAAATACAAAGACTTTACCATATGTAAAATAATGCATATACTACAGTACCCAAAGACAAATTATAGATAATATAGCCAATAAAAAGTTGGTACATTCCTTCTCAGTCCTGGATTAGGCTATATATTTTCCCCGAAGTAACATTCACTGACGTGAAAGGCAGTATCAATCTTTGAATAGAATGAATAATAAAACATAGAGGTATTGATTGGAAACATTAAAAATTTCAAAAGCAAGCAAGACAGACTTTAAACACTCTAGAACAGAGGTGAAATTTATGAAGACAGGAGTAGAAACTTGCCTCTCAGTAGAAATGAAGTTCCACTGTTTATTATCAGAGTTTTCAGGATTTTTGTGTGTATTAACATTATTTTTTATTTTTCGGGCCACGCCCATTTGATGCTCAGGGGTTACTCCTGGCTAAGCAATCAGAAATTGCCCCTGGCTTGGGGGGGTATCATATGGGACACGGTGGTCCTTCCTTGGCTAGCCATAGCAAGGCAGACATCTTAACTCTAGTGCCACCTCGCTGGCCCAGTGTATTAACAATTTTATAAAAGTTTTTGAAGCTTCTTTCTGGGTCCCAGGCAACATGTTTCTGATTTAATGGAAGCAGCCTTATGTCAATGAATGTTACACTCAGAATAAGTATCAATCTAAGCAATGATGATGTATGACATATTAAAGGATCACGTAACTTACTAGCTGAGGAAAGATTTTGTAAATGATATAAAGAATAAAGCTTTTTTTTTTTTTTTTTGGTTTTTGGGCCACACCCAGTAACGCTCAGGGGTTACTCCTGGCTATGCGCTCAGAAGTTGCTCCTGGCTTGGGGGACCATATGGGACACCGGGGGATCGAATCGCGGTCCGTCCAAGGCTAGTGCAGGCAAGGCAGGCACCTTACCTTTAGCGCCACCGCCCGGCCCCAGAATAAAGCTTTTTTATGAGTCAGATTACACATGTGAATATAAATTTGAGAATTTCAAGCAGAGATTACAGATTAACAAAGCCCACAGTGCAACCATCTGCTTTTTAAACAAGCACTAATATATGCATGCACACACCTCAGTTCTTTAGAAGACAATGTGAAAAGTCAGTTTTCAAGGCATGATTAAGAAGAATACAACTGAATCAAATTCAGAAAAAAATGTCTAAAAACCTAAACAGATTTAAATAAAATACAAAACAGTAATAAACATATGAAAGGGGAGAAAATTATAGCATAGCAGGTAGGGAGTTTACCTTGCAAATGGCTGACCCGGGTACAATCCTCAAAATCACAAATGGTCCCCTGAGCATGCCAGTAATGATTTCTGAGTGTAGAGCCAAGTGTAACCCCTGAGCTCTACAAGGTGTGCACCCACCACCTCCAACAAAGTCAAACACACAAATAAAGAATAAAGGAAAAAATAGAAGAAAGAAGAAAGAAAGAAAGAAAGAAAGAAAGAAAGAAAGAAAGAAAGAAAGAAAGAAAGAAAGAAAGAAAGAAAGAAAGAAAGAAAGAAAGAAAGAAAGAAAGAAAGAAAGAAAGAAAGAAAGAAAGAAAGAAAGAAAGAAAGAAAGAAAGAAAGAAAGAAAGAAAGAAAGAAAGAAAGAAAGAAAGAAAGAAAGAAAGAAAGAAAGATAGAAAGAAAGAAAGAAAGAAAGAAAGAAAGAGAGAGAGAGAGAGAGAGAGAGAGAGAGAGAGAAAGGAAGGAAGGAAGGAAGGAAGGAAGGAAGGAAGGAAGGAAGAAAGGAAGGAAGGAAGGAAGGAAGGAAGGAAGGAAGGAAGGAAGGAAGGAAGGAAGGAAGGAAGGAAGGAAGGAATATAGAAAGAAAAAAGAAAGAAAGAAAGAAAAAGAAAGGGAAAGAAAGATGATGACAAAACAATTTCTGAAAGTGGAAGGCAAGTACTCTTCCTACCATACTATCACTCATTACATGTGATGTAAATGTGGATGGTGTCAAATAAGTATTTATTTTTATTCTTATTATTAATAGTAAATTCAACTATGCTAATATTATAAGAAGACAGATCATGAAGGTCAGTATTTTGAGGAAGAACCTATGAGCTTCTGAGTCAAGGAAGGTTAAAAGTAAAGAAAGTTGTATAAGTAATGACTATGGAATCAGCATGAATTTTGAGGACACCATGAGGGTGAACTTAGAATCAAGAGCAGCTTAATTTCTGAAGAAATAAAAACCAACTTCAACATTTTGCATAAAGTTTTTGTACTGTACTTTAATTTACATCTTGTATCCATCAATGTATACTTGTTTTTGATATTTTTCCATTTTCTTTTCTTTTATTTTTTTTGTTTTATTTTTTGGGTCACACCCAGTGGCACTCAGGGGTTACTCCTGGCTTTGTACTCAGAAGTCACTCCTGGCAGGCTCTGGGGACCCTATGGGATGCTGTAATTCGAACTGGGGTCTATCCTGTGTTGGCCACTTGCCAGGCAAATGCCTTACCACTTTGCTATCACTCAGCCCCTTTTATTTACTTTTAATTTTATAAGACATTTCATGTATCGTACCTACTATCTATTCAATAATATGTCTTCATAACATAACCCGACATCCTTCTGATAGTCATGTAGTTTAACTTCCTTTTAATTGTTCATCTTCATTTTATTTGAGTATTTCTAAGTGTTATTTTAGATATTTCTAGATTATGCACCAAGGCACCTGTTTGTTCTTTTTTTTTCTCTCTGCAAATAAGATTCCTGTGGTAATATTTCTTGGACCAAAAAAAAAAAAAAACAACCCTCAGAATCTGGTAACACTAATTTTCTATTCACAGAAAAATAAGTATTAATCATATAAGATTTGTATTTTTTCCTTCCTCTTACTTCTCATCAGTGATTTTCAAAAACTCACTAGGATATATTTGATTACATTTTTAAAGAACTCTGCATTTTAATAATCGCTTTATTTAAAACTGATGGAAATTTCAGTGGCTCAAACTTAGAAGGCTTTAATATAATTATTTCATAAATGAATCTGACATAGTGAACACTATTTAAAAGTGTCAGGTGGATAGATTTTTAAAAATGCATTTTTAAGGTAAAAATATAAACACTGAATATACTGAGTCCAAGTTTAAATATTTTGATATTATTATTGACATTATTTGTAAGGGTTAATAAAGTATTATTACTATGTGAAGTTAATTTTTAATAAAGGTTTTTAAAATATCTACCCCACTAGAGGATAAAAAATACTTTACAACCAATTTTTTCTCATAAATGATTTAATAATTATTTACCTATCTATTATATGTATTCAATCTAATAACTATATAAGGAAAAATACATGTTTATATATATCTTTTAACATGTGATGAACAAATAGAAAAATGTAAGAAAATGTATAACATTTTTAGACAAAATGACTTCCCAGTGCATATTCCAAAGTTAAGTGTTATGATGGTACTTTGGATAATAAATAAATAATAAAGGTACTTGCTATTCACAGAAGATGTATCTCAGACACTCTCCAACCTGCCTGAAACAAGAGACCTGACACTACATAGTTAATTATTTATTAATGAATATCTGTACATATAACAAAGAGAAAATTAACTATCTGCACACAATGTAGTCTAAACATTGTGAAGAGAATTTTACCAAGTCAGAAAGGTCACTATTTTATACTGTACATAAAGTATGTCAAGAAAAAAATGATGTGATTGACATTATGTCTCCTGTATTTATTTTGTTTCATTTATGTAAAACAAAATCTCTCAAACTATGCACATTCTGTTCATAGGCAATACACTTTATATATTTATCTGACTGAAAATTAAATACCACAGTTTATTGGGTTGACAATTGAATGACAAGTGTTAAGTGTCTTCTAAGGAAAATGTTTAACAAAAACATATTTTGAAATTTCCTATTGAATCAATCATTATTTCTAACACTTAAATTTCATAGAAATGAAAGATGGATGAGATGGTGATAAAAGCAAATAGTTTTTATGATATTATGAGGTTTTTCCTTGTTTTGTACCGTGTTTGACAAACAGCGACATCTGTCTGAAATCTGTCAATATGATGGATGGAAAGCATAAATCACATTATCTCATGTCAACACTCCTCTTAGAACAATATTTTAACATAAATTCAGCACTATGTCATGAGTGTGACCCTTGAGAATAAAGAAAAACATAATATTCATCTGGATCTTATTTACATAGCTATTTTTAACTTCTTTTGACTTAGCAAAACCAAACTTTCCAAAAATTCTCTAAGACAGAAAATAGACCTCTGTGCTTTTGTCATTAAGTACATTAAGTACATTAAGTCATAATGTACCTTCTTGACAAAAACATTTTTAGGAAAATAATATTGGAATTAATGAAATTAAAATAAAAATCTAAATTTTGAACAAACTCAAGTTTCAAATGTTTGATGCTTGGAAGTTTTCATTGGATGGCATGACTAAGATGTGTTTAAATGCATTAATGCATAACTCAAACAATAATGCATCTAAGTTAACATGGATTTTATTTTATTATTAATCTGATATGTTTTGTGTTATATTGGAAAATAAAAATCCATGAATTGCACACATATATATTCCTAGAGAAGTTAATGATCACTTTGATTACATGCAACAGTTGTGTTTGTGTTTTTTTTTTTCTGGGTATCTAATTTTAGCCACTTCTTGGAAAATTCTGATAGATTTAGTAGGTGTGCATTCTCATATCTCATATCAGATTTTGTTTCTAAATAATTTTGACATTTTAATGACATGTTTTCTTTAAGAACTTTTAAATTGGAACCTGAGAGATAGCATGGAGGTAGAGCATTTGACTTGCATGCAGAAGGATGGTGGTTCAAATATTCCAGCATCCCATACTGTCCCCCAGAGCCTTCCAGGAACGATTTCTGAGCATAGAGCCAGAAATAACCCTTGAGTTATTGAGTTATTGCCAGGTGTGACCCAGAAATAAAACAAAAAAACAACAAAAAAAAATTAAATTTTTAAATTTGGGGATCACTTGTCCTATTACAATATAAGTAGCATAGTCATAATAGTATTCATTCTGAGGGACGGAGGGTGGTGCAAGTGGTAGGGCGTTTGCCTTGACCGTGCTAATCCAGGACAAACTGTGGTTTGATCACCCTGTAGCCCCTTTAGTCCCCCAACCCAGGAGCTATTTCTGAGTGCATAGCCAGGAGTAACCAACCCCTGAGCCTCATCGGGTGTGGCCCAAAAATAAAAACCAAAACCAAAAGAAATAGTATTTATTTTTATAATATTGATATGCAAAATAACTCATTGTCATTTTGATTTGTGTTTCCTAGATACTAAGTCAAAATGACTAATTTTCCCTATGCTTATATATCTTGTTCATGGGATGTCTATTCATCTCTTCTCCACATTTTGTGATGCATCTATTTTCTTTATTTCTATTGACACTAGACATTGTGAGTGCTTTATATATTTTGGATGCTAGTCCTTTATCTGAAGTATTATATTAATACTGTCCAGTAGCTGATAAACTTTAGTTTTTTTAAGTATTTTAAAATTATTTTAAAATATCACTAATCTCAAAAGTATTGAGAACCATTATTTCATAGGATTAAACTCTTGTATAAAAACTAAATTCAAATATAGAAACTCCTCTCCAAAAATTATAATTTTTTTTAGTTTAGACTTTTTTTTTTTTTTTTAGTTTTTCGGCCACACCCGGTGATGCTCAGGAGTTACTCCTGGCTAGGTGCTCAGGAATCGCTCTGGGCTTGGGGGACCATATGGGACTCTGGGGGATCTAAATGTTCGTCCTAGGCTAGCATGTACAAGGCAGACGCCTTGTCATTTGTGATACCACTCTGGCCCGTAGACATTTTTTTTTGATGGCAGGCAACAGCCATGTTGAAGCTCAGTGACCTAAGGGCCACACTTACAATTACTATCTCAACAGTGTGGGCTTGATAGTTTGATGCCTGGGCCTACAAATGCTGTGCTGCTTGGCCAATGGTACTGAAAGTCAAATACCCAGCTGTTTCTGGGTAGAGGAAACATTATGCCAAGAATAAAAGCTGTGTTTTGCAAACCTTTGCATTAACTCCCTAGCCTCCATTTTCAAAGTTCCCTACTCTTCATGATAACAATAACTAAGATTATTATTTGTTTTATAATCTCATTTTAGACATTATGGTTTACAAAATTAACATTGGACTTTTATGCACAAAATTTCATAGCACAACACCCTTCACCAGAGATTCCACTTGCCTCTACCACTGCCCCAATATTTCCTCATAATCCTCCATGATGAGCTTCCTACCAAAGAACAGTTTTCAGACTCTATACTGCCTTGGATACTTGTTATTCTTCTACTGTTTCTTTATAGCCCTACCTGTGAAAGGAAAGGTCATTCTGAGTTCTGTCCCTCTCATAAAAAACTTCATTCAACCTGGCACTCTACAAATAGCTAAGGTTTTATTTTTTTTTTTAAAAAATTCCTTTTAAGAACTTAACATTTATGATTGAAGCTTAATTAAATTATCCATAATCTTGACAGGTATAATTGATATTTATCCTCAATTCCACTAATTCATTTGCACTTCAGTAGGTTTCCTTTAGGGGAAAAGAAAAATTAGAATGAGTAACATTCTTTTATTAGGAGGGGTTAACTTTTTTGTTGATATAAAAGGTCAATTTTTATTTAATTTTTTAGGGGTGGAGATTGAAGGGTTCTCAATTATACTCAGAAGTCCTAGGCATCATAAATGTGATTTTCGACCTGATTGTTGATTCAATATCAGGGCTCAATGATGATGCTCAGACCCAGGGACACCCCGTCCTACCAGCCATACTGGAGATATCCAGGCAAATATTAGAATGCAAACAGCCTCGAAAACTTCACCAGGCAATGCTTGGGGGTGCCATGTAGTGCCAAAAATTGATGCAGAGCCTTATCTACTGTACTATCTCCTGACCCCCTATTCTTATGTTAAAAGAAATATAATTTTGCTATTACTTTTTCTAAACCAATTACTGCCAAGATCCTAATTTGAGCTATCTATACATAATTGTTAGATTACACCTTGTTTATTTGAAACAAAGAAATTCTCCAGCCCTCAGAGTTCTATTTCATATGTAAAAGTTTGTTTTTGTTTTGTTTTTTACTTGTAAAAGTCTCACCTAGACTGAATTAGCTCAAAATAGGTCTTTTGTCTGTCACTCTCTTCCCTTCCCCTGTCTAGTTGTGACTTGAGCTGTTCAATAAAGAGAGGTTGGTTTGGTGGGCTCTGGACCATAGGTTGAAAGCCCCAGGTTTGGGGCTGGAGCTGTGGCACAAGCAGTAAAGTGCCTGCCTTGCGCATGCTAGCCTAGGACGGATCACGTTTCTATCTCCAGGAGTCCCATATGGAGCGATTTCTGAGCGCATAGCCAGGAATAACCCCTGATCGTCACAGGGTGTGGCCCCCAAAAGCAAAACAAACATAAAACCAAAAAATTACTCTGGACCATAAGGTTAATGGCCCCAGGCTTGGGGCTGAAGCAGTGGCACAAGTAAGACACAAGTAAGGTGTCTGCCTCAAACGTGCTAGCCTAGGGACAGATCACAATAGGATCCCCCATCATCCCAGTGTCCCCTATGGACCCCGAGCCAGTAGCCATTTCTGAGCGCATAGCCAGGAATAACCCCTGAGCGTCACTGGGTGTGGCCCAAAAACCAATAAAACAAAACAAACACACAAAAAAAGCTCCAGCCAGACTCCATGTTTTTTACCCTTGTGCTTGCTTTGGATTAATAATTATAGTGAAGACCCTGTTTGAGACCTATTCTCCAGGGCTTGTATTACAGCAAGTGGAGAGCAACACGTAATCTTCTCTCTCAAAAACTCATCGGACAGCCTGCTAAATTTGAAGTCATTTAACTTATCCAAAGTCTATCCTTTTTTTGAGGGGGTGCACACCAGTGACGCTCACGGGTTACTTCTGGCTATACGCTCAGAAATCATTCCTGGTTTGGGAAGCCATATGGGACGCCGGGGATCAAACCAAGGTCCATCCTGGATTAGCCATATACAAGGCAAAGGCCCTACAGCTGTGCTCACTCAGGCCCCAAGTATCACACATTTTTATGAATAATTGCAATTAATGATTTGTATAATAAGGAATAAAATGTAAGCTTTTAAAAACTCAATATCTTACTGCTCTGTACTTTAATTCTTTATTTTTTCACATGTCTAAAAGAGAATAAATAGGTCTCATCTCATAAACTGTTTATGGAGACCAGAGAGGTGAAAGCACATAAAAGATTGGCAATAACCAAGCGAGTGCCTTGAACATTTGGGAATTAAATATTTTTGAATAAATGAATACAAAGGAGAATTTGTCTACATTGTTTAATGTATCACAAGACACTGTCATGCACATTATCCATTTGTATTCCACAAAAAATATTAGACTCAATAGCCATTTATTTTATTGAAAAAGTGTCTTGAATTACCTGCCCTCGTAAAATAGCCATATTGTGTAGTATGTATTTTGTCCACTACTTTTAAGTCTTCCTCAGTTATGTTGAAACAGATTTAAAATGTTCTGTCAAAAGTAAATTAGCCTCAATTTTTATGGCTCAAAAATAAAGTGATATTCTGATCATTCTAACCACAAAATGACAAATGGAACCACGACAAACATTAATTTAAGCACTGAAGCGTTATTATTGTTATTTTTGTCTTTTTTATCTTGTTTGTTCATTTTTAAATTATCTAACTTAAATTATATTTGTCAGCAAGGAAACAAAAGCCCACTCCATTTAACACTGCAAAGTTTTAATAGCATTCTGCTCAATCTTTCATGCAAAGAGGAGAATTATTTGGTTTGTGTGTGATCACACAAAATAATTTAGACACTCGAACTCTGTTTTACCTCATAATATTTGTTGATTTATCGAACCCTGATAATGTATCAAATTTTATGGTGAGGCTGTTATACACACAATACCATTTGAAGAAAATATTAATTTGATAAAATTAAATAATTAGTGAATAACCTAAAACTGAAATACATTTACAGATTACACTGTCATTTAAACTTTATCTTACCTTTTTCTTCTTTCCAGGTGGATCTTTTAATGCTCTGTGACAGTTTTCATCTCTAAAATCACAAGGAAAAGGTTATAAAAATTATATAAAGATTATTTTTTTCTCTTGAAAAAACTGATTGCAAGATAATTGTAACAGTTCCTCATAATTTAATCTAAGAATGGCAAGTGACTCAGACAAATACTACATCAGTTTAAAAATTCTCAAGACAAGACATATATTAGGTCATGTCGGACAAGCCTCTATGATGGATTGGCTATTACTTTAAGATGAATGCAACTATAGTTTCAAGTGAGTTTAGATGTTCCCTGATGTCCTTATTGAAATTCCCAAAAAGGGATGCAGTTACTTATTGAAACATAACGTAGAAAGTAATAAAGTTGGATGTGAAAAACTAAGTTATTGAAATATACAATATAAACTGAACACTGCATAATTTTAATGAATTAATTTATAGAATTATAACAGCAAATATTTAGATTTAATTTTAAAAAATAAAGACAAACAAAAATATTCTTTCAAAATATCTTTTTTAGGAAGTTGGAGAGATAGTACAATGTGCAGGTGTATATGGGGCTTGGTTTAAGCCCTGACACCCCATGTAGTTCCCCAAAAACTTCCAGGAATGAATCCTGAATGCTCTGCCAGGAGTAAACCCCGATGTGTTTACTGCCAGGTATGTCTCCCCTTGACACACATATACAAAAAAGACAAAGCAAAATGAAACAAGAGTCTTCTTTAGGCCTTTATAAATATATAGAGTAGCATAAATAATGAAGATAATACTAGTGATAACTTTGAAGAACACAATAGACCAATTTTTACTTGTTGAAAAGCAAAGTAGATCAGTTCTGAATGAGGAAGATGTTAAGCACCATGACTTGTGGCCTTTCCCCCAAATCCTCATGATAGAGACAGAGGATAGACAGGAATATGTCCCTTTAAAAGGGAATCACCTAGTTATGAAGCCCACGAGGAGGTTTTAATGGTACCTAAGTATCTGGAGGCCCAGGCACTACTTAGATCTTTATATCCGAAGAAACATCTAAGGATCCTCTCCCCCATTTTGGTGGGGGGGTTTGGGCCACATCCAATAACACTCAGGGGTTACTCCTTGATATATGCTCAGAAATCACTCCTGATTTGGGGGACCATATACAACGCGGGGGATAGAACCCATGTCAGTACTGGATCAGCTGAGTGCAAGGCAAATGCCCTACCACTGTGCTAGCGTTCTGGCCCCACTCTCCCCGATTTTAACAGCCCTTATTCTTGAAGCATAATAAATAAATGCTCACCCATCCATCTTCGTTGAAAGGTGTAAGAAAGGAAGGGCTTCAGGAAACCATTGCTTTGGGAGACCCTGACTTGTTTTAGGAGACCCCTCCCATAATCTGTTTGTTCCTCTGCCTTAGTATCCCCTTGTTCTGTTTCCCTAAATAGCTTTAGACTGAATTTAGCCATTTACTCTCCTATCCCTTGATTGGGAACAAGAACCTGAAAGTTTGTGCCACTCCAGAATGCATTGTTCCTCATTCAAATCTCAAAAATATGCATTGTAGAAAAGTGACAAAAGGAATCACAGCAAGTTTTTATAAAAATTAATTCATAGAAAATATAAATGTGGGGCCGGTGAGGTGGTGCTAGAGGTAAGGTGTCTGCCTTGCAAGCACTAGCCAAGGAAGGACCGCAGTGCAATCCCCGGCATCACAAGCCAGGGTCCCCTGGTCCCCCCAAGCCAGGGGCAATGTTTGAGGGCTCAGCCAGGAGTAACCCCTGAGCATCAAACAGGTGTGGCCGAAAAAAACAAAAAAAAAAAAAAAAGAAAAGAAAAGAAAATATAAATGTAATAAAATATGTAGTGAAGGAAAAACAGTTCTTTGTTCTGGTTTTGGTTTTGGCCCATACCTGGTGATACTTGGGAGGGACTTTTGGCTCTGTATTCAAGAATCACTCTTGGCAAAGTTTGCAGGACCAGATAGGATGCCAGAAATTGACCACTCAGGGTACAATCTCTCCTGTCCCCTTGAGAAGAAGGAAAAAAAAGAGACAGACAGACTGACTGACAAAGACAAAGAGCAGAGAAACAGAGACACAGAGACACAGAGAAAAGCAAGACATGAAGTTTCACATTCTTTAGGAGATTGGTTAAAGTTTGATTCCCACTGAGCCCCCAGACAGGAAAGGCAATTAGGTCAGGGGGAACAGTTCCAGTTGTAGAGATCCGCAGAAAATAATTCACACAGTGAAAAGGTACAAGAATGGGTTCAGGAAGCCCAGTGCTCAAGCAAGGAATTCAAACCACAAAAGCTTTCTGCTCCTAAAATGGAGTGCAGTTCAGTGGAAGAAGACAGAAGAATGAGCCCCAGCCTTCTTCAGATCCTTTCTTTTATTTACAAGAATCAGGTACCACCCTAGGATGGGAGCAGAATACCAAATAAGGAATAATCCAATATACTATCAGCAGGTCACACCCTAGGGTGGATTACAATTATTGATTAGGGTAGGATCAGTAACCCAACAGAGACATGGAGACACAGAGTGCTTTTAAGACAGAAAGAACAAAGGTTTCTTTAGGAGCAAATAATCATATGAGAAGCTGCTGGGGACCGAACCGCGGTCCTTCCTTGGCTAGCGCTTGCTTGCAAGGCAGACACCTTACCTCTAGCACCACCTCCCCGGCCCCAAAAGTTAGGGACTTTCTTTTGTTTTGTTTTTGGGCCACACCCAGAGGTGTGTGGGGGTTACTCCTGGTATCTGCTCAGAAATAGCCCCTAGCAGACGCGGAGAACCATATGGGACCAAGGGATTTGAACCAAGGACCTTCTGCATGAATGCTAACACCTTACCTCCATGCTATCTCTCCGGGCCCCAGAGAAAGGTTTTCTAAGCCATCTGCAAACATAAAAGCTAATCTTAGAGCTGAAGAGATAGTACAGTAGGTAGTGTGCTACCTTACATCCTGGACTCAATTCCCATCACTCAGAATGGCTTCCAAACTCACCAGGATTTATCCCCAATGGCAGAACCAGGAGTAAGCTCTAAGCAGAGCAGGGTGTAGCCCAAAATAAACAAAATTTAAGAAGGTTAATCTACAGTTGTCCCAAGAAAAGTCTTTCATTCTTTTGTATCAGGACCCTTAGATTCTCTGTAGCTTCTCCTGTTGTGAAGAATTCAGCTTCTCAGAGTGAGGCCTGATTTCACAATCTCTTAAAATGCTCAGGATTTGCATCTCAAAGAGATGAGGTTTTCGTGCTTCAGGGTTGAATAATTTCTCCTTGAATCATTATTTTCCAAAACTCATTACTAGCCTCCAGCACTTCACCATCTATGTACCTGTAGCATTTCCCTTCTAGAGATTTTTCAGTCCCTTAAATCTTTAAAAGGATACATGAGTTAAGGTCCATCTTCTGTAATTTCTTCATGTTAACCAGAAGGCTCAGACCCTGCCCCTGATAAGTTAGTATTCTTGAGACTCAGACAATGATATAATAGATTCCAAAGTTGTCAATCTGAAAGACAAATTAGACAAAAACTCTTTCTTTAAAATCAGACTTTGCCCCTCCCCCAGGAGAAAAGCTTCCTTTTTTTTTTTGCTCCTGGAAGGCCAAATATTTAAGAGAACAAGAGTGTCTAAGATAGACTATTGGGTAGAGTTGAATGTTTGCCTTGCATGCACAGGATTCCCTTCTCCATGGGTTGTTCCCCTATACCATATAAGATCCCCAGCACTATGGGGAGTAATATCTGTGTGCAGAGGCAAGAGTAACCCCTGAGCATTGAGTATCACCAGTTGTGACACAAACAAACGAAAAGTGAGAGGAAACATTAGTAATGACATATGTTTTAGTTCCTCACATTTACATGCTGATGAATCTGCTGTAAAATAGCTTCTTCTATTCCTGGACCCTATAAAGAAATAGTCAAATTTGGAGGTGGAGTGATTAGAAGATAGAACATCCCTGCCATTAAATTCCAGGACCCCATTTATCCCTCCTCCCCTCTATCAGGTGTGATTGAGTCAAGAGTTAGGCCAGAGAAAACCTGGGAGTGGTCCCAAAATCGTAAGAAAGGAATTTTCAAAAGATATATATTTTAGCTTTTAGTGTTGGATTTTCTTTTTTTTTTTTTTTTTTTGGTTTTTGGGTCACACCCGGCAGTGCTCAGGGGTTATTCCTGGCTCCAGGCTCAGAAATTGCTCCTGGCAGGCACGGGGGACCATATGGGGCGCCGGGATTCGAACCAATGACCTCCTGCATGAAAGGCAAACGCCTTACCTCCATGCCATCTCTCCGGCCCCCAGTGTTGGATTTTCTTAGAAAAATTAATTTCTCAGGACCGGAGAGATAGCATGGAAGTAAGGCATTTACCTTTCATGCAGAAGGTCATCGGTTCGAATCCCATATGGTTCCCCGTGCCTGCCAGGGGCAATTTCTGAGCAAGAGCCAGGAAAAACCCCTGAGCACTGACGGGTGTGACCCAAAAACCACAAAAAAAAAAAGGAAAAGGAAAATTAATTTCTCAATACATCATGAAAAGAATGACACTCTCTGTGAGAGTGTGATCACTGGAGAACTTAGAGCTGACTTTATTTGGAAGAGATGAACTTAATTATAAATTGCATTTAGTTCTACATTAGTGGAAATGTGTAAGATAATGTCCATAGGTTCCTTCCATTTAGGCAGTAGATGGTCAAAAAGAATTTCAGTTTTCCAGGCATTCCAACTACTGAGCTGAATTTAGGTTTGGGCTAATTTTCTATTTGGGTAAGGAAAAAGAGCATTTATATAATCTGTATTGTTTACTGTACCTAATCTAATTGAACAACATAGTTGATTTTAAATAATCTATCTCCAGTACGAAACCTGCCTTAAGAAACTACCTACCTTAAAAGTTCAAAAGAACCACACTGAAGTTTTGCCTAGGATCTATGTAATACTGGAGAAGAGTTATAGGTATAAGTAAAAGCCAAGACTTAGGACAATTTTTATAAACATATTTCTTAAGAACAATAAGAAAATAAACTATATAATGAGTCCTATTGGTGGGTAGGTTTGCCTAGTGTCTTCTTGCCCTTTCTGTAAATAATTTGTAAGTAATTTCTTGTCCTAAATAACTATGTGCCTCAAAAAGCAGAGTGGGAAACTCATTCAGTATTATGAGAACTATCACTGGAGCTATAAGCTTGAACTGAACTTAATGAACATATCTAGTACTTAAGTTCTTAAATCCAAAAGTTAGTAGCATTTGATGAAAATATGTTTCTCAGATATCTTGATGGTTTCAAGTAATGTCTCATGCTTAAACTTATGCAGAATTAGAACTAAGAGGTCTTTACTATTATTTCTTGATGGCAAAGGCAAAAGTAAATTAACATCATAACTTTATTGCCAATCTTTTAATGCCCTAATTTTTCCTGGCATTCATGGAATTCCATGGCATGTCAGTAATAGCACCTCTAGCATAAATCTTCAGGCAGTAATATATGATTTAATTCATTGCTGGGGGCTGAAGTAGCACTGAGAACATTTTCATTGCCCTAAAATTCAAAGAACCAAAAAAATCTCAGGAGAATGTGTTTTCTTCTCTTTATGCATTCAACATTAGTTAGACAGAAAGCCAAAAAAAAAAAATATCGAAGGAAACATGATGCTCCTTTAAGCTTGGCGTTGCTTGAATAAACACTGAGATTCTATGATGAAAATTTATCAAAATCAAATCACGGTAGACAGCTTACTTTTGACTTCCATGACATATCAGGATTCAGAATGTAGATAGTCTTATTAGTAAAAAAGGGGCATTTAAAGGAGATTACATTTCTTAGAATTCTTTAGGAGAAAAAATACAAGATGTCATTTGAAGTACATACAAAGTCTTCTTTTCAGCATCAAATTTGAAATAAAAAATAAATCACGTCAAGACAGAGCAATTCCTCAGATTCCTATTAATAAGAGCCATTTTGTCACCTGCAAACTGACAGAGCCATTATTACTCATATTAATTTTTTCAGGATTTTATACTAAGATTTTATTAAAATTGAGGCAAATGTAAAATCATGAATTCTTGGCAGAGGATAACAACATTGCCAGTTTCATAAAAATTGATGAAAGCCATTTGTCTGCGAAACAGGGGGAACTAAAACCAAACCTGATAGTGGAGAAGGCTACATCCGTGAAGCCAGTGGATAAGTTGGGTGGTGTCCCCTTTGACTTGTGTGAAGTGAAAGCAGAAAGGGAGCAGCTGAGAAAAGGAAATCTGACACTTGCTCTCAACCCAACTCTGCACCCTGCAAATTAGCTGGAGATATTTAGGACCATGGGCTTTGTTTTCACAAGGAATGCAAAGTCAGTCCTAAATCTTGGTCAGACCTTTCAGGTCAGTACCTTTCCATCACAGAAGAAAATTCCAGCAATGAAATAAAAATAGGTTTTATTTGGAAATGCTAAGTAAGGGAGGAAGAGGATAAAAAAGAAGGAGGAATAAGCTCAAGAGGGAAGGCAGGCTTCTCTATAGACAAAGAGAGTCCCAGTAAGGTCCCAGCGTGTATTGGGAAATCAGAAAGTCCATATGTCAAGAGAGAAGATGAGTCTGATGCATGCATGAGAGCACCAGAGCATCATGTCTCCTAGTCCAGGGAGCACAGGGAAGCATCTCCTTTATTCTTAACTGCCTTATGAAAGGTTTTCTCCAAACCTGCTCCATCTGGGTCTCTCTACTTAGTTTAGTCTCATTGTAACAAGGGTTGGTTTCCAGGTTTAGTTGGTGATCTCAACATTCATTTCTTGACATTCCTTCCCTGACTTGTGTTCTTTTTCAACTTTTCTCTAGATCTGTTCTGGCTTAAGTGAAATATCTTAGCAGGCCTTCCTCACAAGATTTTTGTTTGTTTGTTTGTTTGTTTTTTAGAAGAGTTACTTTTATTTTTTCCAATAATTTATTGTCTTCCTTCCCTATCGACCTGCCTGTCTCACCAGGTGTTGGAAAGTTTTGAAGCCATCCCCAGGGTTATGCTACTTGATGCCTCCTTCAAAATAACATATGTATATATATTTATATATAATATATATAACATATATATATTTAAGAAAGGCCTAAATCTGAAAGGGGATAAAGAGAAGGAAGGAAGGAAGGAAGAAAGGAAGGAAGGAAGGAAGGAAGGAAGGAAGGAAGGAAGGAAGGAAGGAAGGAAGGAAGGAAGGAAGGAAGGAAGGAAGGAAGGAAGGAAGGAAGGAAGGAAGGAAGGAAGGAAGGAAGGAAGGAAGGAAAGAAGGAAAGAAGGAACAGGAAAGAAGGAACAGGAAAGAGGGAGAAAAGAGAGTAAGAAAAGAGGAAAAGGAAGAAAATAAAGGAGGAAGGAAGAAAAAGAAGAGGAGGGAAGGAAAATAGGAGGGAAGGAATCGAGGAAGGAAGAAGGGAAGGATGGAGGAAGAATGGAAGAGGAGGAAAAATGGGAAGGTAGAAGGAATGAATAAGAGCAAGAAGAAAGGTAGGTCCTAAATCCAGACAGGCATCTCCTCACCATCCCCCATGTCCAAAGCAACATAGAAATGATTTCTGAGCACAAAATTAGAAGAAAACCCTAAGCACAGCTGCAAGTGGTCCCCAAACCCTCACTTAAATTAAAATTTATCTGCAAATTATATGATTTAAATATTATTATATTTTGATATATTATTGTTCTATCATTTTCTACATTGACTTTTGAAATATAGTTTTCTAACTTAAAATCAGTTTAGTATACAGCTTGTTAATTCTCAAGGTGTGAATTCAAAGGGGGTCTTAACTAAGATGATTTACTCATCAGTTTCCTAACTTTCGACCTGGCTTACAGCTTCTTGAGAGATCATTTGTAAGGTATTAGCAGTGAAAGTTATATATTTGTAGTATTAAAGAATAAGTGTTCAGTTTGCTATATTTTCAAATAAATTTATCAAAGTATAAATCAAGTTCTGCAAATTTAAATATTAACATTATCTTAGATAATTTTTTTGTTTTCTTAAGCTTTGATGTTTAGATTTAGACCATTGAACTCTGGATATCAGAGGAAGGTGAGAATGAGGAATCAAGTCACAAAAAGGTTCCAATGGGTCTTTTATTCGTGAATAATATTTATTAGTGAGTCATATCACAAATTTTATCCCTGAGATACAAAAATGAAATTCTATGCTAAATTTTAATATAGTAGTTCTAGAAGTCTAATTCACAGAAAATGTTCCCAAAATAAAATGAAAATGTTTCCATTAATTCTTTAGTTTATGAAAAGTTACTTCTGTAATCTGACTGAATCTAAGCGGTTGGTTACAGAAAACAATTAACATTCAAAAGCACATTACCTATGCATATCAAACACATATTAGGTTATAAAGAGCTAATTGTCTTACAAAATCAAAATATACCAGACACAGTTTTTCTTGCAGTGTAAAATTTATTAAAGCAGCGACATAATTGAAGAAATAAGACTACTTTAGGATTACTCTTTGAAATCAGTTTCTTAATTTCTGGAAAAACTAAAAACTTCCAGAATCATAAGCAAATAAGTATTATAGCTTGCAACTAAGACAATTTTCTCATAATTATTTAATAAGTCGTCTTGCTTTATTTTAATTTTAAGTGTGTATTATTATTTGTATTATATACCATAGTTTACTTTGACATCTGTAATGTTATGAAAACATGAGTAAATATCATTATTTATAGAAAATATTAGTAATATGATTTTTTCATCGTTAAAGGAAGTATATACCGGTACTTAGTCTTATTTCTTTGCATTATACTAAAAATAAGCTCAAAGAAATTTATAGGTCACATGTGTCTCTTAGATCTTTTTTTTTTTTTTTTTTTTTGGTTTTGGGGCACATCCTTTATCACTCTGAGGTTACTTCTGGCTCTGTGCTCAGAAATTGCTCCTGGCAGACTCAGGGAACCATTTTGGATGAGGGGATCAAACCTCGATCTGTCCCGGGTTGGCCACATGCAAGGCAAATGCCCTACCTCTGTGCCATCTCTCCAGCCCCTCTTGGATCTTTTTTTTAATTGCTGAGATAAATATATTAACAAGCACACAATATGAGGATCTTATCCATGAAAATAAAATATATTTTTGTGAATACTTATTTACAAGAGATAGGAAGCAATGCAGAATTCTATGTCCTCTTTCTTTTAGTATTTTATCCTTATTATTATTGTTATTATAATTACTATATTGTTTGGTTTTGTTGGACATACCCAGCAGTTCCCAGAGCTTACTTCTAGATCTGTGCTCATGGATCATTCCTGGTAGAGCTTGAGGAAGAATATGTGATCTGGGAATTTAAACTTGGGTTGGTCACTCGCAAGGCAATACCCTGCCTACTTTACCTCTCTCCAGGCCCAACTTTTTGGGTGTTTTGCTCACATTCTTATGTATATGTTTGAAAGATAGTCAAATTATTTAGAATCATTATTTGGTTTAACATGAATGTCTTTAAACAAGGCAATAAGATTCTAGACTAAGAAGTTCTAATCACAGACCTAACTGTGTGGTGTTCTCAGGCCACAGTTTCTTTCTCAGATTCTTTTTCCCATCCTGTTCTATTCAATGTCATATTTTTCAGTTTTTTTCCACTAATATCCTTTCTGGATGATAGTTGCCCTTTAAGAAACTGTTGGTTTATGGTATTATTATATTATTATTGTAATATGATAAGCAGAATAAAAATTGGCTTCCAAAGGCCAAAGAAATAGGACAGCAGAGAAGTTAGCAGGCCAAGGTTCAATCCCCTGCTCACCGTATAATCACCTAAGCATCTCCAAAGTTATTTCTGAGTACAGAGCCAGAAGTAAGCCCTAAGTATCACAAGGTGAGATGTCCCTCCCCCCAAAAAAGAAAAAAAAATAAAACAAATAAGGAAACAGGTCCCAAGAGACACAGAGCTTTAAAAATAATGGATAATATCTCTTCTGGGAAATTTTTACCATGGCAGGACTTTAAATACATATATAAAATTCTTCTTCATTTGATCTCAAGATCATCTAAAGGAAGATGTTCTCATCACAGTTTTTTAATAAATTGGCCCATCGAGAATAAATAAGAAATGAAAACAACAGACATTCTTTTAAAAATGAAGAAGGGCACAGTTGACAGCTAGTAATTATATCAGCTCCACAACTTTCAGAAACTAAATTTTGCTAACCATTAAATGGAGAAAGTCCTTGGGATTCAGACATGCTTGTAGTCTAAGCCAACACTTGATATCAGCTTTTTGAGATCCTGGGAGAAAATTCCATTGAGTCCTGCACAGATTTCTGATTACAGATACACCTATGAGATATTTAATAGATATTTTTTAAGTTGCTAAGTTTTTTGTCATTTATTTTAGTGTATTAAACTACATTCTTATAAACTACATTCTTAACTTTTAATGCAACCTCCAAACTTTATGAATCCAAATATAAGAGTACAAAGCTCTTTTTTAAAGTACAAAATAATATTAAATATAAATAATACAAATTCAGCAAAAATATTTAATCATCTTTGCTTGATGGTAAAAAGTTGTAACAAACCAATGTGTCTCAAACAACACTCATTATCTTATGTTCAACAAGAACATTGCTTTTCTTCCCATTTTTAATAAATAGCTCACCTATACACCTTTTAAGGTCAGTAGTGTGGAAAAATGGAAGTCCATTAACACACCACTCCATCTCCTTAATTTTTATACCTAATTAAACAATGATTTCTGCCCAATTACTTACACGAATACTTCTAAAAAACAACACATTTCTAGCTTATAACTATAACTTGTTTGGGTCATACTCAAGGTTCACCTTAAATCCAAGAAGGTTTTTCTAACCCTCTAGGTCCACTCCTATTCATTCAACAAACTAAAACCTGTGTTACATTTGTTTGATATAAAGATGAATCCTTTTCTGAAAATAAGTCACTGGTTTGCCTTACTGAAACTTCAACTAAAAGTTCTGGATGCTGTTTAAAGGTTCTAATATAATATATAATATATAATATATAATATATATAATATAATATAATAAAAATGAGTTTGCTAATACAGGTGACTTAATTCTTATACAATGTTATTATACTTAAAATAAAATGGTTATTTTCAAAGTAATTGCATTGTATAAACTGTCCCCCAAAAAACACTGACCATGCTGATGTAAGGCTGTCAATGATGGTCTTCCCACACCACCTCCGACCTTTCTGATCTTCTCACACACTGACTGAGGCTTCTACTTTCTCTTGGATGCTACATTACTATTTGGTCTGTTTCTTTAAGGCACCTTTCAATAGCCTAGAATTAAGTGCTAATTACATTTAACAACATCAAGTTCTTCTTTTAAGGGTTTGGTCTCAGGAGGTTGTACTTCAGAAAGCTACCTGCGGAATAATATCATTATGGTGTATTAATTAAAATATCTCTAAAATGCCTTAAAGCTTTCAATGACATTTGAAATGAAATCCTTTTGTAGTCATTGTAAACAATGAAAAAACGTAAAGGAAATTGATCAAATGGCCTAAGTGAAATATTTGAAGTTGTCAAAATTTGATAAAAAGAGGACTGAATAAAATGAATGAAACAAATGGTGAAATGTTTCTCGTTACTGTACTTGATATTTGAAAATTTATAAATATGCTTAATTTTTATATAAAATTGCAGCATTAAGACCAATATTTGTAATCACTTCTCTCTGATTTACCTTTAGTATCATAGGATGAACAAAAATCTGAGAGAAAAGATATTTGGCAGTTCATCTTATTTAAATAAAAGACCTAATCTGGTTACCCAAAGATCATAGAGGATTCATTAGTTAATTCTTGTTGAATTGGCATTAGATGAAAATGACAAACCATATACAAATTTATTACATTTACACTTCAGTTAACTGATTTGATTTTATATAGTATCTAGAAATTGACATCTTATGTATCCTGAAATATATTTACTTCCCTTTAGACTTTAAGATATAGTTTTTCCACCACAAAAATAGTCCCCAGAAAAGAAAGATGCATAAAATGACATACTTGAATGATTAGAAAGAGAAAATTATTTCATACCTCTACCTCACTGTATACTAACTTGACTTAGCTTTTTAACAATCACATTTAGTCAATAGTCATTGGATGTTTGCTATTTCTATAGCCAATACTGTGAAAGATGCTGAAGTCTGGAGTCACTTAGTACACAGCAGTGAGTAATTGATAATAATGAGAGGATGCCTGGGGGTAGTAGGGGGAAAAATGAGTAGATATTTTTATACCAAAATTTTTCTACCAAAAATGATTAATTTTCCAGCTTCCAAGAAATTTTATTTGGTATGAGGCTCTATAAATCATAGATTGGTTCCCAGAGAAGTCTTCATCATTCATTTAAATCACAGTTGAGAGATTTTCTCAGAATTTATCAATTTGATCACAGTTGAAAGAAAAGATATAAATTTAAATACTATGAATCTGAGTGGAACTGCATATGCAAGAATTCTTTTCCTGGCATCTTGTTTGCATTGAGTGTGTGGAAATGATTTGCAGTCATTGTGCTCACAGTCAGATATCTGCAAACATAGGTCCCTAACCAGAGGCTGCAGTAAATACACACCACATGGGTACTTACATAAAAAGTAATCACTAGAAGGAATTTGCATCAATACATATTTTAATTGTAAGATACTCACCGTGTGCAAACAGTATTTTGTTTGTCATTAACATTTTTCATGAGTTTTCAATTATAAAAATTTAAAAATCCTGGAAATAATTTCTATTCTCCCATGTGATGTTAAATTATCTTGTTTTGCATAGTTTATATCTTCATGCTGATACTGATTTCTTAACCAAATAGTATATATTAATGCAATCAGTTATGTCTTACTTACACAGGAGCTTGTCATGTACATTCATGAAATCATTGCTAAGCGCTATTAGACATTTTTCTCTGCAGATGATTAGATCCTCTTCAGTTAATCAACAAGTTTATTTTTGAAATAAAGAAAATGCGTATTCTTCATTATTGTTTTAAATGCTAAAGTATGAATACATTTTGAATATTTTTGAACACAGATTTTGTATATTTGTGCAAATTTGTATACATTCCTATTAATTATTGAATTTAAGTGAAGCTAAAACTGTGAATATGCATTTTTAGCTCTTTAAACAATTTTCCCATCAGTGTATCAATATCCCTCTACTACTGTAGAATAAAAGCCCTTTGAATGGGCTGGATGGTGGTGGATGGTGATGGAGGGATGAAGGCCTTTCTCCTCCAGCCCAGGACCACGTGTCTCCAACCCCCTTCAGCCAACAGGTCCGCAGCTTCAAGATAGCAGCAGGTAGAAAACTCACAGGTAGCCAGGCTTCCAGGAAATGTCAGGTTTATTCAAGCCCTGGCCAACATATGTGGCTTCTCTCATAACCTTTTACGCTGAATCCCTATTCAGCCCTGCATTGTACCTTGTCTTTCTGCAATCTCTCCCCTTGCTCCTTCCATCCTCCAAAATCTTCTCTCCAAAATCCTCTCCAGGGCCTTCTGGCCAAACTTTGTGAGACCTCCCCAAGACCCCTCCCAGAAATGGGCAGGTCTTACTCTAAGGTAAAGTTATGTAGAAGATGGGGGTGGGGTGACATACTACTATTTGGCATTACAAGGTAGAAGACTTTTTCTAGAAGGTTCAACTGTATATAAATAAGGCTGGAAAAAGAATTTGGATTGTATTTGACTACATATTTCAAGCTAAATCCTGAATACATAAGAGTATTTTAAACTAAAGACAATTTATTTAAAATTTCCCTTCATCCTTCATAACCCATTATAAATTAGTTTCAATATTTCTGTACTGAACAGACTAGTTTCACATTTCTTTGTGCCAAATATGTGTATTTACATTAATTTCATTATGTTTTGAGACCATATTTGAGAGTGCTCAGGGCTTCCTCCTAGTTCTTCACTCAGATTTGTCTCCTAACAGTGTTCAGTGGGCCATTGATGGCATCAGAGAGCAAAGCAGGATTGGTGATAACAAGGTGAGCACCTACCCACTTTACTCTCCCTCCTGCATGGTTGAATTTATTTCTATTCTTTCTCCTCCCCTTCTTTCTTTTTCTTCCCCTCCCCTCTGTTCTCCTAACCTTCTCTCCACTACCCTCCTCTTCCCTTCCCTCCTATCTCTTCTCTTCTCTCTTCTCCTCTCCCTTCCTTGCTTTTTGTCTCTTCTATTTTCTTCCCTCCCATTACCCTTTCCCTCCTTTCCCCTTTGCCTCTGCTCTCCTCCCCCTCCTTTCTTTTTCTTTCTCTGTGATTTCCTTCCTCCCTGCCTCTCTCCTGCCCTTTGCTCTTTTCTTCCTCCCTCCCTCCCTACCTACCCACCTCCCTCCCTCCGTCTTTCTCCCTCCCTCTCTCCCTTCCATCCATCCTCTCTCCCTCTCTCTCTCCCTTTCTCCCTTCCATCCTTTCTTCCTTCCTTCCTTCCTTCCTTCCTTCCTTCCTTCCTTCCTTCCTTCCTTCCTTCCTTCCTTCCTTCCTTCCTTCAAAAGATATTTTATATTTCAAACTGTTAATTCTGCCCATTTTTGTACAATGACCTTGGAACAGATTCAGAACCAAGTTTTTCAGTTTTTCCATTAGGACCTTAAGTGTCTATAATGCCATTGAACTTTCATATTTACATAAACTATGATACTAACACTATGATTTTTCCATCATAATTAATGTTATATTAAACGTTTGAGATGATTGTGCTATGATGGTTTATTTTTAAAATGGATTTACTATATTGTTGATTTATAGAAAATAATAATATGTGATAACAATGGCAAAGGTAAAATGTTTATATTAATTATTACTTTTTGTAAAAATAAAATTTACAGAGGCTAGAGGATAGCACAGAAGGCAAGACACTTGTCTTCTATGTGTATGACTAGTTTCGATCCCTGGAGTCCCCAAACTACCTGCCACTTAAGAATATTTTCCTAAATTAAGAGCCAGGAATAAACCCTGAGCATAGTCAGGTATGACCACAAACAAATAAAAATGATAACAAAATATAATTTACTGGGGCTGGAGAGATAGCATGGAGGCAGAGCATTTGCCTTGCATGCAGAAGGATGGTGGTTCGAATCCCAACATCCCATATGGTCCCCCAAGCCTGCCTGCCAGGAGTGATTTCTGAGCATAGAGCCAGAAGTGACCCTGAGCACTGCCGGTGTGACCTAAAAACCATTATATATATAATATATATTAACATATATAAAATATATATATAATTTACTGAAGTATTTTAACTTTACAAACCAGTTTTGCAGTAACACAATTGTCAAAATGGTTAGCAATACCAATGGACTGTTAACATAATTTAAAAACTTCATTACATAGTTTGCCACATTATTTTCATAGTTTATAAAAATTATTAATTAAGGAAGTATTTTACTATGTTTTTTCTAATGTGATTTAACATCCCCAGAGTTACTAAAAGATTTAAACTATATTCAATGGTTTGCCTTTGTCAACAGTGAACATATATAAACATCAACATGTATAAAAACTTATTTGGCCATTCTATAAATAAAATAGGTGGCATGTTCACTTTTTACTAAGAAACACAAGGAATATTAAACCAATTTGCACAGTTTATTTTTTCAAAGGTATGAGACAGTGGTGATAACTATAGAGTATAAATTAGGAAATTGACAACAAGAGAACATAGAGCTTCAGAACACCACAGGTATCTTTTACTGCTAATGGCATGAGATATTGAGATTAACAGTTTCCATGAATGAACTGGACAATTGTGTCAAGCATTGAAGATCAAAAGTCAATAAGGGGACAGGTCTCAAATAAATACTTAGACTTAGTGGAGTCATGACAAAAATTCCAGCTTCCAATTAATCTTAAGTCTTGATTAGTTTATAGGTGATGCACTGTGTCTGTACTCTGACTCCTGCTACCTTGTTAGAAAAGAAGTGAAACCTTTCTGTAGTGAAATATTATCATCAATTGGAACCAGAGTGATATTAGAATAGAAAGATTGCTTGCCTTGCAAAGGATCAGGTTAGATTCCCACCACAATCACATAATTTTCTGAGGGACACAAGAAGTGACCTCTGAGCACAGCAGTTAAAGCCTAGGCAGACAGATAATGGCCCCAAGTCTCCAAATAAAAGATATTTCTTTTGTTCTTCCCCATCAAAAAAATTATCACCATCACCAAGTTAAACATTTTTCAAGGAAAAATAGATATACATAATAAGAGTAGTAAAAGAAATGAACAAAATTTAAGAAAGAATAGAAATTATTGTTGAAAAATCTATTCTCTGGGCCCCTAGAAAATCAAACCCTAATTTTAAAGAGAATTTCATATAAAAGCAAAAGAAAATAAGTTTTTAAAAATAAAACCTATCAAATATGAAAGATTAATCAATTAAAAATTAATAAATTTAAATTTATAAATTAATTAAGATACAGCTGAAAAATTATTTAATAATCTTAAGAACAAGGCAGGGAAATATTTAAATGTAATCATGAAGAGAAAAAAAATGAAGAGAATAGAGAGTGAATATCATACACCATATAATGTGAGAAAAGAGACTCTACACCAATGGCAAGAACTTTAGCATCAAACCTAAACAAATGGGACTACATCAACTAAAAAGTTTCTGCATGGCAAATGAAACCCTACTTAATACTAGAAGGCAGTTAACTGATTGGGAAAACATTTTTGTACTCAACATGTCAAATAAAAGGATTGAATATCTAGAAATATACAAAGCACTCAGAAAGCTGAGCCCAAAAAAACCTAATAAAGCCATAAAAAATGGAGGGGGAAAAATGATAGATACTTTCTCTGAGGAAGAAAAAGATGGCCAAAAGACTCATGAAAACATGCTTACCTTCATTCATCATTAGGGAAATCCAAATCAAGACAGCAATGGAGGTACCAACCTTACACCAGTAAGTATGGCTCACATAAAAAAAAAAATAATGGGTATGAAAGGAACTCTCATCCACTGCTGGTGGAATGCCCCCATAGTCCAACCCTCATAGAAAACAGGTCTGGAGAGTGCTTAGTAAACTCAGAATGGAGCTGCCATATTACCCAGCAATTTACTTTTCTGGTTATATATCCCCAAGTCAGAAGGACATTCATCCCAAAATATGTGTGTACCCCACTATTTATCTCAGCACTCAGTACAATAACCAAGATTTGTAACCAATCTGAATGTCCAACAACAGATGATTGGATCATGAAGATGTGGCATTTATACACAATGGAATACTACATAGTAGTTAGAAATGATACAATTATAGACTTTGCAACAACGTGGATGGATCTACAAAATGTTATGTTATATGAAGTAAGCCAGAAGATGAAAGATAAACACAAAATGATAGCACCATTCTGAAGTACCTAGAAGATATACCATATATACATATAATACTCCTTGAACAAATACAATGGGTTAACAGGGTAGAAACTCCAAACACTGTAATTGTCAACATTTACTGGGGAGTAGTGTTCAAAACAAGTGGAAGAGAAAAATCACAGAGCCTCGACTATACACTATACCATAAAGAAACTATCAACAGCAGAAACAACAGCATAGAGAGAACAGGTATGTATACAGCCTTTTAATAATATACAGCCAATAATAATGTTTTAGAAATCTTATACAGGATCACCGGTAAAGAATATGATGAGAAGACAGTGACTCCAGTGGAGGCATTTCATAACAATATGGTTTAATGCCTTAGTCTTACTATATTTAAAATAACCTCTCAGCTTTTCTGTTTATAGGTGTTCTTGAATAAAAAGGGCAGACAACCTAAGTTGACACCTCGGTGCTCAGTCACACCAGACACCATACTCAGTTTGCATTATGAAAATGCCTCAATAAAAACTTTAATATACCCTTTACCTCTGACATATAGCCTCTATAGGACCTGAAGCATGTGACCAGCCAGATCACTGAAGAAGTAAACTGTGACACACAGATTATAATATAGGATGTACTCAGTTGAACACATTTTAGAAAAATTAACATCTCCTTTCTCTTTCTTCTCTCTCCTCACTTCTTTTTTTTCTCCCTTTTCTTCCCCTACTTTTCACTTCCTCATTATCGTCAATTCAATCTAGATTAAATATAATAACACACAGTTACTTTCTCTTAGGTAAGGAAATTTGATACATAAGATGCAGCAGACAATACTACATAGGGTAACCACCTACGTAGATAGGCCTCACTAACACATTGATTAGTACTCAAGATGCGAAACCGTTGTGTATCCTAAATTGCTTCAGTCATCACCTAATCCGGAATCCCTCATTCAGGAAGGTCCAACCCCATCACTAACAAAATTCCTAGAAATTAAGAAAACAAACCCAACTTCAACATATCAGCTCAATCTGTCTTAGTTGATTTATTAGCTTCTTTACCTTACTTTTACTATATTTAACTATTTTTCTGTTCTCCTCTTATTTCTTGCTTTCTCCTCCTCTTTTTCTTAAGCTATATCTAAGCTAATTATTGTATGTTTCTATGTGGGCATGAACTCACAGAGAGAGGACTCCATGAGAGCCAAACCTAAATTGAAAACAACCTATTCCTATGTAGGGGTCTCAAACTCACGGCCTGTGGGCTGTTTGCAGCCTTCCGTACAATATTTTGTGTATGGAGGCCGGCCTTCAAATATCGCAGTATTCGAGATTATTTGCTTACCGAATAATCACAGTAAAAATCACATAGTAAGAAAAAAATAGCATTAAGTATTTGCATACCCTGAGCAGTTCCGTTCGGAGTATTGCAAATGTTTAATGCGATTTTTTGCCATTTTTTTTCTTACTGATGAGATTTTTTTATTGGGAATATTCAGTAAGCAAAATCCCTTATGCGGCCCTGCCTCACCTCGACTTTGCCTCCTGCGGCCCCCAGGTAAATTGAGTTTGAGACCCCTGTTATAGAGTATATAGACCCTCCAATATACCTATCCCCTTTTCCCCCCTTCAGAAATCCTACTATCCCTCTACCCCCCAGCCCCAACCTGATATCCCACCTTATTAAAGCTCTTTACCCTCAGTTCTTAACCCATTAGTTATCAAGACCGACCTCCTACACCAATAAGTCATCACCCAGCACCCAAGCGAAGGGACACCCACTCAGACTCACACATCGTCCCAGGCAAGAAACTACAACCAACACCCCTGCTGACTCACGCTACATGTCCCTCCTTTTCACCACTCCCAAATTTTTGTTGGCTATGGGACTCAGTTCCAGAAGGATCCCCAACACAAGAACTCTAACTGAGACCCTCTGCAGCAAATCTTTTATCAATCCAAATGTGCCCTGGATCCCACATTCCACAAGGAAATTTCAAAAGATAATGGGGAAACCTATATTTCCTTTATAAGTGTAAGACCTATATAATACTACATCTTAACCTGTTTATCCCCCAAATGTAAGGTAGTCTCCTGCATCACTTTGCTCCCTTAATTATTTTTACTCATTTTTAAATTTTATATATATATGCGAGTATATATGTATGTATATATATTTATGTTTTTATGTTTTTTTCTGTCTTGATTCTGTTTTCTTCACTTCCTTAACTTCACCTCTTCTGGTTCTGCTTGGTACAAAAACCTACAATAAAAAGTATTGCTTAGGACAATAGCCTAGGTCAGAACCAGGGCACAGAGAGGATGGAACCTGACATTCCCAAGCCAAAAGCACCAGCAATATAATATAGTACCATTTCTTTCTGAAAAAGCATACCAAGAAAGGGGAAATTTTACTTATAGAAACAAGCTCTTGTTTACTAGGTATAAGAACTCAAACTTCTTTACAATACAGAGGCACCACCCATCTTGGACATATGTCATGTGAACCCAACTTAGACTCCAGGTGTTTAGACAGCAACTGTCCTACCCTGAACCCTAGATCCCAGACATAGAACTGACACAGTTATCTGCAACAGCTCCAGGAACTAAACTCCCTCTGGGACATTCTTAATATTGCTCTGACACCAAACATGTGCCAGGTTTGATTATGATATCCTGACAATAAAAAAATGGCAACATCTTGAGCTAAGAGCAGGTGGTCTTACCTCACCATCTAATGATAGGATGAAGTCAGAAGACTTGTCATCCTCTGATTTGTGAAAAAGCCAAAATATATACCTACAGGAGACTGACAGTGGTAACAATGACTGGGCAGAACTTATCCAGGGACTAATAAATGAAGTCCTATTCTAGGCCTTGGCCTACGATCTGTACAACAACCAAGATCTCTAACTCCAGAGGTCTGACTGAGACAACTGCAACTGAACAGGTCTTCTGGAAATGTAATGAAAGACTCTATCCTAGGCTTCATCCTAGGATCAGTGCAAAAACCAGGACCACCAACTACAGAAGACTGATTAAAACAACAGTGATGGAACAGAACTTCTAGAACCGTAAAGAAAGACTTCATCATAGGCTCTTCATTCTTTGACCTATACAGGTACCAATATTTCTAAATACAGAGGTCTGATTTTTATTATTCATGATGAAATAGAAGCATTCCATACACCACAAAAGAACTAGGGGAAAGTAAATAAATATGTATGAAGTCGTTAGTTATTCCCATGACAGTATATTTCAAGGGTGAAGAAACCCTGTATCTATTAGGCCAAGGAAATTCCCTTTCTAATTTCCCCAATATTTACTGTGACTATGCAGGGAAAAAAAGCAACACAAAATAATTTGGGGGGGGGTTGTTATTGTTGTTGCTGTTGTTGTTTTCATTTTTGCACTTTGTTTTGTTATTATTTCAGGACCATGGTTAGTATGTGGTGTTTGTCTTTATTGTGTTGTGCATTTTAGGACTTTTTTGTTGGATTTTTCCTTTTGTATTGTTAATGTGTTTCTCTTCCTTTTTACCTTTCTTCTCTCAAATTAATATTTATAGCCTCTAGAAGGACACCTATTTTTTGCTAGTTTGATTCTTACCCCCATTTTATTTTTTTTTCTTTTCCTCAAACAGAACCACATAACTTGAACCAATTTGTTCCACCTTTAATTTGAGGGGGAAACATTGGAGGGCACCAAGACCAAACAGTTGTATGATCACTAAGTAGTAATAAAAATGATCGGACTTAAATACCAAACCCCATCCAATGACAACAGACTCGATACCCAATCTACAACAAGCTAGACACAGTGGGGACCACTTATACTAGCAGCCCAGGGGCTAAGGGAGGGGATTATGAGATGCATGCTGGGATCAGGGATAGAGGGAGGACAACTTTGGTGGTAGAAATTCCCCTAATCTAATGTATTTATGTACCTAAAATATTACTGTGAAAAATATGTAATGCACTTTGGTCAAAATAAAAATCACTATTAAAAAAGAGAGACTAAAAATTGTACACAGTTGAAATATCAGAAATAAAAGAAATAAAAATGAAGAAATTCATTCTCAATGGATGACAGTTTTCCTAAGATGACTAAAAATACTCATCCTGTTAAGAGTTACATATACATAAATAAAATTATACCAAAGAGCATCTTAATAAAACTGCTGAACAGCAGAGATAAATATAATATGTATAAATAAATGAAAAATATATCAATTGAGCAAATATGAATGGAAAATTAAAAATGTGTACTTTATAATAACAAAGGAATAAAATTACACTAAAATATTAGTCCAATGATAGACCAGTATATTCTATGTCAGAATACAATCTAAGCCATTCCTTACATACATTTTATAACCAAATACAGTTAATAATTCCAGTATGTTCATAAAAAATGCTCAAATTTATTTGTTTCAAGCAAAAGTTATTTATTATCTTATACTTTTGGGGTTTAAAGGATCAAGTAGACTTATAAAGAAAGGAAGACAGAATGCTTGGTGAGTTAAGGAAAAATAAGATGCGAGGGGAAATAATAAAAATTCAAAGGAATAAAGGGCTGTAGCAGGTAGAGCATGGTCCTTACATGTAGCAGACCCAGGGTTTAATCCTGGCATACCACACTGTCCCTGACAACTGCCAGGAGTGATTCCTGCATTCTGTGACAGGAGAAACTTTGAGCATCCTTTGAGGTGACCCCCACTCAACAAAGAAAATTTCAGAGAAATGAGAAGAAAGACAATCATGCACTGGTTTTTCTTTCAGTCAACAAAATGATTAGATTATATAATAAAATGAATGTTGAGTATGTTTTCTTATGACTTAAAGAACATCTAAAGTATAAAAAACTAAACTAACTTAAAAATATTTTTCTAGGTACCCGAACGATAGTGCAGCAGTAGAGAATTTGCCTTGCACTGGGCTGAACCAGGATGGACCTGGGTTCTATCACCTGTGACCCATATGGTCCCCCAAACCAGGAGCTGTTTCTGAGTTCATAATCAGGAGTAACCCCTGAGTGTCACTGGGTGTAGCCCAAAAACAACAACAACAAAAATATTTTTTTATCTCTTTAAGTGATTTTGGGGGATGTGATTGAATAGCTGTTAGTGCTCCATCTAGTTAGTGTTCTAATCCTGGTACACTGCATGAAAAGTAATCATACTTTTCCTTCAACTCCAAAGAAGTATTTTATATTTGATATTATATTAAGAAAGTTCAGATTGATTTATGAAATCTAAATCACATCCTTGAATAAGTTTTAACATTTTCTACTAGATTGATAGATATTGAAAACAGGTTTGGAACTGGACTTTAATGGTCAGAATTATGCATTAATGAAGAAAAATTAACTTGAATAAATTAACCTATCTTCATTATTTCATGGCCAGAGATCATTTAGAATTTTCAAAACATGGTCTTTTAAAACAAGAGAAAAGTAATTACACTTGTATGTTAATGAGCAAATTAATTTTATGTGATCGATATTGTTTCAAACACCAAATTAATTATGTTATATGAGTTTATAAATATATAGCATGCCATACCTTATCTGCCATAACATTTTAGAATTATGTAGGTGTTAAGTGAAACTCTTAAAATATATTTTGTTCACTTCTGCATTTTTGTATTAGCAGATTATGTCTACACAATAAGGAAGTTGTGACTTGGTTATAAGCTTCTATAAAAACTAATGGAAGAAATGAAAACTTTATTGAACCTGACTGATTATATTTCTAACCTGTCTGAAACTGACTTGCATATGTAGAAATTCAAAACAGAATGTGAAGTTAAATTTGTTTATAATGACCACAAAATACTCAGATAAAAATATTCTAATTTATAATGGATTATTTGATCTCAGTAATGTGTATAATTAATTTTATACATTTTACCATAGCTTTTTACATATGTAGGTTTTATATTTTAAACTATAAGACTAGGAGTTTTGTATTACTAGAGGTAGATAACATTGTTTATTTCCTTTTTTCTCTTTCTCAAGGGGCTGAAGTTGACCTACTTTCTATAACATCTAGAAAATAGGACAAGTTATACTTACAAACTATGCAGACAGTGGTCAACTAGAAGCACAGGACCATATTACTGAGAGAAGGAAAAATGAGGTAAACCTCAAGACTTTTCCAGTTTTCCTACCTGAGGCACATTCTGAACTATAGCTCAGGAAAGATCAATAGAGCATGGCAGTCTTAATAAATTGAGAAGGCACAGATTAGAATTCATGTGTGTAGCTGGAGGGAGTTAGAGTTCTGAAGAGAAAGGAGTAGTCAAAAAAAATAAAAGAAATTCTAAAACCAGAACTCTCGAAAATCTGTATTGACAACTAGGATATTCACATATGAGTTGAGTTCAACAAGGTCAAGCAAATTAATGAAGATGCAGAATCATCCCCATGGACAAAAAAATGCTGGGAATTATTTTTGTCCCCACCAGTAACCAAATTGCAGTAACCTAACTTAACATTTATGAGGAACTTCAAAGGGGCATTTCTACATAAAAGGTAAACTACTCAGAAAGTAAATGCTATTAAAATAATAAATACAAATTAAAATAAAATTGATAAGTATACTACAAAATGTATGTAACAACAAACTAGAAACAGTTTGACAGTTTACTAAAAACATTAAAAGTTAGAGACATTCAATAGAATTCAATAATATAACATAATGTTAAAACAAAGTGATACAGCAAGAAACCTCCAAATGGTGTAAAAGGCAAAATAATAAGAGCATACAGTTAAACTACAATATTATTTTTAAAGTATAGATAAACTAATAAAGGTTAAATTGAAGATATAAAATTATCCAAATTTAATATCAAACACAAAATGAAATTGCTTTTAATGTTCTTTGTACAATGTAATTTTGCTATTGTCTTCTTTGATTTGGTATCATTGCTTAAGAAATCACTTTGGAGATTAACATAAAAATATTTCTCTATATTTATTTGGGGCCTCAGTGCTACTGGGAAACATGGGAACTACTCCCAATTTTTAAAAATGTGTGCTTCTTACATTTTTATGATCTACAAAATTGTTCATACTAGAGGTGTTTTAGACTTTCAATGTCTGAACACCAATTTCACCCTCAACCATGTCTCCAGTTTTTGTGCCAACCAAGACTATTTCCTTAATATGCAAAAACCAAATTTACTTTATATATTACTTGCTCCAAGAAAACTTAGACAAATTGCAAAATAGCAAAATTATATTTTAATATAATTTTAATGTAGTATAATATAATTTAATATTAATCATAAAAGTAAAACTGTGGTAACTTATTGTTATGTTAGTGAGCTATGTAAATAAAGAAATTGAAATCCATGAATACAATATAATACCTACTCTTACCTACATAGATAAATTCTCAATTCTGGTAACTATATTTCATTGACTATAATATTTCATTTCAGGCATGTTTCAAATTATGGTACTAATTCTATCTGCCCTTCCATGAATAAAACTTAAAAAATATTTATTGATGCATTCTAGAATTTACATGAAATAAAGCATACTACTGTAAAATGTAGTAAGAGTGAAGAGAATTAAAAAATTTAAAGTGAAGGGCCCGGAGAGATAGCACAGCGGCGTTTGCCTTGCAAGCAGCCGATCCAGGACCAAAGGTGGTTGGTTCGAATCCCGGTGTCCCATATGGTCCCCCGTGCCTGCCAGGAGCTATTTCTGAGCAGACAGCCAGGAGTAACCCTGAGCACCACCGGGTGTGGCCCAAAAACCAAAAACCAAAAAAAAAAAAAAAAAAAAAAAAAAAAATTTAAAGTGAAAAAACTGACGAGGCCTACAAATTTATAAAGTAAGCTCTTATCTTAAGAAAGTGAATATTAAAATGACTAAGGCAGCAGGTTTGATGCAAAAGAGACACTAAAGTCATTGTCTTCAGATGAATAATCAATGTCTTAATGGCCAAAAAGAAAGAAGTAAAAATAAACAAATGGGGTTTTACGAAACTAAGATGTTCTCTGCAAGGAAAATAATATTAGAAAAAGATTCCCTCACATAATTAAGGAAGAATGATAATTCCTAGGTATAGAGCACTCAAAAACCAACACAAAAAATAAATAGCCTCATCAAATATGGAGAGAGAAGCATCCAGAGAGAAGGTACAAGGACCTAAGTCATTTTATTTACATGCAGCTAATCCCCACTGGATTCTTGGCACCACTTGGTCCCTCAAGCATGGACTCGTGAAGCTCTAGGTACCAACAAATTTGAGACACATTGAATTCTCATATCTTAGTACTAAATGTTCAGACTGGTAGGCTCAGAAAGTCTAACAGAGGCCCCAGGTCCGCTAAACACCACTAGGTAACTCTTCTTTCCTTAAAATGGGAGAGTAAGGGTCCCGATAGAACAGATGGTAAGATGTTTGCCTTGCAAGTGGCCAACCCGGGTTCAATCCCGCCGTCCCATTGGTCCCATTAACAAGCCGGCCAGAAGTAATTTCTGAGCGCAAAGCCAGGAGTAATCCCTAAATGCTCCTGGGCATGGCCCAAAATAAAAGGAGGTGGAGAGTAGTTTAAATGAAACTCAGACAAAATATACAGATGACCAGTAGACATTAAAAATTATGCTTTTCATCACTTATCATCAGTGAAATGAAAATCAAAAAATCAATGAGATGCTTTATACCAGTGAGACTAGCGAACATTGAAAATGCACAGAAACAAACAGTTGTAAGAGGGGACAAAAACAACACAAAGCAACATGCATTCACTGTTTTGGTTCCATAATAGTCGTTTCTTAAGCATCTGTAGAAGTCTCGATAGACTTCTAAAAATGTTAATTACTAAGCCTTCACATCACCCAACAAAATATGGGGTATCTACTGTAACTAACCATAAACTGTTAATGAAACGTATCTGCACTCCTATGCTCTCTTTAGCACTATACACTTAGAAACTACCCAACTATTTCAAGGAACAAATGAAAGGAGAATAAAAATACTGTTATATATATATATATATATATATATATATATATATATATATACAATAGCATGCTATTTATGTGTAGAAGTGTTGAATCCTGAAGTTGGTTGCATGTGAATGGAACTTGAATGTATCCTATAAAGGAAAATGAGTCAAGGTAAAAGAACAAATACAGACAGCTTTGGAGTGTGGAGTAAAAGGAACAAGTTAACAATATTATAAATCAGAGATCCTAAATAATATAACTATACATCTATGCCTATATTTGTGGAGAGAGGTCAGACTAAACTTGATGGAGTACATAAGTTATTTATGGCTCCATACTCAGGAGTGAACCCTGGCAGGTCTCAAGAGACAATATGTATCCCTAAATATGAACTTGGGGTTGGCTGTGTACAAGGCAAAGCACCTTGCTTCTCTGGGCCCTAAATAAAATATTATTTTTAATTAAGAAACAAGAAGATAGATCAGGGGTCTGATGCATACCATGCATATGGTGAACACCAATTAAGTCCCTAACAGCTCATATGGTCTCTCTCAAGCACAACCAGATTTTCCCTTAAACACAAAGCATGTAATAAGCCCTGAACATTGTCTGATGTAATGCCATCATCTGACCATTAAAAATTATATAAGAAAGGAGAGACCAATAGGTTTGTATACAATATTGGGGCTATCAACACTCATGTCTCATAATGACATTGATGCAAAAAATTAGTCATAAAAGCAGTATGAACACGAAAGATTTGAAAACATCAAGCCCCGTGTATAGTAATATTTATAAAACAGTCCATTTAACAATCAACAATAAGAAACAGATTTTGCATCATTTTCAAAAGCACATGGACCATTCATCAAGCTAAAACACATGTTGGGTGATATAAAAAGCTCAGTATATTTTTAGCATTAATATAATGTAGTGACTGATAAAAGTAGAAAATTTGGCTTGTGGCAAATAAATCAACCAATAATCTTTATTTAAGCCTAAACAATTATAATATGTGGGTAAAATATTTATATTGAAATGAAAGTAAACAGAAATAGAAAATGAGTCTAGAGTGATGACTCAACACAACTCAGAGTTTTGCATGAGGAACTCTAGGGATGGTTGCTAGTCTCTACCTGGAATGACCCCACGATCATCAATCTGGAAGTAGCCCCTGAACACCAACATACTGGTATGTCCCCACAAACACAGCAACAACAAATGGAATTAAACTTTGTTAAAATAGTAGAAGTTATGTTTATTTAAACATTTATAAAGAGCTTTCTAAAAATCTGGACTTCACTTAATTTATATTCCTGTTATCTATTTTGTAACAGCACAATTAGTTACACATAAATCATGTGTAAAATGAAAACTTTACCATTTGTAAGAATTAAGGAAGGGTGCACATGTGTTACTGAGGGAACATGGTGCCTGAGTACAGATCACTTTCATCTATTTCATTTCATGCTGGGTTGTCTTCTGGGGCTCTCTCAGCCTTTGGAGAAACTACCCACCCCACCCCCCCCACACACACCAAAACACATTATTTGTTATTCTCTCTTAACCTCTCAGTTTCCTTCTTGAGAACCTCCAAATAAAAAGTATTATTTAGGTTTTCTTTTTAAAAAGAATGAAGGAATCATTCCTATACTAACAGTTTTGGTTTAATACAGCACATTTCTAAATATGCCTTGCAAGATTGACGAAAGTTAAAAATGGTCAAAGAGAGGTGCACAGAATTAAATGCCTCTTTGGTGGTCTTTTTCTTTCCTTTTTAGTTATTATGGGGCTAAAAATTTATTCTGAGAGCACTATTCCAATGGAGCTAAAAACTAGGACCTCACAAATATAAGTCATATGTTATATTTTGGACCTGGTATTTTTAATTAACATTTAAAAATATGTAGATCTTTACATAACTTGAATTGAATAAACTTAAGATTTGATAAAAAAAAATTAAGATTACATATACAGAGGCTGGATTGATAGAACAGTGGTAGGGCTTTTGCCTTGCACACCACTGACCCGAACAGATGTGGGTTAGATTCGTACCATCCCATATGGTCCTCCGAGCCAGGAGAGATTTCTGAATACAAAGTTAGAAGTAACCCCTGAGCATACCATATGATCCCCTGAGCCTGCCAGGAGTGATTTCTGAGCATAGAGCCAGTAGTAATGCCTGGGCGCTGCTGGGTGTGACCCAAAAACTAAAAAAAAAAAAAAAAAGAAAAAAGAAAGAAAAGAAAGTTTGTTCTGAAGGTGCAAGATGGAAGCCCTCAATGAAGACAAAAGCACAACTAGTCAAAGCTAGAGAAAGTGTTTTTAGTTACTCGGATACTTTCAACAGGTTTAAGAAAATTTTATGCATTGCATGAATTATAGTAACAAATAATATTTTTAACATATTTCATATAAAATATAAATGAGGTTCTTTTCATCAAAAAAGGTACATAGAAATAACAAAAGGCACTCTTTAACCTTAAATTAATTTATACCAAATATAAAAGCCCAAAACATTAGAAAGAAATCTTAGCACTAATAATAAACACTAATTAGCACTAATGATATGTAAATATAAAAGGACTAAAATGTAAATATATAAATATACTTATTTATTACATATAAGTATATTTTATACACGTCTATAATATAAATATATTTATATTTACATATAAATATAAAATGACTCAAATTTATTCACAATATTTTAAATTATATATATTTTTAAAGGACCACTAAAGCAATATTGTGAGACCTGACAAGTCCAAGAGATGCCATTTCAGGGGCCACAATACTATAATTGGAAAAACTTTGGGGGCAAAACAATACAACTGATTAAAATCTGGGAACCCTGGGACTTGCAAAGACTAGACAAAACACAAGCAGTTTATTCAACTTCAGGCACATATAATGTTTTAATAAAAGGAATCACATAATTCTGTTTTGTTATAACATATACACACAGAAATATATGACAACTATATCGTATAAAGTATGAGGAAGTGAATAAATTAGTTGCAGGTTTTTTTTATTCTGCTGTGAGCTATTTAAATATTAACTTTATACTGATTGTATAGATTAAGATAGTGTTTTGTTATCTTTAAAACAATTGCAAAAGGGGCTGGAGAGATAGCATGGAGGTAAAGCGTTTGCCTTTCATGCAGAAGGACAGTGGTTTGAATCCCGGTATCCCATGTGGTCCCCCGAGCCTGACAGGAGCGATTTCTGAGCATAGAGCCAGGAATAACTCCTGACTGCTGCCAGGTGTGATCAAAAAATTTTTTTCAAAAGAAATAGTACAAAATTTTATTAAAAATATTTTGCATTAAAGTAAAATAAAATGTTTATTTAAAGAAGAAACAAAAAATGGTTTTCTAAGAGAAAATTGATAAACAATACAATATCAATATTGCCTTTACTTTTCCTCTTATTTTTATTTATACTAATTTTTTAATTTATGCATAGTTACATTTATCAATCCTAACACGAACTTTAAATAGCAGATACTAATCTTAACTAGCTCTTAGTTTCAAGGGGACTATTCACAATGTTACCTAGATAACATTTTTCACTCCAGTTATCTTTCTGAGTTATTATTTGACCTACAATGTCCAAAGGTGGAGGGATGCAAGGTGGAGGGATGCTGACAATGGGGTTGGGTTTAGGGTTGGCACACCAGAAGTTGAAACTCTGACATGAACAGCTTAATAAATTTAAAAATAAAAAAGCAAAAAAAAATAATTTTAAGGCTTATAAATTAATTCCATGTTGCTGTTTAAAATCATGATAATTATTTTTAAGACTAATATCAGAGTTCATCATCTTTAGGCATATTTGAAAATAATAATGGCAAGTGATGTTTGGATTTCAAAAAGAACTGAGACGTGATCAGATGAAGATGAATATCAGGGAAGATCAGATGTTAAAAATGATCTTCGTTGATGTCCGTGAGGAAAACAGGCAGTTAGACTACTTCTTGAAAATGGAACTGGATCATTCCGACCACTGGAGATAGATTGAGTCCTTGGGTGTAGAACAATGAAAGACAAGATAAACATTTTCTTAGATAAAAAAAAATTACAATGCCCAACCATGAATTTATATAAAAATTTGCCAATTTTTCTGAAATTGAAACATTATTAATAGTGGGTTTAAAATGGATAAGAAAAGAAACAAAATGAAAAAAGATCTCAGACATATTTCTACCTATCAGAATTTCAAGGGCAAAGTAAAAGGCTATGATTTCTCATTGAAGATATGTATTGGGACTTCCTCCATATTTCACTTACTATGCTATTTTTTTTTCCTCTTTTAATTTAGTGACTCTAATTTGATGCTTCTTATGTTTTTTTTTTTTTTCCCACTGGCTATCCTGGGTTTTTCTGACTATTTTCTCTGTGAAAAATTAATTACCTCCACTGCAAATTCTCTTATCACCAGGGTTAATAAAAACATAACTTGAATCAGAGTCCTGGCAGGAAATAAATGCCATATACAAATGGGAATTCTTTAAAGAGAAATACATAAAAAAAAAAAGGGTGGTTTTTAGAAGTCCAAGTGAAAATCAAGCATACACCTAGGGAGAAGGCTGTGGTTAGGGTTTGTTGAAAGCTGGTGGAGTCACTGCCTCTATTCAAAACAGATAAGGCAAGTTGCCATGTGCTACCAGAATCCAAACAGAGAGGGCTGTGTGGAGGGAATTCCCTTAAGAGAGAGGACACTGTACCTAAAGTGGATTCCCTCTGAAAAGAGTCAACCACACAGAAAGGGAGGAATATGATCATATACCTTGACCTTCCTCCTATCTGGTGCCTCCATTGGCTAAAGGGAAAGGAGGTTGTTTGTTTAATCTAGAGGCCTTGCATTTTCATGCACAGACCTGGGACAAAAGTGAAAAATCTAAGTTGTGAGAACTCAATATGAGCCACACAAATCCTTTCCCTCTCTTTCTCTGAACTTAACCAGGCATACTATTGAATGTACACAAATAACATTTCTAGGTGACATGTCAGTTTTTATACAATTTTGACAACTTTCAAATAATAATCACTTGATATTCAATGAATTAAATAATTTTTAGGAAAAATCATCTTCCTAAATACAGAATTTTATATGCTATAATTTAGTTTGATATTATATAGTTGTACTTTTCTTTTTTTAATTTTTTTTGGCTTTTCGGGCCACACTCATTTGATGCTCAGGGGTTACTCCTGGCTAAGTGCTCAGAAATTGCCCCTGGCTTGGGGGGACCATATGGGACGCTAGCACTTGCAAGGCAGACACCTTACCTCTAGTGCCACTTCGGTGGCCCCATGACTCTTCTATATAATATCGAAAAAGAGAGTTTGCATGAAGATTTCTGAAATATATATAAAATCAAATTTTGTTGAAATGTAAGTGTATAATGATTTATTCCAGGATCACTTCCTGTTTTACTAATGAATTTATGTGGATTTCATTTTATTATTTTCATTTATTGTATACATCATTCTATATTTATATATAAATAACTGTCTTTTCTGTTTGTGTTTCTTTTCAAGTTTCTTCTTGTTCGTTGGAATTTTCTTTTTAATATGCATCCTCTGAGCAGACCATATGTCTTTTTTAGTTGATATTTTCATTTATGTCGAAACATTTTTTGGTACATAATCCTTTCAAAACTGTCATATGCCTTTGAAAGCTTCATTAATTCTTTTAGGCCACTAGCAAATTATTACTTCAATGCACCAAATGGTCCAATTGTCACCTAAAATAGTTTATGCAGCTTCTGAAATATTCCAGCCTGCTCTAAAAAAATAGTTTACCACTAAAAGGCTGACTGGGAGAAAGAATCACACAGTTCATGGAACATTATTATTTGCTAGTTATTCAGTTCTTTCCCAGGTGTGAGCTGAGATTCATGATTAGACAATGAAAGTTTCTATATAAACAGTGAGTATGAAGCCAATTCAGAAGAAATAAAGAGCTGAATCAAAAATTTTAAACCAACACATTTCAAGTTAGAGATATGTTATTATATAGGCCTTACACACAGAAATCTAAGCTAACTACATGTGAAATACTAAAGCAGAAAGTTTGATTCATTGATAAGCTGGAGTGTGGCCAGAAGGGTGGCCCCTTGGAAGACTTTATTGATCATTCTTCAAACTTTCAGTCTTAACCACACCTCTAAAAATATGCTCATCTAGTTAGTCTCTTTCTCCATAAAACTTGCTTCTAGGTGCCTCCTAGGTTCAGTGCAAAGACCAAGACCACCAAACACAGAAGATGGATTAAAATGACACTGAGGGAACAGAACTTCTAGAACCACAAAGAAAGACTTCATCATAAGTCCCACTCCTGGACCTGTGCAGATACTGAGATCTCTAGATACAGAGGTCTGATTTTATCACCCACCATGAAAGAACCACTGGGAGAGTAAATGATCCTGAACAGAGTCTATAGTTAATCCCATGACAATATACTCCAAGGGTGGAGAAACCCCATATCTCTTAGGCCAACTGAATTTCTTTTCTAATGACCCCAATATTTACTGTGCAAGGGCAGGAGGGGAAAAAAAAAAAGCAAAAAGCACAAAACATTGTTTATTTTTTATATATTATTTTTTATCTTCATTTATTATTATTATTATTATTATTATTATTATTATTATTATTTACCTATCTATTTTTGGTCGATTTCTTTGTTTTGGTGTGGTTATTGAAGTTGTTGCCCCCATTTATACTTATTTTTTTTCTCTTCTTTTCTTTTCATTCTTTATGTGCTCTGCCATGTTTCTTATCTCAAGATCATGGCTTTTTTTTTTTTTTTTTGGTGATGCTTATCGTTATTGTTGGAGTCCTCACTGGACATTTGACACTTCTTTTTGTACTGGTGGACTGTTTCACCTTCTTTTTCTCCTTTGTCTCTCAAACAATGATGAGAGCCTCTAGAAGGATTCTGCCCATTTTTGGCGTATCAGACTTTTACCCCAGTTTATTACTTTTCTCTTCTTCAAACAAAACCACGTAACTTGAACTAGCTAGTCCTGCCTCCCACTTAGAGGGGAAAATAAGGGAGGCACCAAGACCAAAAAGGTGCAAGACTAGTAAGTAGTAGGCTAGGTACAGAGGGGACCTCATATTCTAGCATCCCCGGGGGTGAGGGAAGAGGATATAGGAGGTAGGACCAAAACGGAGGTGTAGGGAGGACAAATTGGTGATGGGAATCCCCCCTGATTTTATGTAAATATGTACCTAAAATATTATTGTCAACAATATGTAAGCCACTATGATCAAAATAAAAATTATATTAAAAAAAACTTGCTTCTGTGATTATGCCAAGATGACAGTTGTTTTGAGGAGAGTTTTCCATCTTCAAACTTAATTCTTTTTCTTTTTTTTTGTTTTTGGACAATATAGCTGTTTCTCAACATTTCACCATGTTTCTCCATTTACTGCCCTTATATTGGGGCCAGATTTTTGTGATTGTAAAGATATATCTCTCCTAAAGAAAAACGTCAGCTACCTGTCTCCATTATATGATAATAGAATGGTCAGTAAGATGTATAGAACGAAGGTTAGAAATTATGCTCAGGTTTCCCTCTGCCAGATGTGGATAAAATGTCATCTGTCAAGAACTACAGACATTAATTGCATATTTCAGGGCTGATGTGATCCAGGCAGATGGATAGGGAAACCCAACACAAAACTTATCAGTTTATATGTTGTCATGTATGATGGTCAAACTACAGAATTTTGTGGGCTTTTGAAGGCTGACCATTTCCCCATTCCTGTGTTAGTCTCTGACTTACACTGGGTGAAGCTCAGTGGAAGTATCAATTTCTTTGGTAAATTTTGAAGATGGAAGATATTTACATGGAACAAAATTGTGTCCCAAGTGTTGAATCTTGAAAATGTTATCTCTGATGCAAGGAAATCATAAATAGAACATAAAGGGAATTTTTCACAATGTAAGCAACATTTTATAATAGATGAGCAAATAGTTGTGGTCTGTATTTATATTATGTAAAATTTTCTGAAAGACTGACATCATTGACAATTACAGGGAATATATGCCCAGAAAATATATGGGTCATAATTATCAATGATGAAAATAAATATATTACCTACTAGGTGCTGAGATTCAAGTTTTAAGTTTATGAAATAATTGAAAAGATACCAGAAACACATTTTCTTAGATAATTTTTTTAATTTAATTTTTATTTAGACACCATGGTTACAAGGTTATTCATAATACAGGAATATTTTGCACGAACTGGTAATTTTGTTCATGATTGAGTTTCAGTCATATACAACAGCTTTTATCACTTGGCATTTCTTGTCAGATGCAAATTTTTTACCAATAGAGTAAATATAAAAGACTAAATATGCCAATACTAAATGTACAATCCATATTCTTAAATATAATTTGAGGAAATGACAAATGCTATTTTTGATTCTTTAGGTCAGTGACATATTTTAGCAACTCAGGTTTATCCTTTCTTAGTCTACTTTTTTAAAAAGTAATTATTTTATTAAAATTGATTACATATTTCTTATAAGGAATACTATCTTAATTAAAACAATATATGCATATTTTACCATTCACTGAATACATTAAATATGTTCTGTGTTCTATGACAAATAAATTACCAGAATATGAAGCTTGCAGATCAGGTAATATTGATCTAGAATTTGAAACTCAAAAGTACTCGTCATACTTTTGTGATCACTGATATTGTGATATTAAGTTTTAGGGTAACCAATCATTTAAACAGTAGCATATGGCAAACAAAAAAAAAGAGCAACGTCTCTCTATATCCTTTCTTACACTATTTTTGCTTTAAGTTCTTTATATCTCTACTGACTCCAAGATCAAACATTTAATTTTATGCATCATCTCTCTCCTCAGCTTGTTTTTATTTCAAACTTATTTTATTTTGTTTTGATAGTTTTACCCATACCATGCACCCTATCTCTATGCACACAAAAACTAAATTATTGGAAGATTAGTCCTCAAACAGTCCCACTGATTCTACTATTATGCATCTTAAAATAATGACAGCAAATAATATTTGTCTTTTGATCACTACTGCCTCAGAATAGCTCAGTTCAGTGAGGGTGAGTTATATATTCAATACACACTTAATTTGACAAGATCAGAACTAAATTGCTTTACAGAGTAGTCTTGATTACAGCATATTGTGCTAAACTGTTATGTCTAACTGTGTAATCAAGTCTACTATAAACTGTCTTTTCTCTGAAGCATGCCAATGCCAACCAAAAAGAAGTGGCTAAGAAATATGCAGGTACAAATGCATGCATTTGGGAAATACTCACGTAATGTTACAGAAGGCATTTCTTCCCGGATCTAATCAAATAAAGCTTTAAAGACAGAGCTGGGAAGACAAAGTGGTGCATTTCATTAGCACAGCATTATGAAATAACAGATAAAAATAAAGAAGTCATCTCCAAACCTGGCAATTTATGCAATGTGTGTGCATCCAGATATGTAAAGTGCAATTTTCTGACAATAGGTCTAATGGAATAGTATTATGGGCATCCACAGCATATATTTTAACATATCAATTCTCTAGAACTAAGCTAAGACCTCTTTGAATGAGAATATTAGATACTTCTGTACTCACTGAGAACTGAAGACTAAAACAGTTTAGTTTAAATAGAAGTTCTTTTATCTCACCAGTTGATCCCTTAAATTAAGTTAGTTATGGTCAATGGTACAGAATAAATGATAGTCCTCTAAGTGTTTTCTTAAATTGTAGTCAGATGTTTTTCTTTTCGTTGCTTTTGGTCCATGCCTGTTGGTTTCTTTGTGCTCATGAGTGATTCTTGATAATGCACAGAAGAACATGTGCAGTGCCAGGGATTAAACTGAGGTCAGTCACAAGCAAGGCAAGTAGCTTAACCTCTATACTTTCTTTCTGTGTTCTGGTCAGGCTTTGTATATATGTAAATCTGGGTTCCACACGCAGGAATGTTCAGGGTTTAGTCATGGTTTTGTCTTCAGTGACCACTGCTTGTAAGGCTCAGGAGACCACAGCAGGATTTAAACCCAGCCGTGTGCCAAACAAGCACTTACCTGCTTTAGTATCTCTCCAGCCTGTGGTCAGATATTTTTAAAAGAGCAATTATGTGTGATCTCCAAAGCCTATTGAGTATAGTATAAAACTACTAAGTAGTCATATTATTTTGTCCTAATTAAATTAGAACACTGATGATAGGTGCTACTATATAATGAATTATCTAAAAAATGGTAATGGTAAATGATAATTGTAAATGATAGATACAAAATATAATCTATGGACTGGAGAGATAGTACAGTTGTAGGGTGTTTGCCTTGCATGCTGCCGAGCCTGGAGGAATACAGTTGGATTCCTGGAACTCATATGGACCCCCAGCCTGTCAGGGGTGATTTCTGAGTGTAGAGCTAGAAGTGACCCCTGAGCATATCTGGGTGTGGCCCAACAATCAATCAATCAATCAATTAATCAATAAAGTTTTAAAAAATATAGTAAAAATGGGTGTGGAAGAAATGTTACACCAAAGTAATGTAGAAAGGGTGGTGATTATTTTCTAAAGACTGCTATTTTAGTAGCCTCGAATCATAGCAAATTAGTTATTGCGCATAATAAAGACAAGTAAGAAGAAAAAGCGAGGGCACCACTGTGCTGAAAAAAAAAAAGATATTTCAGCAAATAAAATTGCTTATATTACATTCTCTAGCATAATTTTCTATGGTATTGTGTGTAAAAACATTTTACATTTTTATGTTTCACTTATATTGTTTTTAAATCATTTTTTTGTTTTCTAATAATTTACAATTATTTATATTTATGTGTAACTGTAAATGTTAATGCATTTAAGAGGATGGGGAGAGAGTTCAAAAGTCTGAGGCTCATACACTGCATGTAGGAGGTCTGGTTCACTTCATTCCGCAGTTTGTTCTCTAGAACATTGTAGAATAACCTACAAGTACCTACTGAACACTATCAGCCATGTCTCCCAAACCAAAGGTAAATAATAATATAAATATAGACATTTTGATAACATTTTCATTATCTTATATTATTAAGAAGGCTACACAAATTCTACTTTTTGGTTTTAAGTTTCTGTTGTGGAGAAGACACACCCAACTGTGCTCAGGGAATATTCCTGGCTCTCTATGCAAGGATCATTCTTGTGACTTTTGGAGGACTATTTGAAATGCCAGGGATCAAATTCATATTTGATGCATACAAAGTAACAACCTTCCCCATGATACTATCTCTCTGGCTACAACAGAGTACACTTTATAGGAATCCTTGAGAGTGTTTTATGTCTGAGATTTCACTAACATACAATGATAAAAAATTTAAATTGCATTATTTTATCTATGGCTACAGTAAAAACCTAACGTGGACATATATGTGTGTGTGTGTAATTCCTACACAAAATTATCCTGAATAAAATAATTTAACTAATTAAACCAAAAGCAAATAAATAAAACCTGGTTAATCATCAAAGTATGAATATTCTCATTATAGAAATCCTAGTAAGATATGTTGTAAATATTGAAAGATTACTTTAATCTTATATAGAAAAGCAAAACCTTTTAATAGCAAAAAAATAATAATGAAAAAGTTTAAAGTTGTAACACACCATTCTACTTAAAAAAATACTAAAAAGTTTTAAAAGTTAACGATTAATTGAAAGAGAATGACAAACAGATTAAATATACAAGATATCCCAAAAGCAGACCTACACATGTAAAACTGATTTTGGAAAAAGTAAGCTCAAAGGGAAAATAATAGTTTTCTAACAAATTGTACTAGAGCAATTGGATATTATATTGTCACAAAAAACTAATATAGAGCAGATTATATATTTAATTAAAATATAATGTAAAGTCTAATCATAATATAATATCCAAGACATCTAAAATCTAAAATATTAAAAAATATAGGCACTTTTAAGTTCAGTGGTAATTTTTGACATCATGATTAATGACAGAAAAAATAAATTGTACTTTATAAATATAAAAATTTATGCTGCAAATAACAATGCAAGTAAATAAAAATGAACATTTAAAACAAAAAGATTGCAGACATATCTTAAATAAATTCTAAAACAAATGCTAATTAAGGTATAGAATAAAAAATCCTTTCATTACTGGAAGGAAAGTAAAATTGGCTGAGCTATTATTTTTGAGTTTTTTTTTTAAATTTAAACACCATGGTTACAAGGTTGTTCATACTACAGTTTGTATTTTGGTTTTGTTTTCTTTTTACAGATGATATTTTTCATGATTGAGTTATAGTTATACAATGTATAATAACCTTCATCAGTGCACTATTCCAGCCTTCAATGTCAACAGTTTTCTCTCACCGTCCCTGATGCCTCTTTCCTCCCACCTACCCGTTCTCTCCTGCCTCTGGGTCAGGCATTTTAATTCTCTCTCTCTCTCTCTCTCTCTCTCTCTCTCTCTCTCTCTCTCTCTCTCTCTCTCTCTCTCTCTCTCTCTCTCTCTCTCTCTCTCTCTGTCTCTCTCTGTCTCTCTGTCTCTCTCTCAAAATAGTTCTAGTTCTAGAACTATTTTGGAGACAACACTAAAATTATTATTGGCTCAAACAACCCAACATCTGTATTCCTTGGCATTTACACAAAAAAGTTGTAAACTCATATTTATTCATGCAATCTACACAAATATTGCTTATAATATGTTTTTAAATAATATGTCCAAATTGTAAAATGGTCATATAGCTACTGTATATCCATATAGTAAAAATTATTCAGAGATTTAAAAAAATGAGGATCTATCTGGAAAGTATTACATTAAATGCAGGGGAAAGGGACAGACAATAAATAATCTCTTCAGATGCATGATAGAAAAACATGCTAGAGAAAAACAAAAGCCTAAAGGCATGAAACTAAGGGTGTGAGACCTGGTCCTCAGGAGTAAATCTGATAAGAGGGATGAGAGATAGGAGACAGAGCTGGAAAGCAAACATTAGAACAATAGTGGTGAAAGTGGTCACTCTAGAGCAGTGCTTCTCAATTATTATCTGTCATGCCACCCTAGGAAGAAGAAAACATTTTTCGCGCGCCCCGCAGGACTGTAAATAGTATCTTTAATAAAAAAAACAACATTTAACCTGCAAAACAGAAATATATAAAATAATTTGAGCTGATTTTTTAATCAAAGGTGATGTCTGGATTAATGGCTACGATGAGCACGTTTTGCAAAGCATAGTTTTTTGCAATGGGGTTTGAAGCAGGACACAGAAACTCTCAGCTCCAGAGACATACAGAGACATAAACACGGGGCTTAGTTTGTTATGACAGTGTTTGCCAAAGTCAGAAACCCCCCTGTACGTAGCCTAGCGATGCCCTTGTGGGGCGTGCCCCACTATTTGAGAAGCACTGATCTAGAGGTAGATGGGGTGGAATGAGGAGATTAAAAAAAGGTCTGTCATCCAGGCAGGTGGAGGGAAAGGAGAGAAACTGGGGACATTGGTGGAGGAAAGTTAACTCTGGAGAAGTGATTCCTGTTGGAAGATTGTATGCCTGAAAAATCAATCATGAATAACTTTATAAGTCATGGTGTGTGCAAGTCATGGTGTAAATATATATGTAAAGGGTAGATATATCAATTGTGTAAAACTGAGGAAATTTAAATGATTGATGCTAAATGAAATTAAGTAAGTCTAAAAGGTTATAAAATGTATGATAACAACTATTTAACATACTAGAAAAAGCAAAATCTATAGTCAACATGTTTGCCACTGGCTTGGAAAACAAAGGATAAATGAATGATGGAGGACTATAATTTTTAGAGCAGTGAGTTTATTCTATAACATACATAACTGATATAGTGCTACATATATTAAAACTCAGATAACTAAAATAAATACTATATACTCCTAAAATTTAAGTGCTTTAGTTAAAAATGATGCACCAGGGACAGACTGGAACAGTAGCTAGGGCCTTTCCCTTAGATGAGGCTGACCCAGGTTAGATCTCCAGCACCAATAAGGCCCAAGCCCCATCAGGAATAATTTCAGGGCTAGGGGTAAACCCTGAGCACATCAGGGTGTGGCAGAAAAACAAAACAAAGAAGAATATTTTAATATTAGTTTCTCAGTTCTAACAAATATGTAGTGTCAATTCAAAAATGCAAAGAACAAGATAGTATACAACAGAAGAAGTACTGGGGAAATTTCTGGAACATTCTGCTCAATTTTTCATAAATCCTAAAATTCTCTTTAAAAATTAATCTTTTTTAAGTTGTGATTAAGTTAATACTTTGAGATGGTTTTGCTCTAAGTTTTAGATAAAAGAATAAGCAACCTTTTTAAGTCTATATTTCTATTTAGTTTTTTTAATAAAAATAAGAGAAATTCTAGAAAAACTGACAGGAGTGTGAGCAAGAAGATATGGGCATATATGCATATACATATACTTATCATCCATATGGCAAGAGTTTCAGGCTTTTCCACTTATTCTATTTTCAGTGTTTTGAAAAGGAAAAGCATGGCTACTGCTAGAGGAAAGAGGGGATTTATAAAGAGAGAACAAAGCCCTGTGAGTTCATCACCTTCGTGTATATCTTCTAACAGTCAAAGAAAATAAATATGTCATGGATTATTCAGATCAACACTTTGAAAATCAATGTACTCCCAAAGCTTATGTCCCTCTCCTGGGTTTCTCCAGGGTCTGTACCAAAAGTATCATTTGATCTCTTGAATAAACAGATAGTCTTTGTTTGTGACTTGAGATCAAAGCTGCAACACAGATGGGCAATCTCATGGGAGAGGAAGTAGAAAGTATTGGTGACTATACAAAGCTGGTTCTACATTTTCAGACTCCATGCCTGTTATAAAAATCTTCTAAATCACCTGGTTATTGACATAGCTCTAAAAAATACTTTAGGCGTTTCTTACTGCTCTGGGGCTTGGATAAAAATAAAAAGTGACTTTTATGTTTTGTTTCCATGAAACAGCTCCTCTCTTGGTTCTAAAATCATCATTTTTATTATTACTTTTTTCACATTATCTTGCCTGCTGGGAGAATATATTAGTTTTAAATTATGCTGAGTAAAAGCACTTGCCAATGTCCGTTGAGAAGAATGTGCCATTGATTTGCTAATGACAATTCTGAGTCAACCTTCATCCCAAACTAATAAAAGACAATCTCATGTCTGTGCACACTTGCATGGCAATGGGTGGGCATTACTAACGTTGATTATTTTCTAGTCGGTTTGATACTTGCTTGCCATCACCAAGCATCACAGAGACAGATTCTTCTTAAAACCCACACAGAGTACAATCAGGTGGCTACAAGAAAGACAAACATAAATAAGAAACTGTGAGCTTGCTCGAAAAGACTGTTGCTATGGGGAAATGTGTTTTGCACCCTTGAAAGCACACTGACAAAATCAACGTTTGGAATATAAGTCATTCTGAGGATGGGGACTGCCTGGAGGTAAAATTCTTAGAGAGCGGTAAGAGAAAAAGATTCTTCTTAAATCCCATAGCTAGCTACTAGTTATGTCTGATGTCTTGAGCTCCTAACCCCATAGTTAACTGCTCTTTCTGCCGAATTTTTTTTTCTCACCTACCAAATCATATTTGACAAATACCACTTAAGGTTACCTTTGCAGATCACTGTGGTTATTTCCTTTGCATCTTAAATCAAAGGGAAAAATAGATAAAAAAAAAAAATAGGAGGTGAGGGAATAAGTCCTGAAGTTCAAAAGTGGATAGAGAAATCAGATTTTTCTTAAGGCTCTGGATATTGTTAAGGCCAATATCTCTAGGGGGAAAAGACATCTATGCTACAAATATCACTTTTTTTATTTAACTAAAATTTTGTACATTCATCAAATAATGCTAGCTGTGCTTTTGATTCTTATCATCTATCTTACTTTTAATTTTTCAATATTTTCAAAGATGTTCGTGGCATCTATACAGAAACAAATTGGTGTATGTGTTCTTTTCTTCTATATAAAAAGTCAGTGAGAAAGTTTACCACTGAACCAAATAGATTGTCTGTGAAGCTTTTGTTTTTATTTTCCTATTTAAGTTTATATTATTACCCTCCTCTTTGTTTTATAATATATACTCTAATCTGGGTAAAATATTAGCCAGTTTTGCATAATACTTAACTCAAAAGTAGATAAGCAATTTTTCTAAAATGAAGAATTTAGATTATTTGTAAGGGAAAAGACTTTTTTTTTGTTTTGTTTTTTTTTTTTTGGCTTGTTTATTCTTAGGTCATACCTGGCTGTTTCCAAGATTTACTTCTGACTGCCTTCTGTGATTCTTTCTGGTAGGTTAAGGTGACCATATGAGGTACCAATGGTCTAACTCGGGTTAGACATAGGCATGGCAAGACTTCTACCCAGTGTGTTATTACTCTACCCTTAAAGCAAGGAAGAAATTCCTTTTTACTGTTTTTCTTTTTCTTTTTTCTTTCTTTCTTTCTTTCTTTCTTTCTTTCTTTCTTTCTTTCTTTCTTTCTTTCTTTCTTTCTTTCTTTCTTTCTTTCTTTCTTTCTTTCTTTCTTCTTTCTTTCATTCTTTCTTTCTTCTTTTCTTTCTTCTTTCTTTCTTTCTTTCCTTTCTTTCTTTCTTCTTCCTTCCTTCCTTCCTCCCTCCCTCCCTCCCTCCCTCCCTCCCTCCCTTCTTTCTTTCTTTCTTTCTTTCTTTCTTTCTTTCTTTCTTCTTTCTTTCTTTCTTTCTTTCTTTCTTTCTTTCTTTCTTTCTTTCTTCTTTCTTTCTTTTCTTTCTTTTCTTTCTTTCTTTCTTTCTTTCTTTCTTTCTTCTTTTTATTTTTTTTTTTTGCTTTGTGACCATGCACACTCACTGTTCCTAGGATTTACTCCTGAGGCTACACTCAGGGATCACTCCTGTTGAGCTTGAGCTTGGGGTGAACCATAGGGGGTGCAGAGAATAACCCATTTCAGATATGTTCAAAGCAGACATCTTATTCATTGTTTAACCACACTGGTCCAAAATAAAAAAAAAGGCAGTAATAAATTTTTACACATTCAAAAATTTATTATAAAATGGATATACAATCAGTTAATTTCATTTTATCATCACTGTTTTCTTTCTTTTTTTGGTTTTTGGGCCACACCCGGTGGTGCTCAGGGGTTACTCCTGGCTGTCTGCCCAGAAATAGCTCCTGGCAGGCACGGGGGACCATATTGGACACCGGGATTCGAACCAACCACTTTTGGTCCTGGATCGGCTGCTTGCAAGGCAAACGCCGCTGTGCTATCTCTCCGGGCCCACAACACTGTTTTTCAAATTTGAGATAATAAGAATTTTAATTTAGTATCATATAATGCATGTACGTGGCCTTGCAAGGGCTGGTACATATCACAAGATAAACTGAGCTTGCTGTTTTGGGAGGAAACAGTGAGGTTTGTACCACTCCCACTCTCAGCTTTGCTCAGAACTTATTACTAGATAATAAGTAATGTGCCCAAGGATCCTTCCTAGCAGGGTTTATGGGACCAGATGCAGTGCTAAGAAACAAACCCAGTTAGGCTACAAAGCAAGTGCCTACCCCATCACTAATTATCTGGCCCATGTTGTTTTTGTTATTAACCTTATTTGTTACTAAGTTCATCATTGGCTAACTGGCCCTTCTTTTCTTTACCACCTCAATGTTCTGCCCCATTTTACACTGTATTGGATGGCCCTCTGTGTAATATCTCCTGAAAATACTTTGTTTTTCTGCTTCCCTACTGGCTACAACCATGGGAGGTACTGCAGGGCACTGGAAGATTGAGGCAAGAGCATCTGAGATATTTATTCTTTTCACACTTGATCTGCTTCAGTGGCGTGATGGATTATAGCTGTCTTGAGCCACTACCTCATCATCTATAGGTACCTCATCATCAATGACAAAACCTCTCACTGGTTCCATAGCTTCTTCTTAGGTCCAGGATCCAGAATGTTTTCAGGGGTACTAATCTTCATTATTTCTTGCTATATCCCTTTGCTCTACCTATGAATCTATACATAAGCCTTCAATTATACATAATTTCCAAGTAAGCATTCTGCTTGTATACTATCTTTTCCCAGCTTGGAATTTAAATCCAAAATGTTGCTTATCTCTCCCACTATCATCATCATTAAGAAATCACTAATGCTACTATAAAAAAACAAATGGTATAAGTTACTGTTCCTACTAGTACTAGCACTAATGGTTCTATGGTTATTTCAAGGAGTAAAATAAAATCAGCACTATATATGCAAAGATTATAACAGAGTAAAGGAGAAAGTACACTTATTTTCTTCTATGAAGGAAATATGCCAAAACCAAATTCTCCCAGTGTACTCTCCCCTTTTCTTTATTTGATTTTTCTAAAAACCAATGAAAATAGTAAATATTACTATTTTCTATATCTTTCAATAATTAGCTTTGATATATCTTCAAAAATTATATTCTTATACCTCAGCTCATTATACATAATCCTTATTTTATTTCCAGATGAGAAAAAAGAAATAATTCTGCAATTTTTTATAAGATTTCACTTTAGGTGGTCAAAGTGGTAGCACAGCAGTAGGGCATTTGCCTCGCACACAGCTGACCCAGGACAGACATAGGTTTGATCCCCAGCATATGATCCTCTGAGCCAGGAGCAATTTCTGAACACAGAGTCAGGAGTAACCACCAGCCAGGAGTTGCCACCAGGTACAACCCAAAAGACAACAACAACAAATTTCATTTTCATGGGCAACTGAACAAATAAGATAAATGATAAAATTATAAGCAGAAACTAGTTATCATAGACAAGAAAGTAACATAGATGTCAGACACAGCATTGACTATAAATTGGGGCTAATGTAACTGAAATCACATATCATCTAAACTTTCTGATGAAATTGGTATGATTTTCTAAGGCCCTGCCTTGTAAAACCAAATCAACAGCATATACAATAGAAATCATGAGAAGACCTTGCATCTGTATGAATGATGTATGAATTCAGTTCCTCCGTATGTATATTTGCCAAAAATCTTACAGATGGTTAATTTCTTATTAATATACTGACTAGAAATGCTATAGAAGTTTCAACCTCTTAAAACACTGACTGACATTTTATTATACTATGAGCACTCTATTTATCAAAAAATGCAATTTGTTGTGCTCTGAAATGAAGTGCTTTGTATTATTTCAAATAGTCCTTGTCTTTTAAATTTCTCTTTCAAAGTAGGTAGGGTCCATTCATGAAAAGTTAAGTGATAGTACAAATGCTGTCTTTCATCTGTCTATGTATAGAGCTAGTGATTTCAAACTAGCTTATCAATATCATTGTAGTTTCTACTAAATTTTGAGGTTCTTTTATTAGGCATTAGTTCTTAGTGTCATCAAGAGGTATTTCTTATGCCAAACTGCCCAATATTCAAATCTCATAATATCTTATGTACTATAAAGAACAAGAATCAGCATGCTATATATTTTCAATATAAAGAATGTTAGTTTTTCCTGTCTCACAATACATAGTCAATAATACATAAAAACTCAAAAGTAGAAAGGCTTTGATTAACATGCCTGCCTCATTCCATTTGGAAAGTTTGTGTATTTTATTATGCCATACATGCTTCATTTTTATTGTAGTAATTGTGATGGTCATATAAATGACAGTATCAAAATTATTCTTGTTTGGTGTTTTATTAGTTTGAAGCAGTATCAAAATCTCTTACATGGAAATGAACTTAATCTTAAATCCATTCTGTACAATTTTTGGCAAATTTTGTTTTGCCTAAATTTTCATTTTTAGGTCTTGGCATTATAGTTACTCATTAGCTTATCCAGTTCTCACTCAAATTTTCTCACTCAAATTCTTTCAAAATGCCACTTTAAGGCTTCTTCCTCAAAAAAGAAAGTGTTTCTACAGTTATGCAAGCAAGTACTTTTAAGAATTATTCCTTTCATTATTTTACTTTCTATTCTTTCTCTGGAAAATATAAGCTTCTCTAAAAAAAAATCTGAACCAAGTAATTTTTATGTTCTGTACAGTTTTCTTTGTGTTATAGTTCTTTGAAAAAAATCAATGAGACATTGATTTAATAACAGAACTAGGAAATGGTATGGAGATCAGAAATAAAATGATCATCAAAACTCCACCTAACCCTTGCCTTTGGGATCTTTAATCTAACAAGGAAAAACCATCAATTTCACAATCTCATAAAGCCATGCAAAATAATAACTGCAGGAAGTCTATAACAAATATATATTTTGACTACCCTACCCAACACACACACATACACAAAAAAGCAGGAGTCAGAGACATAGTGCAAAGGATAGGCACTTACCCTGAATATATTATATCCCCAAACTACATGAGGTTCACAAAGCACTGTGAGGAGTTCCCTCTGAGTAGAAAGCAAGACTAAGCTCAGAGCACAACCACGTGTGGCCTCCAAACCCAAAATGCAATGAAACAAGCCTTTGTTTTGTATCAGAACATAGAAATAATGTGCAAATCCTGGCTAACAAGGTAAACTCTAGCCCTGCAGTTTCCTAGTACTGAACCTCTGTTCTGTTTTCAGAGCATTGAGGTGAGTTTTCTCATAGCCTCCTAAGCACCATTTTAGAGGTCCTTCTTCCCCATTAGTTAAAAAAAAATATGGTTTTCTTTCCGGAAAGGTTATAAGGGAGGAATCATGGAAGGAGGAAAATAGTGATGGGTTCATTTTCAGGTTCCAAGTATTCAATTTATCTTTGGCTATCACAGACCATTTCTAAACCTAGAGGGGGCAAATGCTTAACTATTTTGTTAGACTGTGTCTAGGGTTAGGGACTTGGACAGGGCACAAAGACTGAAGCTCAAGAGAATGCCCTGAGTTGAATAATCTTTTCCAGCATCTGCATGTGAAGACATGAAATCAGAACACAGCTGGGCTCTTGTTTCAATAAACTTAGAGCTTTTTAATTGGAGGTCAGACTCATGTAAGTTACTCTTTTAAAGAGGCAACAGGATTCTAAGTGTCACTGTTCCTAGAGCAAAACAAGAATGATGCTATGGAGCCTTTAATGACCTTATATGACCAATTCTCCTACCCTCACACCAGAAGCACCATGGCACCTCATTTATCCTACTCAGTAGTCAAAGTGTTTACAAACTTAGCCTAATTAAAGAAAAATAAACAAAAATCCCAATCTCTTTATGGTATGTGTCTCAATATTCAGCCTTATTTTAAAGCTTTTGTAATAGTGAAAATGTGATAATATTAGGTATCAAAATAGTTAATATTCAGTAATGTTTTTGTAGTTTTTGAATTTTTAATAATTGTAAGGTTTCTCTGATATAACAATGTACATAATTCATTATTGCCATAAAAATTCTGTTCTCTATTTTTTTGTTTGTTTGTTTTTTGGGCCACACCCGGTGGTGCTCAGGGGTTACTCCTGCTGTCTGCTCAGAAATAGCTCCTGGCAGGCACGGGGGACCATATGGGACACCGGGATTCGAACCAACCACCTTTAGTCCTGGATCAGCTGCTTGCAAGGCAAACACCGCTGTGCTATCTCTCCAGGCCCCTGTTCTATATTTTTAAGTAGTGTCCTACATGTTTAGATTTTTTTTTTTAAGAAACAAATCTTGGAGCTGGCGTGGTGGCTCTAGAGGTAAGGTGTCTGCCTTGCCAGCACTAGCCTAGGACGGACCGCGGTTCGATCCCCCGGCATCTCATATGGTCCCCCAAGCCAGGAGCAACTTCTGAACGCATAGCCAGGAGTAACCCCTGAGTGTCACTGGGTGTGGCCCAAAAACCAAAAAAAACTAAAAAAAACAAAACAAAACAAAACTTTGTATTTGCTTATACTACTGCATATTTCTTTTTCTATACCAGTTATATCTATTCCTGAGTTTCTAATTGTACCTACCTGATAATTCTATGCTTTTGTTGTTTTGATAATATACCATTATATTATTTATTCTCTATTTAGAAGCATAATGTAGTTTATTTTCTAATTCTAATTTCTAATAGAAGCATAGAGCTTTGACTTTTAATATTTCTTTAAAAGTATATGTAAATATAATGTATATTTTCAGCTCTACTTTTCCCGTAAACACTGCTTTGATGAGATTCATTCAATTTTTGATATATATTAAATTGAGTACTCCAGTTATTCACAATAATTTGTCATTTTCCATTATTCTTCATTGTCCCATAACTTAAAAGGTGTATTGTTTAATATTAAAATACATGGATATTTTTATATTAATGTCTAGCTTAATTTGACTGTAGTTGATATATATTTTACTGAGTGGTTTATCACTTCTTTAATTTTTTTATATATATTTATATATATATATTTTTTTTTTTTAGTTCTTTTTGGGCCACACCCATTTGATGCTCAGCCTAAGTGCTCAGAAATCGCCCCTGGCTTGGGGGGACCATATGGAAGCCGGGGGATCGAACCACGGTCCTTCCTTGGCTAGCGCTTTCAAGGCAGACACCATACCTCTAGCACTACCTCACCGGCCCCTTATCAGTTCTTTGAAATGTTAAGATTTACTTGACAACTCACCATATGTATACTTTTATAGGAGTTTTATGGTACTTAAAATGTGTACTTTTCTATAGTTGAGTTTAGATTTGATTTATATGAAAATTAATTAATCACTTTTTTCTCTATTACAAAGCTTTGTATTGTAATGACTGATACAATTTAAAAATCCCATATTAATATTAAATATTGATTTTATTCTTGGTCTCATTTCAGAGCTATATTGTGACATCAAAATTGACAAAGATAACCAGGAATTACAGTTCTTTGAGATACTCCAACTTTCTGTGCTCAAAACGTATACTGAGAAAACTATTGGGTTCAAAAAGAAGTCCTTTCTAGTGAAAATAATCAGAAGCCAGGTCAGAAGGTCATAGCAAAACAATAGAAAAATGAGTTAAAGAAGGATCACATCCCAATGAAGTTTCTGGAAACTTCTTGAATTTCAGAATTTTAATTGTCCATTTCACTCTACCTGCTTCCTAAAGTATTATCAATATAATTAACAGCCTATACTTTTATTTTATGTTGAAGAGAAGAGATACAAATATTGTTCTCTATAACATAATGGTACATAGGTGAGAATTATAGCATAATTCCGTGTCATGTCATATTTACCTTGCCCTTACTTTTTCTGGTTTGTTTGTTTTTGAGACAGGCTCGGCAGTGCTCAGGGATTATTCCTTGCTTTGTGCTCAGAAATTGCTTTTGGCAGGCTTGGGAAACATATGGGTTGCCATGGATCAAACCTGGGTTTGTACTGTGTCATCTGCATGCAAGGTAAATGCCCTACCATTGTGCTATCACTCTGGCCCAGCTTGCCCTTACTTAATTGAAGAAATCCTAGAATTTTAATTGCTGTCTGGATTTGAACTGTTGATAGAAAATACAACCTCTTGAAGAGTGAATATATTTTACATGAAGGAGAGGTGTGAATTATTATCATCAAAAACTAACCATCATTAAATTTATTTTTGCAAAGATGACTTCAACAAAGTTCATTCTACATGTTATGCTGCAATGTGACCTTAGTATTCTCCAAATGAGAAATTCTAGATCTCCATAGCATTGAGTATAGTTAAACTGCTATGACCAATAAATTACAATAAAAATTAGGTTGTCTTACTTTTAAATTTGTGCTTATACATGAGCACTTGGGAATATTGATCTTTGGATAGTCTTTCAGAATGGAAACACTATATATTCAGAACTAAAGCCAAATAGAAATGCCATTAGAAAGTATTACCTTGCCAAACATAATTCAGGTCTGAGTCAATAGTCTGTATCAATTGCTAGCTATACCAATCTATTACCTTGGATGATGAAGTCCAAAGGAAACTTTAGATTTGTCCAGTTACCATCCAGTTGAAATTATGTGAATATTTTAAATAAGATAAGACTGACCTGAGCTAAACAATCTATAAAATAGCATGAGCCTACTAAAATAAGCTGTATAGATTGTTGAAATCAATTTTAAACAGATGTTATTAATAAGAATTAGGTAGTGCTATTCCTGGTCCACATGATCAATCTCTTCAAAAACGTCATAAGAATTTTTTCTTATTCTTAACTTCAATATGAAATATTATGATCCGACAAAATGTTCAATATTTTTGTTCCATATGTCATCAATTTTGTGTTGGCAAAATGAATATGATGTGTTGACATAAAAATTGATCACATATATAGTGGTCATTTGAGATATCAAGTTTAATTACATATGATAAAAGTTGCAGAATTGGTGATTAAGTAGAATATTGATTGTATTCTTTTTGGGGGGGGCACTCAGTAGTTACTCCTGACTATGCGCTTAGAATTCACTTCTGGCTTGGAGGACCCTATGGGACGCCAGGGAATCGAACCGTGGTCCATCCTAGGTTAGTAAGTGTAAGGAAAATGCCCTACTGCTTGTGCCAACCCCCTGGTTGTATTCTGTTTTGCAATTTAAATATATTTGCAATAATTTCTCTAAAACAGTAAAAGTGATTAGTGATCAATGATTCCATCATTCCGTCACCATCAAGAAGGTTTATTTATTAGAATGTTTGTCATTAGAACTTTACTTTTTATGATACCAAATATGACAGTATTATGAACTTTAATTTAGAAGCAGTGAGAAATAACATAGATATAAATCCTGACCTGTAATTTTGAACCAGTGAGGAATCTTATAGAAGTGTTTGTTCTCAAATATTATAACACTATAAAATATTGTCATTTGTATGTGTTATATATAGTCAACTTTTATATGATCTTAATGGATAGTTTTAGAAAAAGTGCATTATTTTTCACACTAATCAGTTATAATTGTGAAGGCTTTTTTCTTTTAAAGAAAATATAAAATAGTTTCTTAATTTATCATTAGATATCATGATGCTATAAAAGGCAACATTTTCTCTAATTAGAAGACAATTTTAATAGCTGTAGTCAGGTTATTGCAAAAGTAAAGAGTTTGGACTGACTAATGGAAATCTCAGTTTATATTTTATACTGTTATAAATAAACATATTAAAAGAAAATCTCTATTATGTTTTGATGCATTTTAGTCAACTCATATATATATATATACAAGATAATATAGTGTGATATTCTGCATATTTGTAATAAAGGTTAATGTAAACCCTTCTACTTGTCAGTAGAGTTTTTTTATCTAAAAGATCAGATGAAACAAAATTTAAAAATTATTTTAATATCTCAAACATTAGCTAATAGGATGGAATGGGCCAGATTCAGAAGACATGAAAACTCTGTTTACATAAAACTAATTATGTAAGTCATAATGACCTATGCATAGCATAATACCTGAAATCTCTTCTCTTTTTCATATTATAAGTTAAATACAATTAGGTTCAGTATTTTTTTGTTGTGTCATATTAATGATAAGAATAATGTCAGTATTACTGACTCACTGGATGAGAATAGAAATGCTTTGTCATTTTATCATGTGTATTTCCTGTGAATATTTTTTCAAGACCTATAGAAAAAAATCTGTTTCTTTCAAGTCATCTATGAAGGATCAACATGCACTGAAGCAAAAGGTTTACAACTGCTCAAAATGCAAATTTTTTTTTATTTCTTTTCTTTTTTTTTTTAAGAAATTGGATCGACTTAGAGGAAAACTCTGTGTTAACCAGATGAGGGCAGCAGAGGGACATCATACAGGTGAAAGAAAGGTCATGTTGGGTTGTCAATAATTTCAATATAAGAATTTAAACTTCAGAAGTCCAGGTCCTAGGACAGGGTGTAAATATAAAAGAATCAGCAATAGAAGTGTGAGCAGTTAGCTTGTAAAGAAAAGACTGTTGTCCTTTTTCCAATTTAATCTTTATATTCTATGCCATTATTGGACATGGATGATTTATCTTATTAAAATAAATTTAATATAAATTCACAGAGCCATTTCTTTAGAGTGGTGCCTGCCAGAAGATTGCTAAACCTCTTTAAAATGTCTGATGTTCCAATGAAAGCCTTCTTCATATTTTGGATTGTAATACATTATTTTACCAGTATCAAAAATTAAAAGCAAAACATTATCTTGAACGTAATAAAGATATTTTTAAAATTTCAGATAAATAATGTAATCTACAAATGATTTTAGTTATCCAGGATCCATAGTTAAGTCTTAAACGTCTTCATTTTAGAAAACTAAAGGATACAAAAAATTTCTATGTGTGTTTCAATTCTAACTGAATATTTATGAAACACCTAATAGTAGATGGTTCTGGTATAAGTAGCTTACTACTCTATCACTTACAAGCAGCTTCTTACTAGTAGCTTCTTACCTCCTATCTCATTGTTGTAATTAAATACTTATGGTAACTTGGGGATCCCCTGGAAAACCTCTTCTGTCTTTTCCAGATTTCTGCTCATTGTGATATAATATGTTTTCTTCTTAGAAAAGTGTTTGTCTCTCCTGCATATCCACAGTCTACTCTCCACCTAATTAATTCTCTCTTGTCCTCTTCACATAACATTATCTTTGTCTGGACTTCAGGTCATTATGTGTAGGTTCATCCGTATTTTGATATAGATTTGCTTTGAACATGAGAGAAGAAAAAACGTTTTCCTCTATATGTGGCCATGTTGGCCCAATGCCCTGGTCCCAAGCTACAGACAATTAATCTTGTTATAATTATTTTTCTTTTCCTTTAACAACAATAACATAACATTAAAATTTTAACACCATTTGAATTTAACTACATGTTAATACTTTCCAAATTCACTAATTTTGCTTTTAATATCTCTGAAGAACGATCATTTTAACATTGCACTTTTACCATTAAATTATTTCCTTCTCAGCATGAAGAATGGATATTTTATTATATTTAAGAATCTTACGAGGTCATTCCTAGTATATGAACAGTTGTATTCAAACTGTTAGTACGTAACTATACTTTGTAAACAGCTTAATAACTGCAATGGTTATTAAAATTCATCTATTATTTGGTGCAAGACAATAATTGTATTGTTATACTATACTAATTATGTTTATGTAGTATAATCAAAATATTATGTGAAAGTATTAAAAGTATATTGAGGGGTCGAAGTGATAGGGTGCTTACCTTGCACAAGGCTGACCCAGGGTGGACCTTTTCAATCCCTGGAGTGCCTTATGGTTTCCCCAAGCCAGGAGCCATTTCTGAGTGCATAACCAGGTGTAACTCTTGAAGGTCACATGGTGTGGGCCAAAAACCAAAAAAAAAAAAAAAAAAAACAAAAAAAGTATATTAAGACTACTGGTTGTCCACTCTCATTTTTTTTTTGTTGTCGTTGTTTCTGATTTTGCGTTCTATTCCAGATGCTTCTGTGCTCAGGGATCATTCCTAGCTCTGTGTTTAGGGATCAGTTCTGGAAATCCTTAGCTTCCCATATGGGGTTGAACTTGCATCATTGTGCAAGGAAGCACCCTGCCTTCTCTAATACCTCTGTGTATTCTAACATTTATTCTTGTTTATTTGTTTGTCATCTTTTGGAGCCACACCTGAGATATTCAGCGCTAGTTCCTGGCTCTGTGCTCAGGGGTCATTCCTGGCAGCTCTTATGGGAACCTATGTGGTACCTGAAATTGAACTCCAATGGGGCCTGTGAAAGGCAAATGCCAAACTGTCTGTTCTACATACCTCAATAAAATTCAATTTTTTAAATATTTTTTCAAAAACAAAAAAATTCAATTTGCTACACTCAATAATTTTGAAAATATTCAAATTTCTCTATTTTCTCATAAAATAACTAGGAAATACTTATATAGAAGATACTGGTGGAGAATCCTGAAAACAGAAGCTTTTTGCCCTCTATTATTCATGTGGAATCTGGAAGTAGTTTATAAATAGTTTGAATCATAATTGTTACATGAAGGTGTTTCCTATTATGTAGCTAACCATATTCTTGATTTATATAGATACTGCATTTAAGTTATTTTTAGTTCAATTATCACCAGAATTATAAATATAAATTTAAAAAAATACAGGTTTCAATATAGAGTTGGACTCACTCCCAGTTCTATTTTGTTTATTGCCATAGCTGTTAATTATTAAAGTTTGTGAAAAGAACAAAAAAGCAGACTGACAAATCTACATTATCTGTTTCAGATCATGAAATTGTCTGATGGCATAAATTGCATTCATAAAATTATATTTTGGATAACCAAATAATTTAATTATTTTTATTTCCAAATATCTTATTTTGTTTGTTTTTTCTTGGTTATAATGATTTCTTAAAACATATGTTCTGAAGTCTTTGATTTTTGAAGAGATTCTTGTTTAGGATGTAGATGTCAGTAAGGCCTATTATAGAAGTGAATAATGAAAACTTTCCTCAGCATGAGCTAATGTTTAACCATTGAGACTAAATTTCTTTCAGGAGGGAAAAGTTCAAAAATTTTTTAATTTTTATTTTTTAATATATAAAATCTTTATTTAAGCACCATAATTAGAAGCATAATTGTAGTTGTGTTTCAGTCATAAACAGAACAATCTTCTTCACCAGTCCAACATTCCCACCACAACTGCCTCTCCTTCTTCCCAAACCTTGCCTATATTTGAAACAGGCATTCTACTTCTCTCACTCGTTAAGATTGTCATGATAGTTGTTAGTATAGTTATTTCTTTAACTGCACCACTATCCTTTCTATAAGGGCCTTTTAAGAACGTGGTTCTCCGGTTGAGTGCTAACTATGAGAATGTATTCCCTTCTGCACAGGTCTCTCTCTCTCTCTCTCTCTCTCTCTCTCTCTCTCTCTCTCTCTCTCTCTCTCTCTCTCTCTCTCTCTCTCTCACTCTTTCACCTATTTTCTCACTCCAACCCAATCTCTATTTCTTTCTCTCTCTTTCTCCTTCCTCATCACATATCTATATGTTTCTAGACATCTAACTACCTATAACTCTCTCTCCTTTTCTCTCTCTTTTTTAGATGTTAATCTGTTTTGTCATTGTTGTTTTTTAACCTGACTTTCTCCATATGTGCAAAGGAAAAGTTATGTAAGGGCATAAAAGAAGGTGACTACCAACTAAAAAGCTGCTTTACAAACCAATCACGCAGGTCTTTGATATTGAATTGCCCGGCCTATGATAACATTTTCTTTTGTGTATGCTACTCAGGCTATGGTGTTTGTTGTTGCAGCCAAAGAAAGGGAATTATCCTCTAACTCCCCAGCTTTTGACTCCCTCAAACTATTCACCTTGTATTTCTCTTTGCAGATAAGTTTCATACTTTCAAAATGTTATTTATATATTGGCTTTTTTTTCAACTTTATATAAGAGAAATGGGTTTAGAAAATGTCGGTTTCAGATTACAATGAATCATTAAAATCACTTAATTTATTTTGAAAATATAAGTGGATGAAATAATGAATGAATAAGACCAACTTCAATCTTGCATATCTAATTTCATTGTAAAATAAGGTAGTTTACATAAATATCCAGATTTAAAAGTGCATAAAGATGAATGATGAGTTAAATTTTTGCAGAAGTAAAAATGATTATTTGAGGAGTTTAAATGGAAAAAGATATGACAATATAAAATTAGAGAGTAGTTTTGCAATTTGGTGATGATGGGTTATGATAAACTTTATAGATAAACTCTCTGAATGAAAACACTGATGCAATCATGTTACCTAAATTATAATAAAATAAGTTTTAAACTCCACAAATAACAAATAAATTTAGCTTTACTAAGATAAAGTCAGGCCTATGTACATTCACAGGTGGCAGTGAAGGAGGATTAAAATTTAGAAATACAGGAGACATGTGAGTAAATTTTAAATGACTTCCTACAGAAAATAGGGATTAAGTAACATCTATTAACCTAAGATAAATGTATACTAAAAAGATGTTGGATTATACATATGTGTGTAAGATATTATAATATATGTCAAAAGTTATTGAATTTTATTTTCATTTACTTAAAATTTAATTTTAATTATTTTTGTGTTACTATCAAGCAGAAATAATGCAACTTTAATATTGGGCATATAGGGACTTATGCAAGCTAATATTCTTTTATTTTTTGATTTTTTTTTATGATTTTGGGCCACACCCAGTGACATTCAGGGGTTACTTTTGGCTAAGCACTGAGAAAATACTTCTGGCTTGGGGAACCATATGGGATGCCTGTGGGAGCGAACCATGATCCTGCTGGATCAGCCTGTGCAAGGCAAATGCCCTACTGCTGAGCAATTGCTCCAGCCCCACCAGCTGATTCTCAATTTTCTTTTAAATCATAAATATACTTTAGAAATTTTAAAATTTATGATGTAGGATTCTATAAACATAACTTTGTAGACAAATCACACCTTTATCTTGTCTATGTATATATATGTCTTACAGATCTATAGGCATTAAAAATTAAAATTCATATTTAATTTACTTTTTCAAAGTTACCAACACAACTCATAATTGTCCATGGACAAATACAGAATTTACCTACAATATTTCTCCAGCAATGACAATAGCGATCATTTATATTCAGTCTTCTAGAAATCATAACCCCAGATATATTTTCATTTATTTTTTAATACAACCTAGGATTTCTCAGGTATAGAGTTTAATATGAAAGTTTAGAATTTTCATTATTATTAAAAATATTTTCTGATAAAATGTAACAATTTGCCAAATATGATGATGCTCTGACTCTATAAAAGCTTATGCTTTTCATATTTAAAGGAAGGAACAGAATAAACTCTGCTAAATTATTCAAAGTTTAGAAGGCATCAGAAATATCTCTATGTAATGAGGATCGATCAATCATTGCACATATTTTCCTGCATTAGGCAAACTTTAAAGGAAGTGATAAGATTATTAATTAAAAATATGCTCTCATCTTGACCTTTCGAAAAGTTAGGTGATAAGCCTAGCATACTAAATGTTACATAATTACAGAGTTATTACAACTGGATAAGCAAATGAAATCCAATAATGAAATAGAATTCAATAATAAAAATGGAATAATATTTAGAATGTTAATTAAACATTTTACTTATTCAAGATAGTTCTAACTTTCTCTATAGCTGACATCCAGATATACTCATATTCCTGATTGCTGAGATTTGTACATGCAACTCTAGGAGATAGTTACAAACTAATTTATGTACTTTATTTCTGAAGATTTTTATATTTCCTTGTTCATAATCCTTAGGAAAAAATAAAATTAAAATAATATGTAATCCCTAAGGGATACAAATAGCAAACACCGGAAAGTATATTACTATCAATTTTTCTGAAGTGGCTCAAAATATTTTGGTGCTAATTGTTTCAATATTGCAGGGAATAAAAGGTGGCTTATCCTTCAGAAGTCAACATTTGGTCCAGACATCTACTCAGAGCTATTGCAATACAATATTAGAGCATTCCTCGCAGAGACAAATAAATGCCTCTCCTTTGGTATCAGCACAATTTCTTGTTTTGTTTGTTTTTGTTTCTGGCATCTCAAGGGTTATTTCTGGCTCTGATTCAAGAAAAACTCCTCTTGACCCCAGGGACCACATTGGTTGCTATGGAATGAATCTGGGGTGGCCTTGTGGAAAGCACTGTCCTCCCTGCAATACTATCTCTTCTGGACCTGACATCACTCCAATAAAGTCTTAGCGTGAGTTAATTTATTTATTATTGTTTCTCAAATGGCTATTTTTGATTTTATATTTTATAGTGTATGTGTGACTTAATTAATTCATTAATTAAAATTCCTCATTAAAAATGACACTTCCCTTATGCATTTACTATAACAACCTAGTGCAAGATTGTAAAGATGGCTCATTTTTTTCAATTAGTTGAGCTTTTCTTTTTTAAGACTTTATGCTTTATGTGGAAGTTATTTTTATATAAAAATAAAATATTTTTTGTGTCAGAGAGCTAGTACATAGGAACAGCACTCGCAGTGTATACAACTGAATCAGGTTCATTTCCTGATACCACATATGATGCCCTTAGCCGTGGCAGGAGTCACTCTAAAATACTGAGTCAGGAGTAAGGTCTGAGCATTTCCAAGTGTTTCCTTAAAATAAAATAAAAAAATAATAGTAACAATAAACCGTGAGTTATTAAAGAGTTATTAAACGTACAGATTAAATATAGGCATCTCCAATAAGTCTTTTGAGATATTCTTGTGGGGGGGTTGGTTGACTCCAGGGCACATTTTCATCCCACACCATGGTCCTGTTGAGTTTGAGAAATTATTTGCAGCACTAACGGATCAGGTAGTGTCCTTGAGCTGGGGGTCCTTCTTGAGCTAAGTCTGGTAGCATGCGGCAGTCCACATTTGCGGGAGAGTGAGGGTGAGAAGGGCCACATAGAATGAGTCAGCAGGAGTGTTGGTTGTAGTTTTTGCCATGGCTTAAGCTTTGGGACTGAGAGGGTGCCCTGTCGCTTTGGGAGCTGGGTGGTGCTTTATTGGGGCAGCCGCCTTCCCCAACTATGCCACTGGCAGAGACCAAGCTGGTCCAGTCCTGGCTCAAGTGTCCTCCCTTCCTTTACCTGTGACAGGAGACAGGTCCCCTTTCCAGACGCCTTCCCCAACTGAGACAGTGTTGGAGCACTGCTCCGAGTCTGGCTCAAGTCTTCTCCCTCCCTTTACTTGCGACAGGTGCAGATCCCCTTTTTGGCTGCCTTTCCCCACCGTGATGAAGCACCAGTCTGAGTCTGGCTCAAGTCTTCTCCCTTCCTTTACCTGCGACAGGATGCAGGTCCTGTTTCTGGCTGCCTTCTCCAACCGAGGTAATGGCAGAGCACTGGTCCAAGTCTCAGGAAACATATATTATATATGAGCAAAAATTACAAATAATTTAGCTAATTGTGAAAGTTAAAATAGTTAATACACATAAATCTTAGAGTGTTTCTTTGGAAATATTTCTATCTCTAAATGGTAGTAAAAAATACATTCATTAGATTTTTGAGAGTAGTTTTTGTAGGTTTTGAAGAGCAATTATCTAGAACAATGTATCTGGGGATCTGACTATGATTAATCCTCTGTACTTTCTGACTAATCTTACAAATATTGTACATAGAGACATTTATTGTATAATTAACTATGCTTTAGTTAGCAAATGAAATAATTTCTTATTCAAATTCAATCATATGTTAACAATAAAATTTTTTAAAATGCTAACATATAATGACATTTGAATAAGATAATATAATATGGTATTAAGTCATACATCACATTTATCTAATATTACTACCAAGATGAGTAAAACTTGGAAATTTTAGGCTGGGAATATTATGTGGTTGAATATATGCATAAATGTGTCCTATGTTAGCAACACTAAGTAGATAGATGAATAGATAGATGATAGATAGATAGATAGATAGATAGATAGATAGATAGATAGATAGATAGATAGATAGATAGGCAAAACTCACTCATACAAACCTACATACTATTATCAGAAATAATTTTGGCTGTCTTTCCTCTTAGCTCTTTATACAATTAACTGTATAGATTATTACAGTTAACTGTAATCATTACACAAATATGTTCATGTTATAAAGACACAGATTTCTTTAATAGACTTATTTACATAGATGTTGCATATCAATAAATATGGGGGCCAGAGTGATGGCGCAGCGGTAGGGCATTTGCATGTATGCGGATGATTCCATGGAGCAGTTTCAATACCCTAGTGTCCCATATGGTCCCTCAAGCCAGGAGCAATTTCTGAGTGCATAGCCAGGAGTAACCCCTGAGCATCACCAGGTGTGGCCCAAAAATTTTAAAAAAGAATAAATTATTAAAAATAAATACGATTCATAAAATGGCAAGTTTAATATATTTTAATATTTGAAGATTTTACTACCAGTGAATGTGGCTCTAATTCAAAAGTACTCAGTAATTAAACTGCAATATATTATTATATAATATTATCATTCCATATATAATACTTTAATACTAAAATTATAATATTTTTATAAATCTTAAGATTTTTAATGTTTTATATTTTTTACTTGACTGTTTATGTTTCTCTCTTCTTGTGTTTTGGGTTATATCTGATGATATTCAAAGTTTACTCTTGGCTCTGTGCTTGGGGGGAGCTTGGGAACTGAATATGATACAAGGTTCAAAGCTGGCTCATCCAAGGGCAAAGCAAATGCCCTACACTAGATACTATCTGTATGGCCCTCCTTAATAGCCCCTCCTTATGGCCCTCCTTATAGAAAAATACATGGGTATGAACAAAAACTCTTATTGAATGCCTAACTATTAATTAGATATGACTTGTGAAATTAGAAATGACTAGTGAAAAAGATTGAAAATATTAATATCAATGTAGATAACAAGAAGTTGTCACTTAGCAATTTTTTATCACTTGGCATATTTGAGGAAGAAATGGTAAGGAATGAAAAAAACAGGATATCATTAAATACATATATGTAAAGTCCAGAACAAGCAATATTTTTGAAAATTTAGACAAAATAATCCTAAACAAAACAACCAGCAGAATAATTCATCTCTCAAAAATGAGTCAATATTCCATACTTAAGTAGATTCCTAAATACCATAAGCTAAAAGTAGGGGCAAGTAAACTGAGAAGTTGTAATACAATTGCATTTATCATTGTGAAACATTTATAACAGTTATAACCTAAAGAACTACAATGGCATTTGTGAAGCTAAAACTATTACAGTTAACAAAAACAGTGATAAATTATATTTATAGATTTAAAATGGACAATGTCATAAAAATCACACTTTAAACTGTAGAAATCCTCTTGACCTAATTATCAGAAAGATATCAAATATCCTCCAATTAAAGATAATTCTACAAAATATATGAAAAGTATTCTTTAAAATTGTCTAAGTTATCAAAATTAGATGTTTTATAGTAGCAGAGAAAACTATCAATCTCACTCTTTTACATGTTGCATGGACAATCATAAGTTCAAGTTTCCCTTTTTATTTATCATTTATATCCATATAAAATACCCTCAGATTTCTCATTTACCTCAGTTGATTTTTTTCTCCAATGAAAATTGCATGTCCCCTTCTCACCTTCATAATTTTTACAAAGTACTTATGCCTTTTTGTTTATTTAGCATAATCCACCATTGATTGTTTCCTCTAGTGAAAATTGCTTGTTCTTTTTCATGTTAATTTTTTCAAAATTTCTTGACTTGTTAATATTTTATAAAAATTAATTTTTAAATGTTCATAAGTTATTACTTAAATGTTTTTAAGTTTAAAATAAAATTCTAAATATAAAATGAAATTCTAACTGAAATTCTAAAAAAACACACATCAAGTAAACATCAAGTAAACTCTAAAGACATACAATTATGGGATAACAGTATAAAAAGATCTTTGGAAGAAACAGAAAATCTGTACAAAGTAAACATGTCAATCTCTTATATTATAACAATGTGTATTTATCATAGTAATGGGCATATTTTATTGATGCAAATAAAGGAAAACAGAATTTTAAACATATAGGAGCTCAGTACTTTTTCTAAGTCTAAAAACTTTTATATATGAAAACATTAATTAAAATATAATTTGGGGCCAGAAAGGTGGTGCTAGAGGTAAGGCATTTGACTTGCAAGTGCTAGCCTAGGAGGAACCATGGTTAGATCCCCTGGCTTCCCATATGGTCCCTTCAAGCCAAAGGCAATTTCTGAGCACACATAGCCAGGAGTAACCCCTGAGCTTCAAACAAGTGTGACCCCCCAAAACACCAAAACAACAACAGCAAAATATATATATATATACATATATATATTTCAAAAGAAATTAAGAATAGTTGGTTTAACTATTTCCAACTCATATCTAACTCATTATAATGAATTTATACATTTGAAGACAAAAGACCATTATACTTTATCCTCTCCCAAATCCTTCTATTTCCAGAGTATCCTTTATTATATTACTACCTCAGTCCTTCCTGCACCTATATATTTTTCCACTGATCTGTGGTACAATTATATTATATAAGACCTGATTTTTCTATATAACCATAATAGACAGATTACTGTTCGATTTCCAATCTGAACAATTTACAATGTTAGGTATTCTGGGATTGAGTTTGAGACAGTCACCAAGGCATTCAGATGAACAAGAGAAGAGGAGACAGAAGAAACTTTGTTTTAAAAAAATATAAGAAAGTGAGGTGTAGGATACTCGATAAAATTTTTAGAAAAAAATTTCCTCTGCCTGCTAGTTTAAAATGAAAATACAACGCTGTGCTAATATGACATCATTATACTTTAAGTACCAGGGAAAATATATCTGACTAATATATTTAGAATAACAGAAAAGTTTCCAGGGGAAAAATTTTATTATATCAACTCTAATTTTCATGACTAGACAATATTGGTTCCTTTAGATTAAGAAGTTAAAGAGAAAAGATACAAATCAAGTAACAGAAGTATATAGTAACAGAAGATATACAGGTACCTTATTTATGGCTACCCTGTAACAAAGAGTTGTAGATTTAAAAAGGTGTTTCATAAAATTCTAAAAAATTATTTACAGTAGTTACATAAAATATCTGTTCTTCATTTTTATTATGACAAAATATAGAAAATAAAAATGGGGCTGGAGATATAGCTCAGGGGTAAACACTTGCCTTGAACACAGCCCATTCATGTTAAATTACAGAACAACCTAGGTTACAGTGAGCATCAAGTAAGCTCTGAGCACTTTTGAGTGTGGCCTATAATAGCAAAATAATAAATATGTTAATAAAATATATATTTAATACAAGTACATTAAAATGTGATTTTAGAAGATTTGAATATATGTAATAAAAGCAAATTTGACATCTTATATAGTAGCATAATCATTTTTTCTAAAATATGAATTGTGTACATTAGTTAATGTCTTTTTTATTCTATTAGGTTTTCTTAATTATCAGCAGAAAGTTATTGGTCTATTGCTTTTAATGGAACTGGGAACAGGCAAGGAAAATATAGACCATAGAAGTGACAAAACACTGGTGGAGGTTAGTGACTTAGAAGAGCATAAAGTTAATTGTTAGCACTGTTCTAACCATGTCACTAGAATTACAATAAAACTCTTTGATTATTTAAGAAATATCATCAAAGAGTACTTTGAAATGTATGGTAAAAACTCTGTCATTGTATTCATTACTTAGTGGTTTAACTGCACTAAAGGAAAATAAAGTTTTTGAGAGGGTTTTTATGAATATTCAAATAATTGTCACTATTCATTAATATTTAAAATTCAGAATCATAAATGTACTCTTATTTTTTGTATTTTTATTTTTGTATTTTCATATTATCCAGATTAACCAATAATCATATGGATAGTTCCGTTTTTAGATTTTTTTCCTCTGCTATTTTTGCAATATCTACTTTCACAGAACACTCATATACTTTCTTTAGTTCCTACCTAACATGAATTTTATGTATTAAATTGATATTATTATGTAACATAAATCCTACATTCTTTTCTCACAAGCTTCTATTTGGGGGGGGTTGGGTCACACCCAGCAGCGTTCAGGGGTTACTCCTTGCTCTACGCTCAGAAATCACCCCTGGCAGGCACGAGGGACCATATGGGATGCCAGGATCCAAACCACCATCCTTCTGTGTCTAAGGAAAATGCCCTACTGCTATCTCTCTGGTCCCATTCTCACAAGGTTTTCAAAAAAGATTTTTTGTGTCAATAACAGATTACTTCAATTATTAAAGAAAGGAACTATTTACTAATAACTAAATTATATATAAATTTTCAGGATATTTCATTTGTTTCTATTTCTTTTTTAATACATTGTCTTGTTGATCCTGAATTTCTCTAGTTTTAAATTTACATTTTTTATATATTTGCTTCAAAGTTCTCATTTTTCCTCTAAAATTTTAAATGAGTGCAATGAAAGCAAGCAAGTCCTGTACCAATATTTCTCTGTTCCTCTATGATAATCACAAATAGTATGTGTCAGTTGCTTTATACCTTAAGTGGCCTGAAAAGTGGCGTTTACTTTTCCAAGGAGATATTGTCTTCATCAAAATATGTGAAAAGCTTGACTTCTTCCTTTCCTATCTGGATTCCCTTAATATCTTTTTCTTGCCTGATCACTATAGCAAGAACTTCCAGTACTATGTTGAAGAGGAGTGGTGAGAGCAGACAGCCTTGTCTTGTACCAGAATTTAGAGGAAAGGCTTTTAGTTGTTCTCCATTGAGGATAATATTTGCCATTGGCTTGTGGTAGATGGCTTCAACTAGGTTGAGAAAGGTTCCTTCCATTCTCATCATGCTGAGAGTTTTGATCAAGAATGGGTGTTGGACCTTATCAAATGCTTTCTCTGCATCTATTGATATGATCATGTGATTTTTATTTTTCTTGTTGTTGATGTTGTGTATGATGTTGATAAATTTACGGATGTTAAACCATTCTTGCATTCCTGGGATGAAACCTACTTGGTGGTAGTGTATGATCTTCTTGATGATGCATTGGATCCTATTTGCCAGGATTTTGTTGAAGATCTTTGCATCAGCATTCATCAAGGATATTGGTCTGTAATTTTCTTTTTTGGCAGCGTCTCTGTCTGGTTTTGGTATCAAGGTGATGTTGGCTTCATAAAAGCTGTTTGGGAGTGTTCCCGTTTTTTCAATTTCATGGAAGAGCTTGGCTAGGATTGGTAGTAGCTCCTCTTATTGTTTGCAGATGACATGATACTCTACTTAGAAAACCCTAAAGACTCTACCAAAAAGCTTCTAGAAACAATAGATTCATATAGCAAGGTGGCAGGCTACAAAATCAAGCTACAGAAATCAATGGCCATTTTATACACCAATAATCATAGGGAAGAGATGGAAGTCAGGAAGGCAATCCCATTCACAATAGTGCCACACAAACTCAAATAACTTGGAGTAAACTTGACCAAAGACATGAAGGACCTATACAAAGAAAACTATAAAGCCCTGCTCCAAGAAATAAGAGAGGACACACGGAAATGGAAACACATACCGTGCTCATGGATTGGAAGGATTAACATCATTAAAGTGGCAATACTCCCCAAAGCATTATACAGATTTAATAGGATCCCCTTAAAAATACCCATGACATTCTTCAAAGAAGTGGATCAAACACATATGAAGTTCATCTGAAACAATAAACACCCTCAAAGAGCTAAAGCTCTGTACTACAAAGAAATAGTTATCAAAACAGCATGGTATTGGAATAAAGACAGACCCTCAGATCAGTGGAATAGGCTTGAGTTCTCAGACATTGTCCCCCAGACTTAAAATTACCTAATTTTTTACAAAGGAACAAGGAATCCTAAGTGGAGCAGGGAAAATCTCTTCAACAAGTGGTGCTGGCAGAACTGGTTAGCCACTTGCAAAAAAACGAGCATAGACCGCCAATTAACATAATGTATGAAGGTAAAATCCAAATGGATTAAAGACCTTGACATCAGACCTGATACCATAAGGTATATAGAACAACACGTCGGTAAAACACTCCATGACATTGAGACTAAAGGCATCTTCAAGGAGGAAACTGCACTTTCCAAACAAGTGGAACCAGAGATCAATAGATGGGAATACATTAAACTGAGAAGCTTCTGCACCTCAAAATAAATAGTGCCAGGATACAAGAGTCACCCATCGAGTGAGAGAAACTATTCCCCCAACCACCCTTCAAATAAGGAGCAAATATCCAAAATATATAGGACACTGACAGAACTTTACAAGAAAAAAACACCTAATCCCATCAAAAAATGGGGAGAAGAAATGAACAGACACTTTAATAGAAAAGAAATACAAATGGCCAAAAGGCACATGAAAAAATGCTCCTCGTCACTATCATCAGGGAGATGCAAATCAAAACAACGATGAGATACCACCTCACACCACAGAGATTGGCGCACATCACAAAGAATGAGAACAATCAGTGCTGGCAGGGATGTGAAGAGAAAGGAACTCTTATCCATTACTGGTGAAAATGCCGTCTAGTCCAACCTCTATGGAAAGCGATATGGAGATTCCTCCAAAATCTGGCAATTGAGCTCCCATTCGACCCAGCTATTCCACTCCTAGGGATATACCCTAAGAACACAAGAATACAACACAAAAACCCCTTCCTCACACCTATATTTATTGCAGTACTATTCACAATAGCCAGGCTCTGGAAACAACCAAGATGCCCTTCACCAGACGAATGGCTAAAGAAACTATGGTACATATACACAATGGAATATTATGCAGCCGTCAAGAGAGATGAAGTCATGAAATTTTCCTATACTTGAATGTATATGGATTCTATTATGCTGAGTGAAATAAGTCAGAGGGAGAGAGAGAGACGCAGAATAGTCTCACTCATCTATGGTTTTTAAGAAAAATAAAAGTCATTTTTGTAACAATCCTCAGAGACAATGAGAGGAGGGCTGGAACACCAGCTCACTTCATGAAGCTCTCCACAAAGAGTGGTGAGTGCATCTATAGAAATAACTACACAAAGAACTATCATAATCATGTGAATGAATGAGGGAACTGGAAAGCCAGTCTGGAGTACAGGTGGGGGTGGGGTGGGATGGAGGGAGTTTTGGGACATTGCTGGTGGGAATGTTGCACTACTGAAAGGGGTGTTCTTTACATGACTGAAATCGAATCACAATCATTTATGTAATCTAGATGTTTAAATAAAGAAAATATGAAAAAAAAAACAAGTGTAAAAAAAACAAAATATGTGAAAAGGATTAACTGACAGGGGGAAATGCACAAAATTACTAATAGTTTTCACATAAATTGCTAATACATTATTTTGTGTTTATCAATAAAATAGTTCATAGAATTTTGCCCAACAAATTAATTAACACAATAGTAATTATGGAAGTTTTGGATGGGAAGTTTGGGGAGTTTTAGATTTCAAGAGGAAGTGTTCAGGGCCTACTTTTCTCCCTATCTCGGCTTCACATCTGGTAGTACTATGGGGACCAGATGTGATGTCTGGACTATAGTATTGGCTCTGGGCACAGCAAGAGAAATAGCACAGGCTTTAAGGCACTTGTCAAATACTGTGAAATGATAATCTCCTATAATTTTTATTGGCACTGTTTTTTGATTATCTCTAATTTTATGAGGCAAACATTGAGATCTATATGTTAAGCTTGGTGTTATTATTTTTTTATTATAATGCAAAGAGCTCCTTTATGCCTAGTTTACTTTTTTAAAATATGAATTCATATTAAATCTTGTTCAATAGTTTTTTTATATAATGTGTTAAATTACATAAAAAATTTTCATCATGTATCACCGTGTACTTTTGCTCATTATGTCATTATTTATATACATTATAGAATTCTATTAATACTTGTTCCTATCTTTTGAATTTAATAAAAATATCCATCTGTCATTTTTCCTGTTTATAATATCTTGAGCAATTTAAATATTTGGATCTTGGAGTTTTATATAATAAGTTAAGAAGTATTTCTTTTGTTTCTATTTCTAGAATATATTTTGGAAAATTTTTATCAGATGTTTCATAGATTTCACCCCTTGAGACCATTTGAAGATGGTAATATTTGGAACAAATGTATTTATTCACTTTTAATAAATTTAGTTTTATAAATTTGTTTTTTCTATGAATTTTTTTTGTATAAATTTTAGTATTTTCTACAACAATTTGTTCCTAGGATAGAGATAGCTTGAGTGATAGAATCGAGCACACATCTAGCTGTTCATATCCCTAAGTTCTATTCTCTGTTTTGTATGATTCTCTGAGTATTGTTATATATGGATGGGACAGGTGATTCCCAAATATCAGTGAGCTCATGAACTAAACATTGAGGCCACTGGCCAGCCCCTCATTATAAGAGAAATCTCCTCCCCTCAACTCTGGTGGAGACCTTACAAACATAGAAAGAAACATCTAGCATATTTTATTTTCTTTAATATTGTGAGACATTGTCTCTTATGGAATTCCTTTATTTTCTACTTTACGTTTTTGTAATTGACTTTGGTAGCCCCTCTGTCATTTCTGACAATGTATCTAATTTTTTTATTTTTGGTTTTAAATTTCATTAATCTCAAAAAGCTGCCTTTAGTTTGAAAATTTCTACTTCACTCATTTTCCTAAATTTAATTCTGGTTTTATTGCAACCTCACTTTTATTTAGTTCTGTTGCCTTTACTATTTGAATTTTTAAATTTTGTTGTCATTGCAATTTAATTTTATGAGTTAAACATACAATTTCTAATTTAATTCATTTTCCTAGCCTACATATATATATATGAATACTGAATTAATTTTCCAGAATGTGCAATTAGTTGAAAATCAGGGTCTTTAAAATTTTTGTAAGGTTGTTGACAAAGTTTACATCCAATTCGTAGAGAGGCATAAAGCGGAGACTCTGAGGAAAATCAATTCACATGTCAAAATAACGTGAATGTTAGTCTTGGTGGTTGCTCTTTATATTCACCTAGTTTTTGTGACATGGATCTGTCAGTTTCTTGCTAAAAATCAGTTTCACTCAAACTGCAGATTTTCTCAGAGTTTATAGTCTCATAACCACATCAAAAGGACAATTGAACTAGCCTTGTGTAACTTATTAAACGAGTTTATATTAGTTCCTCCTCATCACCACTATCTTTTATAGGTGCTTCAACACTGATCTGTTATTAATGGACTCTGGAAAATTATTAAAGCCAGCACTAAGATACCCAATTTGTATAGTTAGTCTGAATTTTAGTTTTATAAATACATTGACTATTTTCTATCATTTCATACAAAGTTTTAGAAGCAATAATTCTAAATTTTAGCTATCATAATTTATAGTCTCCACAATATTATTTGTACAGTGAAAATGATAAAATATAAAAAATTATATGATTGTTCTCTTACAATCTTCTTTAATTTTATTTAAATTTCCTTTTCCCAGAGTAAGTAAAAAAACATTCTCATGCAATGAAAAATTACCCTTTTTATTTAAATAAGAAAAAAGAAATCATCACAGACATCATGGGAAAAAACTTTCCTCAAGTTTATCATTAGCATTATAACAGGTTTCTCAAAGAATAAGTATCTAGTTTTCTGGCCATTCAACTGAGCATAACTAAAATTATTTCTTTTTTGGTAAGGAGATGGAGAGGCATGGACCATGATGTTCAGAGCTCACTCCTGAGTGTAGGGATCATTTTAGAAAGCTCTGTAACTATATGGCAATGGTGGATAGAACCCACGGAAAGCCTCTTGCAAGAAAAGCACTATGTTCAATATCCTAGCTCTCTGGTACCCAAATTATCTATTTTATACTATGTTAAGTTTTTTTTCCCTATAAATGCCAGTTTTTTATGTGAAATATGACTGATTCTTTATTACATTCTTTTCCTATTTTGTAGAAAATGCCTGGCTTTAACAAAGGACTCTGACATCATATCAAAGTTTTGGGGTATATATTTATAATTTACACCTTGCTTTTTTTAATTAAGCATTTAATTGACTGAAAAATACCTTTTTCAATGTAATCATTTATTATAATGTCAAAATTATTTTCTGTAAAAGCCAATAGTGATATTAAAGCATCTTCTCATTTAGACCAAGCACGGTTTTCAAAATTTGGAAGCATAATTTTGTGTGTATCCTCCTCTTTAATGCCTGTGATCAGAAATGTGGCCACTTTTCTCTAAGGTTTCAATGTCACGTCATCATTTAAATCTACCACTTGTGAATGAATATATGGATGGTCTTAGTGGTCATTATGAACAGAAAATAGGACATAAAAAGACAGATGAAAATATATGTTTATGATATTTGGTATATAAAACAATAAACAAATATTTTGTAGCAGGACTCATTTCTACTTAATTGAGTTCACTAATTATAATTGGAGCCCCAGGCTTTCAACAGAGGATCTGGAAGCAAACATTGATGCAGAAAAGAATACACACAGTTTAAAGGTACGAGAAAGGGTTCCGGATATCGAACATCTAAGCCAGGAATCCCACCATTCAAGCCTTCTGCTCCGAAGAAGGAGAAAGACTGAAGAATGAGTGCTTGCCTTCCTCAGATTCCTGCTTTTTTTTGACAAGAACCAGGCCACCCTAGAGTGGGAGAGGAATACCAAGTAGGGAATAATCCAATAATCCCATCACCAGATCACACAGTAGGGTGGAGTATGAATGATAATTAGGGTGGGACCAGTAATCCAACAACTAAAGTTAGATAAAATATATCTAATATTAATATTGTCCCTCAAAAAAATGCACACACGGAGTTGGAGCGGTGGTGCAGCAGTAAGGCATTTGCCTTGAGTGTATCTGACCTAGGACGGATTGTGGTTTGATCTCTCAGCATCCCATATGGTTCCTAAGCCAGGAGCGATTTCAGAGCACAGAACCAAGAGTAAATCCTGAGCGTCACTGGGTGTGCCCCAACCCCGAAAAAAAATGCACACAGTTCTGAATATCTTCAATGGAAATATAAATTTGTGGACCAAAAGAATGTAAGTCTGAAATATTTTTAATTTGAAAATAAAAAATAATTTTAAAAAGCCTGTCATCACAAGAGGACATTTTAGACTAGATGCATCAAAGATAACGAAAGAACTCTATTAATAGTAACAAAATTAATTAACCAGTACATCCACATTCTATGGATCAAAAGAAACCTTGGTTGGTTGGTGGGAGGATGTTTTCTAGCTATTTGGCTGTTCATTATTTTTACTAGCCCTCTTGGAAATAGATATCTTTCATAGTTCTTTTGCAATATGAAAAAAAAATTGGAGTCAAATCTGGAAATTTACAATAATACATAAGAACAAAAAAATTGAGACTATAATAGAAATGCATTGTTTTTTATTTGTTAGTTTGATGCTTGAGCCACACCGGTGATGCTCAGAGCTTACTACTGTCTGTACTCAGGGATGCTTCTACACAGGGTTTAGGAATTAATATTGTGGAGTATCCCTTCCCTCAAGGCCCTTGCCTGTTTTCCTCTTGTCAATTCCAAGTGGGAATCAGACACGCCCAGACTAGGGGTGGGGCAGTCTATTTTGAAGAAAGAAAAGAAAGAATTTGGCTGGGGTGGAAGGTTAAAAAAAAAGGCAGATATCTAGAGTAGAAGGAACAAACTAGAAGCAACTTGGAAGAAAGATCTTAGCATAGAAGCCATGTGAGGAAAAGCATATGGCAGTTAGAGCCTTGGAATGAAGCAAGCTGATTTACTGCTTATAAATCAATTTCTTCACCTTTACTCTTCTATCTTCAGACCCCTTGCTAACGGAGTTAGAGGTTCTGAGCCATGCCATGCCGAGGGAGGCCTCACCAGACACATGGACTTTAGACATTATACTTGAATCAAAACAATGCAATATGAGCTTAAGGGAATAGAACACAGGTCACCACATCAAGCAAATCATCCTATCTACTGCATTATCTCTGGACAACAGGTATACTATTGTTAATAGAAATTCAAGAAAGTAAAAAGCACAAAATTAATAAAAAAAATTTTTGAAAGGGGACAGAGCAGTGGTGTAGAGTGGTAAGACGTCTACCTTGCCAGAGCTAGCTTAGTACGATCTGCAATTCAGTCCTCCAACATCCCATGTGGACCCCCAAACCAGTAGCGATTTCTGAGCACATAAACAAGAGTAACCCCTGAATGCCACCGGGTGTGCCCCCCAAACAAAACAAAACAAAACAAAAAAGATTGAAAAATACATTTAATGGCTATATTTAATAAGATTAAATCCTCCCTCCTTCACTCCCTCCATTTGTCTCTCCCTCCTTTTTTCTTCCCTCCCTTCCCTCCTTCCTTCCTTTTTTTGTTTGTTTTTTGGGGCCACACCTGGCAACACTCAGGTTCAGGGTTTACTCCTGGCACTGTATTTAGAAGGATGATAGGGATCGAACCAGCATCTGTTCTGGGTCAGCCCCTTGCAAGGTAAATGCCCTGTAGCTGTGCTACCACTCTGGCCCCAGCTCTCTTTTTATTTATTTATTTTTTCCTTTTTTCATTTATTTTGAATTTTTGGTCACATCTGGCTCTGCCCTTAGCAATCACTCCTGGTAGCATTTGGGAGAACAAATAGGGTGTCAGGGATGGACCCCCAGTCAACCTTTTGCAAGTCATACTACCTAGCCACTGTACTCTCTCTCCAGCCTCGTGCTACTTAATTATTTTGTTTTGTTTTAGAGGCCACATCTAATAGTAATCAGTGCTTACTCCTGGGCTTTTGCTCAGGAAGCACTCCTGGTAGTCTTGGAACACTATTTGGAATGATTAGAATCTAACCTAGGTGATCATATGCAAAGCAAGCATACTACCCACTTACTATAGCTGAAGAGTTTAAGACATACTTCTTATACCGGGATCAGAGCGGTGACACAGCAGTATGGCAGCAGTGTTTACCTTGCACCTGGCTGACCTAGGATAGAACTCCCCAAACCAGGGTCTATTTCTGAGTGCATAGCCAGAAGTAACCCCCTAGTGTCACCAGGTGTGGCCCAAAAACAAAACAAACAATCAAACAAAAAAGGACATACTTCTTACATAAAGCAAAGTTGATAAATTAAAAAATTCAACTGATAAATTTTTGAGACTATCAAGGAGTTGAGACTATCAAAGAAATATAATTCAAAAAAATGCACAGAAAGAGAACAAATTTTATACAGAATGAATTTTCTTTTTTTTTTGTTTTTTGTTTTTTGTTTTGGGCCACACCTGGTGACGCTCAGGGGTTACTCCTGGGTGTGCGCTCAGAAATCGCTCCTGGCTTGGGGGGACCATATGGGACGCCGGGGGATCGAACCGCGGTCTGTCCTAGGTTAGCACTGGCAAGGCAGACACCTTACCTCTAGCGCCACCACACTGGCCCCCAGAATGAATTTTATATTTAACATTGGAAGTGAGAAGATAACATTTCAAAATACAAATGCATAAAATTTTAGTAAGAATATTATATCATCCAAAGAAGAAACACAGTGAAAATGTTCTCATAAATACAGAAATACAGCTCAGAAGTTTTTGCATACAAGCATCCTGTGGAAAAGAGAGTGCTTTCCTTTTTTTAAAAAAAATGTATTTAAAAATGATCAGATGCTTTCAGAAAAGTTTTGTATTTAAAAAGAAAAAGGTAACAATTATTAAAATACTACAACATAAATGTACTAATGAAATGTGTCCTTAACTACTGAAAGTTAAGTTTTCAAATCATCAAAATGTTATGGCAAAAAGTCTGCATTTTAAAAAATGATATTGAGTGCCTGAGAGATAGCACAGTGGTAGGGCATTTGCCTTGCATGCAAAAGGACAGTGGTTCGAATCCCAACATCTCATATGATTCCCAGAGCCTGCCAGAAGTGATTTCTGAGCTTAGAACCAGGAGTAGCCTCTGAGCACTGCTGGGTGTGACCCAAAAACCAAAAAAATAAAATAAAAAAGATATTGAAAATTAATAAAAATTAAATAGTCTTTAGATGAATTTGTGTTCATATGTATATAAATATATTTTATTATATATGTGCATATTTATTTATATCTTCAAAGCATAAGGCACAGATATTTCCCCCAAGTTTTACCAAAATTTTAAAACATCTCAATATTTTAGTCTTCCAGAAAAAAAAAAGATAGAAGAAATATATCTCAGTACATTAGCTTTAGCAAAATATGAAAGAAAGCTTAAACTAAGCTTGAAAGAAAACCAAAAAAATGTAGGTTACATCTGCATGAGAGATTACCCATTATTGAAGAAGATACTAAGGAGAGACAGAAAAAAAGGAATTTTTCAGGTACTTCACTGAATTCTGAAACATGGGTTACTTGTAGCAGAACTGATAAATTTGTTGTTCCAGAAATTGGTGATCCTATTAACCAATGTGATAGTTAAAAAAAAAAAAAAGCTGATAGTAGAGACTTTGCTTTTAAAAGAACCATGATCTTTAGGTTCATATTAAGGAAATCTAAATTGAAAAAACATAGAGATCGGGGAGTTAGATCTACCCCCTGGAGAACATCTTTCTTGTGGGAGACCTAAATTTGACCTACTAGCACCACAAGATTCCCTGGCATTAGTTCCAAAGTACTACAGTTTGAGACCCAAGTCCCAAGTTATTTTTTGCCAAGTTATTTTTTTAATCAAATAAAATTACCTTTGTTCCTTTTCTTATTATATCAACCTTTGGCATTAAATTAAAAAATCTTGGACAGAAACAAAAGGAAAGAAACATAGACCAAAGTATTATAGTCATAGATGTCTTTGTGTGTGTGTGTGTGTGTGTGTGTGTGTGTGTGTGTGTGTGTGTGTGTGTGTATGTGGTTTTTGGGTCACACCCAGCAATGCTCAGGGGTTATTCCTGGCTCCAGGCTCAGAAATTGCTCCTGGAAGGCACGGGGAACCATATGGGGCGTCGGGATTTGAACCGATGACCTCCTGCATGAAAGGCAAACGCCTTACCTCCATGCTATCTCTCCGGCCACCATAGATGTCATTTCTAAAGAAACTATGAAGAAAAGTGTACATTGAGTTGCACATAAAATACACACTTTAAAATGATCCAGTATTAGTTGAAAAAAGAATTTTAACTGATAAATATAATAAAATAAAACAATCTAAAAATGATCAAGGAGCCAGACAGACAATATGAATAATGGGTAAGATGCTGAACTAGTATATGGCTGATTGGGTTTCATCAGAAGCACCATATAAATGGTCCCTAAGTATTTTCTAGGAGTGACCTTTGAGCACAGAGCCAGTCATAAGAGGAAAGAAAAAAAATGTATATGGAAAGTTAGAAAATTGATAGAAGACATTTTTCTTAGGTTGAAAGATTAAGAAAGAGGTAAAGCATTTGTTTCCATGCAGCCAAACTTTTTTGATCCTTTCCCTGGCACATAATCTGAACACCTGGGCCATCTGTAAGTCCTAAGCAGTGCCAGGTGCAACTAAAAACAAAACAAAAGAAAAAACAAAAATGGAAGCCACTTTTGTTTATTTTAGCATTTTGGCTTTTATGCAAAATTTTAGTAAGAATTCAGGATAGTATGTTTTCTTTCACAGAACAAATTACTGGCTAATATATTTGCTTTAACTTTAAAAATAAAATATAACATGAAACTTAATAAAATTACCTGTGTTTTTAAAGGTTATTGGTCAAGTGGATTTAACAAATAAATTAATGAGAACTTATAAAATATCACAACGAGAAGTTTTTTTAAATCCCAAGAAAAATTTAAACAAAATTATCTGGAAAATGTATTCAAGTGTGTATTTAAATTAAGAAATTTAAATAAATAAAGATGTACTACAGTTTAGCTTTTAGGGATATCTTTAAATTGTTCAAGTTGTGCTTTGCAAGATTAAAAACAAGAGATCTATCCATATGAAGTGTTCCTAATTGGTGAAAAGTTTCTAATTATTAAAGCAAGTTTTCTAAAAACAAAATAAATATATGTTTGATCCATTAATTTAATTTATCTTAATGATGTAAGTGCCATATAAGCAATTCTGAAAATAGGTTAAGAGTCTTGTAAAGACAGATTACAAAATTGAATTGGCATTCCAAAGTTGTTATTAATTTATTCAGTTAACCCTAAATTACTGTTCATCTGTTATATTTTAGATTCAATTTGGAATATCTAAATGCACTGAAAACTGTCATAAGAAATTGACATAGAAATATACTATAAAAATTGTATTAACAGTAAGTGCTTTTAAAATTGCAGAATAAGTAAAAAGCTATAGACTGTAAAAGTATAAAGTTTAAGATAAAGGAAATATGAGGAATCTTATGGGAATGGACCAAGGAACCCAGATTACCAGATGAAATTAAAATCTTATTCATATTATTTTCAATATAATTATATTTATGATAATTTTAAATTTTAATTAATAATATCATTTGTTAATTTGAGGGTAAATTATAAATAATATTAAATTGGAGGAGCCTTTAGTTTACATTTATTTCCTAGACTCTATCAGGAGATATTTCCCATGATATTGAAAAAAAATTTATTCTAAGAGGTGAAGGAATGGAAGACATTTCTGGTATAGAGGGTCTAGGATGAAGCAGTCAAGGCAGAAATTAATTTCATTGAGTATACCATGTTAAAGAACATATCCAAAGATAAAGGAAGAAAGTAAGTTCAAACTAAGTTTATTGTAAATTTTAAATAATGAACTTGTTTTTGAATAAAAATAGTTGACAGAATCACCCAAGTAGTGAGATTATTTTGCAATTGAAAGTAAAAGTGATGGCAGAGAAGAAAATAGTGTTTATTGAATTTCATTGTGCCAAGATTAACAACAGATATTTGTTTTTGTGTCTACTTCTCTTTATGTAGTAATTATCCATGCATCCACTAGTACCAAGGACCACGCTAGGAACTTGAAATAGTGCCATGAGCCAAACAGGCAAGTTACTCACTTTGATGGAGTTAAAGACCCAGTAAAACAAATTAGGGATAAGTAAATTTAGAATATATTTCCTGTTGTGTTGAGTAATTTGACAACAATGAATGTAGTAATTTAATAATGTGGCAGTTACCTGGTATTGGGACTCAAAGTGTAATGGCTACCAGCATTCTCCCTAGAAGCCAGTATTTGATATAGATATTAGAGATGCCTTTTTAAAAAATAAATTTAAATACCATCGTTACAAGATTGTTCTTAATACATTTTTGTGAATTTTTTTCACCCAAAGATAAAACTATTCATGATTGAGTTATAGTCATACAATGTACAATAACCTTCACCAGTGCATATTTCCCACCACTAATGTCACCAGTTTTCCAGGCGCTCTCTCTACTTCCTGTCTCTGGCACATGCGTTTTTCTTCTCGCCCTCTATCTCTGAGTAAAATGGGTCAGAGGAAGAGGGAAAGACAGAGAATAATCTCACTCATTTGTGAGACATAAGAAAAATAAAATACAGTATGTAATAATATCCTATTATTAGCAATAATAGCGATATTATTATCAGGAGGATCAGTTTATTATAAGAAGCTTACCACAACAGTGGTAAATGCAGTTGGGATAGTGAATGGTCCACAGTGACAATGAGAGATGGAACTGATCACACTGAATAAAAACTGGGTGTTGGAAGAGGATAAAGGGATATGTATAGTACAACTTACTTAGCAATAGTACAACCCACAGTGTCAAAAAAGAAGAAAAACAGAGAGAGAGAAAACAAGAAAGAGACATAAAATGCGAAGTAAAAGCGAGGGAGGAAAACTAGGAAATATATATTGGTGGCGGGAAATGTGCACTGTACTGAATACCAAAGTGTCTAAAAGGTAAAAAATAAGGGAAGAGATGCATTTTGATGAGAATATTTCAGTAAAGAGGACAAAATAAGTTCTGTAAACTTGATGAAGTATAAGAAATAGGGAAGGATGAAACAGTACCATTGCCATGACAATTCAGAGTACATAGGAATAGAAAAATAAAATCAATTCAAAATCTCTGAGTGCGAAATCCTAGGGCATTTTACTAAGCCCACATTTTACTAAGTATTAATAATTTATAATATTAATATTATAAATATTATTACTTATATTTTAACAGTGACATATGGTTTGTTATAATTTACTGTGTAGCATTTTGAAGAAACATAGGTACACATTCTGAACACTGATGTAATCTCTTTATTTCAATTTGCAAATTTTATTCTTATTAGGAAATAAAGAATTTCTTAACTACCATTGATTCATTCTGTTAGAAGCTGTATGTTCAATATCAGTTTATAGTATGAAATGTATCATGCATATAGAATAAATACGTGTCTATGTTAATATGAGTGTCTAGTGAGTGTATTGTATCTGTGTAGTTTAAAAAATGAGTTTAAGATACAATGTTAAATCAACTTTATAGGGGAGAGATAGTGCAGTGGGTAGGGTGTTTTCCTTGAACATATGATGTAGGTTTTATCCCTGGCATCCCACATGGTACCATGAGTACACCAAAAATGATTTTTGAGTGCAGATCCAGGAGTAATTGCTGAGAATCTTCCCAAATCAACATTATAATTAACTTTACACATCTTCTCACTAGTCAGTAGGTTTAAAATAAGTAAAAAAAAAAAACTAACTAATTATCCATCTTTCTGATCTCTGTTTTATAAATTGGTTTAATATATTATTTGTTTTTGAGAAATAGTCCTTAAACACAGAAGTACACGCAATTATAATTGCACTCCAATTTTAATATGACCTTACATTTGAAGTAAAGATGCTTGCCTTGATTGTGGAAACTGTGATATTGTCCTGGAACTTCATAGTCCCTCGTGAACAGTGAAAAGTGACCTCTGATAAAGAAAGGTTGGAAACTCCTTAATACCCTTGGATGTGTCCTCTTCCTCTTCCCCACACCATCTATCCCCAAAAAACAAAATTTTAGAATTCTATCCTTTACAATAGTTCCCTTCTATTCAACTGTTCTCTATAAAATTCAACTGCAATAAAGTGAGCATTTGTGAAAATCTATATGAAATTACATTTGCTTTTTAAGCAGAGTTAAAAATCTATTTATATTCTATAAGATTTAAGATTTTATATCTGCTACAGCTGCCAGTCTTTTCTTTGTCATTTTGTGCATAAAATGATGACTTCAGGCTCTTTGTGAGAAAATCACAGTAAAATATCCTAAGGCTTTTATGTATGGCATAAGAAGCCAATGTATGCAAAGAATTCACAGAAACATGGGCTAATGATATGCTTCTAAAAAAATAATCTAAAAGATAATAGAAAGGCAGTTGGGTTCCAACTCTAAGACTTCATCTGATCTTTGAAAAATCTCTAACAAAGCAGTCTCTTTATAATTTTCCCTTCAATTGATTTTATTCCATCACCAATTCATTATTTGTCATCTATATATTTGTATTATTTTCAACACCTTCAATTTGCAAAAAGTGTTTTCTGATAAATGTGTACCTAGTTTCTTTAGCCTCAAAATAACAGAAAAACAGTTGGAGATTTTCTGTATAGCTAAGGTAGGATTATAATTCTATTTTGCTGTGTGTATTCACACTGATTAGAAAAACATCTCCCATACAACAGAAAAAACAAGATGGCTGAGAGTGGGAAACTACAGCCCTCAAAAATCCTGCTGGTTCCATTTTGGGCAACTTTGAGCAAAATTTATGATTAAAACTTTTTTAAAAGCTCTCTTGTATCTACTCAAGAAATTCTAAAAATATCCTCTGGAATAAATTTAATTACATATCATCACAACATTTCATAATATATGTTAGGAGCTCCAAGCATCTTTTTGTTCAAATTTCATCTGAGAGCTAATTCCTCATGCTTAATAGCTAAGAGCTATTCATAACAAAAAGGTTGGTATTTAGAAAGAGTCATTTTGTTACATGAATAAATAATCAATTCGGAAAATGAACTTAGAATTCATGGCTATACATATATGGACCTTGGCAGTCGTGAATTGCATACATATTCAACACATTATGTTAGATATGTATGTTTATAAATATACATTTCATTCTTAATGAAATGAGATGTATTATCAGGGGCTCTATTAACATCTTCACTCCATCTAATAAAAAACAAAATACAAATGTGCTAGACTAGAGTAATTAACTGACTTACATTAATCTTTTCTGAGAATAAACTAGAAAATTATGCTTATATTTAGATACAAATGCAACCTATTAAGGAGACTGAACATTTGCTATTTGAAACAATATTCTGGGACACAATACAAAGCTCAAGAAAATAGGCTTTTGGCTTGATTATATTCATCTAGTCAAGAAATGACTAGAAATGTAGCAATTTTTTTTGTAGTAAAAATTCCTTACTATGGATCTGTAGACTCACTATGTTGGCATGATAGGAGTTAATCCTTCAATTATTTTTCCATGTTCTTTAACAGAAGCATGTCTGTTTAACTCCACGAGTAAGATCCTAGACTTCTGCAGTCTAGTTACCAAATGCCAAAGCAATCATATGGAAGCCCATCATAATTAGTACTACTGGCTTTCATGTGCATTTTAAATTATATTTCTGGGTTCCAACTTATTTGTAATACTACTTTTTCTACTTTGTGTTCTCTGGCTAAGTAAAAGAGATGTATACACATAGTAGATATTGTTTGCTGCCACCAAATTGTTATTAAATTCATTGTAAAATTGTAAATCCTTTCCCATCTCCTTTTTTCTCATCTGTTCTCTTCTCCTTTTCTCTTCTTTCCTTCCCTTCCCTCTCTTCTCTCCTCTCTTGTGCTCTCCTCCCTCTTCCTCCTGATTTCTCTCTTCCTCTCCCCACTTCTCCCTCCTTACTTCATATATCTAAATATCTGTTACATATATATCATCAATTTATCTATCAATTGCCAATCTATCTTTCTTATTAACTGTATTTCATTCATTGAACACTACGTTAACATATATAAAGAAACCTGGGGGTAAAAATAGTCTATGATTTTATAATTACTAATCTCTTTAGCTAACTTGCCTCAGAGTCATAAAATACAAAAAAAAAAAAAAGAAGCACTAAAGTTAGCACTTTTTTGGAGGAGGTTGGGTTTTTGGGCCACACCTGGCAGCACTCAGGGGTTACTCCTGGTCCTGCACTCAGAAAGCTCTCCTGACAGGCTCAGGGGACCATATATGATGCTAGGAACTGAACCCGGGTTCGTCCAGGCAGCATGCAAACAAACAACCTGCTGTTGTGTTATATCACTCCAGCTCCTGTTAGCACTTCTTAAATATGTTTCAAGTCACTACATTGTCAAAACTAAGACATTGCACTAATACATTACTATAACATTGAAAGTTTGGTGCTGCTAGCACTTTAAAAATCAATTAATCAACAAACACAGTAATGAGTAGAAAATGAACTTTATTAGCAGAAAATAATTTCCTTTATGCTCGACACATGTTCTGTACAACCATCATCTCACCTGCATGGCCATAAGAAGTTTTATTTATTATTTATTTTTGCCACACCCGGTGATGCTCAGGCTCAGGGGTTACTACTGGCTATGTGCTCAGGAGTCGCTCCTGGCTTGGGGGAACATATAGGAAGCCATGGTAGTGAACCGCGGTCAGTCCTAGGCTAGTGCTGGCAAAGCAGACACCTTACCTCTAGCGCCACCACACAGGACCTTAAGAATTTTTATTTTTTAATTCTTTTATAATAAGAATATTTGAAGAATCACAAGAGTCCAGTGGTCAGGATTCCTTGTGGATGAAGATCCCCTGAGGCACATTTCATTATAATTTTCAAATGTAACAGATGTCAAAGATCTAGTCTGCAATTTTTAGGCTTTGGGGGAAAGAACACTATAGAAGATACATTTTATATGTCTCAGTCTTTCCTACTCAAAAGGCCTTTGGTATGGTTTTTATTGTTTTTATTTTAAAATGCCAATGGCTCTTAATTTCCTTTGAATCCTCAAAAAAACTGGAAATTAAGCTCCATATGATTCAGTGATACCACTCCTAGGGCCATACCCTAGAAACAAACAAAAAAAACACAATGAAAAAATGTCCTCTGCATGCCTATGTTCATTGCAGTGCTATATACAATAGGCAGAATTTGGAAATAGCCCAGGTGTCTGTCAACAGATGAGTGGCTAAAGAAGCACAATGGAATACTACTATGCAGCCGCTAGGGAAAATAAAGTCATAACATTTGATTGTACATGGATGGTCATAGAAACTATTATGCTGAGTGAAATGAGTCAGAGGAGGGAGATAGATGCAGAATAGTCTCACTCAATTGTGGAATTTAAGAAAAATAAAAGACAGTATGATAATAATACCAGAGAAAATGGAGATGAGGACCAGAAGGTCCAGCCTATGGCATGGTGAGCATGGTGAGCACAATTAGAGCCCTAACTACATTACAACTACCATGGCATTGATAGTGAGAGAAAGAAATAGAATGTCTTTCCTGAAAACAGGCAGGGGTTGGTGGAGGAGAAAACTTGGGAATATTGGTGGTGAGAAAATTATACTGGTGAAATGTGGTATACATTCAAAGACCGAAACCTAACTATGAACATTTCTGTAATAAATAAAGTAATTATTTAAAATTTTTCTTTTGAGTTAGTCTCACTGCTAACTAAATATTCTTTAAGTTATTAACCCTCTCTCTCTACTATTTTGTGCTCCATTAGTCAATACAGATTATCACATCACATTCAGTTTTTAAGTTCCTTAGTGTCCTCTAATCAACAATGACCACTTTTCCTTTTGTTTCTATTGATATTGGACTTATTTGTTTAAGTTTTGATTTTAGTAATTTTTTTGTTTTATGTTTGTTTGTTTTGCTGTGACACTCAGGGGTTACTCCTGGCTATGCACTCAGAAATTGCTCCTGGCTAGGGGGACCATATGAGACTCTGTGGCTCGAACCAGGTCTGTCCTGGATCTGCTGCATGCAAGGCAAACACCCTACCACTGTGCTATTGGTCTGGCCCCAGATCTTAGTAGTTTTTAAAGGTACTTGTCATTTATTTATTTGAAGAAGCTCTCATCTTAGGTTCATATGGAGATGATTTATGATAATCTCTGAGCTTTTCAGGATCATTTCTTATCATGCTAGTAATCCAGAGGAACTTCATTCTTTACTGTGACAAAGTGGTCTGGTGAGGTGGGCACAAATATCACTGAAAAGCATATTTATTTATATATTGGCCTATATTTGAGAAAAGTTACACTGCTACAGAACTGAACTTCTTGTTTCCACTACTAATAAAGGAGTTCAAAAAGTCATAGAGAATATTATAGATATTGTAATTAAAAAAGATGATAAAATTATAAGGCAAATTTGGATTAAACGAATGGCAGAGAACTAAGATCTAGTTACTCAAGAAAGAATCTAGGTGGTTAACTAATGAGAAAATGGCTCAATTTATACAGAAAAATAAATAAAATTATGAGAAGTGAAATAATTGCTTATTAATGAGTAGCAACCCAAAATTCCCTCATAAATATCTATTAGCCAAAGAGAATTATCTGTCTAATTTCACCTGACAGAGTAGTATTGCAATGACTTGAGAAAATTGTAGAATAAAGTTCGGATCTGCCTTAAATTGGGATTTCTATGTAAAAAAAAAAAGTTAGTTTTGCTTCTCTTTAATCTATCTCAAACAGTAACCTGCTATGGGTTGGGATCTTTTTATATCGTGTTTTACAGGAAGAAAATAATAAACGAGATGGTACTTCCAAAAGTAAATGTAGCTGTTTCTTTCATTACACATACAAATATGCCAACCAATTCATTTCACATTTCACCAGATTCTCATTGATATTGTCAATCCCAGTTTACTGTCTATTGAAAATTGGATTTTGTTTTAAAATTTTCTTTTTTATTTTGGGCCATACCCAGTGACTCCTGGCTATAAGCTCAGAAATTGCCCCTGGCTTGGGGGAGAATCCTAGGTTAGTGCGTACAAGCCAGACACCCTACTGGTTATGCCACTGCTCAGGCCCTGATTTTTGTTATATAATTTTTTAAATATTTTAAATAATTAAAATAATAAATTAATAATAACACCATTCACCTATTTTTTCCCATATTTACTGTTATAGCAAAATATTGCTATCACTCCAAATGAACATTTTTTTCACCTATTTGAGTATAAATATCTGATATATGCAAATTAAAACAAAGCATTGTTTTGGGTTTTTTGTTTTGTTTTGATTTTGTTTTTTTGGGACACACTCTGTGATGCTCAGGAATTACTCCTGGCTATGCACTCAGAAATCGCTTCTGGCTTGGGAGACCATATGGGATCCTGGGGGATCAAACTGCAGTCCGTCCTAGGTCAGAAGCATGCAAGGCAAACACCTTACCCTGTACCATTGTTATGTCCCTATGTTTTTAAAATTGACTTCTTTATATGTGGCCTGTTTTAAAATTTTATTGATATTAAAATATGAATCAATATTTTTATATCTAATGACTAATTATTATATGAATTCCATCTATTTTGTTTATATCTCTACCTGATAATAAGCTTTTGTATTTTCAATGTTCTATTTTATCTTTTTAAATAATATGTGTAAGTTTTACCATGCTGCATATATATTAGATATATATGTATATCCCAAGTCACTAATTAACATATTCATATCTTCACAGAGTTACCATTATCCACTGTAGCATAAATTTAAAAAGAAAGAGAAAGGTCATTAGCTGAGATCTTCTCACTGAGTTTTGAATGCTTAGTCTGGGACAAAGTGATCATTAGAAGATTTTACCCATAGGGAAAATAATTTGAGCAATGCTTTCTCTCTTGTTTTATCTCAGAAATGTCCTTAGCAACTTTAGGACTTGACTCATTGTGAAAATTCAGCTTTTCAAGTAGATATGTTGGAGTTAAACAAATTGTAAGTATATGTTTTAACAATTTAAATATTGTAAGTCTCTTTCTTAGTATGCATGGATTTCAAAATCAATTCCCTTTAAGGATTGCACTTTAAAAATACATTTTTTTCAAAGAGCGCTTTTTATATCCTTCATGTGGCAATTTGCAAGTGTTTTGTTATTTGAAAACCCGATGTCCAAGCTCTGCTGCAGGTCAACCAAACCCCAGTGCCCCCTTGGGAACTGCCGTATCACCATAGCCATTTCTGGTACCAATTTATTTTAACTTTCATTTTCCCATTATGGCCTACATTTTTCTTCTATGTCAAATCACATGTTCTTTCTGTTTCTTTTAATTTTAGAGAAATAAAGCTAACTGCAGAATGATTACTGCAGATTTCAGACAAACGGAAACAGAGATTAGGACAGGTAAATGCACACACACACACACACACACACACACACACACACACACACACACATACACACGCACAAGCCCTAGAGGCCAATAAATTATGACTCAAAGTACAGTCAGTGTCATTCAAGTCCTCTTTAGTTCTTGATGATAAAGCGTTAACTTATCATCAAGGTGACAACTACAGAGCCCTGTGGCCCTTTACTTTTGTCCTTTTTGTGTCCTCATCAACCACATAAAATTAAATAGCACACACAAAACAGTACCTGATTTAAGGAGAACTCGGTGAAAAACTTAGATTAAAGTGAGCAAAGAGCCTCTGCAAGGAAAGGAAGGAATCATTTCTTCCACCAGGCTGCACCTACACATTGCAGAGGATAAAACAGACTTAAAATTCATATAATGTCAATGACTTTGTCTGATTGATTCTCTGCTGTTACAGAGAAGAAATCAGAGCAATATGAGCTTGAATGTGGAAGATTAAAAAAATCCAAATTTAATTTACAATTTGAAATGATTACTTTTGTTTTCCACTTCTAATTGAGAGAAAAAAAATACTATATCTGAAGAATAAAGAAGGCTTTTTTGAGACATTATTTTCAATTTTTAAAAGTGGAAAAATAAATTTATATTTACCTAAATATATATTATGCGTGCAAGTGTTTATGTATGTATATATCCCTGTGCAATTGAAGATTGGATATTTCATTTAATAATTGACAAAAAATTAAACGAATTATTGAAGAACCAGTAAAATAAATGATTAAGCAAAAGTTTGGTGACTAATTAAGCTACTTTATTAATCCACTTCAAAATAAGCATTTACTAGTCCCACAGGTCAATAAAATATGCAAGCTGTAGATTTATCTCTCTAATAACTAATATTTATGCATTAATACTTAAAGCATTCATTCAAATAGATGCCCACTTGGAATATGCACTATTGCCAAAGGAACAAGCATTTTAAAATACTTATGGAATATTTTCTTTTTATAGAAACATAAATTTACAAAGACAGTTGAACTACTTAGATGACAATAAAATATGCAACATAATCCATTAACAATCCTAATGCTTCATATAATTTTGTTAAACGTACCATTTGAACTTCACAATAGTTTAAAACTTCTCTCCATTAAGCAAGTAATTTATGCCATGAGGTTCTTACTTTAATAAATACTTTTACAGCATATTTTGTACCTCATCTGTGATTATGTAAAAAACATAACCACATAATAGATACTTTTTTATTTAACTGGCTTCATGTCAGCAGTTTTTATTTTTTTAACTTTTGCCATTTATATTATGAAAAGGAACTTGTGATGAAAACTGAAATTTATAGATCTTAATGTGTTTGCACAAAATACGATTCTAGGGGGGCCGGAGAGATAGCATGGAGGTAAGGCGTTTGCCTCTCATGCAGAAGGTCATCGGTTCGAATCCCGGCGTCCCATATGGTCCCCCGTGCTTGCTAGGAGCAACTTCTGAGCATGGAGCCAGGAGTAACCCCTGAGCAACTGCCGGGTGAGACCCAAAAAAAAAAAAATACGATTCTAGGAATTTTATTAATTTAAATATTTTACTTTAATGTGATGGAAAATGCATCTAAGAAGAAAAGAGAATAACTTGTAATGTTGAAAGAGGCAATAGAAAAAATATAGAAGACATATAGTTAAATGTTATTATTCTTTCCTGAAAATATTTCTTACATGAAAATAAATGAGTTGTTAACACTTTCCTAGAGTTTTTGACTTATTTGCATGATTACTTCTTGAAAAGAATAGAATTTATTCTTATTTGAACATTATCCTATTTTCTTTTCTTATTTTTCTAATACTAGAATTCCCAAGAATTAGATGTAATTTAGCTGTTTTTATATGCAACAATAAGTTAGAAACAAATGTCTACAGAAACTAGTTATTATTGTATCTATTGTATGTTAAAGTTTTTACTGAAAACCTCTTTATTTAAAGTCAGGGTTTATTTGTTTTGGGGCCACACCCAGGTAAACGGAAGAGTAACACTCATTTCTGTGCTCAGGAATCACTCCTCACAGATCAAGGGTAATGTAGTCAGGGGTAATATATGTAATACTATGGATGAAAAGTAGGTCAAGTGTGTGTAAGACAAGTACCTTATTTGCCAATCTATCTTTCTACTTCCAGACACTTTTTTTCACTGATGAATTGTTAGAGTATCTTGTGGAAGATATATATCTTCCACAAAGACTGCATACTAAAATCAAATGCACCATGGCCTTCCGTGCATGTTGCTGATAGATTTATAGAATTTATGAACCTACATAATTATGTACATATACACTAATTAAAGCTAGACAAAGTTTAGCTTTAGTTAAGTAAATTCAAAGTCACTTTTTCTTTCTTTTGGGGACGCACAAAAACAGTGCTTGGGGCTTACCTCTGACTGTTCAGAAATCACTCTTGGTTTCATAGATCACCCCTGATGCTCAGGAGAATATCTGTAATTCTGGAGATTAACTCCAGTCAGTTAAATGTAAGGCCTTATTCATTGTATTGTCTTACTGTCTGCTCAATTATCCATTTATATCTCAGCACATATTACTTTAACTTTAATTCTCTGAGTCTAAATGAAAGAGGAAACTAATGACTTTATACAGAGACCAAACACATCTTTCTAAAACATTGTCAATCTTTTAGTCAAACCCACTCAGGAGTATATGAAAATTGTACTTGAGGCTGGAGCAATAGCACAGCAGTTAGGCGTTTGCCTGGCACATGGCCAATACAGGATGGACCCTGGTTTCAATCCTGGCAACCCATATGGTCCCCAAGCCTGTCAGGAGAAACTTCTGAGCACAGAGCTAGTAGTATTCCCTGAGCTCTGCCTGGTGTGACCCAAACAATAGAAAGAAAGAGAAAGAAGAAAGAAAGAAAGAAAGAAAGAAAGAAACAAAGAAAGAAATAAAGAGAAAAAGAAATAAAGAAACAGACAAAGAAAGAAGGAAAGAAAGAAAGAATAAGAAAGAAAGAAAGTGAGAAAAAAGAGAAAGAAACAGACAAAGAAAGAAAGAAAGAAGGAAAGAAAGAAAGAAAGAAAGAAAGAAAGAGAAAGAAACAAAGAAAGAAATAAAGAGAAAAAGAAAGAAAGAAAGAAAGAAAAAGAAAGAAAGAAAGAAAGAAAGAAAGAAAGAAAGAAAGAAAGAAAGAGAAAGAAAGAAAGAAAGAAAGAAAGAAAGAAAGAAAGAAAGAAAGAAGAAAGAAAGAAAGAAAAGAAAGAAAGAAAAAGAAAGAAAGAAAGAAAGAAAAGAAAGAAAGAAAGAAAGAAAGAAAGAAAGAAAGCTCCTCTGTACTTACAGGTAAGTACCCTCTGTACTATCTCACTGGTCCCTATAAATATTTTTAAAAAATGGATTAATATGATTTAAACACAGTTATACATATTCATATTACACTCAATATGATGGCCAAAACATGCTAGTGAAAAATAATGTTATATTTTAATTGAAAGATAACTATTTTATCATGAGAATACAAAACATTAAAATAAACACAGGATATATTGCATGAATGTTAACTCTAAGAAAGCTGAGAGCAAGCGTTGAAGGATTGATAGCACTATCCAAGGATAGCAAACATTTTAAGGATAGCTGAAAGTAGTAAAATTAGAAACCAAAAATTAAATTAGGGGCCGGAGCAATAACATAGTTGTAGGGCATTTGCATTGCACTTGGCTGATCCAGGACAGACCTTAGTTCGATCCCCAGCATCCCATGTGCTCCCCCAAGCCAGAAACAATTTCTGAGTGCAGAGCCAGGAGTAACCCCTGAGCATCACTGGGTGTGGCCCCTAAATCAACAACAACAACAACAACAAAGAAATAAAATTTAATTTAACAACAAAAATAAAAATAAAATCTTAAATTAAAAATTATTAGTATTTAAATACACATTTATAATAATAAAATTGACAATTTTGGGTGCTTGGAATAAAGTACAGCAGGAAAGGTTCTCAGCTGCATGCAGTCAAATTGGGTTTGATCTCTGGTACCCTATTTGGTCTCCTGACCACAGGCAGGAATGATTGCTGAGTTTAGAGTCAAGAATAACCCCTGTGTATTGCCAGATAAGACCCCAAAAACAAACAAAAAAGGTGACAATTCTGGGGCCAGGAGCTAGTATAGGCATTAAATTGCTTGTTTTGCATTGCATATGGTTCCTTGTGCACCACTAGGAGTGGTCTCAGAGCATAAAATTTCAATTAACCCTTTGGTGACCTTCTAAATAGTCAAAGATAATCTTATTTTAAAAATGAAAAGATTTTAAGCAATGCAAATGGAAATAAACAAAAGTTGAAGAATAAAGCAAAAAATTTATTGAACAAAATTCTTTTCTTTATTAAAAAATTTCTCTGATAATGATATTTAGAGATCAATGTCTAGCAGGCTTCTAATAAACATCCTTAGTGTTGATCATATCTTTTTTTAATATAATTTTTATTTTGATCATAGTGGCTTACATACTATTAAAAATAATATTTTAGGTACTTATTAACATAATATCAGGGGGATTCCCATCACCGAATTATCTTCCCTCCACCTCCATTCCCATCCTACCTCCCATATCCTCCTCCCTCACCCCTGGGGCTGCTAGAATACATGGTCCCCTCTGAGCCTAGCTTACTACTTAGTGGTCCTACACCTGTTTTGGTCTTGGTACCTCCCTTGTTTCCTCCTCTAACTGGGAGGTGGTACTAGATAGTTCCAGTTATGTGGTTTTGTTTGAAGAAGAGAAAAATAATAAACTGGGGTAAAAATCAAATACGTTGAAAATGGGTGGAGTCCTTCTAGAGGCTGTCATCATCAGTTTGAGAAGAAGGGGGAAAAAGAAGGTGAAACGCCTCAACAATACAAAAAGAAGTGTCAAATAAAATATCCAGTGAGCACTCCAACAATAAAGATAAGCACCACATAAAAGCCATGGTCTTGAGATAAAAAACGTGGCATAGCACCTAAAGAACAAGAAAAGAAGAAAATAAATAAATAAATATAAATGGAGACAACTTGAGTAACCATATCAAAACAAAGAAATCGACAAAACCTAGATAGATAGATATAACAAAAATTGTTTTGTGCTTTTTTTTTTTCTTTTCCCTCCTGCACAGGCAAAGTAAATATTGGGGTCATTCGAAAAGGAATTCCCTTGGCCTAAGAGATACAGGGTTTCTCCACCCTTGGAGTATATTGTCATGGGATTAACTATAGACTTCGGTCAGGTTTATTTACTCTCCCCTTAGTGCTTTCGTGGTGTTTGGAAGGCTTCTGCTTCCTCCTGGGTGATAAGATCAGATCTCTGTATCTAGAGATCTCGGTATCTGCACAGGTCAAGGGGTGGAACTTATGATGAAGCTTTTCTTTGTGGTTCTAGAAGTTCTTTTCCCTCAGTGTCATTTTAATCCATCTTCTGTGTTTGGTGGTCTTGGTCTTTGAACTTATTTTAGGATGGAGCCTATGCTAGCATTTCATTGTGTTTCCAGAAGACCAATTCCATTACAATTGTCTCAAATGGACCTTTGGAACTGGAGATCATGGTTGTTGTGCAGGTCATAGCTCAAACCTTAGACTATGGCTTTTTTATTGGTCACAGGATACATACAGTCTGGTCATGGTTCTATCAGCCAGTCATCGGTAAATAGTGCTCTTGGCTTTCGGAATGACCAAAGGGTGACAAGTCTTTTGATTTTTATCTTCTCGTCAGCTGAAGGGGTAGGATAATCTGCTCTTAGGTCAAGTTGTTTCCACTTTTCTCATTGTCAGGATATTGTATTAGAGCTGGCACTTGTTGGTGTCCGAGCAGTATTGAGGATGTACCGGATGGAATTTGTTTCCTGTAGCTGTCCTGAAGAACTGTGTTGTTTCTATGTCTGGGATCCAAGGTTCTAGGCTGGATGAATAGTGTCTAATTACCTGGAGTCTAAGTTGGGTCCACAGGACATATTTTAAAGGTGGTAGATATCCCTGTATTGTAAACAAGTATGAGTTCTTATCCCTAGTAGATAAGAGCTCATTTTTATATGTAAGATTTCCCCCTTTTTTTAGTGTGTTTTTGCAGGGGGAAATGGTGCTACATTATATTGCAGGTGCATTTGGGGGTGGAAAAAGAAGAAAACAGAAACAGGTCACACACCCAAAAAAGATAAAGATAGAAATAAAAATATATGTGCTCACCTATATATATATAGGAACAAAGATATATATATATATATATATATATATGAACAAAAATTTAAAAAAATGAAATAACAAAGTAATTAAAGGAATAAAATGGTGCAAGAGACTATCTTATATTTGGGGAATAGCAGGTAAAGAGGTAGTGCAATACAGGTCTTATACTTATGATGGAACTATAAGTTTCCCCATTGTCTTTTGAGATTTTCTTGTGGTGTGTGGGTTCCCATGTGCCTATTCATCACACAACCTTACCTTCTTGAGATTGGCAAAAGCTTTGCAGCAGGGAGTTTTGGGAAGAGTTCTTGCTTTGGGGATACTTTTAGAGCTAAGTCTAGTTTCAAGTAACAATCCACGTTAGGAAGAGTTGGTAAGGAGGGCCACGCAGCATGAGTCAGCAGGGGAGTTGGTTGCCTTTTCTTTCCGGGGAAGAGGTATGGGTTTAACTTGGTGCCCCTTCGCTTGGGTGCTGGGTACTGGTTTGTTCGGGTAGGAGGTTAGTCTTGATACCTAATAGGTTAAGAACTGAGGGTGAAGAGTTTTAATGAAGTGGGAAATCTGGATGGGATTCAGGGGATGAAGGGATAGTCAAATTTCCAAAGAGGGGAAAGGGGAAAGTATATGTAAGGGGCAGAAAAGAAGAGAAGAGAAAATACATTAAAAAGAAAAAGAGAAGAAGAAAGAAATAAGAAAAAGAAAGGAAAAAATAAAGCAGTGAGAAGAAAGGAGAAAAGGGCAGGGAATGCTAGTTTGCTTGAATATGTTCAATGAATAGGGCCTGTAGAATAAATCTGTAAGTCACAGTTGCTGCTTCGGTGTTCTGGCTGGTCCCGTGCTTCAAGTCCTAAAAGAAGTATAACCTAGAGATAAAGTGTATGTCAAAGAGTTTTCTCAGGACATTCTCGTAGTGCAAGCTGGGTATGGTATTGCGTGTGACTGGGCCCCGAGATTCCATCTTAGTTTGTCCACCCTTTGTATCCAAGAACACCTGTGGACAGAAAAGCTGAGAGGTTATTTTAAATATTGTAAGATTAAGGCATTAAAGCATATTGTTGTGAAATGCTCCTGTTGGAGTCAGTGATTTCCCATGGTATTCTTTACCTGTAATCCTGTAAAAGATCCCTAAGGGATTATTATGGGTCTTTGTAATAGAAAGCTGATTATATACCTGTTCTTTCTGTGCTGCTTCTTCTGCTGTTGCTGGTTTCTTTGTGGTATAATGTGTAGTCAAGAGTTTGTGTTGTTCTTCTTTCATGTGTTTTGGGCACTGCTCCCTGGTGTATGTTGACCGTTAGAGTATTTAGAGTTTCTACCCTGTTAAACCCTGTTATTTGATTGTTGAGTACTAGTTGTATATAGGGTGTATGTTCTAGGTGCTTCAGAATAGTGCTATCATTCTGTGTTTATCTTTCGTCTCCTGACTTCGTTTAACATAATATGTTCTAGGTCCATCCATGTTGCTGCAAAGTCCATGATTGTATCATTTCTGACTGCCATGTAGTATTTTATTGTGTATAGATACCACATCTTAATGATCCACTCATCTGTTGTTGGACATCAAGGTTGGTTCCAAGACTTGGCTATTATACTGAGTGCTGTGATAAATAGTGGGGTGCACACATACTTTGGGATGAATGTCCTTCCGACTTGGGGGTAGGAGAGCAATTGCTGGGTCAAATGGAAGCTCAATTCTGAGTTCCTTGAGCACTCTCCAGACTGTTCTCCATAGGGGTTGGACTAGGGGGCATTCCCACCAGCAGTGGATGAGAGTGCCTTTCATACCACATCCCCTCACAGAGGCTGTTCCCACTGTTTTTGATGTGAGCCATTCTCACTGGTGTAAGGTGGTACCTCATTGTTGTTTTGATTTGGATTTCTCTGATGATGAGTGAAGTTGAGTATGTGTTCATGTATTTGTTGGCCATCTTTCGGTCTTCCTCCGAGAAGTGTCTATTCATTTCGTCTTCTCATTTTTTAAGGCTTTATTTGGTTTTGAGGGGCTCACCTTTCTGAGTGTTTTGTATATTCTGGATATAAGCCCTTTATCTGATATGTTGGGTGAAAAGATTTTTTTCCCAGTCAGTTAACTGTCTTCTTGTGTTATGTAGGGGTTTTTTTTGCCATGCAGAAGCTTTTTAGTTTTATGTAGTCTTATTTGTTTATGTTTGATGCTAAAGTTCTTGCCATTAGTGCTCCATCCGTGAAGACCTTTTTGATATATAGGTCTTCGAGTGTTCTCCCTATTTTATTCTCCATAAATTTTATAGATTCTGGTCTAATTTCGAGGTCTGTGATCCATTTTGAGTTGATTTATAAATCAAAAGAGTGAGGTATGGGTCAATTTTGAATTTCTTACATGTTGTTTTCCAGTTGTACCAACACCATTTGTTGAAAAGACTTTCTTTGTTCTATTTCAAGTTCTTGGCTCTTTTGTCTAATATTAGTTGACTGTATATCTGGGGTTTATGTCTGAAAATTCTGTTCTAACCCACTGGTCTGAGGCTCTGTCCTTATACCAGTTCCATGCTGTTTTGATCACTGTGGCTTTATAGGTTAGGTAGTGAGATGCCACCCAGCTTCTTGTTTTTTAGTATGTGTTTGGCTACCCTGGATCTTTTGTGGTTCCAGATAAATTTTCTGATTGATTATTCTAATTCTTTAAAGAATGATGTCTGAATTTGGATTGGAATTGTATTGAATCTATATAGTAGTTTTGGTAGGATAGTCATTTTGACTATGTTGATTCTACGTACTCATGAGCATGGGATGTTCTTCCATTTTCTTAGATCCTCTTCAATTTCTCTCTGGAGTGTTTTGAAGTTTCCCTGGTATAGGTCTTTCACTTCCCTTGTAAGGTTGATTTCTAGGTACCTTATATTTTTTGATACTATGGTAAATAGAGTTTTATTTTTATCTGTCTCTCCTCAACTTCATTATTTGTGTAGAGAAATGCTACTGTATTTTGTGTATTGACTTTGTAGCCATCCACTTTGCTGTATTGGTTAATTGTTTCCAGAAGTTTTACTGTGAACTCTTTAGGGTTTTCGATGTATATCATCATATCATCTGCAAAAAGAGATAGTTTGAGTTCCTCTTTCCCAATTTAGATTTCTTTGATTCCAGTCTCTTGTCAGATTACTTTTGCTAAGACCTCTAAGATTATATTGAACAAGAGTGGAGAGAGTGGACAGCCTTGCCTAGTTCCTGAGTTTAGTAGAAATGCTTATAGTTTTTCACCATTAAGGATAATGTTGGCTGTGGCTTTTCATAGATAGCTGTAACTATCTTGAGGAAGGTTCCCTATAACCCTATTTTGCTGAGTGTTTTCAACATGAAAGGTTGTTGGATTTTGTCAAATGCCTTCTCTGCATCGACTAATATGATCATGTGGTTTTTGTCTTGCTTGTTGTTGATGTGATGTCTAATGTTGATTGATTTGCATATGTTAAACCTACCTTACATTCCTGGGATGAAACCCACTTGGTCATGATGTTTGATTTTTTTGGTAAAGTGTTGGATTCAGTTTTCTAAAATTTTGTTTAGAATCTTTGCATCTATGTTCATTAGTAAGATTGGTCTGTAGATTCCTTTCTTGGTGGTGTCTTTGCCATCTTTGGGAATGAGTGAGATATTAGCCTCATAAAAGAGTTGGGGAGGATTCCTGTTTCTTTGATGGTTTGGAAGAGCCTGTGGAAAAGTGGTAGTAAGTCTTCTTGTAATGTTCGATAGAAATTACTTGTAAATCTAGACCTGAACTTTGGTTCTTAGGGAGTTTCTTAATTACATATTCAATTTCCTCTGAAGTGATTGGTCTGTCTAGGCTCTCTATGTCTTCCTTATCCAGTCTTGGAAGATGGTATTTTTTTCATGAATCTGTCAATTTCTTCTGGGTTCTCTAGCCTAACTGAGTTTAGTTGTTCATAATATGATCTCATGATATGCTGTATTTCTTGGGGTTCTGTTGTAATCTCTCCCCTTTCATTTGTGATCCTACTGATTTGGGTGTTTTCCCTCTTTTCTTTGGTGAGTTTTGCCAGTGGTTTGTCTATCTTGTTTATTTTTTCAAAAAATAAACTCCTGATCTCATTGATTTTTTTTTATTGTTTTCTTAGTTTCTATGTTGTTTATTTCTGCTCTGGTTTTTAGTATTTTTTGCCTTCTGGTTGTGGTTGGATTTATTTGCTGCTGTTGTTCCAGTTCCTTGAGGTTATCCTTTAAACTGTTGGTTTTGTCATTTTCCTGTTTCTTGACATAGGCCTGTATTGCTATGAGTTTCCACCTAATTACTGTGTTTGCTGTGTCCCACAGATTTTGACAGGTTGTCTCTTCATTATCATTTGTCTCAAGGAATCTTTTTATTTCTTCCTTGATTTGCTCTTTGATCCAGCTGTTGTTGAGCAGCATGTTGTTTAATCTCCAGGTATTAGTCTTTTTTCATTGCTTCTTCCTGTAGTCAATTTTGACCTCTGTTGCATAGTGATCTGATAAGGTGCTTCTAAAGATCCTTACATTTGTGATCTTATATAGGTTTGATTTGTATCCAAGATATGGTCTATTCTGGAGAAGGTTCCATGTGGACTTGAAAAGAATGTGTATTTTGTTTTTTGAGGATGGAGGGTCCTATAAACGTCTATTAGTCCTAGATCTTCTGATTTTTCATTTAGGGTCTTATTTCTTTGCTGTTTTCTGTTTGGTTATCTGTCCAGTAGTGATACTGGAGTATTGAGATTTCCTACAATTATCACATTTCCCTTCATGAGTTTCTCCAGGTTTGCAAGCAGTTGCCGCACACATTTGCTGGCTCTACATTTAGGAGCATAATTATTGACCAGGGTTAGTACTTCTTGATCTAGTGTTCCCCTGATCAGTAAATAGTGTCCCTCTTTGTCCCTGATCACTTTTTTGAGGTTGAATGGAATTTGGTCTGATATAAGAATGGCTGTCCTTGCTCTTTTTTGTTTTAAATTAGCCTGAATAATTAATTTCCATCCTTTTATTCTGAGCATGTGCTTGTCCTATAGTTGTAGGTGTGTTTCTTGCAGGCAGCAGAAGTCTGGTTTATGTTTTCTAATCCAGTTCTCTACTATGTGTCTCTTAAAGGGAGAGTTTAGTCCTTCACTTTAGGGAGATTATTGACAGAGAGGACTGTTGTGGGGTTGTGTTGTGTAGGGTGGTTGTTGTTACAATCGGGTGTTTGAATTGTGTAATTCATCTCTGAGTAGGTCGTTTAGGAGTGTTTTTGTTTGCACAAATAATGCAAGCTCATTTTTGTTTGAGAATGTTTTTATTCTGCCCTCCCATATGAATGAGAGTTTTGCTGGATATTGGACCTTAGGTTGGAAGTTTCTTTCATTCAGGCATTTAAATATGTCATTCTACTGTCTTTTTGCTTGAATTATTTCAAGTGGGAGATCTGGTTTGATTCTTATGTCCCTTCCTTTGTATTTGAGGTTTTTTTTTCTCCCTTATTGCTTTAAGGAGATCATCTTTCTCTTTGGTTTTTGCCATTTGTATTACTATATATCTTGGTGTTGGTTTGTTAGGATCTATTTTATTAGGGACACTCTTCACTTCCTGGATTTGCACTTATTCTTTTTTCCAGAGGGTGGGAAAGTTTTCTGTTAATATTTCCCTGACTACTTGTTCTTCCCCTTTTCCTATTTTCTCCCCTTCTGGTATACCCACAATCCTTTGATTATTTCTTTTGTCCTTGTTCATTAGATACTGGACTTTTCCTTCCCAGTGCTTTGCCTTTTATTCCCTTTCTGGTTTCTTGGTAACATTTTGTTTGCAGTTTTCCTTCAAGTTCTTCTATGTGCTTCTCCAACTGTGTGATCCTGCTCAAATGGCTTGTTATGTCATTTTTAACTCCTTTATTTTCCTTTGTATGGAATCTCTCATATTCTTTGACAGTTCTTTAATTTGGCTGATTTGTTCCTCCATGGATTTTTTTTTATATTTAGTGGCTAGCGTTTCCTTCATTTTGCTAATCAAGGCTTCCATTTTATTCTTTATGGCTGCTTTTAGTCTCCTTACAATGGATCTGTGCATTTTGGTGGACTTGGAAACTTGCTAGGGTTTCTCTCCATATCTCCAGATGTTAGGGTTCTCCTTAATTTACCCATATTTCTTTGCATTTATTGGTGTGGCTTGGAGTTCAGTGCCTTCTAAGTTCAGTCTGCTTTTGCCCTCTGTGGTGTGGGGTTGGGTCCCCTCCCTGAGCGTGTTTCTGGAGGGGCATTGGGTGGGCTCGCCAAGATTTGCCTCCTATATTTTCTAGTAGGGTCTGGTCTGTATTTTTTCCTTTTGTTGGCAGCTAGTGCAGTTCTGCACCTGGCCACAATGTTGGAGAACGCTGTTGAGTCTAGCTCCCTGTCCTCCCTCCTTTCCCTGTGAGTCAGTGGAGCTTCACCACCTCCGAGCCTCTGCTGAGGAAATTGTCGCAGCAGCCAAACCCACCTGGCGTTCTCTCTTCACTCCTGGGGGTCCCAGGTCCACGCCGGGGCTCAGGGGGGCAGGCTGCTCTAGGATACCCCAAGGTCCGGGGAGTAAACCAAAGTTCACCTGGTCTATAAGCTCTAGCCCTTCCCAGCAGCGCAGAGTGGGTCAGGCGCAGGGTTCTCTGGGTGTCCATGTGGGGAGATGGCCCAGTGGTGCACTCGTCCTGCCTGCAGTTTGGTCGGGGGTCCCTGAATTCAAGTGCGGGGCTGCTGCAGGGGTCCAGCGCCCATGTGGGGAGGTGGCCAGGTGGCGGGCTCACTTGCCTTGCCTGCAGTCTGGTCGGGGGTCCCTGAATTCAGGTGCGGGACTTGGGCAGAGCGCGGGGTCCGGAACATATGTGGGGAGGTGGCCGAGTGGCAGGCACACTCACCCTGCCTGCAGCCGGGTTGGGGGTCCCTGGGTTCAGACACGGGACTTGGCGGAGTGTGGGGGTCAGGCGCCCACGTGGAGAGGTGACTGAGTGGCAAGTACACTCCGAACAAAATTCTTGAATAAGCAATTTACAGTCATAGAATAAGAACAGTAAAATCAGTAGATAATAGTAGTTAAGGGAAATTATCAGTAATACAAATGGTACATACTTCCAAACAAATTATCCTAATGTTTAAGTTCAAACCTCAAAAAGTAAAATAATAAGCATACAAATGAGTAAAATAATTCGAACAAAATTATACAATCAAGAGCAGTGGTCCTCAAACTATGGCCTGCTGGCCACATATTGTATTTGTATCTGTTTTGTTTCTTCATTGCAAAATAAGATAGATGCAGTGTGCATAAGAATTCGTTCATAAGTTTTGTTTTTACTATAGTCAGACCGTCCAATGGTCTGAGGGACAGTGAACTGGCCCCCTGTTTAAAAAGTTTGAGGACCCCTGATCTAGAGGATAAAGAAATTAAAATTATTTGCTGAAACTAAAAATTAACTAATGTAAAAACTAGTACTCTAGAATGATAAACAAGCATGATGCTCACAAAAAATAAGGTAACATATGAAAATTAAATTTTATCTAACTTTATTATTTATATTAAATTTCACCCTAATGCACACTCATAAAAACAAAAAGAAATCTGAATTAAAATCTTAAATGATATTAATTTAATTAATGAGATTTGGAATTTAAGACTACTAATGATTTGATATTAAGTCTTAATACTCTAACACTGTAAACCAATTTATTCAGACATTTTCCAAGATTCCCAGAGAACAAAATACTTCTATCATTTTATTTTATGATTAGTTTAACCTTAATAACAAACTTAATGACATTACAAGAAAGGGATTTACCCAATCTGTGTCATAAAAAACAGTTGAAAAATCCCAGACAGATTATTTTAGAATAACAATTAATACTTATGATCAAATATATTTTATATAGATGTTAGAGCAGTGGCTATCCAGTGATTTTTACAACCTTATTCCTAGGATTTGTGACTATATTAGCATATATCGAATAAAACACTTTGCAAGAACAATAGATTGAAATATTTAAGGAATTATAACCAAGAATGCTTATAAGATGGAGGCAGGAGTATAAAGAGTTTCACAGGTATTATGATGATAGATTCTATAAAAATGTTACCTCTGGTAGTAAATAATTTTTAAATATAATTATGGTAAAAGTTTGAGATAAAGTGATTTATCAGAGTTATCTACATGTCATCCTCATCCAATTGCAAATCTTTAGAGACAAACCTCTCCTTCATAAGTCAGAGATCTGTTATGTGAGAGGAATTTTACTTGAAATATGATGACTTTAGAAAGGAAGGGAGTCAATAACCAATGATTATGTTATTTTTATATGTTAAAAGCAGTTCTCATTAAGCAGTTTATAATAAAATGAAAATTTCAGTTTTACAACCCCATGAGTTTTGCAAATTACCCAAGACTTAAGAACCAGGTATATCACAGCAAAAACAATATTAAAAGGAAAGCTCACAACTATGCAAGCATTTGTCATGGAAAAACAGAATGGGTCCACATAAATAAATTGACTGTACAAAGTAAGATACTGGAAAATGACCAACTAAAGGAGCACAAAGCAGGAAGAAGGAAGAAAATAAAACTTAGTATGACAGTAATGAGCTAGAACCTACAATACTGATTCAAATTATTGAAGAAACCAAAATTTTATTCTTTGAAACAATAAGCAACAGTGATAAACCACTAGGGAGGCTCACAAATAAATAATGCCCTAATAAACAATCAGAAACAAAAGACTTTGGAAATTCAAAAACTCATTAGAAATTACTTTGATATTATAAGACCAGAGCAATAATGCAGTGGTAGGGTGTTTTCCTTGGTTACGGCTGATCCAGAAAGGGCGTCAGTTTGATCCCCTGCATTCCATATGGTCTTTCAATCCAGGAGCGATTTCTAAGTGCATAGCCAGGAGTAACCCCTGAACACCATCAGGTGTGACCCAAAAACCAAAAAGGAAGGAAGGAAGGAAGGAAGGAAGGAAGGAAGGAAGGAAGGAAGGAAGGAAGGATGGAATGAAGGAAGGTAGGAAGGAAGGAAGGAAGGAAGGAAGGAAGGAAGGAAGGAAGGAAGGAAGGAAGGAAGGAAGGAAGAAAAAAAGAAGGAAGGAAGGAAGGAAGAAGAAGAAAGAAAGAAGGAAGAAGAAGAAGAAGAAAGAAAAGAAAGAAAGAAAGAAAGAAAGGAAAGAAATAAAGAAGTAGGAAAGAAAGAAAAAAGATAGAAAGAAAGAAAAAAAGAAGAAAGAAAGAAAAAAGAAATAAAGAAAGAAAGAAAGAAAGAAAGAAGAAAGGAAGAAAGAAAGAAAGAAAGAAAGAAAGAAAGAAAAAGAAATTACTTTGATATTTGTTATGCCACAAAAGAAGTAAATATAGAAGAAATGGCTAAATTCTCAGAATCATATACCCTTCATAGGCTGAACCAAGAAAATATGGTACACTTGAAGAGACCTATCACTTTTAAAGAAATTGTAATGATAATCAAAAGCCTACTCAACATCAAAAACCTTGGTCAGACAGATTCACTAGTGGTTTCTTTCAAACTATTAAAGCAAACCTACTGGCACTATTTTTCTGACTCTTCCAAGAAATTAAAGAAATAAATATTCCATATTTCTATGAAGCAAACATGACTTTGATACTAAAAGCAGACAGAGACAACACACACACACACACACACACACACACACACACACAGAAAGATTTACAAGCTAATATTCTTGATGAACACAGGTGCAAAGATACTCAACAAATACTGGCAAATAGAATACAATTCATCAAAAAGACCATACACTATAAGCAAGTAGGATTTATACCAGGGATGCAAGGATAGTTTAACATATGAAAACCAATCGACAAACTATATCATATCAATAAAAACAAAAACAAAAAATATATCATAATTATACTAGATGAAGAGAATGAATTTGACAAGATCAGGCAGCCATTAATGATAAGAGCTTTCAAAAAGAGGGGGACAGAAAAAACTATCCTCAATTTATTAAAAGTCATTACCCATGGCAATGGAGAAAAACTATATGTATTTCTCTAAGATCAGGTACAAGATATCTGTGTCCCTTCTCACAACTTCTATTCAGTATAGAACTGGACATATCTGCCATAACCATCAGGCAAGGAAATTGTATCATTCATCCAGATAAGAAAGAAATCATGCTTTCTCTATTTGATGATTGATTTTATATATAAAACATTTTTTTATTTTTATTCACTTGATTTATTTGATTATAATTTAGTTACTTATAATTACTACTAATTGTAGCAAAGTTAACTATTATAGACTTGTATACAAGTCACTTCATCTTCCAGTGGTCCTCAAACTATGGCCCACAGGCCACATATTGTATTTGTATCTGTTTTGTTTCTTCATTGCAAAATAAGATATATGCAGTGTGTATAAGAATTTGTTCATAAGTTTTGTTTTTACTATAGTCAGAACCTCCAATGGTCTGAGGGACAGTGAACTGGCCCCCTGTTTAAAAAGTTTGAGGACCCCTGACACTATCACCAAAGTAATAAAAACCCTTCACCATCACTAAGACGATGAAATCTCTTCATGCCCTTATTACCCATCACTTCAATAGACTTCTTTCTTCTCCATTCCCACAATAATTTCTCATCTCAGTTTTATGATCAAACGCCAAGGGATTGTACTCATTTAATATTTGTATTTCTTTGTTTTGTTTATCTTTTATAACTATGAGTGAGATCAACTGGGATATGTTTTCTGTTTCTTTGTATCCTCCAACTTTATCTAAATTGCAACAGATTGTAGTCTATTGCATACATATACCATTGTTTCCTTATCTACGCATCTATTGGCTTATTGGATTGTTTCTATATCCTGACAATTGTACTTAGTGGTGCAATGAAAATAGGCATGCGTTATATCTGTTTAAATTAATGATTTATCTACTTCTGGGATACTCATTGAGGTATATACTCAAGAGGTCTATAAACTGTTTTCCATAGAGAATTAATATAATAGGCTCAACCAACAAAGAACTAAGGCGTCTTTTTCACAATACCCCAGCAATACTGATTATTTTTGTATTTTTGATATTATGCCATTCTCATTGATGAGATAATATCTCATTGTAATTTTAATTTGCATATCTCTGGTAATAAGTCACCTCAAATAATTTTTATATGCATACTGAACATTGTATACCTTTAACTGAGAAGTGTAGGTTCATCTCTTCCCATTTTTGATGGGATAATTGATATTTTTGCTGGTGAGCTTTGTGAGTGGTCTGTGTATCTTGGGTGTTAATATTCATCTAATAAATGGTGTGCAAATATGGATTGCAACAAATTAAAAACTTTGTTATGGAAAAGAAACATGCTAAAACTAAAAGAAATACAATATAAATAAAAACAATTTTAATCAGTCTTTGTAAGATATTCAGTTCAGTGCACTTTGATAGTCAGCATTATTTTGACAATGAATAACATAGGAAAGATAAAGGCTATAGAGAAAATGACACAGATTAGCCTCTCATAAACAGTGAATAATATTCAGCTACTTTTACAGAAGAATTTATTTATACATACTTCTTAGGAAATATTTAAATATAAATGGTAAATATATTCATATTATATTTACTAATTTTTCTCAAAATCATTCTAAATAAAATTGACATCTGAATTTGTGTCCAAGTAAGAAATAACTATTAATAATAAATTCAAATTATACATATTTTATGTATTATTTATTATGGCATGATAAATTAACAATACAGTATCAGAATAATGATATAGAGCTGATCATGTCCAAAACAATAAGCTGTTTATACTAAAGGAATAACAGTCATATTAAGCAAACATTATGTTTTTTGGTGGAAACAACAGGAGTTTGGAATTTGGCCTACATGTAAACTGATTGCTAGTAACTGAAAAATTCAAATTCCTGGAAATGCTCAATGCTCATTTGTTCTGTTTGCTTCTTCACTGCAACATTTATCTTCAAGTAGAACCAAGGAAAATAAGTGCTCCCTGCTTATTCATCTTGATAACTTAATGCTTCTCTATGCCTGCAGCCTTGTACATTAATGTTTTGAGCAAAATCTATAGGTCAATCAATCTTCTGCTTCAACCAAAGTGCCAATCTGTCATTTATAGTAACATAATTCTTTTCTCTAACCAAATTTTTAGACTGAATTTCTTTTTCCAGATGATTCTGTCAGTCTACTGCATGACAAAAAACAAGTCATATGATAACTATATTTGCACACAATTTGATAAGCATAATCACAAAGAAATACTTGAATAGATAATTAGGTTAATATACACATGTTCTTATTATAAGCTTCTGGAGTGTAGGAACCTTTTACAAAATCTTAATATCACATTATATGTAAAAGGAAATTAAACTACAAAGTTAAATATATTTTAAAACAAAGATAATGTTTATTAATACTACTTCATAAAAACATAAAAATATCTATCTAGATAAAATTTAATGAATTGATTATATTAAAATGTAAATAAATAAAGTCAAACAATCACACATGCAACTGCATTAACAATGAAACCAAGGGAGATTTATTAAACTCTGAGGCATCTCTTTTTTCTTATAAAATATACTAATAATACTTGCTAAGACCAAAAAAAAAGTCAAAAAAAAATTTTTTACAATGCATCAGATACTGTGTTCAACCCAAGGAAGATACTGAATCTGTTTAATAAAATGTAATCAAATTCTACTGAATTATGTCATAAATTATATGAGAACTACTTAGTAGAATATTTATTCAAGAATCTACAGAGATGGGGAAATGCCTCACTTTTTTTCATTAAAAATTAGCAAAGGGCCCGGAGAGATATCACAGCAGTGCTTGCCTTGCAAGCAGCCCATCCAGGACCAAAGGTGGTTGGTTTGAATCCCGATGTCCCATATGGTCCCCCGTGCCTGCCAGGAGCTATTTCTGAGCAGACAGCAGGAGTAACCCCTGAGCAATGCTGGGTGTGGCCCAAAACCAAAAAAATAAAAATAAAAATTAGCAAAACTTTGGTTTATGTAATTTTGTTAAAACCATTACCAGCATTTTAATATAAATAGATACAAACTACTCTGATTACTAATAGATGAAATTTGTTGGATTAAATTATCTTAACCTCTGCCAAACTCATCATTGTCCCTTGTACAGTCCCCCTGAAAAGAAATCATATCCTGTGAATCAAAAGACATGCCATGTGGCCAAACAGAAAATAGTTTAATATTAGAATCCATAGTAACTTATCTTCATAGGCCTATGCCTATAATTATTCTTCTCAAATAAAAGTGAAAATCACCCCTAGGGTTGATATAAACCTTTGGCTGCTCTACAACTTTTAGTTGTATACTTAATCTCCTGGTCCAACACATTGACCTGAAATATTAAATCTGTCAAAGCACACTAACTGAATGCAACTGAATTGAAGTGCTCTTTTAGTTTATATAACCCAGTATGAAAGTGAACTTTATCATTTGCAAGTATATGGCCTTGCAAATTCTTAATCCTCACCTATATTTAATGGTTTTCTCCCAGTATGAAAGTGAACTTCATCATTTGCAAGTATATGGCCTTGCAAATTCTTAATCCTCACCTATATTTAATGGTTTTGTCTCTTTTCTTATTTCCCAAACCCACTCCTCTTTCTGTTTTAGTAAATAAAGAGGGGGGTGGTAGGGAGTACCAAGGCACTTGAAACAGCTATACATTGCAGCTGGCATCAATATGCAATGGCAAATTTTCAATTTGTAATATTTATAAATGTTCTTTGAGACACTGTCCAAAATTGTCTTGCTATGAAACTTGCCATTAAAAACATGGCAAACATGTTCATTTTAATAGCCACAGGTACAGGATATATATGCAAACCTCACCTCACCATGCCCTTTCTTTAAAAGAATTAAAAAATTCTTAAAAATTAAAAAATTCTTAAAAAATTAAAAGAGAAAGAATAGGCCTTACCTTGTAATAAATAACTTTCACAAATATGATTAAAGAAAAGGTAGTTTAAGACCTGCTCAAAGATGAAACACAGGAATAAGAAGGGAGATGGGGGCATAGGTGGTGGAATTTTGCACTGGTGAAGGAGTGGGTGTTCTATTTATAACTGAAACCCAACTACAATCATATTTGTAATCATGGTGTAATAATTAGGATATTATTTTTTAAAAAAGAACAACCAAAGAATGATATCAAGGCATAGGATAAGACTTCTGAAATTTTTGGTTTAATGTTGGCACTTGGAATTTTTACTAAAACTTTTTATTTTAGTGTTGGCTTGCTTTACTTATATCAAGTCTTTACTTATATCAAGCCACTGTTAAGATCTAGGTTCTGAATGTATTCAGACCAAGCTGCAAATTCTTTAAAGAAATACCCCTGTGCTTACATAGCTTTGCAATGGTTCATAGTAAGTCAGATTTCTTCAGCTAAGCAATACTCTTTGTGGCCAAATAAAATTAAATTTTAATCAAATTTTTTCCATTAGAGAGGCTTAAATTACTCATACCAAAAGAAAAATAATGTAGCATGTATACATACCCTGCATATTACTTAATTCCACATTCATGGAAAAATCAGTAATTTCATTTCTACATATCTCTATGAAATGAATGTTTTATTTTCTTTTACATACTACATAAATATATGAAAGTGTTAAATTAAAATCTTTAAATGAAGGCTTCTTTATAAAGATCATTGGAAAATAAGCAAATAAGAAATCAACATAACATAATCAATCATTTTAATGATCTAAAAAGAGGTGTGAAAATAAAAAATTTTATTTTCACATGAAGTAGTTATTGACAGGCACTCTTGACTAGCAGCACTGATACTCAAATTTATATTGTTAAGCAATATGATCCATGGGTCTTATAATGCCTAGGAGCAATGGTGAAGGCATGAACTATGAATTTCAGCATCTTTTATAGAAATGTGGATTTTGCTTCTAAAATCTAAGTATATTTTCCACTATGTTGACATTCAGTGTAAATTTCTCAGTTCAGCACACTTCAATGGTAGGAAAACCCATGAAAAGAAAAATTAAAGTTTTTGTTCAATGGTCAATATGACCAATAAGAAGGAATTCTTGGGGACCAGAGCAATATTACAAGGATTAAGTTGCTTGCCTTGCATGCAGCTGACCCCAATTTTATCCCTGGCATTGCATATGGTTCCCTGAGTACCACTAAGACTGATCCTTCCTCATAAATGAAGAGTAAGCCTATAACATAATCAGGTGTGCTCTTACCCCACCCTCCAAAAAGAAGGAAAAACTCAGAGGGCAAAGAGATGGCACAGGGGTTAGTGCACATACTTTCATGCACACGACCTGGAATTGACACTGGCTCTACATGGCTTACCAAAGAATGGCCCTGGTGGTCCCAATACTAGCAAGCTTGAGCAGCACACATCCAGGACCTTAAATTATACCACCTATCAGACTTTATGACTGAAGGTAGTCTTGAGCCTATAAACATTACTTGTGTTATTAGTTTTAACTCAGTGTTACTAACTTTGACCATCAAGCATAAGCTGTGGAGATCTCAAACAAATGGCAATAATAGAACAATAAAACATTTAAAACAAAACTTTTTCTCCCTGAATTTGGTTGAATGTAACTAGGAAATGTTAAAACAAAGTAAAATCACTCATACTTTTCTCTTTACCATACCACATATATATGTATATGTATTAAATGTGAAATTATATTTTTATTTGTCCCCAAAGTTAGCACATGAAAGCTTGTTTAAAAACAAAATTTTATAGTATAAATGAAAAATCAGCATGCTTATTATGTCTTGTCATTTTTAATTTACATTAGAAGGAAATAAAGTTACAGCAATAATAAAATAACCCGAAGTCTCTCTCCTAATGCAAATTTTGCTATATACTTGACCTCCACATAAAATAAATGTACATAAATGTAAAAATAAAAACAATATTTGCTTTTATCTGATATGTAATAAGGACATTTTATTTTTATATTAGTTCCATGTATTGCTTAGTAAAAACTTTCAGAACAATAAGAGTCAGTTCAGTTTTATAATTATCAAATCCCAAGATGGATAGTTCAGTGGGTAGGGTACTAGTCTTGTATGCAGTGGAAATAGGTTTAATCCCATATGGCCTCTTGAGCCCTGGCTGGATAAATTTCTCATTGTGAAACTGGGAGTAACCCTGAATATCACTGGGAATGGCCCCTAAACAAACAAAAATAACAAAATATAACTATATATTAAATGTCAAATTTAATGTATATGTAATCTTATAACTACCATGGAAACTTAGAAACTTCAACTCTGGTGGAAAGTATTTAGATTCAAATCTATACCCAACTGCTTCCCAAAAAAATTAAACTAGAGAAGTGATTAAAAATTTCTGAATCAACATCTTTACCTGAAAAAATGAAGATAACATTGTTTTAATTTATAGAATTATTAGTTTACTAAATATTTATAGTTTACTTAAAAATACTAAATAATACTTATATGCATAGCACTTAGGAAGTAAATAAATAAATATTAAAATAGCTAGTGGAAGGTATTATTAAAAATGGTATTGATGGTGAGGCAGAATAAGAAAGTAAAGTCTGTTTCATATGTGATGAACTTGGTACTGTTGAAATCAACAAGTAACATGTAAACTCAGCTAACTGAAATTAGAGTAGTCATCCATTTTTAGAGCTGGAGCAATAATACAGCAGGAAGGGCCCTTGCCTTGCATGAGGCTGTCCTTGGTTCAATACCTAGCACTGCGTAATATTCCCTGAGCAACATCAAGACTAATCCTGGAGTGAAGAGACAAAGAAAGTCCTGGACTCCACCGTATGTGGTCCCCACAAAAATCTAATCACAAAGCCATACTGTTACTACAGTGGGTAAGGTGCCTTCCTTGCAAACATCAGACCATATTGTCATATCCATATTGCCTCCTCCAACACTTTCAAAAGTGATTCTCTGAGTGTGGATCTAGGAATAACAGCTAAGAACACAAAATAAAATAAAATAAAGCACGTTTTCTAAAGATTTTTCTAAGTAATAGCAATTTTTAAAATTATTTTAAAATAATTTATAAATAATATCAATTAAATTCAATGTATAGCCATTTCTCCCTATTGCTTATTTCAATTTATGTATGCCATAGAACTATACACATAGCTATGACTATTTTCTATCATAATATACTTTTCTTCCAGGGGCACATTATCTATTTTCTTTTTGACCCCTGAATTGTTTAAGCTGCGAAAAAAAGCTGAGTTCTTGGCATCAACTCTCATGATATTTAAATTTGTATAAGCTTTACTTATGATTATAAACTGTACATTTCAGAGAGCTATTGGGAATTATCATAAAAAGAGGAGAAAGGGATGGTATCAGCAAAATTGACAGAGTAGGAATTTTCTGTCTTCCTCATGAAAATGCCAATGAAGACAATCAGCTATACGTGATTCTAGAAGTGTGGAATTGTAGGAGTCTGACAGAGATGGTTTAGCACATTGTCAGAGGGACTTAGTTATGATGCACTGAAGGAAGATATGGATAATTTTACTTTTTACACATTATCTCTTATCCTAGGTGGGAAACTCACTGCTAAGGAACTTTTTGAGCTGATTCTCTTGCTTTGAGAAGAAATCACAAAATCGAGAGTGAACTCTTGGCTTCCCTACATTGCAAAATGCTACCCACAAGATGCCCCTTCCTCACCACACAAGATCACTAATGTCTGTGTGGCAATAATAAGCTGTAATAAAAAGGGGCTGCAATCACAGTGGCCATGCTATTCACGGTCTGCAGACACTATCAAGGAAGTTGCTCCAGTCAACTGTAAGATCCTTGAACTGACCCTTGGATGCACCCCAACCCAACCCCAAGCCTCCCACAACTCCCCTATGGTTGATTCACTCACTATGTATACATCAGGACCTCTGCAGAAAGCTAGTGAGCACACAGAGAGAGCCAGCTGACTCTGCAGGATTGAAGAAAAATACATGAATTTAAACTTTAGAACTGCTTCTGGGAAAACAAACAGGAGGCTGTCAGCATGGGCCTGACTTCATATGATTGAGAGAAGACCTACAATCTTAAGAATTTCCCCTCAGAGGGAACTAGAAATGTGGAGTTGGCATTTTCAGCAAAAATGTCTGACAACACTTCTAGATTCCTAGAGAGCTCCAGAGTACGTATTTCTCTTCCAAGACTGTCAGCATAGACCAGAGATGGTAATCGATAGTTGGATGGGGGTATAGTTGTAAGAGATTGCCTGGAACATTGGAAATCTGAAAATCAGGAGATATGGCACCACCAAAGGAAATACTAGTGTGAAAAAAGGGGGGGATGTTGAAATCTGTAATTTGTTCAGTGGCTAATTTAATAGTAGTCACTATAAGGAAATACTGAAAAGTACAAGAAAATAGAGATAGAACAATACTAAAGTGGGTAAGATATTTGCCTTGCATTTGACTGACCAGTTTCATCCCAAGCACCCCCAAATGATTCTTCAAACCATCCAGGAGTGATCCCTGAGCAAAAAGACAAAATTAAACACTGACCACAGCTGGGTGTGCCCCTCCAAAAAAGAAAACTGTAAGGAAATATAAAAATATATCTTAGTGGGACCGGAGAGATAGCATGGAGGTAAGGCGTTTGCCTTTCAAGCAGAAAAACCGTGGTTCGAATCCCGGCATCCCATATGGTCCCCTGTGCCTGCCAGGGGCGAATTCTGAGCATGGAGCCAGGAGTAACCCCTGAGCGCTGCCGGATGTGACCCGAAAACCAAAAAAAAAAAAAAAGAAAAAAGAAAAAAGAAAAAGAAAAGAAAGAAATGAAATACATCTTAGAGAAACAAATGTGTGTAAATAAAGAGAATGTGATATATAGGTCTGTATCTGGATGCATAACATATAAAACAATGCATGCATGATGTATATGATTTATTTGCATTCAGATATATGTAAATAGAATAAAATATACATTTGAAGAAAGAGAAATTACTAAAAGCTGGGAGTGCAGAAGGGGCATAATTGTCAAAGGGTATAAGGTATAAACCTTCACTTTTGATGCACCTTTGCATAATTCTGGGAATCTAAATTCAAGCACAGAAACTATAGTCCATAAATTCTGCACTACGTACCTAAAACTTGTTAGAATAGATCTGAAGTATTCTTTCATAATGAGTAATCACGTGAAAGAATAAATGTGATATACACAATTGTGATAATTATTTCTCAAAGTATACATTTCAAATCATCACTTTATTCACTTTAGGTGCATTTTATTTGCAAAGTATATCTCAACAAAGCTTAAATAAAAAAATCATGCATTCCATTAAATAAATAAGAATAGATAGCTTTTTCTCTATACAAATGTTTTAATTATTTGCTTTAATAATAAAATGAATCATCTATGAATGTTGTAACACATTTGGACAATCATAACCTCTTGGGAAATTATTTTATGTTCAAATTCATCTCATAAAATCTTTAAAATATTATTTTGGGACTTTTTACCTCTCTTACTTTTGTATGTTTTTAGATAACAACTGACTGCTCAAGGTTTACTTGAGCTCTGCATTCAGGTATGATGCCTTTTACCTTCTACCACTTTGTAAATAGTTACCTATAACAAAGCATCTTTGAAATATGTACGCTTAATTTTATCTCCCTCCCTGTGTTTTGCTTACATTTTATCTATCATCTACTTGTCTAGCATTCTTATCTATTCATTAATTAATGAATCACTATTACCTTATCTATGTATTATTTAATATTTAATATAAAAATACCATTTGTGCAGTGTTTTATACATGGAAATGATCAAATACCAATGTAGTGCACATTTTAAAGGCAACAGAAATGATCCAAAAATATCTTCCTTGGAATCTGATCAATCTCAAATGGAACAATCAACATTTTGAAGGTTTTACTCTTAGAAAAAATATATTTTATAACTTTTGCATATAAATTACCACTAATTTTCTAGAACTAAAATTATTTTTTCATAAAACTATCTGAATAACTCTTCTTATAAAGGATTTTTATCAAACTTACTCTTCTTCTGAAGTGAATTAGAATAACCATTTTCCTCATACCTTTCCTTCAAATGTTATTCTTTATTTTCTTCTGACAGTTTTATTGGTAAAAAATTTCATTGTTTTGATATCCAATGAGGCAGGGTACATCTATCATTTATATTAACTTTTTCCCCCTAAAATTTGGCTATAATGATAATGGCTTTCTATTTTTCTAAAATGTTTTTTATTTAAAATATAAAAAATATTCCCAAAGTGCACATTAAACTTTATTTTTTATAAATGTTGATCAATTTAAAAACCATTTTATGGATTTTCTTTTATTAAAAATATATTTAAAAATATTTAACAGCTATACATTTACATTTATCTTTTTTCTGAAAATCTTGACTGAATTTTATCAGTTTTAAATGTCTTTTTCTAATATATCTGTTTATCTAAATCTTCGAATATATTTTCTTTAGATTAATATCACCATTTGTCTGTTTACTACAGTCAGAACTGAGAGGTGCATTTTGATAAATTCCTTTACCTTATGTTATATAAAAATTCTTTTTGATTCTACCTCTAAAAATATAACTACAGTTTATATCAACTGCCACTGTAGTTTTGCCACATTATTTTCTCTCATCAATACATAATTTACTAGTTATAAAACCGATTTCTCAAGTGGCTTTTTGGCTTCCTGATACCCACAGTCTTAGTAATTCTGAACAAACATAAGTAGGGTGTAATTATGTTGCTTAAAAGTTCCTTAGAGTTTAACCTGAAATTTAACAGCGCAATCTCTGAACCCTACCAGAATTTCCAATTCCATTGGAAAACAAATCCTTCAGTCATTAACAGTCCAGCCCTTTGGTTTTAAGTTCTGTATTTGACAATACTAACCTCTTTTCTATGTGGGGATTTACTGATTGAATTCTTCCCATGACTCTACTTCTCTGCCTCAACTCTGCCTTTCAGATCTGATTGCTTTTCTAATATATGTTTTCGTCAAAAAATTTCTTAATACATTTCTTATTTTTATATTTAATATCTATATCTCTCATACTCCATCATGGGAGTATAAGTATAAAGTAAGTTTATAAAACCATATTCTATATTGTTCAATCCTATAACATAGGCATAATAGAAAGTTAAGTGATTTAATATTTGTATCAAGAAGTAAAAAGGAAAAAATAAAAGAATATCCAACCTATTTTTGAAAAGAAGAAATTAAGGATTGCATACATCTCTTGATTTTTCAATGGCAAATAGTCACTTGTTTACAATAAAATTTGTTTTTAAGCAGCTCAGTGATCATCAAAAACAGATATGCTCAGTAGTGTTAGAATTTTACAAACTATTGTAAACTTAAAATCTGTAATGGACCTGTCTATGAGATATGAATACAATCCACAGTTTTTCCATTTATGGTCTTATGAGTTACGTGAATGACTATGAGCTTTGTCTGAGATAAGACATTTTCCCTTATCCTGCTGAGCTGCATTTGGGCTGGTTAATAAATCAAACTCACATCAAACAGCTTAAGAAGAGAAAAAGACCAATTTTAATATTTAATGTTGAGAGAACTATGGAGATATGAAGATATCAAAGAAAATGAGGCACAAATTTTTGTTATTGTTTGTTTTCTGAGATAATGTTTTAGATAAGGATGCTGGTGTGCATAAAGTAGGTAAACTCATGTCAAGAATAATATGTGATTCTGGTCTTCAGTAGCGAATGGATGAGGGAAGAGAACAGCAAATTATGGCATTTGGAGAGTGACATGGTCACTATGGAGAACAAAGTGCGGAAACAAGGTAAAATTTAAGGACTGTAGGGAGAGGGATAAGGGAAAACGTACATTTTTAGAGGTAAGTGAACACTGATGAAGGGATTAATGTCAGAAATTTGTATGCCTGAAACTCAGTCATGAATAATTTTGGTATTTTGTATTTCATGGTGTTTCAATAAATAAATAAAAAGGAAGCATTTCATTTCTATAATAAATATTACATGTTCTAAAATTAGAAGTGTGTCCTTTCACATTAAGGAAGCTTTTTAGACACAATGAATATATCTGATAAAATTATGCCCCCAAACTAGAATATTTATTTTTCTAGGTTGTTAAGAGAGTGATAAAAATTTCTCATCATCCTGTATGGCCTCAGTTCAAACTTAAATAATCTCCATTAAAAATAATCTACATGCCAATAGAAGATGTTTTGTAGGGTCTGAAGTTGTAAGGTAATCTACCTACTCCCCTTTAGATTCTAGCTATCACTGATAATAGTAAAATTCTTTGGTGGGAAGACAACTCTTGTGGGAGTCTTAATAGGTTATCTTTGAGATTTGAGATTTCATCAGAAACTGTATTTTACAATTCTGAGAAAACAGTGAAACTATGTCTGTTATTTAGCTAAGAGAAATCAGCAAGGTATTTTTTTTCTGCTTATATCCCTACATTTTTAGGCAAATGGCATAATCCCAAACAGTTGTGGAAAATTTTTATTGTAATTTATTTTAATTTTATTGCTCCAAAATAGGGCATATTACTGTCAGAGACAGAAAATAATGTGAAAGCTTAATGTGTTGAGCATATTGGACCAAATGATAAAGAAGTATGCCACATGTTTTTTTTTCTCATTTTCTAGGCCATATTTAGGAAGAGAGCAGAATATACTACCCAAAAATACGTCTCTTTATCATAAAAAATTATTTGAAGCTAGTTATTTTAATAAGCAGCAGATATAGGGAAAGTCTCGAAAACTGAATAATTTTTACTCTTTTCCAAAAAGACATATAGTAAGAGATATTTACAAACAAAATCTCCACTTGTGAGTCGGTCAATATATCAAAAGTATGGGATGGAAAATTTGGAGAAAAAAAAAAAGAACTGATAAAGACAAAGATTTAACTATGTCTAGAACCCTCTCCATTACCATATTTTGCCTAAAAACCTCTCCTTCGTGTCCTTCGTGTTTCCCAACTTACTATATATATATATATATATATATATATATATATATATATAGAGAGAGAGAGAGAGAGAGAGAGAGAGAGAGAGAGAGAGAGGTGTATTTTGGACCTCAGCTGAATAGAGTATTGAAGGTGTGACAAGGACCATTTTAGGAAGCCTTCCTGAAAGTATTTTAATTCTTGCTTATTTTTTTAATTTTCTAACTTTCATTGAAATGATATCTCAGCTGACAGAAGATTAGAAGGAAACACTTTTCTTCCCTACTCTTGTGTGAGTGCACACAAAGGAAACAATTCAATTAGTATGCTGAACCTTTTGTACTTCAGAAACATGAACTACACACATCCTTTCTCTTGGTATTGCTGACATATTATGTTTTGCTTTGCTTTTCATTAATGACATTTCAGATGAAAGCTAACATTTGGAACTCTATGAAACAAGAATAGCCTTACTTTCCATAATGTAAACCTCTCTCATGTTACTCATTTACAGTATGTTTATGGCATTGATTTCTATTAGAAGATGACATGTGTTTATATTTGTCCCTGTGTTAAAATGTACAAGTCCTAAGTTTTTACCTTATCTGATTTTATTCATACAATAATGTTTAAAGTATTTCTTGACTATAAAAAAACACCCTGTTAAACAAAAGTCAACATAAATAATCTATTATGTTAAGATATAAAATTTTACATCAAATCTTAATTTTTGCTTATTACTAATTTCATGATTTATTTTCATATTAGTGGCTTTTAAAATTATTTAAATATGCTAAACTTTTACTTCTTTATTGATTTGAAGCAATTATTCTATGCTGGACAAATTGAGTAGGTAGAACATTTGTCTTTTATGAAGTCGACAGGGTTCAATTCTGGGCACCTCACATGGCTCCCTCACTTATCAAGAATAATACCCAAGAAGAGAGCCAGGATTAAATTCTAAGAATTACCAGGTCTGGCTTAAAATCAAGAAAAGTAAAATAATAATAAAATTATTATTTCATAACAGTAATTATTTTAGATCCCATAAAGATAATATGAAAATATTCGCCGAACTATTATAAAAATTAATTTGAAGAAATCATAATTGACATCTTGTTTAAGAGAAATCACTTAATGATTAAAAGTATCTTGAAATACTGACCTCAGCTAAGAAAACAAGTAGTGTTCAAAACAAACTTGAATTGAACAAAATTAGCTTTATTTAACAATGCTGGGCACAGGAGTGGAGGGAGGACTACATTGGTGGTGGGAATGCCCTTCATCCATTGTCACTATGTATCGTAAATAATTCTGTGTAATGAACTTAAGTCACAATAAAAATAATAAAAAATAAACAAAAAAAACAATGCGTTTAAGATGGTTTGGGCTTTATTTAATGTTTCAAGAATCAAACACCATTTATCTAATATACTGAGGATCTTTGAGCAGTTGTATGAACGAAAGACTTTTTTTAATAGATCAAAAGGAGGGCAATCAACCTATTAAAGAGTCATTTGACTATAAGAAGGTCACCTTAAAGGGACAAAGTGGACTCATGTAACAAATTAATTTACAGATGCTGGCCAATGACTCCCAATTGACTGGCTAGATTATATTCCTTGGGCCTCTGAAACTATAAGTTATTAATTAAGTTTCATAATGTGAGGTTTAGTATAAGTGGCTTCATATTAGGCCTTTCTTTAATTTTTATTTTGATTATAATGGCTTATATATCTTTCACAGTAGAATTTTAGGTACATATCAACATTGAATCAGGGTAATACCCATCACCAAATTTGTCCTCCCCCCATCCCAGTTCCCCTTCTGCAACCCATATACCCCCACCATCAACCTCCAGACTGCTACAGTTGGTGGTCCCCTCTTTGTCCTGCTCACTATTAGTGATCATATATCTGTTTGGTCCTAGTACCCTCCCTTGTCTCCCCCTCTATTTAAGAAGTGGAGCTAGATAAATGGAGTTATGTGGCTTGGTTTGAAGGAAAGAAAAGCAATAGATTGGGGTACAAAATAAGAAAAAAAAAAAAAGAAGTCAAATATGCTGAAAATAGGTGGAGTCCTTTCAGAGGATTTCAACATCAGTTTGAGAGAGGATGTAAAAAAGGCAATTGAAACACCACCATAATACAGAAAAAAAAATCAAATTAAATATCCAGTGAGCACCACAGCAATAAAGACAAGCACCACACAACAGTCTCAGTTCTGAAATCAACTCATGCCTGAGTGCAAAAAGAAAGAGAAAGATATTGGAGACATCAACTTCAATCTCTACACTAATATAAAGACTTCAAAAAAAATCGATCGATCAATAAATAAATATGTGGAAAAATGATTGTTTTGTGCTTTTTTTTTTCCTTTTCCCTCTGCATAGGCACAGTAACTATTGGGGATATTATAGAGGGAATTCCCTTGGCCTAGGAGATACAGGATTTCTCCCCCCATGAAGTGTACTGTCATGGGATTAACTATACACTTTTTGCATGATCATTTACTCTCCCCCTCAGTGTTTTCGTGGTGTATGGAATATTTCTGCTTCATCATGGATGGTAAAATTAAACCTCTGTATCTAGAGATCTTGGTGACTGTGCAGCTCAAGGAATGGAGCTTATGATGAAGTCTTTCTTTGTGGTTCTAGCAGTTCTTCAGTGTCGTTTTAATCCATCTTCTGTAGTTGGTGGTCTTGGTCATTATGTTGCTTCTAGGATGGAGCCTGGAATAAAGTCTTTTGTTATGTTTCCAGAAGACTCGTTCAGTTGCAGTTGTCTCAGTCTCTGGAATTGGAGCTCTTGTTTGTTGAACAGATCCTAGACCAAAAGCTAGGCTAGAGCTTTTTGATGCTGTTGTTGTTATTGTTGGTCCCTGGATGTGTACTGTCTCATCCTGGTTGTAACATCCAGTCATCTGTATATAGCAATCTTGGCTTTTGCTCATATCAAAGGGTGACATGTTTTCTGATTTTGTCTTATCGTTGGCTGATGAGGAAAGACAACTTGCTATTAGATCAAGTTGTTCCATTTCCTCGTTGTCAGGTTATCAATTTAGCACTGGCACATGTTGATGTCAGAGCAGCATTATGCATGGCCTGGAGGGGATTGGGCTCCTGGAGCTGTTGTGGAGAACTCTGTCTTTTCTATGTCTGGGGTCCAGGAGTCAAGGCTAGTCGGTGTCTAGTTACCTGGAGTCTAAGTTGGTTCCACATGACATATGTTCAGAGTGGGAGATGTCCCTGTGTTGTAAACAAGTATGAGTTCTTATCCCTAGTAGATAAGAGCTAGTTTTTACACATAAAATTTCCCTTTTGTTTAATATGTCTTTGCAGGAAGAAGTGGTGCTACATTATATTGCTGGTGGATTTGGGGGTGGAGAGAGAAGAAAACAGACACCTGACAAAAACTAGGTATATATATATATATATATATATATATATATATATATATATATATATACTCACACATATCTAAAGAACAAAAGAGATTCTTTAAAAAAATTAAATAAAAGACGTAATTAAAGAAGTAAAGTGGGGCCGGGAGAGATAGCATGGAGACAAGGCATCTGTCCCTCCTGCAGAAGGATGGTGGCTCAAATCCCGGCATCCCATATAGCCCCCCCTCCAACAGGGGCGATCTCCGAACATAGAGCCAGGAGCACCCTCTGAGTGTTGCCAGGAGTGACCCAAAAGAAACAAAAACAAATCAAATCAAATAACAAAAACTAAAACAAAACAAAACAAAAAACAAACAAAAAAATGAACAAGGATAAAAATGAAAAGAAGAAAAAACAAAGAAAAAGGGAGAAAGTGATACAGGAGATTACATTTGGGGAGAAACAGGATAAGAGGTAGTGTTTTATAGGTCTATAATTATGATGAAAGTACAGGCTTCCCCATTGTCTTTTGAGATTTCCTTGTGAACTGTGGGGTCCAGGCAGGGAGGTCTAGGGCAGAGTTCTTGTAGTGGGGGTCCTTTGGAGCTAGTTCCGGTATCAAGCCACAGTCCACATTCAGTAAAGGTGATTAGGAGGGCCACACTGCATGGGTCAGTCGGGGTGTTGGTTGTATTTTCTTGCCGGGAAGGAGGTGAGAGTTTGGGTGAGTGTCTCTTCACTTGTGTAGTGGTTACTGGCTCGTTGGGGTAGGAGGTCGGTCTTGATGCCTAATGGATTAAGAACTGGGGGTGGAGAGTTATAATGTGTTAGGATATCTGGGGTGGGATTGAGGGGTGAAGGGATAGCCGGATTTCTGGGGGAAGAGAGAGGGGACAGTATATGGGAGGGGTTATATAGGGTATAGGTATGAGTTGTTTGTGATTTAGGTTTGTCATATTGGGCCTTTTTTTAACAGCACAAAATGATTGAAAAAGTGTGTGAGGTAAAATTTAGTGTATTCAACCAATTGAATTTGACTATCTAAAAATGAACTAATTGTATATTTTGATTAGCAGAATAATTGTCACATAAGCCAAAGATAAAAATTGGCAATCAATGATAACAGAATCATTTCAAACTATGATTTTAAAGAAATTTTATTTAAATACAATGCTAATCTATACAGATTTTTAAATTTTTGCTCAATAAATACTTATTTGCAGCTTGAAAATATTTATTAGGGATAATTAATTTTTAAAATAGAATATGCTTTTACACATTTAGTTTTAGCTAAAGTATTAAATATGAGTAAGAGTAATACTATTTTATAATTTTCACCCAATTTCATTTAGCTTTATTTTAAAGATATAACTGAAATTTAAAAATGCAAAAACTAGAATTTGTGTTTAAATCTTAAGAACTTTTTATACAAAAAAAAAGGGGGGGGCCGGGCGGTGGAGCTAAAGGTAAGGTGCCTGCCTTGCCTGCGCTAGCCTTGGACGGACCGCGGTTCAATCCCCTGGTGTCCCATATGGTCCCCGAAGCCAGGAGCAACTTCTGAGCACATAGCCAGGAGTAACCCCTGAGCGTCACTGGGTGTGGCCCAAAAACCAAAAAAAAAAAAAAAGAACTTTTTATGTCGAGCCCGGAGAGATAGCACAGCGGCGTTTGCCTTGCAAGTAGCCGATCCAGGACCAAAGGTGGCTGGTTCAAATCCTGATGTCCCATATGGTCCCCCGTGCCATATGAAATAGCCAGGAGCTATTTCTGAGCAGACAGCCAGGAGTAACCCCTGAGCACTGCCGAGTGTGGCCCATAAACCACCCCCCAAAAAAAAGAACTTTTTATAAATACCCACTTTAAATAAATGCACAAGGATAATAATCCTATATCCAAAATGTCACTTTTACATTAAATATTGCATGTATCAAGAGTTACCAATAATTGCTCACTAATTAACAATTAATCTTATTTACTCAAATTTGTGCATTTAGGAGCTTTTTTTAATATCTTATGCTTATAGCTTTAAACTATGTGAATTTTATGGAACAATTCAATCTTTTTTTCTTCATCCAGATGAGAAATTTGAAAAAAAGTGTTACAACCACAAAATCAACTTGACCACAGAACAAGGAAGAGTCGGCGGAGTGGACTGTGCCGACTCTTCCTTGTTCTGTGGTCAAGTTGATTTTGTTTCCTGTAATACCTAGTACAAAAGGCCATGATGCAAAAGAGAAAATCCACTGCCTAATCAGAGAGTTTAATCTGTAACATGACCCTTTCTTTTTAGGACAGCTCACACATGTGGAATGTCTGTCTGCTTTTAGCTAAGTCATCCAATGTTGCTTATTTTAATATTTCCATGAGATCTTACTATGTACAAAATATTACATTAGGAACCCAAGACGATTCATATTTGAATAAAATATTCTTCTTGAATTTAAGACATAGCTGATAAAAGGGGTAAGATCCATATACCTTGCTAAACAAAGTTGTAAAAGTTACTTTAAATGGCTAAAAATTCATTAAAATAAGGAAAAGGAGGAAATAAAAATCTTAAAGAGGGTGTTAAAGCACTATGAAATCTGACTCTTTTCCAATCAATTTTTTCTTTTATTATCTTTATATTATAATTGTGGTCCAAATGAATGCAGAAAATGATACATTTTATATCTTTTATTCAGTCTAATCTTTATATTACTCTGGAGTAGCAAGTCATAGTAAGGCTATTTATCAATAATTTAACTCTTCCTCAGAATTATATTACATTAATTTAAAGTCATATTGTTGTCAAAATCAGAGATTAGTCCCCACACCTATGAGTCTAAAACATGATCTTTTTTTTTTAATTTTTAATATTTTTGTGTGTGGTTTTTGGGTCACACCCGGCAATGCTTAGGGGTTATTCCTGGCTCCAGGCTCAGAAATTGCTCCTGGCAGGCACAGGGGACTATATGGGGCCCCGGGATTCGAACCCATGACCTCCTGCATGAAAGGCAAACGCTTTACCTCCATGCTATCTCTCTGGTCCCTTAATTTTTAATTTTTAATTATGAGAACAAAGATGCAAAGAAAGAGGACAGTTAAAGTTACAGTGAAAGGACAATCACCCATAAACAGAATTCTCAGATATCCCCTTGCTGATATCTGAACTTTGAACTTTCAGCCAAAGAACATTAAGAAAAATAAAACAGGGCCCGGAGAGATAGCATAGCGGTGTTTACCTTGCAAGCAGCCAATCCAGGACCAAAGGTGGTTGGTTCGAATCCCGGTGTCCCATATGGTCCCCCGTGCCTGCCAGGAGCTATTTCTGAGCAGACAGCCAGGAGTAACCCCTGAGCACCGCTGGGTGTGACCCAAAAACTAAAAAAAAAAAAAAAAAACAGAACCTATGTACAATTACTTTGTCCCACAAGTCCCCAGATTGTAATACAAAATATTTCTTAGCAGCACACAAAGCAAGCCATAAAACTTATGTAACTCCTTAAACATTGAAGGCAAAGTAATTTTTTACATTTCCATGCACATGCATATTAGTTTAAGTTAACCTCAAAAGTTTAAGTGGGTAGTAAAACATGAACTTTTAACTACCTTTTTTATACAATGCTATTTACCCTCATATTCTTTCAAAGGGAGAATAAAAACTACTTTGTAGAATTGAGAGAAGGGTAATTGAGAAGAAGCCCAAATAGTGAGCCCAAATAACCTATGCTAATGATGTAGAACAGTATGGCACCTAAGGGCAAAGAAAAAAAAAAGGAAAAATGTCACATCCATTACCATTCTAAATCACCTAACTTCTATTTAAAAAAATAAAGTAATTGAAGGTAGTCACATTATTGATACTAAATTTAATAAGGATATTTTAATGAATAGTAATTAAAAGGCATCAAATAAAGGAGATGGAATAAAAAATCTATCAAAGAATACTTAGGAAAACAAAAGACAAACTCATGGACTGAGTTATAAAGAAAATATTAGATTCACTAGATTGGGAGAAAAGGATTCATGATTTAAATACAATGTAATCATTAACTAATTTGGAGATTTTACCTCCTGGTCCTCAGAGTGCTTATCTAAACTCACCTGCACAATGAAGAAATCAATGATTTCTAATATGAAAGTAGATATTATTTACTTTATTTCAATATATTACTCTTGTAAATTTAGACTTAGTTAAATGACTATAACCTTGTAAAGTTTCTTTTAACAGTACAAAAAAATTAAAGTGTAATATCAGGCCTTTATTTTATATGATATGAGGTCTTCAAAAGAGGCAGAGAGGATTTTATTAGATGTTTAAGGTATTTCCTATTAAGAATGAGGAATATTTGTGTAAATAATGAGATTACTCTGGGGCATACTAACCTGCAGTTTTAAAAAAGACTGATAGATTGCCTTATGAAGAGTTTAAAATGCAATTTAGAAATATAGGTAAGTAATTCAAAATATCAAAATACTTTAAAAAATAATATGTAAGCTCTTAATTTTTGAAAAATTGATTAAATTCAGGGTAAAATATTTAAAGCAGGATGAAGGATAGCATAAAATGGTGAAAATATATATCTGT